>NW_027507758.1:179564933-181024933 GCF_037356315.1 Lithobates pipiens
TATGTGGAGATGCTGTTCCTCACCAGGGACAGGAAAGCTGGCCAGAGTTGATGGGATGATGGATGGAGCCAAATACAGGGCAATCTAAGAAGAATACCTGCTAGAGTCTGCAAAAGACTTGGGACTGGGGCAGAGGTTCACCTTTCAGCAGGACAACAACCCTAAACATACAGCCAGAACTACAATATAATGGTTTAGATCAAAACATTGTCATCATATGTTAGAATGACCCAGTGAAAGTCTAGAACTAAATCCAATTGAGAATTTGTGGTAAGACTTGAAAATTGCTGTTCGCAGATGCTCTCCATCCAATGTGACTTGTGCTATTTTGCTAAGAAGAATGGGCAAAAATGTCGATCTCTAGATGTGAAAATTAATTAATTCCATTAATTCCTACCAGCAAAGATCCTAAAAAAAACAAGGTATAAATTACCTAGATAAACTAAGCAGTTGTCATTATTTGTATAGTTTTACTAATATGTGCTAAAGTTGCAAAACTTGTGTCTTGCATTATGATTTGTTTTTAACTTCCACCATGGAGGAGTTAAGATTTGGCCATCACCATATAAATTCAAAACAGGTTCCCTTACCCATACTGTACATAAAAAACTTACTTTGACTCAAGGTAAGCACAACCTTGTATCACTTATAATTAATACAGCATGTAAAAAAAAAAAAAAAATGCTGCAGGGTACAGTGAACAAAACTGGGCTATGGTGTAAAGAGACACAGCTGTCTTCAACATCCTCATACAAAACATATGAAATGTTCTCAGAACAATGTATTTATTTCCTGCTGAAATGTTTTAAACCAGCAAGCCTCTGTGAATTGAAGTTTTCTGCACTCCAGTGGGAATGAAGGCTGGTAAAATATTTTATTAATAGATATGTAGCTTTCAGACTTCTGAATTACCACCCAACAAGTCAACCAATCAGTCAGTGGAACATTGGAAATTGTGCCTTTGCGGAAAAACTACGGATATTTACTGTACATGGCAAACATAAATGCTTGTCACCATCATTAACTTTAAAGGTCCACTAAGCAAAAATTACAAGATAGCTTAGCAAATATAGCTTGAAAACATAAGATTTTAAAGCTAAGGTGGCGTAGTGCTGAGAAATATTTTACAACAGACATAATAGTAATCTTGCAGCAACATTGACAAACATTATTAAATTTTTTATGTCACGAGATACTAGCACGATGGTTTATCAAACACATATTTTCAGTTAAAGTGTATGAAAGTTAATTTTACTGCACACAAATGCAATATATTGCCTATTTTTGTTAAACTATAACATTTATGGTTGCTCTGAGTAAATAGATACCCAACATGTCAAGTCTTAAAATTGCGTGTGCCCATGAAACGACAATACATTTCAGCACTCAATGTTGCCCATAGGTGACACTTTAAAAGCCCTTACAGGCAGGGCTTTTATGTCAGAGAATAGATGCAGGAATTCTTCCCCTTCCCACCTACCAGTGGGGGAGAGAAACAATGTAGTGTACTGTGTGAGATGTGTCCAATGATCAGTGTGTGGCCAAATTGCATAGTAGGAGGGTTGGAAGGGGAATTGCTGAATAAAGGTCTAACATAAAATATAGAGTGGTAATATTTAGGAGTATGTTACGCACATGGTAGTAGGGTTCAGGATTGGGTAACAAACGTGTGGCAGGGTTTAGGAGTGCATAACACACAGAGTGGCATAGTTTAGTAATGCATAACACACAGAATGGCAGCGTTCAGGAGGGCATCATGTGTAGAGTGCAGGGTTCAGGACTGCACTACACACAGAGTCCAGGTTTCAGGAATGCATTATGCACAGATTGCAGGGTTCAGGAGTGAATTATGCATGGAGTTCAGGGTTCAGGAGTATATCATGACCAGGGTGCAGGGTTCAGGAGTGCATTAAACATAAGGTCCAGGATTCAGGAGTGTAGTTCACACAGGTGCAATGTTAAGAAGTGTGCAATGCACAGGGTTCAGGAGTATGCTATACACAGAATGCAGGGTTCAGGAATGTGATACACAGAAAGTGCAGAGTTCAGGAGTGAATTATTCAGAAGGGTAATTTCTCACAGGTTAGTAAACAACCTAAAATTACTTTCCCCAAATTCTCCCCATCTCCCCCCAAGTACAGATATCTCCTTCCACCCCTAAATCCCTTAACTCCTAGAGAATACCAGATCAGCTACAGTTTACAGCAGAAGAGTGGAAAGTGCAGACTTGGGGCAAGGGCTTCTTGACGAGCTGCTGCCACTAATCTAGTGTGGCTGGGCAAATCCCTTGCCCCTTCCTCTACTGTCATAGGAATAGTGCATGGCAGGTAAAGTTCTGTGGGAACCAACAGAAGAGGAACACTGTCACTTGTAAACACGGAAGCTGGTGACAGTAGCGAGAAGTGAGCACAAGGCCAGTGCTGACGGTGAGGGAACAGAGCTCTGCCATGTTCTATCTTAAAAAAATATAATACTTAAAGGCTAAGTTCACCTTTGATCACCTTTTTTTTTCTTTCTAAATTCCACCTCCCCATGTACCAATATAGCATTAATGTACTTATTTTGCAAAAAAAAGCTTTCCATTTATTCTACACATGCTTACCTCACTAACTTCATAGCTGTTTAAAAACACTGATCGATTACTTCTGCCTTCCTTCCTGGACAGACTTTAGGTAATGACATAGGAAGGAGCTGACCAGCTGAGGGTAGATAATGAAGGGTGTGTGTTAATAAGATTAGCTGGTCAACTCAATCCTGTGTCATGACCTATAGTCTGTCCAGGAAGTAAGGCAGAAGTAATCGAGCAGTGTTTTTAAACAACTTCCCATCCCGCCCATAGTCATATGACGTCCGCAGAGGGGATCTCCCATCCTGGGCAGGCATCATAAGATGTCCTTTACTTCCCGCTGACATAGGGGGCGTGTGCCATCACAAAGGAGTTGATGCATGTTCCCAGTGGCCGTGATGTCCACCAGGCACCCACGATCGCTTGTGATAGAGCAGGAAACACACAAATCGATGTCCTGTCAGGGGAGTGGAGACAGATTGTGTGTTACTGGTATATAGGAAAATGGATCAGTCTGCTCCCCCAGTCATTCCTATCCCCCCACAGTTAGAACACACAGTCAGGGAACACTTTTAACCCCTTGATTGCCCCCTATTGTTAACCCCTTCCCTGCCAGTGACATTTATACAGTAAGCAGAAGTAGATAGTTATAGCTCTGTATAAATATCAATGGTTTCAAAAAAGTGTCAAAAGTGTCCGATTTGTCCGCCGCAATGTCGTAGTCATGATAAAAATTGCAGATCACGGTCATTACTAGTAAACAAAAAAAAAAAAATACTAAAAATGACATTAATCAATAACCTATTTTGTAGGCGCTATAATTTTTTTGCAAACCAATCAATATATGCTTATTGTGATTTCTTTTTTTTTTTTTTACCAAAAATATGTAGAAGAATACATATCAGCCTAAACTAAGGAATAATGTAATTTTAATTTTTTTTTAATTGGGATATTTATTATAGCAAAAAGTAAAAAAAATTGTGTTTTTTTTCAAAATTGTCAGTCTTTTTTTTTTTTTAAAGCGGGATTCCACCCTAAAGTGGAACCTCCGCTGATCGGAACCCCCCCCCCCCTCCGGTGTCACAATTGACACCTTTCAGGGGGGAGGGGGGTGGAGATACCTGTCAAAGACAGGTATTTTCACCCACTTCCGGGCATAGACTCCCACGGGAGTCTACGCCATTTCCTGCCCTGCCGTGCTGTCTGCTGGGACACACACGGGTCCCAGTGACAGCGCGGAGATCTCCTATTGCGCGGCGCGGCACGCGCATGCGCAGTAGGGAACCGGGAAGTGAAGCCGATTCGCTTTACTTCCTGATTCCCTCACCTCGAATGGCGGCGGCAGCAGCCGCGGCCCGAGCGGTCGATCGGCCTCGGCTGCCGGCATCGCTGGAACCCGGGACAGGTGAGTGTCCATTTATTAAAAGTCAGCAGCTGTAGTATTTATAGCTGCTGGCTTTTAATATTTTTTTTTTGGGCGGAATCCCTCTTTAAGCACAAAAAATAAAAACCACAGAGGTGATCAAATACCACCAAAAGAAAGCTCTATTTATGTGAAAAAAAAAAATCACAATTTAATTTGGGTACAGTGTTGCATGAGCACGCAATTGTCATTCAAAATGTTACAGCGCTGAAAGCTGAAAATTGGCCAGGGCAGGAAGGGGGAGAAAGTGTCCTGTATTGAAGTGGTTAAACAGCTATGAAGCAAGTGAGGTAAGCGTGTGTAGAATAAATGGAAAGCTATTTTATTTTTGCAAAATAAGTACATTAATGATATATTGGTACATAGGTTAGCTGAAATTTAGAAAAAATAAAAAGGTGAACAAAGGTGAACTTAGCCTTTAAAAGTCATCAGTTTAGAGTTAAGAGTAAATTATGGCTCTAGAATTATTGCTTTTGCTGTGAAGTACACTGCAATATATAACATGTAACACAAGCACTGCTTTTGTACATAGGCACTCTTGATGTGTGTGTACATGGGGGGGGGGGGGGGGGGGGGCTGTTTTTAAGGCGCTTGGGTGTAACTTTAAGTGGGCAGGTGTACAGCCACTAGATAACATTCACCTGAAAGCTGATAGTTGGACTGTCAGATTTACATGAATTCCCAATAGTCGGGAATGTGTGAAAAACCCCCACACTGCCGATGTAAGGCTTAAGGTGATGGCAGCGAAAGGGTCAAAGAATCACTGGTGCCTATTTATGAATAATTTCCTAGGAAATTCGCCCAGTTAATCCTTTACTGACATCTGTTTGGGAGAATAAATGTCACATATACAGCAGGATACAGTATATAAAATAGTTTTTTAGCCTGTAGGCCAAACTACCCACAGGAGCTTTCCATGGTGCTGAATAGGTATGAGGTTAAATTGTTTGTAAAGTCAGAAGGTTTTTATCTTAATGCATTCTGTGCATTAAAGGGGTTGTAAACTCTCAAGGTTTTTCACCTTAATGCATGCTATGCATTAAGGTGAAAAACCATTTGTAGTGCAGCAGCTCCCCAGAGTCCCCCTTACTTACTTGAACAAGATCGTTCCAGTGATGGGGACGAGCAGAGCAGCTCCAACATTGGCTCCCTCTGCTCTCATTCAAAGCCAGTGACACGGGAGCCAGGGGCGGGGCAAAGTCCTGCTGCCCGTGTCATTGGACACAGCAGCAGGATCGGGAGCATGCCTGCACGAGTGCCCCCAGGGAATGCGGGTGTCCCTGGGCACACTCAAGAAGAGGAGGAGCCAGGAGCACCACTGGGGGACCCCAGAAGAGGAGGATCAGGGCCCCTCTGTGCAAAACCCTTGCATAGAGGAGGTAATTATGACATGTTTGTTATTTTTTTAAAAAAACCTTTACAACCCCTTTAAGATAAAAAAAAAACTTCTGTGTGCAGCAGCCGCCTCAGTAATCCCTAATACTTTCTCTCTCTCCAGCGATGTCCAGGAGTACCTCCGCTGTCCGGGAGTCTCCTCTTGATTGGTTGAGACACAGCAGCCTCGACATTGGCTTGCACTGCTGTCTATCAAGTCAGTTAGCCAATCAGGATAGAGAGGGGGTGGGGCCAAATCAGGGCTCTGTGTCTGAATGGACACAAGGAGCTGTGACTACGCTTGGGTGTCCTCATAGCAAGCTGCTTGCTGTGGGGGCACTCAGCAGGAGGAAGGGGCCATGAACACCAAAGAAGGACCTGAGAAGAGGAGGATCTGGGCTGCCCTGTGCAAAAAGCATTGCACAGAGCAGGTAAGTATAACATGTCTGTTATTTTTAGATAAAAAAAATAGACTTTACAACAGCCTTACTGGAAGCTGCTGTAGGGAAAGCTCACAAACTTCATAGAGAGAGATTAGGATCATTTATGAAACTGCACTTTAATTCTAATTGCATTTTGAAAATCAACACCTTTGCTTTTTCGTCTTTCCTTATATTTTGTGATTGGTTTGAGAAAATGGTATCTTTAACCACTTCAAGGCTTTTTCACAGCCTAGATGCATAGAAGGGTCCGAAATCTTAGAAACACTTTCAGGCGTTCCAGGGGCATAAATTATGCATAAATTACACATCTAATTTCCTGTCTACCTGTCCAATTTGTGGAGGCCCTGGAGCACTGGGACAGTGGAAACACTCAAAAAATTACCCATTTTGGAAAGCAAACACTTTGAGGTATTTTCTGAAAGATATAATGAGTCACTGAACATGCCAATTTTTTCCACAAGTTTTTGAAAATATAGGAAATATTTCTAACAAACAGCCTGAACATACTTGGAAATACACCCCTTAACACATTCTGCTACTTCTTCTGTGTCTTCAGTGCCCACCAATGCAGCCTCACCAGTGGCCATCAATGCAGTCTGTTCAGTGCATGGGGATTAGAGAGAGGAGAGATGCTGTCATACGAAGTCCCGTCTCCTGGACCTGTTCTTATGATAGATATCAACAGTGTGCTGTCTGTCATAGGAGCCAATCTAGGAGATGGGACTTCATATGACAGTGACCACCAAGTAAGCTGGAAAATCCCTGCTCTGTGTAATCTGGTGGTGCTGGCCCCCCTCTCCTCTGAGGCAGCACAATGGGCCCAGTGGGATCCCTGAGAACCCCCCCGCCCCAGCTTGCGATGCACACGCCCGGGACAGGCCCTGCAAAGCGGGGACAAAACTGGGGACAGACTTGATCTAGGGACAGTGTCCTCAGTCAGGGGACTGTCCCTGGAAACCCTAGGCTAGTGGCCAGCAGACCCCACAGGCGATGGCCAGCAGGACCCACAGGCCATGGTCAGCTCTCAGCAGGACCCGGCGGCCAGCAGAACCCACAGGTCAGTGGCCAGCAGGACCCACAGGTCAGTGGCCAGCAGCTGCTGTGGGTCCTGCTGGCCGCTGACCATGGCTGACCTCCTTGTATACCAGCCCCCCTCCTTGTATACCAATCTTCTCCACGCAGCCTCCCTCCTTGTATACCAGTCTTCTCCACAGCCACCTGCTTTCTTTGCAACACGGTCCAATATGTCCCTGCCCCCTCCCTTACCTTACACAGCAGGTAGAATTCAGAGGATGCGGCATGCCAGAGCAGAAGGTGGGAGCTGTCCAACTTTCAATTTAACAGACAGACAATTGGTTCCTAGTACGGCCCCTAGCAACCAATCTTTTTAACTTGAAAAGTTGGACAAGTCTCTGCTCGGATGTTTTGTCTTCTACCTGCGGGACGAAAGCGTCAGCGGGGGAAGGAGGAGCCACATGGCATGGGAAACGAGAAGACACCTAAGCAGGCTGTTTTCACCTACACATGCATTTTCCCTTCCCCCCCCACTCACTCCCTCCGGCAGCAGTACTCTGCAGCCAGCACTGGAACTAGCAGTGCAGAGAGCTTAGTCTGCACTCAATGCAACAGCGTGTGGCTGTTCCTCTGGCCCAACTTCCTCAGAGAAAAAAGTGTATGTGTATGGGGGTGATCGGTATGCTGGTATAGTGTATGGTGGTGATTAGGACACTGTCATAGTGTATGGTGGTGAACAAAATGCTGGTATGGCTTATGGTAGTGATCAGGATGCTGGTATGGCCGTGATTAGGATGCTGGTATGGCAAACTGCAGTGCTCAGGATGTTGGTATGAGGTATAGAAGTGATCAGGATGCTGGTATGATGTAAAGCAGTGATCGGGACACTGGTATGGGATATGGCGGATATCAGGATGCTGGTATGGGTTATGATGGTGATCAGGAATCTGGCATGGTGTATGGCGGTGATGAGGATAAACCAGAATTAGTCATATGAGCTTGAATACCGCTGTGATATCAATATATAAAAATGTTGCATGAACCTTCTATATCAAATATAGATTGGCCAACTGGTAGAGGCAATATGCATATTATGGTGGATGGGCCCTCCTGATGCTATTTCACCTAGCGAAATGTAGCTCTAAGTGAAATAAAAATAAAAAAGCATGGCAGAATGCATAGTCCAGCATACAACTACCGATCTACCCTGTTGCAATCTTAGATGATAGATCCAACCAGATGATTTGTCCACCTTCTCTTACTTTCTCATTCCAAGAGACTGGTCACTGGCTCCCGGTTCTCATGAATAAAGAGAAAAACAACAATAGTGTAATACTTCTGAGAAAAAAGGAAACAGGCTCAATAAACTAAAGCTGATACACTCACAGACGCCCAATGCGGATAAGCGTGTAAACCGTGCTGGTAACAGTCAGGCTCACTCCTCCTCACAGCCTCTGCCTGTGATCATACACCTGTGGCTGATGTCTCTAGCTCCTCCTCCCGACACTATGCATCACAGGTCACGTGACTTTTTCAAGGGAATAAAGCCTTGTGATGAAGATGAGGGGATTTATAGTCGCTCTCACTGCGCGGGTTGCCATAATGACTTAGGAATCATTGTAACATCATGCCATTACATTTAAACAATAATTGCGGTATAATGATAATTGATGCAAATACATACAGGTGCACAAATCATCTCCCTACTTATTACAAGTGTGCTTCCTAGTAAACTGTTATCAAAAAACATCAAATGCTTTATTAAAACCCTGAAATAAAAACAAGATCAAATTATATAGAGTTAAAAACTGATATAAAACGAAATATGTGTCTGCATTCATTAGTTGAACCATAACATAAAAATGCACCATAGCGGGATCAATTATACTCCTTCATAGAGAGATACCAAAAATTATTAAAAAATGATTATTGTACAACCCATGGTTGCAATTAATATATATATATCTAAAAATCAGATATAAAACAGTTCAAATCAAAATCAATGTTTAATCCTAACGGTACAAAACAATTGATTTCATAAATCCATCTAGATTACATTTTACTCAATTCTCTTATTTTATGACTTCCCATGCAATGAGGTTTGTATTTCTCGATAGCCCAACATTTTAGATCAGTGGGATTTTTCCTGTGTACCTCTGCAAAATGCCGAGATACACTATGTTTTGGGAACCCCACCTTGATGTTCTGTACATGTTCACGCAATCTTTTCCATAGAGGGCGTTTTGTTCTTCCTATATACTGTAAAGAGCAAGAACATCCCAGCATATGTACTACCCCCTCTGTGCGACATGAGATGAAATCCTTTATTGCATATTATTTTTTCATAGTATTGGATAAAAATTTATTGCACTTTTGTCCCTTTTGTTTAGTGTTCCGACTGGCAAAACATTTTTTGCGGGGGAAAAGCCCTTTTCCTGAAAGAATGATAAATCTTGATTTCTTTTTGGCAGATCCGGTACATTTTTTACAATAATATCTCTTAGTGTGGGAGCTCTTCTATAGATAAAACGCATTTTTTCCGGTAAGATATTATTCAATTATGTATCAGCTTTTAAAAATGACTAGTGCTTCCTAATTACCTTTTGTGATTTTTTATGTTGAATGTTATAATTAAAAATCATGGGAATACCTTGGTGATTCACTTTTTCCTTTTTCTCTTTATCCAGAAAAAGGGACTCTCTTGGTATTTCCAGCACCTCTGGAATTTTCCCCTTTTATGAAATCTTCACTATACCCCTTTTCAACAAATGTATTCCCTGTTACATTTGCTTATTCCATATATGCATTTGCACTGCTACAATTTCTTCTGATTCTTATCATTTGTCCTTTGGAGATATTGATGTGCCATGGGTCATAGTGACAACTATCTGTTGGAATGTAGCTATTTCTTTCTACCAGTTTGAAGAATGTTTTTTGTTGAAAAACCATTTGTTTCTAAAGATATTTCAAGATCGAGAAATTGTATACTTGTGTTGCTAATCTCATATGAGAGCTTTATGTTTTTTTGGTTACCATTTCATTTTTCAAAGAACTGCCTTCGAATGTTTTGATCTCCTCTCCAAATAATGATACAGTCATCTATAAATCTCTTAAACAGGACCAGTTCATTGGGGGGATTTGAATACAGCACTTCTTCTTCCCACTTTGCCATAAAAATATTAGCAAGGATGGGGGCATACTTCACCCCCATCCCTATTCCATCCAATTGCCGGTAATACTCCATATTGTGCCAGAAATAGTTATGCTGTAATCCATATGCTAAGCACCTCAAAAGAAACCTTCTTTGTTTTGATATGAGGTTGCCATATGTATCCATGGCCCATTTTGTAGCTTCTATGGCATCAGTATGGGCAATACTTATATATAACAATGTTACATCTACTGTTGCAATCAAGTAGCTTTCATGTGATTTTATGTAAACATTATCCAGGATTTGTAATAGGTGTTTAGTATCCCTCAGATATGATTGGGTATTTTGGACTAGTGGCTGAATGAAATTATCACATCCCAATCTCAAATGAATCAATTGTATCCCATTAATTATGGGCCTTCTAGATGGGTGAGTCTGATTCTTGGGTGTGTCTGGTAGGAGATATTTTGCTTCCTTTTTGGTTAAAGTATTATTCATCTTTCCTTTTTGTATTAATTCATGTAATTCACCCTTATACTCTTTTGTCGGATTCCCTTGTAATTTTATGTATGCATTCATATCACTAAGTTGACCTGATAATTTGGTGTTATAATATTCCTTAGAAAGCACTACAATGGCTCCACCTTTATCCACCGGTCTAATCACAACTTTTTTATTTTCCTCCAACTGCTTTGTAACCCTCTTAATTGCTTGTGGATTTGGCATTCTTTTCATTTTTAATTTTTCAATATCCTGAATTACCATTTTATTAAACACGGGTTGCCATAGTGACTTATGAATCATTGTACCATCATGTCGTTACATTTAAACAATAATTGCGGTATAATGACAATCAATGCAAATACATACAGGTGCACAAATCATCTCCCTATTTATTACATGTGTGCTTCCTAGTAAACTGTTATCAAAAAACATCAAATGCTTTATTAATGACTCATATGAATCATTCTGTTTTTTTTAGTTGTTTTTGTGATACAAGAGGTCCTTGCAGCATTTCACTGCACTGTTCATAAAGTTTCCTAAGTGTTTGATATATTAGGACTCACGGCACATTCTGGGAATGACAGTTCACATATAATATTGTTGTTTTTTACGTACATAAGAGGCACTGTGTTTACTTTATAGATATTAGAGCACCAATTTTGTTCATTTTTCTTAATGAATTGTTTCCATCTTTGATGGCAAGTGTATGTTATGAACATTTACTGTAATTTATACTTTTGTACTCATCACACATTGGCTTCTTCTATTTGTGGTCTTCACGTTTATTTATTTTTTATATTTTTATACACTGATTCATTATCACTATGGACATATCTAACTAAGGTTTTTCACATATTCCTAATATTGTTTTTTAGATTCACATGAACATTTATGGTCTCAGTTTATTCAGAGATGTGTTTTTAGCGCTGTACTTTTATTTCACTATAAATAATGTCATCATCTGCATTTTCAAAATTTTAGCATTAAGTATTAGTATTAAATAATTCCCTTGCCTAATTACATCATATTTTCCTTATTATTTCCTTTTCCTTCTCTGTGTGGCCACTCCTCGGTATGTCATAACTGAGCTGGTCTGGATTTCAGGTGCTGGGCTGGAAGTTACCTGTTTTCCCTTTACTAAATCAGTAAGCAAAGTGTCAAAGGTACATCATTTTCTTATACTGAAAGCTGATCTCCAGCCTTACCATCAGTTTTTCAGTTATACAAACTCTGATTTCACTGCACACTGTGAACTTTCCATGATGTGCATTACAATCTGCAGCAGGTCAGACAAAAGCTCACCTAATTTTCTGTCTAGAGGATATCCAGCATTACCTATCCTTTTTTTTCTTGCTGTCTTCAGTCCTTCCCTTTAATTCATTGAATTGGATTTTAGTTTTTTCGATCATGGAGTGAAAATGCAATCTGCCTAGAAACACCCACTTCTTTACACTGGCATCTCTCCACCAAGACATTTTGATATTTATATAACTCCTCCCAAAAGACAGTTCGATGCTTGCATCAGGACCTCCTGAAAGGAGTTCTAAGGCAGGGCCTGTGATGTTTTCAGTAAGCAATGTTCAGCACCATACTGTTACTTCCCATCATCCATGATCTCACTGCATTGCATAGGAAAGTAAAAAGTCTGGGTGATGATTTGTTTTGATTTTATACAGTGAAGTGGCTTAGTACATTGCATTTAAACGTGGCAAAAAAAAAGCCCTAGTCAGGGCTCGCTACTATATATATGCATTTCATGGTTTAATTTCCAGATCTGGTTGGCGCTTCCCTTTAAGGTTAAGAAAAACTAAACTGAGAGTCATAATAGTAAATGCAAAACAATCATATCTACAGATGACATAAACACAACACAGTGCAGATGGTGGGAGACGATCTAAAATGTAATAAATCTGACAGTTTGCTGAAATGTGATGACAAATTTGTATTTTTACAGGTTTTATGATGTGCCTCTCATATTGACAGACAATATGCTACATTTTCTCTTCATCTGGCCATGTAATTACTCCATGGTTCCTGCTGTAATTTATTTTCACTTTAGGGAATCTAAAATACGCAAAAGCAACAGAACCCTATTCACTGGTCAATTTTTGCAAAAAGATGCAAGAAGTAGATAATACAACAGTGTGAGATAGAACAGAACAGAACCTCAGGGGGCAAATTATGTCAAGTGTTCTTTCTATAAAGTACCCTGGGTAGGTTCTGGGTCTATGGGCAGTGTCTGATGGTATCTGTGGCCCAGAGGGTGCAGGAATCAGATTTTCCAAAGGAGTTCCTGATTCATAAAAAGTAATTATTCTACCACGCTTCATGTTACCCTGTTGCCTGTGCAGTTGAACCCTCCTATCCACCAATAAACCAAACAGATGCTTTATTGTAAAGAACAAGGTGGTTGAAATTGAGAAGAAACATACATAAAACACATGGCTGGCTTCTTCTGGGTGCTTATCCTTCCTCAGAGTCCTCAAAATAAATAATGGCTTCCCAGAATGCACCTGTTTTCTTCTTCTTAGCATGATTGATGGTGGGACGATGGACACCTCACAAGGGTCAAAACATTGATAAAACAGCCTGTAAACAGATATGGATGCAGTGCTGCTTGGCCACTAGATGACTTGTAAAGAAAAAACAAATAACTTGGTAAAGTCCTATCCTGGAGGCAGGACACTCCCCACTTGGTATCAACCAATAGTGCTGAATTAATGCTCTGAAAACCGCAATATCAAATCAGAAACTGGATGGGGGAACAACTTTGTTTTTGTTTCTGCAAACTTTAATCTCAACTCATCCTTCTTCCAAATCTTTATGTAGAAGTTTTGATAACAAAGCCTAGAGTCCACTCCTTTGTTTGGAACTAGCAGTTTTTCCAGGCATATGTCACTAGGTTTTAAATTAGTTTTGCTGTTTGCAAAATGATGATGGACTGCTTTCTCTAACTATTCAAGAAGGTATTTGCAAGACTTTGAACTTGTCTTCACTTGCACAAATACAAGTCCTTGGCACTGAATGCCCCACTGAATAACTACTTCAGTTTTCTGAGTAAGGAGAGTTATTGGAGTAAGCAAGAAAGGGTCTTCTGGGTCACTTGAAACTGGAATTAGAGGTCTGGCATTAATAACAAATGAGACTTCAGCCATGAAAGTTGTCAGATGCTCATGAGTAACAATTAAGTTCCTATTCATATTCAAATACACCCCTGGTCTCTCAGATATCTTTTCATTCTTTTGGTGTCGATATTTGCTGAGATATGTAGTTCTTTGGCTGTCCCAACATATTTACTGCCTCTGAGCAGATGTGTTTTATGGGGCCCGGAATAGCAATGAAATGACCAAGGGCATTTATGAAATTGAAGAGTCCAGGACTATTCACTTGACTTCAATGTGAACAGCTCTAATGGCCATACAGATTAATATGCCTGCCCTGTGTTTGCTTTTTGCGTAGCCCCATCTTGTATGATATGTGATGACAGACTAGGGCAAAAAACATCAAGGCCAACATTTGTAAAGAAGGGTCTGAACTGAGTCTATCAGCTACAAAATTGGAAATCTTTTGGATTTGTAGAATACCAAAAAGCTTGCAGCAAGTAATGCATTTTAATATTCCAATATTTACACAATACTGTGCTCTAATTATCCCCAAGCCTGCAGCTCATAAAGCTCCTTCCGTAAATAGTAATCCCTGGCATTTACCTTGATGGTGATATGACAGCACAATCAAGGAAGCAATAGCTAGGAATTGGTAGTGGATTTTTCTTGTTAAGTTTTATTTTGCTTCCTTAAAGTGGTTTTGTACCTAAAAAATTTTCTTCTTGGTATTTAAAGCACATGATAACATACTTACAGTAATGAACCCTGAAAAAAAATATTATTCAGTACTTACCTTATATTTCAGATGTTTGTGCTGACTTCCGGGCTGTCCTCCCGTGGGAGTAGGCGTGGTTATCAGCCTCGCAATGGTCCCTGGGAAATTTCTAAGCTATTTCCCAAGAATCCATGGGGGGACATAGTAATTGCGAAATCTCACGAGATTTCGGAAGGAGGACGCCGGTCACGTGACGAGGGCGTGTCCGAAATTGCCATTTTCAAAGTGGGCAGGCAGCTGTATCTGCCATTACCACTATTGCACACGAGGCGGCGATACTGCGCATGCGCGAGATCGGCGCTCTAACGGGCGGTGTATGCTGGTCCATCAGCATGCCCGTATCCCGGAAGAGGATGCCTGTGGGCTTCACATGCCCACAGGCAAAATGGAAACGATCGTGATGAAATTTTATAAGTTATCCAAATCGGACAAAACTGACTGACAATCGAGTTGAAAACAAAAGAAGTGAGTGCTATATTTAATACTATTATTGATTGTCATATTGCCAACAAAAAAAATACTTGCAGACAGTGGAATCCCACTTTAACCACTTCCCACCCGGCCAATGCACATATACGGCCGGGTGGGAGCCGTCTACTCCTGATAGGACGTTCAGGAACGTCCATCAGAAGGAGCGGGATCGTGCGCACGCGTGCCCGCGCAGCGGCGCGATCCCGATGCGCCCGTGTCACCCGGACACGGCGCATCTCAGATCGGCAGGAGGGCTCTGTGATTGGCCCTCCTAAACACATGACGGCCGTGTCCAATCACGGCCGTCATGTGATGTAAACAAACAGCCGGTTGCTAGGCAATCGGCTCCTCCTCTCCTCACACAGAAGTCATCGCTGAGGAGAGGAGAGTAGATCGCTGCAGCCGGCTGATGATCAGTGAGTATGAGCTGTTTTTTACAGCTTTTTACTCACTGATCACCAGTCTAGTGTACACACAAATCACCACACAGTAAACACACCACACAGTATAAACACAATGTCCCCACACATGTCCCCAAAACATACATGTCCCCAAATAATAAAAACACATGTCCCTAATAATAAAAACATGTCCCCCACATATGTCCCACTAAAATCACATGTCCCAATGATTATCTGCACACATATGTACGTGATCACCTGCACACATATGTACATGATCATTTGCGTACATATGTCCGTGTCCATCACACAAACCAATTATTATACACTTAACGGAATTATTTTTACCAAAAACATGTAGCAGAATACATTTTGGCTTAAATTTATGACAAAATTTGATTTTATTGGATTTCTTTTAAAATAGAAAAAAGAAAATATAGTATTTTTTTCCAAATTTCCGCTTTTTTGCGCTTATATCGCAAAAAATAAAAAACGGAGTCGTGAATAAATAACACCAAAATAAAGCTCTATTTGTGCGAACAAAATGATAAAAATTTCATTTGGGTACAGTGTAGCATGACTGCGCAATTGTCACTGAAAGCGCTAGAGCGCTGAAAGCTGAAAATTGGGCTGGGAAGGAAGGGGGCGAAAGTGCCCTGTATTGAAGTGGTTAAGCTAGCCACCGACTCTCAGTAGGAAGTTTTCTTGAAGAAATAAGGCCCCTTTCACACTAACGTCCCGTTCAGGCCCGCCTGTCAGTTTTTCAGGCGGACCTGAACGGGTGCTCCATAGAGCTCTATGGAGCGTCGGATGTCAGCGGTGACATGTCCGCTGACATCCGACCCGCTCCGATCCGAAAAAGTGTGACGGAGGAAAAAGCTATTTTTCCATCCGTCTGTGGATCGGATCGGATGACGACGGGCACTGCGGTCCGTCGTCATCCGATCTCCCATAGGGGAGAGCGGCGCTGTGACAGGTCTGTCCCTGCACAGTGTGCAGAGACGGTCCTGTCATCTCCCTGCTCAGCGGGGATCGGCGGAGTGATCCCCGCTGAGCAAACGGATATCCACGGGGCGGATCAGAACTGATCCGCCCCGTGTGAAAGGACCCTAAGTCATGTTTTCTAGAGCACCATTTCTGCGGATAGATTTCTTGTTTACAAAACAGTCAATCTTCCTGGCATAGATTTTATACTGCACAGTGTGGTTGATGACATCTTGAGATTGCTGTCATTCTTCTGGTAATCAGACTTTTTGCCAATGATGTCAGCATTTACAGTTGCTGTTATTTGGATGTGTGGCATGTTTAAAAGAACACGGTATGTGGTTTAGGAAAGTATTAGCTCGAATGAGGAAAATATAGGTTATGAATCTCTTGAATCTAAGTAGACTGTCTGAGGTTACTATATATAGTGTAAAGTCATCAGAACGGATTGATGCATCTGAATTTGCATCTACCAGTACATAGGGGTCAATTTGGTGGACACTCTGTTCTGTGTTATGCAAAAAGGCTTGTGTTGTGATTTTCAGGATTGTGGCAAACTGAAATGTAATGCCGTCTGTGTTGGGCTGGTCAATCTTCTAATCTACAGCTCTGTTTTAACCTAAACATAGAATAACTGCCCTTAAATAATTACCCAGAGTGCTTCTCAACTCTGCAAACGACAATTGAAAAAAAGTCTCATAATATATTATAAAACAAGCAAAGTACTTAGTTTAGAAACTGAATCTCAAGATTTTCTGCAATGCACTTCAATGCAGTGCATCTATCAACATTCCATCACTCAACAAATCTGCCCCAGGTTCATTCTAAGGCCAGTCTCAGGGTAGTTTATAGTTATCATCCTGATTTGCTTGGCATTCACAACATACTCCATTCCATGCCATTTGATCGTTAGGTCTATCGCCTCACTGCATGACAAATTTAAGCCTCTGCTTGTATTTTGAAAAGAAGATCACCCGGCTCTGTATCTATCAGGATGATCAATAAACCTTTAAAGTCTGTGGCGTGCAAAGAACTTTTCTATTGTGGCTTGCTTGTGTATTGCTATGGCGAAAAAATGGCATGCAACCATACCTTTTATAAGACTTTGGTTTAAGCTGACCTGTTTTGTACCAATGTTTGAAACCTGATCCTTTAGAATAATCTACAAAAGGTACCTTGTATGTGGGAAGTCCATCATGTGTGGTGCCACATTTTGGGAGTTCTCTTGTTTGCAGACTTGAGGCTTGTCGACTTGCAGTGGGGGTGTATAACTTCTTTGGTTAGCATTTTATTTTTCTCATGTCTTCTAGGTGAGTGTTGCTACGCGGCATGGCGTGTTGATAGATGCACTCTGAAGGGCATTACAGAAAAACTTGGGGTTCAGTTTATGAATTAAGTACATTGCTCCATCCATTGCATTCACTGTTAAGATATACAGCTGACTGTGTAATCAATTTTGAAACTTTATTGTAAACAACAAGGCAGATAAAAATAAGAACACAAAAGCATCAATCAGACAATCAAAATATGTGTAATTAAACAAATAAACTAAGCTGCTGATGGCTTTTAAGTGTAAACTTGAGATCCTGTCTGAGGGGCGTATAGGCTGTCCTCCGAAAATATGTGCCAAAGATGGTAACTGGTTTCTTCTAGGTGCTTGCCCTTCCTCAGAAATGGAGACTGGTTTCCCAGGATGCAACTCTTTTCTCCATCTTAGGATTAAGTATGATGGTTTGATGGTTGCCTTACAGAGGTTAAAAACACTGCTAAACAGTTTGAAGATGCGGGGGTGTGGCCTGGAGTGGCATGAGGACGCAAGGGACCTGAGCTCCGCCAGCATCCTGTATCGCAGATCCTGACACCCCACACAGAGTTAAAAGCACACGATCACAGCCACAGAGAGGGGAACCTATCCGGAACATGTCTCCCACTAAAAAAAAGTACAGACGCAGTGGCTAAACTGGGGAAATACCAGTGACTGGAACTTGACCCCTCAGACCAAGATGGCGGTGACCCAGAGGAGGACACATCAAGGACACAGCCAGACACTGCTAAGGTACTAGAAGCTATCACAGCCTGTCAGTCGTGGTGGTCACTGCTTGCCAAACAAATATTACTACTAAGATAGAGGAGGTGAAGGTTGATATATCTCTAGTGCGGCTGGACTTTCAGAAGCTAAGGGAAAGAGTCACAGAGGCAGAGGTTCGTCTCAGTGGCGTGGAGGATTTACTCTCCCCCCTCCAGAACTCCACAGACGCCATGCAGCTACAGATGAACCAGATCCTGCAGAAGCAGGACGACTTTGAAAACAGATTGTGCAGATCTAATCTCCGGTTCATTGGCATGCCTGAGGGGCAAGAGGGGAGAGGCCCCCCTACATTTCTTGAAAAGCTGTTGTGTGACACCTATGGAAGAGAGGCTTTTTCCCCCACTTTTGTTATTGAACGAGCACACCGTATGTCCAGCAGACCCCCCCCCCCCCCTCCTGGAGCACCATCCTGCACCCTCATTGCAAAGTTTCTCAACTTCAGGGACAGAGATACCATTTTGCGCCTCAGTAGAGAGAAGGGGAATATTCCTCATGGAAACAAAATGATTGCCATATTCCCTGATTTTTCAGTGGAGGTTTAACGCAGACGGAAATCTTTTACTGAAGTTAAAAGGCGCCTTTGCATTAAAAACATCAAATATGCCATGCTATTTCCTGCTCGACTACGAGTGGAAGGGGAAGACAGAGCACACTTTTTTGAAGATCCTGAGACTGCCCTGGCATGGATTGAACTTTTACTTTTACTGTTTATGCTAGCCGCACTTGCGGTCACAGTTGGCCCGTTTAAAGTGAGGAGACATCTTTGATTATACTTCCCTCATCACCCCACTGATAATATTTTAGCTGGATATCCCTGAAGCTCAATGCTACTTGCTGCTATGTTTTCATGTATAAGGATCGAGCATGGAGGCATATTCTCTATATACAATGCTGAACAACAACAAATACAATTGGCACTTGATCTGTGTTGTCACCTCTGGATATATGCATCCTAGCATAGGTTGTGCCTAGCACCCTCATCACTGAGACATACGCTGTTCATACTCACCTTGTCTTGCTCTTTTACCATTTCAGCAATAACTGTCAGCAAACGCCTAGGCCGGCGGAGAAGGACACTTACCTGGTTACTAAGTAACGTGAGCAAAAGTCATTCAAAATGCACTGTTATGCAGTGTTTCACCCACTTTTTATTTTCTTTTATATGCTTTCAACCTGAATGGAATAACAGGATCTAGCACCAAGTTGCACAGATTCTAGGTACGTGACACTGTGCAAACTACCTCTATACTAGAATCGCACATGCTAATAATGTTAACTCCTATCCTTTTTTTTCACAGGTTGGACACTGTTCATGCCATGTTGGCAGTTAAGGGTACAGGCCCGCACAAGTTTGGGTTTGTGCAGGGCAGGGAGGGGGGATGTAAGGTTATTTATGTTTGAAGACACGTGCAGTTGTGATGTGAGACTATATGTGTATTGTAATGACAATCTAGCTAGAATGTATGTACATGCTTTTAAAATATATGCGCAATCTGCAAGGCTGCTGAGTCTTGGAGCTTTGCACTTTCTTTACCACCAACCAATATGGCCTCCTTGAAATTTATAACGTGGAACCTCTGAGGCATGAGGGATCTGCTTAAGCGGTCTGCTATTTTTTCACTGCTTAAAAGAGCAAGTAGACGTGACAAACTTGGTGGAGACTCATGCTGAGGGCTCAATGTTGAAGGCGTTTAAATGTCCATGGGTGGGCTGGGCTTACCACTCAGTATATACTACTCAATCTAGGGGTGTGTCAGTACTT
The DNA here is from genome assembly GCF_037356315.1 of Lithobates pipiens. Classification (NCBI taxonomy): domain Eukaryota; kingdom Metazoa; phylum Chordata; class Amphibia; order Anura; family Ranidae; genus Lithobates; species Lithobates pipiens. The sequence continues at coordinate 179,584,995 of NW_027507758.1, forward strand.
ATTTCAAAATACATGCATTTCAAGCTCCAGGACTCAGTGAATGACCAAGAGGACAGATACGTACTCTTGAAAGTAAAGATATATGGGGAAGTGTTTCTGCTGTTAGCTTTAGCTTTCTATATACCCCCACCATTTAATTCTACCATATTGAAATCAGGATTTGACTTTATGGCCTTCCACCCTTCCACCCCAGTAATCTGGGTGCGAGACTTAATGTCCTCTATCCTCTAATAATGTCCTCTATCCCAGCTGTCTGGGGCCACGTCCTCTCCGCCGCCTACCCACCAGACTCGATTTGCCAGGATACTCTTGGGTTTTGGCCTGGTGGATACTTGGAGGATTGGAAACCCCACAACAAGAGCTTATTCATGCTTCTCACCTACCCACCACTCTATGTCACATATAGATTTAATTCTTATGTCCAGGTCTCGCCAGCTGAGACTGACTGGAGCGGGATTCTCCCCTAGATCATTATCTGATCATTGCCCCTATTAGGCTATAATCTCCTTACCCCATTAAAAGCAACCTACTACATGGCGACTGAACCCCTTCTGGTTGACTTTGCTCCCGGAGGATGATGACATGGTCACAGACTGGAAACAATACTTGACTTTAAATGAGGGCACTGCCACACCACAGTCAGTATGGGAGGTGTTTAAACTACATGCTCGCATGACTCTTACCATGCATATTAATCAGATTAAGAGAACCTCCACGCTGGTTCTGGACAAAGCGACAGAGGACCTGAGTACAGCTGAGACTGAATACCTCAGAAACCCCACCTTAGAAAAAGCCGCTGCTATTAAGCTAAGATCTAGGGTGGTCGACCTACTGCATTATGAGAAATCCAAACGCAAAATGTTTTATCAGAAACAAAACTCATTTGAGCATGGGGAGAGGGTGGGAAAACTCTTAGCGTAGTACTTGGTGCATTGTGAGGAATGTCCGCCGGTAGTGGTCTCCCTGTGCTCCCCTGACGGAAACCTAGAGACAGAGCCTAGGAGTGTAACAGTAGAGACTTCTACGCTACACTGTACACCACCAAGGCCCCGGGCGACATGGCTCTTATGGGCTCGTTTCTCGCCGACCTGTCTTTCCCTCAGTTAACGTGAGAACAGGCCGAGGAGTTGGAGGCACCGCTTACTGCGGATGAGATCACTACAGCCCTGGCACAGTTCCCTAAGTCTATAGCTCTGGGCTCAGATGGCCTACCAGTGGAATTTTACTCCACTTATGTGGATTTACTAATCCCTAAGCTATTATCACTGTACAACACTATATTTGAGACATCAGAGCTCCCAATCTCTATGAGAAAGGCCACCATAGTATCAATTCCAAAGCCAGGTAAGGACCCGCATCTGCCAGAGTCATATCGGCCTATCTCTTTGCTGCAGGTAGACGTTAAGAACTGGCAAAAGTACTTGCAAATCGCCTCAACAAGGTCATAATGTCCCTTATACATTGTGATCAGGCAGGCTTTATGCCAGGCAGGAAAACTTTAGAAGGCTCTTTATGAACATGCAATCGCTGCATCATAACTCTGGGTCCAGGATTATAGTTGCCTTAGACACAGCTAAGGCATTCGGCTCGGTCGAATGGGGGTACGTCTGGACCTGCTTGGGTAAATTTGGAATAGGCCCAGGTTTATAAAATGGATGCAGCTATTGTATCATGCCCCAGTGGCAAGGGTGATCGCTAATGGATGGCCGTCTAGGGGTACGAGACAGGGCTGTCCCCTGTCGCCACTGCTTTATGCCCTGGCAGTGGAGATACTGGCAGTGTCTATATGCTCACATCCCAGTATAGTGGGTCTTAGCAAGGCAGAGGTGACCAAAACAATTAGTACTTATGCAGATGACACGCTACTGTATCTGGAAGATTCTGAGACCTCCCTTTCTACGATCTTGTCCTTGATAGAGCGTTTCAGAACTTTTTCTGGACTCCGCATTAACTGGGACAAATCCAAAATACTCCCACTTGATAGCTACCCACTCCTTAGGGACAGAGCTGAACTTCCTTTACAGATAGTTGACAGTATAAAATACCTTGGCATATGGACTACTAGAGACCCAAATGACTATATCGTTTTGAATGTCCCTCCACTTTATGCAATGCTTAAGGAGAAAACTCAAACTTGGGCCCGTCTCCCCTTGGGGGTTATGGGACGGATAAATCTTATAAAAATGGTCCTGCTACCAAAAATCCTCTACATACTGTGACACTCACCGGTATATTTAATACTGAGGCATTTCAGACTGATGGAGGCCATTCTAAAGCCCTCTGTCTGGGGTAAAAATAGACATAAACTACGTTGGCATAGACTAAAAACTCCTACAGACCTCGCAGGAACAGCCTTGCCTGATTTTAACTTATACTACCCGGCAGTTCAACTCTCCCAACCCTTTCATATAGACAAGGTCTATAGGGAGAGATTCCTATGTCTCCTTTGCCGGGGTGGATACAATCCACCAAAGATCCCCTTACAGCAGTTTCGAGTAAAATGTGAGGAATGGGTGGAGAGGGCGAACGGAAGACTTTGCTACACCACTATAAAAAAGTATGGGAGATAGCCTTCATTAGACTCAATATACCAACATTTCAGGAATTTACACCTCTGTGGCACAAAACTGCTTTGTTTGAATTTAATTCAGTTCCAGATTGCAACACATGGAGTTCTAAAGGCATATTTTATCTTTCTCATATAGTTACTGATGGAACACTCAAATCCTTTGACAAGTTGAAGGCAGATTTTGACCTACCGAGCCAAATGTTCTTTAGATACTTGCAACTGCGTCATGCGTACTGTGCCTAGTTCCCTACCAACAGCACACCCCTAGCCAACAATCCCCTAATGGAGGCAATTAAACTGATCTCACAGTTCTACAGCATGTTGACACTCCCACAGGCTACTGTATCAGCTTTTGCATTAAAAACTAGATGGGAGGGAGAGCTGGGACTGGAGCGAGGCCCTGGATACATGCAAGTTGGTCTCCCCTAGGCTTTCAGATCATCTCACCCAGATCTTCATAATACATAAATCACACCTAACTCCCCTCAGGATACCCAGGTACAGGCCCGACCAGCCCTCAAGTTGCCCAGTGTGTAACCAAGCTATGTGCTCATTCTACCATCTCCTTTGGCAATGCCCCAAAATACAAGAGTTTTGGACACAGGTTGTATGATTCTTACATGACACCATGGGCTCTCCAATAACAGTGCAGCCTAAGGCCTGCCTATTGGGAATTTTTCCAGAACTAGAATTGAACAAATTTACTAGAACATTCCTACATGAGACTCTTTTCTCGGCTAGGAAGGTCATAGCTAGGACATGGATGAGACTCACCCAGCCTGAGTTCCCGCCTGAGTTCTCCCAAAGGATAGTGGAAGTGAACAACACGTTGCCATACAAGAAGATTGTCTATTCCCATAGGGGATGTCCCTCTAAATTCGCTAAAATATGGGAGAGGTGGTTGAAGGCTCCTGAAACGGTGGCAGGAAGCTAATATGTTGTAATATGAAGTTGTCTACATGTATAATTACATTGCACCCACTGGGGAATATCTTGCTAGTTTTGCTTGGCAACACTGATTCCTCTGATTGCGTCTGTTTTGTCTATGTTTTCGTGTAAGCATATAACATACACTTTGTTGACATTGTAACTTTTATGCTCTCATCTAATTGCATGAAGTATTTTGCTCAATAAAACCTTTTTTGGATGAAAAAAAAAACAGTCTGAAGATAAATACAAAAGCAGTGCTGCTTGGCCACTAGGAGGTGCCTAAAGAAAAAAAAACAATAGGACGATAAACTTGCTAAAGTCCTATAATGGAGACATGACAGTATGCACTGGCCATCAAAAATGGGGGCACTTTGTAACAGAGGACCTCCAATGAAACATGAGCTGAATGTTTTGTCTGAATGTAAGTTTAAAGTCAAACATCCGCTGTTCAGATTAGCCTCTGAATGTTTATCGCATTCTGTGTGGACAAATGTGACAGCTTCCTGTTGTCAATGATTGCTAAGGATGCAGCGGGTGCCTGCACCCACTTCTTCCTTAACAGTCACTAATGTCACTGGGTATCCCAAGCCTCATATGCACAGTAGTGGAAACACTTTTCACTTTACTAAATTTGGACATTAATATTGACTAAATATAGCCATGGTCATATATGGGCAATGATGTCACCACTATCCCTGCCCCTTCCATTATTTTGCCAATGACAGCTTCAACAAGTGTATGCCTTCATGTTAGGGTCAACAGGACTTTGCTTTCAGCACATATAGGGCATCGTGATTGACATGGATCTACATCACCAGATAATATAATTGACAATTACATCATGAGACTTATTTTGTTATTAAATCGGAGTCCACCCATTTAAAAGTCAGCAGCTACAAAATGTGTAGCTGCTGAATTTTAATAATCAGACACTCACCTGTCCCACGGTCCAGCGATGCGGGTGCACAGAGCCCCGCTCCTGTCCACGGCCCCGGCATTGTTACTTCACAGCCGGGCACGCACTGTGCATGCGTGAACCGTGCTGCACACTGTAATTGGCTGGGCAATCTTCTGGGACCTGTGACGTGTCCCAGAAGATTGCAGGGAGGGAGGGGGGAGAGGTGATTTTCCTTCCAGTGATGTGGCACCAGGAGTGAAATTGGAGCTGGATGCCCATAAAAACAGGGTACCCACTCCTCCCCCAAAAAAATGACATGCCAAATGTGGCATGTCAGGGGGTCACCTACACTTAAAGTGGATGTGCTTGTTTACTTTCGCTTTTCTGTGAATAAGTAGGGATATTGTGTTTTTTATACGGGGGTTACGGGGGTTCCTGTTAAAGCACTGGAGCATGAAGGCCACCATTTGCACTAAACTGGAAGCGGTGTGGTGGTCTGGCTCCTGCTCATCATCCAGGATAATGTCGTCCTCCTCGTTCTCCTCTCCCCATCCACGCACAAAAACAGGGATCCCAGAAAGGTTTAAAGCATGCTCTTCTTGCTCCTCCTCCTCATCCGCCCCAGCACCATCCTCCTCTGACTCCTCTTCAGACTCCTGTTGTTGACTTGTCTCAGATAGAGTAGCCCCCCGGGAATTCATCCAGCATTGCGACTTCCTCATCTTCCTGCTCCTGCTCCTCCACGGCTTGATCAATAACATGACGCAATGCACGCTCCATAAAGAAGGCATAAGGTACCATGTCACTGATGGCGCCATGGCTGCGACTGGCCTGTTTGGTGATCTCATCAAATGGCTGCAGAAGTCTGCATGCGTCGTGCATGAGCAGCCACTGGCGCAGTGAAAAAAAAACAAGCTCCCCAGAACTTGTTCTGTCACAGAGTTCGTACAGGTAGTCATTAACTGCACGTTTCTGCTGGAGCAGCCTATCAAGCATATAGAAGGTTGAGTTCCATCACGTCAGGAAATCGCAGTCTGACCGGCAGATTGTGTTGCCGCTGAATGTCAGCAAGGCGAGCCATGGCCGTGTAAGATCTTCTGGAATGGGCTGAGATTTTCCTTGCCTGCCGCAAGATGTCCTGGACCCCAGGGTATTTGACAACGAATCGATGCACGACCAAGTTGAAGACGTGTGCCATGCATGGCACGTGCTTAATTTTGCCCTGTTTCAATGCACTAAGCAGATTGGCACCGTTGTCACACACCACTTTACCAACTGTCAAATTGAGCGGTGTTAGCCACTGATCTGCCTGTGAACGCAAAGCTGAAAGGAGTGCAGGGCCAGTGTGGCTCTTGGCTTCCAGGCACAACAGACACAGCACAGCATGACAACGTCTCACCTGGCATGTCGAATAGGTTCTGGGGAGCTTGGGCGGCGCAGCGGAAGAGATGCTAGCAGCGGAAAAGGAGGAGTCAGCCGAGGAGGAGAGGAAGGAGGATGGAGTAGGAGGAGGAGAAGAAGAGCCAGGCCTGCATGCAATCCATATCTACACGGGTGCCACGGGTTACATGCTTGACAGCCGTCAGAAGGTTCACCCGGTGGGCAGTAAAAGTGATATACCTTCCCTGCCCGTGTTTGCTAGACCACGTGTCTGTGGTCAGATGTATCTTGGCACCGACACTGTGTGCCAGAGATACATTCACTTGCCGCTGAACATGGCCATATAGCTTCTGTGAGAAATACTTCCTTCCTGGGACCTTCCATTGTGGTGTTCCAGTGGCCACAAATTTACGAAAGGCCTCTGAGTCCACCAGTTTATATGGCAGTAGTTGGCAGGCTATCAGTTCTGACAAGCCAGCCATCAACCGCTGGGCAAGAGGATTATCCGGCGTCATCATTTTTTTACGCTAGAACATTTGGTTCATGGAAGCCTGCCTTTTTCCAGAAAAACGTGAGAATGGCATGATGGAAGTTGAAGTGGAGGACAATTGTGAGGAGAGAGGAGAAGGAGAAGTAGATCAAGACGAGGCTGGATGGTGAGAGCCTGGAGTGTGGCTTTGTGGGTTCTGTTGCTCCCACTGGGCTCGGTGATGGCAGCTCATGTGCCTCCTTAAGGCGGTCATCCCTAGGTGAGTGTTGGGCTTACCGCGACTTATGCGTTGACTGCAAAGATTGCAGATGGCAACACTATTGTCAGCAGCGGACACGTAAAAAAAGCCCACACTGCGGGGCCATGTGCATCCTGGGAGCACCAGATGTGACCGTACATGGTTGATGCCTCGCTCCTGATACATTAGCAGTCTGCTTTGTCCCTCCTGTGCAATCTAAGTTCCGCCTGCTTCTCCTCCCTATCTGCTGGTCCATATCTCCCTCTGAACTCCCCTCCTCTTCCTCTCTTGTGGGCACCCACGTGACATCACTAGACACGTCATCATCGACGTCACCTTCCCCACCGCTATAATTAGAGATCTCGGAGTAGGCAGCAACAGCGGGGACCAACCTCCTCCTTGGGCTGATCTGGGTACTGCCGTCAGACTGCTGAGTGGCGGTTGTTGCTACCTCCTCTTCCTGATCCAATGCCAAGAGTGGCTGCGCAAATGTCTTGATATGGATCGGAAAATAATTCCTGTGAGGCCGCGTACACACGGGCGGACTGTTCGCCCAACCTTGTCCGCTGAACAGTGTTTGGGCGGACAGTCCGCTCGTGTGTGGGCTTTCAGCGGACAGTTTCAGCGGACAGTTGGACGGACAAGGTTTTTCGGAAATTCCGAAAAACTGTCCGCTGAAACCTTGTTTCAGCGGACAGTCCGCCCGTGTGTAGGCTTGTTCGACAAACTAAGTTCCGCGCATGCTCAGAAAGGATTTACACGCCGAAAGTTATAATGCAGTGTATAGGACGTCGTATTTTTCGTCCCGTCGTAGTGCCGTTCACGTCATCGCGCACGGTTTCAGCGGACTGTTCGTTCGTCGTGTGTGGCCATGTCCGTCCATGCTAATTTTGAGCGGACTGTTTGCCGAAACTGTTGGACGGACAAAGTTGGGCGAACAGTCCGCGCGTGTGTACGCGGCCTGACTCAAGCGGAAGGTATATGGTGGTGGTGCTGTTGGTGGTAGTGTCTTTGGGTGTGCACACAGCAGAGAGTGAAGAGGGTGCAGATCAAGAAGGATGAGGAGGGTGCAGAAGAGTAAGGCTGAGTGAGCCACTCAACCAAGTCTGGTGCGTCCTTTGACGTACGCACCTTCTGCAATTTGCTCCTTTGGCTCAAGTCTGTAGCTCCTGCCCTACCACTACCACCCCTGCGGAAGGGCCTGCCTCTTCCTCTGCCTGTCATTTTTTAAAAGACCCTGTGACAAAAGTCTCTAGAGAAGTGCAGTATGTATGTGGAAGAAGGTATATAACACCCCGCTTCAATCTGTCGTTTTTGGGGGCCACTGGTCTATCACATCAGTTATAATACTTTTTTTTATTGCGTTTGTCACTCTTTGTAGTATCACTGCAGAACCACTCAGCAGTCACAATGCTGCACAGTGGAAATGCACTATACTATGCTTTCTATATGTGCAAGTATTTTATACGTGTATTACACACCTATATACTGCACACCAAATAGTAAACCTATACCAGTCCTTAAAAGGACCTTTTGTGGACCTAGTAGCTAGTGATTTGCAGACTGTCCCTCAGTCCCTACACTGATAAAAGACAGCTGCAGAATTGGGCAGTAGTCAAGTATAATATTCTTTCTATATTTGGAAGAAAGTATATTATACGTGTACAACCCTATATACTGTACACCTATACCAGTCCTTAAAAGGACCTTTGTGGACCTAGTAGCTAGTGATTGGCAGACTGCCCCTCAGTCCCTACACTGATAAAATACAGCTGCAGAATCGGTCAGCAATCAGCAGCACAGCAGTCAGCAGCAGTGCACCACAACCCTATATATTGTACACCTATACCAGTCCTTAAAAGGACCTTTGTGGACCTAGTAGCTAGTGATTTGCAGACTGTCCCTCAGTCCCTACACTGATAAAACACAGCTGCAGAATTGGGCAGCAATCAGCAGCACAGCAATCAACAACACCCTATATACTGTACACCTATACCAGTCCTTAAACGGACCTTTGTGGACCTAATAGTAATAGCTAGTGATTAAACTGACTGTCCCTGCTCCACACAGCATCCTGCCCCTACACTGACAAAAGACAGCTGCAGAATCAGTCAGCAGTGCACTCAGCAATCAGCAGCACAGCAGTTCACCAGAACCCTATATACTGTACACCTATACCAGTCCTTAAAAAGACTTTTGTGGACCTAATAGCTAGCGATTTGTGTCACTACAGTCTGTCCCTGCTCCACACAGCAACCTTTCCCTATAGTGACAAAAGACAGAATGTAAAATGGCTGCCAGATCAGGTCTATTTATAAGGTAGGGGGAATGTCCAATTGTCCATGTGCTGAAATGTCTCAATTGGCTGTCCTGTACCCCATGATGGATGTGTCATCATGGGTCAAAGTTCTTTCACAATGTAAACGCATATGTCCGGCGGGCGAACAGCGCCAGAAGTCTGCCGGTTTGGCGAATCGCGAACACGCAAAATTTGCCGCGAACTGACCGCCGGGTGAACCGCAAGGCCATCTCTACTAGCAAATGTAGCAGACCCCTATCACATTCTACAGAGTCATGCCAGTATATATCTACAATACTGGGAATGGTACATTCTGTATCACTGTGTATTGGTCAGAGAAGGCACTGACACCTTTACAGCCATTGAGCTATATGCTGGTTGCTCAGTGTGCTCCTACACCTTTAAGAAGGAGTGTGCTCCCCTTCAGATCATCTGCCCTCCACCTATCCATCAGAATGCATGTGCTTCCACTGCGGAGTCACTCATCAGTCAGTGATAGGAACTACAGATGCCAGGGATACCAGGGTGCCTTGGCTTACGCATGTATTTTCAAATGCATGCAGAATAAACCCCTGTTTTTAATGCATACTTTTGACAGGTTGATTAAAGCAATACACTGAGCTGGACAGAATCTTGAGGGAGTCTATTCCACATTTTCACAGCTCTTACTGTGAAGAAGCCTTTCTGTATTTGGAGATTAAATCTCATTTCCTCCAGATGTAAAGAGTTGCCATGACCTTTCATTATTATTATTGGGGCCTGTACAACATGCACAACACAGCAACAGAATCTAGTGTCTGGCTCTTCTGTGCTCTACCTAAACTATGGGTGTCTATTTTGAAAGCAAATTCATTTGTATGGCTCTGTACCAACATCCCAAATCTAGTCAAAGAAAAATAAATGAAACTTTCAAAGTACTCCATATCTTAAAATCTCCATTTATTGTTTGAAATTGGTAAAAATATGCCATTAACAAAATCACTTTGTACATAAAAATGTATTTCTGCAATTTTGTTTAATCTGTTATCATCCTGCTTCTACATGAACTCATACATACACTGTACCCCACCCACACCATCAAGTTAGTTCTTATTGTTGTCACAACATCAACTGAGGGGTCCCTGAAGATGAGATGAAGAGAGAAACCAGTGCTGGTGAAGAACAGAAAGAAGTTGATTGTCTAGCCTAGATAAGACTAAGCTAGACAATCAGCTATCCAGAAAGGGAATTGTATCAAAGTTAAAGATATTTAGCATACTACGGCATTAATAGGAAAAATGAAATTTTTGACTGGAATTCCACTTTAATGTGGTTGTAACCCTAAAAAAATAAAATAAAAATATGATCCTGTTCCTTTAACCACTTGCCGACCGCCTTCCGCAGATATACTGCGGCAAGGCGGCTCGGTTGCATAAACCGACGTACCTGTACGTCAGTCCATGCATGAGAGGGGACAACATGGAGATCTGCTGTTCCTAGTGATCAGGGACAGCACTCTCTGTGTTAACCCAGTGAGCCCACCCCCACTCAGTTAGAACACACCCAGGGAACACAGTTAACCCCTTGATCTCCCCTATTATTAACCCCTTCCCTGCCAGTGTCATTTATACATCGATCAGTGCATTTTTTAGCACTGATCACTGTTACTGGCCCCCAAAAAGTGTCACGTAGAGTCAGATTTGTCCGTGGCATTGTCGCAGTCCCCCTAAAAATCTACACCATTAGCAGTAAAAACAATAAAAAAATAAAAGTCAGTAAATCTATCCCCTATTTTGTAGACGCTATAACCTTTGCGCAAACCAATCAATATACACTTATTGGGATTATTTAAACAAAATTATGTAGCAGAATACATATTGGCCTAAACTGATGAAGAAATTAGATTTTTTTTTAAACCAATAGCGGGACTGTGCCCCTCTAACCTCCTTTACAAGTGGTTCAATTATCTCCATGATATTTCCAGGCACATCTCAGCTCTCATTTCTGACTATGCAACCAAACTATGGTCAAACAGTGACCAGACACTCTGGAGGTGGCCCTACTCTCCATAATCACAAGAACCCTAAAAACAGTGAAGAAAGGCCTTTTAAAATTACCCCTCTCTTCAGGAAGGGTGCTGATCCCTAGACACTGGATATTGGCAGCTACCCCATATATCAGTCCAAGCATTACCTATTATTATTTATTATGAAATGGATAAATTATAAACTATTATTATTAAATAGAGTGCCTGGATTGAATTATCTGACAATACTCAACATCAATCCCTTTTATAATTTAGCACGTATCTTTGCAACAATGTCGGTGCTATTTTGTCCATCACACTGGAGTCTCCTCGCTATCAGACTAAAATGACACAGCGGGAAGGATTGGTATCATTGCAGGTATGGCCAGCCCACCTGCCATCAGAGACATATGAAGGCTGCCAATGCCAACCTTTTCCTCAGAAACTGCCTATTGCCTGGTTGTAATGTTCACCCAATAAATGTATTGCCATCTGAATCATTAACCAGCAAACCAGTATACAGGTCTGTCTGATTGCACAGTTTTTTTTATGCCTGACAGCCCCCATATTTACTTCAGCAAAGGTATTTATTTAGTTCTTAAAATATCCCATGGCATCCATTTAAAGTAGTTGTGAAGTCAGGTTAACCCATACAAGCTTTCTAATAGGTGTTAATATAACTCTACATAAGTCATAAATATAAATGTTAAAAAGGTCATGCAATCACTTTTCCTTCTTGAGTACATTACAGGCAAGCAGGTGGACATGACCAACTCAGGGGCATTGACATCATTTCTTAAAGTGAGGCTGGTGCTCCATGTATGGGGAAGCCACTGTCAACCAAAAGAGAAGGGATTGGCAGTGGGCATGGGTACAATCTGACTGCAGAAGATACAGGCATTCTGTGTGCTTGCATAGCATACCTGTATCTCCCTAATGAGATGAGAAAGGATGCAAACTGACTATGCTAGCATGGATCAGCTTCTATGCTTGAAGTGGTCAGTTTTCAACCAGGAATTAAGAAAATTATGTAATCAGGTATTATCAAGTGGTCACAATAAGAAATTAAAAATATACTGTTGACACATTGTCTACAACCTTAACCACTTGCCGCCCGCCCTATTACAAATTGACGGCGGCAAAGTGGTTTCATTATCCTAACCGGACGTCATATGACGTGATTAGGATAATGAGCCGCTGCGCGCCCCCGGGGGCGCGCATCGCGGCGATCGTTGTTGCGGGGTGTCAGTCTGACACCCGGCAACTATGATCTCGGTAAAGAGTCTCCGACGGAGACTCTTTACCATGTGATCAGCCGTGTCCAATCACGGCTGATCACAGTGTAAATGGGAAGAGCCGGTGATCGGCTTTCCCTCACTCGCGTCTGTCAGACGCGAGTAGAGGAGAGCCGATCGGCTGCTCCTCTGACAGGGGGGGTCTGTGCTGATCGATTATCAGCACAGCCCCCCCGAGGATGCCCACACTGGACCACCAGGGACACCACTAGACCACCAGGGAAAAGGTAATAAAAATCCATAATCCTCCCTAGACCACCAGGGTGCCAGTCAGCACAATGGGTGCCAATCAGTGCCCATAATGGATGCCAATCAGTGGCCACAATGGGCATCACTGATTGGCATGCATTATTGTTTGGCACTGATTGGCATCCATTACTATAACACCGATGCCGCCTATGAGTGCCCACCTGTGCCGCCTATGAGTGCCCACCTGTGCCGCCTGAGTGCCCACCTGTGCCGCCTGAGTGCCCACCTGTGCCGCCTATGAGTGCCCACCTGTGCCGCCTATCCATGCCCACCTGTGCCACCTATCTATGCCCACCTGTGCCGCCTATCCATGCCCACCTGTGCCGCCTATCCATGCCCATCCGTGCCGCCCATCCGTGCCAGCTATCAGTGCCAATTTGTGCCACCTATCAGTGTCCGTCCGTGTCGCCCATCCGTGTCGCCCATCCGTGTCGCTCATCAGTGCCGCCTATCAGTGCCACTTCATTGGTGCCACATTGGTGCCCATCAGTGCCACCTTATCAGTGCCCATCAGTGTAGCCCCATCAGTGCCCATCAGTATAGGAGAAAACATACTTATTTACAAAGTTTTGAAACTGAAACAAAAAAAAACATTTTTTTTTCAAAATTTTCGGTATTTTTTTATTTGTAGCGCAAAAATAAAAACCGTAGAGGTGATCAAATACCACCAAAAGAAAGCTCTATTTGTGGGAAAAAAATGATAAAAATTTCATTTGGGTACAGTGTAGCATGACCGCGCAATTGTCATTCAAAGTGCGACAGCGCTGAAAGCTCAAAATTGGTCTGGGCAGGAAGGTGTTTAAGTGCCCTGTATTGAAGTGGTTAAGGAGCCTTAAGGGGCAAAATTAATTACATTTTATTTTTAAGATTGCAAACACTAAGCAAAAACAAAGGTTAACCCAAAATGTTATATACTTTACCATCTGTACACATTATTTTCTTTGTCTTAAATAAATACCGCATCCATGGGAATTCATTCTAATTACTGAGGACATGATACGACAGTATTTGCTTTGTTAAATTACTAAATATAGTATGTCTTTTTAAATATCCTAGTGCAAGCTTATACAGAATCTCAATAGCTCCTGAAAATCAATACTTTCTTTTGTCAGAACTTTAATTTGTTGTTCAAATCCCTTGATTCTAATAACAAACTCGCCTTATTTAGCATTGACATTTACCAGTGTGCCAGAGGAACGTATATTAGCTCTGCGAAAGACTCTATTAGCAAGTACATTTGTTCTATCTGTACTTTCAGATTCTTTTTCCTCCACTCAGCCACACATTGTTCTTGGCATTCATTTCAGTGAAGCATTTTGTCACAACTTAATCTTTGATACATTCACCCTAATTTTTTGCAGAATTTTTAAAACAGGCTCAATAAGAATGAGCATTTCAAGATAATTAAATTAATCATTTAGTTGAGTAGCTGAAAATGTTCTCTTCTATCTAATGTAACATATTTTTTACTGTAGCTTAAAACCCTTGTTGAACATCAACTTTTTATAAGTAGATATAATTAGCATTGTTCTAGTCTTTAATGAGAGGATGCTAAATTTTCTAATTAAGTCACCATATTTTCTTCTGAGAACTGCTAATCTGTAAATTTAACTGTACTGAAACAAGCAGATTGTTATGTGGAGAAATTAATACATTACTAATTCAGTCACCTCTGGGAAATCTAAATGTTAATAATATTGTTTTAATGCTTTAAGTGTGAAATTCGTTTAGCTTTTGAAATTGCACAAGATAGAAATATGAAGTAAAAGAATCCATTTACAAGTTAAAATGTAATAGGCCATCCAGCTGGTTTCTATGGACAGCATACAAGACAATATGCTACTTATACACATAGAGAATGGTGTGCTATTAAAGGAAACACGTACAGAAGGAAATGCAGAGGCAACCAATGTTTGGTAGTTTCTGGTGTCCATGCTTTCTAATATACTAAGCTGGAAAAAGCATGTAGACTAGAAAGGTCCTAGTGTTGAGAGTTCCTAATCTGTTTACTTTTCTTGAGTTGGTTGGGTTGATTTACTAAAGACAAATAGACTGTGATGTTGCACTCTGCAAGGAGATTTGCCTCAGAGCCTTGCGGACGTGGTGATGTTTCACTTTACAAAGAATACCCAATCACATGCAAGGAAAAAAAAAAAAAAAAAAAACTGAATTTTTGTTTGCAAATGATTGGATAATGAACGTCATCATTACTAAACCTCAGTTCTCTTGCAAAGAGCAACTTCCTTTGTATAGTTAAAGAATATGTAAACCTAACATTTTCATATTCTGGATATGCACCTTGTTGTACCATGTATTTGTATGAAAAAGTATCCTGTTCTCTTTGTATTGCTTCCTTTGTGTGAAATCCCTGGTGTTCCTGCTAGTCCCTCTGCTTTCCTATTAAAAACTGACTACTCTAGCTATGCTCTCCTCCTCCAATGATCAGCACATCCTTTCACTGTGAAGCTCAGTGTGCTGCTGTTATAAAAGGGGAGAATTTTGGGACTTTAAATTAGGTATATGGTTAAACAAGCATACACCTCCATCCCTATTAATCGTTAAGAAAAAGGGGGGGGGGGGGGATTTGGGACTTTGAGTGAGATGTGTGTTAGACAAAAATAAATAAATTGCACAAAAATGAGAAAGTTTATTCATATAAATACACATGGTACATAGCAGATATGACAGGCTGATGGGCATATAATAGACAAATGTGCAAATTCTATTATTGCACATGATACATAAAATCAAAGAAAAGCGTATAATATAAACGCATGATTGAATAAAAAACTACATTTAAAAGCTTGATGTGTTTCGTGGATGAAGTTCCACTTCTTCAGAAGCAAGTACAGAATGCGTATTTATAAAACATATTTCAAATGAGGGGGAGGAGAATACCAAATACCCAAAATGACTTACATATCAGCTCTAAAGTTGGTCATTGAACGCTGAAACCTGACAGTTGAGAAAAGCCGGGAAATATCCCTGGTGGGGGCGTAAAACTGCAGGCAGCCAAGGCAGAGAACACCACACAGAGAGGAGAGATGGAAAGTGTCCATGGTGAGCTGCATTATGATGCCTGGAAACAGCTCCAATCTGTATGAAATGTAAAATGAATGTGGTCAATGGAAAGTGTGGGGTATAACTAGAGAAGGGCATAGAGCCTATAGTGATGGGGTCAATGTAAAAGTGAGCGAGCAGAAAAAAGTGTAGTGAAAACCACCAGAGAACCTCACACCAAGACAAACAAAGGTGGTAGGGTACAACATCCTGAGATCACGACAGACCAATCCTGTCCAGGGATTAAGGACTTGCAAAAGTGTAAAAGTAAAAAAGCAGAAAAAATGTAGTGAAGAGCACCTCACACCAAAACAAAATAAACAAAAGGTGATAAGGTACAACATCCTGAAATCACAACAGACCAATGCTGTCCAGAGATTCATGCACTAACTAGGGTGACGAAAAAAGCAAGAAACCCCAAAGGAAGTAAGTGTACCTGGTGATTCCAGTGCTAGTGACATGGCTTCTAGATGTGATCCAGGAAGTGTCCAGCATGAAATGAGGGACCATGCCTCCCACAAGACTGCAATATATACCCACCATGGCTGTTACACATAACTCTTCCAGCATCACGCTGAATATATTTAAATGGAGGTATTCCCACCAGAACAGCTGACACAATGTGGTCAACACACGCTGGGAATGAAACAAATGCTGACGACACTAAGCCACCTTGAGGTGACCTTATGCACTACGGTGTGGGGTGTCGATGCACAGCGGGAACGCCCACCCAATCCCCCCAGTGATACACATGGAGGAGAGGGGTGGCCCCGGTATGCAATGCAGTTCCCGGACCTGGAACAAAACCAGTCCAACAAACCAGATCACATGCCCCAAGAAAAATGGCAAACCACATATTTACACAATATTTGAATGAGTGGAAAAATGTATGCCTCACATATATATATATATATTTATTATATATCCAGACAAACGCAGAACAACAACAAATAGGGTCAGCCATCGATCATACCAGTGTATAATTGACCATCAATAATAAACATGTATAGGCACTAGATTCCACTCAAACCACACATCTCCATCCCTGGATAACAGTATAAAAGGGGGAAATTGTGGGACTTTAAATGAGATATATGGTCAAACAAGCATACACTTCCATCCCTATTAATCGTTAAGAAAAGGGGGGGGGGGGATTTGGGACTTTGTGTGAGATGTGTGTTAGACAAAAATAAATATACATGGGACATGGTACAAAGCAGATATGATGAGCTGATGGGTATATAATGGACAAATGTGAAAATTCCATTATTGCACATGATACATAAAATCAAAGGAAATGGTATAGCATAGATGCATGATTGAATAAAAAAATACATTTAAAAGCTTGACGTGTTTTGTGGATGAAGTTCCACTTCTTCAGAAGCGAGTGCAGAATGCGTATCTCTCCTCCCCCTACATCCTTATTTAATTTATTGGAGTAATTTGGAATATTTTTTTATAGATATGCATTCTACACTTACTTCTGAAGAATGTGCAATAATGGAATTTTCACATTTGTTTATTATATGCCCATCAGCTCGTCATATCTGCTATGTACCATGTCCCTTGTGTATTTGTATGAATAAACGTTCTCATTATTGTGCATTTTATTTATTTTTGTCTAACACACATCTCACTCGAAGTCCCAAATCCCCCCTTTTCTTACAGTGTGCTACTGTTTTTCCTCTCCTAGCTCTTATACAGCTGAGGGAATGCAAACATTTATAAAAATGGGGAAAAAAGTATTTATAATGATTTTTGTATCTTTACACTGTTTTGCCTTTCATTTAATTTTAAACTGAATGGTTTGTTTTACAAGCCAAGGGTTTACAATCACTTTAACAGTCTATTTGTCTTTAGTAAATCAACCCAGTGAGTATAATTTACTTTACTTTAGCAAAGTAAATGATTACTTAGCAAAATAAATGTAACCTGGTTACATATTTATTTAAAATACCCAGTCTTGTGCAAGCAGATGAAAGGAGATCATGTAGCACAGAAGGCTTTTTACACTAATGCATAGAATGTGATACTAAAGTCAATTTTTTTTTTGTTTAAAAATAACAAACATGTCATACTTACCTGCTCTGTGCAGTGTTTTTGCACAGAGCAGCCTGGATCCTCCATTTCTCATGGTCCTCTTCGGCGCTCCTTGCTCCTCCCTCCTGCTGAGTGACCCCACAGCAAGCAGCTTGCTATGAGGGCACCCGAACTGAGCCTCAGCTCTGCGTGTCCATTTAGACATTGAGCCGTGGCTAGGCCCCACCCCATCTCTCTCCTCATTGGCTCACTGACTTTGATTGAAAGCAGCAGGAGCCAATGACGCCCCTGCTGTTTCTCAGCCAATGAGGAGGGAGAGTCCCCAGCAGTCAAGTCTCTCCTGCAGCAACGCTGGATAGAGATGGGGCTCAGGTGAGTATTATGGGGGCTGGGGGGAGCTGCTGCACATTGAACG
Organism: Lithobates pipiens; assembly: GCF_037356315.1. Classification (NCBI taxonomy): domain Eukaryota; kingdom Metazoa; phylum Chordata; class Amphibia; order Anura; family Ranidae; genus Lithobates; species Lithobates pipiens. The sequence continues at coordinate 179,602,863 of NW_027507758.1, forward strand.
TTATTTTATCTTAATGCATAATGTATTAAAGTTAATAAAACCTTCTGCCTTTAGAACCACTTTAAGGCTTTAGAACCACTTTAACACTTTGTCTAGGGCTACCTTAACCACCTTCAGACCGGACCATTTTGCTGGTAAATGACCAGAGGTCTTTTTACAATTTGGCACTGCGCTGCTTTAACTGGTAATTGCGCGGTCATGCAATTTTGTACCCAAACAAAATTTGCGTCCTTTTCTTCCCACAAATAGAGCTTTCTTTTGATGGTATTTGATTGCCTCTGCGATTTTTATTTTTTGCGATATAAACGTAAAAAGACCGCAAATTTTGAAAAAAAATGATATTTTCTACTTTTTGTTATTAGAAAAATCCAATAAACTCAATTTTAGTCATACATTTAGGCCAAAATGTATTCAGCCACATGTCTTTGGTAAAAAAAAAGGCAATAATTGTATATTTATTGGTTTACGACTGCCTATCTCATTTCTTGAGGTGCTAAAATGGCAGGGCAGTACAAAACCCCCCCAAATGACCCCATTTTGGAAAGTAGACACCCTAAGGAAATTGATAAGTGGCATGTTGAGCCCATTGAATATTTTATTTTTTTGCCTCAAGCGATTGAATAATGACAAAAAATAATATTTTTTTTTTTTTTTACACAAAGTTGTCACTAAATGATATATTGCTCACACATGCTATGGGCATATGTGAAATGACACCCCAAAATAAATTCTGCTGCTTCTCCTGAGTACGGGGATACCACATATGTGGGACTTTTTGGGAGCCTAGCCGCGTACGGGGCCCCGAAAACCAAGCACCGCCTTCACGCTTTCTAAGGGCGTAAATTTTTGATTTCACTTCTCACTACCTATTACAGTTTTGAAGGCCATAAAATGCCAAGATGGCACAAAACCCCCACAAATGACCCCATTTTAGAAAGTAGACACCCCAAGCTATTTGCTGAGAGGCATTTTGAGTCCATGGAATATTTTATATTTTGCCACAAGTTGCGGGAAAATTACAAACTTTAATTTTTTTTTATTTTTTTTTCACAAAGTTGTCACTAAATGATATATTGCTCACACATGCTACGGGCATATGTTAAATGACACCCCAAAATAAATTCTGCTGCTTCTCCTGAGTACGGGGATACCACATATGTGGGACTTTTTGGGAGCCTAGCCACGTACGGGGCCCCGAAATCCAAGAACCGCCTTCAGGTTTTCTTAAGCCCCGTACACACGAGCGGACTTTTCAACATCCAAAGTCCGTCAGACCGAGTCCGTCAGACTATCCGATCGTGTGTGGGCTGCAACGGACTTTAGCTTCGCAAAAGTCTGATGGACTTTAGAAATGAAGCATGCTTCAAATTTTCCCGACGGAACTCCGCCGGACCCGGTCCCCTTCGAAAAATCCGCTCGTGTGTATGCTACTCCGACGGACTAAAACCGACGCTAGGGCAGCTATTGGCTACTGGCTATGAACTTCCTTATTCGAGTCGGGTCGTACGTCATCACGTTCGAATCCGTCGGAGTTTAGTGTGATCGTGTGTGGCCAAGTCCGTTCGGCCGAAAAGTCTGTCAGAACTCCGGCGGAACTCCGGCGGAGCTCCTTTGGAAGTCTGTCGGACATAAGTCCTCTCGTGTGTACGGGGCTTAAGAGCGTAAATATTTGACTTCACTCCTCACTACCTATTACAGTTTTGAAGGCCATAAAATGCCAAGATGGCACAAAACCCCCACAAATGACCCATTTTAGAAAGTAGACACCCCAAGCTATTTGCTGAGAGGCATGTTGAGTCCATGGAATATTTTATATTTTGCCACAAGTTGCGGGAAAATTACAAACTTTTTTTTTTTTTTTTTCACAAAGTTGTCACTAAATGATATATTGCTCACGCATGCCATGGGCATATGTGAAATGACACCCCAAAATAAATTCTGCTGCTTCTCCTGAGTACGGGGATACCACATATGTGGGACTTTTTGGGAGCCTAGCCGCGTACGGGGCCCCGAAAACCAAGCACCGCCTTCAGGCTTTCTAAGGGCGTTACAGTTTTGAAGGCCATAAAATGCCAAGATGGCACAAACCCCCCCCAAATGACCCCATTTTGGAAAGTAGACACCCCTAAATTTAGGGGTACACTAGTGAGACTAGGTAATAAATGGTGGGTGCCCTGAAACTATAAAAAAAATAACTAACCAACCAGCGTCACCTGTAACAGTTATATGGTGATCACTGGTGAAAGGGTTAACTAGGGGGCAATCAGGGGGCTTTATGCGGTAGTATATGGGGGTCCCTGGCGCTATAAAAAGCTGCGGCGAACCTAAATACCTACCTGCCTAACTAGCGTCACCTGTGACACTAATACAGTGATCAGAAAAACGATCGCTTATTAGGCTGGGTTCACACTGGAGCGATGTGGGAACGCCACGAATGCGCGGCGGGTTCCCACATCACATGCCTCCCGGCGGCAGTTCACACTGCCCTATGCGAACTGCTGGGAGTGTCAGTGAAATGTTAATGACACCCCCAGATCAGTTCGCATATCGCAGTGCGATCTGCAAACTCGGATCGCATGGTGTGAACACCCATGCAATCCGATTCTGCTGCGGACCAAAAAAAGGGTCCCGTGCGAGTTTGCGGCGGGTGCGGCGGGTGCGACACGAATTCAGCCATACTATCTGTATGGCTGAACTCGAATCACACAGAGATCGGATGTGATTTGCACTGCAGTGTGGTGCGAATCACATCCGTTCTCATAAACCACTGCAATGTGAACCCAGCCTTAGTGACACTGGCGACGGGGGGTGATCACGGGGTTAAACCTTTATTGGGGGGGTTAGGGGGGTACCTTAGAACTAAAGGGGGCTAACCCTAACTGCCCTAACAGTTATTACAGTCACAAATGACACCCGCCGGGTGATCAGGGGGTTAAACCTTTATTAGGCAATAAATGGCGGGTGCCCTGAAACTATAAAAAAATAACTAACCAACCAGCGTCACCTGTAACAGTTATATGGTGATCACTGGTGAAAGGGTTAACTAGGGGGAAATCAGGGGGCTTTATGCGGTAGTATATGGGGGTCCCTGGCGCTATAAAAAGCTGCGGCGAACCTAAATACCTACCTGCCTAACTAGCGTCACCTGTGACACTAATACAGCGATCAGAAAAATGATCGCTTATTAGGCTGGGTTCACACTGGAGCGATGCGGGAACGCCATGAATCCGCGGCGGGTTCCCGCATTGCATGCCTCCCGGCGGCAGTTCACACTGCCCTATGCGAACTGCTGGGAGTGTCAGTGAAATGTTAATGACACCCCCAGATCAGTTTGCATATCGCAGTGCGATCTGCAAACTCGGATCGCATGGTGTGAACACCCATGCGATCCGATTCTGCTGCGGGCCAAAAAAAGGGTCCCGTGCGAATTTGCGGCGGGTGCGGCGGGTGCGACACGAATTCAGCCATACTATCTGTATGGCTGAACTCGAATCGCACAGAGATCGGATGTGATTTGCACTGCAGTGCGGTGCGAATCACATTCGTTCTCATAAACCGCTGCAATGTGAACCCAGCCTTAGTGACACTGGCGAGGGGGGGTGATCACGGGGTTAAACCTTTATTGGGGGGGTTAGGGGGGCACATTAGAACTAAAGGGGGCTAACCCTAACTGCCCTAACAGTTATTACAGTCACAAATGACACCAATGCAAAAAAAAAAAAAAAGCAATTGGTGTCACTGTGACTGGGGGGGGCAGGGGTAATTGGGGGGTGATCGGGGGGTAAAGGGGGGGTGTGAGTGTGCCTGGCATGTTCTACTGTGTAGTGTAGTGCTTGTGCAACTCACCGATGCTCTCTCCTCGGTGCCGGAACGAAAAATACCGACACGGAGGAGAAAATACATCACTTCCTCTCCTGTGTTTACATTACAGGAGAGGAAGTGATGTCACGGGACATTTTCATTCGTCGGGAGCGATCGTGAGGGGGTGGCCATGAATGAATGGCCGTCCCCTCGTCCGGGATCGCTCCCGAACGAATACCGACCGCCGCAGGCACCGGGCGGGGGCCCGATCGGGCCCCCGACCCGCGGGCAGGCAAGGACGTACATGTAAGCCCTTATGCCTGCCCGTGCCATTCTGTCGACGTACATCGTCGTGCGGCGGTCGGCAAGTGGTTAAAAAAGAACATTAGTAAAATAGCTGGGGACTACCTAACAACCAGCAACTGTAGAGACCATCAATACTTTGGTTATATTGTATTTATCAGGTTATATCAGGGGTCTTCAAACTATGGCCCTCCAGTTGTTCAGGAACTACAATTCCCATCATGCCTAGTCATGTCTGTGAATTTCAGAGTTTTACAATGCCTCGTGGGATATGTAGTTCCGCAGAAGCTGGAGGGCTGTAGTTTGAGGACCCTTGTGTTATATCATGGTATTTATTTGCACTGTATATGTGATTATTATATCACTTGCAGATTAGTATAAGTAAGCAATAGAGAGTAGTAGCGTGACACTCATCTACTATTACACCAATTTACTTTGCCTCAGTATATTTGTTGAAGATCATATAGGAAGCACACATTAGGAGTTATTTACTGAATCTGAAGAGCACAAAATCTGGTGCACCTTTGCATGTAAACCAATCAGCTTCCCGTTTTTTTTGCCAATGCTTAACTGAAAACGCTGGAGATAGAAGTTGGTTGGCTACCATGCACAGCTGCATCAGATTTTGAGTGCACCAGTTTTAGCAAATCTACCCTATTGCAGTATTTCAAGAAGAAAAATGCCAGCATGATGTACAATATTTGAAATTATGTTTTTTTTTTGCATTTCAACGTTTTTTAGAAGTGCAGTTTTGTCTCAATATTTATTTGCACCATATACCTGTATGTCACTTATTTACTTTAGCACCAACAACATTAGTAATCTTGTCGATAGGAGCAGCATGGCACTAAATTACTATTGAAAACTATCTTTTTATGCTTATGAAACATCCACAATGGCTACCATAATTGATTTCATATTCTTTAAATACTAATTCTCCTCTGGCGTTAATACTTTTAGTCTCTAACCCCGAATGAGTATGCAGATGAGGACTTCTGAATTTACTGAAGTGATATTTTTTATGGTCAGTAACTATGAAAGTATTGAGGACAGTGGGTCGGTAGAAGAGTTTTAAAAGGAGGTCAATAATAACAGCCAATATATTTACTTTAAATGTACTAAATCTTTTTTTTGTCATTGTTTTGTGAGTTATCTATTTTTCTGTTACCATTCATATGTCAGTCTTAACAGCCTGACAAAGCAGATGCTGTATAATGTTGCTGTAACTCAAAGAGTTGTTTGGCTATGACCTAATAAATCATACCTGATATGCCATGCAACAATTTCACTATATACTGACTGCTTCATTGTGTGATCAGACAACTATCCTTAAATTTATGGATGTCCTCAAAACAGACATTTTGAGTCTTTCAATAACTGTATACTTCACTGCATGCAAACAAAGTTTGAGATTGCATTGTTACTGGTGCTTGCATCAGCACATGGGCAGACAGTCAGGATATTCCATCCTAGATATTCTGGGTTGTGCAAACTGACCATTTTTACTCCAACAGCTCCTGACCTGCTGTGCATTGGACCAAGTAGAAGAAATGTAGGTCTTGACTCATTCGATGAACAGCTGAGCCTAATGCCTCGTACACACGACCGCATTTTCTGACAACAAAACAGTGGCATTTTGTCGGAAGGGTGTTGGCTCAAACTTGTCTTGCATAAACACGGTCACACAAATTTTGGCCAACAATTACGAACATAGTGACATACTAAACGTACTACGTGGTTTTTCAGAGCCACCATTTGGGCTCCTTTTGCTAATTTTGTGTTATGTTGCGTACACACGATTGTAATTCTCATTGGAAGAAGCTCTGATGGTTTTCCAGACGGAATTCTGACGGAGTTCCGCTCAAGCTGTCTTGCCTACACACGGTCACACCACGTACTACGGGACTAGAAAAGGGAAGTACAGCACCACGTACGGCACGCTTTGGGCTCCTTCTGCTGATCTCGTGTTTATCGCGCGTTTACTAGAAGTTTGGTGAGTGTTGATTCACGGTTTTCTTTTCATGTTTTTCATTTAGCGCTTTTAAGTTCGTTTCCGAACAGCCGTTCGTCAACCAGCCATGTTGCGTAATCAGAGTAGATAACGTGTTATTTATTATTGGCCCTGGAGTTATTGATTTGACATTCTTTTTTTGGTTGAATAATGATTTGATTTGGTATATTTTCTATGGTTTTTGGATGCATAGAATGCACGTTTTGGTTAAGTTCTATTGGCAGTAACAGATAGCATGTCTATTTTTTTTTTTAATGCACAATAAAAAATTGTAGAGCATAATACTTGGCTATGTGTTTTACTTCAAATGACAGTTTGGGAGTAGGTAGTTACAGTTTAAAAAATACAATGTAAAATTGACAAGGGACACCATCATAGCTGTATCTTTTTTCTTAAAAACTAGGTGATAATGGTGTTGTGGTAACTTACACAAAAAACAAACAAAAAAAACACATAATACTATTCTTGATATCACTAGAAAAAAAAAGACTTTGAAAATTTGTTTGCAATGACTCCATCAGTATCACCAGCAATGCAGTTTCATTATTATTCTATTAACCGCTTGCCGACCAGCGCACGCCAATGTACGTCGGCAGAATGGCACTGGTAGGCAAGAGGGCATACAGGTATGTCCACTTTAAGAAGTGGTGTCGCGGGCATGCACCCGCCGCAGTCTCCATGACCGTGACTGCAGGTCCCACAGACTCGATGTCTGCCGGGTGCCCGCGATCACGTCACGGAGAGGAAGAACGGGGAGATGCTTTTGTAAACAAAGCATTTCCCCATTCTGCCTAGTGACAGGACAGAGATCACAGCTCTCTGTCATCGAGCGCAGTGATCACTGTCCCGTGTGTTAAAGCCCAGCCCCCTAACAGTTAGAATCACTTCCTAGGACACACTCAACCCCTTCACTGCCCCCTAGTGGTTAACCCCTTCACTGCCAGTGTCATTTACACAGTAATCAATGCATTTTTATAGCATTGATCGCTGTATAAATGACAGTCCCAAAATAGTGTCAAAAATGTCCGATGTGTGAGCCATAATGTCGCAGTCCCTATAAAAATCACAGAATGCTGCCATTACTAATAAAAATGTTTTAAATAAAAATGCCATAAAACTATCCCCTATTTTGTAGACACTATAAATTTTGTGCAAACCAATCAATATACCCTTTTTGCAATTTTTTTTACCAAAAATATGTAGAAGAATACATATCGGCCTAAACTGAGGAAAAAAATGTTTTTAATATATTTTTGGGGGATATTTATTATAGCAAAAAGTTAAAAAATTGTGTTTTTTTCAAAATTGTCGCTTTTTTTTGTTTATAGAGCAAAAAATAAAAACCGCAGAGGCGATCAAATACCAGCAAAAGAAAGCTCTATTTGTGGGAAAAAAAGGACATCAATTTGTTTGGGTATAATGTTGCATGACCGCGCTATTGTCAGTTAAAGCAACGCAGTGCTGAATTGCAAAAAGTGCTCTGGTCGAGAAAGGGGTAAAATCCTCTGGGGCTGAAGTGGTTAAAGAAAAAGAGAATTGTGCACTGCATTTTGAGCTTTCATCATTTGCCACGTCACAATGTTAATTAGTGGGGATGCTTCAGCAGTCCCACTATTGTTATTAGGTTTTTAATTTATTTTTATTTAATTTTATTATTATTCCGTATGTTTTTTGGCTCTGCATAACTTCTGCATACTTTCAGCTATTAAAACCATTAATTTTTTAAAATGTTCAGCTCTTTTAGCTAATGATTGGACTTCTTCAACTTCTTCAACTTTTTTTCTACTATTTATACTTTTTAAAATATTAAGATTTTTAACACTTTTTTTAACATTGAGGTGAATGAGAGCATGCTTCAAATCCATGGCTATATCTTTTCAGTTTGATATCTTTTACAGTTTTTGTGAAAAAGCTGTTTAAGTTTAGTGATCATTTCAGGAAATTTTATCGATTAAACAGAGTGTGTATTGGGCTGCTTAGAGTGGCACAGAGCCTCAAAAAATCTTAGTTCCTTCTCTATAAATTGCTCTCACACCCACAAGATCTACTTGTCATACACAATTTGTACATAAAAACTTGCTCAGTTTTGTGATGCGCCTTTTACTTTTGGCTGGTTGAGCTTCCAAATGATAAGAGTTCTACACTTTCTTCCATTGACTGTCCTGTATAAAATTCTTCATATTTCCCAACGTACAACCAACTTATTTTTTAAATCGCTGACATGCCCACATTTTTACATTTATCAACATTTTATACCAATACGTTCACAAAGGCTGTGTGTCTCTAACGGTGAAGTCGTTTCCATAGCATGTACTGTTGTGGATTAATTAAGGCTTGTTTGAATGGTTCTCTCACACTGTCATTCACTCATTAGGTGTGGGGATTAATGATAAAAAAGCTTTTCAAAAAGCCTTTAAATAGTCCACATCTTTCATACATTAGTGGTGGTGTTATACTTTTTTAATGAAAATTCATGTTTATTTTAAAACCATTCCTACTTTTCCAACTATTCTTACTTCTTCAACTTTTTCTTACAGATTTAAGCTATTCATCCAGTTAGCTTTAGCAATTCAGCCTTTTCAGCATTCCCACTCATTTTCTCCAGGAAACAAATTTTCTAGTTCTTTATTACAAATGCTAGTTTAAAACACTGACTGCTTCTGCTTCCGAGCATGCGTGTTTGTACTTTGGACTTTTGTCAGAAAGACTTGTGTACACGCAATCGGAAAATCCGACAACACACATTTGTTGGTGGAAAAATTGAAGACATGGTGGAAAGTCCAACAACAATTGTCCAATAGAGCATACACACGGTCTGATTTTCCACCAACAGTCTGACATCCAACATTTCCCATCGGGAAAATCCAATCCTGTGTATGGGGATTTAGTATGCACTGAACTTCTTTGAAGTTGAAGACTACATAAGTGATACCAGAAGTAAGTTTGAAAATGCAATTTTTTTGCATTTGCTCCATGTAATGTGGCAAAGGAGAAGCAAGTCAGTAGTTGTACCAACAACCAGATTCATTGCTGTCACTCACAGTTTTACTTTTTAAAATAAAATGTTATGAAAGAATTTCTTATGGCATAAACATTGTCCAAAGTATACAAAACACAGAACATGTATACAAGCTCCCATTGTGTCACTGTTTTACTTAATGTGGATGTTTCATATTGAGCAGGCCAATGTGGGAGAGGCAAAGAATTCTCTCACTTTCACTTGTCTTCTTCCCCACTATCTATGCCAGAGTTGCAAGCATACGTTATGTTAACCAGACATCTGCCAGCTATCTATAATAGAACTTGGTAGTACCAAACAACAGATAAATGTGAAGTACAATGGGAGTTCTGTTTTGTACCCATTATCTGAAGAAATGTGAGCATTTGTAGAAGTGCCAATTATTTGAATTAATTGCCCACTACATAAAATAGATGCAGACTGCTCAATTTACAAAGCCTAGCATATAAAATACTTCCATTACCATCCATTATTTCTTTGTTTGGTTTCCTTATGATTAAGATTATTTAGTATGCTAAAGACATTTTCATACAGATTACACAGATTTACCACTATTAGAATGATCTTTTTAGTATTTTTAAGTAAATCCGTGATGAATATTGCACATGTTGTCTTTCCTTAAAATAGTTTCAGGCTGGTAGAAAAGCAACCATTGAAGGGAGTGAAAAAGCTAACACTTAATGAAATAGAATGACACAAATAAGGTTTTGAGCATTTGCTCTTTATCTACTTACGCCAATTTGCAGCCAAAGGTTTTTATTTTTTGCGCTATAAACAAAAATAGAGCGACAATTTTGAAAAAAATGCAATATTTTTAATTTAATTTTTTCCTCAGTTTAGGCTGATATGTATTCTTCTACATATTTTTGGTAAAAAAAAATCGCAATTAGCGATTATTGATTAGTCTGCGCAAAAGTTATAGCGTTTACAAAATAGGGGATAGTTTTATAGCATTTTTATCATTTTTTTTACTAGTAATGGCGGCGATCAGCGATTTTTATTGTGACTGCGACATTATGGTGGACACATCGGACATTTTTGACACATTTTTGGGACCATTGTCATTTTTACAGCAATCAATGCTATTTAAATGCACTGATTCCTGTGTAAATGACACTGGCAGTGAAGGAGTTAACCACTAGGGGGCAGTGTAGGTGTTATGTATGACATTGTGTGTTTTTTTTATTGTAGGGGAGCGTGGCCTGGCATGTGACATCACTGATCGTCCTTCGCTATAAAAGGGAACAGACGATTGGTGACAGCCACACAGAGAAGCACGAGGAGAGGTTTGTTTACACAGACCTCTCCTCATTCTTCAGCTCTGTGACCCGATCACGGGACACCAGCGGAGATCAGGTCCGCTGGTCCCGCAGCCACGGTCAGGGAGCTCAGGACCGGGTCGGAATCACGTACCGGTATGTGATTGTGCCCAGCCATGCCATTCTGCCAACGTATATCGTGAGGCGGTCCTTAAGCAGTTATGGAAAAAAATGGCTACAAAAATATTTCTGAGGTATAATTAATAAAGATTGGATTGGCAATTGTCCCTATATTTGCTAAACTCATGTGAGCAACAATCTTTCTATATCTGAAGCCAATTGGTGGAATTTGCCCAACAATTAACCAGTGAAAATAAAATTTCCTGACATTTGACATGATCCCTTTTTTCAATAGAATTAGGTCTTTACTATAACATTTACGCTATTTTCACAAGTATGATTCCTACCTTCTCTGATATTGCCTCTATCTATGTTGTTTCTCCTTGTTCATTTGTTGAATCATTGCTCTTTTTACTGAACATACAATGATTGTATCGGAAATTTGGCCAGCAAAAGACCGATGATAGCTTTGGGTCGGAAAATGCAATCGTGTGTATGCTCCATCGGACTTTTGCTGGCCGAATTTCCACCAGCAAAAGACTGAGAGCATGTTCTAAATTTTTCGGTCTGAAAAAGTTCCTATCTGAAAATCCGTTCGTGTGTATGCAATTCCGATGCGCAAAAACTCACGCATGCTCAGATTTAACTACGAGACGAAAGCGATCAATCTGGTAAAACTACCATTCGTAATGGACATAGCACATTCGTCACGCTCACAAACTTCTTTCTTCATTATTTCTCCTGATCTCATGAATAATCTTTTTAGTTTTTCAAGCCAGATCTCCATAATAATGTTTGGATTTTTATTTGGTGTTATTTTTTTTTCAATCAAGAACTTTTTTTGCATTTTTTTGCAATTATTTTCTAGTCATCTCCATCATTTTTTTTTTTTTTTTTGGTGTGTCAAGTTTACACAACAACATTATGATCTTCTTTTTTTTTTAAAGCTCAAGGAGGTTGGTTGGTGTCCCTTGTTAATTTGACATTGTATTTTTAAAATGTACTCGTCTACTTACAAAAACAAACTCTTATTTGAAGAAAAACACATAGGCAAGTATTTTAAAAAAATCTCCATTTATTCTGGCTAATAACAAAATAAAGAAGGCAACGCTGAAGAAACTGCTGGAATTTGCTTAGCCTTTCTACCCCAGGGCACACATCAACTTTTTGGAAAATAAAATTGGTAGCTTCAGAAGTCCATATAATGAGGAGCACGATCTGGTCTAGGACTCCCAGAAATCAAGAACAGCAGCAGATGACATATATGTCTTCCTTGCAACCTTCCCTGCAGCCTTCCTTGGAGGCTGTGGCTCTGGAGTTGGACTTGTGTCAGTGAGGAGGAGGAAGGGCAAGCATACATAAGTGCATTTTATCACTTATTTGGCCACTCAACCCCTTCTGAATGCCCGTAAAAACAACTTTCTAACACCTGAGGCATTGGCCCTCCTTAATTTTCTGCAATTTAGCAGCTACATAGCAGCCATAGGCCTCTTCAGCATTGGGGGGGGGGGGTTTAGGGCTACATTAGCATCCTTAATGAGGCCCAGTGCTGCCTCCTCCACATTACTCCCCTTCCTGGCCTTTTTTGTTGGAAGGTGGAGGGGAGGCACTTGGGATTGGGTGAGGCTACAGGGCCCTGCCACCTCCTGGCTGCCATTTACCCCCTTCTCCTCCTGGCTGCCACTTACCCCCGCCTCCTCCTGGCTGACACATTCCAGAGCCTCGTCCTAGCTGAGGTCTTCCTGTGTATGAAAAAGGGACATACTTTTAGTTTTTGGTTCATCAATAACACCCAAATTTCAGCTCATGACTGTTGCAAATTGAATGTTAATAAATAGAAAAGACTATCATTCTGACCTCTGAATTTTTCATTCTTGTCACACTCATTTTTGGCCCCTACTGTCAATTGATATGTCAAACACTTTTTGTTAAATCATTCATTTGTTAGCAAGAATAACATCTAGTTAATGACAATCATTTTCGGACAATAAATATGTTAAAAAATATTATACCTGGCTCCAGCTGGGCTCCTCAACTTCTTCCAGGATGGAAGGCCCAGGTTGGTCATCGGAAGCCTCAGCTGCGGTTGAGGGAAGGGTGGATGGAAGTGTAGAAAGTGATTCCCTGGCTTCCATCTGGTCTCCCAGAAACTGCATTGAGCTGTAGTACCACAGACTGGGTACATACATATCCTCTGCTGCAGCTCCTGATCTCATGGAAGCCTGGACCTTATCAAGCTCCTTCCTATATGTGCTTCTCAAGCTACCAATTTTCCTTTCCACAAACTCAATGTCTGCTTTGGGGACCTGCGTCTTCACATATTCCAGCAGTTTCTCCAGCGACGCCTTCCTAGCTGGTTTATTTCGATATAAGGGGTTTTTAACCTCCCACAAATTTTGCATATCCCTGTATTTGTCTATGAAGTGGCCCATGAATTCAGGGTCTTTGAATTGTTTCATATTTACTGCAAGACAAAACACAAGATAAAAGCACTAAATATCAGGCTAAACTCTTCTAATCTTATCCCAATATAGGCCTCAATCTAGAATCAGTATAGGCCACTGATGTACCAAAGTTAAGATGTTACCTTCGTTAGAACGTTTGTCCTCCTTCCTCAGCACACCGAACATACATACGACACACGCGTTTTTAACTTTATATACACTGCGCATGCATGAAACTCCACCTGCATCGCCTGGCCCTGACGTTCTTTGTCGAAGATTCTCGCCCCATCGCTTTTGAGGAGAGGAACATGGCAGAGACACGGCAGATGACTACTACTAGTAGTAACAAGGAGGAAAGCCCGGAGGCCGAAACGTCCCAATCCAAGAGGAGGTTTAAGGCCTCCAATATGTTCTTTTAGGAGATGGTGGAGATGGTCCACATATTGAAGAGTGCGGACTATGATGGAAAGAATGGGCTGTACCCAAACCCCAAACTGCAAAAGGCAAAAGTCATGATGAAAATGGTGAAGAGTCTGCGGCAGAAATTTGGGATATGATGATCAAAGGAGCAATTAAGGAAACGCTGGTCAGACCTACAATTAAGGGAGCATGTTCAGTACAGAAGGATAAAGAAAGTGCTTCAAAAAAGTAAGTACTTGTCGTGTGTTCCTATTATGATTATTAACATGCATGCTGCTCCATGTGTTTTTCTGTACTGTTGTACAGCTTTAAATGGCTACTTTCATGTTCATGGGCATAGTAATCATTCATAGGAAACATCATTCAAATAAATACCGTATATACTCGAGTATAAGCCGAGAATTTCAGCCTCTTTTTTGAGGCTGAAAGTGCCCCCCTCGGCTTATACTCGAGTCATCGCTGTCTGCCCGCTCGATCAGCGTGTCGAGCAGACAGACAGCGGCCATTCTATAATTCAAAAGCCGCGCCTCCGGCTCCGCCTTCGCCTGTGATAGGCGGAACACTGAATTTCCCAGCAGCCTGTGTTCCGCCTATCACGGACATCGTATCATCCTCGTACTACGGACGAGGATGATACGATGTCAGTGATAGGCGGAACACAGGCTGCTGGGAAATTCAGTGTTCCGCCTATCACAGGCGAAGGCGGCGGCGCAGCTTTTGAATTTTACAATGGCCGCCGAGGCGCCGACGAAGAGGGCACGGGACGGAGGCAAGGCAAGGCACGGCACGGGATGGGACGGGACGGGACGGAGGCAAGGCACGGCGGCAAGGCACGGCACGGGACGGAGGCAAGGAGGCAAGGCACGGGACGGAGGCTCGGGACAAAGGCTCGGGACACAGGTAGGCTGGACACACACACACACACACACACACACCACACACACACACACACACACACACACACACACACACACACACACACACACACACACACACACACACGGATGGAGACACACACACACACGGATGGATGGATACACACACACAGGGATGGATGGATGGATGGAGACACACACACACAGGGATGGATGGATGGAGACACACACACACAGGGATGGATGGATGGATGGATGGAGACACACACACACAGGGATGGATGGATGGATGGACACACACACACACAGGGATGGATGGACGGACACACAGGGATGGACGGACACACAGGGATGGACGGACACACAGGGATGGACGGACACACACACAGGGATGGACAGGCATGTCTCACCCTCGGCTTATACACGAGTCAATAAGTTTGCCAGTTTTTTTGGGGGTAAATTGGGGGCCTCGGCTTATAATCGGGTCGGCCTATACTCGAGTATATACGGTACAATGTTTTTAGCTGATACAGGGTTTGGTCATGCTAATTTGTATTAGAAGTTTAGGATATTGATGTCTAGATGTCTTTGAAACTAGAATGAATTGCAAACTTGATTCAGTGGAATGTAAGGAGAGGACAGTCAGCAGCTGTTTACACATCTGGACTCAGGAGCAGTAGTGTAGGACACCAGAGCACATTTTTTAGGGTGACCCACACAGGTGCTCCAGTGGATACTTGGGGTGTCTCCATCTGTGAAACTTGTCCAAAAAAGGTAAGTATTCCAGTTTGGTTAAAAGGGAACTCTGCCCAAACAGACAATTGTATACCACTTCCAAGCAATCTTTCACATTCATATCTCTGGCCACAAATATCTGTGTGCTAAATATACCTTTTGTTTCATTCTCATAGGGGAGAAAAGACTTGCTCCGTTGGAGGACAACATAAACCCCCTACCTCCACAAGAAGGGGAGCAGAGTAGTGTGGTACCTGAGCACGTGGAGGAAGGAGAGGTGGAAGAAGTGCTGGAATTTGACACTACAACAGGTCAGTGTTGGACACCACAGATTCCGGTAATAGATGTTTGCCTGCATATTTTTAAGACATGGTGTGTATTTTCTTTTTAGGTAATGTTCAGGCTGGGGTACCAAAAACCAGTCATTTCACCAGTGACAGTGCACAGCGGCTTATCCAGGAAATCATATCTTGTAGTCGGGATTTGGACCTTACCAAACAAAAAGCCAAGGTGATTGAACAAAGACTGAAGAACATGATTGATGTACTAGGTAGAATAGAAATCCGAAAAAAAGATTCCTGGTTTTATTTTATTTTTTAACTAAAATTTTATCTAAGTTTTAATACCGTTTAAAAGCGTTTAAAATTTGAAAGATGCACACAGTGTGTCAACATGTGCTATCTGCCATCAGGGGATTTCAAGGTACGCGTTTTGTGGGTGCAACCCCTTCCTCCCAACTCTAGTAGGTGAGAGGAAGTGGTTGCACCCCCAAAACACGTCCATTGATCACCCATGATGGGAGATAGCATATGTTGACATTAGGTATAGGATCAGAAAGGAAATCCCCATTTTGACTCACAATTTGTGTGCACCTTCTAAATTTGGCTTTTACATGAATGACTTCACCCCATCTGATGAAGGCAAGATCAAGATCTTTTTCACACTATAAAATGTCTGCTATTGCCTTCTTTTTTGCAATGTTTGTAAGTTCAAGAGTTGTGTATGTTATGTTTGGAAAGATTCCTGTTTCTGTATTTGTTAAAAAATTTCAAGGTAAAACTTTCAAAAAAAGATGTGTTTTTTTTACCGCCAAACGTTTTATAAAACATGTGAATGTGCACGGAGTAAAAGGCTTTCTACTCAACAATGTGTGGCTTCTTCTTTCAGTGCTCAATAACACTTTTTGTATTAAGTTGATGTTTACAGTGACAATGGGTGTTATAAATAAAATGTGTTATAAATGAAATAATGTGAAAAACACTTGGCACTACAAGTGCCCTAGGATAACCTAGGTGACAGATAAAATAAACCCAAGCAGTAAATCCAAATCAAGATCTTATCAGATCAATTTTTTTTTTATTAAAAAATATTTACAAATTAGCTGTCATAGCAATGGCCCCCCTACCCGTAAATTATTCCACATATGTTTGACGCACTTCACGGGCGCTTGGGGGGGCAAGCCAGGATGGACAGCTTCCAGGGCCATCAGTGTTGGTTCTTGAAGTCCTGCCTCAGCCCCAACTGAGGTTATATAATTTGGAGCATTTCTTTTTAAAAAGTAGTGCAGGATGCAGCAGCATAAAACAATGTGGTTCAGATTGTACTCCGCCAGGCTGATTGCCATTGGAAACAGACTGACCATTATCCCAAAGGTATTCTCCACGACTTTTCAGGCTCTGGCCAGCCGGTAATTAAAAACCCTCTTCTCCGGGGTAAGGGTCCTCTGGGGGAATGGCCTCATCACATGATTGCCCAGACCAAATGCTTCATCATCAAGAAAAACAAACGAAAGTCCTTCGGCATTCTCTTCCGCGGGTGGCAATCCCAAGCCACTGCTCTGGAGACCTCCGTAGAACTCAGTTTGAGCAAAGACTCCATCATCCGGCATCCGGCCATTCTTTACCATGTCCACATAGAGAAACTCGTATGTTGCCGACACCACCACCATCAACACGATACTATGAAACCAACAAACATACACACCTCAAATATCGCCACCTATGTGTGTCAACACTGTGCCGGCCCCCACCCTCCCCCAGCTGCCACTTATGTATAAATCACTTAATCAATCAGAAGGAAAATATAACCTCACACCTTCGCTGTGTCAAATTACTATTACCTTGTGGCGCTAGATTTATAAGGTCGGCCCCCCTGTAGACACCTCCAAACGTATCTGGTGGCAGTATACAGAAGGAACTTTCCAATTTTTGTTTAATTTCTCTCAAACAAAATATATATATGTGTGAAAAACAGAAAAAATATAAAAATACAAGCATATAAATCACAAAATCAAATAACCTTAAATCATTCAATAAGTGTGTATGCTAAAAATAAATACTGTTAAATAACACATTCAATTGTGTCCATACCCCTTGAAAAAAACAGTGTATCCAAAAAATACTATGCAAATAGGTGTCCCAAAACTTTGCATATGTTTTTTAGCGTGAAAGAAAAAAATATATTATTGTGTCTCAAAAATGACAATTATTTTCTAAAAAATAAAGAATAAAAAAAAAGAAGCAAGTCCTCAAAAAACAAGTGTCCCAAAGAAAATCAATAGGCAGTGGTGAATCAACAATCAGCACATCCTTCTCCTGTGTACTTTCTTATGAGTGTCCCCAGATGATAAAAATCCTTCACCACACCAACAGTGACCCCCTGTAGATGGAGCACTCACCAGATGGAATGCCTAGCACTCTCGCACCAGGCTCAACAAGCGTTGTAAATTAATTGAGGATCACAGGTGTCCAGCACACAATATTCAGGGAGTATTCATTCCTCTTTGCAGATTCCAATAGAAATATTTCCCCAAATTCCTCAAAAAGAAAAACATAGGCTTCCCATGGTGTAATACTATAAAACAACTTTAATCGCACACTAAAAAGCCACTGAGTAATGCACTCACATGTACAAAACTTGTAACAAGCACTCCAAAATCACTGCAATACTTCACATCAGCAAAACTTCACTCTTAAGGCATTGGTGGTTATAGTAGAAACTGGTTGCAGTAGCAGTGAAATCTCTCACCCCTCCTCCTGCTGTATGGTACCCTACAGCCAGACTCTCAGTGACACTCTCCCTCCAGTCCTATTCCTCGTATCAGAGGCACACACACGCCTTGTTTGCAGAGTAGATTCAATCAGTAGTTGCCAGATAGCCACGCCCCGACATGTTTCGTCATGTGACTTATTCATAGGGTTGGCTATCTGGATCACAGTCCCTCCTTTTATTCTAATGGCAACTATCCCATAATAGGCGAATCTTTCGGCCATGCCCACTTTTCACCCAAACACTCCCAGAGATCTAACCCCTCCAATCCAACCATTCCAATCCGCCCACTCAAATCCCCCAGCCAATCTGGTGGAGAGACATCCGAGAGAATAGGAGTAGGCATCTTTATCAAGCTGCTGTTCGTATACATCTAGCAGCGCTTGCGCAGACACCACTGTCATCACTACTCACCAGGTCTCAGTACATCCAGCATCGCGCCATCACGCCTACTCATACACCTCACTCCCCCTCCTATTACAGGATCCGGTGTCACGATCTCGTCAACTACTCGCGCATGTGCAAATACCGCTCCCCTCTTTAACCAATGGGTGGTGCTTCAGCCCCTCGCTCTCTCCATTGCGGGAGCCAACGATACCAAGGACTAAAGCGCCGCCACCACGCATGCGTCCACCTGACGACCTTTCCACCATACAGCAGACAGGAAATCAGCGGCTCCCGTCCCCCCACTCATTCCAATCCCTCCCTAGGTGTACGAAATGAGAGGGGGCAGGGGAGGGGGGACTTTGAGGGGACGAGGTTTAGGAGCACACAAAGGTCCGAGAGATGGACCTTACCAACAAAATGCACCAATAATAAGAGACGGGGGGGATGTCGGGCAGGAAGGCGGAAACAGTTTAAACAATCCCAGAAAGAGACTGAGGGACAACTGAATGATGGAATCTTTAACTTAAGTGAGGTACAATTAAACACCAATGAATTGCATATTTTGAATACGGGTCTTAAATGTGCCCCGAAAAAAATTATGAACAAATTCGAAGTATACATGGACATCCATAGGTATATACGGAGTTTAAATATTAAAAAACATTTTTTAATGTACCCCAGTAAAACACACCTTGAGGCTAGTACAAGGCCTCTGCAAAATGATAGTGGTTTAAAAAACCGTTCCTTATTTAATCCCCAGATTGTGAGCAATCACTTCGTAGAGGTGTTTAAAAATTTGGTGCTGAACGACCTGGAACAATTACCCCTAAAAAAAGAAGTAAATGCTAGGCATTTTATAGACGGAATAAAATCTCTGGAAAAAAAGAAGGGGATCATTATACGACCGGCTGACAAAGGAGGTGGGGTTGTCATCCTAGATAGTGCCTTTTATGATAAACAACTAAGGGAACTATTGGATGACACTAACACGTATAGGAAGTTGGATGCAGACCCTACTAGCCAATATCAAAGTCAGTTGGAGGCCCTAATTCAATGGGGATATGGAAAGGGGGTACTAAGTAGCAAAGAAGCAAAATACCTAACCCCCAGTGTTTGTCGCATTCCAGTGATTTACACCTTACCCAAGATTCATAAAAATCTGGAGATTCCGCCTCCACGCCCAATTGTGAACGGGATTGGCTCGGTGACAGCGAGGCTGGGGGAATATTTGGACAAGTTCCTCCAGCCTAGCGTAAAAGACACACGAGCATACTTGAGGGATACCACTGATATCCTCAAATCATTGGGGGAGATCTCTGTTCCCCCGGGTGCCGAAGTCTTCTTAGTAACAGCTGATGTATCGAGCCTATACACTATCATCCAACATGAGGATGCCTTACTGGCCCTCAATTGGGCGATGAGTAGAAGGGATGATGTCTCACATTCTCGAAAGGTATTTGTGGGTCATGCCTTGGAATTTTGCATGACCCACAACTACTTCTGGTATGGGGGCACGTTTTACTCTCAGCGGGTTGGTGTGGCAATGGGGGCTAAGTATGCCCCGAGCCTCGCCAACTTGTTTATGGCTGAGTGGGAGGACAGGTCTGTTTTTTTAAATAAACCTCAACAATTAATTTTTTATCGGAGGTTTATAGACGATTTATTCTTTGTCTGGGTTGGCACTGAGACATCAGCCAGAGAATTTGTCGGGAGACTGAATTCCAACTCCAACAATATTGTATTGGATTTTAATATTAGCTCCAAATGCGTACATTTTCTGGATCTTACCATTGAAAGAAAGGGGGGACTGTTGAAAACCACAGTATTCTTCAAAACCACCGATCGGAACAGTTTCTTACCCACAAGAAGTGGGCATCATCCTTCTTGGATTAAGAACATTCCGAGAGGGCAATTCTTGAGGGTACGCCGCAACTGTACCACTGACGAGGATTATCTAATCCAATCTGACGTCCTGAGAAAGAGGTTCGTACAGAAGGGATATAATGCATCTAGTCTGGACATGACTATCAAAGAGGTAGCTAATATACCCAGGGAAGTCTGTCTTGAGCCACGTGAGAAGGAGATAGATATACAACATCAATTTAAGTTCCTATCGGGATTCCATCATCAGTATAGGGAAATTGAGTATATCTTTGCAAGACACTGGCATATCCTTGGGAGAGACAAACATCTGGGCCCATGTCTACCGAATTACCCTAAGTTTATCTATAGAAAGGCCCCCAGTATAGGGGACAAAATCATCAAAAAAATAATTGATCCCCCAATCAGACAAACTATATCAGGTGATCTGAAGGGATTCTTCTCATGTAGAAGATGCATTTGCTGTAAAACTGTGAGGAATCTAAATAGAGGGGTCACTATGGTAACTAATGGAGAGGGCGAAACCTTCCACATAAGGGGATTTATGACATGCAATGTCCCATATGTAGTATACCTTTTATGGTGCCCCTGTAAGTTATTCTATGTTGGTCGCACTAAGAGATTACTAAGGGTTCGCATCTTCCGAACATCTAGCCAACATTCGCAAGGGCTTTCGGGATCATAGTGTATCTTTACACTTTAAAGAGTATCATCATCAAGATCCGAGTCTTTTACAATTCTGTGGCATTGATTATGTCCACCCCTCATGGAGGGGTTCCAATCGGGTGAGGGAACTCTCTCAGAGAGAAACCAAATGGATTTTTCTGATGAAGAGCCTGGCGCCGAGGGGGATGAACATCGAATTGGATGTGAATTGCTTTATTAGCAATTCATAATACCCTATTATCAGAATGAGGAATAGGTGTACATCGATTTTAGGACTAAAGAGTCAGTTGATCTGTTGAATATAAATTACTAATGACCAATAGTGATGTCCAAGAATTATTAATATTAATTTTAATTCATATCATGCAGATGGGTGAAGGATGGTACACCATATATTTATGAAGTGGTTATGTCTGTGCAGGTTTTTACACACCACATTGATAGGGATATATGTGGGGACATTCTTCACCATTATCTGCGGATGTAAAGAAACAGTAATGTGTAATTTTAAATTTTATTCTTATTCTTAATTCCATTTTTGATTTTTTAATTTTTAGTTTTAGTTTTCAAATTTTTAATATGCAGATAAGGATGAGATATATATTTATTTGATGTTATTGGCACGTAGGACTGCATGACATTAATGATATGATGCTCACTGTGTAAACTCTAAGGCAATGATGACATAGAGACATTGGGTGCATAATAATGAGGAGAGGTAGATGAGAGGCATAGTGTGATGTTTATTGTTCTCCTACCAACCCCTATTAGGAAAACCCCTTGGAGAGATAGTCTATGTCCTTCACCAGTCACCTTAAAAGGGGGAGAAGACATCGTATAATTGTTTAGTACTGGATGAATGATGACTGAGTGGCATGTCGGCATCATGGCTTCCCCGGTTGGTTTGGGTGAAATATATGGGAGTTGTGTGTGGGAGGAGGATGTGGGGCACTGTGGAGTGCGGGTGGTAGTTGTGGGACCGCCGTTTGCTGTGTGCATGTGCGGTGACACCGGACCATCATTTCGTACACCTAGGGAGGGATTGGAATGAGTGGGGGGACGGGCGCCGCTGATTTCCTGTCTGCTGTATGGTGGAAAGGTCGTCAGGTGGACGCATGCGTGGTGGCGGCGCTTTAGTCCTTGGTATCGTTGGCTCCCGCAATGGAGAGAGCGAGGGGCTGAAGCACCACCCATTGGTTAAAGAGGGGAGCGGTATTTGCGCATGCGCGAGTAGTTGACGAGATTGTGACACCGGATCCTGTAATAGGAGGGGGAGTGAGGTGTATGAGTAGGCGTGATGGCGCGATGCTGGATGTACTGAGACCTGGTGAGTAGTGATGACAGTGGTGTCTGCGCAAGCGCTGCTAGATGTATACGAACAGCAGCTTGATAAAGATGCCTACTCCTATTCTCTCGGATGTCTCTCCACCAGATTGGTTGGGGGATTTGAGTGGGTGGATTGGAATGGTTGGATTGGAGGGGTTAGATCTCTGGGAGTGTTTGGGTGAAAAGTGGGCGTGGCCGAAAGATTCGCCTATTATGGGATAGTTGCCATTAGAATAAAAGGAGGGACTGTGATCCAGATAGCCAACCCTATGAATAAGTCACATGACGAAACATGTCGGGGGCGTGGCTATCTGGCAACTACTGATTGAATCTACTCTGCAAACAAGGCGAAAGTGTGTGTGCCTCTGATACGAGGAATAGGACTGGAGGGAGAGTGTCACTGAGAGTCTGGCTGTAGGGTACCATACAGCAGGAGGAGGGGTGAGAGATTTCACTGACACTGTTACTGCAACCAGTTTCTACTATAACCACCAATGCCTTAAGAGTGAAGTTTTGCTGATGTGAAGTATTGCAGTGATTTTTTGAGTGCTTGTTACAAGTTTTTTACATGTGAGTGCATTACTCAGTGGCTTTTTAGTGTGCGATTAAAGTTGTTTTATAGTATTACACCATGGGAAGCCTATGTTTTTCTTTTTGAGGAATTTGGGGAAATATTTCTATTGGAATCTGCAAAGAGGAATGAATACTCCCTGAATATTGTGTGCTGGACACCTGTGATCCTCAATTAATTTACAACGCTTGTTGAGCCTGGTGCGAGAGTGCTAGGCATTCCATCTGGTGAGTGCTCCATCTACAGGGGGTCACTGTTGGTGTGGTGAAGGATTTTAATCATCTGGGGACACTCATAAGAAAGTACACAGGAGAAGGATGTGCTGATTGTTGATTCACCACTGCCTATTGATTTTCTTTGGGACACTTGTTTTTTGAGGACTTGCTTCTTTATTTTTATTCTTTATTTTTTAGAAAATAATTGTCATTTTTGAGACACAATAATATATTTTTTTCTTTCACGCTAAAAAAACATATGCAAAGTTTTGGGACACCTATTTGCATAGTATTTTTTGGATACACTGTGTTTTTCAAGGGGTATGGACACAATTGAATGTGTTATTTAACAGTATTTATTTTTAGCATACACACTTATTGAATGATTTAAGGTTATTTGATTTTGTGATTTATATGCTTGTATTTTTATATTTTTTCTGTTTTTCACACATATATATATTTTGTTTGAGAGAAATTAAACAAAAATTGGAAAGTTCCTTCTGTATACTGCCACCAGATACGTTTGGAGGTGTCTACAGGGGGACCGACCTTATAAATCTAGCGCCACAAGGTAATAGTAATTTGACACAGCGAAGGTGTGAGGTTATATTTTCCTTCTGATTGATACTATGAAACCCCTTATAGTTAAAATAGTATGACCCCAAATGGGGTGGTGGGACAATGTGGATGTGCTTCCCATCTATTGCCCCACCACTGTTAGCAAAGTCCCAACAATGGGCAAAGGGGGATGCCACAGTCTGCCATTCCTGTGGCGTTGAAGAAAACTGTGGAGTCAAAACAGAATTTTTTTTTAAATTTTGCACATAAACATTGCAAGCAGATTAGACACATTCTTGGCCAACATCAGTATAACAATGATTTTAATGCATGTTTAAAGACAAAAAGATAAGGTCCAGATTCCTCACCCCCTCTGATGGTCCATTGTCCACATTTTTAGGGGGAGGAGGGTTCTAAATGAGTTTGTGAGCCCAAAAAAAGCCTATGACACTCTACATGAATTTAAGGACAACAATAACATATGTACATATTATAGGCGGTATTTCGGGTAAAGCACTACAATGGAGCTGACAAAATACATTGTTAAGTGACTAGGCTATAGATGTGTATGGGCTCAGGATAGCATGCTGGGGAGGTTAGTAAAGGAAAATATGCATGTAGGCCAAAAAAGGAGCATTACAAGTTTCAAGCATGCATGAGGACAAAGGGGACATTCACAGCATATTACAATCAGGGTAATTATGGAAAGATGAAATAAATACAAAACATTAGCAAACATTAAATACATAGAATGTGATGTTAAAGGATACAACTTACCCTAATGTTGTCCTTCTGCAGGACCTGAATGATGGCAGAACAGGTCTCTGGAATAATGATCCCCAGAGCCTTGGGGGAGATGCCTGTAGAGAACTTGAGGTCCTGTAGACTTCTTCCAGTCACCAAGTATCACAAGGTGGTGACTAGCCTCTGCCACATGCAAGTGTCCTGCTTCATAATATAAGGGGTGAGCAAAGCCAACAGGCAGTGAAAAACAGGGTCCGTCATCCAGAGAAAATTCCTGAATCATCAGTGTTATTCTCCTGGATCTCACGCAGCAGAGGCATATGAGAGAATTGGTCACGCTGGAGTAACCAATTCTTGGCCCAAGAACTCCTCCTCGCCCTGTTCATGGACTGGGATTGTGTCAAAATAAGAACCTCAATACCAAGCCCCCGTATAGCACAAACTCTGCGACGAGTATGTAACTGCAACATGGCTTCAAAACGCTCAGCTAGTCAGAATGAACTAACCAAATGCAGTGAAGAACAGCAAGGCCTGTGAAGAGCGATATGAAAATCAGAAATGAGCAGACAAGAATGCAGTCTAGACCAGCCGATTCAGACCACTGTCTGCTAAAAATGGGTCACAGGTATGCAGAATGAACTGCACTTCTTTGATCCATAGGAGAAGTACAGCCAATCGAGCTGATAACCTCCTATGTTCTATGCCTATTCTTCGCTTTCTTCAAGCACTATCTGCATACTACCAGAACAACTTCCCTCTATTTTAGGAAATAGGAGAGTGAGGTATTCTGTTAGATTTTCTGCCCAAAGTTAACAATGCTGCTCCTTTACAAATACAATACAGTGAGCGACTGTTGTCACCATAGGACAGAGAGTATGTTACTGGCAGGATGAACCTAAAATAAGAAAACAAATGCAGTCATTACATGAAAAGATAAATAAACTGCAATCTATAAAATGTATGATTTTGGGTTTAGATACGCTTTACGTTTGGGTCAGCCACATTCCCCCATATTTATGCTGCAGAGTTTCAAATTACAAGGTATGTTTCTAATGGATTACCAGTCAAGTAACTGGACAATGGGATTCTGTAAGACTCCTATACATTATCAGCTATAAAACAACATGAAGTGTTTATCACAAAACATAATGTTCGCCCTGTACACCATTTCATGGCACCAGTATCCAATATTTATTTCTATAACAATGGCCTCTTATTTTCCAGTTTTTTTCATATGGATTAAAATAAATTCTTCATATGAGATTTAACAGATAAAACCAAGTCAAGGTTATAACTGAAACCTGTTTTTGAGAATTGAACACATTAGATTTTCCACTCTAGAAAGCTGTTATTTTTTCCTAATTTTATTTTTTGCTGAACCTTTTTGTGTTTTTTTGCACTTATCTTTGAACTTAAGTCTTCAGACGTAATAGACCAATTCTGCGGACCACTGACCTTGTTGGGAAGCAGTTTAAGCTATATATGAAGAGCATTCAGGAGCATGTGTGAATTACAAATGGATCAACAGTGATAATATAAATCCAGATACTGTATGTTTAGAGAACTGTACTACTAAAATAACTTTAATTCATGTGATAATAATGATGCCAGTTTGATAAAAGGGTAGACTATTATAGAACTTTGATGATTAAAAAACAAGTAGAATATTTTGGAAAGCATTTAACTGATCAACAGTGACTACAGGGATTATAGCAATAAGTGGATGTAGTGTAAAAATAATCAATTTCAGAAAAACATTGTAATCCTATGCTAAAATCTGTCAAAGGACTGCATGAATGTTTAGCATTATAGGTAAGAATAGTACCATAAATAGGCAAGTATCATATAGGTTCAGCGAAAAATATGGAAAATCAGTAATTATAATATTGTTTTGGATTTTACTTTGCCAATACTGTATGTATAATACTGCTATAACTGCTAATAATAATACAAATATAGATAATTTACATTTTTAAAAACAGCAATGCACCATACCATAAATTTTTATCAATCCTAACATGAGAAGTTCCTGGCAGTTTACCAACGAAAACCAACAGGTTTGCTTCGCGTCCCCAACCCCTTCAAGCATATACTTACTTTTCCTTTGCTCTTCTGTACTTCTGGGTAATGTGTTGTATTAAGAATGCAGTAGTCAGGCATAAGAAATGTAAAACACAGTGAGGGGAATTTATCAAAATTGCCGCAGTCCGAACAGCTGCACATGGCAACCAATCAGCTTCTATCTTCAGCTTGTTCAGCTTTGAAAATGAATGCTATGAGCTGATTAGTTGCCATGCACAGTTACTTCAGACTCTAGTTTTGATAAATTTCCCTCAGGGCTCAGACAGGCACTGAGACAGGTCCAGTATGCTGAGACACTTTTTGCTGCATCTGCATCCACCAGAGAGCTTCACCTATAAGTGGGTGCACAGTAGGGATGAGCCAAACACCTCCCTGTTTGGTTCGCATCCAGAACATGCAAACAGGCAAAAAATGTGTTCAAACACGCGAACACCGTTAAAGTCTATGGGACATAAACATGAATAATCAAAAGTGCTAATTTTAAAGGCTTATATCCATGGTATTGTCATAAAAAAGTGTTTGGGGACCTGGGTCCTGCCCCAGGGGACATGTATCAATGCAAAAAAAAGTTTTAAAAACTGTGTTTTTCAGGAGCAGTGATATTATTAATGCTTAAAGTGAAACAATAAAAGTGTAATATTCCTTTAAATTTCGCACCTGGGGGGTGTCTATAGTATGCCTGTAAAGTGGCACATGTTTACGATGTTTAGAACAGTCTGACAGCAAAATTACATTTCTAAAGGAAAAAAGTAATTTAACTACTCGCGGCTATAATGAATTGTCGGTCCGACAAGATACAAGAAAGTTCATTGATAAAAACGGCATGGAATTTCCCCACAGGGGAACCCCGAACCAAAATAAAAAAAAATGTGTGGGGGTCCCCCTAAATTCCATACCAGGTCTGGTATGGATATTAAGGGGAACCCCGAGCCAAAATTCCATATCAGGTCTGGTATGGATATTAAGGGGAACCCCGAGCCAAAATAAAAAAAATGATGTGGGGGTCCCCCTCAAAATCCATACCAGACCCTGCGGGAAAAGAGGGGGGGCGAGAGAGCGGCTCCTCCCTCCTCCTGAACCGTACCAGGCCACATGCCCTCAACATTGGGAGGGTGCTTTGGGGTAGTGCCCCTCCCAAAGCACCTTGTCCCCATGATGATGGGGAGAAGGGCCCCATCCCCACAACCCTTGCCCAGTGTTTGTGGGGGTCTGCGGGTGGGGGGCTTATCAGAATCTGGAAGCCCCCTTTAACAAGGGGACCCCAGATCCCGGCCCCCCTGTGTGAATTGGTAATGGGGTACAAATGCCAACCGGTGACCTCGCCCTCCTCTGACTCACGGGGACTTCACGGGGACATCCCTATGGCTTTCGCCGTGATGTCAGTTTTACATAAATGGTGACCCTGCCCCCTCTGACAACATGGGGAAAGCCATAGGGAAGTCCCTGGGTGTCAGAGGGGGCGAACTCACCGGGTGGCTCCACCCTCAGTTATATAAGAAGTGTCAAAAGAACAGAAGCATCACACGGCAGAAGACTCGCACTGAGGCGGATCGTGTGGACAGAGCACAGAAGAAGCCGCAGCAAGATGCGGGACGAGAAGAGCGGAGGAAGAAGAAGATGAAGAAGAAGATGAATAAGAAGATGGAGAAGAAGAAGAACACTGAAGGAAGACCATAAGAAAGAAGATGGAAGAAGAAGCGAAAAGAAGAACACATTAATAGAAGAAAAAAAAGTCTCTTGTATTTTTTTAACCCTTTTGACACTTTTTTTTGTGAAATGGTAGGGGTACCCCATTAGCAATTCTCAAGGGGGGGCGGGATCTGGGGGTCTCCTTGTTAAAGGGGGCTTCTAGGCTTCGATAAGCCCCCCGTCTGCAGAACCCCACAACCACCAGGCATTGTTGTGGGGATGAGGTGCTTCTCCCCATCAACATGGGAACAAGGTGCTTTGTGGGGCGCTTCCTCCAAAGCACCCTTCCAATTTTGAAGGCATGTGGCCTGGTACGGTTCAGGAGGGGGGCGTTATCATCCCCCCTCTTTTCCTGTGGCCTGCCAGGTTGCATGCTCGAATAAGGGTCTGGTATGCATTTTTGGGGGACCTCACACCATTTAAAAAAAAATAATTGTTGCGGGGTTCACCTTAATATCCATACCAGACCTGAAGGGCCTGGTATGGAATTTAGGGGGACCCCCATGCATTTTTTTTTACATTTTGGTTCAGGGTTCCCCTGTGGGGAAATTCCATGGCGTTTTTATCAATGAACTTTTATGTGTATTGTCTGACCGACAATACACTTTTTTTTCCTTTAGAAATGTCATTTTGCTGTCAGACTGTTCTAAACAGGGGAAACATGCACTACTTTACAGGCATACTATAGACACCCCCAGGTACGAAATTTAAAGGAATTTTACACTTTTTTCACTTTACGCATTAATAAAATCACTGCTCCCAAAAAAACTTCAATTTTTAAAACTTTATTTTGCATTAATACATGTCCCCTGGGGCAGGACTCAGGTCCCGAAACACTTTTTATGACAATACCATACATATAAGCCTTTAAAATGAACACTTTTGATTTTTCTCATAGACTTTTAAAGGGTGTTCTGCAGCTTTCGAATTTGCCACGGACACCCAAAATTGTTCGCTGTTCGGCGAACTGGCGAACAGCCAATGTTCAAGTCGAACTCATGTTCGACTCGAACATAAAGCCCATCCCTAGTGCACAGATCCAAATACAGACAATGGATCCCTTCCTGTCTACATGTCAGAATTTGCTGCGTCCCACTTGACTTTGACTGGACTGCCTGCACAGGGATGCACAGAAGACCATGCATCCCCATTCATTACACAGCTATCACACTGAGCATGGTTGTCATGTGGGCCAGATAGCAGGAAAGAGGAGATGTCAGGTAATTAAAACTTACCTAGGTGGATGCTGCATCTGTCTGGCTGAAAACAGAGTAATTAAACACCGCTGATCAATCAGTTCTCATTGCTCCCTGAGCAGATGATGACTGTCAGTCTCTGGCTGTCTTCCACACTCACTGGATCACTGGGCTGTAGAGGGGGCAGGAGCGGCCAGCTCAGGCTCTCAGTGGCTCGTTGAGAGGCTAAACTGGGTGCTGGTCCAGGCATGTGGGTGGATCCTGACCGAATGGTTGCCATCTTTACCCAGCCTGGACCGGCTTTGTGATGTCAGAAAATGGGTCACAGGAGTGCAAAACAATTTGAACTGATGTGATTAACAGGAGAAGTACAGCCAAACAAAATCTAACACACAACCTGTCTCTCTGCTCTTGTTTGGCATTATTTGCAACAATTGATAAAATTTCTCATTTATCTTGTGAACTCACCCTCCAGGGCCCAGGCAGGCTCTGCCTCAGCCCAAGCTTTAGATCTAGGCTCTTTCTCCCTAAAACTGGCAGGTCCTCCAGGCACCCTCTTTTCTAGTACAGAGGACCTCCACAATCCCCCTCTCTTAGTCCAGGGCCTCCTGACACCTGCTGTCTTAGTTCAGGACCTCCAGATACCCCCTACCCTAATCTGGGACCTACAGGCACCCCCACCCAGTCCAGTATCTCCCTTGTACCCTCCCATGGAGGGGCCTTTGCCACACCAACCACCATTTCCTAATCAAGGGCCCATTCTGCACTCCTCCAGAGCTTACTCTGCACTCCCCTCTTAGTCCATGGCCTCCTCTATGCACCCCCCCCCCCCAAGTTCAGAGCCTCCGCTGCAGCCTGCCCTCTGAATCCAGGTCTTTTGTCACACCAACTCCACTTTTCAAGTACAGGGCCTCCTATACACCCCCTAGTCCAGGGCCTCCTGTGTACTCCCCTCCTAGTTCATGGCCTTCTCTGCATCCCCTAGTCCAAGGACTCCTCTGCACTCCCCTGCTAGTCTAGGGCCTCCTCTGCACCCCATGGTCCAGGGCCTACTTTGTTCTCCCCTCCTAGTAGAGGGCCTCCTCTGCACTCCCCTCCTAGTCCAGCGCCTCCTCTGCACTTCCCCTTCTTCTAATTTGGGGTCTTTGCCCCATCAACCCTTTTCTAGTCCAGGGCCTCTTCTCCACCCCCCCCCCCACACTCCAGTGCCTCCTCTGCACCTCCCCAGTCCAGGGCCTCCTCTGCACCACTCCCCTAGACTAGGGCCTTTTCTGCACCCCCCAACCAAGGGCCTCCTCTGCACCCCCCTCCCCACACCAGGATCTTCTCTGGACCCCCCCAGTCCCTCCAATTTTTTGCCATACCAACCTCAACTTCTTAGTCCAGGGTCTACTGCACACAAACCACTCTCCTTGTCCTAATAAATGCCTTCCAGTTCCAGTTGCCAGAAGGTGCTCCCATTTAACTGTACTGCAGCTGGGATTCCTCACTCAGAAAAGACGTGGGCTGTTTGGGCACTGCGCAGGACTAGGAGGGAGACCCCACAGCACTCCGCCAGGCGTGCCGCTCACACCAGGTGCCTCTGCTTCAGGGTGCCACTGCCACCACTTCAAGTGTAATGGACAGGCAGCGCCCACTACATACAAATACTATAGAATCAAATAGGAGGGAGACCGCACAGACGCACTAGCGCTGAATCACTTCGTTGCCCATTATAAAGTGGTGATAAACCTGTGAATAAAATATATATGTGATAAACCGCGCTCCCTATAATTAATTCCTTGATTTAAAGTGCATACAGTGCAAAAAATACAATGAAATTTACAACTACCGGAATCACTCCAGTAGAAAGACATAAAATAAATAAAACACACAATAATAAACACGGTTGTGAATGAACTGTGTTCAAACTCGTAAATTTCATTAACTCAATAATGAATCACGGATCAGTATTTTCCAAACAACCAAGGATAAGTGAATAATTTAAGTCCAAGGAATCCCATCAAACGTCTCAGCAAACCCGGAAGTACACCTGATCGATCCAGGGCCATTTTTAAGGCAGGGAAAAAGGGGCATCTTCCCTGGGCCCTGTCATTGTTGTGGGGCCCAAAGCATCTGCCTCATACTTGGCAACTATCCCAGTTTAAATTCCCTTGTTCCTTGAGGCTTTAGTCCAATGCTGTGTCCTGATATCTCAGTGTGAAGTTCTGTTACTAATGCTGCCCAGCTCTGCCCTATTGTTGTGTACAGGTGACTCACCTGCAAACCCTGTGTTTATATGTAAATACCGACATTGACATCTGATTCAGTAAACTGACTTTGAGTCTTGCTGCTTTTTATTATATGTCTCGAAGCAGGTGGAAAGCGAAACTGCATGTAGGGGGCCCAACATTTTTTTTTGCCCAGGGTCCAATCAACATTAAAGACGGCCCTGGATCGATCGTTTAAGAGGGATGGCCACACAAATCCGGATCAAGCATAAAATAAGGAACAATCTCCCATCGTGAAGTATATCATCAAAAATGTATTGATTAAAAAAGGCTTTTAAGAACAATCCAACAAGGAAAAGATATAAAAAAATATACAAATGGACGCAGGGATGCAATATGCACTCCACCTGCGTTCCACTGTGGGTGGAAGTGACATATCACGCTTGACCACACCCAACGTGTTTTGTCAGAACATCTGACATCATCAGGGGGTAACGTCAGCGTGCTGACGAAAATTAGTTGGGTGTGGTCGATTTGGTGAGTAGACTGAGTGATTGGTGTTGGTGGAGGATTCCTACAGTCACCCATTCATTGGATTAATGAAATCACTGCTTCACTGGAAAATGATTGATGGGATTCCTTGGACTTAAATTATTCACTTATCCTTGGTTGTTTGGACAATACTGATTCATTATTAAGTTAATGAAATGTCCAAGTTTGATCTCAGTTCATTCACACCCGTGTTTATTATTCAGTGTTTTAATTATTTTATGACTTTCTACTGGGGTGATTCCAGTGGTTGTCTATTTTATTGTATTTTTTGCACTGTATGCACTTTAAATCAAGGAATCAATTATAGGAAACATGGTTTATCACATACATATTTTGTTTTAATATTTGACTGATATTATAACTAAATTATGGACTTGTACTTTACCAGTCTGGTTATACTTATGCCTCCCATTGGTTTTTAACACACATTATAGGCACTCCATGATTTTAGTTTGTTGATTGTTTCTCATAACTGAGAAACAGTTAACACTTAACTAAACATAACTGACAATTTTGGTAGACTTAACAATCTTATTGGTAATCTACTACCTTTGCGCCCACTTTTAATTGCACGTACAATCATAACGAAATATACGGTAGTAGTCATAAATACATACTGGTGAGAATGTACAAAAAGAAAATAAGGTCTTAATTTTTTTGTCAAAATAGTCAGGTCTCAGGGGGTGTACTCATTTCTCTTGTCAGAAATAAATACAAAGGGACCTAAACTATTATAAAACTTATTGGATATTAATAATGGCAGGGTGTAAGGAGATTTGGTGTAGTGACTGTTCTGTGTTTAAAAAATATTTGTACTATTATCCCCACACTGTTTAGATGAACATGATCTATAATTAGGGTTGAATGCAAAAGTTGTAAAACTTGAATTTAACTACCTCAATCCACTGTACCGTCAGCAATGCTAAAATGAATCATATTTGCTCCAAGGCTTTTTTGAAACAGTAACTGCTCTTAATTGCTCTCTTTGGTTTCAGAGGATTTAGTGCTAGAGGTTCCACTGACTACCCCTGACAACACAAGCCCAGAAGCTAATTCACTCAATATCATAAGGTTTTTGTAACCTCTGGCAGCCTATTATAAGTGATCTGTTGCTGTAGAGGTGCATGAGAGGAATATTTTTCTACAAATATATTAGTTGCGCTGGATGATGCTTGTATTCACTGCATTAGCAATAAACAATCATTTAAGGGAGTGAAATGTCATTGCGATTTATAGAGTTTACAAATCTGTGAATAAGTTGCTGTATAGCAGGGATGCTCAACTAGTGGCCCGGGGGACTCCTGCTCTGGGATGACTGGTTGCCAAGCTCGGATCGCAAATCAGTCATCCCAGAGCATCAGTGTTGTAAATGAAGCCGGCAGTAGAGAAAGCAGGGGGCTGCGAAGCAGAGCCGCATAAGCCAATGCTTCCTGTGTAGTTCTGGTTCCTGCAGAGTGATACCAAATATGGGCATATTTGTTCTGCAGTGGTTACTGCTTTCAAACTGATCCACAGGTGCACCACCTACCTCCAATCTGATCTGCTAAAAAAACAGAAGGGAAAAAAAAAAACAGCAGAGTGGGCTGTGTCCGTGTCCGCTTTCCATATGCAGAGGGGACATGGGCCTATCATCCGCCCGCTCCACTCATTATGGCCCGCGACCGGTTACCAAGTCACTGAAGTGGCCCTCACTCTTCAAAAGGTTGGGCATTCCTGCTGTATAGGAATAAATGAATACAGGCATCTTACTAAAAGAAAGTGTGCAAGTAAAAAGTCACACATATACTGTATTGTGGGTTCACATAAACTCATGTTTGTTACAAAATTTCATATTTCCACGTTTGAAGTCAAATCTGAGAAGACAGTGCTATATGGTCATTATGTGTTCCCATTCATGCAACATACCTAAAAATAAAAAATATTTTTATCCTTTGGATGTTTCTTTGGAACAGGTCTCTAAGCAGACTGCAAGCTACTCTGAACAATTTTAAAGTGAGCCTGTCCCCAAAGTAGGGACAGACTGAATTTCCCCTCCATAACATGCAGAATTCAAACTTCTTTAACCTTTGTTAAGGGCAGACAGTGTTCAAATCTAGTTACAAGTTTAATTATGGTAAATATTAACCCCCAGCTCCCTCCTTAACGTTGCATATCAGCAAAATAAAAATAAAACAGTTTTGCAGTTTTCAGCAACATAAGAGGAAAGCAGATAAGTGTGTATGCTTTTAAGTATAAAACAACAAGTCCATATATAGGTGTCATAAACCAATGAGGTTTAGTCAACTGGGACCCAGTGCAGTGCTCTATGGGTGGAAGTCAGAAAGTACATGTAAAAACCATAAGCTGAGTGAAAAACTGGTTTATTGTACTGTAGAATAAATTGCAATGGCCAGTAATGAAAGTGTATAGCCAAAATAAAAAAATTTTGGCGACATCCGGGTGGAAAGGGCTTAACACCATCCAAGAGGCTTGCTGGTCAGACATGGAAAAGAGGTGCCATGAGCCATGTTGAAAATTATGGAACCCCGGTAGGGGGGTTCTGCAGCCCACTGCCTGCAAACTCACAATTCCCTTGTGTCCAAGATGGAAACCACAGAGTGCAGAGGGACACCACTGTGCAAACCACTTTGGTATCCTGAGCTGGTAACAGAAGAGAGCCGGACTGGGCTGCGAGCGGTGAGATGTGACACTCATCGTGAGATGATAAACTGGGAGAGCTGAGCAAAGCCAAAGAGAGATTAAAGCCGGGAGAGTGATGTCAGCCCCACGCCGCAGACAAGGGGAACAGGAAGCCTGTGGTGTAGGAAGGATGTCACCAGTGGTACCGTTTGCATTTAAACATTTTTCATTTTGGCTATACACTTTCACTATTGACCATTGCAACTTTTTAAGCTTTTATAGATTTCTGCATTTATTTTACATATTTAATAAGACATGGTAAATAACCAAATATAGATTAAAAGCATGGCAACAATCCATATGTATCACCAAGATTATGGTCCCCAAGTGAGGAAAATCACAGTGGGATAATTGATCATGGATAACATCTCAACTACTTTTGCAGTCTATTGCCGCTTCGTCAGGGGAACATCTGTAATTTGATTGACAAATGATCAATAACAGTACAATTGACCAAGTAATAAAAACAATGCAGATAATCATAGCAGTATAAAATATACATGGGGAAAGAGCAGAGCTGCTTACCAAAACCCGGCATGCACAGGGCATCACCAAAAGGTCCCCGGTGGCGACTGGGGGGGTGGGGGTAACAAGTCAACGGACTGGTATCTAAATAGATGTAATAAAGCTGTTGGAATAGTTACATAGTTACTATGGGTGAATAAAGACACCATTCCATCCAGTTCAACCTGAGTGAGTGTCTACAATTGTCCCTTTCCCTGTACATTGTACATCGCACACTCACATTGGTCCCTACCCTCAAGGAGCCCACAATCCAAGGCCCTTATTCATATACTAGGGCCAATTTTGGACAGAAGCCAATTAACCTACCTGCATGTCTTTGGAGTATGGGAGGAAACCGGGGTACCCGGAGGAAACCCACGCAGGCACAGGGAGAACATGCAAACTCCAGGCAAGTGGTGTCATGGTTGGGATTTGAACCAGTGACCCTTTTTACTGCTAGGTGAGAGTGCTAAACACTACACCACTGTGCTGCCCCGTAAGAGAATAGAGAAACTATGCATTGCAAAGGACTAAGAGAGGGGAGGTGTGACTGTGTCGGGATGGAAAGGAGGTGTGTACGTGCATGTGAAGTGAAAAACCAGGGGAAGGGGAAGGGAGAAAAAGGGGGGAGGGGAGAAGAAAGGGATGGGTGGGGGGGAAGGGGAGGGATAAAGGAAGAATGGGGGAGGGGAGAAAGGTAGGAGAGAAAGAGAGGGAATGGATAAAGGGGAAAGAGTGAGGGGGTAGGGAGTGGGAAGTGAGGGAAACGGGGAAAGGGGGGAGTGTGGGAAAGGGGAAAGAGGAAAGGGGTGAGGGAGGAGGTGGAAAAAAGGGGGGTATGGAAGGTGAAGGGAATCAGAGGATTTGAGCTGGGAAAGGGAAAGGCAGTGAGGAAAGAGGAGAGAAGGGCGGTGAAGAAAGGGTCCCGGGAAGACCAGCTGGGAAAAGGGGTGGCAATACCCAGCAAGGATTGGCACTGCTACAGGGTAAAAGGCAAAAAAGGCGGGAGATAGGGGTGCAATGAAGCACACACACTTCTGTCCAGTAGGAACAGCCTGTGGAAAAAAACTGAACCATAACCATGGATAAGTTAATGGCCATGTGTTCATCTCCAACAAAGGGTAGTAGAATAGCTGCAGTTAGAGGCTAGGTCAGTATGGTGTACTTACAGACGTTAGTGCAGAAGTACATGAATCCCGGGTCCGGCATCCATTGCACTGACAAGCAAGCTAAGCCTGCTTATATACCCCCATGTCACAGGGAAAGGTAAGCAACTGAGCTCAGTTAACAGAATGTGCAAAGATATATAAACAATGGTAATATACAGTAAAGGTACATGTAGAAAGCAAATTGAATATATAAAGGAAATATATATAACATTTTTGTACTGGTATTGTAACCAATCCCATTGAATGCCACAGCAACCTATGATAACCCAAATTGAAGGTCCATGGTATGTGGGACCTCAGGCTGACAGGCAGAGTACGGTAAAAGCATAAACAGAAATATAGGGAAATCAGAGATCTGGCAGGGAGACATCAACGGAAACACAAAATAAAAAAACTAAGAAAATATGTGGAAGTATATAAATAGGGCAAAGACAACAAGATCCAGCAGGGGCAGGGCTAACCAAATCAACCAGTCGCCCAGAAGGGGTCTGTGTGCAGGGCTCGAGTGCTGCGGGAACGCATGGGAACGGCGTTCCCGTACTATTTCCACAGCGGGAACGCCGTTCCCATTAGCTATCTGAGCCGGGCCGGCTGAGGCTATGCAGCACGTAGTCCGCGCCGCTCCTTAGCCGCCGAGTGACTGTGCGTGCCCACGCCGAAGTCATGTGACCGGTTGCTAGATGCGGAGCGGCCCCTGCCTAGCAACCGGTCACATGACTTCGGCGTGGGCACGCACTGGCACGAGACCGTCAGTGTGACGCGCCGGACTGTCCTCCCGCTCCCCTCTACCCAGTGCCTCCTGTGGAAACAGCCGCTGCACTGTGAGTTTACTTAGTTCTTCTCCCCCCAGAACAGAAGGGAAGAGAATACCAGGAGGTCAGTCACTAGTAGTGTGTAAGTAAGTTGCATTCTGCAATACCCTGCCAAATTGCCAATACTCATCCATACTGCCAATACTCATCAATACTCTGCAATACCCTGCCAATACTCATCAATACTCTGCAATACCCCGCCAATACTCTGCAATACCCCGCCAATACTTTGCAATACCCCGCCAATACTCTGCAATACCCGCCAATACTCATCAATACTCTGCAATACCCCGCCAATACTCTGCAATACCCGCCAATACTCTGCAATACATACCCTGCCAATACTCTGCAGTACCCTATCAATACTCTGCAATACCCTATCAATACTCTGCAATACCCTGCCAATACTCTGCAATACCCTATCTATACTCTGCAATACCCTATCAGTATCAATAATCTGCAATACCCTGCCAATACTCTGCAATACCCTATCAATACTCTGCACTACCCTATCAATACTCTGCACTACCCCGCCAATACTCTGCAATACCCCACCAATACTCTGCAATACCCCGCCAATAATCTGCAATACATACCCTGCCAATACTCTGCAATACCCTGTCAATACTCTGCCAATACTCTGCAATACATACCCTGCCAATACTCTGCAATACCCTGCCAATACTCTGCCAATACACACCCTGCAATACCCTATCAATACTCTTCAATATTCTGCCAATACTCTTCAATATCCTGTCAATACTCTGCAATACTCTGCAATACATACCCTGACAATACTCTGCAATACCCTGCCAATACTCTGCCAATAAATTCCCCTGCCAATACTCTGCAATACCCTGTCAATACTCCACAATACTCTGCCAATACTCTGCAATACATACCCTGCCAATACTCTGCAATACCCTGCCAATACTCTGCAGTACCCTATCAATACTCTGCAATACTCTGTCAATACTCTGCAATACCCTGCCAATACTCTGCAATACCCTGCCAATACATACCCTGCCAATATTCTGCAATACCCTGCCAATACATACCCTGCCAATACTCTGCAATACCCTGCCAATACTCTTCAATACTCTGCCAATACTCTTCAATATCCTGCCAATACTCTGCAATACATACCCTGCCAATACTCTGCAATACCCTGTCAATACTCTGCCAATACTCTGCAATACATACCCTGCCAATACTCTGCAATACCCTGCCAATACTCTGCCAATACACACCCTGCAATACCCTATCAATACTCTTCAATATTCTGCCAATACTCTTCAATATCCTGTCAATACTCTGCAATACTCTGCAATACATACCCTGACAATACTCTGCAATACCCTGCCAATACTCTGCCAATAAATACCCTGCCAATACTCTGCAATACCCTGTCAATACTCCACAATACTCTGCCAATACTCTGCAATACATACCCTGCCAATACTCTGCAATACCCTGCCAATACTCTGCAGTACCCTATCAATACTCTGCAATACTCTGTCAATACTCTGCAATACCCTGCCAATACTCTGCAATACCCTGCCAATACATACCCTGCCAATACTCTGCAATACCCTGCCAATACATACCCTGCCAATACTCTGCAATACCCTGCCAATACTCTTCAATACTCTGCCAATACTCTTCAATATCCTGCCAATACTCTGCAATACATACCCTGCCAATACTCTGCAACACCCTGCCAATACTCTGCAATACCCTATCAATACTCTGCAATACTGTGCCAATACTCTGCAATACCCTGCCAATACTCTGCCAATAAATACCCTGCCAATACTCTGCAATACCCTGTCAATACTCTTCAATACTCTGCCAATACTCTGCCAATACTCTTCAATACCCTGCCAATACTCTGCACTACCCTGCCAATACTCTGCCAATAAATACCCTGCCAATACTCTGCAATACCCTGTCAATACTCTTCAATACTCTGCCAATACCCTGCCAATACTCTGCAATACCCTGCCAATACTCTGCAATACCCCATCAATACTCTGCAATACTGTGCCAATGCTCTGCAATATCCTGCCAATACTCTGCCAATACACACCCTGCAATACCCTATCAATACTCTGCAATACCCTACCAATACTCTGCCAATAAATACCCTGCCAATACTCTGCAATACCCTGTCAATACTCTGCCAATACTCTGCCAATACTCTGCAATACATACCCTGCCAATACTCTGCAATACCCTGCCAATACTCTGCCAATACACACCCTGCAATACCCTATCAATACTCTTCAATATTCTGCCAATACTCTTCAATATCCTGTCAATACTCTGCAATACTCTGCAATACATACCCTGACAATACTCTGCAATACCCTGCCAATACTCTGCCAATAAATACCCTGCCAATACTCTGCAATACCCTGTCAATACTCCACAATACTCTGCCAATACATACCCTGCCAATACTCTGCAATACCCTGCCAATACTCTTCAATACTCTGCCAATACTCTGCCAATACTCTGCCAATACTCTTCAATACTCTGCCAATACTCTTCAATACTCTGCCAATACTCTGCCAATACTCTTCAATACTCTTCAATACTCTGCCAATACTCTTCAATACTCTGCCAATACTCTGCCAATACTCTTCAATACCCTGCCAATACTCTTCAATACCCTGCCAATACTCTGCAATACCCTGCCAATACTCTGCCAATACTCTTCAATACCCTGCCAATACTCTGCAATACCCTGCCAATACTCTGCAATACCCCATCAATACTCTGCAATACTGTGCCAATACTCTGCAATACTGTGCCAATACTCTGCAATACCCTGCCAATACTCTGCCAATACACACCCTGCAATACCCTATCAATACTCTTCAATATCCTGCCAATACTCTTCAATATCCTGCCAATACTCTGCAATACATACCCTGTCAATACTCTGCAACACCCTGCCAATACTCTGCAATACCCTA
The DNA here is from genome assembly GCF_037356315.1 of Lithobates pipiens. Taxonomy (NCBI): domain Eukaryota; kingdom Metazoa; phylum Chordata; class Amphibia; order Anura; family Ranidae; genus Lithobates; species Lithobates pipiens. The sequence continues at coordinate 179,643,120 of NW_027507758.1, forward strand.
TCAATACTCTGCAATACTCTGCCAATACTCTGCAATACTCTGCCAATACTCTGCAATACCCTGCCAATACTCTGCCAATAAATACCCTGCCAATACTCTGCAATACCCTATCAATACTCTGCAATACTGTGCCAATACTCTGCAATACTCTTCCAATACTCTGCAATACCCTGCCAATACTCTGCAACACCCTGCCAATACTCTGCAATACCCTATCAATACTCTGCAATACTCTGCCAATACTCTGCAATACTCTGCCAATACTCTGCAATACCCTGCCAATACTCTGCCAATAAATACCCTGCCAATACTCTGCAATACCCTATCAATACTCTGCAATACTGTGCCAATACTCTGCAATACTCTTCCAATACTCTGCAATACCCTGCCAATACTCTGCAACACCCTGCCAATACTCTGCAATACCCTATCAATACTCTGCAATACTCTGCCAATACTCTGCAATACTCTGCCAATACTCTGCAATACCCTGCCAATACTCTGCCAATAAATACCCTGCCAATACTCTGCAATACCCTATCAATACTCTGCAATACTGTGCCAATACTCTGCAATACTCTTCCAATACTCTGCAATACCCTGCCAATACTCTGCAATACTCTGCCAATACCCTGCAATACTCTGCCAATACTCTGCCAATACTCTGCAATACATACCCTGCCAATACTCTGCAATACATACCCTGCCAATACTCTGCAATACTCTGCCAATACCCTGCAATACTCTGCAATACATACCCTGCCAATACTCTGCAATACCCTGCCAATATTCTTCAATACTCTGCCAATACTCTGCAATACCCTGTCAATACTCCACAATACTCTGCCAATACTCTGCAATACATACCCTGCCAATACTCTGCAATACCCTGCCAATACTCTGCAGTACCCTATCAATACTCTGCAATACTCTGTCAATACTCTGCAATACCCTGCCAATACTCTGCAATACCCTGCCAATACATACCCTGCCAATACTCTGCAATACCCTGCCAATACATACCCTGCCAATACTCTGCAATACCCTGCCAATACTCTTCAATACTCTGCCAATACTCTTCAATATCCTGCCAATACTCTGCAATACATACCCTGCCAATACTCTGCAACACCCTGCCAATACTCTGCAATACCCTATCAATACTCTGCAATACTGTGCCAATACTCTGCAATACCCTGCCAATACTCTGCCAATAAATACCCTGCCAATACTCTGCAATACCCTGTCAATACTCTTCAATACTCTGCCAATACTCTGCCAATACTCTTCAATACCCTGCCAATACTCTGCACTACCCTGCCAATACTCTGCCAATAAATACCCTGCCAATACTCTGCAATACCCTGTCAATACTCTTCAATACTCTGCCAATACCCTGCCAATACTCTGCAATACCCTGCCAATACTCTGCAATACCCCATCAATACTCTGCAATACTGTGCCAATACTCTGCAATATCCTGCCAATACTCTGCCAATACACACCCTGCAATACCCTATCAATACTCTGCAATACCCTACCAATACTCTGCCAATAAATACCCTGCCAATACTCTGCAATACCCTGTCAATACTCTGCCAATACTCTGCCAATACTCTGCAATACATACCCTGCCAATACTCTGCAATACCCTGCCAATACTCTGCCAATACACACCCTGCAATACCCTATCAATACTCTTCAATATTCTGCCAATACTCTTCAATATCCTGTCAATACTCTGCAATACTCTGCAATACATACCCTGACAATACTCTGCAATACCCTGCCAATACTCTGCCAATAAATACCCTGCCAATACTCTGCAATACCCTGTCAATACTCCACAATACTCTGCCAATACATACCCTGCCAATACTCTGCAATACCCTGCCAATACTCTTCAATACTCTGCCAATACTCTGCCAATACTCTGCCAATACTCTTCAATACTCTGCCAATACTCTTCAATACTCTGCCAATACTCTGCCAATACTCTTCAATACTCTTCAATACTCTGCCAATACTCTTCAATACTCTGCCAATACTCTGCCAATACTCTTCAATACCCTGCCAATACTCTTCAATACCCTGCCAATACTCTGCAATACCCTGCCAATACTCTGCCAATACTCTTCAATACCCTGCCAATACTCTGCAATACCCTGCCAATACTCTGCAATACCCCATCAATACTCTGCAATACTGTGCCAATACTCTGCAATACTGTGCCAATACTCTGCAATACCCTGCCAATACTCTGCCAATACACACCCTGCAATACCCTATCAATACTCTTCAATATCCTGCCAATACTCTTCAATATCCTGCCAATACTCTGCAATACATACCCTGTCAATACTCTGCAACACCCTGCCAATACTCTGCAATACCCTATCAATACTCTGCAATACTCTGCCAATACTCTGCAATACTCTGCCAATACTCTGCAATACCCTGCCAATACTCTGCCAATAAATACCCTGCCAATACTCTGCAATACCCTATCAATACTCTGCAATACTGTGCCAATACTCTGCAATACTCTTCCAATACTCTGCAATACCCTGCCAATACTCTGCAACACCCTGCCAATACTCTGCAATACCCTATCAATACTCTGCAATACTCTGCCAATACTCTGCAATACTCTGCCAATACTCTGCAATACCCTGCCAATACTCTGCCAATAAATACCCTGCCAATACTCTGCAATACCCTATCAATACTCTGCAATACTGTGCCAATACTCTGCAATACTCTTCCAATACTCTGCAATACCCTGCCAATACTCTGCAACACCCTGCCAATACTCTGCAATACCCTATCAATACTCTGCAATACTCTGCCAATACTCTGCAATACTCTGCCAATACTCTGCAATACCCTGCCAATACTCTGCCAATAAATACCCTGCCAATACTCTGCAATACCCTATCAATACTCTGCAATACTGTGCCAATACTCTGCAATACTCTTCCAATACTCTGCAATACCCTGCCAATACTCTGCAATACTCTGCCAATACCCTGCAATACTCTGCCAATACTCTGCCAATACTCTGCAATACATACCCTGCCAATACTCTGCAATACATACCCTGCCAATACTCTGCAATACTCTGCCAATACCCTGCAATACTCTGCAATACATACCCTGCCAATACTCTGCAATACCCTGCCAATATTCTTCAATACTCTGCCAATACTCTGCAATACCCCACCGCTACTCTGCAATACATACCCTGCCAATACTCTGCAATACATACCCTGCCAATACTCTGCAATACCTACCCTGCCAATATTCTGCAATACCCTGCCAATGCTTACCCTGCCAATACTTACTCTGCCAATACCCAGACATACCCATCCATGCTCAGCCAATATTACAGTGGGGGAGATGTATATTGCAGTGGGTACTATATGGTGGTGGCATTTTCACAGGTTTTTGCAAATTCAATAATTATTTGCTGATTCGAAAAATGATCCGATCCATGACTCTGATCCGAGGAATGATCCGATCCGTGAGTTTTTTGATCCGTTGCACCCCTACCAGTTTTCCTCCGTGTCCCCCTCCGTTCTGCTGTCCCCTCCGTTCTGCTAATGTCCCCTCTGTTCTGCTACTGTCCCCCTCCAGTTTTCCTCTCTGCCCCCCTCCAGTTTTCCTCTGTGTCCCCCTCCATTCTGCTACTTCCCCCCTCCGTGAAAACACCTGCTTCTCTGATGAGGGCACTGTTATGGGGACACTCTGATGGGGGGGCTGTCTGAAGGGAACCCCTGCTCTCTGATGGGGGCACTGACAAAGCTCCATTTGATGGGCACTGATCAGGCTGCATTGATGGGAACAGATGAGTGAGTGGCCTGGGGCCTGAGCCCCACTTTGCAGAAACAATACAGGCAGCCTGAGAAGAGGAGCTCCGGGCCGGCACACTCAGCATGCCCGACCTCCCTCCCCTGCACAGACCAACACATGTGTGGACATCTTGCGGCAGAAGGGGCCCCACATATCGTAGCTTGCATAGAGACATAGTGCAGAAGGGGCCCCCAGTCATTGCAATCCCCTGCGAGGGAACCGTTTTCACACATTTGTGGTGGTTTTTTATTAGTATAGCATACAGCTTAAATTATTTTGTTACATCTGTTCTAGATTTATTTAAGGCATGTGAATTTTGGAGGTGTCCTTGTAAACTGGTACTATAAATGTTGCAGTTTATTTGTTAAAGGAGTATGATTATATATATGAATTTGGTGATGTCACCCATTAGGAGTGGGCTTGGCATTGAACGCCTATCTTCTCTATTGTTTATTAGTCTCATTGGCCCCCCTGTGCATTTATGGGATCCTTTGCCATATGTCACAAAATGGCTGACCACACATCGCAGCGCAGATGATAATAAATCTCGGAAAGTTGATAATCTTAAACGCCAAGTACAACGTTATTCCTGTTTGTGGGATATTTTCTAATGGGCTGTGTAACAGAATTTGGAACAGGGTGTATTTGTGGTAGAAATTCCCTGCGAGGGAAAGATCATCACCCATTGTGTTGATTGTTTTGTTTGACACGTTATTTTGTTTTTGTAAACTTGCACTTTACAATAAATGTTGTACTGTATTTTCTTTGAAGTATATATGCATATGAGCGTACTTTTTTTTTTTTTTTGGTGGGGGAATGGATCTTGGGTGGGAGTTCCCACACTTTTTTTCCCAGGACTTGACCCCTGTCTGTGTGTATATATATATATATATATATATATATATATATACACATAAATATGTACATATGCATATTGTGTCACCATAGTCTGAGGAGCAACCAAAAGCATCAAGGTTTTGTTACCATGCTTTTAATCTGTATTTGGTTGTTTGCCATGTCTTATTAAATATGTGTTAATGATCTTTTATACATCTTTCTATATATGTGTTTAAATCTACTTTGGTTTCACCCGTACCGAGATAGTCCAATTGCTCTTGTTCTCCAAGGCAGCTTGGTTGGGACCAAGCGTGCGCTTCCAATATCTCTAAGTTTCTGGATGATGGTACACATTTCTATATATCCTTTACTACTATTACTGTCATAGAGGCTATACCTATCTCTCTGCGTTTATTATACAGTGCAATAAACCAGTTTTTCACACTAGCTTATGTTTTTTACATGTACTTTCTGGCTTCCAGTCATAGAGCGCTGCTTTGTAGTTTATGCTTTTAAGTATGTCTGTTGCAGTTGCTGCTTGCGAGTGTATATTGAAAATCTGTAAAAGGTTGTGTTTGGTTTCATGTATAAAAATAGCTTACATTAAGGTATAAATGTATTACTGGCTACTGATCTCTATAGGTTACATCTAACATCCACTCCAATAAGACATCACCTAACAAAGACACATATTTTAATTATAGATGCATGAGATTTGACTAACACATTTATATTGAAAAGCCAAAACTTTTTTTATTTTATTTTGGATAAGAAATGAAAATTTAGGATAGACTTCTTGTATCAGAGAAACAGCAAGAATAGTTACATAGTTAGGTTGAAAAAAGACACACTAGCACATACCTGGTGGAGGCTGAAATGTTGTGGGGGCTTCTCTTGCACATCCTGCTCAACACTCCTGAAGGTGGAGACAGAAAGTGTAAAGTCATGGAGTTGCACAAGTGCGGTTTCAGCTGGCTGACAGAATCTGCACTGTAGGTGGGTAGAACTCTAAGGCTGCTTTCACACTGGGGCGGAATTCAGGCGTTACAGCGCTAAAAATAGCGCCTGTGTAGCGCCTGAAAAAAACCGTCCCCTTTCACTCCAGTGTGAAAGCCGGAGGGCTTTCACACTGGAGCGATGCGCTGGCAGGACGGTGAAAAAAGTCCTGCTAGCCGCATCTTTGGAGCGATGAAGGAGCGGTGTATTCACCGCTCCTAAACCGCTCCTACCCATTGAAATCAATGGGACACCGCGGCAATACCGCCGGCAAAGCGCCGCTGCAGCGGCGCTTTGCGGGCAGGTTTAACCCTTTTTCGGCCGCTAGCGGGGGTTAAAACCACCCCGCTAGCGCCCGCAGACCGCTGCTAAAACGACAGTAAAGTGCCGCTAAAAATAGCGGCACTTTACCGCCGACGCCGCTCCCGCCCCAGTGTGAAAGCAGCCTGAGCCATGGCCCCCAGGACAGAACAGAATATCAGCTTGGTACTAGAACTGGAAGCAATAGAGAAAACCAGAGACCAAGCCAAATTCAGCAACAGCCTGGCAGCATGGGACCAAATCAGTAGACAGAGCAAGACCAAGAAGCAAGCCAAGGTCAGTAACAGCTGGGCAGTGCCGTGCAGAAATAGGAGGCAAAAGCAAGTCCAGTAAACAGGCCAAGTTCAGAAGTAATCATATGAGCTGAGGTGGGGCATAAAGCATAGGTATAAGTCCAAGGGGAAGATCGGTCATACAATATAGACAGGAAGATAAAGCAGGTCAGGTCTCCGGGAACATGGGAACAGGCTGAAGACCATTCAACAACTTCTCTCAGTGTCATATCAGTTTAAATAGGAAGCTGGGCACCAAGCATAAATGCCAACTGATAAATGCAGTGGTCCGCACTGGACACATTTTCTATCACTTTCAGTACTGAAAACAATGGTCACAGGACCAAAACTGAGGGTGAATCTCCCCAGCAGGGACACAGACTTCCACATCATATTCAAATTTTTTAAGATGTATTGACTTTACATACACTTTAGTAAACATTTCCTGATTTTGCTGTTTAAGACTATGGTTGAGATTGTCAATGACAATGGCTTTTTGGTCATGCAGTATAAGTTCTGAAATGTATTATTATATTTTATTTTTAGGCATTTTACATCTTCTTCAGCTTGTAAAAAAAATCAGTGTGTACAGAATGCTTTTAAAAACATTTGGAAAACATTCAATAAGTGTTGAGCAACTATCTTGAAGCCTTAAATCTCTTTGCCAAGGTTTTTTTTAAAAAATCCTGGTATTCAAGGTGTTGAAATGAGCTGTTGCAGCCTTGACCTTGGTAATTATTTTTTTCAGTTGACTTTTGGCTTTCAGGTAAATGTGATCTGTGTAGCTCTAGAGTAACCTGGTCACTTTTACAGCACTCCAAAGGTGCTGACCACCCTTCCCAAGCCCCTTCTTGACCACCCCAAGCCCACAGTGGTTCCTGGCTCTCTTGTTCCTTAAGAGTTGGCCCACCCTTTGCAGCTATAACAGCTTCAACTCTTCTGCAAAAGTTTCTCACATTGTTCAAGAGTGTGTCTATGGGAATGTGTGACCATTCTTCCAGAAACACATTTGTGAGGTCAGGCACTGATGTTGGTTGAGAAGGCCTCCGCTCTAATTCATCCCAAAGAATTTCTACCGGGTTAAGATCAGGACTCTGTGCAGGGCAGTCAAGTTCTTCCACCCCAAACTCGCTCATCCATGTCTTTATGGATCTTGCTTTGTGCACTGTTGCACAGTCATGTTGGAACAGGAAGGGGCCATCCCCAAACTGTTCCCACAAAGTTGGGAGCATGAAACTGTACAAAATGTCTTGGTATGCTGACACCTTAAGAGTTCTCTTCAGTGGAACTAAGGGGCCAAGCCAACCCCTGAAAAACAATCCCTCCTCTATGAATTTAAAGATGATTGATGAATTAGAGCGGAGACTGCGAGCCAGGCCTTCTTGTCCAACATCAGTGCCTGACCTCAGAAATGCGGTTATGGAACAATGGTCAAACATTTCCATAGATACACTCCTAAACCCCTAAACCTTGTGAACAGCCTTCCCAGGAGAGTTGAAACTGTTATAGCTGCAAAGGGTGAGCCAACTCAATATTGAACCCCACGAACGAAGACTGGGATGCTATTAAATGTGTTTCATGTGTGCTTAACCACTTGACCACTGGGCACTTAAACACCCTTAACCTCCTCGCGCCCGCCCTATAGCCGAATTACGGCCGTAGAGCAGGCGCGTTCGTTCGGGCGGTCGTCCCTGGACGGCCTGATGTTTACTTCCGCAATGCGCGCCGCCGCGGGCGCGCATCGCGGAAGTTCTGTGTTCGCCGTGTCCCCCGGGGACAGGCAAACACAGATCGCTGTAAACGGCCAATCACAGCGGCCGTTTACAGCGTGATCGGCGTGTCCAATGGGAGATGATCTCATATGTAAACATATGAGATCATCTCGCAGCGCCGCTCTCCTTCCTCGCACAGACAGTGCGAGAGGGGAGAGATGAACGGCTGCAGCGGCAGCCGTTCTGATTCTGGAAAAAAATAAAATAAAAAAAATGAAATAAAAAGTGCCATCCGCCCCCAGCAGTGCCATCCGCCCCCAGCAGTGCTATCTGCCCCAGTGCCATCCACCCCAGTGCTACCTGCCCCCAGTGCCATCCACCCCAGTGCTACCTGCCCCCAGTGCCATCCACCCCAGTGCTACCTGCCCCTAGTGCCATCCACCCCAGTGCTACCTGCCCCTAGTGCCATCCACCCCAGTGCTACCTGCCCCCAGTGCCATCCACCCCAGTGCTACCTGCCCCCAGTGCCATCCACCCCAGTGCTACCTGCCCCCAGTGCCATCCACCCCAGTGCCACCTGCCCCCAGTGCCACCTGCCCCCAGTGCCACCTGCCGTCAGTGCCACCTGCCGTCAGTGCCACCTGCCGTCAGTGCCACCTGCCATCAGTGCCACGTGTCATCAGTGCCACATAGTGCCATCTGTCATCAGTGCCACGTATCAGTGCCATTTGTCATCAGTGCCACCTGTCAGTGTCACGTGCCATCTGTTGTCAGTGTCACGTGTCATCAATGCCACTTATCAGTGCCATCTGTCATCAGTGTCACGCGTCATCGGTGCCATGTATTAGTGCCATCTGTCATCGGTGGCACATATTAGTGCCACGTATTAGTGCCATCTGTCATCGGTGCCACGTTTCAGTGCCACGTGTCATCAGTGCCACGTATTAGTGCCACGTGTCATCAGTGCCACGTATAAGTGCCACGCGTCATCAGTGCCACATATTAGTGCCATCTGTCATCAGTGCCACATATTAGTGCCATCTGTCATCAGTGCCACCTGTCATCATTGCCACGTATCAGTGCCATCTGTCATCAGTGTCACGTGTCATTGTCCTGGTGCTTCAAAAGTGTAATAAATAGTCAACAAGTTAGATGTGTAACTTATGTTCCTAGAACACATGATGGCGCTACCTGCATGTTGGGCCTCTCTATGTGGCCAGGCTGTGAAAAAGTCCCACACATGTGGTATTGTAATACTCAGGAGGAGTAGCAGAATTTTTTGGGGGGTGTCATTTGTGGTATACACATGCCACGTGAGAGAAATAACCTATTACAATGACAATTTTGTGGAGAAAAAAAAAAAAATGAAAAATCTTAATTTTGCAAAGAATTGTGGGAAAAAAATGACAACATCAAAAAGCTCACCATGCCTCTTACTAAATACCTTGGAATGTCTACTTTCCAAAAAGGGGTCATTTGGGGGGTATTTGTACTTTCCTGACTTGTTCGGGTCACAAGAAGCGAGATAGGCCACCAGTACATCAGATGTGATCAATTTTGTGCGATTCGCACCACAGCTTGTAGACTCTCTAACTTTCACAAAGACCAAATAATATCCACTAATTTGGGTTATTTTTACCAAAGATATGTAGCAGTATAAATTGTGACCAAAATTTATGAAGAAAAATTAATAATTTGCATAATTCTGTCACAGAAACAAAGAAATATGCGTTTTTTTTCAAAATTTTCGGTCTTTTTTCATTTATAGCGCAAAAAATAAAAACCCCAGAGGTGATCAAATACCACCAAAAGAAAGCTCTATTTGTGGGAAAAAAAGGACAAAAAATTCATTTGGGTACAGTGTTGCATGACTGAGTAATTGTCATTCAAATTGTGAGAGCACCGAAAGCTGAAAATTGGTCTGGGCAGGAAGGTGTTTAAGTGCCCTGTAAGCAAGTGGTTAATAACCAGACCAATTTTCAGCTTTCGGTGCTCTCACATTTTGAATGACAATTACTCAGTCCTGCAACACTGGACCTATATGAAATTTTTGTCCTTTTTTTCACACAAATAGAGCTTTCTTTTGGTGGTATTTAATCACCGCTGGGTTTTTTATTTTTTGTGCTATAAAAGAAAAAATACAGAAAATTCTGTAAAAAAATGAATTTTTCTTTGTTTTTGTTAGAAAATTTAGCAGATTAGTAATTTTTTCTTCATAAATTTTGGCCAAAATTTATACTACTACATATCTTTGGTAAAAATAAGTACAAATTGGTGGATATTATTTGGTCTTTGTGAAAGTTATAGAGTCCACAAGCTATGGTGCCAATATCTGAAAATTGATCACACCTGAAGTACTGACGGCCTATTTCAATTCTTGAGACCCTAACATGCCAGAAAAGTACAAATACCCCCCAAATGACCCCTTTTTGGAAAGAAGACATTCCAAGGTATTTAGTAAGAGGCATGATGAGTTTTTTGAAGTTGTCATTTTTTCCCACAATTCTTTGCAAAATCAAGATTTTTTTTACTTTTTTTTTTTTTCACAAAATTGTCATATTATCAGGTTATTTCTCACACACAGCATATGCATACCACAAATTACACCCCAAAACACATTCTGCTATTACTCCCGAGTACGGCGATACCACATGTGTGAGACTTTTACACAGTGTGGCCACATACAGAGGCCCAACATGCAGGGAGCGCCATCAGGCGTTCTGGAGCACCCAGGACAATTCTGACATTTCTCTCCTACATGTAAAAATCATCATTTATTTGCTAGAAAATTACATAGAACTCCAAAACATTATATATGTTTTTTTAGCAAACACCCTGGAGAATACAATAATAAACATGATAAACATCCCTTGTGACAGTAATAGGTGGTGGCAGGTACCCTTTATGGAGGGATCGGGGGTCTAAAAGACCTCCGATAGCTCCGTTGCCCTTCAAAGTATTTAGATCTAAATACTGTATATTTTTCAAAAACCAGTGCCATTGGCAGCCGAGTAAACAGGAAGTGATGTTGTGACGTCGCTTCGGTGTTTACATCCAGGAGACTGGAACAAAGCCATCACTAGCCGCCGGAAGCGGCGGATCTTAGATCGGGCCTTTCCGGGGGGACATGAGGCCCGGGAAGAGCAGCGGGAGGCGGCGGGAGTGGGGACACCCGGTCTGTTATCCTGCTGCTGCGGGCATCATCCCGGTATAACCCCCAAAAGCCAAGTACGCACATCTGCGTATGCTCAGCGGGAAGGGGATATATAAATGTATACATATGAACACAAACAATTCACCAGTTCATGCGCAGGTTAAGAAAAAAATGTACACTACATGCCTCTTTTTCTTGTTCCAAATGCGAGTGCAATTATACAAAGCTTTTAATATTTGTTTTAATAAACAGTATTACACTAGGGTGGCCATGCGCTTATTTCCTTTCTCTGTTTGTATATGATTAACACACCCCACCCAGGGTATGCAGATGAAGGATGAGAATACAAAGAATAATTTCAATGGCGGTGTGAGAATAATGGTATGCAATAACATGTAAGTAGTTTGACAAACTATTGATTCAAAGGGTGCACTGTGTTTTTTTTTTTTTTGTTTTGTTTTTTGCAGCACTGTTTATAAACAGCACTTCGAAAATCTAAATCCACCCCTCCGCCATTTTTTTTTTTTATTAGATGGCTATAAGGTGATTAAACAAATAGCCCTAACAAAGGTTTCCCAAGTTAAAATGACATTATTATGGCCCAGTATGCAATACAATTGTAGGGAGCTAAATGTGAAGTTTATTTTCTCAGTAGTGTTCTATAAGATCATGCCAAAAATTTAAGCTGAACTCCAACCTTACCTTCTGTCTGACACTGTTGTACAAGACCCTCTCGTTTACTTAAATTGCATGATCTATCTGAATTTCATAAAGATGCACAAAAATACAGTGATGTGTCATTAGGTCTAAAATAAGGTATGCAATGAAAACAGAAAGGTGTTATTTAATAATTTCATTAGCATATTGAGGAGGGAGGGGAGGAAAACCTCAGCTTTAAAATGTGTTAATTAAACTGTGAAGAATAACATACAGAACATGGCAACTATTTAAAAAGCTTGTTCAGGCTGCTAAAGCAGCACATTGAGCAGGCTTTATTTTCAATTACAAATTTTAACATTTAAGATTTGTCTAGCTTCATAAGTCCAGAGCATTTTACCTATAGTCTTCTTAAGCCTTGATGAAAGGGGATTTCTGAACCCTTGAAATGCATTGGTTTGTATGAAATAACAACTCCTAATAAAATCACTTCTAGATTTTATGCTGTTGGCTTTGTGCTTTCTTTTCTACACTCTAAGCTTGTCTGGAATACGAGCCTTGGTATGACCCTTATCCTCTGGAAAGCTGCCTAAAGCCCCATACACACTATCAGTTTTTCTGCTGAGTTTTTCCTTCAGATTTACCAAAACCATATAATATGAGGTCAAACTTTAGGAGTTTCAATTTGTTTTCATTTAGGCAGGCCTTTGGACTACATGGTTTTGGTAAACCTGAAGGAAAAAATCATCAGAAAATCTGACTGTATGTGGCATAAGAGATAGTCTATCCAAATATTGAATGTATTGTTCAATCAGGATATCCATCTGGACCAAGTGATTCAATGCGCCACACTGCTTCTTGCTTATGAGTGTATCCTTTAGTGACCTTCAGAAAGAGAAGTCCTCAAGACATCTAGTTCATTGGAGAATAATAAGAGTGAAGGAATAACATCTTCAGCACCACCATCACCAGCACTTTTAGTGTTTTCTACATAACACAGTGGGTGCCAATAAATGATCCTTCAGTCCCGGAAAATAGTACCCAATTAAGGCTAATTAAGACTTCAATTCTCAGAAACTGGGCGCTAATGCAAATGGAAAGCAGCACTATTGCCTGCGAACATGCCTGTAAGATCACAAAAGCGGGAATAGTGGAAGTCAATGGGGCTTGAACCTGCAAAATCCAAAGTTCTCTCTGCAGGCTTATTTGCAAGTTTTTTGCCATAAAATGTGTATGGGGACCTGGGTCCTGCTCCAGGGGACATGTATCAATTGGAAAAAAATGTTTTTAAAACAGATGTTTTTTCAGGAGCAGTGATTGTAATAATGCTTAACGTGAAACAATAAAAATTAAAACTTCCTTTAAATATTGTGCCTAGGGGTTTCCTTAATATGCCTGTAAAGTAGCGTGTGGTTCCCGCGTTCATTACTGTACCACAGCAAAATGATATTTCTAAAGGAAAAAATATCATTTAAAACTGCTTGTGGCTGTAATGAATTGCCGATTCCCTCCAATATAGAGTAAAAATCGAAGAAAAAAACGGCATAGGTTCCCCCCACCAGTCCAAACCAGGTCCTTAGAGTCTGGTATGAGTATTTAGGGGAACTCCACGCCAAAATGTAAAAAAAGAATGGCCTAGGGGTCCCCCCAAAATCCATACCAGACCCTTATATGAGCATGCAACCTGGCAGGTCAGGAAAGGGGGGTCAAGCCCTTCTGAACCATACCAGGCCACATGCCCTCAACATGGGAAGGGTGCTTTGGGTCCCCCCAAAAACACCTTGTCCCCATGTTGATAGGGACAATGACCTCATCCCCATGACCCTTGCCCGGTGGTTGTGGGGGTCTGCGGGCGGGGGCCTTATTGGAAACTGGAAGCCCCCTTTAACAAGGGGATTCCCCAGATCCCAGCCCCCCATGTGATAGTATCTCACAAAAGTGAGTACACCCCTCACATTTTTGTAAATATTTTGTTCTATCTTTCCATGTGACAACACTGAAGAAATAACACTTTGCTACAATGTAAAGTAGTTTGTGTACAGCTTGTATAACAGTGTTAATTTGCTGTTTCCTCAAAATAACGCAACACGCAGCCATTAATGTCTAAACCGCTGGCAACAAAAGGGAGTACACCCCTAAATGAAAATGTCCAACTTGGGCTCAAAGTGTGAATATTTTGTGTGGCCACCAATTTTTTTCCAGCACTGTCTGAACCCTCTTGAGCATGCAGTTCACCAAAGCTTCACAGGTTGCCACTAGAGTCCTCTTCCACTCCTCCACGACAACATCAAGGAGCTGGTGATTGTTAGAGACCTTGCGCTCCTCCACTTTCCATTTGAGGATGCCCCACAGATGCTCAATAGGGTTTAGGTCTGGAGACATGCTTGGCCAACCATCACCTTTACCCTCAGCTTGTTTACCAAGGCAGTGTTCGTCTTGGAGGTGTGTTTGGGGTTGTAATCATGTTGGAATACTGCCCTGCAGACCAGTCTACGAAGGGCGGGGTTTATGCTCTACTTCAGTATATCACAGTACATGTTGGCATAATAACTGTATGGTCTTGGCCACTGTGCTGCAGTTCAGTTTCAGGGTCTTGGCAATCTTATTATAGCCTAAGCCATCTTTATGTAGAGCGACAATTATTCTTTTCAGATCCTCAGAGAGTTCTTTGCCATGAGGTGCCATGTTGAACTTCCAGTGACCAGTATGAGAGAGTGAGAGTGATAGCACCAAATTTAACACACCTGCTCTCCCTTCACACCTGAGACCTTGTAATACTAACGAGTCATATGACACCGGGGAGGGGAAATGGCTAATTGGGCCCAATATGGACATTTTCACTTAGGGGTGGACTCACTTTTTTGCCAGCGGTTTAGACATTAATATATGTATATGTATACACATAAAAAGGATGGGGGGGGCATGGTTACTGTCTTGGGAGGTCTGATCGAGGAAGAAGGAAGTTAATAATCATCCTTCTTCCCCCTCAGAACCCCCAGGATTCTGTTTTCACTGCCCGATTCTCCACCTCTGAGATGGTGAATTGGGGAGGGTGAATACTGACACAGATCGCCAGTGAAGTGCTCTGATCACAGCTTCATAAACTGTCAGTTTCTGTGTCAGTCAATGAGGATTCTCAGTGTGCGAAGATCATTGGTGGGAGAACATGTTCAAACTTGTTCTCCCCGATTATCTCTGTTTCATAAACTGTTTATGAACTGTGATGAGTGGCACTCCTTTAGGATCACCACTGTTCACAGTTTCATAAACTGACACCTTTATCTCTTCTCAGATGTTTAAATATATTTCAGTGAAGAAATCACCTTTTCACACAGTTTAAAAGCAGATTATCATGCACACTGGACATTTTTGGATGTTTTTATAGCCGCTGATTTTGGCTTCAGATGTTTTATTCCTGCAGTCAATAAACTCCCCATCATGTTATCCTATGTGTCCATGCACACATAGGCTGTTATCAGCAGTTTTTGGCTGGGGCATTTTATGGCTTTTTTTTAATAAATTGTATGTTTATTAGAGATTTTTACAAAAAAAAGTAAAGCACATTGAGCTTGAAGAGAGCTATAAGGCATCAAGCAAGAAACAGAAAACAAGCAAAAAAAAAGATAAAGCATCTAGTACAAATACAGATATGTATCTAGATAATGGGAGGTATAGAGCAAATCGACTAAAGGTGGTAGCCATTGTTCTCTTGAGTCAACTAGAGATGTAAAGCAAAATTACCAACACTGATTTATACCATAGGGTAAGGAGGTAGTATGCTGGACGGCAAGCAGTGATCAGCAAGGGAAAGAGATATGAGGAGAGGAGAGGGTTAAATCAGGATGGGTTGGGAATGAAAAGATTTATATGATTCTGACAGAGTCAACATGGGGTACTGTATTCAGATTTGTCCCACAATTCCCAGACCCTGTCAATAGCATTCTCTACTAATGCCATCATGTTCTGCATTCTACGAGTTTTGTCGATGACATTGAGAAGTTGCTCTTGAGAGGGAGGGGTAGAGGCCAGCCAACACATTGGAATAACTCTCTTAGCTGCTAATAAAATGTATGAGGCCAGTTTGTTTGAGTTTTTTCTGGAAAGGGAAGGCCAAGGAGGTAATATAACGGATCCAACAGGAGGGGGGACTCAAATAATCGTTGGAGCAGAGACATCACCATGGACCAAAAGGGTGTAATTAACTCACACTGCCAAAATATATGGTAATGAGTACCTCTGGTTTTACCACACCTCCAGCAAATGGTTAACAAGGAGGGATCATAACAGTGCATGATCTCTGGTGTCCTGTACCAGAAGAACAATATTTTGAACACTATCTCTCTCTGTGCCACGCTTCAGGATATTTTGGAGGTAGAGGTCCAAATCATGTCCCACTGTGGGATAGAGATGGGCTTTATGTTTTGGGACCATTTTCACATGTAGGTATGGAGATCTTCAGAAAAGTGGGGATGATTGCTGAAGTATTTGATGAATAGCAGAGATCAATCGGGGACCTTGGGAACATAAGATTTCAAAGGTCATTGGTTTAGGCAGGGTAAGGGTGGGGGAGAGAGCTGATATGTAAGGACTCATTTGGAGATAAGAGTAGTGCTGAGTTTTGGGGAGTTGATATTTAGACTGGAGGTTAGCAAAGGTTAGGGATTTATGGGTGATGGGTGGACAAGGTGGCAAAGTTGAAAAAGGCCAGCTTGTACCTAGGGGGCCATACGGGAATGAGAGGCTGTCTGGGAGTAGTGGGTTGAAGACTACATTTAGATAATGGGGGGCATGGCGAATAGAGAGAGAATTTAGAGGTACAAGTACACCATATCCTTAGTGTGAACAACATAGAACTTAAACATAAACTATGGAGTTTAGGGTCCTGAGTCAGGGTGTGAGTGGGAAACAATGAGCCCATCTTGATTTCTGCCCATCTATTCATTGCTGCTAACCTGGACCAGGAAACCACTGCTCGAAGGTGAGATGCCAAGTAATATTTATAAACATCCAGTGCCCCCAAGCCACTCCGATGCCTAGGGGAGAGAATCACAGAGCTCACTACCCTGTGGGCTATGTTACTCAAGATAAAATTAAGGAACCAATGCTTGATTCATTTTAATTGTGACATGGGGATAGGCACTGGTAGGGTTTCGAAAAGATACAACAGTTTAGGCATGGCAGTCATTTTTAGTACATCGATCCTACATATCCAAGATATCAAGAGTGGGTTCAATGCTTTAGCATATCATTGAGGTACTTGAGCAGGGGGGGGGGGGCTATTTTGCCTGGTACAGGGATGTATGGGTTGGGGTGATTTGCATGCACAGGTACTTGAGGGAGGTTTTTCAGTTCCGCAGTTGGGATATGGAGAGGCAGCGCCTCCGTCTTAGTGGTGTTGATTTTGTACATGGATAGAGTGCTGAATATTTATAGTAAGTTGTGTAGCGATGGCAGGAATATATGTGGGTTGGTGAGAGACAATATGATGTCATAGGGATAATTTGTATTCCCTATGAAGCATGGGTATGCCTCGGCTGTCAGGATGAGACTGGATAGTCTCTGCTAGGGGTTCTAGACAGAGGGTGAAAAGTATTGGAGAAAGGGGGCAACCCTACCTGGTGCCGTTAGACATTGGGAAGGTCTGAGACAAAAAGGAGACCATTCGGACCTGGGATGAGGGGTTAGAATAAAGGGATTGTAGGGCAGATATAAAGGGGCCTTGGAAGCCAAATTTGGTTAGGGTGGCAAACATGTAAGGCCAGCTTAGTCTGTCAAAGGACTTCTGGGCATCTAAGCTAAGGATCAGGGCAGGTCTGCATACTCTATTCTGCATGTCTATGAGATCTATGATGCGTCTGGTATTGTCTCCTGCATGTCTGGTGGAACAAAGCCTGCTTGGTCTTTGTCGATCAGTTTTGTCAGGAATTGAGATAAACCATTGGCTAGGATCTTCGTAAATAATATGTAGTCTGAGTTTAAGAGAGCAATTTGTCTATAATTATCTGAAAGGGATGGGTCTTTACCCTGTTTAGGTATGACCGAGATGTAGGCGTGGAGAAAGGAATGGTGGGGAAGCTTGCCTTGTAGAAGGGAGTTATATAAAGACAGTGAATAGGGCTTAAAGGTCAATGAAAACATATTGTAGTAAGAATAAGGAAGACCGTATGGTCCAGGGGATGAGCGTGAGGGTAAGTGCTTAATAGTGCCTGCCAGCTCGTCTTCAGTAATGGAAGCATTTAATGTTAAAAGGTCTGTCTTGGCCAGCTTAAGGAGCTGAATATTGTCCAAAAAAGTCTCGAATGACCCTTGGACGAAAGGGAGATATAGAGCAGGGGTTAGACAGTTTTATAATTTGTCATAAAAGTCACCAAAGACCGAATGATAGTTTGAGGGCAATGGGTGGGCGTGCCATCCAACTGTTTCAAGTGGTCAGGAAGGGAATGGAAGGGTCTAGGGTTGAATCTGGAGACCAACATTCTATGAGGCTTATTGGAGAACTCATAAAATGTTTGTTTCACCCAGAGAAGGGACTTAGCTATACCCGTCATGTCCAAAGATTTTATCTGATTTCTCAATGAGGTTACCGCCTTCAGTCGAGCCATCGTGGAGGAAAGTACCAGAGATCGCTCAGTGTCTTGCAATTTAGCTAATAAAGAGGATTTTAAAAAGTTTGTGTCTTTATTCCTGCGAGAACTAACAGAAATACATTGCCACCCCAAAGAAGGCTTTATGGACCTCCCATAGAATGGATGGACTGGACACAGAACCTGCATTGAGCTGAAAGTATTCAGTTATAACCAAGAGACGTTTCCCTTTAGTTTCTGGGTGGGACTCATGGCATGTCTCAGAGAATGCAGTGGAGCGGGAAAGGTCTAGAGTTAGGGGAACGTGATCCGACCAGGTGATGGCACCCGGGTCAGAAGACACCATGTTAGGCAGAAGGCGGGCTGGCACAAAGTAATAATCTAGTCTGGAGAACCTTTTGTGGAGCGGGGGGGAGTAAAACGAGTACTGTCTTCTGGTGGGGTGTTTAATCCTCCAAGCATCAAATAGATGGCGAGCCCGTGTCAATTGATGGAAGGAGCAGGCTAGGCATTGCATAGGGAGAGGTAGTTTCGTTCACTATCCTGTCTCTTGTGAGAGACAGGATAGCAATGAAGTCATCACTTACAATCGTAAAGGGCATGGAGAAACGTTGTAACATATCAAATGTTTCAGTAAGAAATTTAAGCTGATCCAAACTGGATGCATAAACATTCATAAGGGTGAGAGGGCTAGATATGAAAATACATTGCAAAATTATGTATCTACAATGCAGGTCCAAATGTGAGGACTGGATCTGTAGAGGACAGGAGATCTGACTAGCACTGCAATTCCAGCAGCCAGATGAGATTGAAGCCACATATGAAACCGGGAAGTGCTTGGAAGTGAATTTCAAGGAACCCCGGCTCGGAAGTGAGTCTCCTGAATCACGATTATGTCTGCAATGGAGGTCCTAAACTCCTTCAGAGCTAACCATCATTTCTTGATGGAGTTCAAATCCTTCCCGTTATAGGAAAATATCTTCAGAGCCATTGTTGGGTTAAGCTAGTAAGCCATATTACCTTCAGTGCATTGGGAGTTACCCCTATGGTACAGGAACAGAGCAATAACCTTATATCGATTAATACAGTATATTGTAACCTGAGAGGGAAAAGATACATAATAACATCAAAAATGTAAAAGAAAAAATTGAAAAATCGGGAGGGTCCACGGAAAAAATAAATGAAAAGAGATCAGTAGCGTGGTAACATGCAGGCCATAGCGGCCTAAAAAGGTAGAACATGAACTACAGTTGCAGGCCTGAGAGGCAATAGCGTCTCAGGGATCGTTGACCGCAGTCAAAGGATATGTGAGGGAGGAAGGCGGCCTCCAGTGAGGATGAGGCAACAGGCCTCACCAAGCCACTCCATCTATGGCTTGAGCAAGCAAAAGTTTCCTCTTATATCTTCTATGGTTTAGTAAAAAAAAAAGAAAAAAATCAAACAATTCAAGGCACAGAATGTATTAGTTTACATGGATAGGACAAACCACTTAACACTGACAGAGGTGTATGTATAAAATTATTAGCGTTCATGCAAAACCATTATGCCAAAAGGAAAAATGCTGCTGTGCCTCCTTTTATTCATCCAGAGTTGTGTCTCTCCATTACAGTAGGTGTGTTACTGGTCAGATCACCAGGTGAAAACAGAGATGAAAGGCCAAAGAAAGGAAAACTGATGCAGCCACCACATCCAGTGATTGGTAAGCTGCAATATATTACACTTTTTGTTTTGTGTTGAATACTGCTTTAACAAGCAGTAAAAACACTTTACAACAAGTCATTATTGACCTTTCTAGCTGTAGGCGTTTATTGACATTAAGGTTTACAGCAAGAACAGTTTTTGTTTTGCTTCCCGCTTCTAGCAATGATTTGACAGTATGTCAGACATCCAATCTCTAGGGTACATAGCATGCCCTAGAGTTATTAACATGTTTTGCAATGTTTTGTTTTTCTTTCTTTCAGCCATTCCCATCATTATTATATGCTGCAGTGCATTGCAATGGATTACAGTGTGTTAGAACACTGCAACATTCCTTATTTTTTCAGCAAAACAACCATACAGTGTTTTGCTGTGGATTGAAACCATAGGACAGAATGATCATTGCCTTTTTTTTCAATGCATTTGGACTACATTGGGCAACGCAGTTCAATGCTGTGGGTACGAATGGTTCTGTGAATGGGTCTTAAAGTGGTTGTAAACCCTTACAAACCACTTTGACCTACAGGTAAGCCTAGATTAAGGCTTACCTGTAGGTCCAAGAAATATCTCCTAAACCTACACGGTTTAGGAGATATTTGGCAAAAGACAGGCACCGCTGTCTACGTCCATGTGCCGTAGACAGCGGCGCGCTGCTGTCAATTGCGATATGCCGCAAGTGGCGAATGACATGCGAATGACAGCGGAGCAGCGAGACCCACCGAGAAGATGGATGCTGCAGACTACAGGGGACAGCGGTGACTTCGCTGGCTCCTGTGTCAGGTAAATGACACAAAATGGGCTACTATGCGATGCATAGTAGTCCATTATGCTTTA
Organism: Lithobates pipiens; assembly: GCF_037356315.1. Taxonomy (NCBI): domain Eukaryota; kingdom Metazoa; phylum Chordata; class Amphibia; order Anura; family Ranidae; genus Lithobates; species Lithobates pipiens. The sequence continues at coordinate 179,664,037 of NW_027507758.1, forward strand.
CCTTTGCAGGGAATCAAAGAGGAAGTAAACTCATCAGGGTTTACTTCCTCTTTAATGTGTTGTAAAAGAACCCATTCAGTTTAAAATAGAAATGTAAAGGAACATGTTTGTATGTATTTTGAAGGTATAAAAAAATTATAAATAAATTTCTGTTTTATATATGCGATCACATAACCCCTATTTTTGGCTGCAGAGAGGTGGAGACTCCTTGTGACAATAAGAGAACATGGCAGAAAGTGCCTGAAAGATGCTCAGACACGGCCCAGTGTAAAATGCAGGGACAGCAATACATTGTGAAAAAGCTTGACCAGTGTAGTTCAGAGGTACCCAACCTGCCTCGTACTGCTACACCACTTGTACTCCAACAACCCCATTTCTTACCATTCTAAATTGATGAGACCACACCTTAATTTTGGAGTATAAATGGCCATAGCAGCCTATTTATTATTCACACCATATAAATAACTCCAATATCAAATATATACCAAAATATCACCTCCGTAACAACTTGTTTAACTCCAGTCTGTTGATCTTTGATGGCACCCCCGAACTCCAACACATATTTCACCAATACACTGCGGGACCTTTTTCCACATGATAGGCCTCAAGTGGATAATCAGTAGACATGTGCATTCGTTTTTGTCCGAATGCATTTTCGTCCGAATTTCAGCTATTTTCGTTTTCGTTTTGACAAACGATAACGAAAGCACAGAATCCGAAAAACGAAAGATCCGACATAAATAAATGCTTTATTTTCATTTTAGTTGTTACAACAGTTCAATATAGAATAGGAGATTCGACGTGACTCTGACAATAACAATCTGTGTCTATAGAACCTGTGGTCGAATGTGCCTAACCTTACCTCTATTAGTCCAAGTTTATATAGAGAAAATATTCGACAGAGAAAAAAAGATTTGACAGAGAGAAAAGATTCTGCAAGTTACTGTCCTAAAAAGTGTTTGGGGACCTGGGTCCTGCCCCAGGGGACATGGATCAATGCAAAAAAAAGTTTTAAAAACAGACGTTTTTTCGGGAGTAGTGATTTTAATAATGATTAAAGTGAAACAATAAAAAGTGTAATATTCCTTAAATTTCCTGGGGGGGGGGGGTGTCTATAGTATGCCTGTGAAGGGGCGCATGTTTCTGGTGCTTAGAACTGTCCCTGCACAAAGTGTCATTTATGCAGGAAAAAAAGTCCTTTAAAATCACTCGCAGCTATTATGAATTGTCGGCTCCGTAATACAGAGAACACGCATTGAAAGTCATTGATAAAAAAATAAAATAAATAAATAAATTTAAAAAAAAGCGTGGGAGTCCCCCAAATTCAATTACCAGGCCCTTCAGGTCTGGCATGGATATTAAGGGGAACCCCTCATCAAATTTAAAAAAAATTGACGTGGGGGTCCCCCTAACAATCCATACCAGACCCTTTATCCGAGCACGCAACCTGGCAGGCCGCAGGAAAAGAGGGGGGGACGAGAGAGCGGCCCCCCTCCCTCCTGAACCGTACCAGGCCACATGCCCTCAACATTGGGAGGATGCTTTGGGGGTCTGTGACCCCTCAAAGCACCTTGTCCCCATGTTGGGTCACCCATACGTTACAGGGAAACCCGGGTTTCCCCTTGCATCATATGGGGGCGGGGTCAGGTGACGGGTGGCCCCGCCCTCCGCATATAACAAACGTCAGGCCGCCGGGATCCCGCAGTGTCTCTCTCATAAGATGGATGGATTCGCTGCGCTGATTCAGATGAGCCATCGCTGGACCCCGGAGAGATGATCGTCCGTCGCTGGATAGCAAGAGTGGATTACCACCGCTGGAATCTTTTTTTATTTTATTTTTATTTTTAATAAAGGAATTTTTCAAAAGTGTGTTTGTCTTATTTAACAATTTTTTACACTTTCTTTGTGAAATGGTAGGGGTACTTTTGTACCCCCTTACCATTTCAAACAGGGGGGGCCGGGATCTGGGGGTCCCCTTGTTAAAGGGGGCTTCCAGATTCTGATAAGCCCCCCGCCCGCAGACCCCCACAACCACTGGCCATGGTTGTGGGGATGAGGCCCTTCTCCATATCAACATGGGGACAAGGTGCTTTGAGGGGTCACAGACCCCCAAAGCATCCTCCCAATGTTGAGGGCATGTGGCCTGGTACGGTTCAGGAGGGAGGGGGGCTGCTCTCTCATCCCCCCTCTTTTCCTGCGGCCTGCCAGGTTGCGTGCTCGGATAAAGGGTCTGGTATGGATTTTTAGGGGGACCCCCACGTCAATTTTTTTTTAATTTGACGCATGGTTCCCCTTAAAATCCATACCAGACCTGAAGGGCCTGGTAATTGAATTTGGGGGACCCCCACGCTTTTTTTTTTTTTTTTTTTTATCAATGACTTTCAATGAGTGACAATTCATAATAGCTGCGAGTGATTTTAAAGGACTTTTTTTCCTGCATAAATGACACTTTGTGTCATCCCTGAGGCTCCTCTTCCTCGCACACCAACAGCTCGCCTTCCGACTTGTTGTCCTAGACCAGGACCAGTGGTGTCATCAGCCCCCCAGGCAAAGAGGTCCTGGGGGCCGTGGAGACTCTCCATTGTAGTGCCAATCTCACCCCTGAAGCTCCGCCTCCTGCCACGGTTCCACGCATGCTCTCACATACTGAGACCTGGATGGTCAACCCCGTCCTTCCACCACCATCTTGTGCTATATCGTGCTGCCCGTGTAGTCCACGCCCACCTGCGGAGCTCTGCCCTTTTTTGTATTAGCGGCCCGAACGGCCATACTAATAAGTCCCCCTCGTCGAGACTTCCTCCCCATGCAGCAATGCAGGCAGAGGAGGTAGTAGTCCTGCGATTCGCGGGCAGGGAAGAGGCGACACAACGGCCCATGGCCCCACCCAACGAGATGGGCCGGCGGTGTGGAGTCTGCCCAGGCCCTGCTCAGGCAGACTGCTGGCTTTTTTTTGCTGGGAGACCGGATTGTTCCCCCCAGAGGGCTCCTCGCCTGGCACATGGCCCCAGATGAGGGCCCTGGTGAAACCAGAGTGCTGGAGGCCGCAACCTCTGCATGCACAGCAACCCTCACTTCCCAGCCTCAATTCACTCACCTGGTCATCCATAAAGACTGAAACCTGTCTGTGCATCCACCTTTGTCCCCTGTTTGCTGCTGCTGCCTGCAAACTCATCCGAGTGACATCTCAGCCATGTTGGAGGAGCAGAGGAAAAAACTGTGGAAACAATAATAAACTGAGCTCGACATAAAATAAATAAATAAATAAAAATGAATAATTGATAATAGCAGGCGAATCAAAAGGCTGCAGCTCAAAGTGGGATACACACACAAAACAGCATAAGAAAAGATGCAAGAGCTGCACCACATACAGTTATTAATGACAGGATTGATATTATTTCATACAATCACAAAATAAATATATACCAGAATTAAGTAAATTAAATAAATAAAAAAATAAAATAAAAAACACTGTGATCAGTGATTTTAAATCCTCATAAGGTTCCCATCAAAATTAATTTACTGAAAGTGACTCTTATAAGGCAACAGTTCATCCACAAGAAAGGAAAAAAGTTGCAGAAACACAGTCCTTTTTAATAATTCTTATCAGGACACCACGGTGATTCCACACAAAAATAGCAAACAAGTGCCCGTTCCCGAGAAGTGAATGCGCTTACCAGATGGCAAAGCAAAAGAGGCTTTTAAATGTGAACCATCCGCATCATTAATCATACACCAGGAATCAGGGATCAACCTTGAACAGGACCTCTACAGCGTCACTTAGATCTCCCGAAGTCAGCATTCCAAGTATCAGAAAGATGTTCTACTAGTGGTAACTCAAAAAAAGGAGGAAATCCCCATAGTGTAAAACTGATTAAACATTTATTAAAATAAATAAATAGTTACACTTACAAAAGAACTTGCATCAAATGCATATAAAAAACAATCGAAAAGCCGGCCGGTGTTCTGGCTCCCAAAAGCATAGGCACCAGATGGTCAAGCAGAAGAGTAGTCAGGCAGGCCGAGATCGGGTGCAGGCAAATGGCAGGGATGGTAGGTAGATAAGCCGGGTAAGAGATCACAGGAGACAGGTTCTCAGGGTCAGGATACTCGCATGCTGTAGATCAGACAGCAAGATCTCCATGTGACAGACAGAATTAAATAGCCCATCTGGCGCCAACACACTCACACGCACACCCGCGCATCCGGTCACAGGCGCACAAATGCGCAACAGAAGGCCCAGACTGTCTTTCGCTGGCAGGATCTTCCTGACAGTCCATATAGTGTAATCCCGTTTCACATGTTTATTAATTCCAAATACCCCTGAAAATACAAGTTATGCGTACCACAATTAATAAAACAGAAGCATATAATAAAGTGCACTGGGCCTTATTAGTTAGTTCCGGCCGCTGGAAGAGCTCCAAGCCGTCCGCTGTGTACACCAGCGGATAGCTTCCTGGATGAACGGCTGGTTGGAATGCACTCGATGAGGCGCAGACATCACCGGTAGGTCATGACCCTGGCGCATTTCATCATATCCTGACTTCGTCTGAGGGCGCCCTATTGTTGTGATCACTGTGGTCACAGTGATCACATGGTACAGACAGGGCCAATCACTGCCCATCAGTATCTTGTGTTTAGCTGTGGCCAATCACAGCTAACCCCAATAGTACACATGGATTTCATTCATAATAAATGGTTGCTTAGAACAATAATTATCACTGCTATAACCAATCATAGTGTGGAAAATAAATCCTAATCACCTGAAAATGGTATCATTGCATTGCTTGTCACAGTCATTGTCTCTGATCACTGCCACACCAGTTATATGATGACAATGAACTGCACTGATGACAGTACATGGTGAACTGTATTGGATTTCCACCAACATATTGTTTGGTGTTGAGGGCAAATACCTTTTTTGTTTCAGCTGGCCACCATAAATGCACCTTAAAGATTTGGAGGCCACATGGAAAATGGTTTTATGGTCAGATGAGACTTAAATTTAATGATTTGGCTTCAACACGATATGTCTGCTGGAAATCTAATACACTGAGTTCACCAATGTCCTTGCATGGTTTAGTTAGAGCCCAGGCTTAAACCCCATAAAAAATCTGTGGAATGGGGGCGTGGTCTCGGCATGGAGGAGTGAGGATGCTCGATTAGGGAGCTCCCGGTCCGTGACCCCTCCGTAGCCTCGTTTACCAGTCTGGCCGCACATTTCGGCATCCCCAGCATCACAGCACGCTGCTGGCGATCCACCGCACCGGCGGAGATACACCGAACGGCGGTATGGACAAGTTCCTGGTGCCGCTCCAGCCTCCGGCCTCCACGCCTGATCCGGCCAAGATGGCGCGCGTTCAGTCCGGCGCTGCACATGGAAGGTGAGAGGGGGACACAACACTCCCACGACCTGCCTCCGTTCTCCCCACCTAGCGACCTGTCTCCCTGCCTCCCCCGCTCGCTGTCCATGGCCTCCCTGGGCAGCTTGGAACACAGCGGCCTGCCACCATGGCCCTCCCGCGGACCGCAGTACTCCCAGGGGCCACCCCACAGAGGCTCCCCCATCCTGGAGACAGGCAGCCAGCCAGCGTCTGCCGCAGCTACACAGGAGGGAACACAGGTTTATTATCCGCCCACCTTCCTAGGGGACAGTACAGTGTGGTCCCTGCTGCAAAATCTTCCAACAAAAGAGGATTTTAGCTGCATGGCAGCCAGGATTGAGACGACACTAAGGACTGAAATAGCAAGTGTTAAGCGGGAAGTGGCGGCCACAATCACCCGAGTTGCAGCCTTGGAAAATGATGTGACATCAGTGACCACAGATTTAACAGGTTTGAAGGGCACGCAAGACACCCTGACCGACAGAGTCGCACAGTTGCATCTGCTAGTAGACGACCTTGAAAATCGCAATCGCAGGCGCAATATTAGGATCAGAGACTTGCCTGAAGCGACTGGTCCCTCTGACCTTAAAGCAACAGTCACGGCCATCTTTAACGCTTGCTTGGACCGCCCTGCTGACACACAGATTACTATTGACAGAGTCCACAGGACAATGGGACCCAGGGGCCCCACGGCCACGGTCACGTGACGTTTTGTGCTGCCTCCATAGCTATTATGTGAAAGAAGATATCCTACAGGCGGCGTGGCACAAAGGCAGCATAGATTTTGACGGAGCGCAGGTTACTTTACTACCAGACGTCTCCCGGAGGACCCTACAGATGAGACGCTGCCTGCGGCCCCTCCTGGAGAAATTAAATGAACGAAGGATACCCTACAAGTGGGGTCACCCATTCCACCTCATAGTACGCAAGAATGGCAGGCCTGTTACACTACGTCACCCCTCTGAAGTTCCATCTTTCTTGGATACGCTGGGTCTCCCACCGATCGCTGTTCCTGATTGGCTGGCGTTTGTTGTCCCGCAAAGCACTCCAGCAGGCGAATTTGACCCTCAGGCCAGGCCGCTCTGTGCTCCGAGAATTACAGGGCTTCTTTGAGAACAGTCAAGACTCCGTCCCTAACCCTCTTACGGTCTGGGCAGCCCATAAATGTTACATTAGGGGCATTCTTATTAAGCATGGGCACAGGCTTAAGGTTGCCAGAGCTAAAGCTCTCTCTGATCTTATCTCTAGACTACACGCGTGTGAGCAGCAGCACAAGTCTCTGCCGACGGCCGCGCTAGATGCAGAAGTGAAAGACCTTCGGGGACAAATTAGAGAATTCTCTCTTTTTCAAGCGAAAAATAGACTTATGTGGGTACGTAGAACGTACTATGAGTATGGGGACAAATGCAGTAGGTCCTTGGCGAACGCCCTACGAGCTCAACGGAATTCGTCTTTCATCCCGGCCATATCTTCTCCCACGGGCGCAAAAATTTATGATTCTAAGGCCATAGCGGAAAGCTTCCGATCTTTCTATGAGGCCCTTTACAACTTACACCCCCAGGCGTCAGCGAAAGCCACACAGGCCCGATCCGCGGCTATAGACGCATATCTGACCTCGGCGAACCTACCTACTCTTACACCGGAAGAGATGGAGACACTCTCGCAACCGATATCACCGGAGGAACTGGCGGCCGCACTGAGGGACTCTCCCAAGGGCAAGGCGCCTGGCCCGGATGGGTTCACAACCCCTTACTATAAGACATTTCTCCCCTTGTTGACTGCACCCTTTGTCTCGGCCTTTAATGCCATATTGGAGGGCCGGCCTATCCCACCGGAACTTTTGCAGGCCAGCATTTCAGTCATACCTAAGCCAGAGAAGGACACTCTTCTCTGTGCTAGTTACAGACCTATCTCCCTCCTGAATTGTGACCTGAAGTTGTTCACGAAGATTCTGGCGGAGAGACTGGCACCTATTCTTCAACGCCTGATACCGCTAGACCAGGTGGGGTTTATTCGCAACAGGGAGGCCAGGGATAACACCACCAGGACTGTGAACGTTGTAGAACGGGCCAGGCGCCTTAAAGTTCCACTTATGCTACTATCGGTTGACGCAGAAAAGGCGTTTGATAGGGTGAGCTGGCCCTTTTTGCTGGCCACCCTACAACGCCTGGGGGTCCCGCCCCCTATGATCTCCTGGATAACGGCTCTATATTCCACTCCGACGGCAGTGGTCAGGATTAATGGGATTGCTTCATCTCGCTTTTCTATTGGCAATGGGACGAGGCAGGGATGTCCCTTGTCCCCCCTCCTCTTCATACTCTCCCTTGAGCCCCTACTCCAACACGTCAGACTTAACGTTGATATCAAGGGGTTGGACACCCCGACATGTCACCATAAAGTCGCTGCCTTTGCTGACGACCTCCTCTTTTATATCTCGGAGCCACACACCACCTTACCGAATCTGCTCTTGGAGATAAGGCGGTATAGAACTCTCTCAGACTTCAAAATCAATTTGCAGAAGTCAGAGGCACTTAACATTTCCATACCCCGCACCGTTCAGACGTCTATGAGCAAAAACTTCCCCTTTCGTTGGGCATCTAATGCCATACAATACTTGGGGACTAAGATACCCCCAGACCCGCAGCTGGTTTTCGAACTAAATTTCCAGCCCCTCCTGAAAACCATCACCTCGGACCTGGAGAGGTGGTCACATTTGGCGACCTCCTGGTTCGGAAGGTGTAATGTGCTCAAAATGAATATAATGCCGCAGATCCTGTACCTTATGCAGGCCCTGCCAATACGAATTCCCCAGTCATTCTTCAAGACTCTACGATCCGTCTTTATTAGATACGTTTGGCAAGGCAAACCCCCAAGGCTCAGTCGAACTTTACTACTTAGACCGAAACACAGGGGAGGGATTGGACTTCCTGACCCAGCTTGGTACTATACAGCAGTCCATATGAACCGGACGGTTGACTGGTGTAGGCACTTGGAGGATAAGCTGTGGGTTCGTCTTGAACGAGAGTCCATGCCCTTCCCGATTGAGGGACTGCCCTGGGTTGGGCCTATCTCTTCGGGGGTGACGCTGGCACACCCCCTTGTTGAATCCACGCTACGAGAGGTGGCCAGATACTTTTCACTGGCGGGGGTGCCCAGCTTTCCCTCACCAATGACCCCAATTATTGGACACCCGCAATTTGCTCCGGGCATGGTAGACCGGTCCTTTCGCCTCATTCCAGACCAGGATCTGATCAGAGCTTCCCACTTCTTGGGCCCGAGGGCATGGAAGAGTGTCTTGACTATTTATGAGCAGTTGGGGCACACTGCCCTGGGCAAGTGGAAACTGGCCCAACTCTCTCACTTTTTGAAGTCTTTGCCCAACAGTGAAAGCTTTCGCAGACCGTTAACTCCATTCGAGGACCTGTGCTTGGGTAAGGGGCCGATCCGTGGGTCTCTTTCCCAATCGTATGGGATCTTAATGGACCTTCTATCCCGGGGAGATCCAACGTATATAGGAAAATGGGAGAGGGACCTTGATGTCAGATTCTCGACAGAACAAAAGGCTCGGGTACTGCTGTTTGCACACAAGTCATCCCTGTGCAGCAAGTATCAGGAAATCACATATAAGATCTTGACCCGCTGGTACAGGACTCCCACGGTCTTAGCAGTCATGTTCCCGGGGCATAGCCCTGGGTGTTGGAGATGCAGTGCACATGCAGGTACCCTGCTCCATATATTTTGGGAATGCCCGCAATTGTCCCATTTCTGTGGGCAAGTTCTCAAGATCATACTTGATCTCACAGCTGTCGATCTTAGGAATGACCCAGCGGCAGTCTTTCTTAACCTGACTCCACTTTCTGGGTAGAGGTTTCGTAAGTCACTTTTAAAACACCTTTTGAACGCAGCCAGGGCATGCATACCTAGTATGTGGAAGCAACAGGCCGCTCCGACGATGTCTCAATGGTTTGCGAGAGTTTGCGACATCTATCGAATGGAACAGCTTACAGCGTTCTTGCATGATAGAGAGGAGGAACACACCACTCGATGGATGCCTTGGAACCTGTTTAGGTATTCTGATGCATACAGAACTTACTTGTGAGGCTTGACATGGGAATAGAGAGACAGTTCCGGTGTGGGCTCGCCACCGGGATCACCACAGTCTGTACCTCCACCTGAGGACCGTTAGGGTCCACACCACCCCCCCTTATTCCCCTTCTAATTTTTTAACCCACTTCTCCCCCCCCCCTCTTTCCCTCCTGTTCCTTAACCTCCCCGCCGCCCACCCCCCTTCCATTCCATCTTCCACTCCCCACATTCCCGATAAAAATAACTAGTGATTGCGAGGGCTTTACCACGCTATTTACCCAGTTTTCTTTCTAAATGGCGGCTGGCCGTAGGAGTGGCCCCCGACTGGGCTTCCCACTCTGCGAGTGACCCCAAACCATTAACGAAGACCCCTCGGGGTCGGCCTAGAAGGGACCACCCCACGTGCCGCATTACTGTAAAAGGAAGTGCCGAGCGGGAGACTCAAAGAACCCAGTAAGGGTTGGGGCCTTGGTTACTCTAGGTATGATACAGGTGTACTGTTATAAACTATCACATGCTCCCCACCATGTACTGAATGTATTATTTGATGTAATGAGACGACTGGGCGTCTATTGTTTCTTTTACAGTTTGCTTCTGTATTACCTGCAATCCATAAATAAAGAATTTAAAAAAAAAAAAAATTTGTGGAATGACTTCAGTCCACAAACAATCACCATCAAATTTAACTTAACTTGAGCAGTTCTGCAAAGAAGAGTCTGCAAATATTGCAAAGTCTAGATGTACAAAGTTAGTAGAAACATCCGAACAGACTAAAGTCTGTAATTAAAGCAAAAGGTGGTCCAACAAAAAACTGACATAATGGGGGTGGTCCTTTTTCCAACTCTGATTCTGTTTTTTATTTTTTTCTGACATGTTGGTGTTATATCTTTTATTTAGGTTACCAAAGAAATGTAGCAGTATACATTTTATAACAGAAATGCATAAAAATGTGTTTTGTTTTTAAGTTTTGGTCTTCAATTATTTAGCAAAAAACAAAAACAAATATTAACTACCACCAAAAAAAAGCTCCATTTGTGTGAAAAAAATATATAACAAATTAATTTGCTTACCTAAAATTGCCCTGTGCAGGAAAGGGGTGAAAGTGTCCAGTATTAAAGTGGTTAATAAGAAATGTTTGTATTACTCGTTAACATCAGCTCCTTATAGAGGTGAAGGTCTTTCATTTCTAGTTAGAGCATTTAGAGATTCAGCTTAATGATTTCAAAATATGATTTTATTGAAAAGAAAAGGAAAATTGTACAAGAAAATGTTTACAGAAAAGATGTTACAATATACTAGACTTATACTACAGACTTTGAGCAACAGTAAAACAAAAGAATGGATTAAAAATAAATAATATATAAGCAAGGTTTGTGCGGTCTGTAGTTCTGTGCAGAGTCCAATTTGTTTGCAGAGTAAGTCCAATTTTATGTATCGGAATCTCTTTTTTTTTTTACAGCAAGACACACACCTATCGACTGACCCAGCCCTATACCCCCCCCCCCCCCCTCCCCACACAAAATAAACAAAACAAACCCATGAGTTCCAAGAACCATAAATGTGCTATTTTAGTTTTCAAAAGTGTTTATTAGAAAATAACAATCAGAATATAGGATACACTGTGGTGTAGCATATATAGTTATACAAGACAAAAGATGCGAATTATATAGTGCACATCGTATAAGTTCAACAATGTGTGAACATGGCAGAGTAAGCAAAAAAAAGAACACTACAAAAACAAAGTGAATAACCTGAGAGGCAACTTTTGAGATAAATAATACCACATGGATCGAAAGGAAAAGAATATTGGTGAGAAATCAGGAAAGACAAAAGAAAGGAATATGAATAAAAGAAGAGAGGGTGACAGGATAGCAGAGCAAAGAAAAGGAGAGACCAGCACAGTTAATAGAGAAGTCTAAAGGTAGACCAGGGTTTCCATTTAGTGTCATATAAAGGGATAGAGTCATACAAAGTGTAGTGAATTTTTTCAACATGCATCATGAGATCTATACGGGAGAGGATCTGGGAAAATGACAAAGAGGGAGATTTCCAATTAAGTGCTATGGACCATAACATGGCTAGGCAGATCGAATGAATCAAACATCTTAAAGGTTTAGGAGTGTCCGGTGGAGCAACAAATAATAAGGCATGAGATACATCCATGTCTATAGTATAACCAGCTACCTTATTAATAAAAGCAAACCCCAGAACGGCTGAATACGGGTGCAATCCCAAAAAATGTGTTTAAATGAACCCGGACAGGGGCAGCCCCTAAAACAGGTGGGGGAGACCTGTGGAAACATGCGGTGTAACCGTTGAGGCGTATAATACCATCTGGTTAGTAACTTAATAGCCGTTTCTCTAAGGGAGAGAGATTTAGAGCATTGGCGCATGTTCCTCCAGGCTCGGTCCCAGTCCAAGGCGTCCTGATCCAATTCAAGTTCATTTTCCCATTTGGCACGGTATGGCAACCCTACGGCCTCAATCATCGAGGACATGGACACGTAGAGGTCAGAGATAAGGCCCTTCTGTCTAGGAGCCGTGAGGCAAATATCCTCGAAGGAAAACCCTTGGGGACGGGAGTAAGGGCCAGGGTAATGTTGTGAGAAAAAATGCCGAATCTGCAGATAGTGGAAGAATTCTGAATTCGGGATGGGATGATGGGATTGTAATTCCTGAAATGAGGCAAACCGGGAGCCCACCAGGAAGTCCTTCAAGGTGACCAGACCAAGTTCAATCCAGATACGGAACGCGTCACTAGAATTATGAGTCGATATGAATCTGGGGTCACCTAAGAAAGAGACCCCAACCGGAGTCTGGGGTACTAAGCCGTATTTACTGCCATACATATGCCAGAGGCGCATGGCATCCAAAACACAAAAATTTTTATGGATGTAAGGGCAATGTGGTATATATGGGGACCACATGACATTCGATAGAACCAAAGGACGTATGGATTCCTGCTCAAATTGAACCCACGGTACCCTAGAGTTCCTAATTGACCATTGGGCCTGCTGGGAGAATCTGCTCGCCAAGTAATAAAGCCAAATTTGTGGGACACCTAGGCCACCCCTGGTGGCAGAACGGTATAGGACCGCTCTCACAAATCTGGGGGGTTTATCCTGCCAAATAAATCTATTCAGACATGATTGAAGACGGTCTATATAAGATTTTGAGATCCTAATTGGGAGAGATCGAAAAGCATATAATAAACGGGGGAGTATAACCATCTTAATAGCCGTTATGCGCCCTAGGAAGGAGATGTGTAAGGTAGACCAAGATTTTAAGGTGGACCTAATTTTAGTAAACAACTGAGGGTAATTAGAGGAGAAGAGGAGTTTATAATCACTAGAGAGGGCTATGCCTAAGTAAGAGAGGTGGGAGGAGGGCCAACGAAAGGGAAACGTCTGTTTGAGGTGAGAGAGTTCCTGCGGGGGAATACCTATAGGAAGGGCTTCAGATTTAGATATATTGATGGATAATCCTGAGATAGTGGCAAATCTCGACAAGGACTCAAACAGATTGGGAAGGGAAACTAATGGGTTAGTCAGAAACATCAGGACGTCGTCTGCATACATACAGAATTTGCTAGTTAAGGGTCCTTTTGAATATCCTGAGATATCTGGGTTGTTCAAAATGGCTATAGCTAGGGGCTCGAGAGCCAGGGCGAACAAAAGGGGGGATAGTGGACACCCCTGCCTAGACCCCCTTCCCACATCAAAGAAGGCTGAGCAGCAGCCCGGAATCTTTATCCTAGTTTTGGGGTCTTTGTACAAGGAGTGGAAAGAGTGCAAAAACCCGCCCCGGAAGCCTAACCGCTGCAACACCCTAGTAAGGTAAGACCAAGAGACACTATCGAATGCCTTCTGGATATCCAAACTGAGAAGCAGAAGGCTACGAGAGCGTATATTAGCATCCTGAATTATGTTAGTGGCCAATCTAATATTATCTGTGATTAATCTGTGGGGGATAAAACCAGATTGGAAAGGGGAGATAAGGCGGGGGATTTGAAGGGCCAATCTATCTGCAAGGATCCTACTAAATATTTTTAAATCATTATTCATTACTGAAATTGGTCTATAATTTTGGGGGAGAGTATGATTTTTGTTTGGTTTGGGGATCATGAACATTGTGGCAAGTAACATTTCCTCCGGGAAGCTACCACCCTTCATTACCCAGTTAAAAAAATAGGCGAGTCTGGGGGCCAGAGCCGAGGCAAATTTCTTATAGTAGACGGATGCAAAACCATCCGGACCTGGGGCAGAACCTCTTTTTAGAGATTTGATTACATTTAAAACCTCCTCCGTAGTGATAGAAGAGTTCAGACTCGACAATTGTGACTCAGATAGGGTCGGCAATGGCACCTCATCCAGCCATGTGTCGATCTCCGAAGTCTTAACAGTTGGGTCATGGGCCAATAGAGTGGCGTAAAATTTTTCAAAGATCGCTAAAACTTCCTTTGGGTGTGACGTGAGATGGCCTTCCCTAGACGTCAGTTTGTAAACATGAGTAGGTCTTTGGGAATGTTGCAACTTACGTGCGAATCTGGAGGAAGCCGCACTCTCTGACAGGATATGGTTCGCTTTCGCAAATCTAAGAGCTTTTTCAGTGTTGTTAGTCAAGAGAGAGTCCAATTCTAAACGTTTACGGTCAATCTCTTGTCTAGTAGAATCTAAGTGTAAGATGGAGGAGTTCTTATACAGGTGATCTAGCTCTTTAGTCAAGGTTAGAATTCTACCGTTTAATAGTTTATTGCGGGCAGCCGAAATCACAATCAGTTTACCCCTCAAAACTGCCTTATGCGCTACCCAAACAGTGGATGGGGACATTTCTGGTAAGTCATTAAGTAAAAAATAATCCTCAATCGCTTCCTCCACTGTTGAAACAATGTCAGCTTCCGTCAAAAGGGACTCATTAAGTCGCCAAGAGTGTGATGTGGGGGACAACCTAATGAAAGTCGTGGTGAAGGCAGTAGCATGGTGATCCGACCAGGCACAGGGGTAGATACGGCTCTGAGTAGAGTTGGCTAGAATGACAGGGGAGGCAAAGATATAATCCAACCTGGCTGAGCTATTGTGTGGGTGGGAGTAGAATGTAAACTCCCGAACCCCCACGTTATGCGCACGCCAGGTATCAACAAGTTGATATTCTAATAAACCGTGGGTAAGTGACTTGGGGAAGGCCCTAGTGAGAGGGGTATGGGAGGAGCGGTCCAAATTTGGATTAGCGACCAGATTAAGATCCCCTCCAACAATCAGATGTGATGAGTGAAAAGAGGCTAGTTTCAAAAAAAAGGATTTAAAAAAGGCAGCCGGGGCATCATTGGGGGCATAAACACTTGCGATAGTCAGTTCTCTGTTGTGTATCAAACCTTTGATAATGACATATCTACTATCAGCATCCTTATAGATACGTTTCACCTCCATAGGAAAGGAGGAATGCAAGAAGATGGCTGCGCCCCTAGACTTAGAGTGGTGCAAAGAGTAGAACGCCTGTGGGAAGTCCCTATGGAAAAATTTAGGGTGGGAGTTATGGGAGAAATGGGTTTCCTGAAGGAGGAGGACTTTAACATTTACTCCCTTGTAGAAGTCAAACGCCTTGCGTCTCTTGATGGGGGAATTAAACCCCTTAACATTATGTGACAAACATGTGATTGCCATGATCAAAAATGTGGGGGACGAGCACATGGGAAGCACCAACCATCCCAAAGTAGTCGGGGAAAATAGAGTGGAGGGGACCAATCTGAGGGAGGTCAAATAGGGGCACAGCCATCAGCCCGCTACCAAATACATAATCATATATTAAAGCCATATCAAGCACAAAAAGTACAGCCATACATATAACACTGTGTGGAAAGAGAATGTAGAAAAAGTGCTAAGCCAAACGGAGTAGAAGAGGAAGAGGAGAGGAAAAAGAGGGAGAAAAGAAGATATAGAGAAAGCAGAAAGATCGGGGGGGAAAAGCTTTCCCAGGAGACCAGTACCCCGGAGCATAAACCAAATCCAGAGCACATAGAGTCCAGGTCCAAAAACGTTTAACCAGGGGGTCAGGTTGGCAGGGGGACCGATGACCATCAAAAAATTGAGCATCGGGGCCCAAGTCCCTGAGTGAGACTCCCAACCTGAAAAACAAAAAACCCAAAGGTAACCACGAGACACCAAGGTCTCAGTCCCAGCGTGTGTCTGCAAGATGAAATAGAAAAAACAAAAATGTGGGAGAAAACTGCTGGGGGGGGGAAGCATGTCACTGCACCAAACGACAATAGCAACCTGCCGCCGTTCCGGGAGAACAAGGAAAAATAGGGAGGCATGTCCGCAGCCGTTGCCAGCAAAATGGTGTAGACAAGGGGGAGTGTAGAAAAGAAGCGGGTCTCAACGAGGGCTTCTTCCGTCCGGCTCTCCAGCTCCATAACGAATCCGCCTCCCACCCCTCCGTGACGGTGGTGTTTGCCAGATGGGGGCCGGTCTAGGAGTCAGCGGGGGTCTACGAACCTCCATGGCTTCCAGGAGACCCAGTTTAACTAGTAGATCTTGTCCTTCCTGAGGCGTAGACACCGAGTAAGTGCTGCCATTATGTGGAACGATCAGCCTGAACGGGAAGCCCCACCTATACCGAATCCGCGCGGATTGTAGGGCAGATGTGACCTCCCTCAACGAACGACGTCTTTCCAGGGTGGCGGGAGAGACATCTGGGAAGATTTGAATTTGGACGTCATCCAGAAGAATGCGCGGTTGATTCCTAGCCGCCCGTAGAATCTCCTCTTTTACTAGGAAATCTTTGAGGCATAGGATGATATCCCTTGGTGGTTTGTCGGCCGGAGGCTTCGGACGAAGAGCTCGGTGGATACGATCGCATTTAAAAGCGACGGCTTCGTGTTCGGGCAGAAGAGATTTAAACAGGCGGATAACCGTCGGAATTAGGTCCACTTCTGTTTCCGGGATACCTCTCAGACGAAGGTTATTGCGTCTATTCCTATTGTCTAAGTCCTCGAGTTGCATTTGAATAGTAGTGAAAGCAGAAGCCAGATTATCATGCTCTCTGCTCAATTCATTGTGGGCTAAAGCTAGTTCGTCGTGCTTACTTTCAAGTTTCTCAGTTCTGGAGCCCAAAGCGGCAATCTCCTGCGATAGCACGTGGGATGTCTTGTGCAGTTCCGACTGAAATTTAGCCGCCATTTTATCATACATGGCCTCAAGGCTGGCGTCCAAATAAGCTTTCGAGAGGGAGTTAGACTCACCGGCTCCGATCAGCGGAGGGAAGGGGTCCGGGGAGGCCCGAGGCGCGGAAGACGGAGAGACGGAGAGGCCGCCCTGGCCGGCGCCATCTTGAGACATCACGCCGCTGTCCCTTGTCCGGAGGAGATACTGGGTTAGAGTATGTTGGCTCGATTTACGGGCTTTCTTCTTTCGGGCAGACATGCACCGTGCTGAGGGGACCTGGGGGGTAGCAAAATTGAGGCAAAAAAGGTGATGTATAACCCCCAGGGCGCTGATGAAATCCCGGTCCGTGCGGAGCTCTCACACTAGGCTGCCATCTCGCTCAGCGCCGCGCATGCGCCCCCCTAAATGTGCTATTTTAGTAGGGTAAGGCAAATACTTGAATCAACATGATAAATATCAAAATCAATTTGTATTTTGATAAATATTGTGTTTTGAAAAGAAATCCAGACAGTTTTTTTTTTTTGTTTTCAAAGGAGTTTATTGGAAGATAACAAACAAAATATAGCAAACACTGTGGTGAAGCATAAATAGTTATACAAAGCAAAAGATGCAAATTATATAGCACATATCGTATATGTTAAACAATGAATGAACATCGCTGATAGGTAAAATAGTGATACGACTAAAACAACATGGATAACCTGAGAAGCAACTTTTGAGACAAGTAATACCACATGAATCCAAGTGAGAAGAATATTGGTGAAAAATCAGAAAAGACAAAAGAAAGGAATATAAGGAAAAGAAGAGAGGGTGACAGAATAGCAGAGCAAAACGAAGGAGAGACTAGCACAGTTAATAGAGAAGTCTAAAGGTAGACCAGGGTTTCCATTTAGCATCATATAAAGGGATAGAGTCATACAAAGTGTGGTGAATTTTTTCAACATGCATCATGAGGTCTATACGGGAGATAATCTGGGAAAATGACAGAGAGGGAGATTTCCAATTAAGTGCTATAGACCATAACATGGCCAGGCAGATCGAGTGGATCAAACATCTTAAGTGTTTAGGGACATCTGGAGGAGCAACAAACAATAAGGCATGAGATACATCCAAGTCTATAGTATAACCAGCTACCTTATTGATCATATCAAAAAGCAAACCCCAGAACGGTTGAATACGGGCACAGTCCCAAAAAATGTGTTTAAATGAACCCGGACAGGGGCAACCCCTAAAACAGGTGGGGGAGGCCTGGGGAAACATGCGATGTAACCTTTGGGGCGTATAATACCATCTGGTGAGCAACTTAATAGCAGTTTCTCTAAGGGAGAGAGATTTAGAGCATTGGCGCATGTTCCTCCAGGCTCGGTCCCAATCCAGGGTGTCCTGATCCAATACAAGTTCACTTTCCCATTTGGCTCGGTATGGCAACTCTACAGTCTCAACCATAGAGGACAGGGACATGTAGAGATCAGAGATAAGGCCCTTCTGTCTAGGAGCCGTGAGGCAAATATTCTCAAAGGAAAACCCTTGGGGACGGGAGTAGGGGCCAGGGTAATGTTGTGAGAAAAAATGGCGTATCTGCAGATAATGAAAGAATTCTGAATTCGGGATGGGATGAAGGGATTGTATTTCCTGAAATGAGGCAAAACGGGCACCCACCAGGAAATCCTTCAATGTGAGCAGGCCAAATTCAATCCAGATACGGAATGCGTCACTAGAATTATGAGCCGATATGAATCTAGGGTCACCTAAAAAAGAGACCCCAACCGGAGACCGGGGTGCTAAGCCGTATTTACTACCATACAAATGCCAGAGGCGCGTGGCATCCAAAACACAAAAGTTTTTATGGATGTAAGGGCAATGCGGTATATATGGGGACCACATGACATTCGATAGAAGCAAGGGACGTATGGATTCCTGTTCAAACTGTACCCACGGTACCCTGGAGTTCCTGATTGACCATTGGGCCTGCTGGGAGAATCTGCTCGCCAAGTAATAAGGCCAAATTTGTGGGACACCCAGTCCGCCCCTGGAGGCAGAGCGGTAAAGGACCGTTCTCCCAAATCTGGGGGGCTTATCCTGCCAAATAAATCTATTAAGAATTGATTGAATGCGGTCTATATAGGATTTTGAGATCCTAATTGGAAGGGACCGAAAAGCATATAGTAAACGGGGGAGTATAACCATCTTAACAGCTGTTATGCGCCCTAGGAAGGAGATGTGAAGGCTAGACCAAGACTTCAAGGTAGACCTAATTTTAGTGAGCAACTGAGGATAATTAGAGGAGAAGAGGAGTTTATAATCACTAGAGAGGGCTATACCTAAGTAAGAGAGGTGGGAGGGGGGCCAACGAAAGGAAAATGTCTGTTTGAGGTGAGACAGTTCCCGTGGGGGGATACCTATGGGAAGGGCTTCAGATTTGGATATATTGATGGACAATCCCGAAACAGTAGCAAATTTCGACAAGGACTCAAACAGATTGGGAAGGGATACTAAAGGGTTAGTCAGAAACATCAGGACGTCGTCTGCATACATACAGAATTTGCTAGTCATGGCTCCAGTCGAATATCCCGAGATATCTGGGTTGTTCAAAATGGCTATAGCTAGGGGTTCGAGAGCCAGGGCGAACAGAAGGGGGGATAAAGGGCACCCCTGCCTAGATCCCCTACCCACCTCAAAGAAGGCTGAGCAGCAGCCCGGAATTTTTATCCTAGTTTTGGGGTCTTTGTACAGGGAGTGGAAAGAGTGCAAAAACCCGCCGTGGAAGCCTAACCTCTGCAACACCCTAGTAAGGTAAGACCAAGAGACACTGTCGAAGGCCTTCTGGATATCCAAACTGAGAAGCAGAAGGCTACGAGAGTGTATATTAGCATCCTGAATTATGTTAGTGGCCAATCTAATATTATCTGTGATTAACCTGTGGGGGATAAAACCAGATTGGAATGGGGAGATAAGGCGGGGAATTTGAAGGGCCAGTCTATCTGCAAGGATCCTACTAAATATTTTTAAATCATTATTCATGACCGAAATTGGTCTATAATTTTGGGGGAGCGTATGATTTTTATGTGGTTTGGGGATCATGGACATCGTGGCAAGTAACATTTCCTCCGGGAAGCTACCACCCTTCATTACCCAGTTAAAGAAGTAGGCAAGCCTGGGGGCCAGAACCGTGGCAAATTTCTTATAGTAGACAGATGCAAAGCCGTCCGGGCCCGGAGCAGAACCCCTTTTTAGAGATTTGATTACATTCAAAACCTCCACCGTCGTGATAGGGGCGTTTAGACTCGATAATTGTGACTCAGACAGGGACGGCAGAGGCACTTCATCTAGCCATGAATCAATCTCCGAAGTCCTAACCGTCGGGTCCGGTGCCAACAGGGTGGCGTAAAATTTTTCAAAGATCGCTAAAACCTCCTTTGGGTGTGAAGTGAGATGACCGTCCCCGGATGTCAGTTTGTAAACGTGTGTAGGTCTTTGGGAATGTTGCAGCTTACGTGCGAATCTTGAGGAAGCCGCACTCTCAGATAGGATATGTTTCGCTTTCGCAAATCTAAGAGCTTTTTCAGTATTGTTAGTCAAAAGAGAGTCCAATTCCAAACGCTTACGGTCAATCTCTTGTCTAGTGGAATCTAAGTGTAGGGTGGAGGAGTTCTTATATAGGCTATCCAGTTCCTGTGTCAAGGTTAGAATTCTACCATTTAACAATGTTTTGCGGGCCACTGAAATCGCAATCAGCTTACCCCTCATAACAGCCTTATGCGCTACCCAAACTGTGGAGGGGGACATCTCTGGTAAGTCATTAAGTGAAAAGTAATCCTCAATCGCCTCCGTCACAGTTGAAACTATATCAGATTCCGTCAAAAGGGACTCATTAAGTCGCCAAGTGTGAGATGTGGGGGATAATCTAATGAAAGTCGTGGTGAAGGCAGTAGCGTGGTGATCCGACCAGGCACAGGGATAGATGCAGCTCCGAGTAGAGTTGGCCAGAATAACAGGGGAGGCAAAAATATAATCCAACCGGGCTGAGCTATTATGTGGGTGGGAGTAGAATGTAAACTCCCGGACCCCCACATTATGCGCACGCCATGTATCAACCAGTTGATATTCTAACAAACCGTGGGTAAGTGATTTGGGGAAGGCCCTAGAGAGGGGAGTGTGAGAAGAGCGGTCCAAGTTTGGATTAGCAACCAGGTTAAGATCCCCTCCAACAATCAGATGTGATGAGTGAAACGAGGCTAGCTTATCAAAAAAGGACTTAAAAAAGGCAGCCGGGGCATCATTGGGGGCATAAACACTTGCGATAGTCAGTTCCCTGTTATGTATCAAACCTTTGATAATAACATATCTACTATCAACATCCTTGTAGATACGTTTCACCTCCATAGGAAAGGAGGAATGCAGGAAGATGGCTGCGCCCCTAGACTTAGAATGGTGCAAAGAGTAGAACGCTTGCGGGAAGTCCCTATGGAAGAATTTAGGGTGGGAGTTATGGGAGAAATGGGTTTCCTGAAGGAGGAGGACTTTAACATTTACTCCCTTGTAAAAATCAAACGCCTTGCGTCTCTTGATGGGGGAGTTAAACCCCTTAACATTATGTGACATACACGTAATTGACATGACTAAAAATGTGGGGGATATGCACATGAAAAGCCCCAACCATCCTCAAATAGTCGGGGAATGCAGAGTAGGGGGGACCAATCTGAGGGGGGTCAGATAAGGGCACAGCCATCAACCCGAAACTGAATACATATTCATACATTAAAGCCATATTAAGCACAAAAAAAAATTTACAGCGATAAATATAACACAATATAGATAGAGCATGTAGAAAAAGTGCTAAGCCAAACAGAGTAGAAGAGGAAGATGAGGGAAAAAAGAGGGAAAAAAGAAGATATAGAGAAGGCATAAAGAGCAGGGGGAAAAATTTTCCCAGGAAACCAGTACTCCGGAGCATCAACCAAGTCCAGAGCACATAGAGTCCAAGTACAGGAACATTTAACCAGGGGGTCAGGTTGGCAGGGGGACCGATGACCTTTAAAAAAACGAGCATCGGGGCCCAAGTCCCACTAGGAGACTTACAACCGGAGAAACAAAAGAAAACCCAAAGGTAACCACGAGACACCAAGGTCTCAGTCCCAGCGTGAGTCTGCAAAATGAAGTAGGTAAAACAAAAATGTATAAGAAAACTGCTGGGGGGGAGAAGCATGTCACTGCACCAAGCGACAGTAGCAACCTGCCGCTGTTCCGGGAGAACAAGAAAAAAAAAACAAAAAAATTAGGAGGGCATGTCTGCAACCGTTGCCAGCAAAAAAGTGTAGACAAGAGGGTGTGTAGAAGATAAGTGGGTCTCAACGAGGGCTTCTGCCGCCCAGTTCTCCAGCTCCATAACGAATCCGCCGTCCACCTCTCCGTGATGGTGGTGTTTGCCAGATGGGGGCCGGTCTAGGTGTCAGCGGGGGTCTACGAACCTCCATGGCTTCCAGAAGTCCCAGTTTGACTAGGAGGTCTTGTCCTTCATGAGGCATAGACACCGAATAAGTGCTGCCATTATGTGGAACGATCAGCCTGAACGGGAAGCCCCACCTGTATCGAATCCGCGCGGATTGTAAGGCAGAAGTGACCTCTCTCAGTGAACGACGCCTTTCCAGGGTGGCGGGAGAGACATCTGGGAAGATTTGGATTTGGACATCATCCAAAAGAATGCGCGGTTGGTTCCTTGCTGCACGAAGAATTTCCTCCTTTACTAGGAAATCTTTGAGGCATAGAATGATATCCCTTGGTGGTTTGTCGGCCGGTGGCTTCGGACGAAGGGCTCGGTGAATACGATCGCATTTAAATGCGACGGCTTCGTGTTCGGGTAGAAGCGATTTAAACAAGCGGATAACCGTCGGGACCAAGTCCACTTCTGTTTCCGGGATTCCCCGCAGACGAAGGTTGTTACGTCTGTTTCTATTGTCTAAGTCCTCGAGTTGCATTTGAATGGTAGTGAATGCAGAGGACAGATTGTCATGTTTCCTGCTCAATTCGTTGTGGGCTAAAGCAAGTTCGTCGTGCTTACTCTCAAGTTTCTCGGTTCTGGAGCCCAAAGCGGCAATCTCCTGCGATAGCACGTGGGACGTCTTGTGCAGCTCCGACTGAAATTTAGCCGCCATTTTATCGTACATGGCCTCGAGGCTGGCATCCAGATAGGCTTTAGAGAGGGAATTAGACTCACCGAGTCCGGTCAGCGGAGGGAAAGGGTCCGGGGAAGCCCTAGGCGTGGAGGACGGAGAGGTGGAGAGGCCGCCCTGGCCGGCGCCATCTTGAGACATCGCACCACTGTCCCTTGTCCGGAGAAGATAGTGGGTTAAAGTATGTTGGCTCGATTTACGGGCTTTCTTCTTTCTGGCAGACATGCACCGGGTTGAGGGGACCTGGGGGGTAGCAAAATCAAAGCCAGAAGGGTGATATATAGCCCCCAGGGCGCTGATAAACTCCCGGTCCGTGCGGAGCTCTCACACTAGGCTGCCATCTCGCTCAGCGCCGCGCATGCGCCCCCCTAAATCCAGACAGTTTTGAAGTAATAAGTTGACTAGAATCAGCTACTATTAAATAATATTGCACATTTTCACAACTCTGACTGTAAAAAACCCATTCCAATCTCTCAGACCTAAAATGTGCCTTTGTGTTGTTTGTGATAACTAGGGATGAGCTGAAGGTGCCTGGGATTCAATGAACTTTACTGAAATGTGGGTGCCGAACCCTGTTGAAGTCAATGGGAACCTGGAGTTAAAAAACAGTAATGGCCATTTTCTGAATTAAAACATTAAAAATACAAAACTCCTTTAAATACCATGTCTGTCTCTGGGGTGCCCTTATCCTGTCCGTGAAGTGGCACATGTGTACAATCTATACAACTTACTGCAGCAAAACTGGCATTTGCAAAGAAAAAAATGCAGTTATTTGCTGGTTAAAAGAGAAGTTTGGTAATATTTTTTTCTAAGAATCATACTTACCTAAGTGGATGTAGCACTGGCCTGATGCTGCATCTGTTCCCTGCTGGGTCCAAGACTAAGAAACGAATGATCAAAGACTGATCCAGGCTCCTGGGTGGAATCCAGGACCATATGGTCGCAATCTTCTACCAGTCTGGACTGGCAGTAGGTGATTCCCTTCATCTATACCAAACCCTTATCCCAGATGAGGGTCTGGTATAGATGTTATTTAGGGACCCCACAAAAAAATACTGGCATAGGGTTCCCCTTTTTAAAATACATTTAGACCTTTATCCTTTTTAAGGATCTGGTATGGTTGTCAAGGGGGAACATGTCACAACGATAAGTGCATGGGTGTGCCATAGTATGTACGTTCTACCATATATGACAAATATGGCTGGCCAAGGAAACCTGTATGGATGGCCTCTGGAATATTAAATATGCTGTCATAACAGAAATCTTCTGTCACGTAACTTACAGCAGAGCCCTGAAATGATGAGGTGCTTGCATGGTTCCAGTCCAAGCACCCCTGGTGGTAGAGACAGGGAGTGCTAGGGCAACGATAGGGTGCAGGCACCTGCAGGCAGAAGGCTGAAGCTTGGAGACACAGGAACTTCTCTGGAGAAGATGTGAAGACTGATCACCAGACTTGTTCAGTGGGAGCCAGGTAGGTAAGTACAGATCAACTGCAGTATCAGGAACAGACAAAGGTTGGCAACGGCTGGCAGCGAGGTACACAATCATCAGGTGGAACCGTAGTCAGGGACAGGCAGAGGTTGCCAATGTGCTGGCAGCGAGGTACACAATCAGAAGGCAGAGCCATACTCATAACTCCAAGCCAAGGTCTGTATTGAAAGCAGAGGCAGAAGAACAGGCAGGGAAGATCCAACAAAGTAGTCAAAGGAAGCCAGGTATTCAGGAGCAAGGTCAGCAGGCAAAAAGAGTAATCAGGAACACAGGAACAAGCTGAAGACGATCCAGCACTGACACTAGGCAGACTCTCTGTTTATAAAGGCCCTGCGTGCATGGATTTGTGGGAGCGTGTGTGTGTGAGTGCACGCTAACGCACAAGCGTTCATATGGAATGTGCCATTTCGCATGCCCTCTCTGGATCTCACTGGTCTCTGCCTAAGTCTGCACATGCACATTGGCATTTAGCAGCTGCTGTCTGAGCTTCCTCAGGAGATCCTATTGGTACGAAATCAAACACATGTGAGGTATGAGGCATCCAATTCACCCTGAAGAGGAGAGGGGGAAAGAAAGGAAGGGAGCGGGAGGGGAAAGGGAAAACAGGAAGACTGGCGCCACTGGCTCTAATGGGCTCCAATGAGGTATTAAACAGCCTTATGAAGGGCCTCATTCATATGTGGCAGCTTTTAAATGGTTGTAGGTGATGGGTTAACAAACCCTTTAATTTCCTTAGGTTAGCAAGGGATTTTGGAATGATATAGCCTATTTCAGTATTCCTTAGTGGAAATGGTCAAAATCAAAATCAATGCCCTCTATGATGGAGTCTATATATATCCCCGGGTGCCGGTTCATAGTGCCAGAGTCACCCCTGCCACGTGGTAAATGAGATGACTGAGATCATCCATATAGGTTTCCCTGTCTAGCCATATTTTTCATATATGGGAGAATGTACATACTATAGCACACTCATGCACTTATATTTGTGACATTTTTTTATGATGATATATAATATATTTTGATATTTTATCTATACCTTTAAGTACCTCTCTTTCCCCATTGGGATTGCAGCGGTAGCCCTAAAAGTTTGCTTTTCAAATTTTCCTTCTTTTTTTTATATACATTTTGGATGTGGTACCATGCATTGCGGCTTGTGTCTCTATTTTTCTTTTAATATAAAATATCTTCTGGGAAGGCTGTCCACAAGGTTTAGGAGTAGGGATGAGCTTTGAGTTTGAGTCGAACTCATGTTCGACTCGAACATTGCCTGTTCACCTGTTCAGCAAACAGTGAACAATTTGGGCTGTTCGCGGCAAATTCGAAAAGCCGGAACACCCTGTACAAGTCTATGGGAGAAATCTAAAGTGCTAATTTTAAAGGCTAATATGCGAGTTACTGTCCTAAAAAGTGTTTAGGGACCTGGGTCCTGCCCCAGGCGACATTAATCAATGCAAAAAAAAGTTTTAAAAACTGACGTTTTTTCAGGAGCAGTGACTTTAATAATGATTAAAGTGAAACAATAAAAGTGTAATATTCCTTTAAATTTCGTACCTGGGGGGTGTCTATAGTATGCCTGTGATGTGGCGCATGTTTCCCGTGCTTAGAACTGTCCCTGCACAAAGTGTCATTTGTGCAGGAAAAAAAATATTTTAAAATCACTTGCGGCAATATTGTCGGCTCCCGTAATACAGAGAACACTCAATGAGTGTTCTCTGTATTAGCCGACAATTCATTCATTCATTGATTAAAAAAAAAAAAAAAAGCATGGGGGTTCCCCTAAATTCAATTACCAGGCCTCTCAGGTCTGGTATGGATATTAAGGGGAACCCCGCATCAAATTTTTAAAAAAATTGACGTGGGGGTCCCCCTAAAAATCCATACCAGACCCTTTATCCGAGCATGCAACCTGGCAGGCCGCAGGAAAAGAGGGGGGATGAGAGAGCGCCCCCCCTCCTGAACCGCACCAGGCCACATGCCCTCAACATTGGGAGGATGCTTTGGGGGTCAGTGACCCCTCAAAGCACCTTGTCCCCATGTTGATGTGGTGAAGGGCCTCATCCCCACAACCCTGAGCGGTGGTTATGGGGGTCTGTGGGCGTGGGGCTTTTCAGAATCTGGAAGCCCCCTTTAACAAGGGGACCCCAGATCCCGCCCCCCCCCCGTTTGAAATGGTAAGGGGGTACAAAAGTACCCCTACCATTTCACAAAGAAAGTGTAAAAATGGTTAAATAAGACAAACACACCTTTGAAAAATTCCTTTATTAAAAATAAAAAAAAATAAAAAAAAGATTCCAGCGGTGCTAATCCACTCTTGCTATCCAGCGACGGATCACCGGGGTCCAGCGATGATCTCTCAGTCCAGCGCTGTCCATATGTTTCAAATCTTTCCGACGGAATCAATTTCTATCAGGAATACCGTTCATCTGTATGCTGGTCCGACGGACCAAATACAACGCAAGGGCAGCTATTGGCTACTGGCTATTGAACTTCCTATTCTAGTCCCGTCATACATCATCGCGTTCGAAACAAACGGACTTTGGTGTGATCATGTGTGGGCAAGTCCGTTCAGTCAGAAGTCCATTGGAACTCCGTCGGAGCTCCGTCAGGAAGACCGTCGGACCTTTTCTGCCGGAAAGTCCCGTAGCGTGTATGCGGCATAAGAGTTCCCTTCACTGGAACTAAGGAGCCAAGCCCAACCCCTGAAAAACAACCCAACATCATAATTCAGCCTCCACCAAATGATATGGACCAGTGCACAAAGCAAGGTCCATAAAGACATGGATGAGCGAGTTTGGGGTGGAAGAACTTGACTGGCCATGCCTTTTACTAAATATCTTGGACTGTCTACTTTCCAAAAGAAAGTCATTTGGGGGTATTTGCACTGTCCTGTCATTTGCAATGAGATAGGGTGTCAGTATATCAGGATTGATACAGAATATAAGCAGTGCAACCCACAATTAGAATTTATGTGCAAACTATAATCCAATATATATTGCCTTCTAAAATATGCTGTGACTGCTGCTAACACCAACTAGAGTGTGTCCACCCAACTCTTCTAAGTAAAGTGACATAAATTAGAAAAATATAATATTTGTAAAAATTATCAAGAGAAGTTCTTAAATAAAAAACAATAAGAGTCCCATATACAAGTGTTCCACCACAGTTTAAGCATAAATTGTCAGTTCATACTGTATGTTGGTCTTTAATTATATCTTCCAATGTGTTCGGTCCACCACCTTCATATAAAGAGCTTGCTCATCTCCAATATCTGACCCCATTTTTTTAATTTGTCATTTTACTATGTGATTGGGCTGCACCTTTTAGGTATATCAGGATTGATACATTTTCAGATATATACTATAGTTTGCGGACTCTATAACTTTCCTACAGACTAATTGATAAACACTGATTTGGGTTATTTTCACCAAAGAAATGTATTTGAAAAATGTTATAATAGAAACAAAGTATTGTTTGATTTATTTAGCAAAAAAAAAAAAAAAAAAACAGTAGTGATTAAATACCATTATAAAAAAGCTCTATATGTGTAAAAAAAAAAAAGGTATAATTTTTTTGAGTACAGTTTTTCATGACTGCACATTTGTCATTCAAAGTGAGACAGTGCTGAAAGATAAAAATTGAAGTGGTTAATGTCCTCTTGGAGGGTACCCACACTAAATTTTACTACACAAGGATGCAGGTACACAGCATGTCATATAGAAGAGTGAGATGTGCTGTCTTCCAGTTACTTCTCCTCCTCGTTAATGTTCTCCCACAAATTACTTATCCCCCTCCTAATGTTCTGCTCATTGCAGTGGTATGCCTTCTACCTTTGCACACTCTGAGTGGAAACATGAACAAATATTGTGCTACACTATATCCATATCAAAGCACTCATGTAGGTTACTGGTGGGGGCTTCAATGTCACAAACACCATATTGTTGTCTATGTTGTCATCACAGCCTGTTTGTTACCTGAATATTGTAACAATTGATATTTTTAATGATTGCTAATTTGTCATCTGCATAGTGATTACTGGTGTGTTGTCTGTATATTTCCACAGTTGACTGTGTGTTGCCCCCATATAGTCACAATAGCTATTTTTGCTCACATTTTATTATGGCTGTGTATGTCTTGCCCTCGTTATGTTGGCATTAAATGTATCACCTGTAGGCCTGTCACTATTATCCTCATTTTGCCACATTGCACTACACTACATGAACCCCTATATTCCCTTATATTTTTTTTTATTGAACAAACCATTATTATCCACATTTGCAACACTATTTAAATCTTAGATTGTATTTTTTCCAACATGTACCGTATATACTGTATAAAACATTCAGATAAAGAAGTATTCACTGACATTTTTGTTTTTTGCACTTAAGTATTACTCATTTAATTTCATTATTACATTACATTATACGTTATTACTACTAAAATTACTTTTGATGTATAGTAGGTATGCCACTGATCCTCACACTGATATAAGAGAAGGGAACACAGCACAGCTCACCCTCCCCCAATGCTCTTATCTCCATTTTGGTGTACAGACTTTCTCCATTAGCTGCTTGGATTGCATTGTATATCGGAGAGGCATAAGAGAGGGAGTGACTATTAAGAAATATTACTTTAAGGGAAAGGTATAATCCCACAGCCCTCACCTATTCAATGGGATCTGTTGCCATGTAATCAGACAAGCAGGGGTTTCAATTTTTTTTCTTCCTACCTTTTCTACTTGTATTTTTCAGTGTTTTGTATTGTCAAAGACAGAACCTTCACCTTTTTGGTTTTATACATCTATTTTCTAGATTTTTTTTACATTTTTTGAGAGATTAGAGGTTGTTCCCATGTTGCTATCCTCTGTTGGCCATGGGACCTCCTAGAATTAAACTTTACTGATGGTTACCAAACTTGTGATGCAACAGGGAGTGGGAAGGAGCACAACTGGTGTCAAAAGAAAATGCATGCCTCTTTTCATAGTTAGTGACAAGCTGCATTGCATTCAGGGGGTGGACATTATTATTATTCAGGTTTTATATAGGGCCAACAGTTTGTATGTTCAGCTGCAAAAGGGCCCAGACGGACATAGGACCCATTTATACTAGATGTATGAGGGCTGGGTGCTGAGACCACCTATTGAGACCTGGACAAGTCCATTTAAATCCGAATGTACATTTTAAATACATACTTTGCATTCCAATACTTTCTATGAATATAAACTTTTTTTTACTATTGCGGCGTTGAAGTCTTTTTGGAAACATTTACTGGGCCATGGTCACACTAAGGTTGAGGAACACTCTTCTATTTTACCCTACCCCCTTAACCCTACCAAAAAGGAGTAAATAGAGGTTTATTGCTAAAATCTATGGACACTTAAACCTCTCCATGTTCTTACTGTACATATACATGGAGGGAAAAAGTGCTTTAAAGTGATATTAAACCCTATTTATTTGCACTGAGAGCATAATGTACCGTATTATGCAGTTTTTTTACATCGTTATTTTTGCTTTATGCACCTTTTTTGTCTCATTATATATTTTTCTGTACACAGAATCTAAACAATACTTAGTTAACCTTATCTGCATACAAAACACAAAAACAGCTTTATTTAGATGTCCAATGCACATGTAGGGGTAGGGCTCATGCACCCTTTACTTGGATGACTACAGGGACCAGCATGGCTGTTGCCTGATACTACCTGCAGTGTGTGCTGGGCCCAGTATGGCTGCAGCTTAATTCTCCCTTATTATTATTATTATTATTATTATTATTATACAGGATTTATACAGTGCCAACTGTTTGCGCAGAGTTTTACAACATGAGGGCAGACAGTACAGTCACAATACAATTTAATACAGGAGGAATTATTGGGCTCTGCTCGTTAGAGCTTACAATCTAGAAGTGAGGGTCAAGTGAAACAAAAGTTAATAGCTGTAGGGGATGAACTAATGGAGAAAATGAAAATACAGTTGTTAGGTGTGGGTAGGATAGGCTTCTCTGAAGAGAATTTTTTCAGGGATCATCTAAAAGCTAATAGCATAGGAGATAATCCCACAGGTTGGGGTAAGGAGTTTCATAGGATTGGAGAGGCTCTGGATAAGTCCTGGAGGTGAGCATGGGAGGAGGTAATGAGGAATGTAGAGAGCAGCAGTGAGTCCTCTTCCTGCAGCTTAATACAACATTCAGTATGTGCAGGGGTGGGCCCAAGGGGAGATGTCAGGTAGGCTGTGCAGGACCATATGATTTTTAATGGTGGCCCTGATCAGGAGGACAGTGTTAAGCAAAAATGTGCAACTGACTCTGAGTGCATATAGACAGGAAGTTGGAGATCAGGAGATCAGAAGTGCTGAAATGCATACATGGATTAAAAAAGAAAAAAAGTAAAAAGAACAGTAACAGTAAATTATTTATTGTACACAGTGTTTTACCAAACAATATATTATCCAAATAGCAGTTAGATCAACCTAAAAGTTTTGCATTGGCTAGGAGTGCCAATATCCTTGAGCTCATACAAACCTGCAATACAAATTGTGGGAATTATATATTATATTATGTTATTTATCAACATTTTTCCATGCTGTTACAGTTCCTTTTAGTAAATCAGATCCCTTTTTATTTCATTCTTTTTTTGTTTAAGAGAAAAGGGCAAACCTTACCCAAAAGCTATGATTGAAAATCATCTTCTCCTGCCCTTAAAGTAAATGAACCAATCGGTGAATAGACTTTTAATTGAAAAGATAATATGTTCTTGGTGAAGAACCATGGATTCTGCATTTCTTGTCAGCTGAGGCCTGCAGTCAAATGTAATACATTAGAGTGAAATCTTTTCTTGAATCGGTTGTGACTTTGGACAGAGTGATAGGTTGGAATACACTCAACAAGCACCAACTGTGAAATTCAGTTTTTCTAGTAAGTGGCTGAATTAATAGTATCTGAGATACGCTCCACATATTTTCCAGGAGAGCTACAAGATATACAGCAGAAGAAATAAATGAGTTTCAAAACATGATATTTCTATAAGAGAAAAACAAGAACTGACTATTCATTTTTGATTTCAGTCATAGAGTATTTGTAGGCATTTCAAGTATAGACTATTAAAGCTATTTACTGATGTTAATTATTAAAGAGAATCCACTCAGCAAATGGTAAGAGGCATACAATTATGTTAATATTTAGTAACATGCACACTAATTGGGAAGACCAGTATAGAAAAATATTAGAAATACACCTACGGATTACACTATTTTGGCAATCAAAGCATTCTTTGCAACTCTAAAACTGGAAATATATTACTTCAAATGCAGGCGTTAAGTTTTCAATAAATATATGCTTTTGACTACATATAGTCTAGTGGCACTGTTTTCACATACATCTATGCCAGTGTTCAAGTGCCAAAAACAGCATAAATACTACTTGAGAAGGCCAACCCTAACGTGGAATAAATGTAAAGCAGCCATAGCAACATGAAATTATAATGGCTTTGGTTCAATTCAATTTTTTTATTTTTTTAAAGCTTACATGTTATATATGTTATGTGAAAACTGAATTTTTTAATTTATGATGCATAGTACACACATAGTACACAGATACATTACCTTACCTTAGCAAACCAAAGATCATCCAGTTAGGATTGAGATCTGCTTTAAAGGCATCAAAAAACTTTCTACTTCCACCTTGTGTTTTTCCATCTGCAAAAGATGTGCAGAGTAGATCTTCACATTCACTTGTCAGCTGTTTTTGTTTTAAAACATGAGGCATGCGGCATGGCAGGTTAATGATTGACCTCTGTCTTTAGTCTAGGAACTGACACTTCCTGTAAATACATAGTAGTCCCTGCATCTCTGTCCAGCACTGGTGCAGGAGAGAGCTAAATAGTAATTAGCTATAACACTGATACAAATTGACAGAGCAATTAAAGTGGTTGTAAACCCTTACAACCAACTTTGACCTACAGGTAAGCCTAGATTAAGGCTTACCTGTAGGTCCAAGAAATATCTCCTAAACCTACACGGTTTAGGAGATATTTGCCGAAAGACAGGCACTGCTGTCTATGGCGCATGCGCCGTAGACAGCGGCGCACAGGCGCACTGTCAACGGCGATATGCCGCGAGCGGCGGCTCCCGTGCACATGCGCGGGAGTGACGTCATCGCGGCTTCGCCGAATGACAGCGGCTGAGCAGCAAGACCCACCGAGAAGATGGATGCTCCGGACTACAGGGGACAGCGGTGACTTCGCTGGCTCCTGTGTCAGGTAAGTGACACATAATGGACTACTATGCGATGCATACCTTTACCTTTGCAGGGAATCAAAGAGGAAGTAAACCCATCAGAGTTTACTTCCTCATTAACAGGCAGAGATATTATCAGTCTTTAAACACATTAGCACTCCCACTCCCACATTTGTGATGCAACACAAAGGAAATGGCGAAGCATGGATTAGATGCTGCATGACCTGCAACAAAAATTTGTCTATCCCTTTGGTGAATAGGGATGAGCCCATGGTTCAAGTCGAATGCAAGTTTGAGTCGAACATCGGGTGTTCCTTTGCTCGCAAATGAACTAAACATATGGGGCATTTGCAGGAAATTCGAGAGCCGCGGAACATCCCATAATGCATTGCAAGATTGCAGTGCATTGACATCTGATGATTTGACAAAGCATGCACCTAACCTGCATGCTTTGGCCAATCACAGCGCACTTTGCTGCGAGAGCCATAATCATGGCTCAGGGGGACTAAGTCCACTCCCCACACTATAAAAGGCTGCTTATATAGCAGCCGTGTAGAGTGTGTGGACGGAGATAGATTGAGCTAGATTAGGCAGGCAGGTTAGTTAGTGGAGTTCAGGCAGTGTATTTAACTGGTTCCAGACCTTGCCGCCTCAGATGTACTGCGGCAGGTTGGCTCCCCTGGGGGAGCAGTAACTCTATGTCGGCCCTGTAAGATGCTGTAGGAGGAGCGGGCACACCACCAGAGGAACGCGAGCATGCCTGCAGCGTGTTTGCCGAGCTGATGTGAGTGCCCGGCGGGCGCAATGACCGCTCGGCACCTGCGATCGCTCATGTCAGAGCGAGAACCTTAAACACACAAATATCGGTTCTCTCAGGGGAGAGGAGACAGATTGTGTGAACACTGATCTCTCTCCTCCCCTAGTCAGTCCCATCTCCCCTACAGTTAGAACACACCTAGGGAATTCAGTTAACCCCTTGATCACCCCCTAATGTTAACCCCATCCTTGCCAGTGACATTTATACAGTAGTCAATGCATTTTTATAGCACTAATTGCTGTATAATTCTCAAAAATGTGTCAAAAATTGTCCAATTTGTTCCCCTTAAAATCCATACCAAACCCAAAGGGCCTGGTATGTATTTTTGGGTGACCCTATACTTTTTTTTACTTACATTTTGGCGTGGAGTTCCCCTTAATATACATACTGGACCCAAAGGGCCTGGTAATGGACTGGGGGGGGGCCCACAGCGTTTTTTACCCTTGATTTTTATCTTTATTGCTGGGAGCCAACAATACATTACAGCCGCAAGCAAATTTAAATGACATTTTTTTCTTTAGAAATTTAATTTTGCTGCTAGACAGTAAAACACATCAGGCGGATGCACCACTTTACAGACAGACTAAGGGGACCCTCTGGCACGATATTTAAAGGAACATTTAATTTTTATTGTTTCAATTTAAGCATTCTTAAAATCACTGCTCCTGAAAAAAATAATAACTTTTTTTTGCATTCATACATGTCCCCTGGGGCAGTACCCAGGTCAACATACAATTTTTATGGCAACAACTTGCATATAAGATTTTAAAATGAGCAGTTTTCATGTTGGTGTCCCATAGATTTTAACGGTGTTCGCATGTTCGCACACATTTTTTGTCTGTTCACGAATTCTGCTGAGAACTGAAGCAGGGGGGTCTATGGCTCATTCATATCGGTGAATAGGGACAAGCTAGTTGAATGAATACATACATGGACATAGTGGATTCGGTCAGCCATGATGCTACAGACTGCAGTCACAACATATGACTCCATCATTGCAAGGTAAGCCAAACAAACACAGGGAATATAACTATACTAATATCTAGTTAAAACAACAAAAGCATTTAAATATGTATAATGCCTTTACATTGTTAATTCTTAAAAAAAAAAAAAGAACAAAGTATTAAATATATAATTGTAATTAATTTTAATTTTTATCAGATACAATAATTGAAGATTCATAAATCTAAGCAAAGGTGTGTTAATTGCTGCAGTGGGTTGGACCCAGACTTTGTCTGACATGCATAGACAGACTTTTTCAAATGTAGTTCCTAAAGGGTTTTTATCTTTTCTGACCAGTACTCTAACACTTCTACCACATGCTGCTCTTTAAGATGTCAAGGCACATTAGGACATCAGTGGTAAAATTCATTTCTAAAAATGGATTTTCTCAAGTGGACATCATGCTGCTTCATAATTCTGCTTGGTTTTATCACACTTAACATGTGTTTCTTGCCAACTGTTTCTCTCTCTCACTTTCTCTGGCATTCATTAATATGAAATCTCTGTACACATATGAATATTTCTGCACTTTTGCTGATGGATGTTTGTTGAATTCTTTATGCATTATAAATAGGTATTCTAAAAGAAGAACAATTTTATTTTTGAGGGTAAAGTAGATGGTATAAAAAATGTATATAGAGGCCAATTTTTTTTTTTACATTTTGAATAAAGTGGGGAAAGGGTTAGAATCTCTGTCATGTTTTTATTGATAGTTAGTAAGGTTGAATAAATACACCAGTCCATCCTGAGTGAGTGTCTACAATTGTCCCTATCCCTGTACATTGCACGCTCACATTGGTCCCTACCCTCAAGGAGTTCACATTCTAAGGTCCCCATTCATATACTAGGGCCAATTTTGGACAGAAGCCAATCAACCTACCTGCATGTCTTTGGGATGTGGTAGGAAACTGGAGTAGCCGGAGGAAGCTCACACAGGCACAGGGAGAACATACAAACTCCAGGCAGGATGTGTTGTGGTTAGGATTTGAACCAGTGACCCCTTTTACTGCTAGGTGAGAGTGCTAACCACTACACCACTACCACTACCACAATTTACTAGGTAGAAGCCAGTGTAGAGATTAGCGGAGAGGGGTGGCATACACTGAGTTCTTGGTAGGGTAGATGAGTCTGGCAGCAGAAATTATGAAAGACTGAAGAGGGCCAGGAGAGGTAGGCCTATGAGAAGGCAGTTGCAATAGTCAAGGCAGGAGATAACAAGGGAGTGAATGAGTAGCTTGGTGGTTTCATTAGTTAAAAAGGGGTGAATTTTAGAGATGTTACAGAGGTGAAGTCTACTAGTGATGGCCGAACGGTTCGCCCGGCGGTCGTTTCGCGGCGAATTTCCGACTTTCGCCGTCCGCGGGTTCGAACGCCTTTTTCCGTCGTTCGCCCCGGCGGACTTACGTGTTTAATGTATACAAGAACTTTAACCTTTCGTGACACGTTTATCATGTGTTACAGGACAACCAATTGAGACATGACAGCTCATGGACACTTGGACATTCCCCCTAACCTATAAATACACCCGATCCGGTGGCCATTTTACATTCTTTCTTCTGTCACTGTAGGGAAAGGATCCTGTGTGGAGTAGGGACAGAGAAAACGCTAGCTATTTGGTACACAAAAGTTCTTTTCAGGACTGGTATAGGTGTTAGGTCAGCAGCCTGAGTTTCTTTTGTCAGTTTAGATAAAGGGACAGAGCGCTGTATGCTGCTATTTTAGGGACAGCTCAGCCAGATTAGTCTTTCTTCATCATCATCATCATCATCATCATTAGCTGTTACTATCAGGTCCACAAAAGAGCTGTTCCAGCTAATCGTTCCAGCCTACTCTTTTTTGCCAATTTGTATAGGGACAGGCAGGAAGCAGTGTGTCAGGCAGTGAGGATAATTTTAAAGACTTGCTGTTACTATTAGTTCCACAAAGGTTCTTTTCAGGACTGGTATCAGTGGTACGGTAATAGGCTTGTACACGTATAATATTCTTTCTTCCAAATATAGAAAGAATATTATACTTGACTGCTGCCCTTCTGCTGCAGTCTGCTAATCATTCACAACTCACTTGTTCCACAAAGCTCTTTATCAGGACTGGTAACTTGGTCTGTCTAGGGTGCTACGGTACATAGGCTTGGGTGCGGTACAGTCTGCTGTTCTGTAAGGACCGCTATCGGTCCACAATACATAGGGTTGCCGTGCACTACTGCTGACCGCTGCCCTATACTGCAGCAGTCCTTCAGCGGTATAGGGACTGACGCACAGTCTGCTAAACACTAATACACAACCTGCTTGGTCCACAAAAGTTCTTATAAGGACTGGTAACTTGGTATAGGGTGCTACGGTACATAGGCCTGAGTGCAGTACAGTCTGCTGTTCTGTAAGGACCGCTATCGGTCCACAATACATAGGGTTGCCGTGCACTACTGCTGACCGCTGCCCTATACTGCAGCAGTCCTTCATTGGTATAGGGACTGACGTACAGTCTGCTAATCACTAACACACAACCTGCTTGGTCCACAAAAGTTCTTATAAGGACTGGTAACTTGGTATAGGGTGCTACGGTACATAGGCCTGAGTGCAGTACAGTCTGCTGTTCTGTAAGGACCGCTATCGGTCCACAATACATAGGGTTGCCGTGCACTACTGCTGACCGCTGCCCTATACTGCAGCAGTCCTTCATTGGTATAGGGACTGACGTACAGTCTGCTAATCACTAACACACAACCTGCTTGGTCCACAAAAGTTCTTATAAGGACTGGTAACTTGGTATAGGGTGCTACGGTACATAGGCCTGAGTGCGTTACAGTCTGCTGTTCTGTAAGGACCGCTATCGGTCCACAATACATAGGGTTGCCGTGCACTACTGCTGACCGCTGCCCTATACTGCAGCAGTCCTTCAGCGGTATAGGGACTGACGCACAGTCTGCTAAACACTAACACACAACCTGCTTGGTCCACAAAAGTTTTTATAAGGACTGGTAACTTGGTATAGGGTGCTACGGTACATAGGCCTGAGTGCAGTACAGTCTGCTGTTCTGTAAGGACCGCTATCGGTCCACAATACATAGGGTTGCCGTGCACTACTGCTGACCGCTGCCCTATACTGCAGCAGTCCTTCATTGGTATAGGGACTGACGTACAGTCTGCTAATCACTAACACACAACCTGCTTGGTCCACAAAAGTTCTTATAAGGACTGGTAACTTGGTATAGGGTGCTACGGTACATAGGCCTGAGTGCGTTACAGTCTGCTGTTCTGTAAGGACCGCTATCGGTCCACAATACATAGGGTTGCCGTGCACTACTGCTGACCGCTGCCCTATACTGCAGCAGTCCTTCATTGGTATAGGGACTGACGTACAGTCTGCTAATCACTAACACACAACCTGCTTGGTCCACAAAAGTTCTTATAAGGACTGGTAACTTGGTATAGGGTGCTACGGTACATAGGCCTGAGTGCGTTACAGTCTGCTGTTCTGTAAGGACCGCTATCGGTCCACAATACATAGGGTTGCCGTGCACTACTGCTGACCGCTGCCCTATACTGCAGCAGTCCTTCAGCGGTATAGGGACTGACGCACAGTCTGCTAAACACTAACACACAACCTGCTTGGTCCACAAAAGTTTTTATAAGGACTGGTAACTTGGTATAGGGTGCTACGGTACATAGGCCTGAGTGCAGTACAGTCTGCTGTTCTGTAAGGACCGCTATCGGTCCACAATACATAGGGTTGCCGTGCACTACTGCTGACCGCTGCCCTATACTGCAGCAGTCCTTCATTGGTATAGGGACTGACGTACAGTCTGCTAATCACTAACACACAACCTGCTTGGTCCACAAAAGTTCTTATAAGGACTGGTAACTTGGTATAGGGTGCTACGGTACATAGGCCTGAGTGCAGTACAGTCTGCTGTTCTGTAAGGACCGCTATCGGTCCACAATACATAGGGTTGCCGTGCACTACTGCTGACCGCTGCCCTATACTGCAGCAGTCCTTCAGCGGTATAGGGACTGACGTACAGTCTGCTAAACACTAATACACAACCTGCTTGGTCCACAAAAGTTCTTATAAGGACTGGTAACTTGGTATAGGGTGCTACGGTACATAGGCTTGAGTGCGGTACAGTCTGCTGTTCTGTAAGGACCGCTATCGGTCCACAATAGATAGGGTTGACGTGCACCACTGCTGACCGCTCACCTATACTGCAGCAGTCCTTCAGCGGTATAGGGACTGACGTACAGTCTGCTAATCACTAACACACAACCTGCTTGGTCCACAAAAGTTCTTATAAGGACTGGTAACTTGGTATAGGGTGCTACGGTACATAGGCCTGAGTGCGTTACAGTCTGCTGTTCTGTAAGGACCGCTATCGGTCCACAATACATAGGGTTGCCGTGCACTACTGCTGACCGCTGCCCTATACTGCAGCAGTCCTTCAGCGGTATAGGGACTGACGCACAGTCTGCTAAACACTAACACACAACCTGCTTGGTCCACAAAAGTTTTTATAAGGACTGGTAACTTGGTATAGGGTGCTACGGTACATAGGCCTGAGTGCAGTACAGTCTGCTGTTCTGTAAGGACCGCTATCGGTCCACAATACATAGGGTTGCCGTGCACTACTGCTGACCGCTGCCCTATACTGCAGCAGTCCTTCATTGGTATAGGGACTGACGTACAGTCTGCTAATCACTAACACACAACCTGCTTGGTCCACAAAAGTTCTTATAAGGACTGGTAACTTGGTATAGGGTGCTACGGTACATAGGCCTGAGTGCGTTACAGTCTGCTGTTCTGTAAGGACCGCTATCGGTCCACAATACATAGGGTTGCCGTGCACTACTGCTGACCGCTGCCCTATACTGCAGCAGTCCTTCATTGGTATAGGGACTGACGTACAGTCTGCTAATCACTAACACACAACCTGCTTGGTCCACAAAAGTTCTTATAAGGACTGGTAACTTGGTATAGGGTGCTACGGTACATAGGCCTGAGTGCGTTACAGTCTGCTGTTCTGTAAGGACCGCTATCGGTCCACAATACATAGGGTTGCCGTGCACTACTGCTGACCGCTGCCCTATACTGCAGCAGTCCTTCAGCGGTATAGGGACTGACGTACAGTCTGCTAAACACTAATACACAACCTGCTTGGTCCACAAAAGTTCTTATAAGGACTGGTAACTTGGTATAGGGTGCTACGGTACATAGGCTTGAGTGCGGTACAGTCTGCTGTTCTGTAAGGACCGCTATCGGTCCACAATAGATAGGGTTGACGTGCACCACTGCTGACCGCTCACCTATACTGCAGCAGTCCTTCAGCGGTATAGGGACTGACGTACAGTCTGCTAATCACTAACACACAACCTGCTTGGTCCACAAAAGTTCTTATAAGGACTGGTAACTTGGTATAGGGTGCTACGGTACATAGGCCTGAGTGCGTTACAGTCTGCTGTTCTGTAAGGACCGCTATCGGTCCACAATACATAGGGTTGCCGTGCACTACTGCTGACCGCTGCCCTATACTGCAGCAGTCCTTCAGCGGTATAGGGACTGACGTACAGTCTGCTAAACACTAATACACAACCTGCTTGGTCCACAAAAGTTCTTATAAGGACTGGTAACTTGGTATAGGGTGCTACGGTACATAGGCCTGAGTGCGTTACAGTCTGCTGTTCTGTAAGGACCGCTATCGGTCCACAATACATAGGGTTGCCGTGCACTACTGCTGACCGCTGCCCTATACTGCAGCAGTCCTTCAGCGGTATAGGGACTGACGTACAGTCTGCTAAACACTAATACACAACCTGCTTGGTCCACAAAAGTTCTTATAAGGACTGGTAACTTGGTATAGGGTGCTACGGTACATAGGCCTGAGTGCGTTACAGTCTGCTGTTCTGTAAGGACCGCTATCGGTCCACAATACATAGGGTTGCCGTGCACTACTGCTGACCGCTGCCCTATACTGCAGCAGTCCTTCAGCGGTATAGGGACTGACGTACAGTCTGCTAATCACTAACACACAACCTGCTTGGTCCACAAAAGTTCTTATAAGGACTGGTAACTTGGTATAGGGTGCTACGGTACATAGGCTTGAGTGCGGTACAGTCTGCTGTTCTGTAAGGACCGCTATCGGTCCACAATAGATAGGGTTGACGTGCACCACTGCTGACCGCTCACCTATACTGCAGCAGTCCTTCAGCGGTATAGGGACTGACGTACAGTCTGCTAATCACTAACACACAACCTGCTTGGTCCACAAAAGTTCTTATAAGGACTGGTAACTTGGTATAGGGTGCTACGGTACATAGGCCTGAGTGCGTTACAGTCTGCTGTTCTGTAAGGACCGCTATCGGTCCACAATACATAGGGTTGCCGTGCACTACTGCTGACCGCTGCCCTATACTGCAGCAGTCCTTCAGCGGTATAGGGACTGACGTACAGTCTGCTAAACACTAATACACAACCTGCTTGGTCCACAAAAGTTCTTATAAGGACTGGTAACTTGGTATAGGGTGCTACGGTACATAGGCCTGAGTGCGTTACAGTCTGCTGTTCTGTAAGGACCGCTATCGGTCCACAATACATAGGGTTGCCGTGCACTACTGCTGACCGCTGCCCTATACTGCAGCAGTCCTTCAGCGGTATAGGGACTGACGTACAGTCTGCTAAACACTAATACACAACCTGCTTGGTCCACAAAAGTTCTTATAAGGACTGGTAACTTGGTATAGGGTGCTACGGTACATAGGCCTGAGTGCGTTACAGTCTGCTGTTCTGTAAGGACCGCTATCGGTCCACAATACATAGGGTTGCCGTGCACTACTGCTGACCGCTGCCCTATACTGCAGCAGTCCTTCAGCGGTATAGGGACTGACGTACAGTCTGCTAATCACTAACACACAACCTGCTTGGTCCACAAAAGTTCTTATAAGGACTGGTAACTTGGTATAGGGTGCTACGGTACATAGGCTTGAGTGCGGTACAGTCTGCTGTTCTGTAAGGACCGCTATCGGTCCACAATAGATAGGGTTGACGTGCACCACTGCTGACCGCTGCCCTATACTGCAGCAGTCCTTCAGCGGTATAGGGACTGACGTACAGTCTGCTAAACACTAATACACAACCTGCTTGGTCCACAAAAGTTCTTATAAGGACTGGTAACTTGGTATAGGGTGCTACGGTACATAGGCTTGAGTGCGGTACAGTCTGCTGTTCTGTAAGGACCGCTATCGGTCCACAATAGATAGGGTTGACGTGCACCACTGCTGACCGCTGCCCTATACTGCAGCAGTCCTTCAGCGGTATAGGGACTGACGTACAGTCTGCTAAACACTAATACACAACCTGCTTGGTCCACAAAAGTTCTTATAAGGACTGGTAACTTGGTATAGGGTGCTACGGTACATAGGCTTGAGTGCGGTACAGTCTGCTGTTCTGTAAGGACCGCTATAGGTCCACAATAGATAGGGTTGACGTGCACCACTGCTGACCGCTCACCTATACTGCAGCAGTCCTTCAGCGGTATAGGGACTAAGAGTTTTGTCACAGGGTCATTTAAAAAATGACATGCAGAGGAAGAGGCAGGCCCTTCCGCAGGGGTGGTAGGGGTAGGGCAGGAGCAACAGGCTTGAGCCAAAGTGGGAAGTTGCAGAAGGTGCGTTCAATTACTTTAAAGGATGCACCAGACTTGGTTGAGTGGCTCGCTCAGCCTTACTCTTCTGCACCCTCCTCATCCTCTCGATCTGCACCCTCTTCTTCACTCTCTGCTATGTGCACCCCCAAAGACACTACCACCAACAACACGACCACCACCACCACCACCACATACCTTCCGCTTGAGTCACTGGAATTATTTTCCGATCCATATCAAGAGGACATTTCTGATGCGCAGCCACTCTTGGTATTGGATCAGGAAGAGGAGGTAGCAACAAGCGCTACTCAGCAGTCTGACGCCAGTACCCAGATCAGCCCAAGGAGGAGGTTGGTCCCCGGTGTTGCTGCCTACTCTACTTATAGCGGTGGGGAAGGTGACGTTGATGATGACGTGTCTAGTGATGTCACGTGGGTGCCCACAAGAGAGGAAGAGGAGGGGAGTTCAGAGGGAGATATGGACCAGCAGATAGGGAGGAGAAGCAGCAATGACTTACATTGCACAGCAGGGACAAAGCAGACTGCAAATGTATCAGGAGCGAGTCATCGACCATGTACGGTCACATCTGGCGCTCCCAGGACACCGGCACATGGCTCCGCAGTGTGGGCTTTTTTTAACGTGTCCGCTGCTGACAATAGCGTTGCCATCTGCAATCTTTGCAGTCAACGCGTTAGTCGCGGTAAGCCCAATACTCACCTAGGGACGACCGCCTTAAGAAGGCACATGAGCAGCCATCACCGAGCCCAGTGGGAGCAACGGAACACACAAAGCCACACTGCAGGCTCTCACCGTCCAGCCTCGTCTTCTACTTCTCCTTCTCCTCTCTCCTCACAATTGTCCTCCACTCCACCTTCCATCACGCCAAGCTCACATTTTTCTGCAAAAAGGCAGGCTTCCGTGGGCCTAATGTTTGAGCGTAAAAAAATGATGACGCCGGATAACCCTCTTGCCCAACGGTTGGCGGCTGGCTTGTCAGAACTCATAGCCCGCCAACTACTGCCATATAAACTGGTGGACTCGGAGGCCTTTCGCAAATTTGTGGCCATTGGAACACCACAATGGAAGGTCCCAGGAAGGAAGTATTTCTCAGAGAAGGGCATCCCAGAGCTATATGGCCATGTTCAGCGGCAAGTGAATGTATCTCTGGCACACAGTGTCGGTGCCAAGATACATCTGACCACAGACACGTGGTCTAGCAAACACGGGCAGGGAAGGTATATCAGTTTTACTGCCCACTGGGTGAACCTTCTGACGGCCGTCAAGCATGTAACCCGTGGCACCCGTGTAGATTTGGTTTTACCGCCACGGATTGCATGCAGGCCTGACTCTTCTTCTCCTCCTCCTACTCCATCCTCCTCCCTCTCCTCCTCAGCTGCCTCCTCCTTTTCCGCTGCTAGCGTCTCTTCCACTGCACCGCCCAAGCTCCCCAGAACCTATTCCACATGCCAGGTGAGACGTTGCCATGCCGTGCTGCGTCTGTTGTGCCTGGAAGCAAAGAGCCACACTGGCCCGGCACTCCTTTCAGCTTTGCGTTCACAGGCAGATGAGTGGCTAACACCGCTCAATTTGACAGTTGGTAAAGTGGTGTGTGACAACGGTGCCAATCTGCTTAGCGCATTGAAACAGGGCAAAATCACGCACGTGCCGTGCATGGCACACGTCTTAAACTTGGTCGTGCAGCGATTCCTTGTCAAATACCCTGGGGTCCAGGACATCTTGCGGCAGGCAAGGAAAATCTCGGCCCATTTCAGAAGATCTTACACGGCCATGGCTCGCCTTGCTGACATTCAGCGGCGACACCATCTGCCGGTCAGACGTCTTATTTGCGATTGCCCGACGCGATGGAACTCAACCTTCTATATGCTTGATAGGCTGCTCCAGCAGAAACGTGCAGTTAACGTCTACCTGTATGAACTCTGCGAAAGAAACGGTTCTGGGGAGCTGGGTTTTTTTTCACCGCGCCAGTGGCTGCTCATGCGCGACACATGCAGACTTCTGCGGCCATTTGAGGAGATCACCAAACTGGTCAGTCGCAGCCATGGCGCCATCAGTGACATGGTACCTTATGCCTTCTTTCTGGAGCGTGCATTGCGTCGTGTCATTGATCAGGCTGTGGAGGAGCAGGAGCGGGAAGATGAGGAAGTCGCAATGCTGGATGAATTCCCAGGGGGGGCTACTCTATCTGAGACAAGTCAACAACAGGAGTCTGATGAGGAGTCAGAGGAGGATGGTGCCGGGGCGGATGAGCAGGAGCAAGAAGAGCATGCTTTAAACCTTTCTGGGATCCCTGTTGTGCGAGGATGGGGAGAGGAGAATGAAGAGGACGACATTATCCTGGATGATGAGCAGGAGCCAGGCCACCACACCGCTTCCACTTTAGTGCAAATGGGGGCCTTCATGCTCCAGTGTTTTAATAGGGACCCCCGTATAAAAAGCATGAGGGTCAAGGACCAGTACTGGGTGGCAACGTACTTAGACCCCCGGTACAAACACAAAATGGCGGAAATGTTACCGCCGTCGCAGAGGGCTGTCAGAATGCAGCACTTCCAGGCCTTGCTTCGAGAAATGCTGCATTCTGCTTTTGCGTGCGCTGGCAGAGGAGCAATTCCCACTCCCAGAGAAGGATTTGCGGGTACCAATCCAACAGCGCCTGCAAGAAGAGGCCGGTTTGAAGATGTGTTGGTGACTTCGGATA
Source organism: Lithobates pipiens (assembly GCF_037356315.1). Taxonomy (NCBI): domain Eukaryota; kingdom Metazoa; phylum Chordata; class Amphibia; order Anura; family Ranidae; genus Lithobates; species Lithobates pipiens. The sequence goes on from NW_027507758.1 coordinate 179,708,715, forward strand.
TGAGGTCATTCTTTCAGCCGACCCATCGACAGGTGTCATCCGGATCCAGCATCAGGGAACGCCTAGACCGTCAGGTGTCCGACTACATTGGGTTAACGGCCGATGTGGACGCTCTGAGGAGTGATGAACCCCTAGACTACTGGGTGGGCAGGCTTGACCTCTGGCCAGAGCTTGCCCAATTTGCAATCGAACTGTTGGCTTGCCCCTCATCCAGTGTCCTGTCCGAAAGGACGTTCAGCGCAGCAGGGGGGATTGTGACCGATAAGCGTACTCGCCTAGCTCACCACAGTGTTAACTACCTCACATTTCTAAAAATGAATGAGGCATGGATCTCGGAGGAATTCAACACATGTGATCAGTAGACCATGTATATGTCTATAAACAATTTTTGGAATCAAGCACACAGACCTTCTTAATTCATTTGGCTCACTTCCCTGACCCAAAAAAGCACACCGTACTATATGCCCCTACCCTCCTCTTTGAAGAGGTTGAGCGGTGTCATATTTCTACTGGGGCTGCTTATTATGAGGGGTTCCCACCATCCCTGTGCTGTGCTGACTTCCTCCTGGGTGTTCTTATTATGAGGGGCTCCCACCATCCCTGTGCTGTGCTGACTTCCTCCTGGGGGTTCTTATTATGAGGGGATCACACCATCCCTGTGCTGTGCTGACTTCCTCCTGGGGCTGCTTACGGTGCTGCTGTCAGCGCTGTATGTCACGGAGCTGCTGTCAGCGCTGTATGTCACGGAGCTGCTGTCAGCGCTGTATGTCACGGAGCTGCTGTCAGCGCTGTATGTCACGGAGCTGCTGTCAGCGCTGTATGTCACGGAGCTGCTGTCAGCGCTGTATGTCACGGAGCTGCTGTCAGCGCTGTATGTCACGGAGCTGCTGTCAGCGCTGTATGTCACGGAGCTGCTGTCAGCGCTGTATGTCACGGAGCTGCTGTCAGCGCTGTATGTCACGGAGCTGCTGTCAGCGCTGTATGTCACGGAGCTGCTGTCAGCGCTGTATGTCACGGTGCTGCTGTCAGCGCTGTATGTCACGGAGCTGCTGTCAGCGCTGTATGTCACGGAGCTGCTGTCAGTGCTGTATGTCACGGAGCTGCTGTCAGCGCTGTATGTCACGGAGCTGCTGTCAGCGCTGTATGTCACGGAGCTGCTGTCAGCGCTGTATGTCACGGTGCTGCTGTCAGCGCTGTATGTCACGGAGCTGCTGTCAGCGCTGTATGTCACGGAGCTGCTGTCAGCGCTGTATGTCACGGAGCTGCTGTCAGCGCTGTATGTCACGGAGCTGCTGTCAGCGCTGTATGTCACGGAGCTGCTGTCAGCGCTGTATGTCACGGTGCTGATGTCAGTGCTCTGTATTACGGTGCTGCTGTCAGTGCTCTGTATCTCCTGCACCCTCTTGTTTGCCTACCCTGGTCCCTGACCTTCCCTCTCCTCCATTGCCTTCATTAGCTCCATAGTCCTGAATTGTCAGAACAATTTCCCAAATAAAAAAAAAATGCTTGTAGTTATCGATCCCAAATTCACCTCATACATGTATTATGCTATTGTCCAGGTGGTGGGACTACGTGCTACCCCCTAATAATTACCCCGTGGCCGCAAATTCGACCTAAAGGTTTGCGAAATTCGCCTCCCATTGAAGTCAATGGAGCCCGCGGCGAACGGTCGTTTTCGCGAACGTTTGTGTCCGTTCGCGTTTCGCGTTCGCGAAACGTCCCGTCGGAAGTTCGTCCATCACTAAAGTCTACAAGCTTTTGACAACGATTGGATTTGGGGCTGAAATGACAGATCAGAGTCTAGGATTACACCTAGTACCCTGGGGAGGGTCTGATTGCATTATTGATCTTGATGGAAAAGTCATGGAGGGGGGCAGGGGGATATTAGCAGCTCGGTTTTAGAGAGATTCAGTTTAACCACTTGCTGACCAGCCATCGTCATTATACTGCGGCAGGTTGGCACGATCCCGCACACCGTCGTAGCTGTACATTGGTCCCTTTAAGCGGGATAGCAGTCACGCGCATGCGCACGCTGCACGATGCAGTTATCTTTTACATTTATTATAAAGGGGGTATACCAGGGAAGTATATTTTCTAGCCAACAGCTCACTTTCTATCCAATAGCACAATAAATAGCAACTAGTTAATGTCACTATGCTGACAACTTTTATATTTTATTAGCAGGAAGGCTAACAACGTTAGGTTACATTTATGTTAAATATTTCAGTTTTTTTTTTACATTTACATAGATATCTATGCATATTATCATTTTTTACAACAAGCCTTTGCTTTTTGGACTAATGACACTATAAGATATTTTTTGTAAGCAATAGGATGATACTGCTAACATTTTTCATAGCAGTAATAATGACCTTTACTACATTAATAGCGAGGTGCCAAATACTTGGACATTTATTTTTGTCAGTGAATTCTGCTACACTGTCTAATTGGTAATGTGAACACACTATTGCTGAAAGGTAACAATTTAGTCTTCTGAGTAATGTAAACATTACATGGTCCTCTGTTATTTGTGGAAGGTTGGAATATGCGAAAAAGGACCCACATGCATCAAATATTTGCATAAATCCAACAGCCTTTATACAAATACATTAAAATACAATTAAAACATTTTCTGTATACAAAGTGATTGCGCATTTTGTAGCCATGGAAAGTGGCAAAAACTTTCAAAGTGGTCTAGGATGCAAATTCACTGTGCCAATAATTGGAAATTTAGGATCTCTATATGACATTCAAACATATAGGGAGGTATCCAGTGATACCTGCTCTGAGTGTGGGCCATAGGAAGCTACCCTAAGTGAAGGAATAATATAAAAAGCCATTTGGCTCACCTATGAAATGTATCTTTGCTTCAGTTATTTGCCTGTTTATCAGATATCTGTTTACTGTTTTTTCCTGATCCTAATTCTTGCGGTGATGCTGCACCCTTCTACCCCTCATCTGCTTCACTTGTTCTTGATCCCAGTTCTAGTTCCCTCTTCTTGACTGTTCCTCACACCTCTAGTTTTACTCTGTTATTCCATTCTTCCCTTCTGCTTGTATGTATCGTGTCATAGTTAGGTTTGCTAGTTAAGTTTTCTGTCAATTGGTTACTATTCCCTTATATTTACACAGTTGCCTTGTATATTGTTATTGGATGAGGTTTTGTTGTACTATTAATAAATCTTTCTTAAATCATGCTTGGTCTTATTCCTGCTTCCTTGAGTGTAGCTCATTGATCTGTTCATCCCTGCTGCTGATGGATACCTGCACTTGGTATCCCTAATGTTTGTGTAGAGCTTAATGATATCATCATCCATCCCAAACATGTGCATGTAATGATGCTACTTTAATCAAACCAATTTTATCTGTGATTGTACCATATCCATTCAATGTTCTGTAAGCCAGTAAACTATTGTCTGAAACATTTTTTTAACATTTTGTACCTCCTTTGACTACTTTATCTCTTATACATGGATCCTGATTTCTGGGAAAAGAGTTATACAATTGGGTTGGGGGGGGGGGGGGGGCAGGCATACTGCTGTTTCAGGTATGGAGTACATGCACACACTTATAATAATTTCCCAAACCTTCTTGGTGGACCTTCCTGTCTCCTCTAGGGGCTGATATGTGTGGTACTTTACAGAAGAACCAATCTGCATCACAATTGTCACAAGCAGAACATAAACTGCATAACACTAGGCTTTCTTTAAAACATCTCCTAAACTGTGTCTGTGATGTGTAATTTATGCCATGATTGTATCATTGTAAAAAAATAACTCAAATACAGTATTTACTGTAACAGGCATCAATATTTGATTTAATAGATCCGCATTCCATCCTGATCATAGTGACCTAGTAATTGGGTCCTTTGCTTGTTCACTTAGGGACATCATTTATTTACAAGTGGAAAGCATCGAGAATTATGGTACAAAATTCCCTGCGGTGTCATAGCCCTGGTAAAGAAGTAATATATTTCCTTGTTAAGGGAATATACTATAAAGATGTGGTGTACGATTATTATTAGGGCTTTGACAACATGATGGATATTAAAGATATCATAGCCTATAACCCTCTGTGGTGTTTGCTTTGAATAATACCAACATGCATATTGGATCCCTCTAACATTGCATAACATTAACAGTTTTGGGCAGGGAGCCTATTTTTCATTGGAGTGTGGGTTTTCTTTAGAGGACTAGATCTGTGCAATTTTCAAAGGGCCTCCTCTACAGTTTATTTAGTGGCTTTGTTTGTTTAGTGGAGTCAACTATCTGTAGCAAGCATTTGATTGCAAACAATTAGCCCCATTAATTAGCTATAAATCTGAGTTTTCACAAACTGATGTGCTCATTCATAGCACACAGCAACTGGATTTTTGCTCATTAGTAAAATTTTAAATTTTAATACATTTTAGTTATAAATGAAACGTACGAATCTGAGACAATGAAAAGAACCAATTAAACTGCTAAAACTATGCAGGAAACCACAGCACTAATTTTGGAAACCCCATTTTATTTCAACCCAATCTGTGTGACTCAAGGACCCTACAACCTGCATTGGTTGCTATGTCTATAAGGCAATCAAAACTTAACATGAAACCAAACATTATATTTAGGAAAGGAAAGCAGGAAACTCCTCCAACACTAGTGAACTTGTGAGCAGGAATTCTTTGCTCCTCTCAATATTCTGCCATTAACAGTCTCTGTGCCTGAAAGCCCTTCAACCCTGTGATTTAGGCAATTTTCTTATGTCCCTGACTCCAGTTCTGGGCCTACTTCTTTGTAGGCTTACATTCAGCACCCTTTTGAAAAGATACTGACAGTCATAAATGTTTAATGAGGAGAACTGACAGCTGCACAGACTAATTCCAAGATAGGCCCATGTAATATGGGAGTTGCATCACCTCAACTGGTTTAAGTACAAAATCCTTTTTTTTTTTTGATTGATTGACCAGTTTAATAGAAGCTTGTACTGAAACATGAGGGTGACAACTGAAGCTCCTTCTGCAAAAGATGTAATGCTGACCCACTTGGATACTGTCTTGGCTATTGAACAAAAACAAGTACTGTATCTAGATCAAGAATTTTGACTTGTCTGTTTAAGGTCAGCAAACTAGAAAACATTTGAGTGAAGGCTGCATATGTTGTTGTTGGCATTGTTAAGCTTTCTTTTTCCTATACCATATATCTGTTTATCTGTAGTAAGAGTGGTGTGGCAGCACTTTCAAGAGAAGAGTAACCATCTAAGGTAACTGGTAAATTGACATTAGCTTGTCACCCACTGCTCCTTTGCCTATTCGCTGTACCACAACATTGTGCTGACATGCTTTCCTTGTGTTTCATCATTGAATTGAATTTCCTGCAGCTACTACTTACTGTCAAATGGGCTACAGCAAAGAGTTGAAAATGGATGGAAAGGTGGCAGGCTGTATGTGTGTGTGTCAGCGATTGAGAAGGAAAGTTAGTGAGAGACAGAACAGTGGTAAGGGTGGATTTTATCCAGGTGCACAGCAGCCTGAAGAAGACTGGATGAGACTGCAATATGGGTTCAGGCCACTGCTATTCACAGGGCTGCTCCACATAGCTCTGTAATTTCACACTTTTGCCAAACAGCTGCTGTTCTATCTCTGCAACATAACAGCTGTGGTAAAACTGCCAGTCTTTTGGGTACAACCTACACAAGGAGTCTGTACCACAAACCTTGGTGTAAGTAGCACCTGAATAATACTCAACAGCAAAAGGTCTGCACTCCTCCTCCTTTTCGTACCTCCCTTAACACTATCCACTCTAAAACATTCTCCATCAGCATCTGTTGCAACATCTGCAGTCTCAAGCAATAGGGAGGGAAGTCAGATAAGGGGTGTAAAAGGGTTACCTTATGGCACATCAAATGTGCAAGGGGGGGGGGGGTCAGAATGGGTCAACACACTGAGTAGCACAAAACACAAGTTTGAATCTCTTTGTATATCTCTTGTTTAGTGACTCCTCAGAATCACCACTGCCACCCCCCCCCCCCCCCATTCCCCAAGTGCCTTGGGCCTATGCAATAGCTCAGACAAAATGGAACAATCTATGGTTTGAGGCTATATTGGACTTTAATGGTACCATAACACTTGAGATACACAAGTAAGTTAACCAAATAGAGTTTTATTAAATTAACATCAACATGTTAAAACATACACATTTAAAAAAGCTCTGTCTGTTCAAATATATAAGGTGCAACTGAAAGAGATGGTAATACTAGTTCACCCTGTATCAACTATATTGGCACGCTTGACATGTTTCGCGGGTATTTCACAGCTTCTTCAGGAGCTTTGTTTGCATAGTATGATGTTATTGGAACAGAAGCAATATATAATACTACAAAAATGAAGAAAAAAAGAAATATCATATTAATTATAATGAATATGGTGAAACATCATATAAATGACTAGATAGTAACAATGTAATGGCAAGAGAGATATAAACCATGTAGCGGTCTATACTGTTTATGTTATTATAATATATTTGTTTATTTGTCATTTATTATTATTCATATCTAATGTGTGTATATGATGTTATTATTTTGTGGTCTGTATGGTGTCTTTTCCTAAGGTGTTTCCATGGCTATCCCATATTCGATTCATGTGGATTTGACCTAGAGACATGATAATACCACCATCAGTCACTAGGTGTCACCATCTAGCACCTTTGGCCGGGTATGCCATCTTCCAGCATGGCTGACATGGACTCTGCCCATCCCTGGTTTGATTTCCTGGGCTGCGGTCCCTGTTTTGGTCTGTCCTGGTGGGCGTGCGGCTCCACAGAGAAGGAGGGACAGCGGGATCACAGTCTCCACTCTCTCTGTCCTAATGGCAACACACTACATGGATAACATGCGTGTTTGTGTGAGTGCTCATTTGGGGACATGGCGCGTGTGCCAATCTCACGCATGCACTCTGCAGGGCTGGGCCCAGTGACATGCCAGTTTGATGTGGGGGCAGCGCTGGGCAAGAGCCCTCTGTAGATAACAGAGGGTTGCCTAGAGTGCAGCACTATGCTGCTGCAGCTCTGTTGTGTTACCCTCCCCTCATGCGAATGGTGAGTTGTTACTCTATACTTCCTTCACTACTCTGCTTTGGAGGTTCTTAGTATAGTAAGCTTTATCTGTACAAATTACTTCAGGGATCTTTTTTTTTAATGGATTTACTGGCCATCCGTTGAAATCTTTATGGAGCGCTACTTACTGCAGGTCCCATTAATGTCTGTTTTGTAGGCTTTACTATTGTTTATACTGATGGGTGCTTTATGCACCTAACATAGCCCCAAAGGATTGTTTGGCCAATGTCTTACTTAGCCTAGTACCTACCCACTGATTGATACAGCTGGAAAAGCCTATCTATCTGCTCTGCATGATTACCCCTGCTGTTACTGCTCTCTTTATGCTATCTGCATACAGATCTTTATAGAGTAGTACTATTATCCATACAGTTTGAAACCTGGGACATATTATTGCTCCCCTCTTTCTTTACAGCATATAGTGGTTGTTGATGTCAAAAAACCTTTTAGATGTTCATAAAGCTACTGTTATGGATCTGCAGTAATGTTCATGTCTGTCTGCTCACCTCTCTGTGTGATCAGAGACCGGCCGCCTTTCACCTGGCTGCTTAAGTAATCTTCCCTCAAACATGGCTCCACCCCAGCTTCTAACCTGTGCACTGTAAGCCAGCCTCACTTATCAATGTTGTGTGTTTGACTTCCTGCGTGCTCCTTGCTGTATATCCTACGTCTGATACCGTTTACCAACCTTGGCTTGTTCTTGACTGTCCTTGTCCACTTCATATCTTGACCTTTGGCATGTTCTTTGACTATCCTTATCTGCTTGTTACCCGGACCTTTGGCTTATCTCCGGACAATCCCTTGTTGTCCCAGTCTGCTTCTTCCTCTCTATCCTCCAGTAGTCCTCCAGTAGTCTGAGTGTGAGCTGGAAGACCCTAGAAGCCGCGACCTGGAGCCAGCCTGCAGCAAAATCTATTTCCACCATCAGGGGCCTCTGGTGAACACCTGCTGGCTCTTAGATTCTGAGCCCTAGGGAATCTACATAGTTACATAGTAGTTGAGGTTAAAAAAAGACACAAGTCCATCAAGTCCAACCTATGTGTGTGATTATATGTCAGTATTAGATTGTATGTCCCTGGATGTTGCAGTCGTTCGGGTGCTTATCTAATAGTTTTTTGAAACAATCGATGTTCCCCACTGAGAACACCACCTGTGGAAGGGAATTCCACATATTTGCCGCTCTTACAGTAAAGAACCCTCTATGTAGTTTAAGGTTAAACCTCTTTTCTTCTAATTTTAATGAGTGCCCGCGTGTCTTGTTAAACTCCCTTCTGTGAACAAGTTTTGTCCCTATTGTGGGGTCATTAGCACGGTATTTATAAATAGAAATCATATCCACTCTCAAGCGTCTCTTCTCCAGAGAGAATAAGTTCAGTGCTCGCAACCTTTCCTCATAACTAATAGACTCCAGACCCTTTATTAACTTAGTTGCCCTTCTTTGTACTCGCTCCATTTCCAGTACATCCTTCATGAGGACTGGTGCCCAGAACTGGACAGCATACTCCAGGTTGGTATTGCATGCCAATACTGAGCCTATCATCTACTAGGACACTCAAATCCTTTTCCATCCTAGATTGCCCCAGAGGTTCTCTCCCTAGTGTATAGATTGCATTCATATTTTTTCCACCCAAATACATTATTTTACATTTTCCTACATTAAACCTCATTTGCCTCGTAGTTGCCCACCCCATTAATTTGTTCAGATCTTTTTGTAAGGTTTCCACATCCTGCGTAGAAGTTATTGCCCTGCTTAGCTTAGAATTGTCCACAAATACAGAGACTAAACTATTTAATAAAAACATAAATAGGATTGGTCCCAGCACAGAACCCTGGGGGAAACCACTACCCACCTCTGACCATTCCGAGTACTCCCCATTTATCACCACCCTCTGAACTCACTCTTGTAGCCAGTTTTCAATCCATGTACTCACCCTATGGTCCATGCCAATGGACCTTATTTTGTACAGTAAACTTTTATGGGGAACTGTGTCAAATGCTTTTGCAAAATCCAGATACACCATGTCTATGGGCCTAGCTTTATCTATATGGCAACTCACCTCCTCATAGAAGGTGGCAAAAACGATTCTTCATGAATCCATGCTGATTACTGCTAATGATACCGTTCTCGTTACTAAAATCTTGTATATAGTCCCTTATCATCCCCTCCAAGAGCTTGCATATTATTGATGTTAGGCTAACTTGTCTGTAATTCCCAGGGATGTGTGTTGGGCCCTTTTTAACTATTGGTGCTACATTGGCTTTTCTCTAATCACCTGGTACCATTCCAGTCAGTAGAAGTCAGTCAGTAAAAATTAGGAACAATGGTCTGGCAATTACTTGACTGACTGTTTTTTACTGTTTACATACTTAAAGAATTTCTTGGGATTTTTTCCGTTCTCCTTTGCTATGTGTCTTTTGTGTTCTATCTTAGCCGCCCTAATTGCACCCTTACATTTCTTGTTGCATTCTTTATAAAGTCTGAATTAAGCCATCCAGGACTTTTGTTCACTCTTTTAAATGTATTACCCAATGGGATACATCGACTAATAACATTATTTAATAGGCTCTTAAAGCAAAACCATTTCTCCTCTGTGTTCTTTGTTCCTAAGATTTTATCAAGATTTAAAATTCATGCCTTCTAACAAGGTTTGTAGTTTAGGGAAGTTGGCTCTTTTGAAATTCAGTGTCTTTGTATTCCCCTTATGTTCCCTATTTGTGTGATTTATACTGAAGCCAATTGATCTGTGATCACTGTTTCCCAAATTGCCCCGTAATTCCACATCCGTGATCAGGTCTGTATTGTTGGTAATTTATAGATCCAGTAATGCTTTATTCTCATGCTCTAGCTCCCAGTGTGATCTTTGTTGGTGTTCCAGAGGTCCTGCTTTCCTGAACCACCCAGAGCTCTAGCCGCAGCAGTAAACCATGGGGTTCACTATCTTAGTAATGTACTCCTGATCCCAACAGTGTGCATCTGTCACCTGGCCTCTGGTGACCTGACAACTAAATTCTTGGTATGACTTTCTATCATAGAATACTTTAGCTATTATGTTAGACACTTGGTCACTGATACACAAAAAAGCCTTTTTCATGATTTTTAAGAAGTGCATGGCTTTGAACTATGCTTACAACTATGTTATTATACCTTTCAACAGATTACTTCATTGCTTCCATTGTCTGTCTGCGGGGGTCACACGCCACCAGGGGCGGACGCCCACTCTTTTGGACTGTGGCTCATGTTGTTGCTTTAGGTAAGGTTTGTGGCCGCTTGTTGGGAGGGACACCATACTTGCCATTACTTTGTTACTATCTAGTCATTTTATACGATTCTTCACCATATTCATTATAATTGATATTTCTTTTTTTTATTCATTTTTGTAGTATTATATATTGATTCCTCTGTTTCCTTACCACCCCTCATGTGTTCTGACTAAGAGGCCAGCCACTTCCACCTGGTGGATTTTATAACCTCTCCTCTAAGCATGGCTCCACCCCAGGCCCTATCAGGGAACCCTATATTAACCTGTGCACTGCAAGCCAGCGGTGCTGATCAACCATTGTGTATCATTGTGTGTTTGGCTTCCTGTTCCCTGCTTGCCGTGTGCTCTACGTTTGACTCTGTTACCAACCTTGGCGTGTTCTCTACGATTCCTGTCTGCTGGACCTTGACCTTTTGCATGTATCCAACCCTCCCTGTCTGCCTGTGACCCTGAACCTTTGGCGTGTACTCTGTTGTTCCTGTCTGCTAGTTGCCCTGACCTCTGCCGTATCCCCTTACTATCCTTGTCGTTCCAGCCTGCTGCTTCCTTCTCCTGTAGTCTACTGTGAGCGTGAGCTGTGAGACCCTAGGGGTCGCGACCTGGAGCCAGACTGCAGCGTAGTCCATCCTCACCACTGGAGGCTCTGGCGAACACCCGCTGGCTCTTAGACTCCCGCGCCCTGAGGAATCTATGCTCCAGCTCCCATTGGGATCTGTGTTAGTGATCCTGTAGACATGTGTCCTGAATAGGGATGAGCTTCGTGTTCGAGTCGAACATACGTTCGACTCGAACATCGGCTGTTCGCCCGTTCGGCGAATTCCGAACATTATGGGCCATTCGCGCCAAATTCGTGTGGCGCTCACGGCCCACAATGCACTGCGATGGCGCAGTGCATTGCTGGCTCATGATTGGCCAAGCATGCACTGTGACCCCGCATGCTTGGCCAATCACAGAGCCGGCAGCGAGGAGAGCCATGATTGGCCACAGGCAGGATGCCTGTGGCCAATCATAGCTTAGGCTGTGTAGTGCACGCCCCACACTATATAAGGCCGCCAGCGTGGCGGCCTTGTGTAGTGTGTTGGCGTCTGAAGCAGTTAGTGGGTGTTCTGTGTACCTTCAACACAGTATATACCAATCGTTATCGGCCGATTTTTCGATCTTGCTCTTCTGTAGTGGTTGTTGTCTACGTGCCCTGACCGCAGTATACACCGCTATATTCACCTCACCTATATAGCTAGCGATATATCTATCTTTTATAATAGAGCTTGCAGTCAGTGTTAGGAGCTTGTGCGTGCTGTCTGCGTGCTCTGTACCCAGTACACACCGCTATATCCACCTACATAGCTCTTCTCTATTTGAGCCATCTGCCATCTGCAGGAGTTATTGGAAGTTGTGTGTGCCTCCACCACAGCACAGTATACATCTGTATTTACCCTTTATTGCTGGTGTTCTATAATAAAGGCATCTGCAGGAGTTAGTGGGTGTTGTGTGCCTCCAGCACAATATACACCTGTATCTACCCTTTATTGCTGTTCTCTAATAGAGCCATCTGCAGGGCTTAGTGGGTGTTGTGTGCCTCCAGTACAGTATACCCCTTTATCTCTGGTGTTCTATAATAAAGGCATCTGCAGGAGTTAGTGGGTGTTGTGTGCCTCCAGCACAATATACACCTGTATCTACCCTTTATTGCTGTTCTCTAATAGAGCCATCTGCAGGGCTTAGTGGGTGTTGTGTGCCTCCAGTACAGTACACCCCTTTATCTACCATTTATTGCTGGTGTTCTATAATAAAGGTATCTGCAGGAGTTAGTGGGTGTTGTGCGCCTCCAGCACAATATACACTACCCAGCTGCTGTTTTACCCAACTCCCTTCAGGCCATTACCATGTCTGGAAGGCCAGCAAGGAGAGGCAGACAGGCGCGAACCGATAAAAGAGGGCAAGCAGGCTCTGTGTCTAGAGACAACAGTGCTGGTCGTGGACGCGGTGCATTGTCATCGGCACGTGGCCATGGGACACGCTTGTCCTTCTTTTCGGCAGCTGGACATGTTGAGCCGCAACATACCAACGACTTGGTAGAGTGGATGACCAAGCCCTCTTCATCCTCCTCATCCTCTCTCACCCAGTCTCAGGGTACTAGCAAAGCAGCTGCCAACGCATTGTCTTCCCTCATCTCAATGTCATCATCAGTGACTCCTTCCCTAGACCCACCACGTCCTCCTGAGGAGTCTCCTGAACTCTTTGAGCACAGTGTTGGGTACATGCTCCAGGAGGATGCCCAGTGTTTTGTAGGCTCTGATGATGACACTCAGATAGAGGAAGGCAGTAGCGTGAATGCAGAGAGAGGGGATGCTCAAGAAGGACAGCAATCTGGCAGTCATGTTCCACAAGCTGCAGCATACTGCCAGGTTTGCTACAGCGATAAAGAGGGAGGGGATGATGAGGGCACTGACTCCACGTGGGTGCCTGGTAGGAGAGAGGAGGAGGAGGAGGAGGCACATGTCCAATGAGGCAGGATGCCCTCCGGGGGCCAGCTTAGGGGCAGCACACCGACTGAATCACACCGCAGAGCTCTGCCTGTGCAGGGCGGTGCCTCTGCGCGTTATTCTAAAAGTTCTTTGGTGTGGGCCTTTTTTGAGACAAGTGCATCAGATCGCACCGCTGCTATTTGCAACATATGTCTCAAGCGTATCTCGCGTGGCCAAAACATCAGCCGCTTGGGCACCACATGCTTGACCAGACATATGTTGACCTGCCATACAGCTCGTTGGCAAACGTACCTCAAAGACCCACACCAAAGAACAAAGCTCCTCATCAGCTGGCATCTCCAACCCCACTAGACCTTCAGTCCTCTCTGAAACCTGCTCTGAGAGGAATGAAGGTGTAGAATTAGGTGTGTCACAGCCAAGTGCTTCCGGGCACTCTGCTAGCAGTACACCCACGTCCGATTATAGCAGGCAAATGTCCCTGCCCCAGCTGCTGGACCGGCGAAAGAAGTTCACTTCCAGCCATCCACATGCCCAGCGGTTGAATGCTAGCTTGGCTAAATTGCTAGCACTTCAACTGCTGCCTTTTCAGTTGGTAGACTCGGCCCCCTTCTGTGAGTTTGTACAATGTGCGGTTCCTCAGTGGCAGGTCCCCAAACGCCACTTTTTCTCACGGAAGGCGATTCCGGCTCTCTACCGGCACGTGGAAGGCAATGTCCTTGCCTCGCTGGACAGGGCGATCAGCGCTAAGGTGCATATTACCGTTGACTCATGGTCCAGCAGGCATGGACAGGGACATTACCTGTCTTTCACGGCCCATTGGGTCACTCTTCTGGCAGCTGGGAAGGATGCAGGACAAGATGCAGTAGTGTTGGAGGTTGTTCCGTCACCACGCCTCCAAAATGCTACTATTGGTTGTGACACACCTCTCTCCTCCACCCCCTCCTCTTCTTCTTCCTCCATGGCCTCTTCCAGTGCTCTGTCCTCAGAACCAGCGGTGCTCCGTAGGCGTTCCAGGGGCTACGCAAGTACGCAGGCAAAACGATGCCATGCCGTGCTTGCACTGGTTTGTTTGGGGGACAGGAGCCACACTGGGGCGGATGTTTTGTCAGCTCTGCATGGGCAGGCCGAGAGGTGGTTGACGCCACGCCAGCTTAAGCCAGGAATGGTGGTTTGCGACAATGGCACCAACCTCCCCTCCGCCCTCCGACAGGGACAACTGACCCATGTGCCCTGTGTAGCTCACGTCCTTAACCTGGTGGTGCAGTGGTTCTTGGGCAGGTACCCGGGCTTACAGGATGTCCTGAAGCAGGCCAGGAAAGTCTGTGTGCATTTCCGCCGATCATTTAATGCCTGTGCTCGGCTGGCTGAGCTCCAAAAGGAGTTGAACCTGCCCAAGAACTGCCTTATATGTGACATGCCCACCAGGTGGAACTCAACGTTGGCCATGCTGCAGTGGCTGCACACGCAGCAGAAGGCCATCAATGAGTACCCGTGCGACTACGGCACCAGGACAGGGTCAGGGGAGCTTTGTTTTTTCTCACCACGCCAGTGGGGCATGATCAGGGATGCATGCACTGTCCTGTCACCGTTTGAGGAGGCCACAAGGATGGTGAGCAGTGACATTGCATGCATCAGTGACACTGTACCTCTTGTCCACCTCTTGGAGCATACGCTGCGTGGAATAATGGACAGGGCACTTGAGGCAGAACAGAGGCAGGAAGAGGAGGACTTCCTTGCCTCTCAAGGCCCCCTTTATCCAGACAGTGTTCCTGCTGTGCCACCCATCACACAGGAAGAGGATGAGGAGGAGGAAGAGGAGGAGGAGGATGATTGTGTCAGCATGCAGGTGGAGGCTGGCACTCAGCATCAGCAGCAGCAGCAGCAGCAGCAGCCTTGTAGGGATGATTTATAGTCCCAAGAAACACGTGGACTTGTACGTGGCTGGGAGGAGGTAGCTGCGGATCATGTTGTCCTTAGTGACCCAGAGGACTCCGGACCGAATGCCTCAGCTAACCTACGCTGCATGGCCTCCCTGATCCTGCAAAGCCTGCGGAAGGATCCTCATATTCTTCGGATCAAGGAGAGGGACCATTACTGGCTGGCCACTCTCCTTGATCCACGGTACAAGGGTAAGGTTGCCGACCTTATCTTGCCATCGCAGAGGGAGCAGAGGATGAGACATCTCCGGGAGGCCTTGCAGAAAGGTCTGTGCAACGTGTTCCCAGAGACTGGGAGGTTACAAACTCCTGGTCCTGGACAACGTGTTGCTGAGGCATCGGTCAGAAGGAGCGGTGGAGAAGGTGGCCGTCTGACTGATGCTTTCAGACAATTTTTTAGTCCGCAGCCCCAAGGTATGAACGGTGCCAGCAACCATCGCCAGCGTCTGATTTACATGGTGCAGGAATGGATCACTGGCCAGAGCTTGCACAGTATGCAATTGAGCTACTGGCCTGTCCTGCATCCAGCGTTCTTTCGGAACGCACCTTCAGTGCTGCTGGTGGCTTTGTTACCGATCACAGGGTGCGCCTGTCCACTGAATCAGTTGATCGACTGACCTTCATCAAGATGAATCAGACTTGGATCACTCCCAGCTACCAAGCACCTGAAGCTGATGTAACCGAATAATTTTTTTGAAATATCACATCCCTTCAAGACTGCCTATGCTGATGCTGAGTGACTGTCCTGTTATGTTGATTGTCTATCCTCTTCCTCCTCCGCTGATATGTTGGAAGAACATTTCTGGTTCTGGGTGATGCCATCCGCCCAATTTTTCTGCCCCTGTTTAACAGGGGCGTTTAATTACAATTTTTGATGCAATGCTTTGCAGCAGGGCTAATTCCTGCAATAAAACTAGAGTATATGGGAGTGGTTGCAGTGTCGTGGCACCAGCACCAGTGCCTAAGGCCCAATTTTTCTGCCCCTGTTTAACAGGGACATGTAATTTCAATTCTTGATATAATATTTCACAGGAGGGCCCGTTCCTGTGCCCACCCAGAGTAACTGTGAGGACTTATAGTGTTGTGGCACCAGCACCACAACCACCAAAGATCAATTTTTCTACCACTGTTCAACAATGGCATGTAATTACAATTCTTGATATAATCATTCACAGCAGGGCGCTCCAGCGCCCACCAAGAGTCACTTTGAGGGCTTACAATGTTGTGGCAAAACCAACACCTTGTTCCGCCATTTCTGCAGAGCATATAGGGCAGGCCCCTACTTTCAAACATCCAACTTACAAACATCTCCTACTTGCAAACGGATGGAGACAACAGCAAGTGAGATGAAAAAAGATGTACGACAAAACAAATTATACAGGGGTGATAACCCTTCCCTATGTTTTCCAAAAAGCTTAAAAATTGTTTTTTTGACTGGAGCTACACTTTAAAAATGTACCAGTTGAAAATTACAAACAGATTCAACTTAACACAACACACCTACACAGTCCCTGTCTTGTTTGCACCGCCTGTATACTGCTGTTCTGAGTATATAGGGCCTGGGGGCCACACGCATTTTCTTTTTTTAATATGGGTACGGGGTTCCCCTTAATAGGCGTACAAGACCCAAAGGGGCTGGTAATGGGCAGGGAGGGCTACCAATGCCATTTTTCTCAATGATTTTCAACCATATTGCAGGAACCAGATATAACATTAAAACCGCAAGCAGTTTTAAATGATGTTATTTCCGTTTAATGTCATTTTGTGCAGGGACTGTTCTAAACACGGGAAACACGTGGCACTTCACAGGCATACCACAGACACCCCCATGCACGATATTTAAAGGAATATTTCATATTTTTTTTCACTTTAACCACTTAAGGACCGCCGTATTGCCAATGTACGTCATTGCAATGCCACGTACAGGCACAAGCACGTACATGTACATGTACATCGCCCCCCGATCCCCCCCAGTCACATTGTCACTTATTGCAGTGATCATTTATTTACTGATCACTGCATTCAGTGTCAGTTGTAAAAGTAAAAACTGTCAGGGCAGTTAGTGTTAGGTCCAGGGTAGCCCCCTACCACCCCCCAATAAAGATTTAACCCCCTGATTGCCCCTAGAGTTAACCCTTTCACCCCCTTTTGCCAGTGTCACTAAGCGATAATTTTTCTGATCGCTGCATTAGTGTCGCTAGTGTCGCTAGGTAGCTAGTTATTTTTTTAGGTTCACCACCAGGTTTTTATATCGCTAGGTACCCCGATATACTACCCAATAATGGTTTTAACCCCCTGATTGCCCCTAGTTAACCCTTTCACCCCCTTTTGCCAGTGTCACTAAGCGATCATTTTTCTGATCGCTGCATTAGTGTCGCTAGTGTCGCTAGGTAGCTAGTTATTTTTTTAGGTTCACCGCCAGGTTTTTATAGCGCTAGGTACCCCGATATACTACCCAATAATGGTTTTAACCCCCTGATTGCCCCTAGTTAACCCTTTCACCCCCTTTTGCCAGTATCACTAAGCGATCATTTTTCTGATCGCTGCATTAGTGTCACTGATGTCGCTAGGTAGCTAGTTATTTTTTTAGGTTCACCGCCAGGTTTTTATAGCGCTAGGTACCCCGATATACTACCCAATAATGGTTTTAACCCCCTGATTGCCCCTAGTTAACCCTTTCACCCCCTTTTGCCAGTGTCACTAAGCGATCATTTTTCTGATCGCTGCATTAGTGTCACTAGTGTCGCTAGGTAGCTAGTTATTTTTTTAGGTTCACTGACAGGTTTTTATAGTGCTAGGTACCCCCATATACTACCCAATAATGGTTTTAACCCCCTGATTGCCCCTAGTTAACCCTTTCACCAGCGATCACAGTATAAGTGTCACTGGTGACGCTGGTTAGCCAGTTAGTTATTTAGGTTCCCCGTCAGTTTTTTTATAGCGCCAGGGACCCCCATATACTACCTAATAAAAATTTGAACCCCCTGATTGCCCCTAGTTAACCCTTTCACCAGTGATCACCGTATAAGTGTTACGGGTGACTCTGGTTAGTTTGCTTTTTATAGCATCAGGGCACCCACCATTTATTACCCAATAAAGGTTTAACCCCCTGATCACCCGGCGGGGGATATCAATTAGGTTTTAGGGTCAGGGTCTGCGTCGCCCCAGGCAGCGCTAGGTTAGTGGCAGTACCGCTAACACCCACGTGCAAAGCATAAACCTCCCGTAGTGGTATAGAATCTGAACAGATCAATATCTGATCAGATCTATACTAGCATCCCCAGCAGTTTAGGGTTCCAAAAAAACGCATTGTTAGCGGGATCAGCCCAGATACCTGCTGGCACCTGCGTTTTGCCCCTCTGCCCAGCCCACCCAAGTGCAGTATCGATCGATCACTGTCACTTACAAAACACTAAACACATAACTGCAGCGATCGCAGAGTCAGGCCTGATCCCTGCGATCGCTAAGAGTTTTTTTTGGTAGCATTTTATATTTAAATCCGGAAGGCAGTGCTTGGTTTTCGGGGTCCCGTACGTGGCTAGGCTCCCAAAAAGTCCCCCACATGTGGTATCCCCATACTCGGGAGAATCAGCAGAATTTATTTTGGGGTGTAATTTGACTTATGCCCATAGCATGTGTGAGCAATATATCATTTAGTGACAACTTTGTGCAAAAAAAAAAAAAATTTTAATATTCCTGCAACTTGTGGCAAAATATAAAATATTTCATGGACTCAACATGCCTCTCAGTAAATAGCTTGGGGTGTCTACTTTCCAAAATGGGGTGATTTGGGGGGGGTTGTACTATTTTGGCATTTTATGGCCTTCGAAACTGTGATAGGTAGTGAGGAGTGAAAACAAAAATTTGCACCCTTAGAAACCCTGAAGGCAGTGATTGGTTTTCGGGGTGCCGTACGCAGCTAGACTCCCAAAAAGTCCCACATATGTGGTATCCCCGTACTCAGGTGAAGCAGCAGAATATATTTTGGGGTGCAATTCCACATATAACTATGGCATGTGTGAGCAATATATCATTTAGTGACAACTTTTTGTAAACTTTTTTTTTTTTTGTGTCATTATTCAATCACTTGGGACAAAAAAAATATTCAATGGGCTCAACATGCCTCTCCAAAACTTCCTTGGGGTGTCTACTTTCCAAAATGGGGTCATTTGGGGGGGGGGGGGTTTGTACTGCCCTGCCATTTTAGCACCTCAAGAAATGAGATAGGCAGTCGTAAATTAAAAGCTGTGTAAATTCCAGAAAATGTACTCTAGTTTGTAGACGCTATAACTTTTGCGCAAACCAATAAATATACGCTTATTGACATTTCTTTTACTAAAGACATGTGGCTGAATAAATTTTGCCCTAAATGTATGACTAAAATTGAGTTTATTCGATTTTTCTTATACCAAAAAGTAGAAAATATCATTTTTTCTCAAAATTTTCTGTCTTTTTCCATTTATATCGCAAAAAATAAAAATCGCAGAGGCAATCAAATAGCATAAAAAGAAAGCTCTATTTGTGGGAAGAAAAGGACGCAAATTTCGTTTGGGTACAACATTGCATGACCGCGCAATTACCAGTTAAAGCAGTGCAGTGCGAAATTGTAAAAAGACCTCTGGTCCTTAGGCTGTTAATTGGTCCCGGGCTGAAGTGGTTAATCATCATTAAAATCAGTGCTCCCGCCAAAACGGCCATTTTTAAAAACATTTTAGGCATTGACCCATGTCCCCTGGGGCAGGAGCCAGGTCCCCAAACCCTTTTTAGGACAGTATCTTGCATATTAGCCGTTAAAATTAGCACTTTTAATTTCGAACGTTTGAGTCCCATAGACTTCAATGGGGTTCTAAATTTCGTACGAATTTGGGGTCCGTTCGAAAGTTCTGGTGCGAACCGAACCGGGGGGTGTTCGGCTCATCCCTAGTCCTGAATCTCCCTGGGTACAATCCTCAGCAGTCAGTCCTAAGGTCCACTACCTAGCGGTGCACTTCCGACTGCATCTGTCACCTGGTCTCAGGTGACCTGACATATATATTTGAACAGACAGCGCTTTTTTAAAATTAGTATGTTTTAAAATGTTGATGTTAATTTAATAACACTCTATTTGTTTTACTTACTTGTGTATCTCAAGTGTTATGGTACCACTAAAGTCCAATATAGCCTCAAACCATAGATTCTCCAATACTCACAGGACGTAGGCACCCCATTTAACCAGCCCAGACAAAATTCTGCCATATTGTTTTCAGCTAATAAGCCTCAGTAAAAGGATCTATACTGGGTTAGAGATATTGCTAGTTCGGCAGGGGCTGGCTGAGAGGTGGCTGATGTCACATCATCCTGTTTCAGGTAAGGTAATGTGTGATAATGGCACCAAAATGCTAATCACTCTTCACACATTAACTTTGTCCTGAACCTGATTCTTTTCACCACATCAATGACCCATGAATCAGGATGTGTGCAGCATTCGAAGAGGTTACTAGAATGCTGAGTTGTTCTGATGTGGGGATTACCAAAACAATGCCTATAGTGTTCCTGCTGTAACACACACTGCAAAGTGTAATAGACTGGCCACTGGAGGAACAGCACCACAAGAAAGAGGAGAACTTCCCGCTGTTCAGGACCAGCAGAATCCTTTGCTTATACCCTTCAACCCTGTTAGGGAGAGGCAACAAGAAGCAAAGAACAAGTATGGGGAGGAAGGTCTAGGTGCTGGCAGTGAAAAGTGGAAGGAAATGGAAAAGGTTTACAGGGGGAAATGTCACCACTCTAAAACCTTGTGAGGATGAGCTCCTTAAGAACAAGATTGTCCTCAGGCATTTTGTGGTAAATAGGTCATGCTGAAATATTTGTGCAAGGACCCCATGATTCATGTAATGTTGCAGAGAGAGATTCCTTTTTTATCTTCAATGCAAGGGGGAAATTGAATATCTTGTACTATTATCCCAGAGAAAGCAAAAGTGCAACACTTTCTATGGTGCTGAAGAACCTTTGCCTTTCCCAAAAGTAACAGAATCACCTCTCATGCGCAATGTGCCTCAGGTCTTAAGATCCCTAATAGGAGGAGCAGAATTGGTGACATCAGTGAAACGGTCAGATGCAGCACCTTAACCATATGACAGCAGAATGCTTGGGATCCAGGGTTTATGTGGACATGCTTTCAAATGATGACCTCATGGAAAATTGTGTATCAAGGCTGGGCCACTGGTCAAAGCTTGCACAGGATCTTCTGGCTTGCCCTGAGGACAGTGTGCTGCCTGAGAAGGACTTCATGAAAGCATGAGGTTTTGTAACAGAGTAACACATGTGTCTATCCCTTTACACTGAGTCCTGGATTAGCAATGGTTGAAAAATCCATATGCTATAGACTAAATATGCCCTTGTAATTCAGCACAAAAAATGGTACACCATTACCATCTACTGCCACTGGTGCTGGGCTGCCACTTTTACCAACTCCTACCACCACTGCTGGTCTGCAACCATCAACAGCTCTTGTTACCATTATCAGGTCTTGTTACCTCTGTCATGCAAACAACAAGGTAGACAAGGGTGCAGGAATAGCTTACAAATTGTATCATTTATGCTATAAAATACATAGTATTTAACTGCATAGATATTGACTGTCAATTTGTGAGTGCAAGAGATGTACTATTAATAAACCAGGGGCCCGAAGAAAGAGCACAATGATGGTAAGTAAGCCCCTGGTGCTAAAACCCCTGTGTGCTCTCAAAGCAGTGACTTCTATAGCTGTGCTCAGCACTTATGAAGACCAGGTAGAGCATGAGGACGGGAAGTGGCAATGAGTTTCAAGGGCACTGACCCCTTTGTCAAGCCTGTTCAAAGAGGCTGTACACTGACTTATAGGTACAGCACACAGAGCTTGGGAAAAAGGACACTGGAATCAAGGTATACTACAAATAAACCTGGAGTGGTAAACTACAAAGACCATATAGAACCTTTGAACCATAGATTTGCATTTGAGGATTGCCTCAATGACCCAGACTATAAGTACTATTACTAACCCTTAGTGCATTTATCATGTTTTAAGAAAAACATGCCTGAGTACACTGTGGTCTCCATTTCCCTCCTCTATAAGTCTCATATGTTTCCCAAATCTACAATGTATTGTACAAAAGGTGCAGCCAATATAAAGGAGGACACAGGGACAAGAGAGACAGTTTGCAGCAAATTTGGTGGCACACATATAAAAAGGTGTGTGCTGGTATATCTTGCCACCATCTTCTGTAAAAGATTTTTGTCTGTGGCATACAAATTAGAACATCTTACATTCATTCTTCCTACATTGATACATCCCCATCAGGTTGGAAAAAGTGTCTACTGGGTATTTTGAAGGTATCTCTGTGGTAGGCATGCTATTCAGAGCAGTTTTATTCCTAATATTAGGTACCTTCCTGTATACAAAGTTTGCTTTTTTAAGTATTACTGGGCCTAATTTAGGGTCTTGCAATCTTGTGGTGTAGATGAGAAACTCTTAGACTACCATGGACCCAGGTATTTTGCTCTAAAACATAAGAAAGACACTAATGGCCTAGTGGTCTGCATTGATTCAACCCCCAAATCTATCACTGAAAGGTTCCAAAAATGATGCAAAAGGGAAACTCTTTGGATCTTCACTTTGAATACTCTAGCACCTAGAGGGCTGAATGAAGAATTTGAGAGCCATACTATACTTTACTACATCCATTTGTTATGTTAGAGTTGCACTGTAAACCATTGGTACTACATTTTTAAGGATCTGGTCCTCAAATCATAAAATTGCAAGTGTTGACCTTTTACTTTTGATAATTATTTAATTTTAGGTGGGTTCTTCTAACTGCTTTTTGTGTCTGAATTGCCTTTGTTTACAGTTGTGTGTTTATGTCTATGACAGTTTTTAAATTATATATATATATATATATATATATATATATATATATATTCCCTGTACCACCTTCAGGCTGACAGAGCAAGTCACCTCCCTTACTCAAGCTGTACAGAGACTACCGGAAGGTTACTTCCAGTTGGAGGGTCACCTGCAACACTTGACTGTACCTCTTGCAGAGTCCAGTGCATCTCCCGCCAGCTCTGCCTCTTCAGCCCAGGAAAGCACCACCCCTACGCATACTATGGTGGTTTCTACTGCTAAACCACGGGTGCCAACTCCTTAACATTTCTCCGGTGACTGAAAGAAGTTTAGCGCTTTTAAGTATGCATGCCTGTTGTATTTGGCCCTTCAGGCAAGGACTTTCTCTGTAGTGAAAGTGTGGTTCATTATTTCCTTGTTGTCTGATGAAACTCAGGCTTGGTCCCACAAGTTGCTGGAACAGAACAATGCTGTTATTTACTCTGTAGATGCATTCTTTGAATCCATGGCACAACTCTATGACCCGCAGCATATGGCCACCACTGAAGCCACACTGCATAACTTACAGCAGGGACGGTGTCCAGTGGTAGATTAAGCAGTGGACTTTCACAAGTGGTCTGCAGATACATGATGAAATGAAGCAGCTCTTAGATATCAGTACCAGCTGATATCTAAGCCCTAAATGATGAGCTTGCCAAAGTGGAGACCCCCGCTACACTAGAGTAGGAGTGGAAAACGGCATTCAGAACTCGGTTCAGACACTTTGAATACCTTGTTATGCCGTTCAGATTTTGTAGTGCTCCAGCCAAGTTCCAGCACTTTGTGAACAATATCTTTCAAGAATTTCTAGACAAGTTTATGAGAAAGTATCAAGTTTATGTCCCCTTTACCCAATTTACCCACCAGCATACTCGATTCCAATGGATTTGAGAAGCCCAGGTAGCCTTTGAGAAATGAAAGACTGTTTATTTCTGCGAACATCCAGACCCTGCCCTGCCTTACATATTGGAGGCTGATGCCTCGGAAGTGGCCACAGGGGCAGTCCTGTCTCAGCGTCGGGGCCCAAGGCTTTACTTCATCCAGTGACCTTCTTCTCACAAAAAAGGAGCCAGCCAAAACAAAATTATTATGTGGGTGATTGGGAGTTGTTGGCTATAAAATCTGCCCTGGAAGAGTGGAGATAGCTACTGGAAGGGGCCGCTCACCCCATTAAGATTTTTACAGACCACAAAAACCTGGGGTATCTCAGAACTGCCAAATGTTTAAGACCTCTTCAAGCTTGATGGGCCATGTTCTTTTCCAGGTAAAATGTTCATATTATGTATCATCCAGGTGCAAGAATGGAAAGACGGATGCTCTTTCCCAAATGTTTCTATATACCCCTGAAATTGCAACACCCAGTATTACTTTATCAGCATGGAACTTTTTGCTAACTCAGTCTGACCTGAGAGCATTGATCAGACAAGCTTCCGTCCAGAGTATTGAACCAGAGGCACCTTCCTTAAGGTATCAGAAGGGGTTCCTTTGGCATCAGGACAAAATATTTGTCCCACAGCAAATTAAACTTCAAGTTTTTTAAACTTTTCGTGACCATCAACTTGCTGGAAACTTTGGGGTGCGGGAGACTAAGGAACTCATCAATGGTCTTTCTGGTGGTCTAATCTAAAACAAAACTGCAAAGAACTATGTGAGCTTCTGTATAACCTGGCAGCATAACAAGGGGCCTAACGTTAAGTCTTTGGGCCAGTTGGGACCACTGCCATGGATATTATAGTAGACTTACCCCTCCCAAAAGGGTTCCCTACCATCTTGGTGGTAGTGGACTGTCTTTCAAAGATGGCACACTTCTTGCCTATGATAGGCACTGCTCAGGATACAGCAAATATTTTTGTAAAATAAATAGTCAGGCTGCATGGATTACCAAACAACATTTTAGTTTTTTTCAGTTTTTGTTCATTTTTTTCAGTTTCTGACAGAGGGGTGTAATTCTCATCTAGATTTTGGAGAAATCTTTGCAAGGTCTTGCCTATCGAAGCATGCCTATCTTCTGCCTATCAACCACAGAGCAATGGTCAGATGGAGAGGACCACATACCGCTAATGCATAACACCACATATAGTTTATAGATATTTAAAAAAATGTAATTGTTAGAATTGGTGATTTTTCTTAAACATGTAATTGTTAGGATTGGTGTTTTTTTCTATGTAACCTTTGAAGGCACCTTTTAAAGGAGGACCCTCTTCCAACTGTACTGTATTTTTAAAATGTTTTTTATTTTTGTCCCCATGGCAGTGCCCAGCTCCTATTAACCTTGAAAGTGGGCATAATTGATTGTCAAGATTTCTCCCCAGTATAATTAATGGGTTTGGATTTAAATTGTTAATTTTCCACTTCATATTTTGATGAATGAATCACCTACAAACCGAACCCAGACATATTCACCTAGAAGTGATGGTAAATCTTTCATGGGGACACCTGCTTTTGTGGCAGTTATGTAAGAGGAAAGTTTGCTTAACCACTTAAGCCCAAGAAGAATTAGCTGCTCAATGACCAGGCCATTTTTGCGATTCGGCACTGCGTCACTTTAACTGACAATTTGCGTGGTCATGCGACGTTGTACCCAAACAAAATTGACATCCTTTTTTCTCACAAATAGAGCTTTCTTTTGGTGGTATTTTATTATCGCTGTGTTTTTTATTTTTTGCGCTATAAACAAAAAAAGAGAGTCAATTGTAAAAAAAACACAATATTTTTTACTTTTTGCTTTAATAAATAGCCCCATTTTTTTTATATTTTTAAAGCCAATTTTTTCCTCAGTTTAGGCCGATATGTATTCTTCTACATATTTTTGGTAATAAAAATTGCAAAAAGCATATATTGATTGGTTGGTGCAAAAGTTATAGCGGGGATAGATTTATGGCATTTTCTATTATTATTATTTTTTTTTTACTAGTAATGGCAGCGATCTGTGATTTTTATCAAGACTGGGACATTATGGCAGACACATGGGACACGTTTGACACATTTTTGGGTCGATTGACGATTATACAGCGATCGGTGCACCGATTACTGTATAAATGTCACTGGCAGGGAAGGGGTTAACACCAGGGGGCGATCAAGTGGTTAAGTGTGTTCTAACTGTGAGGGATGGGAATGACTATAGGACCTGAGAGATTGTGGTTCCCAGCCCGTAGGAGCTCCCAATCTCTCTCTCTAATCTCCTCACAGAACTGGGATGTGTGTATTTCCACACACACATCCCTGTTCTGCCTCTCATGCCCTCGATTACTCGTGGCTAGCGGTCATCGCGACCACCGGTCATGACCATCGCCCCCCCCCCCCCCCCCCTGCTTTCCCGCTTAAAGGAACCGACATATAGCTATGATGGTTTGTGGGATCGTGCCGACTTACCATAGTATAAAGACGACATCTGGTCAGCAATCGGTTAATTTCCAATCGATCCTGTTGCATCTCTGGGACAGAAAGTCAATTTAAATTTCCCCAACGACACAAACAACAAAAGATAAACTGACAGGGGTTTTAGCCCTTCTGTATGATATCCAAAAACAAAACAAATGTTTTAGCTACACACTCAGTTTTACATCAGCCAGGAAACAGCATTTTTAAAAAACAAGGACAGCAACAGCTATATGTTTCTCTTATTATAGGTTTCTTTTGATCATAAAGCTATAGAAAATAGAAAGAAAAGTAAAAGAACCATACAATGGAGTGGATTAGATATACTGCATACCTATTCTATGCTATTCAAAATTGTCATACTGGTGAAAAGCAATGTCCTAGAGGTTGCACTTCTTGAGGAAAAAAACTGAGAAAAGACAGTTTGCCATTTCAAACCTTTAAAAGCATTATAAATAAAGATAAACTACTCATAAAAAAAATCCTGATTGCATACATGTAATGTTCTGAAACCTGAGAAAGCCTATTATTTACATAATAATGGAAAGCACAGATGTTTTTCATTTCAAATAATAATGCCAATCAACTCGGTACTTTCCGCGTGTATATAAAATCTGTTATTTTCCCAAGAAAAAAAAATAAATGTAAGAATGAAATTGCCCAGTTTACAAAATTTTTACTGAAAGTTTTAGGAAAATACCCTTTAAAGCATTTTTAAATGAAAACTGGATTTGCTTTTACACATTTCATACAAAGGAAGTCATTTTACAAAAGATAAATCCATATAATATCTTTTCATTTAATGTATTTATTATTACAAATTATGGTACACTTAATACCATGGACTTTGCCTTTACTCTGAAATAAATTGTTCTTATGGGGTGAAAATCCACCTTCTGAGAACCATTCAAGTAAATTACACTAATGAAGGGGTTACAGTCAGTGCCGGGAAAAGGTCCTGTGAAAAGTCAAAGTCAAAGATGCCAAAAAGTGCCCTTTCTGTATTGAGATAGGTGGTACATAGAATGACCTGATAGCCTTAAAATTACCATTTTTTGGGCCTTAAATGGGTGTGCAGTAATCTGATCTGATGAAAATGTAACTAAAAACTAATTAGGGTTTCCAATAAGCAAATCATTTTATTTTATAATGTGCAACATAGTAATTTATGAAAATTTGTTACAGCTGTTGACTTTGTTCTTAAATAAATGAGTAGGACTTGGCTGTCACACTGAAAGTCCATGCTTGCAGATTACAATGGGGCATAAACTATCCCAGTATAATCAGTAGGGCTGGGCAAGCATTCTGGCAGCCTGGTTCTGCAGAATGCAGGAAACAGGTAAAGCATTATGGAGCCAGGAAAGACTCTGTTCTAAGTTGAACACCCCACCTCCACAGTGCCCAAGACAGGTACCTTTGCTGTTTCTGCATTGGCTGGGACCTGGATATGGTATTTTTATGTCATTCTATAAAAGTTTTGTGTGAAATATAGTACTTCAGAAACAAGACAGCATAAAGGTGAATATAGCTGTCTCGAAAAGAAGTAAGGTAAAAAAAACTTTCTGTGCCACAGGATCCCCGTCAGCCCACTCCCTTATATGTACCTATATCTTGATCCAGCACTGTGCCCAAAGGCAGTACAACTCTCTCTGCTCTCTTTCTCCTCACAGGGTAGAGTGATAGCAGTGGGAGCCATTGGCTTCTCCTGCTGTCAATCAAATCCTGTGCTGCAGGGATGAGGCCGAGACACACTGTATATAGACACATGAAGCAGAGTTTATGCAATCTCAAAATTTATTAAAATAGTCATGCAAACATAAACATGAATCATAGCCAAGCCACTGAAATGATACATACAGTAGAAAATGTCATTACACGTATCAAGGTATAAAATGTAAATTGCATAGTATGCATGCATAAAAAGTATCCCAATGTGTTTCAGAAGACTGTGCTCACTTCATCAGGGGTAGAAAACACATGGCACTATACTCACCAAAGGCTTGATCAGACTACCAATACCCAGAGGCGGCAGTAATGAGCGCCTGGCTCAGGAGCTGAGGAGGCAGAGGAAAAAAACAAACCAACAGAACACAAATGGGGGGCAGACATGGCCGGGATGGGGGAATGTGTCACCAAAGATCTCCCAGTATCCATTAATAATATCAACTGAAACTTAAATGCATATGTATCAATAGGTGCTGCCATAGCAGCATGGAAATAAAGTAGTATAGGATAAAAGTATGTATAGGCATGAACCAAACTGGTTCAATAATGGTATGGTATGAGCTAGGAATCTAGGGGACAATGGAGAAAAAAAAAGATAGAAATAAAATAGGACAAAAACATAAAGTGTGTGTCCCGTGTAGCATGTATCCAAGTCCATTGTATATGTCAGCTGGGATAAAAATATATGTATGTCAGTTAGTACTATACCAACCGAGTAACCATGGAGTATGCAATGTAATGAGAAAAAATTTTTTTATTAGTTTAAAAAAGGAAAACCAATGTAACCACAATATCCTACTAGTTGGAATATAATACATTTTTATTCTTGGGTTTAGGTATATTTCTGGCTGAAGAGGAGTGTCGTATAAAAGACTACCTTCATTACTTCTAACAACTTGTGGTTAGTCCTAGAGGAAAGAAAGAAGTTGGTTGGAGTCTTTAACCACTTCAGCCCTGGAAGAATTTCCTCCCTTCCTGACCAGAGCACTTTTTGCGATACAGCACTGTGTAATTTTAACTGACAATTGCGCGGTCATGCGACGTTGCACCAAAACAAAATTAACATCTTTTTTTTCCCCCACAAATAGAGCTTTCTTTTGGTGGTATTTGAGCACCTCTGCGATTTTTATTTTTGCTCTATAAACAAAAAAAAGCATAAATTTAAAAAAAAAACTATATTTTTTACTTTTTGCTATAATAAATATCCCCAATATACATATATATATATATATATAAAATTATTCCTCAGTTTAGGCCGATATGTATTCTACATATTTTTGGTAAAAAAAAATCTACAAAATAGGGGGTAGATTTATGGCATTTTTAGTATTAATTTTTTTTTATTAGTAATGGCGGCGATCTGTGATTTTTATCATGACTGTGACATTATGGTGGACACATCAGACACTTTTGACACTATTTTGGGACCATTGTCATTTTTACAGCGATCAGTGCCATAAAAATGCACTGATTACTATATAAATGACACTGGCAGGGAAGGGGTTAAACACTAGAGGGCAATCAAGGGGTTAAGTGTGTCCGAGGGAGTGATTCTAACAGAGGGTGGGCTACCACTGACATGACAGCAATTACTGCTTACGATGACAGGGAGCAGTAGATCTCTGTCATGTCACTAGGCAGAACGAGGAAATGCCTTGCCCCATTCTGCCACTCTGTGACACGATTGCGGGACACCAGCAGATATCGAGTCTTCTTACATCCAATTATCTGCAGTGATTGAGATAAAGCAATAGTTACAACTACGTGTAGATAATACACTGGGTTGGTGTGGAATCACCCAGTAAAGTTTTTGTACCATTCAAACAATGTAGGGAATTTTGGATTTCCACCTTTGTAAAGACGGTGTTGAGTGGTTTGACTAGGTATGGTTTGGTTTATGGAATGGGCCTGGGAGATTTCTTTCATAATTTGGTCAATACACTGCATCCACCTCTTTTTGGCCCAAGAGTTCAATTGAATTAAGATACCTCTAATTGGTTCTGTTTCAGACCTAGCTACCTTATGGATGGCTTTATGAGCCATCCATAAGGTAGCTAGGTCTGAAACAGAACCAATGATATTATCCAATTTTTTTTTCCAGTTGAGTTTGCAGTTGCTCTGCCTAGGGGGAAGCTTTCATAACATACATGTTAGCCCTCCATACCTTTTAAGGTGGTGGGGATGAGGGATGGAGATGCTTGTTGGAGCATGGTCAGACCATGTTATTGTTTCTATTTCAGACCTGCTTATCCTTTGTAGTAACCATTTATCTACTAAAAAGTAGTCAATATGAGAATACGTATTATGAACAGGTGAAAAGAAGCTGTAACCAAGTTCTATCATGTGGTGACATCGCCAAACATCATATAGAGCATTAGTATGGAGAAATGCAACCATGTTAGGAGTGTGTCTGGGTCGTGGGTTCAATGAGTCTATTGTTGAGTCCACTATCACATTAAAGTCTCCATATACCACTAAGTATCCCTTTCGCAGTTGATGGACTTTTCGTATAGACCAGTTAAGGAAATTTATTGGCCGTTTGTTTGGGGCATAAATCATTACTAGATGAGTGCATTGTTGATGGTGCATATTAGGATAAGGTACCTCCCAAGTGGGTGTGAAATGTTTTCGTGCAGTTGGAATGACACAGTCCTATGTATTGCAATGAGTACTCCATTGGTTTTCTTAGGGCCTGAGGCCTTGAATACATGGGGGAAGTCTCTGTGTGTACAAGCTGGGGATGCAGAAGCTTTAAAGTGTGTCTCTTGAACACATAGTATAGAGCACATCTAGATTTTGGCTGTCTGCCACAAGGATGCCTGTTTGGCAGGGTGGTTCAACCCGTTAGCATTTAAAGTTAAGATCTTGAGATCCATGATGAGGGTTTTGCATGTTGATTGATGAGGTACTTACAGATTTGCCGATAGTTGTGGTACATGCTGAAGATCAAGAGACTTTACGTGGTGGTGCTGCAGTTTTAGGTTTTCTCTTGCTGGTAGGAGCAGTGGGTTACGATGTGGAGGTGAGTGAATTGGATGGATATGTTTTCTAGAAAAAAAAAACTGAAAACAAACAAGGAAACAAACAGGCAATAATGTAAAGTTGGAGCTGCTGACAGCATAGTGATGCTGCATAATGTGACGGGGAATAAGTTCAAATGGCCAATATAAGTAGGTTGATGACCCAAATGGGGGATTCGCTTAGGAAGAGCGGCAGACAATTGGATTTTGGGTAAGATTCTCTTGATCAGTGGTGGGAGAGAGCTCTGGAGGGGTGCCAAGGTGATGTGATTTCTCCGAGATTTTTATGAGGGCCTGAAGCTGAGGGTGGACCAGGAATTATATCCCATGTGCAGAGCAGTGCAAGGCCTTCTTCCATAGAGAGGGTCCGTTATATTCAACCACCATCTTGGAAGGTTGTTTCCATTTATATTCGATTTTTTAGTTAGAGAGTGGTTTTGTGATGGTGTTCAGTTGTCTTCTGATGTATAGGGTGTATTTAGACAGGTCTGCAAAAATTGTTCTTGTAGGGGTTCAGCAATGTTACCATGGAGCGAGCTTTGTGCAGAATTTGCTCCTTGATGTGGTAGAAGTGAATCCTCATAATTATCTCACAGGGGGAACACTGTTGGAAAGATAAGATAACTTAGGGACACGGTGGATCTGATCTATGGTCAGTTCAAGTGGTGGTGCTTCGGGTATTAGGACCTTAAATAAATCGGTGGCAATGTTTTTGAGGTCAGCCATCTGAACCGATTCAGGTACCCCTCTGAGCTTCAAGTTATAAGCGATCTTCAAGGTCGGCAAGCTTGGCTTTAATCCACTTACGTTCGTTGAATCACTCGCCATGGGCGTGAACAAGGTAATTTATGGTATTGGTCATATCTTCCATTGTATTTTCAATGTGATGGACCCTGGTGCCCAATGAGTGTATTTCAGATCTAAACTGCTTTGAGACTTTCATGAATTCAGTTTGGAGTGAGTTGTGTAGAAATAATAGCACATCCATGACAGGCTGATTTGATGTTGAGAAGGATGCAATAGGAGACTGCATTGAGGGATGGAGTGATACAGAGTGCTCTCCCTGACTCATCTCAGACACTGGCAGGTTGTTGTCCAGGCTCATGCGGGCTTTAGCTACACTTCCAGAGATGGGACTGAAAGGAAGGAATGTGTCGGGAGACAGAGGAGTCAGATGAATCCCTTCAGCCACTGCTGGGTCGTCAGGCAAGTCAGTGTAGTGACCATTGCTGTGCTGTGAGGGAGCAGGGGCCAGTGCTCCGGCACCATCGTTGCTGCTCCCTCGTGCTGGCTGAAGGAAGAAGGCAGTCAGCTTCTTCAGTTTTCTGTCCTTCTTGCGTTTTGAGTACATCTCTGGTGGAGTGTGAGGAGCTTGCCCGGGTGGCGGGTAGCAGAGACGCTGCTCTTAGTGCCTGTGTGTTGCTTGTATCCCCCTGTTAGAGCCAGAGCTCCATTCTCGGGCTTCCATATGGATAATGCGCTGGCCACGCCTCTTCTATAGCTAATCAAATTGCTGAATTTATAAGCTTAGTTGAGAGTCCAGAAAAAAGGGGGCAGAGAGCTGAGTTACATTCTGCAGAGCTCAGTAAGAAGAGGTCTGAACGTTGATTGGAAGGAAGAGACACCCCCTTCACATAGCTCACAGGAACAGAGCGAAGGCTGTCAATCTGTTCCCCCCAACCCCATGTTTCTCTTGGTGTCAGGAAAATTGCCAAAAGGGATTTATGCCGATAGCAGAAGAACAAAGCAGCAGACAGAAAAAACACTTAGGGGGTTATTTACTAAAGGCAAATCAACTTTGCACTGCAAGTGCGCTTGGAGTCACTGTAGATCTGAGGAGGGCATGCAAGGAAAATAAAAAACAGCATTTTTGCTTACACATGATTGGATGATAAAATCAGCAGAGCTTCCCCTCATGTCAGAGCTTCCCCTCAAATCTACTACAATCTACAGCGACCGCACTTACAAGACCATTTTCAAGTGTACTTGCAGTGCACTTGTAGTGTAGAGTGGATTTGCCTTTAGTAAGTCAACCGCCAAGTGCTTTTAATTGGGACACACTATATACGGATATTAAAAAAGAAAAGAATTGCGCTAAGTGTAAAATAAACAATACATAAATAAATGAATAAATAAATCGTAAAGGATATCCTGCAGCTAAGCACTATAACCCCGACATAGAGCACAAAGAAAAATAAATAGACAAAAAGTGCAGCGCTGGGTAATAAACTAATAATGCAAGTGATTATGAATAAAAACCGTGACTATACAAAGGAGTATTCTAAATAATTAAGTGATCAAAAAAAAACATCATAATAGTCCATATGTGTTAATATGATCAATCCATGAGCAACAAACACGTGTATCAAACGCAAAAACAGTTCATGGGTGAAATAATCCAACAAAGAAGTGTTCCCAAACTAAATCCAAATAATACGTTTCCACCATTAGTGCAGCCGTCACCTAGGAATAAGCAATGGAGGCTTACCAAAAAGCCAGTGACCACCCATGTTCAGGGGGGTCACATAAGGTTTAGTAGAACAACAGGCTTGCTGTTGTAGTACCACCGACTGTCCACACTGGTAACTGGCCAACATCTATGGAAAGTGGTTTCAAAGACGCTTCTGTCAGGAGACGATCACTGTGCATGAATGGACGTTTCCTTTCACCGGTGGGATATGGTCAACCAATGGATTGCCGCAAAAATACAGCTACCCTCCCTTTGTCCCAGTCAATGGTTTCCCATTGAAAGAAATTAAAGAAATATATATGATACTTTTCTGCACAAGTAGAATTAAAACAATTTTTTTTACATTTGCGCAACATAATTGTATTTCATCTTTGTAATGAATGACCATTACTTTTTGCATGAAAAGGAGTGAGTTTTTTGTTAAAATTGTTTACTTTATTCAAACTTTGTGTATGTCATATATGTATGAGGCAATCAAATTGCAATAAAATAAAGTATATATATATATCCATTGCATGCAAAGTTGTGTTTATGTGAATATTTCTTAGGCTGAGGTCAAGAAAGGTTAAAAACCACTGTATTACGGGGCGTGTCCTGACATTGATGGCGGTGGACGTGTTTCTCTATAGCTCCCTGCACCCACCGAAAAATCCATCGCCATCCGCATCAATCCAGGCAAGATTGGGCATCATTTGACCACCATCGGATGTAAAACAAGCAGCCGCTCCTCCCTGGGCAACAATTTCGTGCGCTATCGCTCCACAGACGCCTGGTATCCATTGCTGGGGATTCCTCATAGCCGCCGCCATCTTGCTCTCGCGGGGCCCCCCGCGGGGTTCGCTCACTACTTCTTCCCACAGGTAAGGGACGATCATCTGTCCCCTTTTGCTGGCTTCTACGCACCCCGCGGGGAATCCGGTGGCCGCCCAGCGCTTTTCCGATTCTCGGGGGTGCCGTGGCCGGTCCCGGCCTGGTGCGGCCTTGTCAGGCCTGAGGATCCCCGGCCTTTCCTGAGGCGGCGGCCCGGGGAAGCGATCGGCGACGAGCCCAGCCCTATTTGGACGCTCATCGGTCCTCCCCAACACTCCATCCTGCCTATATACCTAGCTCTGTGGCTACCCTAGTCCTCCACAACCCCGGGAGTTCTGCTGCCAGCCCTGGTCTGATGGGGCCTAGTCAGGCCTGAAGATCCCCGGCCTTTCCTGAAGCGACCACCCAGGGAAGAGTTCCACAGCCAGCCTAACCATTTCTTGTGGCCATAGTCTTTAACCAGAACTGCCCAGACATCTATTATATGGTCCACAAACAGATGCTCAGAACAGGGCTTGCTACCCCTACAGCCAAAGCACCCCTGAATTAACAGGCACCCCAGGCTTGGTTTATTGAGGCACCCTCTCTATCTCAGGGACCCCCATACTCAAGCGAAAATAAACTGTCTTTATGATCCAGCCCTGACTATTCTATGGAGAGCTCCACAAGTCCCTCAGATTGACCTGCCTTTACCTCAACAACAGATCCTTTCTATATTTTTAAAACCACCCTTTTTTTTTTTTCTTTTTTTTTTTTTTTTTTTTTTTTTTTGATGGGGAGCATGCGCGGCATGGAAAGGGGCAGCCGCACTTAAAGAGAACTCCGGCATCCACGGGGCTTTCAGCCACAATCCTGGGGCTATAAACACCAGAAAACGCTCATTTTTTTTTTACTAACCCCCTATGATAAGTCTTTGTGCATGCCTAATTCGCAGAAAGGGAGACGTGGGAGCCACCAGAAATCCCGTTCTCTATACCCTCTCAGGTCACAAACTCCAGGAAACATGGCAAAAAATGGCGCCGACCGCGGTCTTCCTTCATCTGCTACCTGCCATCATACTACAGAGCCTCTGCAACTAAACTCAGCTCCTGCAAACAGTGAGTACAATCCACTTTCAAAAGCAGAACTGGATGCTAGCTTAGAAGCATTATATACTAAACTACACTCCAACCTTCAAACTGAGATACAAAAATCTACAAACACACTGTCCCAGGAGATAGCAGCCATAGGAACGCGTACAGACTTGTTAGAAAACAAACATGATGAGCTGGCAATCGCTTTTAATGATCTCTCAAGAGAACATGAAACACTTTCTTCTGCATTCTCACAGTTACAGGCGCAAGTAGAAGATTTGGACAATCGTAACAGAAGAAACAATCTTAGAATCAGAGGCGCTCCAGAATCGATCACAGATTTAATCGCCTATTCCACTAAACTATTCCAATCCCTGCTTCCTGACCAGGACCCTATCTCCTTTAAATGCGACCGAATTCACCGCGCTCTGAGGGCTAAACCTCCACCGGACAAACCCCCCAGAGACATTGTCTTATGTCTCAAAGATTTTCTTATTAAAGAAGAAATAATGCGGGCAGCACGTGGGATCAGGAACATCACTTTGGATGGGATACAACTGCAACTCTTTCCAGACATCTCCCAAGCAACGCTGGACAGACGCAGAAATATGAAGGAGATTACATCGGCTCTCTTCTCAGCCAGAATCAGATATAGATGGGGCTTTCCCTTTAAGCTGATAATCCCTCATAATGGCACCACATATATAGCTACCAACATATCAGAAGGAAGAGACATCCTAACCAAACTAGGCCTCCTGGATCCCAGCAACATTCCTCGCACCCCAGCTACTCCACGTCCTGCTCCAATATGGAACACTCCAGCATCAAGGAGAGAGGGTCGCAGAGCGAGACACGAAAGCACACAACGGGACTAATGGTCTCCCCTCTCTTACGTGAAGATTGACTAAACATTTTTTACGGGTATACCATTCTACCTCCAACAACCAGAAATTTTTCCCCTGGTTTTTTTTTTTTTTTTCTCTCTTCTTTTTTGCATTTTCAAACTTTATTAACTTTAACAATTTTTCCCTTTTTCCATCTAATGTTTGTTTTCGTGGGTTTTTTTTTTTTTTTTTTTTTTTTTTTTCTTCTCTCCACCCCGTCCCTTATTTAATTTTTATTTAAGCTTTTTTGCATTCTGGCTTTCTCTTTACTTTTACATACAATTTTTTATTTATTCTATTTATTTATTTTTCTTTTTTCTCTCTTTCTCATTTTCACTACTTACACCCGTTTCTTACAGGCAGCACAAAATTATATATCACTTTTAACCAAAGTGGCTGCCCCGCTCTATGCCGTCATGATTTACCCCCACTCAGTTACTATGTTCTCCCTACACATAGGGACTTCTCAATTATTACCCTATTTTGATTTCAAAGTTTATACATTCAGATATATTATACTGTTTTTGGTTCTTTTTTGTAATTTTCTTACACTGAGTTTTAGACCGGATGGTCTAAACAAATTTCTCTGTCGGTTGAGGAACCTTTTTTTTCTCAACCCCTTACATCTTTTTTTTCTATTATTATTATCATTAAGTCCATTGTTATTACTCTGGTTATTATTACAGGTTCACATTTGGCAAAACCGAAAATCTACTGATACATTTCTAATGTTTTTGTTTAATTATAGATATGGTACAATTTTTCTATTAAGCCTTGATATGCATAGTTTAAGAAGAAAAATATTGACTAATCCATCATACACATTAATACACCCAATCACGCTTCATTATCGGTGGCATGAGTTCACCGAATACTTTACATTACCCTTACTTACAGCTGATCCCAAGACCCATAAAAAATTAAAATGACTATTACAATAGTATCACATAATGTTCAGGGCTTCAACTCCCCGAACAAAAGGAAAAAAGCTTTTGTTCAATATAAAAAACTCAATGCAAAAATAGTAATGTTACAAGAAACTCATTTCATGAAGGACAATCACCCTACCTTTTTCCATAAAACATTCAATCAATCTTTTTACACAACCTCCTCCTCCAAGACCAAAGGAGTTGCTATTTTTTTACACCATTCCCTCCCACTAGAAGTTCAACAGGTTCATAAGGATCCAGACAGTAGGTTTATAATCATCAAAGGCTCCCTCTCAGGTAGGGATATCACAATTGCTAATATATACGCCCCTAGCGACGCCCAATCCACTTTTTTCCTACAATTTTTCAATACACTTCAACAATTTCACTCACCGCATATTATTTTAGGAGGAGACTTTAACTCAGTCCCCCAACCCAATCTCGACCGCAGCAGACAAAACCCAAATTCTAAATCTTTCTCCAAAACAACTACCTCACACATTAATGACTTACAACTGATTGATTCCTGGAGAGCATTGAATATAGGTGCACGAGAATACACTTTTTATTCTCACCCACATGACTCTTATTCCCGGATTGACCACATACTATGTACTCCAATAATTCTAGCTAATGCAAAAGACGCCACTATACTTCCCTGCTCTTGGTCAGATCACCATATTGTCACACTTAGTACCCAATTTATTGGCTTAACCCCCACCCCCTACTCATGGAGACTCAACGAATCTCTACTAACAGATCCCACCCACCAACATGAAATTGAAACGGAAATTAAAGAATATTTTTCATTAAACTCAACACCAGATATTTCCCCATCTACGCTTTGGATGGCACACAAAGCAGTTCTAAGAGGTCACCTTATCAAACGTGCAGCTCAAAGTAACAGACTGAAATGGGAAAAAATCCATGCTATCACTAAAGACCTTAACAAATTATACAAAGTCCATACAATCACTCATGACCCTGACATCTTTAATATGATATCCCAAAAACGTAATGAACTGGATTCCTTATTAACGTTTAAAGCTGAAAAGGCACTTAGATGGTCGAAGGCTAAATTTTTCTTATCTAGCAACAACTACTCCACAATGTTTGCACGTAAGCTTAACCAATCCATCAAGCCTACACATGTTTATAAACTCAAAAATGATTCCAATCAATTAATCACTCATCCACAAGAAGTACTCTCCATTTTCAGGAATTTCTACTCTAATTTGCTGTCAACCTCATCCTCACCTATCCCTCCAACATCACTCTCTTGGTTAGACAACCTTCCCTTTCCCAAACTTACACAAACACAATTAGAAACTTTAAATGCGCCATGCACAGAAGAGGAATTACTTACAACAATTAAATCCCTCAAAAAAAATTCCGCCCCAGGCCCAGACGGATTCTCCTCCTTCTATTACAAACAATTCCACCAAGTATTAATACCATATTTAATAAGGTTATATAATAATGTTCTAAAAGGGAACCATTTCCCAGAAGAGATCTTACATGCAAATATGTCACTCATTCCGAAACCAAATAAAGACCATACATTACCACAGAACTACAGACCAATCTCAGTAATAAACAATGATCTTAAAATATTTAGT
Organism: Lithobates pipiens; assembly: GCF_037356315.1. Classification (NCBI taxonomy): domain Eukaryota; kingdom Metazoa; phylum Chordata; class Amphibia; order Anura; family Ranidae; genus Lithobates; species Lithobates pipiens. Next base: position 179,747,300 of record NW_027507758.1, read on the forward strand.
CGAATTATGTCAAATAGATTGGCTTTAATAATCCCCTCCTTAATTTCTCCCTTTCAATCAGGCTTCATCCCAGGTAGACAAATCACGGACAATATAAGATTGGTTACAAATGTTGTTCAAGATGCCAATATTAACTCCAAATCAGTTCTCCTGCTTAGTCTGGACATTAACAAAGCTTTTGACAGTGTTTCATGGAACTTTCTAGATATAATTTTAGATAAATACGGTTTTAAAGGGGAATTTACACATGCATTCCATGCACTATACCATAACCCATCCACCAGAATTAGACTACCAGGTTGTAATTCAGATTTTTTTAATGTAGGGAGAGGTACTCGGCAAGGCTGTCCCCTTTCCCCATTACTTTTCGCTTTAGCGATAGAACCTTTAGCAACAGCTATTCTACTAAACCCTGACATCAAAGGCTATACTACAAATAACAACACATATAAATTAAGTATGTATGCAGATGACATGATCCTTTTTCTTACACAACCAAATATTTCTCTACCGAACCTGCTTCGAACACTTAACACCTTTGCGTCTCTATCAGGGCTAACAGTAAACGTTTCCAAGTCTGTAGGTATGCCGATTAATATCCCGGCTTCTCAATTAGATACCCTACGCTCTACATTCAATTTTTCCTTGTCACTAGAATCACTTCCCTACTTGGGCATTTTCCTTACCTCCAACATCAATGAATTATATTCCAAAAATTATATACCTTTAATTAATAAAATAAGATCTACCCTCAAAATGTGGAAATCGTTTAAAATTTCATTCTTAGGCAGAATCACGGCAGTTAAAATGACCATTCTACCAAAAATTTTATATCTATTCAGAGCACTACCAATCAGACTAAATAAAATAATGATTTCAAGATTCCAGACAATTATTAATAAATATGTATGGCTGGACGCCCACCCACGCCTACCCAGACTGGTGTTATATAAACCACAGAGAAACGGAGGATTAGGCCTTCCGGACTTTTGGCTATATTATCTGTCTGCAAGATGGGCGCAAATGGCCCAATGGCATATTCACAACTCTAAGATACCATGGGTCAGATTTGAACAAGTCTATTAAACCACTATCTATCTCTGGTATTCTCTGGGGCAACAAAATCCCAATAAACACTATCGAAGCTCTCAACCAAATAGTCGCACACTCTTATCGATTATGGACTTTACACAATAAAAAATTCAATCTTATTTCTAGCTCCCCACCCCACGCTTCCTTTGTAGGAGACCCAAGATCCCCACAGAACGACAATGATATGGTAGACTTATCATGGTGGATCAATCATAATTTGATCTCCCTTAAGAACTTTATAGAAAATAACAATTTCTCCTCATTTGCTTCTCTTAAATCAAAACATCAGATCCCAAATACAGAATTCTGTGGATATCTGCAGATTAGACATTTCTTCAATACATACTTCCGAACAACAAATCCCCCTCCCCCCTCGTTTTTTGAAAATATCTGCCTTAAAACACCAAGGAATCCCGGACTCATCTCAGAATTATATCATAACCTTCTCAATCACACTGAAATGACCAAACTCCCATACATGACCAAATGGGAACAGGAAACAAATCTCTTGCTTTCTTCTCACGACTGGGATATTTGTATTAGCAATCTACACAAATGCACGAGATCAATCACAGTTAAAGAGACAGCACTAAAATTATTTACCAGATGGTACTATACCCCAGTAAAATTACATTCAATATACCCCATAACACCTAACACATGTTTCAGAGGCTGTAATTCCCTGGGCTCATTCTCACATATCTTCTGGGATTGTTCCAAAATTACATACATATGGAAACAATTAGAAAATTTCGCCTCAGTGATCTCAAATAAAAACATAAAACTAACCCTACAGAATTGCCTCCTATATGCCCCTATCCCCTCTCTTTCCACTTACAATATGAGATTGATTCATACAATCTGTGTCGCAATTCATTGGCTAATTGCTTTTCATTGGAAATCGCATTCCGTCCCCTTGGATCACCTCAAAATTAGAATTAATAACATTAATCTGATGGAAAAGATATTCCATATCACACAGAATTCCACACATTTATATAGAAAGAAATGGGATCCCTGGTTTAACCACTCTACCTCCTTTTTTAATACTCCCTGAAATTGGGTTTCTTATACATGATTGTCTACGTTTTACTGCACTATTATGGCTCTAGTCCATCACCTTACCAAATGAAAACACTAACTTTTGCAATATATATGCACTGTATCTTGTAGAAAATTTTTTGTATCTATGGTGATTTTCTATGTTTGTCTTGATATACATTGCACTTATTATATTATATCTATGCTTACTCTTTATACTTTCTCTATGTACCAAATAAAAATCGTTTGTAAACAAAAAAAACCACTGTATTACAGGGTCAGTCCTTTTGAAGCTAGCACTTTAATTGGGGGTTGATGTTAATGGGCTGAGTTACACACTTCAGTCATATCACTGTATTTCCACATTAGTGAAATATTTATATAAGAGTTATAAATTCTAATACTGTATTTGTTGATTGAAATTGTAGCCATGCAAACTCCATTTATATATTTTTATATATGTTTTTAACTCTTACTTTCAATTAGTTGCTGTGATGCTTACAAAACACATTTATGAAATGAAAATGCATTATATATTACTGCACTAACCCCTGCTTTCCCAGTAAAACATATGAAATTAAGTTCTTTGCTCTAAGCTAACTATCCAACGGTATCTTGCTTACAAACATACACATGTTTCAAATGCTATCAAACCAAGTGATGCATGTTAGAGCAATATACATAAAATGAATGTGGTATTCATAATGCCTTAAGGTTTTTGGGAAATTGTGAAGTAGCCAGGATACTGTATCACAGCAGTGATGCTTCACTGAATTCAATAACATTTTACTTCAACACTGAAGATGTGCAAATCAATCCCATCCATCAGCTTTACTTCTTCCTGGATTTAAGTTTATGTCAGAAATCCCTATAGGCTGAGTACCATCTTTTCTTAATTCAAGTCAGGTACCATACTGCACATTTTTGTTTAAAAATAGTGAGCCTAGGATATGGGCTTTAGTAATTGTTCTTGAGAAGAAAAAAAAAGCCTTCTTTTTCTAAAAAGTAATTAATAGTTTGACATTTAAAGATGAAACCAAACATATTCACAAGGGCATATCCGAGCAAATTCAAATTGCACAGCAATGAAGTGTGTTCATCAGTGAAGAGAATCCATTAATGCAAGAATCAATCTATTCAAATTCTGTTCACTGATTCACTTGATTATCTACACTACCATGATTAAAGGAAAACATCAAGTAGAACACAAATTTCAATAATAAATGCTTAGTAAGATTTTCTCCTTACCTGTTTTTGCGTTATGATATTGGATGCATGGTTTAGAATTAGTAGGTCTAACAGCGTGTTTTTGACACAATTATTTCAAAGAGCAAAGGTTTCCCTACTAGTCTCCTGCTCAGGATAAGCTTACTTTTAAACAGATTGGGTTGAATACTTAAAACTAGTTGTGGTGAGTTTAGGGTTTGGGTTCACCATACATTTAACCAAAATCAAACAGATTTTAGGCTCGAGAAAATGCAGCATGTGACAGTTTGTGCCCACAGCAACCAATTGCTAATAGTCAACTTCCTGGCCTTTCGACTGCAGTCAAGTAGCTTAGAAGGGCTGATCATGTTTTTGTTTTTAATGTTCTAGCATTGAAAAGTTGGGAATGATAAGAAAATTTAGGATCGCAGGTAAAGCTGGGTGCTAATTCTAGTGCTAATTGCTGAAAAAGTCTATTTAGGTTTTCATACATTATGTCACAGATACACTAACAATGTGTTGTAAAGAGGTATACCAAATTACGGAGAGATTTTCGAATGTTTCTAAGAAGAGCTAGATACTGCTGTTCTTTGCTGAAAACATCCATGTTACCACTCAATGTCAGTGCTGACAATAGATTTATGTACATATCAGATTGGAGAGGGGTGGCACTGAGTGTGGGGGGTACATACCTGTTCTCAGTGTATCCTCAGCCCCTTGTTAGCTAAGACACTCTCGCCTTTGCAGCTGACAGTATCATAGCAATGGTTACTCCTTAGTCTTATTCAGCTGTCAGCCAGGAGATTGTCCAGCTGACATCTGACAGTAAACGAAGAGGTGAAGATGTTGGATGACATCATTGTCAAAATATGGCCATTGCCATATTTCAGTAATGTCCTGAGAGGGCTAAAGAATATGGCCCAAACAGCATGGACATGTGGCTGCCCCCCCGGAGACAGATATAATATTTATAAAAAAAAAAAAAAGTCGTGTCACTTTAAGAAAAATTTACAGTAGGTCAGGTGGGAAAATAGGGTCAGGGAACACTGAAGTATAGGTAGGGAATGTCATTGATCCAACCAGGAACATTCAAAAGGTCACATGACCAGTGGGAACATTCTGGAAGTGGGGCAAGGTTATATAAAGGGGTCCTCTGAGGGAATCTCTTGATAGCTAGTCAGATTACAGCAACAAGCTCATCTCAATTGAGCTATTATATTTTGTGTGAAATTGTCCAGTAAGATTTGCAGTCTAAAGTGTTTCTTTAAGGCTTCTGTTGAATCTCCATTTGTTTGAGGGGGGTAATAAACTTAGAAGTTTCCTATGCATAACAATTCTCTCAGGAAATATTAAAACTCGGATTTTGTGCTTCATTGTCAGGTACTAGTTGCTCTGGGTTACTTTCCTGCTGAGGACTGTGTAAAGAAATGTAATTACAGTAGCCAATTTTATCTTAGAGACAAATGCAATTTACTGTAATATTCAATCAATGTTATAGAAAATTGTCAGTCCACAGGGGCCTCTGTGAAAGGACCTACAATATCAATAGTTAGCTGTTTTCAATCAGAATCAAGAAATAGCACTAGCTGGAGTGGTGAAAAGCATGACAGCAGATTTGTCCCTGACCCCCTGATAAACAATGAAAGGCTAAATGGCAGTTAAAACATGGACATGCGCATCTGGCCACTGATAAAGTTCATATGGTCTTTTCTTCGTTCTTATACAGTAATTCCTTAGTTATTCTCATATGCAAGTTGTATAGCATGCTCTTTCAAGGTCACTGGTATTAGTAAGCTATGAAATTCACAGACAATAGAGGCATCAACCAAAGACAGTTAATGTCTAATCCTGTAGAAAGGTTGTAAAAGAGGACTCAATTTATTTTTTGAGTTTAGCCATTTGCTTTGAAAAATGTCCCATAATTGCACTTATACTAGACAAGCAAGACGAGCTTGCTTGAATTCAGATGCCATAACTGCATTTACACCAGTAAATGAAATAACTTCAGCATCATCCTGTGTACTGGGAGCTGGGGATAAGGGTAACTATGACAAGCATTTAGCAGTAACATTTTCCAAACCTGGTTTGTATTGTATTGTGTAGATAGCATTAAAGTTATGCTAAAGTATATATATTTTTTAGTTAAACATAACAAACATGTTATACTTACCTGCTCTGTGCAGTGGTTTTGCACTGAGCAGCCCAGATCCTCCCCTTCTCATGTTCCTCTTCGGTGCAGCTTGCTAAGGGGCACCTGAGCCACAGCTCCCTGTGTCCATTCAGACATGGAGCTGTGGCCAGGCCCTGCCCCTTTTCGCCTCGTTGGCTGAATGACTTTGATTGTCTCAGCCAATGAGGAGTTGAGTCCTGGGCAGCTGAGACACTCTTGCAACATCGCTGGATCGAGATGGGATAGAATGGATCTAGGAGCCACAGACAGGAGCCTGTACACTGCCTGCCCCCTCCAGCCCACTAACCATTTTAAATGCTCCTGGGGATGGGAGAACCCACCCCCAGGCTCCTCCTATTGTTGAGGGCATTGTATATTTTGCCCCATTCCAAAATGGCACCCGGAGATTCCGTTGGGCAGTGTGCATGTGCAGACCGGGCGCGGCCCAATGACATCATCGGGAGCGGCCTAGGCTGGTAAATACAGCGTCCGGCAGCCGCCCCACACCTATAGGACTCCTGTTGCATGAGACGGGTTGCTCCCCCCCGCCCGACCAGTAAACAGAAGCCATGGAAGCACACCGCCTGCCATGACTAGGAACAGAAGGTAAGGAGGATAGAGAATAAAGCCAAAGAAAAAGGAAGGCTGAAAGAGGACAGACAAAACAGGTAAAGACATAGCCTGCAGGGCCAGAGGAGCCCATAAAAATTAGGAAATTAAAAGCTGCCCCCCACACCAAGCTCCAGAACTTAGTCAGGCTAGATGGCAGATTTCGTTCCTAAAGAGGAAACACTGCAGGGGCCCATCAAGATTCCAAAACAAGGGCCCCCAGGCCATTAAGCTCCTTAAGCAGACCGGGAGCTGGGACTTCGCACTGGGAGAGGCAAGAACCCAGTGTCACGGTACTACTTACAGCGAACCCTCAGGCGAGCAGGTGACACGGGATCCCCCCGGGGTGTGGAATCTAAGAGTTAGCCGGTGTTCCGCCAGTGACCCTCTCACGAAGGTTTGGACTTAGCTGCGTGCTGACCCCAGGTCACGACCCCCGGGTTCACCCTGCTCGCTAGGGAAGTACCAGAAGACACTGTAGTCAAGGATGGATGGATGAAGCAAGGAAAGCCAGGGAGTGAGCCAAGGTCAGGGCGGGCTGCAGACAACGTAATCAGAACAAGCCGGGTCGGTACACAGAAGATCAGATCACGAGAAGTCAGGTAAAGCAGGTTACACAGGGGAGCCTCAGGAACAAACGTTGCTCAAGCAACCAGTAGCAGGTTTGAAAGGGATTTAAATAGAAAAGCACATGAGGGCTGGACAGGAAGTAGCAGGAAGGAATCATATATTAGGCAACAGGTGAAGGGCGTCGACACCCATAGCTGGAGAGTGCACAGAGCTGAACACCAGACAGTGGACAACAGATGCCAGCCGACCCACTGCAGTAAAGGTGAGACACAGATCAGCTCCGCAGCTGATCTGTGACACCGAGATGGCTACTGCTTGATCTGGCGGAGAATAGGAAATGGACCAATGAAGCGAGGGGCAAATTTCATCGAGGGTACCCCCATTGTATACTGATCATAAAAATCTGCAGTATTTACAATCCGCGAAATGCTTGAACCCATGTCAAGCTCGCTGGGCCCTCTTTTTCGCCGGCTTCAATTTTAACATTACTTTCCGTCCAGGTGCCAAAAACCTTCGGGCCGATGCCTTGTCCAGGTCATTTGATGTCAATGATTCTGAGAATCACCTAGATCCTGGTCCCATCATTCCTCCGCATCGTATTCTAGCCACCACTCAGCTCCAGTCTACGCAGCCTCCTCCTGGTAAAACTTTTGTAGCCCCTGCACTTCGTCCCAAACTCCTTGCTCGGGCACATGACTCCAAGTTCTCTGGACATCCTGGCATTCCTCGTACTTTTGACCCTCTCACGAAGGTTTGGAGCTGCATGCTGACCCCATGTCACGACCCCCGGGTTCACTCTGCTCGCTAGGGAAGTACCAGAAGACACTGTAGACAAGGATGGATGGATGAAGCAAGGAAAGCCAGGTAGTGAGCCAAGGTCAGGGTGGGCTGCAGACAACTTAATCAGAACAAGCCGGGTCAGTACACAGAAGATTAGATCACGAGAAGTCAGGTAAAGCAGGTTACACAGGGGAGCCTCAGGAACAAACATTGCTCTAGCAACCAGTAGCAGGTTTGAAAGGGATTTAAATAGAAAAGCACATGAGGGCTGGACAGGAAGTAGCAGGAAGGAATCATATATTAGGCAACAGGTGAAGGGCGTCGACACCCATAGCTGGAGAGTGCACAGAGCTGAACACCAGACAGTGGACAACAGATGCCAGCCGATCCACTGCAGTAAAGGTGAGACACAGATCAGCTCCGCAGCTGATCTGTGACACCGAGATGGCTACTGCTCAGCGGCAGAAGTGGGGGACATAATACTGCTTACTTTGTCCCTGGTGCGTGAAGGTATGAGGAAAAAAAGAAAAATGGGGGGGTGTCCAGCAACTCCTTTTTTTATACTATTTACTGGTCCTGAGGGAGTGGTCAAGAGGCGGAGCTCTATCACTAGTATGCTGGCATGTTGGCGACAGGAAAAATTATTTTAGTTGTGGTTTAATGCTCCTTTACCACCTGCCAATGTGCTAGGTAACAGGCAAACAGGAAAGTATACGCAATTTCCAATACATAAAAAAACTTTAGAACATGTCCCATTTTCTAGGCTTTGCCACAACTTCCTGCCTCCATTGAATTCAATTTTTGCAACACTTCAATAATATATAGTATCTCACAAAAGTGAGTACACCCCTCACATTTTTGTAAATATTTTTTGATATCTTTTCATGTGACGACACTGAAGAAATGACACTTTGCTACAATGTAAAGACATGCACAGAGCAGAGGAGGAACGGAATCAGCGTAGTGCATACATGACAGGGTTAGAAGGGGAACCGGTTGTAAGGGGTTAACATATTTTAAAGTAACAAGTTACTACTGGCAATTGCCTTATTGTCCCAGAGGAGGAAGTGACGGGGTGGGGCCAATAGGCAGTTGTCCGGAAGTCAAGGTCCCGGTACACTCACTGTTAGGATATCGTCAGAAGAGCATCTGCTGTCCTGGTTCCTGTGGAAAAGACAGACAAAAAGCAAAATGAGCGATTTGGAGCGTCTGATGGCTCAACTTAGGGCTGCTGTGGGTATTCATGGCTCGGAATGGGTCCAGAGTCAGGTTGCAGCCACTCTACAGGGGGTCCACCAGAGCCCCCCGCAAGTGGGGCATTCTACGCCACGTGCTCGGAGGTCTCGGCTTCTGGAGCGATATAGCCCAGATCGGACCCCAGGGCTCAGCGCTGGCTAGGGTGCCCACAAGTGGAACCTCCAGGCTCCCCTGCTAAGTGCACGCCTTTTCCTCTGCCTTTTTTTTTACTCACCTGCAAAGGAAAAGGCATAATCAGCTAGTATGCACCACATACTAGCTCATTATGAAATACTTACCTTAGAACGAGGCCCTGACATCTGGCCTGATCCACGCCGAGGGAGCTGACATGTTCCCTCGGCGTTTCTTCCGGGTATCGCGGCTCCGGAGCTGTGAGTGGCCGGAGCCGCAATATCGTCATGCACGCGGAAGATTTCTTTACGGCAGGGTCCGGCCTCTGCCGGACTTTCAGCCGAGAATCCCCTGTGTGCATGCGCCGCTGCAGTCAGCGGCGCATTGCGAGGGGAATATCTCCTAAACCATACAGGTTTAGGAGATTTTTTTTTTTACCTACAGGCAAGCCTTATTATAGGCTTTCCTGTAGGTTAAAGTCCAAAAATTTACTATACTACCACTTTAAGTAGTTCAAAGCTGTCCCTCTGTAGATAGCTAGTTGGGTATTGCACCTGGATGCTTCTACTCTATAGGCTCTGGGGTGTAGTGGTTGAAGATACTCGCTCAGTCCCTTTGGTGGACCCTGTAGCTCATGTGGTGACTGCTGGGCAGGCCTTCTGCTGGACAAGTCCCAATGGGTCAATGTGGCTCAGATAAAACTAGCTGAGGCTGATATGGTGTAAGGCTTCCTCTGCTGCTCTCTCTCTCTCTCTCGCTTCTTCCTCCTGCCGAGGGGCACAGCCCCCCAGCATAGGGGTCCCCTCCAGGCAACTGGACACTGAACTCTGCTCCCACATGGCTAAGTTCCAGCATATTTATGGGCTATCTCTCTAGCTTCTGGACTGTCCTCACCCAGGGATTGGAGGAGACTCCATAAATATTTAGGCATCATCTCTGCCTCTCCTCCATTTAAGTTCTAGAACTCTCCTGCAGTTCTAGAAGCCAGGGTGCGGTAACAGGAGCCCAATTAAATGTACCTATTGCACACGGGGGTGTCGCATATGCTGTACAAATACTATATAGAATAAGCAGTATACAACCAAACTGCAGGCAACATGCCAGAGAGATGTATGTGAAATTTACACCACAGCAGAAATAGATGTAACATGCAATTTTCCTGTGCATAACTTAGTAGCAGACATGTAACATCCAATACATCTCAGACGCATGTATGTGACAATGTGACATGTATAACTACACCAATAACAAATGTAACTTTACTTTAGTAAATCAACTCCACTGCCACATTTTGTGAGACATGGGGAGGATCATTCACTAAGAAGAAGGCACTGCACCAGTTCATACAGTAATTGGTATGCCGGAAAGATCATTAATCTAACATGCGAACCAGCGCACATTGAAGCGCAAATAGCGATAATAAATACCCACATATGTAAACTGCAACTAGTGCTAGGGTAACTGTGGTTTTCTCACCTATTTAGCACTTCTGATGCTAATCTCATTCTTATTACTTCTGATATATCTTTAAAATGTGTTTTTTTTCTTCTTTTTTTTACCCAAATCTTTCAATACATTACAAAGAACAAAGAAGTGTTTCTAAACCCAATAAATTAATATTTTCAGATCTTGATCTTTAACCGCTTGCTGGCCAGCCGCCGCAGTTATACTGCGGCAGGTTGGCACGGCTGCGCAAATCGCTGTAGTTATACGCTGGCTCTTTAAGAGACTATAGCAGGCGTGCGCACCCGCAGCATGTCCCCAGAGCCAATGTGCATGCCCTGCAGGCGTGATGTCCGCCGTATGCCTGCAATCGCTCCTGACAGAACAAGAACGGGGATCTGTGTATGTAAACAGACAAATCACGGTTCTGTCAGGGGAGTAGAGACAGATTGTGTGTTCCTACTAAGTAAGAACAACAATATGTCTCCTCCCCCAGTCACTCTCATCCACCCACAGTTAGAAACACACATAGGGAACACAGTTAAGCCCTTGATCACCCCCCCCCCAGGGTTAACCCCCTCCCCGCCAGTGACATTTATACCGTAATCAGTGGCTATTTTTTAGCTCTGATCGCTGTATAAATTTCAATGCTCCCAAAAAAGTGTCAAAAGTGTCTGATCTGTCCATCGTAATGTTGCAGTCCCGATAAAAATCGCAGTTTGCCACCATTACTAGTAAAAAAACTATATAATTTTTGCGCAAACCAATCATTATACATTTTTTTTTTTTTTTTACCAAAAATATGTAGAAGCATACATATTGGCCTAAACTGATGAAGAAACTCTTTTTTTTATCATTTATTGTAGCAAAAAGTACAAAATACTTTTTTTTTCAAAATTGTTGCTCTTTTTTTGTTTATAGTGCAAAAAGTGCACCCCAAATTTGTAGGCATCTTTGACTTTGGGGTTTATTTACTAAAGGCAAATCCACTTTGCACTACAAGTGCACTTGGAGCAGTCGCTGGAGATCCGAGGGGGACATGCAAGGAAAAAAAAAACAGCATTTTTGCTTCTACATTATTGGATGATAAAATCAGCAGTGCTTCCCCTCAGATTTACAGTGAGTGCATTTGCCTTTAGTAAATAAACTCCAAAGTCCAAGATACCTAATAATTTGGGATGTATACAGCAAAGTGGTAGAGTGAAATTTGCCTAATGGGGACACTAGTTAGATTGACCTGTGTGTCCCCAAGGAAAGACATTGGTAGGGTTTAACCCTCACTTACTGTTTGGTTGTGGCAGGAAGTGAAGTAAATTTTCAGAAAAGGGACACAAAGCCCAACCTAAAAAGACAAGCAGGGGTCCCGACACTCACTTGGTTTCCCCTTAAATGCCCACCATTAGAATAATAAGATTGTCTTAAGCTAGATTTTAGCTCAATGCTCTAAATCAGTGGTTCTCAACCCTGTCCTCAAGTACCCCCATGTTTGCAGGTTTTCCTTCATCTTGCACAGGTGCTTTAACCTCCCTGGCGGTATGATTATTTCAGATTTTAGGTGCTGAAAGCGGTACCATTATTTTGCATGGAAATTTGGCCTTTTATATTGTAGGCCTGTAATTCTTAGAAATAACTCACTTAAATCTGTCCAAACAAGAGTCTAGTAGACATCTCGGGTATGATAAATTTTGAAACACGAAATCATAAATTATAATATAATAAATAACAAATAATAATAATAAAAATTATTCAATAATGTAATCAAATCAAAAACACAGAAATTTGCTCAGTTGCAGAATTGTCACTGTCATTCCTTTCAGTGTTTGATGATGAATTTCCCCACGATTCACTATCGCTCAATTCTTCAAGTGATTCTAATTTATTATCGCTGTTTTCTAGCTGGTCTAAAAGCACTTTTGATGTAAACTGACATTTTTTGGTTGCTATGGACAATCTCCAGTTTCTTGGCAGAAATAGTATTTATAACAAAACTGCATACAGGACACTGGACAAACCACTAGGGACAAAGGGGATGTGTAATTATCTGATACAGTACTGTAATCTGTAAGATTACAGTATAATGTATCTATACTGTATTTTTTACTTTTTGAATTTGGCGCCGAACTCCGTCCCCATGCCTCGCAACACTTGCAGGAAACCGAGCTTGGCACTGTGACAGATCGAGCGAAGACACAGCGTTTCGAAGATCACAGAGGGGAGACATCGCAGGATCCAGGGGACAAGGTAAGTAACTTCTACATGGATTCTGCTATGCAATCCCGAGTCTGGCTCAGGGTTACCACTTTTGGTACTGAAATCTCACCCCGAGCCCGACTTAAGAATACCGCCAGGGAGGCTACATCAGAGTCAATGCCTTGGTATTTTGGACAGCTATTGTAGCTGAGATAAATTCCCAAAACATGGCCTGTTGGGGGTACTTGAAGACAGAGGCTGAGAACCACTGCTCTAAAATGGAAAATTGAATACTTACCTTTCTGTAATTTTCTTTTCCTGGTGTCTATCCATGGCAGCATATGCACAATCCATCCATATGCTGCGATGATGGCACTAGGAATGTAGCTTTTAGACAAATCAAATTTTTTTGTTTTACCATGCCAATCAGCCTAGTTAAGCTGCAGCTGGGAAATCTGTTCCATGAAAATTGTTTAGGAGGGAGTGTAAAATGCATTACTTGGATTGAGCATACATCTGCAAAAAAAATTATTAAAACATGTAAAACATAAAAAATTACTACACATTTTATTGGACAACAAAACAGGACTTGGAAAAGAGCAAAGAAAGCAAAAAACACATGTATGTTAATTTGAGACACTAACAGAATATGGTTTTGAGGTCTGACCATTTTGCAGAGGAAAATAACAGGAGTTAAAGGGACTGCGCCCACAAACGGACAATCTCTTATAGATTTAAACAGTCACAACATCTTGAGGAAGATTTTGCAAAATAATACAGCAAAGACAATTAAATCAAAGTGAAACTAACAACCTACAAAGGACACACATTGACAACATCAAAAATATTTCAGGGGAAAATATCCCCCCCAAAAAAAGTTTTCAGTTTTCTGGAAGGACCAGTCAGCATTTCTATGTCTCCATTTTGTGGCCAAAAGGAAAAATTGCATTACAACATGCTTGCTACATAACATAGGTTTCGGTGCTAATGAGGCCATTGAAAACAGATGCACAGTCCATTAAACACACAAAATGTTGTGGGTACATCTGTTAAGGATGTCCTTAAATTACTAACCCCAAAAAAAAAAAAACTCTCTGAGCATGCCCAGAAAAATCCAAGTGCTGTTCACACACAAAAAGCACAAAAAAACAAACAAACAAAACAAAAAAAAAAACAAAGTCCCTGAGCAGGCCCAGACCAACCCAAATGCAGCTAGCACAAAATGAGCCACCCCCCGGTCCAAAATTAAGAACATCATCCAGCGTGCTACAAAATTACAGATGGTACAAACACCCCCCAGTCCGGGAAGCAAACAAGCAGCCTAACATGGGCAAAAGTTATACAACAAATACCTTTGCAGTCTATGGAAACTGACCTGTTAATTTTGCTAGTCCCCACTTGGCTGGCTTATATTCTAGCTATTGGCCTTAAATAGGTATGAGGGTCCAGGTCCCATCCTGAGGGACATATATCAATTTCACCAATTTTGACAACCCCAAAGCGAAATAGCGCCTTTAAAAATGTAAAATTGCTTAAAAGCTAGTAACTTTGGGGGGAAGGGGGGAATTACTCTGCCTGTAAAGTGGTGCATCTGTAGCATGTATCCAAAATGCTGCTTCAAAGATGTACGGCTTTAAGAAAATGTACAAATCTACATTGCAGCCGCAAAAGTTTAACCAACAAGGAGACAAGAGCACTAGAGAATGCAGTGGAGTGGGGAGTTCACCTTTAAAAGCAAAAGCTAGCCCAAAGAAATCCAAGGTATTAGAGGGGGTAGACAAGAACATTGGAGAATGCAGTGGAGTGGGGAGTTCCCCTTTAAAAACAAAAGCTAGCCCAAGGAAATCCAAGGGATTAGAGGGGGGAGACAAGAGCATTGGAGAATGCAGTGGCATGGGGAGTACCACTTTAAAAGCAAAAGCTAGCCAAAGGAAATACAAGGGATGGGGGGGGGGGGGGGAGAGCATTGGAGAATGGAGTGGAGTGGGGAGTTCCCCTTTAAATGCAAAAGATTAAAAAAAAAGGAATAGAGCTCCAAAGGGATGAAGCTAAGGGGAAAATCATACTGGAAGTATGCTATAGACCCCTAACCTGAGGGAGAAAGGGGAGACAGATCTCCTATCATCATGTGGATTAGCAGCAAGGATAGGAAGTGTTATCATAATGGGGGATTTTAATTATCCAGACATAGACTGGGTGGAGGGAACCGTGCATTCATCTAAGGCTTGCCAGTTCCTAAATGTCTTGCAGGACAATTTTATGGGTCAGATGGTAGACGCAGCAACTAGAAATAAAGCCTTACTGGATCTACTGATTATCAACAATATGGACCTGATCACGGATGTGGAAATATGGGAGAAATTTAGGGAACAGCGACCACAGGTCAATTGGCTTCCATATAAATCACACAAATAGGAAACATAAGGGGAATACAAAGACACTGAATTTCAAAAGAGCCAAGTCCCTAAACTACGAACCTTACATGAAGGCATAAATTGGGATAAAATCTTAGGACAAAGAATGCGGAGGAGAGATGGCTTTGCTTTAAGAGCATATTAAATAAGGGCATTAGCCAATGCATCCCATTGGGTAATACATTTAAAAGAGCAAACAAAAGTCCTGAATGGTTTAGCTCCAATGTAAAAATGCAGATAAAAGCAAAGGAGAAGGCCTTCAAAAAATACAAGGTTGAGGGATCATCATCAGGGATGAGCCGAAACCCCCCGGTTCGGTTTGCACCAGAACTTTCGAAGGACCGAAAATTCGTGCGAACTTTAGAACCCCATTGAAGTGTAAGATACTCGAATGTTCGAAATAAAAAGTACTAATTTTAATGGCTAATATGCAAGATATTGTCCTAATAAGGGTTTGGGGACCTGGCTCCTGCCTCAGGGGACATGGGTCAATGCCAAAATTGTTTTTAAAAATGGACATTTTTTCGGGAGCACTGATTTTAATGACAATTAAAGTGAAAAAAAGGGAAATATTCCTTTAAATATTGTGCCTGGGGGGTGTCTATAGTATGCCTGTGAAATGGCACATGTTTCCCGTGTTTAGAACAGTCCCTGCACAAAATTACATTTAACGGAAAAAACTTCATTTAAAACTGCTTGCGGTTTTAATGTAATATCTGGTTCCGGCAATATGGATGAAAATCATTGAGAAAAATGGCATGGGTAGCCCCCCTGCCCATTACCAGCCCCTTTGGGTCTTGTACAGATATTAAGGGGAACCCCGTACCCAAATTAAAAAAAGGAAAGGCGCGGGGTCCCCAGGCCCTATATACTCAGAACAGCAGTATACTGGCATTGCAAACAAGACAGGGACTGTGTAGGTTTGTTATGTTAAGTAGAATCTGTTTGTAATTTTGAACTGGTACATTTTGAAAGTGTAGCTCCAGTCAAAAAGTCTATTTTCAAGCTTTTTGGAAAACATGGGAAGGGTTATCACCCCTGTATAATTTGTTTTGCCGTCCGTCTTTTTTCTTTTTTTTACATTCAAGAAAGGTTTATTAGCTTATGAAGATACAGATTACAGGGGTATGCAATAGACACTGCACAAACGTAACAATGCATAACAAGATCAATACTGTGTCAACAACATTTCTTAGTCGACAATTGGGGTATCATCTAGAACAACCATGTCCCTCCCTTGCGGGCCCATCCAGACCTAGGAGAGCAGATCATTGTCCGACCCCCGATTCCATCAGGAACCATTTATTCCCATTGAACAACAAGAAAACATATTATAATGAACTTTTAGCTTATCAAAGAAGCCAAGTATAGGGATAGACGAAGAAGGGAAGGGAGAGTGAAGAGAAAAGAAGGAAAGAGGAAAAGAGCGCCTTATTCCAGAGGCTCCAAGACAGTAATAGGAGCAATATTAGTGTGGTATTAAAGTAGTATAGTACGTATTCTTCAAGACTCAAATTAAGAGTTATTATAGATATCTCAGTCAAGACACTGCTTCAGATCTGGCTGTCAAATTTCGGCTCGTGTAGTCCCCAAAAGTCTGAGAATATTTGAAGGCAAACCACGGAGACCAGGTCCTATGGTAACCATCCACCCGCTCATCGGATTGGGCCGCCGTATCTTCCATCTCACAGATAAGGGCAATTTTAAGCAGCCAATCTCGCAAAGTGGGAAAAGTTTTGGATTTCCAGTATAGTGGAATTAGAGAATTGGCTGCATTTATCATATGTCTGGTGAGCGACTTCTTGTATTTCTTAAAGGAGGTATTGGAGATGTGGAGTAAACAGCACGCCGCATCCAACCCTAGTCTGGTCTCCGTGATCTGCCTGATCAGCTCCTTCACCCCTGACCAATATGGTTGCAATCGGTCACACTGCCACCAAATGTGAAGTAGAGTGCCCTCCTCTTTATCACATCTCCAACATCTGTCAGATGAATGTGGAAACCATTTGTGGACCCTCTCCGGAGTGGCATACCAATGGGTCAACAATTTGTAGGACGTTTCCTGCATTTTCGTGCTCAGTGAGCATTTGTGTGATAAAATACAGGCCCTGTCCCATTGGTCGTCCAAAATCTGCATACCAAGAGCCCGAGCCCACTTCTCCCTGAGCCTGTGGTCTTCTCGTGGACCTAGAGATCGCAACCAGGCATATGCAAGCGTAGTGGTTTTTTGGGTGGGTTCCCCTTTCAAGCATACTGATTCTAAGTCTGTCACTGCTCTTGTGAAGTGTGGTCTACGTGTAGCATCGTTGCAATAGCTTCTAAGTTGGAAGTATGTCCACAGTGGTAATTGTGGCAACTCACTGTCAATTTTGAGATCTGAAAAGTCTTTCATCAATTTGCCGGTGAAACAGTCCATCGCTAAGAGTGGTCTTTTCGGTCTCTGCAGTTTAAGTAAAGAATTCTTTAAACCCGGTGTAAAATCAGGGTTATCTCGGATAGGGGTTAGGGGGCTCAGAGGAGTGGAAAATTCGGGTTGTTTAGCTAGTACATGAAAAATATTGAGAGTAGTGCCTACAGTGGGGTGAGATAGCATAGATCTGGGGTATCTAAGCCGCGGGATCCAGGGAGAGAACTGAAGAGTGATTGTGCTAGCTTCCTCTTCCAAAAGAACCCAATCTTTAACCCGGGAGTGACAATGCCAATCTATAATACGCGCAACATGTGCGGCGTAATAATAAAGTTTGTAATCAGGCACACCCAGGCCACCCCTGTCTTTAGGTTTGGTCAAGAGAGTCTTTTTCAGTCTGGGGGGCCTGCGCGACCAGATAAAACTCGTTTGAAGGGAGTGTAAGGATTTAAAAAAGCTCATGGGTATCCTGATGGGTAAAGTGCGGACCAAGTAAAGCACTTTTGGCAGTATAGCCATCTTACAAATGGCCGCCCTGCCAAACCATGAGAAGTAACCCGGTCCCCACCTCTGGAGGTCCTGTGCAATGCTTTTAAGAAGGGGGGGGGGAATTCTGCGCATACGTCAGTGAAAGTCTGGGGGTCAACCAGATACCTAGGTACTTAATAGCTGAAGCAGTCCATTTAAAAGGGGTACCGGCCCTGGCCACCGACAATCGGGCCTCGGGTAGAGACACATTCATGGCCATCGATTTAGAGTAGTTTATTTTGAAGTTGGAAACATATCCAAAGTGTGTAAATTCATGTAAAAGAGAGGGGATAGTAGTATGGGGTTCTGTCAAAAAGAACAGTAAATCATCGGCGTAAGCCGCGATTTTGAAAATCCTCTCTTTTAGTTGGAAACCCTTGATCGATGGGTTCATGATGGTGTGCCTTATGAATGGCTCTAGTGCGATAATGAAAAGCAGGGGCGACAATGGTCACCCCTGCCTTGTGCCATTCTTGATAATCACTGTGTCTGAGAGTGAACCATTCACTTTAAGCCTGGCTGAAGGGTTCCAGTACAGTGCCGAGATCCAAGCCATCATGCCAGGGCCCAAGCCAGTACGCCTACACGCCTCAAACATATAATCCCAAGCTACTCGATCGAAGGCCTTCTCCGCGTCGGTTGACAAGAGAAAGCCCTCGATCTTTCGCTGGTGTGCTAGATGAATCAAGTTTAGGGACTTTGTCACATTGTCCTTTGCCTCCCTGCCCGGCATGAATCCGGCTTGCGCGGGTCCAATCAGTTCATGTAGTAGGGGTTTCAGTCTGTTAGCTAGGATTTTTGCTACAAGTTTAACATCTGTATTTAGGAGGGATATGGGCCTATAACTGGAACAATTAAGCGGATCCTTCCCTTCCTTGGGAAGGACAGTGATAAAGGCGGACAAGAAATCGTTAGAAGTCGGGCTCCGGGTAGTCAAAGAGTTCATTGCATTTCTGAAGGGGTTGAGTAAAATCTCTGTAAATGTCTTATAATAAATAGCGCTAAACCCGTCCGGCCCGGGACTCTTGCCCGTCTTTAACTCCCTAATGGCTGTCTTAATTTCGGAGTCGTCAAAGGGTTTATCTAGCTGGATACTGTCTTCTTCGTCAAGTCTGGGGAGATTTGCTGCGTCTAAGTAATTCCGAATCGCCTGAGCCCGATCTTCTCCCAAATCTGGCGGTCTATGCAGGTTTGGAAGATTGTATAGGTCCGTATAGTAGTTTTGAAAATGTCAAGCAATCTTCTCAGTTTCGATATCTGTCCGTCCGTCCCCACCAGTGATACCCCTGATGTGGTTGTTGGCTAATCGTGTATTTAAGGCCCTCGCTAGAACTTTGCCTGTTTTGTCTCCATGTTCGTAATATACTTTCTTCCTAAAGAATAAAAATCTCCTGGTGGTATTGTCTAAAAGCTGTTTAAGAGTTTTCCTTGTCTCAAGTAACGCCTCTGCTGAATCTACTGTAAGGGAGCGTTTATGTAACGATTCTAGTGATCTTATTTTAGCGGTCAAGTCATTAATCATTTTGTCTCTCTCCCGTTTTTTACGAGAGCCCATGCGTATCAGCTCGCCCCTAATATGACATTTGTGGGTCTCCCAGATCACTAAGGGGTTCATCCCAGGTGTGTCATTTAGCTTGAAGAATTCAGTTAAGGAGGAAACCAGGTCCTGCAGTAGCGTGGGATCCGTTAATAGTGACGAGTTTAGTCTCCACGTATTGTGTCTGGCCGAGGTGTTTGTCAAGTCTAGCGACACAGATATTGGCGCGTGGTCAGAGATGGTTTGTATGCCGATGTGAGCAGCGCCCAGCAGCGACAGGTCTCTCTGCGTAATGAAGATGTAGTCTATTCGTGAGTGGCGGTTGTGTGGAATGGAAAAGAAGGAATAGTCCCTTCCCTCCGGGTTCAGGTGACGCCATGAGTCTACTAAATTCAAGGAGTGCAAGAGTTTCTTAATGCTCTTAAGAGCCCTATAAGGGATGGCAGTTTTGCCATTGGAGGTGTCCTCAGTCGGAATGAGGGGGACGTTGAAATCCCCTCCCAAAATCAGTCTACCCGAGCCGAAACATTTCAGTTCGGCAGTCAGTTTTCGGCAGAAAGTGAGTTGAGCTGAATTGGGAAAGTACACGTTCGCCAATGTCAGGGGGGTCCCTCTGCAGATCCCTTTGAGGATGAGGAATCTCCCATCTGGATCTACCAGTGTGTCCGAGACCTCGAAGGCCGCCTCTCTACTCACCAGTATCGAGACCCCCTTCGATTTGGACCCGGGACTGGTGGCGTGATATGCATCAGTAAAGTATGAGTCAGTCAACCTCGGTACGTGTCCTGTCTTAAAATGAGTCTCCTGTAAAAATACAAAATTGGGCCTACCTTTTTTAAGTTCTCTTAGTAAGGTCTCTTAGTAAGGTGGTTCTTTTTTCGGGGATGTTAAGCCCCTTGACATTGTGGGAGATTACCGTTGGGTTACGTCCCAAATCAGAATATGCCATGGTTCAGACTCAGAGAGGCGTGGGATCCGACACCTATAGAAGCAATCTCAATAAGATATTTGGAAACAGAAAGATATAATTTTAGTTAATATCAGTAGCAAACAGTATACTCACACCAACGTGTTTATCGCAGTAAGGCAAAGTAAAGTGGTAGAGAATAGCGAGGAAAGTAAGAAAGGTGAAATGAAATGAAGACGGAGTTGTAGGTTACACCCCCTTAAGATTAAATAACCGTCCCAGGGGGGTCAAGATTAGTGCGTGAGACAGGTCCCGGAGTAACCCGCCCAGTGCACTATTGTGGGGTCCGGGGAGGCCCTCCCCGGAGACAGCAACCTTCACTGCGCGGGCCACCACAGGTCAATTAACCCAGTGACCGCACTGCGAAGGAAAGTATTTAACAGTACCGTACTGTCGTTCAAATACAGCGGTAACTCAACTGAATATGTTAGGAGCCGTCGTGAGCGGCTCCATAAGGCATATGGTGAGTGCTAAATGGTCTGCTACAACAACAAACGCACAGTGCAAACTGGAAACTAAGTAATAAAGATAAGCAAGCCTAACAAATAATAATAAACAAAACATTAAGGCACTTTTGACCCTCTAATATACCATGCCCACCACCCGCCAGAGTATGGACTAAGGGGACCGTTTCTTCCCTAAACTATCATCCTCGTCAATATTTAGAGGTCCGCAGGATACCATCAGTCCTCTAGAACTGCAGTGTTCAGAAAGTCAACTGTCTTCCCACATTATATCAGTTCCACAATTGCAGTTGCTCAGTACTGGTGCTGTAGCTCCTAGGAGACACCTAGGACCCAGGGTTACATCGTACATATCATGATCCCATAAAGAGTCACCTCTCCGGTTTGTGAGCAGTCAATTTGAGAAATTCTACGCTTGGTGACAATGGAGCGAGATAGTCACAAAGGGTAAACGATGTTCAGGTGGGATAAGAGTATCCTTAGTGGCCCCAAGAAGTAGGCAGGCATAAGTGCATTACGGGTCCTAGGCTTCCATCAGGTTCCTAGAGGAATGCGGGCGACTTCGGGGAGTCCCCCTTGGTGAGAATTCTGCACGTCCCTGCCTCTGCCGCTTGGTGAGATGTTTCTCCGGCGAGGTCAGTGGGGAGAAAGGTGGGCTCCTGTCCTTAGGTGGCAAGGAGAACTCCTGGTACCATTCAGGCAAAGCAATCTGCTCAAGCTGGAGGGCAGCACAAAACTCTGGAAGGTCTGCAGGTGTTCATAGGATGTGTTGCTTACCCCCGTGTGTGACCAGCAAAGCGAAGGGAAAGCGCCATGAGTATCGCAGTTCTTTCTCTCTCAGCCTATCCAGCAGGGGACGCAGAGCCCTTCGGTTTTTTAGAGTAATTTGGGATAGGTCCTGAAAAAGTTTTATGGTCTCTCCATTAAACACGATCTGATCATTCCTGCGGACCCTGGCCATTATATCCTCTTTGATTGTGAAACTCTGTAGGCAGCAGATGATATCGCGAGGGGGTAGTGTATCAGGGCCTCTCACTCTGAGCGCCCTATGCGCTCTAACAAAGTCAATAGCAGAGTCTTCCGGACGTTCAAGCAGGGTATTAAAGACCCTCTGTAAGACTGAGGTGATTTGGTCAGGCGCAACAGACTCCGGTATGCCACGAACCCTGATATTGTTACGCCTCCCCCTGTTGTCCAAGTCCTCTAAATGTCTATTCATTTCCATCTTGCCTTCCTCTGAGGCCTGCAATGCAGAGGCCTGGGTCTTGAAAATGTCGGAGATGTCTCGGCCGGGATTGACTGCCACTGAGCGGCGGGGACGGGTCTGATGCTGATGCTTATTCTGCTTGCTCATTGTTGCGCCGTTTGCTGTTGTAAACAGACGGGCTGGGGCCGCTATCCGACGGAGCTCTCCCTCTAGGCTGCCATCTCCGTTGCGCGCCAAGCCATGCCCCCGTCCGTCTTTTTTCATCTCACTTCCTGTTGTCTCTTTCTGTTTGCAAGTAGGAGATGTTCGTAAGTTGGATGTTTGAAAGTAGGAGCCTGCCCTATATGCGCTGCAGAAATGGGGGCCTAAGGTGTTGGTGTTGCCACAACACTGTAAGCCCTTAAAGTAACTCTTGGTGGGCGCTGGAGCACCCTGCTGTGAATGATTATATCAAGAACTGTAATTACATGCCATTGTTCAACAGTGGTAGAAAAATTGGGCCTTTGGTGGTTGTGGTGGTGGTGCTGGTGCCACAACACTATAAGTCCTCACAGTTACTGGGCACTGCTTGCTGGTGCCACAACACTGCAACCTTTCCCATATACTCCATTTGGAGTGCAGGAATGAACCCTGCTGCAAAGCATTGCATCAAAAATTGTAATTACACACCCCTGTTAAACAGAGGCTGAAAAATTGGGCTGGTGGCATCACCCAGAACTAAAACTGTTCTTCCAAGATATCAGCGGGATCATTGAGGAAGAAGAGGATAGTCAGTCAACATAACAGGACAGTCACTCAGCATCAGCATAGGCAGTCTTGAAGGGATGTAACATTTAAAAAAAGAATTAATCGGTTACATCAGCTTCAGGTGCTTGGTAGCTGGTGGTGATCCAAGACTGATTCATCTTTATGTGATCGGTTACAAAGCCACCAGCAGCACTTAAGGTGCATTCCGAAAGAACGCTGGATGCAGGACAGGCCAGTAGCTCAATTTCATACTGTGCAAGCTCTGGCCAGTGATCCATGTAAATCAGAGGCTGGCGATGGTTGCTCGAACTGATCATACCTTGGGGCTGTGGACTAAAAAATTGTCTGAACGCATCGGTCAGATGGCAACCTTCTCCACCGCTCCTTCTGTGACTGACCAAAGCCTCAGCAACACGTTGTCCAGGACCAGGTGTTTGTAACCTCCCAGTCTCTGGGAACGCATTGCACAGACCTTTCTGCAAGGCCTCCCGGAGATGTCTCTGGGTCACTAAGGACAACATGATCCGCAGCCACCTCCTTCCAGCCACGTAGAAGTCCACGGGTTTCTTGGGACTGTAAATCATCCCTAAAAGACTGCTGATGCTGAGTGCCAGGCTCCACTTCCATGCTGACACAATCCTCCTCCTCCTCCTCCTCTTCCTGTGTGATGGGTGGGACAGCAGGAACACTGTATGGATAATGGGAGCCTTGAGAGGCAAGGAAGTCCTCCTCTTGCTGCCTCTGTTCGGCCTCAAGTACCCTGTCCATTATTCCACGCAGCATATGCTCCAACAGGTAGACAAGAGGTACAGTGTCACTAATGCATGCACTGTCACTGCTCACCATCTGTCACGGTCCCTACCGTGTATTTTGGACAGCCAGGTGTAGTCATGCCTCAAGTGGCTCTGGGTGGTATTGAACTCATGACTGCCAGTAGTTGTTCCCGTTACCTTACCTCTGAGCCACACCTCAGTTCTATTCTGCCTGCTTTCCAGCCATGTCTAGTTTTGCATAAGTACTGTGGGCAATTCTGTTTGTACCTGTCACTCTTGGATCAGCTGTGGCAGGTTACCTAATCAGCTAGGGTATAAAACACTGCCTCACTCTGAGGGCTTTGTCAGTTCATTGTCTCTTGTTGCCAAAGGTTCCTGTGTTCCTGTGTTCCTGTGTTCCTGTGTTCCTGTGTTCCTGTGTTCCTGTGTTCCTGTGTTCCTGTGTTCCTGTGTTCCTGTGTTCCTGTGTTCCAAGACTGACCCCGGCTACCGACCCTGGCTTGTATATCGTTTATTCTGTCTTCTGGAATCCCTGACTACGGCTTTACCTGGACAATCCTTTGGCAAATTCCTGTCAAGCCCCCGTGCACAGATTCACAGCCCAGGTAGCTTATCTGTTTGTTACTGTGGGCTGTGTTTATTTGCAAGGGTGAGCCTACATCTCTGCAACATGGACTCCAATCTAGGTAAGCCCTTACATAATGAACTGACCAACAGGGAGTCCGCAGAGATGTACAGGATGCTCACCTCCCTTGCTCTACAAGTCTCCAGCTTGGGCCAGACCATTGCTGAGCTGCAGCAAGAAGTCCATTTGTTTAGAGGCACAGTACACCCAACCCTGGAACCTGCATGTCCAGAACCGTTTGTTTTGATGCCTGAGAAGTTTGATGGTAATCGTGCATCCTTCTTTTGTTTTAAGATGGATTGTGAGCTGTTGTTTGCCCTTAAGCCTAGGACCTATGCCACTGACTTTATTAAGATTCGTGCTTCCATCAACCTGCTCACTGGACAATGCAAAACATGGGCTCATCAGCTTTTACAGGAAAGGAGTCCAGTCTTGGATAGCTGGGAGGCATTCATGTTTGCTCTGGATTCTTGCATTCCTGTTTCTAAGACCAGAGTTCCCAAGTCTACTCTTTGCTCATGTGGCCTGCGGGCATCCAAGGACAGAAGTACCCGGTACAGATACGACTCCATGCCATCACAGTATGTTCCAAGTTATGAAGCTGAAGTCCTTACCCCACAAAGCCTAGACGCCCCTAAGGTCACACGCACACCTTCCCTGGGAGACGTAGAACCCATGGAGATAGGGGCCATCCGGCCCAAGCTATCTCAAGGTGAAAGAGAGCGGAGGAGAGACTGTGGTCTTTGTTTTTACTGTGGGGGGAGAGGGCATCTTATATCTCTCTGTCCAATTCGCCCACCTCGGTCTAAGGTTCTCCAAGTGGGTACTTCTAGGATCCTTCCTGCTGTCCCTGAATCTCTGCCTGCTATCCAGCTCGAAGTGTCGGTGCCTGTTTCCCCAGTTGAAGTGCCGGTGTCCCCGCTTGAAGTTCCTGTGCCGGTGTCCCCGCTTGAAGTTCCTGTGCCGGTGTCCCCGCTTGAAGTTCCTGTGCCGGTGACCCCGCTTGAAGTTCCTGTGCCGGTGACCCCGCTTGAAGTTCCTGTGCCGGTGATCCCGCTATCTCCTGACTGTACGTATGCCTCAAATGGCACCATAGTCCGTAAGCAGGACCTGAAGACTTTCGAAAGAGCCTTGCGAGCGACGAAAGTCTACCCAACTGGAACTTCTAAAACTAAGAAAGCCCAAAAGAAATAGGATGTTCCATGCTCTGAGGGCATTCCTAAGGGGAGGGAACTGTCACGGTCCCTACTGTGTATTTTGGACTGCCAGGTGTAGTCACGCCTCAAGTGGCTCTGGGTGGTATTGAACTCATGACTGCCAGTAGTTGTTCCCGTTACCTTACCTCTGAGCCACACCTCAGTTCTATTCTGCCTGCTTTCCAGCCATGTCTAGTTTTGCATAAGTACTGTGGGCAATTCTGTTTGTACCTGTCACTCTTGGATCAGCTGTGGCAGGTTACCTAATCAGCTAGGGTATAAAACACTGCCTCACTCTGAGGGCTTTGTCAGTTCATTGTCTCTTGTTGCCAAAGGTTCCTGTGTTCCTGTGTTCCTGTGTGCCTGTGTTCCAAGACTGACCCCGGCTACCGACCCTCATCATCCCGTTACCTTACCTCTGAGCCACACCTTAGTTCTATTCTGCCTGCTTTCCAGCCATGTCTAGTTTTGCATAAGTACTGTGGGCAATTCTGTTTGTACCTGTCACTCTTGGATCAGCTGTGGCAGGTTACCTAATCAGCTAGGGTATAAAACACTGCCTCACTCTGAGGGCTTTGTCAGTTCATTGTCTCTTGTTGCCAAAGGTTCCTGTGTTCCTGTGTTCCTGTGTTCCTGTGTTCCAAGACTGACCCCGGCTACCGACCCTGGCTTGTATATCGTTTATTCTGTCTTCTGGAATCCCTGACTACGGCTTTACCTGGACAATCCTTTGGCAAATTCCTGTCAAGCCCCCGTGCACAGATTCACAGCCCAGGTAGCTTATCTGTTTGTTACTGTGGGCTGTGTTTATTTGCAAGGGTGAGCCTACATCTCTGCAACATGGACTCCAATCTAGGTAAGCCCTTACACCATCCTTGTGGCCTCCTCAAATGGTGACAGGACAGTGTATGCATCCCTGATCAAGCCCCACTGGCGGGGTGAGAAAAAATCTGAGCTCCCCTGACCCTGTCCTGGTGCCGTAGTCGCACAGGTACTCATTGATGGCCCTCTG
This sequence comes from Lithobates pipiens, assembly GCF_037356315.1. Taxonomy (NCBI): domain Eukaryota; kingdom Metazoa; phylum Chordata; class Amphibia; order Anura; family Ranidae; genus Lithobates; species Lithobates pipiens. The sequence continues at coordinate 179,773,646 of NW_027507758.1, forward strand.
CTGCATGTGCAGCCACTGCAGCATGACCATCGTGGAGTTCCACCTGGTGGGCATGTCACATATAAGGCGGTTCTTGGGCATGTTCAACTCCTTTTGGAGCTCAGCCAGCCGAGCACTGGCATTAAATGATCGGTGGAAATGCACACAGACTTTCCTGGCCTGCCTCAGGACATCCTGTAAGCCCGGGTATCTGCCCAAGAACCGCTGCACCACCAGGTTAAGGATGTGAGCCACACGGGGCACATGGGTCAATTGTCCCTGGCGGAGAGGAGGTTGGTGCCATTGTCGCAAACCATCATTCCTAGCTTAAGCTGGTGTGGCATCAACCACCTCTCGGCCTGCCCCTGCAGAGCTGACAAAATATCTGCCCCAGTGTGGCTCCTGTCCCCCAAACAAACCAGGGAAAGCACGGCATGGCATCTTTTCGCCAATGGAGCACCGCTGGTTCTGAGGACAGAGCACTGGAAGAGGCCATGGAGGAAGAAGAAGAGGAGGGGGTGGAGGAGAGAGGTGTGTTACAACCAGTAGTAGCATTTTGGAGGTTTGGTGGTGGAACAACCTCCAACACTACTGCACCTTGTCCTGCATCCTTCCCAGCTGACCCAATGGGCCGTGAAAGATAGGTAACATCCCTGTCCATGCCTGCTGGACCATGAGTCAACGGTAATATTCATCTTACCACTGACCGCCCTGTCAAGCGAGGCAAGGACATTGCCTTCCACATGCCGTTAGAGAGCCGGAATCGCATTCCATGAGAAAAAGTGGCGTGTGGGAACCTGCCACTGAGGAACCGCACATTGCACAAACTCACAGAAAGGGGCCTAGTCTACCAACTGAAAAGACAGCAGTTGAAGTGCTAGCAATTTAGCCAAGCTAGCATTCAACCGCTGGGCATGTGGATGGCTAGGCGTGAACTTCTTTTGGAGAACTCCAGCAATAAAGGGTAGATACAGGTGTATATTGTGCTGCGCAGGAGGCACACAACACCCACTAACTCCTGCAGATGGCTGTATTAGAGAACACCAACAATAAAGGGTAGATACAGGTGTATATTGTGCTGTGCTGGAGGCACACAACATCCACCAACTCCTGCAGATGGCTGTATTAGAGAATAACAGCAATAAAGGGTAGATACAGGTGTATACTGCACTGGAGGCACACAACACCCACTAACCCCTGCAGATGGCTGTATTAGAGAACACCAGCAATAAAGGGTAGATACATGTGTATAATGTGCTGGAGGCACACAACACCCACTAACTCCTGCAGATGGCTGTATTAGAGAACAACGACAATAAAGGGTAGATACAGGTGTATACTGCGCTGGAGGCACACAACACCCACTAACTCCTGCAGATGCCTGAGAAAAGAACACACTGTCCCTGCCTATCTAGCTCTTTCACTGCACGCTGGATCACACTACACAAGGCCGCCGCGCTGGCGGCCTTATATAGTGTGGGGCATGTACTAAACCCCCTGAGCTATAATTGGCCACAGGCATCCCAGATGGATCTCAAACTACTGTTGTGTGAAGGCAATAGAGACCAATTCATCCTTTAAGGACGGGGTACCTCCACAACTTGTCTGATAATTAACTATAATTATGGGAAATCAGGCGGGTGATGGGAAAATAGTTGAAAAGAGGACCAATCATGGTATTCATATGCCAGAAAATCTTTAATTGTGCAAAAATTTAATGAAAAATTAAATGATGAAAATTCACCCTCTAAATACCATAAAAATGTTGAAAATGTATATCAGAGACAATAATTGATACACAGGACCTATCTGCATAGAATCTGAAGTACTTTGGAAAGACACCAGCGGTGTCACATCTCCAGTGTAATAGAGCTGCACTCTGTGTTGACTCGGCTCAGCGGTATACTGCAGCTTGGTGTCCTGTGGTCTCTGCTATACGTCAATGCATTTCCCAAACCTTTATGTTCGCTTCATCTTTCAGTTGCTATATACCTGATTAAGTCTGTTATATATGATTAGCCCTATGTAATTGTGGTATTTAGCGGTGTACTTTTCCCCTCTTTATCACTAAAGCCTAGGATGATTGGCCCATTATTGAGTTTATATCCCTGCTGTACACATGCAGCGTACAATTAGCCCAGACGGGACAAGTACTGCTCGGTGTTCTAAGACAACTCACTTACAAGACCCACCCTGGCTTAGATATATGGGAATATATGTGCTCCATGTTTGATGCGATTACTTAAGATTCTAAACAGCTAGGTCCTGTGTATCAATTATTTTAAGGTGACAACGTTGTCTCTTTGATATATATTTTTAAAATTTTTATGGTATTTAGAGAGTGGATTTTCATCATTCAATTTTTGTACAATTAAAGATTTTCTGGCATATGAATATCAAATTGGTCCTCCTTTCAACTACTTTCCCATACCCCACCTGGTTTTCCTTAATTATAGTTGACAGTCATAGCGATCCTTTCGTTCTGGCCACGGAGGCCCTGGTTCCTCTTGGCGATGCACCTCAGCAGACAGTATCCAATTCCCCTACCAGTATTCCTGCACCTACTAATACAGGGCAAGTTCCCGCACCTGAACATATTCAAGCTGTAACTTTTGGGCTTGGCTGATGAAAGGGGGAGGCTGGAGAGCTTAGGATGCTCCTCTGGAGTTATTACCACCTTACTGAAGGCCAGCAAACCCACTACTAATAGGGTCTATGCCAAGATCTGGGACAGATTCACACTCTTACTGGCCAGAAGAAGCCTGGATCCTGCATCCCCACCTCTATCACCAGTATTGGACTTCCTTTAATTGGGCCTAGACATGGGCCTTAGCTTCAGCTCATTAAACTTGCAAATGTCTGCAATCTCGGCAATAACAAAGCTCAGATGGGCTGAGGAGCCATTAGTCAAACAATTCCTAAAAGCTGTCATCAAAATTCGCCCACCAAATAAATGGTATTTCCCCAATGGGATCTGTCAGTTCTACTAGGCTTTCTATCCGCACATCCCTTTGCTCCCACCGAAGAGTGTTCTCTTTGGGACATAACGTACAAGGCAGTTTTCTTGACAGCAATTACCTCTGCAAGGAGAGTGTCAGAGCTTCAAGCCCTGGGAGCATCAGAGCGGAATATAAGATTCTTCCCAGACAGAGTTAAACTAAGGCCAGTCGACCACTTTATTCCGAAAGTAGCAACACCCTTCCACCAAGCTGGTATTTGGGCTTTTCCCAACTTCCCAGAAGAGCACTCAGGAAATCTGCATGAGTTAGATATCTCCAGGACATTAAGGAGATACTTATCCGTTACCGCATCATTTAGATCTTCAGAGAAGCTCTTTATAATCCCAACAGGGAGGTAGCGAGGGAAGAGGGCCACTGCAAGAACTTTGGCAGGATAGATTGTCAAACTCATACACAGAGTGTACCGAGCATGGGGTTGTGATCTTCCTGCAGCCGTGACTGCACACTCCACCAGGGCGATGGCAGCCTCATGTGTAGCTCTCTCCAATGTGTCCATGGAAACCATCTGTAGAGCAGCATCTTTGTCCACTTAGAACGCTTTCTTAAGACATTATAGAATCGACCCGGGCACCTTGTCATCTGTAGATTTCAGTAGAAAGACTATCCAGCCATCTTTTATGATTTAAGAAATGCATTTTGGTTTAGTCAAGCAGTACCCATCCTGCCAGCTAGTTATTTATCACTAGTATGCTGCCATGTTGGCATCAGGAAAATGGAAAATTGTATCAAATACTTATAGAAATTTTCCTTTCTTGACGCTAAACCATGGCAGCATATCACCCCCACACTTATGTATGCTCCAGTATGTGGCTTGTTATGAAAAATGGGGGGGGGGTCAAACAACTCCTTTTTTTAAGCTATTCACTGGTTCTGAGGGTGTGGTCAAGAGGCGGCGCTCTATCACTACTATGCTGCCATGATTTGGTACCAGGAAAGGAAAATTACGGTAAGTATTTGATACAATTTTCAATTTTTTGGAGCGTCTCTAAGCCCATGTGAAAGAGGACATAGATCTTAGTGTCTAAACATGAAGCTTGTTTGTAAAATATTCCTTTTTGTGGTACACATACGGTATATATACAATATGCAGCATTTAACTAATATTAGCAATTCACACTCAACTGGACTTGTTTACAGATTAAGTCCAGTTCATTGTGACTAAATACTGCTAGCTCTAGTATGTATCTTGTGTCTGACTGTGCAATACATTACAAAACGTGTTTATAATGTCTGCAAAAGCATATGTGCATTTATAAAGAAGCATGTCCAGTATGGCACTGAATTTCTGCACTACTACTTGCAAACTATACATTATAATGTACTCATTGTGATTTAGCCATTCCTTATTAAGAGCTCACTCTTAATTAGGAAGCTTGATATACTGGTCTACCAATAGCATCGCTACATTCTGAAATATTCACCTTTTTAATTGCTATTATTACATTTTTGTTAAAAAATTTGCAGGGATATTGTGTTGTAACTCATTGTTAGACTGTATCAGACTGTTTCATGACTAATAGAAATATATACTTTTTCCCAGCTTCTAATCTTGGAAGGTATAAGGGGGATTTCTTTAAAGTGGGATTCCACTGGCTTGATCCTTTTTTTTTTTTTGGCATACCGGCAATCCTTATTAAAATCAAATCTAACACTTACTTTTTACTTTTTTACATCCAGCAGCATGTTGTTTTCTTATTCAAAACGATTTTATAAAACCGTCTCCTGACGGTTGTCATTTTGCCTGTGGGCATGTGAAGCCCACAGGCATCCTCTTCCGGGAGAGTGCGCTGATAAAAGACCAGCATGCACCGCCCGTTCGATTAAATCTCGCGCATGCGCAGTTAGCGCTATATCGAGCGCCGTCTTCTGCTCCTGTTGCCATGACAACGGTTGTTGTCGACGGAAGTCCCGAGAGATCGATTTCTATATATAGTGATATAGTATATATATTTATAGATATATATATATATATATATATATATATACATACATATATATCTATAAATATATATACTATATCACTATATATAGAAATCGATCACTCGCAATATATATGCACAATACATAACTCTCTCTCGCTATATATTTGCGATATCTTATACAAAATATATAGATCTCAATCAGATGTTTTTACCTATTAAAAAAACATTTAAAAATATAGTCAACCACGGCTTGCAAGATAAATGGTTGGCTGCCACTTTGCTAAGGCAACATAGATAAGCATTGTGTTGACAAGAAAAGGTCAACATTATATATATATATATATATATATATATATATATATATATATATATATATATATATATATATATATATATAGAGAGAGAGAGAGAGAGAGAGAGAGAGAGAGAGAGAGAGAGAGAGAGAGAGAGAGAGAGAGAGAGAGAGAGAGAGAGAGAGAGAGAGAGATATGTGTGTGTGTATATATATATATATATATGTTGAGAGAGATCGATTTCTATATAGTGATAATATATATAGTGATAATATCTCTCTCTGTGTATATATATATAAATATATAAAATCTAGCTCTTATTTACATTTGTGACACACACAGTCAGATTATTTATTTTTAAAATGTTTTTTGTTTTTTTTTAGCACTTCGCGCCCGCTCTATAGCCAAAAGATGGCTACAGCGCGGACGATTAGCGCCGGGAGGGCATCCCTGGACATCCTCCTGTTTAATTCCCCTCTGCGCCATGTCACAGGCGCGCATCGTGAAGTACTGTGCTGGCCGTGTCCCTTGGACACAGCCAGTCAAAGATCGCTGTAAATAGCCAATCACAGTGGATGTTTACAGCACGATCGGTGTGTCCAATGAGAGATGTGCTCATATATGTAAACATATGAGATCATCTTCCCTCGCCGGGTCTCCCTCCTCACACAGAGACAGCGTGTGAAGAGGGAGAGATGAACCGCTGAGAGATGCAGCGGTTATTTTAAAAAAAAATTATAAAAAGAAAACAAAAAAGAAAATAAAGTGGCCATCTTTCCCCACTGCCATCTGTCATCATTGCCATCTGCCCCCAGTGCCATTTGTCGTCAGTGCCACATGTAATCAGTGCCATTTGTCATAAGTGTCACGTGTCATCAATGCCACATATTAGTGCCATCTGTCATCAGTGCCACCTGTTAGTGTCACCTGCCATCTGTTAGTGTCATGTGTCATCAAAGACAGGTATCAGTGCCACATGTCATCAGTGCCACGTCTTAGTGGCATTCTGTCTTCATTTCCATGTTTTATTGCCATGTATAAGTGCCATCTGTCATTGGTGCCACATATTAGTGCCAGCTGTCATCAGTGTCACATGTCTTCAGTGCCACGTTTTAGAGGCATCTGCCATCAGTGTCACCTGTCATCAGTGCCACGTATTAGTGTCATTTGTTATCAGTCACACGTATCAGTGCCATCTGTCATCGGAGCCACGTCAGTGCCATGTGTCATTGTCCTGGTGCTCCACGGCCTTCAAAAGAGTAATAGGTAGTCACCAAGTTAGATGTGTAATTTATGCCCCTAGAACACATGAAGGTGCTCCCTGAATGTTGTGTCTCTCTGAGTGGCTAGGCTGTGTAAAAGTCCCACACGTTGTATCGTAATACTCTGTATGAGTAACAGAATTTTTTTGTGGCCTTTATTTGTGGTATACACATGCCAAGTGCGAGAAATAACCTATTACACTGAATTTTTTTTTTTAAATGTAATAACATAAAAAAAAATTATTCTTTTTTCATTTTGCTGGAGGCGATAAAATGCGCAAATCAAAATACTCACTATGCCTCTTACTCAATAATTTGTAATGTATACTTTCAATAAAGTTGTCATTTGGGGGGTATTTTTACTTTTCGTGCTTGTTCGGGTCGCAATAAATGAGATAGACCACTAGTACATCAGATGTTAGCATTTTTGAGTAATTCGCAACACAGCTTTTAGACTCCCTAACTTTCACAAAGAACAAATAATATCCAGCAGTTTGGGTTATTTGTACCAAAGAAATTTAGGTACATAGATATACATATACATATATAGATATATATATATAGATCGCCAAGATAATATATTTTTCTATTCAGTTACAGATATTCTATATTTACACAATATTCTAAATCAATTGGTTGATCCTTTTATTTTAATCAACTGCCATGGTAAGTAAAATTTAAATAATTAATTTAATTCAATTTTTGTCTACAATTAGTATATAAAAAATAACTAACATGTCAATTGACAATTATTGTTTTAATACATTTTAAGGACAATCCTGCTGTGACCGAACCGTCGACCATTCAAAATACCATGCCCTTGACTCAGGATGAAAAAGTAAGTATAATTAACTGCTTTATGGCCGCCGGCTGTCAAACGACGGCCAGGCGGTGCAAGTATTGTGGCTGGAGGGCGTCATATGACGGCTTCCCCTTTAAATAGGCAGGGTGTCATGGAGACACCCCTCGCCACTGAGGGGGGTTAACAGCCATTGGGTATGGCTGTTAACCACGTGACTTCATCACTGCCGATCACAGATGGTTAGACACACACTGTGCGCGGCGCAAACGCGAGCGCGCTTTGTGTGCACGCCGCTAGCTGCGTGTTCACGGGAACACTGCTTCTCAACGACGCTAGTAAACAGCCATTGGCTGGCTGTTTGCCGACGTGATCGATACACACAGCCGATCAATAACTGTTAACAAACCGCGGTAACGCGATGTTACTGGGTTCTCCTCCTAAGACACCGATCGTGTGTGAGGAGAAGATTGCGTAAACATATTGTTACCGCATACAGTGTACAACAATCGCACTGATTGACCCCCCCCAATAGAGGACCTATAAACAACTATCATAGTACCTGTCACTCACAGTCCATCAGAGTACCCGAGTACCTGTCATCGGCACATCAGAGTACCCGAGTACCTGTCACCAGTCCATCTCAGTACCCGAGTACCATGTTACTTTCAATTTTTCTCATTAAATACTGTAAATAATAACAAGAACCCTTAAAAAGACACATTATGACTCATAGATTATACGTTGAGGTGTTTGCTTTTAAAAACATGGTCATTTTGTGGGCTATTCCATTGTACAGGTACTCCATGGCCTTCCATTGTGTAATAGATGGTTGTGAAATGAGATGTGTCATTTTGGTCATCGAACGTCTCAAGGTGCTATTCAATGTTGGTGCTCTGTTTGTGGCCAGGCTCTGCAAAAGTCTCACACATGTGGTATCGCCATACTTGTGATAAATGTATTTTGCATTGTAACTTGTTGGATGCATATGCTGTAAGTGAGAAATAATGACAATTTCTCTAAAAATTCTTAAAAAAAACATACATTTATATTATTCTTCTGTTTGCTTTGAATTGTGTGTAGAAATTTGGATCACCGTCCGCCACTGGTTCTTGCCAGTGCAGCCAATGAGTCCTGCCTCCTTGTTGAGGATAAGGGCATTCTTTCTGTATACATCTGTGAAGCCTCTTCCAAGTACATTAATGACGCTTAAAGCATCATATTTTTGGAAAAAAAAATTAATAAAAAAAAATTTTGATAAACAAAATCTAAGTATAAGCTACTTTTCTTTTCGTTGTGTACTTATAGCGCAGAATGCTGATAAAGAAAATATGGGCTCGGTATCCAGCAAGAGAAAATGATCCGGCTTTCCCCAATAACCCAACCCTGCCCTCTAGCAGTGATAGATTGTCTACATCAGAAACCCAACCGAGCGAAACCGATCGAATTGGCAATGTCACGTGGTGTTCATGTGAAAGGTGCATTAAAATGCCCACCCAAGTGGAGTCTGTCTGCTGCCGGGAAATATACGCCGTTGACGCCTGCATACCTGAGGGACATCAATGCATTACGCAGGCAGATACCTTTATTTCTCAAATAGTGCACCATGAGCACGTGAGAATTGCGTATATGGCGATTCATATGGATAATCTCCCTCTGGTAGATGCCAACAACAACAGGTGATTACTTTATGCCAATATTTCTTCTAAAGTTTATAAGTCAGAATTATAAGTACCGTATATACTCGAGTATAGGCCCACCCGAATATAAGCCGAGGCCACCAATTTTCTACCCCAAACAAATGTGAAACTTATTGACTCGTGTATAAGCCGAGGGTGAGACATGCCTGTCCATCCCTGTGTGTACGTCCATCCCTGTGTGTCCGTCAATCCCTGTGTGTCCATCCATCCCTGTGTGTGTGTCCGTCCATCCCTGTGTGTGCAGCCTTGTGTGTCCAGCCCAAATGTGTCCCGAGCCTGTGTGCTTCTGCCATGCCAGGATCAACGCTCTTCTCGTCTGACAGACGGCGTTGGCGCCTCGGAGGCCATTCCACTGTTCAAAAGCCGCGCCTCCGTCTGTGATAGGCGGAACAGTCAATTTCTCAGCAGTCTGTGTTCCGCCTATCACGGACATCCTCTCATCCTCGTCCGTAGTATGAGGATGAGCGGATGTCCGTGATAGGCGGAACACAGACTGCTGGGAAATTGAGTGTTCCACCTATCACAGACAGGGAGTTGCGGCTTTTGAATTGTAGACTGGCCGCCGTCTGTCTGCTCGACACGCTGATTGGGCAGGCAGACGGCGATGACTCGAGTATAAGCCGAGGGGGGCACTTTCAGCCTCTAAAAAAGAGGCTGAAAATCTCGGCTTATATTGGAGTATATATGGTAGTAAAGGAATAAGCTAATAATTAATATAAATTAGAAATTTGTGACTTTATTTATAAAATTTCATATTTACACTTTTTATTCTATTTATTCCAGGAGATTACGTAAAACCGCGTATCGCACTTTCATAGCATGGATTTATGGTATTTTAGGAAAGGGAAACCGAAGGGTTATACCTTCCTGTGCAGTCAATGCAGTACGACTTGTTTTTCCAGATCCCAATGGATCATATGTCGGATTTCTTTATGCCAATGATTATGATGCTTCCGAAATGGCTTTATATTAAACGAAATAATGTTTAATGTGATTTTTTTTTGAAATATTTGTGCAATTAAAATAAAAAAAAAAAATTTGAAATACAATAGGTGTGTTACTTTGTTAATGCTAAGTACTATTAATGATGTTGATTTAATGTGTAATTTTAGAAATTAGATGCATATTACTGTTCTTAATACTTGATTCGGAATCAATTATATTAAATATTTTTATTACAAACTCAAAATAAATACCAAAAATCAGTAAATACATAGATTGCAATGTGCATACACAAACCATAAAAATATATTTCTTTTAGACAGTAATTAACCAATAATTAAAAAAAACATTTAACATTCTAAAGAATAGAATCCAAAATTAGATTTAATATTTTATACAACAGGAAATCGTGTTCTGTGCTTAGCAATAGCAGCACTGGTTTCAGGCCTTTCTTCGGTTGCAATATTTTTTGGAAATTGTACATTTTTGGATTTCCATGTACTTTTTAAAGTACCTTCTGTGATTGACAGCATGTTTGCCAAAATAGTTTTGGCATGTTCGTTCGACATTTTTTCAAAAACGTTTCGAACGATCCATTTTTTACGTCCTCGGGGGAATTCCAAATTTTTACGGTCAACTTGAAAGACTTCTCCACTGTCATCAATTTTAGTTACTGTTGCCATTTTTCTACCAATATTATTGTTGTGCTGCAATGCAGCCAATCGTGTTCTAGCCTCCATAGAATCATATTTATAATGGATTCTCTTCGGTCTATATTTTAACATCATGCTATGGTATGTTTCAATGGTCCCAGTCTGGCAGAAATAAGTAAGATGCTTTAAATCCTTTTCGATTTGTGCGTCCATTATAATTGCAGATAATGAATCGAAGGCAGGTGTGTTTTTTTCAAGCCATGGAATTTTTGGAAAAAGAATACTCTGATCATCATGTAAGCACTGATGTTGTATGTCTCCATCTCGCCATGAATGTTCATTCACTACATGATGTAGCAGAGATTGCCATTGTTGTCTGAAAACATCTTCATTTCCGTCACAAGTTCTGCTACACCAGTAGAAATGCGTCAGTATGGCTCCAATCCACGGTAAAATTGGACGAAAAGCTTTTTTTTTGGAGATTTGCATCAATTTGCGCTTTAAATTTTTGACATAATGCCATATATCGAATTGATGATTTATATTTTCGTATTTAGTCGTAGTCAATAGTTTTCGAATTCCCGTGTGGCGATCAGTGCCTACAAATTGAACATCATATTCATTTTCCAATATTCTGTCAAGTGCTATGGTAAAGCCCAATTTTTCCATGGCAACTGAGGATGTGGTTTGGGAGACTTGCACCAATTCAAAATCTACAATTTTTTTAGAATAGATATCCATAAAGGTATACGTTGTATATTTTGCACAAAAACCAGGACTATCGCATTGTCCGTCACCAATGAGGAATAGTGGAGTTCCTGTCAATTCCTCCTTTACATTTATACAATTTTGATTCCAGCTGTAATCTATGGAAGGATAAATATACTGTTTTTTAGCACGGTTATAGGAAGATTTCCCAAACATAGAAATTCCACTAAGATCAAACATTTCCTTTACCTTTTGGTAACTACCACCTGACAAACAAATGGCGCCAGCAAGTACAATATTGCCTGCAGCATAATTTTTTATCTTTGGTTGGCTTTCCCAAAGTTTGATGCGGTGCTGTGCATTACATGTTGAAAACACTATCAGCATCGTACCGACTATTTTCTTTTCTATTTTTGTAATTTTCGAAAAGCAGGTCAGGTCGGGGCATCGCATTTTAAAAAGCAATGTATCTAGACTGCTTTCGAAGACAATAAATTTCTTTTCAGTAATCATATTAAGGGGGTCATTAATTTGATCGACAGTTAGTGGCTCAATTATACTGTCATTCAAAGTGAAGTCACTTTTTTGAGGTGTATCAAAATCTGACTCGTGACAACTTGGGTCGTCTTCATATGCCAGTTTTCTTTTTTTTTTAATGATTGGACTCTCTATTTCTAGATCATCAAGTGTACTTTCTATATTTATATCTTCTGATGGAAGATCACAGACTGTAGGTGAAAGTATGATCAACGGATCCACCTCACCTGTATCCGAAATCTGATCAATCGCTGAAGATCGGCGATTCTCAGACTTTGACTTAAAATCTGGTGTTGAGGCTTCAAGTGGCCTCATAAAATCATGTTCACAATAGGAATGATCTAAATGAATACAGCGTTCGTCAGCTATTTTTATGTAGCTTTCCTCCGACTCAAAAGAAGGAAAGTCAAACATGCCAGTCTGCGTACCCACATCAATTTTTAGGACACTTTTTTCAGGACAGTCACATTTGCATTGTCTTTTTGAACCCGAATAAGTAGTGTTCTGCATTGTGGACATAAGCTCTTTACGAGCTAGTTTAGAAAGTCTATTTTCCCATTTTTTGGTGGTATGTTTTGAAGTTGTTGGCATTTCTTGAAAAATGGTCGGTATTGATCCCGTTTTCAATTTTCTTCTATTTCCTTCCATTTCAAAGCAATCTTCTGAGAAATGTTGGGAACATATACGGAAAGAATCTCCCTTTTTGTCTTCCATTATGAGTGTTGTGAATCGCTCAATCATGTAATGCTCCATTCCTGCCTTTTCTAACCAAATTTTTATTTGATCGCAATCCTTGGGGAATCGAAACAATGTAGTATTATCAGAAGTAACTTGTTTGCCACTGACGTGGCTGCAATGCTGTACAAAGCAGCTCGGCATATCTATGAATAGAAAACTTTCATTAAATACATTGTATTGATTTCATCACAATGTTTTGTGATGGCTATAGTAGGAGTTAAAAAAAAAAAAAAGAAGAAGAAGAAGAAGAAGAAGAAGAAGAGAAGATCGCAAGATATATATATATATATATATATATACATACATATATACATATACACATATACACACACATATACACACCCACACAGACACACACACACACATAAACAACAAATATAAAAAAAATTAGAAAATAAAATTTTTGGTATTACCTTCCAATGTCTATTTTAGAATAAATATAAAATAATTAGTAAGATTTAATATATCCATGACAAATTACAATTATTATTAAAAATAAAATGTATTAATCGATGATGTGTTTTCATTATGTTAAAACTAAAAATTTCAATTATAATAATATTGATGTATAATTTTGAAGTGTGAAATTAAATATAGCATTTAGAATATTAATTTATGTGTAATGTTATAAAATAAGAACAAAAAATATAAAATCAAAATAATAAAACCAATAAAAGTGTTTAATAAATTAAAAATTTTATGTAATTATAAAAATATTACAAAACATAATAAAAGTACAAACAAAGACAAAATCCGATCACTTATAAGAAAATGTCAATAAACAATATTGATACAAATTTTTAATCTATAACACTTCAAATAACTTAATTACACAATTTAAGAGAGAGAGAGGGAGAGAGAGAGAAGAGAGAGAGAGGAGAGAGGAGAGAGAGAGAAAGAGAGAGAGAGAGAGAGAGAGAGAGAGAAATAGAGAGAGAGAGAGAAAGAGAGAGAGAGAGAGAGAGAGAAGAGAGAGAGAGAGAGAGAAAGAGAGAGAGAGAAAGAGAGAGAGAGAGAGAGAAAGAGAGAGAGAGAGAGAGAGAGAGAGAGAGAGAGAGAGAAAGAAAGAGAGAGAGAGAGAAAGAGAGAGAGAGAGAAAGAGAGAGAGAAAGAAAGAGAGAGAGAGAGAAAGAGAGAGAGAGAGAAAGAGAGAGAAAGAGAAAGAGAGAGAGAGAGAAAGATAGAGAGAAAGAGAGAAAAAGAGAGACCAAGCCAGACAGACAGAGAGCAAGCGCAAGCCAGAGAGAGAGAGAAGTAGATCAGGCACACGAGAGAGAGAGAGCGAGCGAGAGAGCGCGAGCCAGAGAGCGAGAAGTAAGGTAAATGAAGAGAGAGAGAGAGAGAGAGAGAGAGAGAGAGAGAGAGAGAGAGCGCAAGACAGACCAAGCCAGACAGACCGAGCCAGACAGAGAGCGAGCGAGAGAGCGCAAGGCCAGAGAGAGAGAAGAAAGGAAGATCAGGCGCACGAGAGAGAGAGAGAGCAAGACAGACCAAGCTAGACAGACAGAGAGCGCGAGAGAGAGCGCGCGAGCCATACAGCAAGAGCGAGAGAGAAACAGAGATAGAGAGAAGTAAGGTAGATGAGGCGCACAAGAGAGAGATAGAGAGCAAGCAAGACAGACCAAGCGAGACAGACAGAGCGAGCGAGAGAGCGCGAGCCAGAGAGAGTGAGCCATATAGAGAGCGCGCGCCAGAGAGGCGAGAGCAAGAGAGCGAGAGGGATCGCAAGAGAGCGAAAGACTAACGAAAGATCAAATAGTATGTAGACTTAGCGTTTACAAAATAAAAACTAAGAACAAAATTGATATTGAAAAGTGAAGGACAAAAATAACAAAATGGCACTAGCGCAAAAATATCCATAATAAGAATAAATATAAAAATGACCGAGATTTAAAAAATTAAATAAAGAGCAAGTGATAAATATAAATACCAAAAATTAGTTTGTAAAAAGCTTGATAATTGGACAAATAAAACCTGCAACATAGACAAGAAAGATAAAGATAAAAAAAAAAAACAGAAAAAGAGAAAGAAAGATAAACAAACAATCGAGATTAATAACAATCAATAAAGGTGATAAAATATTCAACATTGTAGATATATAATACACAATTCTGAATAGCTTGGTTTTGAAAAAGATCAAATCCAATTGTCTCTTCAATCTAGATAATAGGAAATAAAAAAAATAAAAAAAATGATTATTATTTGTATAAACAAAATAAATGTTAAACTAAACAATATTAAAATTACCGTAACAGAAATATCCAGGCTACCTACCTTCAACAGAAAGCGAACCAATGTACTCAACGTCTGCTAATCAAATAGGATTACGACCAGTATTACCTAAACATATATAAAAAAAAAAAGTGAGTTTAATGAGTTTATTATACTTGTAAGATGATCACTTGTGTTAACATGAGAGCCTACTTCCTGAGATGTAATAAGTAGTTTCTGATGGATGAAGAGAAGCAGTAAGTATGATAGATCCGTTACTTTTTTTGGAAATATTGAGCCTGACACTGAGTGAGCGGTGGTGAGCATGGTGGTGAGTGTTATTAAGTCGGAAGGTGGGTGGTAGCGAACTTGAAGGTGGGTGGTATTTATCGAGGAGGTTGTAGATAGCGATTGTCTTAGGTTAGTGGAAGTGTGTAGGAAGGTGATTGTTTAAGAACAAAAAACTTGATGGTACTGTGCATGGTGGTTGGCGTTTTTGAGCAAGGAGTTATTACTTAGGGAGATAGTGGTTGTTCTGTAGTTAACAAGGAGGTGGTTGGTGGTGATCATGGAGACGGGTGGTTTTGACCGGGTCGGTGGATGATATTGGGAAAACGGGGATATCTAAGGCCGATAATAGTAAGTGAGAAGACTAGTGGGTGGTACTAGGATACTGGGCGGTAGTGAGAGAGATGTTGGGTGGGAGTGAGAGAGATGCTGGGTGGGAGTGAGAAAGATGCTGGGTGACAGTGAGAGAGAGATGCTGGGTGACAGTGAGAGAGAGATGCTGGGTGACAGTGAGAGAGAGATGCTGGGTGACAGTGAGAGAGAGATGCTGGGTGACAGTGAGAGAGAGATGCTGGGTGACAGTGAGAGAGAGATGCTGGGTGGGAGTGAGAAAGATGCTGGGTGACAGTGAGAGAGAGATGCTGGGTGGGAGTGAGAGAGAGATGCTGGGTGGGAGTGAGAGAGAGATGCTGGGTGGGAGTGAGAGAGAGATGCTGGGTGGGAGTGAGAGAGAGATGCTGGGTGGTTGTGAGAGAGAGATGCTGGGTGGGAGTGAGAGAGAGATGCTGGGTGGGAGTGAAAGAGAGATGCTGGGTGGGAGTGAAAGAGAGATGCTGGGTGGGAGTGAAAGAGAGATGCTGGGTGGGAGTGAAAGAGAGATGCTGGGTGGGAGTGAGAGAGAGATGCTGGGTGGGAGTGAGAGAGAGATGCTGGGTGGGAGTGAAAGAGAGATGCTGGGTGGGAGTGAAAGAGAGATGCTGGGTGGGTTGTTGGGTGGGAGTGAGAGAGAGATGCTGGGTGGGAGTGAGAGAGAGATGCTGGGTGGGAGTGAGAGAGAGATGCTGGGTGGGAGTGAGAGAGAGATGCTGGGTGGGAGTGAGAGAGAGATGCTGGGTGGGAGTGAAAGAGAGATGCTGGGTGGGAGTGAAAGAGAGATGCTGGGTGGGAGTGAAAGAGAGATGCTGGGTGGGTTGTTGGGTGGGAGTGAGAGATATGCTGGGTGGGAGTGAGAGAGAGATGCTGGGTGGGAGTGAGAGAGAGATGCTGGGTGGGAGTGAGAGAGAGATGCTGGGTGGGAGTGAGAGAGAGATGCTGGGTGGGAGTGAGAGAGAGATGCTGGGTGGGAGTGAGAGAGAGATGCTGGGTGGGTTGTTGGGTGGGAGTGAGAGAGATGCTGGGTGGGAGTGAGAGAGAGATGCTGGGTGGGAGTGAGAGAGAGATGCTGGGTGGGTTGTTGGGTGGGAGTGAGAGATATGCTGGGTGACAGTGAGAGAGAGATGCTGGGTGGGAGTGAGAAAGATGCTGGGTGACAGTGAGAGAGAGATGCTGGGTGGGAGTGAGAGAGAGATGCTGGGTGGGAGTGAGAGAGAGATGCTGGGTGGGAGTGAGAGAGAGATGCTGGGTGGTTGTGAGAGAGAGATGCTGGGTGGGAGTGAGAGAGAGATGCTGGGTGGGAGTGAAAGAGAGATGCTGGGTGGGAGTGAAAGAGAGATGCTGGGTGGGAGTGAAAGAGAGATGCTGGGTGGGAGTGAAAGAGAGATGCTGGGTGGGAGTGAGAGAGAGATGCTGGGTGGGAGTGAGAGAGAGATGCTGGGTGGGAGTGAAAGAGAGATGCTGGGTGGGAGTGAAAGAGAGATGCTGGGTGGGTTGTTGGGTGGGAGTGAGAGAGAGATGCTGGGTGGGAGTGAGAGAGAGATGCTGGGTGGGAGTGAGAGAGAGATGCTGGGTGGGAGTGAGAGAGAGATGCTGGGTGGGAGTGAGAGAGAGATGCTGGGTGGGAGTGAAAGAGAGATGCTGGGTGGGAGTGAAAGAGAGATGCTGGGTGGGAGTGAAAGAGAGATGCTGGGTGGGTTGTTGGGTGGGAGTGAGAGATATGCTGGGTGGGAGTGAGAGAGAGATGCTGGGTGGGAGTGAGAGAGAGATGCTGGGTGGGAGTGAGAGAGAGATGCTGGGTGGGAGTGAGAGAGAGATGCTGGGTGGGAGTGAGAGAGAGATGCTGGGTGGGAGTGAGAGAGAGATGCTGGGTGGGTTGTTGGGTGGGAGTGAGAGAGATGCTGGGTGGGAGTGAGAGAGAGATGCTGGGTGGGAGTGAGAGAGAGATGCTGGGTGGGAGTGAGAGAGAGATGCTGGGTGGGAGTGAGAGAGAGATGCTGGGTGGGAGTGAGAGAGAGAGATGCTGGGTGGGAGTGAAAGAGAGATGCTGGGTGGGAGTGAAAGAGAGATGCTGGGTGGGAGTGAAAGAGAGATGCTGGGTGGGAGTGAAAGAGAGATGCTGGGTGGGAGTGAGAGAGAGATGCTGGGTGGGAGTGAGAGAGAGATGCTGGGTGGGAGTGAGAAAGAGAGATGCTGGGTGGGAGTGAGAGAGAGATGCTGGGTGGGAGTGAGAGAGAGATGCTGGGTGGGAGTGAGAGAGAGAGATGCTGGGTGGGAGTGAGAGAGAGAGATGCTGGGTGGGAGTGAAAGAGAGATGCTGGGTGGGAGTGAAAGAGAGATGCTGGGTGGGAGTGAAAGAGAGATGCTGGGTGGGAGTGAAAGAGAGATGCTGGGTGGGAGTGAAAGAGAGATGCTGGGTGGGAGTGAAAGAGAGATGCTGGGTGGGAGTGAGAGAGAGATGCTGGGTGGGAGTGAGAGAGAGATGCTGGGTGGGAGTGAGAGAGAGATGCTGGGTGGGAGTGAGAGAGAGATGCTGGGTGGGAGTGAGAGAGAGATGCTGGGTGGGAGTGAGAGAGAGATGCTGGGTGGGTTGTTGGGTGGGAGTGAGAGAGATGCTGGGTGGGAGTGAGAGAGATGCTGGGTGGGAGTGAAAGAGAGATGCTGGGTGGGAGTGAAAGAGAGATGCTGGGTGGGAGTGAGAGAGAGATGCTGGGTGGGAGTGAGAGAGAGATGCTGGGTGGGAGTGAGAGAGAGAGATGCTGGGTGGGAGTGAGAGAGAGATGCTGGGTGGGAGTGAGAGAGAGATGCTGGGTGGGAGTGAGAGAGAGATGCTGGGTGGGAGTGAAAGAGAGATGCTGGGTGGGTTGTTGGGTGGGAGTGAGAGATATGCTGGGTGGGAGTGAGAGAGAGATGCTGGGTGGGAGTGAGAGAGAGATGCTGGGTGGGAGTGAGAGAGAGATGCTGGGTGGGAGTGAGAGAGAGATGCTGGGTGGGAGTGAGAGAGAGATGCTGGGTGGGAGTGAGAGAGAGATGCTGGGTGGGAGTGAGAGAGAGATGCTGGGTGGGAGTGAAAGAGAGATGCTGGGTGGGAGTGAGAGAGAGATGCTGGGTGGGAGTGAGAGAGAGATGCTGGGTGGGAGTGAAAGAGAGATGCTGGGTGGGAGTGAAAGAGAGATGCTGGGTGGGTTGTTGGGTGGGAGTGAGAGAGAGATGCTGGGTGGGAGTGAGAGAGAGAGATGCTGGGTGGGAGTGAGAGAGAGATGCTGGGTGGGAGTGAGAGAGAGATGCTGGGTGGGAGTGAGAGAGAGATGCTGGGTGGGAGTGAAAGAGAGATGCTGGGTGGGTTGTTGGGTGGGAGTGAGAGATATGCTGGGTGGGAGTGAGAGAGAGATGCTGGGTGGGAGTGAGAGAGAGATGCTGGGTGGGAGTGAGAGAGAGATGCTGGGTGGGAGTGAGAGAGAGATGCTGGGTGGGAGTGAGAGAGAGATACTGGGTGGGTTGTTGGGTGGGAGTGAGAGAGATGCTGGGTGGGTTGTTGGGTGGGAGTGAGAGAGATGCTGGGTGGGAGTGAGAGCGATGCTGGGTGGTAGTGAGAGAGATAGGATGGATGAGAGTATGCAGGATGGTGGGTGGTTTGTGGGCAGGCTGGTGGGTGGGAGTGGACAGGCTGGTTGTGGGAAGGCTGGTGGGTGGGAGTAGGCAGGCTGGTGGGTGCGAGTATGCAGGATGGTGGGTGGTTTGTGGGCAGGCTGGTGGGTGGGAGTGGGCAGGCTGGTTGTGGGAAGGCTGGTGGGTGGGAGTGGGCAGGCTGGTTGTGGGAAGGCTGGTGGGTGGGAGTGGGCAGGCTGGTTGTGGGAAGGCTGGTGGGTGGGAGTGGGCAGGCTGGTGGGTGGGTGCGAGTAGGCAGGCTGGTGGGTGGGAGTGGGCAGGCTGGTGGGTGGGAGTGGGCAGGCTGGTGGGTGGGAGTGGGCAGGCGGGTGGGTGGGAGTGGGCAGGCGGGTGGGAGCGAGTATGCAGGATGGTGGGTGTGAGTAGGCAGGCTGGTGGGTGGGAGTAGGCAGGTGGGTTGTGTGTTAGGCCGGTGGGTGGGAGCAATTCTACAGGATGGTGGGTGGGAGTAGGCAGGCTGGTGGGTGGTTTATGGGCAGGCTGGTGGGTGGGAGTGGGCAGGCTGGTGGGTGGTAGTGGGCAGGCTGGTTGTGGGAAGGCTGGTGGGTGATAGTGGGCAGGCTGGTTGTGGGAAGGCTGGTGGGTGGGAGTGGGCAGGCTGGTTGTGGGAAGGCTGGTGGGTGGGAGTGGGCAGGCTGGTTGTGGGAAGGCTGGTGGGTGGGAGTGGGCAGGCTGGTGGGTGGGTGCGAGTAGGCAGGCTGGTGGGTGGTTTATGGGCAGGCTGGTGGGTGGGAGTGGGCAGGCTGGTGGGTGGTAGTGGGCAGGCTGGTTGTGGGAAGGCTGGTGGGTGGGAGTGGGCAGGCTGGTGGGTGGGTGCGAGTAGGCAGGCTGGTGGGTGGGAGTGGGCAGGCTGGTGGGTGGGAGTGGGCAGGCTGGTGGGTGGGAGTGGGCAGGCGGGTGGGTGGTAGTGGGCAGGCAGGTGGGTGGTAGTGGGCAGGCTGGTTGTGGGAAGGCTGGTGGGTGGGAGTGGGCAGGCTGGTTGTGGGAAGGCTGGTGGGTGGGAGTGGGCAGGCTGGTTGTGGGAAGGCTGGTGGGTGGGAGTGGGCAGGCTGGTGGGTGGGTGCGAGTAGGCAGGCTGGTGGGTGGGAGTGGGCAGGCTGGTGGGTGGGAGTGGGCAGGCTGGTGGGTGGGAGTGGGCAGGCTGGTGGGTGGGAGTGGGCAGGCGGGTGGGTGGGAGTGGGCAGGCGGGTGGGAGCGAGTATGCAGGATGGTGGGTGTGAGTAGGCAGGCTGGTGAGTGGGAGTAGGCAGGTGGGTTGTGTGTTAGGCCGGTGGGTGGGAGCAATTCTGCAGGATGGTGGGTGGGAGTAGGCAGGCTGGTGGGTGGTTTATGGGCAGGCTGGTGGGTGGGAGTGGGCAGGCTGGTTGTGGGAAGGCTGGTGGGTGGGAGTGGGCAGGCTGGTGGGTGGGTGGGTGCGAGTAGGCAGGCTGGTGGGTGGTTTGAGGGAAGGATGGTGGGTGGGGAGTCGGTAGGCTGGCGGGTGGGAGTAGGCAGGATGGCGGCTGGGAGTAGGCAGGCTGGTAAATGGCAGTGGGCAGGATAGAAAAAATAAATAAATGTATAAATAAATTATTAAATAAATACCGTTCAATTGACGAAATTTCTTATTTTTTCACCAAAAATTCGACAGTCACAGAAGAGACTACTAAGAAAATTAATTCTGAAATATAAAATAAAATAAAAAAAAAATTAAAAAAAATATTATTAAATCAATAAATAAATAAATGAAAAAAAAAAATATTTCTTAACATTCAAACAGTAACATGGAATTGCTTTTTTTTTTTTTTTATAATACAAAGGCAAGTAAATGTGATGCAATTAAATTAATTAAATGATATGGAGACTGAAAAAAAAAAAAATACCAAAAAATAAATAAATAAAAGATTAAAAAAATGAATACACCAGAATTAAAAAGATTTATTAATTACCTTTTGTAGTTGTAAGATTGCTGCTGCAGAATCGATAGTCGGTAGTTGGATAGATAAGTGGAGATAGTCGGTGGAGCCCCTCGACGCACGTCCTTCACCTATCCAGATCACTCAGCCTCTGCTAACAAAGGGATTCCCAAATCGAATATGGCGCCAATTTACACATGCAATCGCGTCACTTCCGGTCTCGAAATAACGCGATTGTAGCCCTCGGTGATGCCCAAGGCATCCTGGGAAATGGTGTCATACTTCTCCCAGGAGCCTCAGCGAGCCGGGCTGCCGAGGGAAGTGACGTTCTTAGCCCGGGCAATGGAAGAGGCAGATTTCGTGGGACCACCTAGCAACCGCAAGAAATAGGTAAGTAAAAATTTTTTTATTATCCAATTAATTTTAAGTAGAACATTTGATGCACATACGAGTTAGGTTATATTTTTGGTGGCAACACCACTTTAAGTGTTGATCTTCCTGCCTCTGATAACACAACAGGAAAAAAGACAGTATTGTTTATTTTTCTTAACTCTACCATATTAATTAAATTGTAAACCTTAACGCTCAGTAGTGATCTATTCTTTTGCAAACCTAGTGGCACTTTTATATACATCCACAGCCTAAATTATACTTACAAGTTTGGATTACACTGATTAGGATCTTCAGTAAGTGCTATTGCCAAATGGAAGCTATTATTTAACAAAAGCAAACAATTTTTACACTAAAACCTGAAATTGACCAAGCTTTGTAAGTTAGTTATATATTCAACTTACATTTAATACAAACTCTTCTGCAGGAATATCTGAATTTCCATCCTGAGGACATAAAGCAAATTTCAGCCTAAATTGATCCAATAAAATCAATTTGTCTGTGTTTTTCTGTATTTATATAGTTCACATTTGGCAAAGAAGGCAGGACATAAAATTAATTTTGTAGTCAACTGTAAGTTCTGGGCACTATCTAGTGTAAAAGTATACATTTCTTCCTAGCTCAAACACATTACCCTGATTAAATGCATCAATAATTTAATGGAATAGACTGTCCTTCAAATGGACTCAGCTGGAACTGTTGCTTGCAGAATAGTAAAAAAAAAGGTCTTAAAGATAAAAGACTCTGAAGAAATCATGCTGAACAAAAAGATATAAGATGAAGGAAATGAAGGAAGGTGTGAATCAATGATCTTAAAAGATTAATACAAGGAATTCTAATATAGGGTGGTAAGTAAAACATGCTTTGAATGTCTGGTAGTATATTAGTTGATAGAACTAAGGATATAAGGATAACAAAAATAAATATGAAAAACTTCAGTTAACAACATTAGAGAATTATTTCTACATTGCATTAAAACATAGGTGAAAGGTTTCATAAGAATTGCTCATCAGGATACAAAACTAAATAGAAAGCTACAACCTGTAGCAGCCCTGTGTAAACCCATGTCATGTATTAGATCTAATACAAGTACATAATTTGCAGTGAAATTGAACAACTTCTTTACTGCCCCAGAAAAAGAACCTTGCTAGGTTTGGAGGATGGTTGCTTTTAAAAAAAGTATAGTGTATGCTGAAATGCATGCAAATCAAAATAATAGAGACAGTGTGCTTGTGGAGTTTAAATGGAGCTAATGCTGATATTAGTAACTATGTAGTGGACCAGTTTATGATATTATCCCTCTACAATAGTGAATTAAATAAACCAATATGTTGCTTTCATTTGGAAAATGTAAATTCAGTCCAACTACCAGTGGACACTGCTTGCTATTAAGTAAGTAAGGTACTGCCACGGAATAGAACTGAAGAAGCTATAGCAGCACAAAGAATAGTGAAATATTTCTGGCCAATCACATGAAAACATAAACACAAACACAACAGGTAAAAATACATTTCTATGTGTTGGTATGAGACAAAAAAAGCCAAGGTATGTACTAATGTATTTAATGTGATAATAACATATGGTTTCTACATCTATGTTTGAAAGGAAAACCAAATTGCAGTCTGCTTAATATGTTAAAACTGAACTCAGGGAAACCTAAGAATTCTCCCTTACAGTGGACCTGCACCTGCACCGCAAGCGTTGAATGCATGTTTAGGTCTAGGTGATTTGAACAAGCAGATTTACTCACCCAATTCTCTGCTCCTGCATGCATCTGTACAAGTAGACCCCCGCAGTCTCTGCTCCCCAATGCCTCGGTGGTCTAAAGTCCTCTTATGTCATAAAGACTGATACAGGGTCCATTACCCTACACTGGAAATGAGGACATAGAGGGACAGTCCATTGACAGAGCATTGGGGGAACACTCTTTGTCAGGGAGTGGAGGATCGGGTAAGTAAAATAGTTTTTACCATCCCCTTAGAATAAATTAACCATTAACCAATGCAGTGTGGGTGCAGCCCCCTTGTTAGGAAGAATATTTAGGCCTTCTGAAGTTGAGCTTTAGCAACTGTTTTGAAAGAGATAAAGTAGTGTTTAAAAAAAACACCACATATATGCTGATCACTGCATTTCCAGCCAAAAAAAGAAACCCAGACAACTGCTAAAAGTTTAATAAAGCCTTGGGCTGATGATCATTGTTAAACTACGCTTAGGCCCAAAGAAGCAGCAAAAAAAAAAAAAATAGATGTCACTTCTTAATGATGCTGCTAGAAGAAGACTAACTTTGACATTTTGAATAAATCCATTTGTAGACTCGATACTTTTCTTATTTAGCCTTTAAGATGGAGAACGCTGATGTCAGAGGTCTAGCTGTACTATGCTGTGTATTTTCATGAAATACCTGTGAAATGGTGAAATGTCTGAATACGTTTTGTCCTTTGACAATTTAAAAGCAACTACTGGAGCATATAGCTTTGAAAGTACAGACACCTTTTTCTCTGCATCTGATGATCTGGGCTAGAGGTACTGTGCTGACACCTGTGCTGATGGTGCCAAGGCAAATCAGTGTCCAGTTTCTGAAGGTTGCTAACCATCTTGTGCAAGCAGTCAGTTTCCAATCAGAAAAAGGTTGGCTGTGAAAACTATGCCTGCAGAACTAAAAGACATATTTAATTCAGTGGTGCAAACTGCCAATTATGTGAAATCTAGAGCCTTGAATGCAAAGCTTTTCAGCTAACTTTGCAATGAGATTGGCAGTGATTGCTTACAATTTTATACAGTTGGATGAGTCATGGAAAAGTGCTGGTACATGAATTTGAATTACATACTACAAGTCCAATTGTTATTGAGGTCAGAACAAAAGCAGCTAGTCAAGAACATTAGACAAATTGCAGAGGTTTATTGGTTATATGTCTTGTGATGCCAATGTACAGGGCAAACCTTTCTGATGTATCTGTAAGACTGAACATACTGAATGTCTCGTAATGGTAAAAACTGCACTAATCATACATTCAAAGAAAACATTTTGGAAAAAGAGAGCTGCAGCAGGTTAGTTTGCAACCTTTATGTACTGTTTGTAATACTTTTTTATTTGTACTAAATAACTGAGAAAAACTATTTGAAACCTTTAAAACTCTGGCGTCATACTTACTTGAAAATAGTATTTTTGTTAACTCTTAAAGACATATGCAGTATAAGACATACACAGACAGCATTTCAAACAGCTGCCTACTCTTTAAAAACAACAAAAAAACCTTTATTTATGGAATTTAAACTAACTAACCCTTTCTAAAGTTCTTAAAATATGTGGTAATTTGGTATTAACAATAAAACAATGGTACACTTCAGAGACAATTTTATACAGTTCCTCTGTTTTCATTCTGGGCTTGTCTGTTAGAGTAGCTTTTAAATGTATAATATAATGCAGTAGTAATCTCCTAGCATTTATGACAACATGCATGTGTGCCTTATGGGGTCTGATTGACCCACTGTGTCATAGGGGGTTACAGGTGACTAACACGCAACAGATGCTAGAGCAGTGTTACTCCTCAGACAGATGGTAAAAGAAAATAACAGACAGTAGCAGGGCCAGCAGGCTGGTGGTCAGATCAGGCAATCCAATACTAAAAAAAAATAAAAAAATTCAGACAGGTAGACGGAGTAGACTGACAATTACTAATGTAGCAAGCTGATTATTATTATTATTTAAGGTACTTGTATAGTGATGTCAATTTACGCAGTGCTTTACATGTATATTGTACTTTCACATCAGTCCCTACCCTCAAGGGGCTTACAATCGAAGGTCCCTAACTCACATTCATATACTAGGGACAATTTAGACAGAAGCCAATTAACCTACCAGCATGTCTTTGGCGTGATGATTAAGATAAACAAAGACAAACTGAGAACAAACAGTTCAAACCATTGGTAGGAGTAGCCCAGGGCAAGAGCAGCCAGACAGATCTGCATTCAAGGTATAAGTATACAGACTTAAGATGAATATACATTATACAATTTTCTTTAGATTTTTTCCATTAGGTTTACCAAAACATATAATATGTGGTCAAACCTAAACACTTTCAATTTATATGAAATCAGACAGGCCCTTGCACTACATACTTGAAGGTAAATCTAACAGAAATCTAACAAAAGTTGCATAGTGTGTATCCAGTTTTACTTGTACAGGTTGAATGCCCAACAGTCTAATTAGGCTTCATTAACAAGGCAGGTGTGAACTGCAGTGACTTGAGCTGCAGTGTGATGTATTGATTAGTGATGAGCAAACCTGTAAATCTGCTTGTGTTTGATTCAAAGGCAGATTTGGTGAACACGCCCTCAAGTCCACAAATTGGGAGCTTAATTGTATACCACATGATAGTAATTGGGAAACAAAAATCGGTTTTCTCAAAAAGGCTAATAGGCAAGAGATTGTCAAACAAAGAACATGGGTAGCTGGGCATTGCACGGAGGACACAGTTGGGAGATGCCTTAAAGTTGCCTGAGAACCAATCACAGCTAATTACAACAAAAGACACTGAATAAACTCATTTCATTCAGTGGAAATTGTTGCTTATAACAATGAAATTCATTCAGTATATGCAATCATACTGTCACCAGTCAGTGTCCCTGATCAATGCCACAATTATCTATAATGCTGTACTGCACTGGTGACAGTATGCAAAAAAAGGTAAATTTTTTTTTAAATTATTATTTTTTAATTTTCCAAACAATTCTGACAAAAAAATACAAGTTAAAAAAATGTGTCATGCCTCTTACTAAATACATTGGCCTGTCTATTTTCCAAAAAGGAGTCATTTGGGGTATTTGTACTGGCCTGGAATTTTTGGGCCTCAACAAATGAGAGATGAGGGTATCAGTACATCAAGACCATTTATTTATATATACACAATAGTTTGAGGCCTCTATAAATTTCCAAGTGACTAAATAATGTACACATTGTTAGGTTGCTCGTCTTCTGTAAGTAACCCCTGGTAGCCTAGGCTAGGATGGAAGAGCGGAGGTCCCGTTCACCGGTGGACAAACATCACACATACACAGGATTGTACGTGAATAATGAATGTGTATATTGAAGCACACACAGCAGTTTTATTTAGTTTGAGCTAAAGGACAGCCCTGTGGTTTAGCCAATCAGGTAATTCATACATACATCGACATTTTTCTTAAACTCATGACATTATCTAAGTCAAAGGTGAAATACAATCTTCTGATAGTTATTTCGTCATTTCAACATCTGCTGACTGACCATATTCTTGCGTAACCAGTCCTATCTTAGCTTTGTACCTCTTACCGCAGACAGATGCTTCCTAATATGTCAACATCTTGCATCTTAATTCTGAACTTAGTGAAATGCACGCCTAAGCATATTATCTTAGACCTTTAACCTAGTATATCTTTTGGTAACCTTAATAAGTATTCCCTTATAATCCTTCCTTTGATCATTCTGTGATTTACATAATGATCATTCCTTTTCTAATTTAATAGCACAGGCTTCATACTCCGAACCCTTGTGCTCTTGGTTTCTATACCATACCGTTGGATCCTTAATAATGGAAGTGAGTTTCAGATCCTTCGGAGCGGCCGTGTTTCCCTTTTTACATAAACATTTGATTATCTTATAACAGGCATATAAAAATAGAATGAAGAGAATCACAGTGACAATTGTCATGGCAGCATTTCGGAGCCAAGATATTAATCCCCCAAAACTAAAACTGCTCGAGAAGGGATCCCAGTTTTTTCCTATGTTCCTTGCCTCTTTCTGTAGTTTATTTACCTCTTCCCTGTGTTGGGCAATAACGTCATAGTAGTCTGGGACTTCGATGCTGGTATTATGAATCCAGGTACAGCACTCATAATCCTCAGTAGTCTCACAGAGGCCAGTAAGGGCTGCACTCATACTTTCTATAGCCAACTCATGTAGTTCTAGTTGCTTCCTAATTGCCCTAGTTTCTAGATTTAGTTTGGTTATGTCATCAGAATTTTCCTCCAGAATCTCATCAATTATGCCAGTGTAATTATTTAATCTTTTCATTAGGTCAATTCCCCACCCTGTCCAGGAAGGGAACCATGCCCAGGCCATATCTTTTTCTAAAAACAATTCTCGTTTATTACGGTGTCTAAGGGGATATCTAGGATGCATGCTGGCTTCAAGGAGGTGACTTCCCTTGTTATCCCCTAATACCCCCATAATAGGAACCAGGGCTGCAAGGTAACACCACCCCTGGGGTTTGGTTGGGATCCAGGGGTGACAGAGTTTGCCGCAGCATATATATATGGTATTTCCTAGAGCTAGGGGTCGTTTATGGAACACGTTCCTAAGAGTATCAGAAAGGCCAGAGAGCACCAGAATTGACATTAATTGGTGTATTGTAGTCTTGGTACTGGAGCTAAGAAAGTCTAAAAAGGTGGCATTTAGGGTGGGATCTGAAGTATGGAAGAAAGAAGGACTGTTAAATGATGTCATTGAAATGTTAAGTTTTGCTTGTTTGCAAACCTCGGCTCCATCTGTGGTGTTTCCCAGTCGGAAACACCAGTCTGGGAAGTGGCTTCTACCTATAATTTGGAAAGTGAGGGTTTTATTTGGAAGGGTCCTAGTAACATTCGTTAGGACGATAGGGGGTGTTCCATTAAGGAGGGGGGTAAAATTCAAGGGGACTGCCATGAGAGGGATTCTAGCTGTACTGGGATGTAGCTTGCTGCAAATCCAGCATTTCTCAAAACCAGATTTTTAAGCATAGCTATATTTGAATTTTAGTAGTAACATCTTGCTAGTCAGTCCCTTAGGTGACTCATTAACGGGTACAATACTTCTACTATGTCTTTGGCCGGGGGTATTATTCATCTTAGGTGGTCCACATATCCCTTTTAATAGACCTAAGTCTTCTGGATGATATATACAGTTGGCTATAAACCATGTGGGCAGGAATACAAATAGTACCAGACTACCCCAAAGGCATACAGCCTTCCCTGACACTGAAGGTAAAAACATTTCTACAAGTTCTTATGCTTGTCCTTCTTCTTCGCTATCATGTAGGGTTTCAAGGGTTAATTGTCCAATGCCTTCCTGAATCTCCTGCAGTTCCGGTCGCTGTTCGGGTGGGTCGGGTTCTCCTTCAATAGGTGGGGGGTCGGGGGTTGTGGGAAGCGGTGGGCACTTTTTCAGCCTGCTGGCGTGGATCCAGGTGTTTCCTTGGTCAGTCAGGACCGCAGTTCTGGACACCTTTTCAACCTTCCAAGGTCCAGAGTAGATTGGTCCGATCCTCTTTTTGTGGGCCAGTTGCTTGACTAGCACTTGATCTCCTGGGATGAAGGGGTGTGTTGGCTCTGTGGAAAGAGGAGAAAAGGTGACAGAAACTTGTTCGTTCATTTCATGAAGCATACTTACCAGGTTTTTCACGTACATTTCCTGTTGGGAATAAATGTCAATATCAGTGTCTTGGTCTAATGGGGGTAATTCTATGTTTGCGGGGACTCCCATCAAAATTTCAAAAGGTGAAAGTTTCGTTCTGGCGTGGGGTGCCGTTCTAATCTGGAATAGCACAGAAGGGAGGTGATCAAGCCATCCCTTCATTGTGCCCCCTGTGGCCTTTTTCAATTTATCCTTTATATTTCTATTCATTCTTTCCACTACCCCTGCGCTTTGAGGGTGATAGGGGATGTGTAGTTTCCATTGCAGCCCTAACAATTTAGCCACAGCCTGGGTAACGGAGGAGCTGAATGCAGGTCCCCTATCTGACCAAATAGATGTTGGTATGCCAAACCTACAAATCCAGTTATTCACCTGCACAGGGAGTGGCTTCAACCCAGCCTGAAAATGTATCTATGACAACGCACAGGTATCTTAAGTTCCCCTTTTGTTTTGGCATGTGTGTGAAGTCTACTTGTAAATCTGTAAGGGGACCTATTGGTGGGGGTAGATGACCATGTAGGCCATGCCGTTTGCCCTGCACATTGTTTTGAGCACAGGTAAGGCAACTTGTGGTCAGGAGTTTGACTTGTTTGTTCAAGGCGTTTGTGCAGAAAGATTTGGTGTACCGTATATACTCGAGTATAGGCCGACCCGAATATAAGCCGAGGCCCCCAATTTACCCCCAAAAAACTGGAAAAAATTATTGACTCGTGTATAAGCCGAGGGTGAGACATGCCTGTCCATCCCTGTGTGTCCGTCCATCCCTGTGGGTCCATCCATCCGTGTGTGTGTGTGTGTGTGTGTGTGTGTGTGTGTGTGTGTGTGTCCGTGCAGCCTACCTGTGTCCAGCCTGCCTGTGTCCGTCCAGCCTGCGTCCCGTCCAGCCTGCGTCCCGTCCAGCCTGCGTCCCATCCAGCCTGCGTCCCGTCCCGGCCCGGCCCGTCCCGGCCTGTCCCGGCCCGGCCCGTCCCGTCCCGAGCCGAGCCTCCGTCCTTCAGCTCTTCGTCGGCGGCCATTCTAGGATTCAAAAGCCGCGCCTCCGTCGGTGATAGGCGGAACACTCAATTTCCCACTGACTGCTGTTCCGCCTATCGGATGTCCGTGATAGGCGGAACACTCAATTTCCCAGCAGCCTGTGTTCCGCCTATCACGGGCATCGTCTCATCCTCGTCCGTAGTACGAGGATGAGACGATGCCCGTGATAGGCGGAACACAGGCTGCTGGGAAATTCAGTGTTCCGCCTATCACAGGCGAAGGCGGAGCCGGAGGCGCGGCTTTTGAATTCTAGAATGGCCGCTGTCTGTCTGCTCGACACGCTGATCGAGCGGGCAGACAGCGATGACTCGAGTATAAGCCGAGGGGGCACTTTCAGCCTCAAAAAAGAGGCTGAAAATCTCGGCTTATACTCGAGTATATACGGTACATAGTGGCTAAAGGGACGGCACCTATGTGTCCTGGACCATGAAGGTAGGAGAGAATTAGAATACTGCTTGCCTCAGGTATTCCCAATATCTTCCCCTCTTTTGACCACAGACCCTCTGGGTCTTTGGTCAAGCCAGCCTTCACCCAATACAAGACATCTTCCTCAGTGGCTAATGATTGCATTTGTGCCACTACAGATTTAAAGTTAGGACAGGTGAAATGATCCTTAAAGTACATGGACGTGGGGGTGGGCTCCTGGGTGGAGGACTGGGCTGCCTTTCTCGCTTCTCGGTCAGCTAAAGCATTTCCCTTGGAAAGTTTGCTATTATCTGAAGAATGTGCTTTTACTTTAATTATTGCCACCTCTTTTGGGAGCAAAATAGCCCGAAGAAGTGCCTCAATCTGGGTAGCATTGGAAATAGGTTTATTATCCGCTGTTTTAAAACCTCTTTTAGCCCATATTACTCCGAAGTCATGCACCACCCCAAATGCATATCTACTGACAGTGTAAATGTTCACCTTCTTATCTGTAAATAAAATGCAGGCCCTGGTGAGGGCTTCTAGTTCAGCCACCTGAGCCGAAGAGGGGGGCAGTGGTTTGGCTTCTAATACCTTGTTTGACAACTGGACTATTGCATATCCTGTTTGGAAGGTGGAATCAGAGGGACGGGAGCAACTACCGTCCACAAAAACATCGTCTGCATTGGTAATCGGTACGTCGGTGAGGTCTGGTCTTGGTGATGTGATAGACTCCACTCGTGTTATACAGTCATGAAACTGGTCTGGGTCTTGTGGTAGGCGTAACATGGAGTGCAAGAGACGGACGGCAGGGTTGTTGGCGGGAACATATTTGAGAGACAGATTGTCTGTGTTCATGAGGGAAATCTCATATCCACTGAGTCTTTGTGAGGTCATGTGTTGGGTGTTCATGTTCTGTATGAGGTGGGTGACAGAATGTGTGGTGTAAAGTGTCATCGGGTGTCCCAAGACCATCTTGTTGGCATCTTGTACGGCCATAGCACAGGCGGCTAAATTCTGAAGGCATGATGGCATGCCTTGAACCTGAAGGGGGAGTTTTTTAGATAGGTAGGAGACAGGGCGGTAGCCTGTTCCATGCTGTTGTGTCAAAACCGCAGCAAAAGAAGTCCCCGAGACTACACAGTATAGTTGAAAAGCTTTACCATAGTCTACCAACCCCAGGGCGGGTGCACATGACAAACTGTGTAGTAAGGCTTTAAAAGCTTTTAGTCTGTCCTCTGTCCAGTCTATCAATTTAGGGGCGGTTGACCCAGTAGCCTCTCGTAGGATACCATCATAGTGAGAACAGTCAGGGATCCATTGGCGGCAATATACAATTGCACCCAAAAATGAGAGTAGGGCGGCCTTGTCTTTTGGCGGACTGAGAGCTTGTAGGGCTGCAGCACGTTTAGGTGACACCAGCCTTGTTCCTTCTCTAAGGATACAACCTAAGTATTCAACCTGGGACTGGCACCATTGCACCTTCTTCCTGGAGGCGAGGTGTCCAGCTCGGGCTAGGTGTCCCAACAGTGATGTTGAATCGACCGCACATTCTTCAGCAGTTCGACTGCACAGGAGCAAGTCGTCCACATACTGTATCAGTACCGACCCTCGCTCAGATGTCCAAGACTTGACAGTCTCATTGAGCACCAGTGAGAAGGCGGCTGGGCTGTCTACATACCCTTGCACTAAACGCGTCCAGGTTAACTGGCCCCCGGCCCAGGAGAAAGCAAACATAGGTTGGGCTTCCTCTGCAATGGGAATGCTAAAGAAAGCATTCGCTAAATCAATTACTGTGTAGCATAGGGAGTCTGCCGGTATGCATGAGAAAATAAAAGTGATGTCTGAGACTAGGGGTGGGAGGGGAATCACTTGTTTGTTTACTGCTCTGAGGTCTTGTACAAGTCTCCACTCCCCACTGGCCTTTTTTACGGGGTAAATGGGCGTGTTCCAGGGACTGATGATTGGTCTCAGGATACCTTTTGATATGTAATCATTAATTTGAGGGGAGATGCCTTTGACTTTCTCTGGGGGTAGGGGATACTGTTTTTGATATTGTATCCCTGCATCTGATCGCATTTGGGGTGCATATGGTGTGCAATTAATAAAGCCCACACTACCTTTGTTTTCTGCCCAAATTGTGTGATGGTCAAGGGAGGAAGGTATCATCAGAAAGAAACTCCTGTGTGCATGTCTTTTTGGGCTGTGTAAGTCACAAAGAGGGGAACTTGCAGTGAGGGAGCCGTCTTTGTCAAACTTAATGGTAATGTTCAACTGGGATAGTAAATCTCTGCCCATGAGGGACACTGGACAGGAAGTCAGGACAGCGAAACTCTGCATACATAGCTCTAGTCCATCCGGGGTAGAGACTGGTAAAGGCGGGGTGACGGAATGAGTGACCGATGTCCCATTTATTCCAATAGAGTGTCCCTCAGTACACAGTGGTGTGTCATACCTCTCATCATTTAATGAGCTAAAAGTGGCACCTGAATCAAGCAGGAAACACACTATGTGGTTGTCTACGCGTAATATAACTTGTGGTAGACTCTTCCATGATAGGTTGTGGCACACCAGACTGAGGGAAGGAACATACTCTAGGCATCTCTATTGGGGGTGTGTTTGTCGGGTAGACGGCCACTGCATAGGGATTCGAGGGGGAGGTCTGTTAGAGGTTGGGGTGTAGGGTGGCTGTGCAAGCGCATGGTTTTGAGATGGTGTTTGGGGAGGTGGCGGATATTGGGGGTACCTTGTAGTGTGAGGGGGGGGGGCGATTAGCAGCATTGTACCCCCTTCCTCTGCCCCTTGGATAGCTCGCCCTCTGTCTATATGGGCACTGTGATTTCCAATGTCCCTGTTCCCCACAATTAAAACATCCTTGGTCAGGTGGGTAGGGCTGCATGGTCATGAGGTGCGGTGGTGAGGATGAGGTTTCAGGTGTGACTAGGGTTTGTGTTTGTGTCAAGGAGGGGAAAATTCCCCCTTTTAGTTCAAAGACTCCTGAAGTCTCTCTGGACCTAGCGTCCTTCATGAATTCATCTGGTGCTTGCTCTGCCCATTTGGGGTTTGTGAATTTGAGCAAGTGCGTCACTTTGGGATCGCCTCCCGACATGATGGTAGTAGTAAATAATTGTGGTGTGGCCCCATCTACAGCTTTCCATAGGGAGTATACTCTGTTACAGTAATCATAGAATTTCTCTTTAGGTCCCTGCTTGGCTAGGATCAGTTCTTGGAGTGCAGATGATCCTTTGTATAATTTGGACCAATGAACTCCCATGCCTTTCCAAAAGGATATCCAATCCTTATTGGTCTGAATATGGGTTGTCCATAGGTCGTCTACAGGGGCTACTTCTGGGCTGTCTGGGTCTACAATGCTAAGAATACTTTTTATGTCATCTTTGTCAAGCCCTGTGCCTGCACTATATTTTGCCAGAAAGGTACCTGCATCTCGTGGATACTTCTTGGGATTGGGACATAGTTCTTTTATTTTGGAGAGTGTACCCAAAGGTAATGGTATATGCACCTCGGTGTTCCCCATGGTCATCAAAGGTGCTTTGAGTGAAGCCCCTACTGCTTCTCTCTCAGTTTCCTTTTCTATGGATAATGTCCCTGTTTTACTAATTGGACCTGACTCCTCAGTTTTGGGAATAGGTGTCTCTTTTGTATGGCTTCTTGTAGTGGTGGGGGGCAGCGCTATAATCCTATCCTGCGCTTCTTTCAACATTTCCTCCTTCTTCCCTAATTGCCTTCTTAACTTTTCTAGTTCCTTTTGTAAGTCCTCCATCCTATGTACCTCTCTCTCTTTTCCCTCCTGAAATTCCTTCTCCCTTACTTCCAAGTTTTTCTGATACATTTCTAACTCTATTTTCCTATCCACTTGTACCTTTTCTGCCTCATTGAGGACTATTTCTTTTTGTTTTAGGCCTTCCATAAGTGTTTCTAACTCAGTTCTCCTTTTCCCTATTCTCTCTTCTTCCTCCTTTTTCTTCTCTTCAAACTCTTTTATTTTTGCCTCTAATTCCTGCATTTCGGGACTACCCACTTCTTC
Organism: Lithobates pipiens; assembly: GCF_037356315.1. NCBI lineage: Eukaryota > Metazoa > Chordata > Amphibia > Anura > Ranidae > Lithobates > Lithobates pipiens. Next base: position 179,807,935 of record NW_027507758.1, read on the forward strand.
TTGTCCTGTAACTTCTTCCTGTCTCCCCTCTTCCTCTCTGCCCCTACTTATTTGTTCCCATTGGGCCACTTGTTGTGATGTTGCTGTGGTGTGTGTTATGGCGGCTAGGACTACAGGATCCAGTGAAGGATATAATTGAAGGTATGAACCTGGCGTCCCATCCTCGTTTTTTACCATAACATAAGGTGGGGGTGGACATTGAGGCGGGGGAGGGGGAGGTGAGGGGGGTGCAGGGGCTTCAGCCACAGCACTGGGTCCTATATTTGAAGTAAGCTTTGTAGTTTTATTAATATGCTTCTTTTTATATTTGTGTAGACATTTATCCCATGCATGGTAACAATCTTTTATATATTGAATATTTTCCCACTTCCCTGGAGGGTACGAATTTTTGTGGATTTGGCATATTTTACTTCCTGCCAGTCTTCCTCAGTACAAGGACCATATGGCCCTGGGTCATGTATCCCCAATTGCTGACACCTTTCTCGGACTTGTGTCCAAAATGGTTCTACCTGGGGGCCAGGGATCATATTACTGACAAATTCATAGGGTGATGGGGTGGCCATAGCTTGGGTTGCTGCAGTATTCCCCATCTAGTAGTCTGGGCAGTGTGTGTCTAGTGGCAGGACACAGGTGATAACACCCGGTTTGTCCAACAATCCGGTCTCTGGTCTGGGAGTAGGATCCCTGATCTTTTTTGGGGCAGATGGACTTATATAAAACTATGAAGATTCACCCTTAATATACGATAAAGGGTACATTTTTCCTGGTGGCGGGATATACCCCTCTTACACCAAGTCTGCAAGAGAACCCCCCTGGTCTGGTGGTCAGTAAAATCCACTTGTCATCTATTCTTAGGAAGAGTAGACCTAACGTGCAATGGGGGCAGGTGGATGCTATGTCACTACAAGAGGGCTCCTCATATTCTGCACTTATTTAAACAACAACAATTATTTTCCTTATACTCTATATTAAAACTTATACTCTATATACTTACACACGTACCTAGAGAGAAACAGACATATTCTTAATATACTTTAAGACATGACATAACCGTATTGCAATACATTTATCAATTTATAGTGCACTTTTTAAAAAAAAAATTCAAATGGGCGTCCACTCCACCAATCCCTTTGTCACGGGCGTAATCTACTACTTCCCGTGTTAAAAATACTATTACCAATAGTTTTAAGTCAGACCAACCTAGTCGGACTCCCCTAAACCTATAAATTCCTTGCGAGCCCTTTTAACCTTCCGAGGGACCAGCCTAGTCCGCCGTGAAGGCACAGTTACTTCTTTTAATTTTAAACTAAGTTCGTAGCGGCCGCCCGGACAGAGTAAGTGTTTACACCATTCACCAATCAGGTAAAAAGAGTAAAGTGACTTACCTGTCGCAAGACGAGACGAACCCCACTTCTGGTACCAAAACTGTTAGGTTGCTCGTCTTCTGTAAGTAACCCCTGGTAGCCTAGGCTAGGATGGAAGAGCGGAGGTCCCGTTCACCGGTGGACAAACATCACACATACACAGGATTGTACGTGAATAATGAATGTGTATATTGAAGCACACACAGCAGTTTTATTTAGTTTGAGCTAAAGGACAGCCCTGTGGTTTAGCCAATCAGGTAATTCATACATACATCGACATTTTTCTTAAACTCATGACATTATCTAAGTCAAAGGTGAAATACAATCTTCTGATAGTTATTTCGTCATTTCAACATCTGCTGACTGACCATATTCTTACGTAACCAGTCCTATCTTAGCTTTGTACCTCTTACCGCAGACAGATGCTTCCTAATATGTCAACATCTTGCATCTTAATTCTGAACTTAGTGAAATGCACGCCTAAGCATATTATCTTAGACCTTTAACCTAGTATATCTTTTGGTAACCTTAATAAGTATTCCCTTATACACATATTTACCAAAGAAATGAAGCAGAATACATTTTGACCTAAATGTATGAAGAAAGACTATTTATTTGCAAAAATTTTAACAGAAACAATGAAAAACAATTTTTTGTGGTGTTTTTCATTTATTTAGCAAAAAAAAAAAAAACGTTGCTGTGTTGCATGACCATGCAATTGTCATTCAAAGCGTGACAGCGCTGAAAACTGAAAATTGGCCTGGGCAGAAAAGGAGTAAAAGTGACCTGTACTGTAATGGTTAGATACTGTGAATAGAATTACTTCAATATTATGCTGCTTTTTCAGCAAAATAAATATTTTCTAATGTAGATATTTTAGCTAGTGGATGTTTCTCCTGTTCAATATACAACCTAGTATAAGCACTTACAATTCACTACAATATTTATTTCTGAAAAAAACACACTTTAATATTGATTTTTTGATTAAAAGCTGGCAAGTGTTTCTCCTTTTAAAATTGTGGCCTAATATACAGTCATGGGCAAAAATATTGGCACCCCTGCATTACTGTCAGATAATGCACCGCTTTTCCCAGAAAATTGTTGCAATTAGAAATGTTTAGGCATTCTCATGTATATTTATTTTGTTTGTATTGGTATGACACAAAAAAGTGGAGAAAAAAAAGCCAAATCTGGCACATTCCACACAAAATTCCAAAAATGAACTGGACAAAACTGTTGGCACCTTCTCAAAATTGTAAGAAATAATTGAGTTCCAAGTTTATGTTGCTCCTGTAGTTAAATTCACCTGTATCATTTAACAGGGGCTGACAATATAGAAATCACACCGGCAAATCACACCGGCAACCAGTTAAAATGGTGAAAATTTTACACAACCTTTCTGTTGTGTGTCTCTATATGCCACATGGAGCATGGAGAACAGAAAGAACAGAAAAGAATTGTCTGAGTATTTGAGAACAAAAGTTGTGGAAAAGCATGGAAAATCTCAAGGTTACAAGTCAATTTCCAGAGATCTTAATGTTCCTGTGTCCACTGTGTGCAACATTGTCAAGAATTTACAGCCCATGGCACTGTAGCTAATCTCCTTGGATGTAGACGAAAGAGAAACGCTGATCAAAGATTGCAATGAAGGATTGTTCAAATGGTGGATAAAGAAACTTTATCAACTTCCACACAAATACAAGCTGACCTTCAGGCACTGGACACAACTGTGTCAGCTCGCACTATATGTCATTATCTGAATGAAAAGGGATGCTATGGTAGGAGACACAGGAGAACCCTGCTGCTGACACAGAAACATAGAAAAAGCCAAATTGTGGTTTGCCAAAACTTACCTGAGGAAGTCAAAATCCTTTTTGGGACAATGTGCTGTGGACAGACAAAATAAAATTACAGCTTTTTGGTAAAGCCCATCATTCTGCTGTTTTTAGAAAAAGTCAAACATGGTGGAGGTTCCTTGATATTTTGGGGTTGCTTTGCTGTTTCAGGTACACGATGTCTTGACCGTGTGCATGGGATTATGAAATCTGAAGACTATCAAAGAATCCTAGGGTGCGATGTAGGGCCTAGTGTCAGAAACATTGGTCTCCATCAGAGGTCATGGGTCTTAGAACAATGACCCAAAGCACACATCTAAAAACACCCAGAAATGGTTCACGATAACGCGTTGGACAGTCCAGATCTAAATCCCATAGAGCACCTGTAGACAGATCTCAAAACAACAATTGGGAAAAAGAACCCTTACAATCTGAGAGACCAGGCGCAGAAGAGTGGTCCAAAATTCCCAGTAGAGAGGTGTTAGAAACTCATTGATGGTTACAGGAAGCGATTGTTTTCAGTTATTTTTTCCAAGGGGTGTGCTACCAAATATTCAATTCTGGGTGCCAATATTTTGTTAAGTTCATTTTGGAGTTTTGCGTGGAATGTGTTAAATTGGGCTTTTTGCTTCTCCGCTTTTTTGTGTCATACCCAGGGCTTTTTTTCAGGGGGAACTTGGTGGAACTCAGTTCCACCACTTATGGCTCAGACCCTTTGGTGCCTGCTCACCACAATCACTTGTAAACACGGAAATCTGGTTTCTGTGTTTACAAGTGACAGCTCTGCACTCTGTGTGTAACCCCCATGAACTCTGCACGCAATAATGCAATCCTGATATTTAATGCCCCATTAAAAACCCTTTTACTGTTTGTGAAATATGAACACACCCACCATTTGATGTGATTTGGAGGGTGTCTGTGTGGGGGGAGGGGTTTTGGGGGGTCGTGGTTAAGTTCCAGCACCTATTGTTTGACAAAAAAAGCCCTAGTCATACCAATACATTCAAAACAAATAAACATGGGAGTACATGGAATCACTATAATATCTTGCTGTCAGTTTTCAGTGAAATAATATCTCTTTTTCAAATGATGCTTAGTACAAATTCTAATATACTGTGCATGTCATTACCATATCTTGCTTTTTTTTGTGAAATAAATACATATCAATGTTTTTTTTTTCCACTTAAAGCTGACTGGTGTCACTTTGGTTCAAAATACAACACTGTACTTAAATACTGTGAATAAAGTCATTCATTTCAGTGAAATAAATATACTCTATATATTTTTTTTTATTATTAAAAATTTGGCTGGTGTCTCGTTTGTTCAAAATGTGATTTAGTATAAAGGCTGATATACTGTATACTGTGTATGGAGTCGGTGCAATATTTGGCAGTCTTTTTCTGTGAATTAATACACTGTTAATAATGTTGATATCTTGAATAAAAGCATCATGTTGTATCTTTTTCAAAATGTGGACAACTAAAAAGTGCTTAACCCCTTGCCGACCAGCGCATGATGCTGTATGCATGCCCGTGGGTCCCGTGGATTCGATGTTTGCTGGGGGCCGCGATCGTGAGATGGAGAACGGGGAACAGGTATTTCCCTGTTCTGCCTAGCAACATGACAGGGATCTACTGCTCCCTGTCATTAGGAGCAGTGATCTCTGTCATGTTGTAGTGAGCTCATCCCCCCAACAGTTAGAATCATTCCCTAGGACACACTTAACCCCTTGATCACCCCCTAGTGTTTAACCCCTTCCCTGCCAGCGTCATTTACACAGTATTCAGTGCATTTTTATAGCACTGATCACTGTATAAATGTCACTGGTCCCAAAATAGCGTCAAAAGTGTCTGATGTGTCTACCGCAATGTCGCAGTCATGATAAAAATCGCAGATCGCCGCAGATACCACATATCATCCCAACATTAATGATACATAACAAATTGGCTATTAACTAACAAAAGTAAGCAAACAGAGAAAAACAACCTACACTGTGGGCAAAGAAAAGATGTAAGACAGATGTAAGACAAAGCCCACGAGGAATTACTCTCTATGAGCCAGTTGCTGTGTAAGACCGTGGAAAGGACTACCGCTTCAAAAGAAGAGAGACTAAGTACAGTCGAGGATAATTTATATTCATTAAAGCAAGAAATCAAGGGGCTACAGGAACAAATGGGCGCCTGCTATCCCAGGAATCAACGTATAGCTACTACGGTTTGCGGGATCCTGCCGGCCTGCCGCAGTGTAATGTCAGCGGCTGGTCGGCAAGTGGTTAATACATTCAGTCTATGAAAATAATTCTGATAAATTATTTAAAGTGGTTGTAAACCCTTACATATACCCAGTGAAGGGGCTATCTTCAGGTGATACACAGAGATAAAAAAAATCCTCCTGAGTAAGTTGTACCCGTCTATCTGCAGTCTTCTCTTCTCTACATCTGTTCCGAGTGCTGAATATATAGGCGTGCACAGCCTTGGATCGATTGAGGTCTCAGGTAAGTAAAAGGGGGGGAGGCTGAGGGGGCGATGCTGACACCTAAACATTTTTTTCCTTAATGCAGCAAATGCGTTAAGGTAAAGAACGTTTAGACCAGTGATGGCGAACCTTGGCACTCCAGATGTTTTGGAACTACTGTTACATTTCCCATGATGCTCGACTACACTGCGAAATGCATAAGCATCATGGGAAATGTAGTTCCAAAACATCCGGGGTGCCAAGGTTCGCCATCGCTGGTCTAAACGTTCTTTACCTTAATGCATTCGTTGCATACCATCACTGGTTTAGACTTTACAACCCCTTTAAAGTGGTTGTAAACCTCAGACATGAAATATGAACAAACCATAGCCGAATCAAATGCTCCTGAAGAAGCGTACTTCTACGGGGGGAACATGGCGAGCCACTGACTGTTTTATCTACGCCCGGACTCACACTCTGACCCAATATTTTTGATATACCCACACCTTTATCTGGAGACCGAACCTCTACAATTCCATTCTGGTTTTTGTTGTTGGATGTGGTCTTGTATTGTGTTACTACCATTTGATATTATATTTTATGGTATCAGAACTGGTGTGTTAAGAGTGTGTCAATTATACTGATTCTTTATATGTAATTATGTTTTTCTTTATATATTTGATTAACAAATTTAACCATTTTTAGACCTGTTATCTATGTGCCTTTAAAAGTCCAATTAGTTTTCTTTCCCTCTATAAGTAATACCGGGACGTTGGCACATTATTAACTTGTGTATTCACAGTGTCACCCTATGAAAGCACACTTTAATCTAAATATTTTTCTGTATGAGTTTAGATTTTAGAATAATGTGAAAATGAATGTTGATGTCTGATGCGCTCTTGACAATATTGCACGCTATGCTTTGTTCCACGTATGATTAAATAAGGTTGTATAATAAAGATCACAAGCATCTATTATTTTAAAAGAAAACCTTTGTTGAGTGAAATATGCAGTCCTTTATATCTGCCCGACTGTCACAATAATATAAGCGATTTAATACTTTCTGAGTCATTGAGACAGAACAAGTGTTCAGTTCAGGAATTTTGACTTTATTTGCTGCATACTTGTTCACTGTCAGTTGCTTAGAAAGTATGGAAAGGGAGACTCTCAGAAAACAGGCATTTTCAGACGGAGGTCATAACCTATTTATTATAAACCAAACCATTTCTAATGCAGCGTACACACGATCAAAATTTTGGTGGGAAAAAGCTCTGATGGTTTTCCCAATGGAATTCCGACAGGATTTCACTCAAGCTGTCTTGCATACACACGGTCACACCAAATTCCGACTGTCATGAACGCGGTGATGTACAACGCGTACGACGAGACTAGCAAAAGGAAGTTCAATACCCAGTAGCCAATAGCTTCCATCTCGTAGTTGAATCTGAGCATGCGTGAGTTTTTGCACGTCGGAATTGCATAAACACAATCAGAATTTCAACGTTTTTCCATCTGAAAAATTGAGAACATGCTCTCAAATTTTTCGCTGGCGGGAATTCGGCCAACTAAATTCTGATGGAGCATACACCGTATGTGTGAATCACAGTAATTGTAGGTTGGGTGCATACACAGCGATCTGCTCATTTACAGGTGGGGGAGCCAATCAGCGGGTCCGGCGGGCTCGATGTCTGCCGGCCACCCGCGAGAGGCAGAACAGGGATCTGCCAGTGTAAACAAACAGATGCCCATTCTGACAGGGGAGTAGAGAGACATTGGGGGTTATTTACGGAAGGCAAATCCACTTTGCACTACAAAGGCAAACTAAAAATGCAAATTGCACCTAAATTTTTGCGCTGAAAGTGCACTGGGAAGTGCAGTCGCTGTAGATCCAAGGGGGACATGCAAGGAAAATAAAAAACAGCATTTTAGCTTGCACATAATTAGATGATAAAATAAGCAGAGCTTCCCCTCATTTCAGATCTATCCCTCAGATTTACAGCAACTGCACTTCCAAGTGCACTTTCAGTGTAATTTCAAGTGCACTTTGCACTTGTAGTTTGCACTTGTAGTGCAAAGTGGATTTGCCTTTCGTAAATAACCCCAATTGTCTGTTCCTAGTCATCAGGAACAGAGATCTCTCTCTACTCCCTGTCAGTCGAGTCCCCCCTACAGTTAGAAACACATCCAAGGGAACACATTTAACCCCTTGATCGTCCCCTAGTGTTAACCCTTTTCCTGCCAGTGTAATTTATACAGTAATCAGTGCATTTTTATAGCACTGATCGCTGCATAAATGTCACTGGTCTCAAAAAAGTGTCAAAAGTGTCTGATCTGTCCGCCGCAATGTTGCAGTCCCGATAAAAAAACGCTGATCACCGCTATTACTAGTAAAAAAAAAAAAATGCCATAAATCTATTCCCTATTTTGTAGATGCTATAACTTTTGTGTAAACCAATCAATATACGCTTATTGTTATTTTTTTTACCAAAAATATGTAGTAGAATACATATTGGCCTAAACTGATGAAGAAATAATTTTTTTTACTTTTTTTGGGGGATATTTATTATAGCAAAAAGTAAAAAAGCAGAGGTGTTCAAATACCACCAAAAGAAAGCTCTATTTGGAGGAAAAAAAGGACATACATTTTGTTTCGGTACAACGTCGCGCAACGGCGCAATTGTCAGTTAAAACATCACAGTGCTGTATCACAAAAAATGGCCTGTTCATTAAGGGGACAAATTCTTCGCAGATCGGGTCTCCCCACCATTGAACGGGCACTCTGGTGGCCTGCAAAAGGAGAAGGATGTACACAAATGGGGTTTCACCCAGGAGAACGATTCCGCCACAGTATATCTGTGTGAGCTAGTTGAGAACCGCTTAAAAATTAAAAAAAAATGTCCCCCAATGTAGATCCATTATCAATCATCCGGCTAGTGATATCACAATGGGTAGAGCCACCAGGGTAGGGCCACCAGGTGATTTCACTGGGTGGACCCGCTCCCTTACCTATATAGGAACTGTCAAATGAAGAAACAAGGAGTCAGCAGCCTTCGGCGAGTGTGGAGCTTTTTTTTTTTGGGGTACGGCGGGCATCGTGATTAATGTTGGATTAATATTAGGAGAGGCATTATTTTTTGTCCACATCCTGTCCAGATTCTGATAAGCCCTCCACCTGCAGACCCCCACAACCACAGCCCAGGATTATGGGGAAGAGGCCCTTGTCCCCATCAACATGGGGAAAAGGTGCTTTGGGATGGGGGCCCAAATTGAGGGCATGAGGCCTGGTATGATACGGGGGGGGGGGGGGGTTTCGCTCGTCCCCTCCCTTTCCTGACCTCTTGGGCTGCATGCTCAGATAAGGGCCTGGTATGGAATTTAGTGGGGACCCCACACCATTTTTTTCAGCTGACAATTCTTTTTTTTTTTTTCATTTCAACTGTAACCCCACTGACAGCTGATGATTTATCGGTTGTTAAGGATGTGGCGGCTGGCTTCCCACAGTGCGACCAGCTATATACGGTGTTTTTAAAGCATTGAAAACCCAACACTTGCATTTCTGGTGCGACTCCATTGAAGTATTTTACATGCGAAAGACAATCTGCTACAAGGAAAAAGTTCCGAACCCTTTACAAAAACCACTTTGGCTGAAAAATGCAGAGATGTGAATTGTGTACCATAGCAAACCGTGTCAAATTTACTGTAGTGCATTTCTGCAACATGGAAAACGCACAGTGCACTCTTCATGAATCATTCTGCTTGGTGCTGGAAGAGATATAGGACAGGGTACACTGCAGGAGCTAGTAGGGCCATGTAGGCTATTCTTTATGTTGGATAGTTATATATATATATATATATATATATACATACTTTGACACAAGCCAATTATGTTTTACATAAAAAAAGGATTGCATAGAAGCTACCTAGGTTGATAAAGGCTGATGTCCATTGTAATATTTACAAACACCCTGGTGGACTTTGTTCTGTGCTGGGACCCAATAAATGCATCTCTCTGGGTGGACCTAGTTGCTGTGGGAAATATCTGAATTATAATAATAATGATCAATCCTCATCCCTTTACTATATGACTACAGGCCAACTCTTGCCTTGTACATTGGTGATTGTACTGTCACCTGTACACCCTCCTACTCACTATGCTCATCATCTGACTCCTCGGAAACCACCAGTCTCCTCCAAGTATCCTGGATCACATACAACATTCTAGAATAAACGTTGTAATGCTGTTTTGCAGCTAGTATGCATAGGAAACAGGAGCCACACGGGGCTTGAGCTTCTGTCAGCTATCCATGTCCAGGATGAGAGGTGGATTTCCCCAAGCTATCTCCAGAATGGCAAGGTTTTGGTAAATAATGACACTAAACTAAAAGCCATGCATCCCCAGTGAGAATTCACACATGTCCTCAATGTGGTGGTGCACCATTTCCTTGTTAAATACATTAGACTTAAATGTGGTTGTAAAACCTTACATATAACCAGAGCAGTGACTGGCCTCAGGTCACACAGAGGTTAAACAAATCCTCCTACATAAGTTGTACCAGTTTATATGAAATATTCTCTTATTTACAGCACATAGGAACATAACTGAGGCTGTCAATCAGCTGGAGCTCTCTACCCTGTCACCTTTTTACTTTTTGATGTCAGGAAAATTGGTATGAAGTCACTTATGCAGATTGCAGAGGAACAAGACAGTAGAGAGAAATTATACTTAGTTCTCTGAATTGAGACATCTTCAGATATCTTTGTTTCATATTTAATGTCTGAGGTGTACAACAACTTGAAAAGGAAGTACCACTCCTGTCAATTAACCTCAACAGAGTCACCCTTACTTGCTGGAACCCGGTGTTAGTCATACTACAAAGGCTGTGCCAGTAGCAATGTGCAGTCACTAAATACCCATGTGATTATAGCACAAAGACAGGCTCTGAGGAGCAGGGTTTCTTTTCACTCAGTTAGTGACTCATCATTTAGGATATGCACAGCATAAGTTTGAATTAGTGCTACAATCTCTTGTGTCTCTCCTGGAGCATAACAGACTAGGCCAGTGATGGCGAACCTTGGCACCCCAGATGTTTTGGAACTACATTTCCCATGATGCTCAGCTACATTGCAGAGTGCAGGAGCATCATGGGAAATGTAGTTCCAAAACATCTGGGGTGCCAAGGTTCGCCATCACTGGACTAGGCAATGGAGGCACAGCAGTAGAAGGAGAACTTGCTTCTGTTTCAGAGCCACACAGAATCCTTTGCCTACTGCCTTCATCCTAGTAGGGTTGCCACATATCCTAGTGAGGTAGGGGAGGACTAGGAGAAGGTGGACGGTTTGGGTGCTGGAGGTGAAAAGGAGGATGTTTCAAGGGGACATTTTCCCTCCTCCCAAACTATACAAGGGAGTGGGATCATTTAAGCTCAAATACCTGCACAAAAACACTACTATTCTGGAATCAAGGGACCACTATTAGCAATTTTCTGTCACAATACCAGAGGGAGCCCAAGATGTGGCACTTCAGGGGGATGCTGAATAAGAACCTTGTTGCTGCATTTCCTGAAGGTGGCAGAATCCCATCTGATGACCAATAAGCCTCTGATCCTTATATGCCTAGAAGAAGGAGAGGCTGTGGCTGTGGTCTCCACTTTGAAGGAGGTTTTTACCCACGGTGGTCAGTCCCAAATGGCAGCACTCACAAGCAGTGCCTGAACCACATGGTTGCTGACTACATTGGGTCCAAAGTTGATGCAGGTACTCTCAGAACTGAGGATCCCATGGATTAATGGGTGTCCAGGCTGGACCACTGGCCAGAGCTTACAGGTCATGTGCCAGGAGTTTTTTTTTACAGGGAGTTGCATTCATCTGTACCCAGACAGCATGGGCAGGCTAGCTAATCAAGCTGACCACCTACTAAACAATGTGTTTGGGCATTATCTCTAAAATAAATATTATTGCAAGATAAAACCCGCTTTATCCCCATCGTTTTGCTTTCTATTCATGTGTTTACGTACTGTCCCGATGCTAGCTTAAATCTATCAAACACAAAACTGAAGTCTATATTTGAAATTTTTAGGGGTAATGGTGGAAAAATGGATGGGTGGGATTTGGGGAAATGTAGCGTTGTGGTTTTGTCATATGATATATGGTGTGGGTGGGGATACACCTTTTCTGTGTTTTTCCTCATGTATAATATACTGTATATAAACAAGAAACCAGAAAAGTTACAGCACCGAGAGCTCAATTTCTTGCTCAATATGTTTAATGAATAATATAAGAATTTGGTGCTGCAAATCTTCTTTTTAAGAATACAGTATGTTGGTGGTAACTGGGGACATACCTGGTTGCCTGCAGTATCCTGCAAGGTTGTACTAACAGTGCTGTTCACCCTCAAGTATATAAATATATAGTATATTACACATATATTTCACCATTTCGCAATACACTTTTTTATTAGTAGAATATTGTTCTTGGACAGATGGCTTAGTTTAATTAATGTATTTAGCATAAAAAAAATCAAGAATTTCTCAGCAGAGTTTTAAGAATAGATAGGAGTATGGAAAGTTTGCAGTGCCTGAATTAGAACTATAATAATTTGCAGCTTTAAAAAAATAGCTATTTTTCAGGTTGGTTGAAGGCTTGGCTTTTCTGACAAGAGGTAAAGTGGATTCATTTTATACTGTGTATACTTAACCATCATATTTTAGAGATACTCAAGGACTAGAAGAGAACTCTAAACAAGAAGGAAAGGACATTATTTCTAACATTAAAGGCTATCAGATTTTCTGCAGATTTTTTCCTTCAGATTTACCAAAACCATATAATATGAGGTCAAACCTTAGGAGTTTCAATTTGTATGCAATCAGGCAGGCCCTTGCACTACATGGTTTTGGTAAATCTGAAGACAAAAATCAGTTGAAAATATGATAGTGTGTATGGGGCTTAAGACACATCTGACACAACAAATCTTTTGGAAGAGAGAAGTAGGCAGAGAAATGTTGGTATGAATCATTAGTCCATTGTATTTCCTTTAGAAATTAGCTTTGCTATTCAGTTAACAAGTTAACTGTATTTGTAACCAGAAATCAGCCGCAAGTCTGACATTTAGCGGAAGTAGCGATACTGTGCTAAATAACATGATAGGTCAGCAGAGATTGACATAATTGACCAAATATTGTCATAGTATGAAAACAGCAATGCCAGGGATCTGTCATTTGTGATGAGAGTAATCAGACAGAAGGATGACAGGGTCATCATGGTGCAGGTCAAAATTGTCAGGCGTTGCTCATCATGATTGATGTGGATCTTCATCATTGGATGATGTGATTAATGTTGGATTAACATTGCAGACATTGTTTATTTTTTATTTTTATAATTTAGGGCATTTTTCACAATGTGGATGTTTTTCTTTTCTGCTATTAACATGTTTTAGCAAATTAGTAACAAGCAATACTATGTATCCTGTACTCATTCAGTTAGGGGGGCGGATATCTTTATTCCAAAGGGGACTTCCCAATTCTGATAAATCACCCCCACAGATGTGGAATCAGATGTGGGGATGAGGTTGTTTCCACTATCAACATAGGGACAAGGTACCTTGCAAGAGGGGGAGTGGTAGTAGTGCTAGCAATATTGTGACATTTGTGCTTGTCCTTGACCAGTGGTAATGCTACTATCACTAAATGATAGATCCCCGGCTTGTTTGTATCTGTTTTTAAACAAAACAGCCTGGTTTCCTGGTATGTCATATCAGTGTGTCACCATAATTGACATGGATCTACATTGCTGAATGATGGGATTGGTGTTGGATTTACATCAGGGGACATTGTTCATTTATTTTCTCATAAAATACTTTTTTGCATGGTGTGGATATGTTTATTTGCTATTTACATTGTTTTTAGTGAATGGGAAACAAATGGTATGTGCCCTTAGTTAGTCATTTGAGGGGGCCAAATATCTGGGGACCCCCTTTTTCTAAAAATAGCCTCAAGATTCTAAGTTCCCCCATAGACTCCTGCATACTTTTTGGGGCACAAGATGTATAAATGAAATGGCCACTGTGTTTAAGCACAAACGTGACTTTTAAAAGCGTACATCCCACTTCATCCGTGACTTTTAGGAGGTTTATGGCATTCTTAAAATGGAGTTACAGTAGTAATTTTATTTTTTTTAAGTCAGCAGCTACAAACACTATGCTGCTGACTTTTAATAAGGACAATTACCTGTCCAGGGAACCTGCAATGTCAGCTCCCCCCCCCCCCCCAAGCCAATCCGTCCATTGGATCGTGTGCAGGTGCCGCCATTCCAACGAAGCCCTTCAGGCTTCACTGCCGGTTTTCCACTGTGTATGCGTGAGCCGTGGGGTGCTTCCTTGAGTGATGGAGGGGTTGTCATTCCTTTAAGATAAAGTTGTAAAAGTGGGTGAAACTCCAATTTAAAGTATGTTATTTTAAAGATTTGTGACTTGTTCTTCTCTGTATGCAATTTCTTTTTTATATATATATATATTGGTAAATGGCTTCCATGGCAGAGGCTCTTTTGGAAACAAAGCTTGCAAATTGGCCTTGCAAAAGGCTGAGCAAAAAATAAAAATGTTCAGGTTTGGTAGGTTTTTGCTGGGTTTGTGCAACCTCCTTTGCTTGTTTTGCTCATTCTCACATTTGACCTGAACCTGGCCTGTTCCACAAGCAGGCCATTGTGGTTGTGGATAACAAATCCGTTAGACAGAAGCTGATCATAAGCAGGCTTGTTGCTGAACCAAACAAATTTCAATCCATATATGGCCAGCTTCAGGGGCGGACTGATGATACTCGGGGGGCCCCCAGACCAAATAAAGCAAGGGCCCCCGTCAAGCCCCACCCATGACCCACCCCTGACCCCGCCCATGGCTCACCCCTGACCCCGCCCCTACATTTTGAACAAAGTACAATTTCTCCCTTTTTTATGGGACTCTATGGAGGGTCTCTCTAACAGTGTCCATTAGAGATTCTTTGTTAGAGAGAGAGACCCCCCTCCAGGACCCATTAGAGACTACAAAGCAGTCTAATGGGACCTGGAGGGGAGCCTCTCTAACAGAGACCTTTTCTGTGTCCATTATAGAGTCTGTTAGCCCTTGTACACACAGTCGGAAATTCCGACAACCAAATCCGTCGGATTTTGTCCGAAACTGTTGCATACACACGGTCGGACAAAGTTGGAAAATCCGACGTGATTACGTTATTTCATTACAACGGGACTACGTTCACGCTAGTAGCCAATAGCTTTGGTGTAGGAATTTGATCTGAGCATGCGTGGCACTTTGTCCAATCGGAATTCTCTACACATGATCGGAGTATGTCCGATCGGAGCATTTTGTCTGAAAATTTTACCAACAAGTTGGAAAACTTGGTCCGTCGGATACTCCGACGGAAACAGTCCGATGTAGACCACACACAGTCGGAATATCCAACAAACCGGTCCGATCGGACACATTCCGTCGGAATCTCCGACCGTGTGTACAAGGGCTTAGAGTCCCTCGCAGGTCCCATTAGAGACTACAAAGGGGTATAATGGGACCTGGATGGGGCCTCTTTCTAACGGAGTATACAGTGAACACCTTCATTCACTCTGCTCCTCATGAATCTACCTCCTTGTGCCATGACTCTCACCCCTGCCCCAACCTCTCACAAACTAAAAATAAAATTGGCACTCACTGTGTAGCACTCCTCTTACCTTAACTATTACTATTATAGCTGTGGCTGGCTTCCGCATCCTCTGTGAATGGCTCCTGTGGGTGGGTGGCTGGCTGGCACCCTACTGTGGCTGACTAGCTGGCTCCCTGGTGTGGGTGGGTCACCGTGGGTGGCTGACTGGCCCTGCTGTGGGTGGGTCTCCATGGGTGGCTGGCTGGCTGGCACCCTGACCCTACTGTGGGTGGGTCACAGTGGGTGGTTGGATGGCACCATGGTCCTGCTGTGGGTTGCTGGTGTGTCCTCTCCTCTTCTGCCGTTCCGGGCACTGTTTGCCGAGGCGAGGGAGGGACTTTGCCGAGGCGGTAGAATTAGAAGGTTTGCAGCAGGCCCAGTGTGCAGTGGCATGCGGCGCAATGGGTAATAACATCATGGTGGATGGAACCGGGATGGGATCGGGGGGCAGGGGGGGGGGGATGGAGCTGGGATCTGTGATTTGGGAAAGGGTTAAAGGAGGATATCTGCCATGGGGTGCTTTTCAGGGGGGGGGGGGGGCGAGAAGGGCCTGGACAGGTAACAATTGTGCTGCCAGGAGTGATTCTAGGGAGGAGAAGGGGCGGGGGATAGGATATGTTCTAGGGGGTGTTTTGGGAGGGGAGAGGAATTGTGCTGGGAGTCAAACTTCAAATCTGCCCCCCTCCTTCTAATACAAGTCCTCTGTAACCCAAAGCACCCCGTAACTCATATCCTATACACCACCCCCCTTCAGCTCCCTAGAATCACCCCTGGTACCACAATTGTTACCTGCCCAGGCCCTTCTCACCCCCCTTCCAAGACTCTTGTTATTACGGACCTCTCATGGCAGGTGTCCTTCCCTCCCCTGCTCTTGCTCCTAGCCTGTGTGAATGAATGTCAGCGCTGAGGAGGAGGCTGCAGCTGAAAAGTGCGATTGTGGAGGTGTGTAGGACTATTGGACCTGGGCACCCTGACCCTGTTTGTCAGTGTCTCTGACTCACTCCCTTGTCCCTCCTCCCCCACACTCCCCACACATCGCATGCAGCTGAGGTATAGCGGAATCGAAAAAGAGAGCCGCAGCGCCCAGTGTCAATCCAAGCCTGGTGCCCCCCCCGTGGTCGCCCCCCACTTCAATAGTGATGCCAGCAGCATTGGGGCCTGGGTGAGTCCTGAGAGTTCCAGCAGATGGCACTGGCGGGCTGGTCAGTCCGCCCCTGGCCAGCTTACATCTCCTAAGAAAGAATAGCCATTGTTGTGCCTTCTTTACTATAGGGGAGGTTTTGAGGGACCATGAAAATTCCTCTTTTAGATAAGCTCCCAGGAATTTACTGGTATTCACTGTCGCCACCTCTTCTCTATTTATATGCAGAGTGGAATGGTTAGTCTTCCTGGATCTACTGTAGTCCAGTATTATCAGTAGTATCAGATTGTGCTTGCTGCTTTTTCATATGTACTACCATATCTTTTCTGTAGAATGGCTCTATCGATGTATACTATTAGGTTGTTGTCTGTGTACCACTCAACTAGATGTTAAAGTGGCCATAGATGGATCGAAATTTTGCTTTTACTGTTACTAATCCCAGGACCCTGCATTCACTATATCTTGTCTCCCACAGTGCATAGAACATGGAAATTGAGTTATTTAAGTAAATATAAACTACTAAATACCTTTTTTTTTTACCGGCAGTATATCGTAGTCTTATGACTTCTATGAGTGTATGGTTAAAGCTTGTAGGAGGAGTTTTCATTCTACTCTTACTGTCCTATTAGGCTACAGGACCCCTGACCCTCTGTCTGGACAGTGCTGATTGGCCCCGTGCTAATTACATACACTCTCCCAAGAAAAAAAAAACTTTCTAGCAATACACACCAAAGTGAGCATGTGCAGAGTGCCCTTAAGGTTCTGTTCTCAGAACATGTATTGGGGACTGTGGAAAAAGGGGAGGATCAGAGAAGACAGAATCAACAGCCTTTTTACACAGTGCGGATCATTAACCCCTTAGATTCCACAGTGAAAATAACAAGCATGCTTTACTGCACATACAGACTGATTTTACTGTTGTGGGTTTAATAACACTTTAACCATTTCAGCCCCGTACCATTTGGCTGGCCAAAGACCAGAGCACTTTTTGTGATTCTACACTGCGTCGCTTTAACTGACCATTGCGCGGTCATGCGACATGGCTTCCAAACAAAATTGATGTCCTTTTTTCCCCACAAATAAAGCTTTCTTTTGGTGGTATTTGGTCACCTCTGCATTTTTTCTTTTTGCGCTATAAAAAAAATAGCGCCAATTTTGAAAAAAAGCGTAATTTTTTACTTTTTGCTATAATAAATATCCCCCAAAAATATATATAATTTTTTTTTCAGTTTTGGCCTATACGTATTCTTCTACATATTTTTCGTAAAAAAATTGCAATAAGCATTTATTGATTGGTTTGCACAAAAGTTATAGCACAAAACAAAATAGGGGATGGTTTTATGGCATTTTTATTGATAATTTTTTTTTTTACTAGTAATGGCGGCGATCAGCATTTTTTTTGGGACTGCGACATTATGGCGGACACATCGGACACTTTTGGTGCAATTTTGGGACCATTCACATTTTTACAGTGATCAGCGCATTTAAAAATGCATTGATTACTGTGTAAATGTGACTGGCAGTGAAGGGGTTAAACTGTAGGGGTTAAATGTGTCCTAGGGAGTGATTATAACTGTGGGGGGAGGGGCTGTGTGTGTGACACGTCACTGGTCACCACCCCCGATCACAGGAAGCTGTGATCAGTGACAGTGTTATTAGGCAGAACGGGGAGATGCTTGTTTACATTGGTTGTGCTCTCAACCATCTGTCAATGGCTGGTGTCATAACTGATCACATGTGCAGCATCATGGTAGTTGTAGATTAAACAGAGGCAAAGATGGCAGATTCATTGGCTGAAAATGATAGATATGTTTACATACACTTCTGTAATCACTAAAATGAAAGCAAATGGGTGATATTAATTTAGACATCTTAGGCTTGATTCACACTAATGCGTTTTTTGATGCATTTTGCAGAAATGCAGGGACATTTTTTAACATGGGTTCCTATGGAACATGTTCACATCAATGCATTTTTGTGCCTCGACTTTTTTTCATGTAAAATGCAGCGTTTTGCATGTAATAGAAGTCAATGGACCTGCATCAAAAACGCAAGTACCGATTTTCTACCGCGTTTTACCGTGATTTTGCCGCAATTTGCGTTTTTTTTACTGTATATATCTGGTTGCTAAGCAACCACAGTGTAAAAGAAAAAGAAAAACACAAAACGCCGCAAAATCACGGCAAAATCGCGGTAAAAACGTGTGTCCAAGAACGCAACAAGCACCGCAAAAAGCACTGCAAAAACACTCAAAAGCAACATGCATAGATGGGAATCAAGCCTAAGGCTGGGTTCACACTACTGCGATGCGGGAACGCTGCAAAACCGCTGCGGGTTCCCGCATCGCATGCCTCCTGGCGGCAGTTCACACTGCCCTATGCCATTTGCTGGGAGTGTCAGTGAAAAGTTAATGACACCTCCAAATCAGTTTGCATATCGCAGTGCGATCTGCAAACTCGACAGGAATCGGATCGCATGGTGTGAACACCCATGCGATCCGATTCTGCTGCAGACCAAAAAAAGGGTCCTGTGCGAGTTTGAGCCAGATGCGATGCGCATTCAGCCATACTATCTGTATAGCTGAAATCACATTGCACAGAGATCGGATGTGATTTGCACTGCAGTGCGGTGCAAATCACATCCGATCTCATACACCGCAGCAGTGTGAACCCAGCCTTAGGCTGGATTCACACCTATGCATTTTTCGTGCTTTTTGCATTTTGCAGATTTGCACTGAAGATCGCGTTCCATAGGAAACCATGTTAAATGGACTGTAGTGCAAATCTGCAAAATGCAAAAAGCACAAAAAATGCATAGGTGTGAATCCCTCCTTAAAGGCACATGAACTTTGAGAGCAGCAACCTTTATTGTGTTCACATATTTATTAAGGCTGAATTCACACCTATGCATTTTTTGTGCATTTTGCAATTTGCATATTTGCACTACAGATTGTATTCCATAGGAAACCATGTTAGGCTGGATTCACACCCTGCAAAATGCAAAAAGCACTAAAAACGCATAGGTGTGAATCCAGCCTAAATGGACTCTAGTGCAAATCTGCACAATACAAAAAGTACTAAAATTGCATAGGTGTGAATCCAGCCTAAGGCTGGAATCACACCTATGCAGTTTTAGTGCTTTTTGCATTTTGCAGATTTCCACTACAGTCCATTCAACATGGTTTCCTATGGAATACGTTCTGTAGTGCAAATCTGCAAAATGCAAAAAGCATTAAAAATGCATAGGTGTTAATCCAGCCTAATACGGCATTTTCGCAAATTACCTATCAAATAGCGCAGAAATTTTATAGGTGTGTTACATGAATGCATTGTAAACATTTCACATAGGAAAATAGAAATGGTATAAAAAAAAGAGCCAAAAGAGGATACAATGGTAAACAATAATAACTAGTAATGATTTAAATAGGATGTTGATATTTTGTTTAAAAAAACAAAAAAAAAAACATTTTATGCTTTACATACTGTAAATAATGACTGAATAATACATAAGTGAGTGAAAAACAAAATTCTGCAATCACACTGACAGCTCAGCCCAGCAGTCTATGCTGGAAGAGTGCCTCTCCACTATGTAATGAGTTGCAATCATCTGTCACTTTGACAGCTGTTCGCTGCACTCTGTGCATCAGGTGTGCACAGAACTCATAAAGCATAGCCCTTGATACAGAGTGAGGTGTTGTCACAATGACAGTGGGGCTCTGTTGATTACATATGGAGAGATATGCTTTCCCAGTGTAATCTGCAGGACTTAGATGTCAGTTTGACAGTTCAGACTTACACATTACAGGAGAAACCAGTGCAATGCATAGTCAAAGGAGAAGTCAGTCCCAGCTGAACTTGCTGTTAAGAAAATCCTATGGCAAGAGTTTCTTCTGTCTCTGCTTCATCTTTGCCCAGTCTATGGATTTGAATGCTTCCTGGAGTTCAGCTGTAAAGTTCAGCCTAACTTTATTCTTATTTAACCTTAATCCCTTTATTATGGTGAAAAGACTGGATTACGCTGATAATAATAATGAAGTTATCCAGTAATTCCGAAGGACTTCAAAAAAGTAACACCCACATATCACATCAGAAACTGCTAACACCCCTTCCCCTTTGAGTTAGGAGATGGTCAGCTGAGCTCTATGATAGATCGGGTCATAGTCAATAAGGAGATGTCCAACAAAAATCGTATTGCTCCATATAACAATAATGATAGGCAGGAGCAACACAGCTATTCTCCTCCTTAGTCATTTCAAAATATTGTAAACACTTTCCCAAATGGTGCACTTATCCTTTGATACGTATTCTAAATATTATAACACATGACAAATCTAATGGTACTAAATTATGTTGCACAAAATGTCTACAATCTAAATTATTTTCTTTTTCCAAAAAGGAAAAACACTTTTTGCTTCATAGAATTGACAGTTCTCATAATAGATTGAATTAGGAATGAGTTAAATAAACAACATTCTGAAAAGGATGCATATAACTATAAATACATCTTTCTAACATATCTGGAATCCTGTAGGTGGCACCAAATGCTTATGATAGCATGCTAAGTCTTTGTAGAAATATGACTGGATATTTTCATAAATGAAAGGGGCACGCTATATTTTGGGCCATAAAAATGTGCTCTATGTTTGATAACCAATCTTCTGCTGATATTGTAGTGGACCTGCCACCACTTTGCTTTATTTACGATATCCTTAAAAATAAATACTGTTTCAAAACTTTTACAAGCAAAAGGCACAAAAGATATTGGAATATCTCAACCTCGTTTCTTTCAACAGATTGATATCTACACTGGTGAATTATCCAATTATCTTTTTTTTGGCCTGCATTTTCTAAGAATTCATTTTAATGGGCAATCATGTTTCTTTCTAAAGAATAGGCACCTTGCTTTATTGTACTGACAGTTCTTCAATATATCCCAAGCAGCTTCTAAATACATTTTTTAATTTTCTATCTGGATTTAAAAATAACACAAAAAAAAAATTGGCTTGTAGCATTTGTAGCTGGTCCACATAAAAGAGTTTATGCATTGTTACATATCTACATATTTTCTTCTACCTATCTTCTCATTTAACAAGTGAATCGCCTTTTTTTGGAACAATTTTTTATTTTATTTTGTTTTAGTCTACAATTTCTCAATGTTCTTAAATTTTGTTTTTCAGACAGGTTAAAGTCTATTTTTTTTTTTTAAAGATTATTAAGGCTACAGCCAAATACATTATACAGTATATAAATACAATCCACCCACACTAAATGTGTCTGTGCCTATATACTACTTCTGTTGCTTCTGTTCATTACACAATCAGATATTATACCACAAACCACAGCGCAGATAGAACCAAATTCCTAAAGTGCAAATGCTGGACATACACTATAAACATACGTTTTGAATATCAGGACAAACAAATCCAAAAAAGTCCAATGTGAACTGAAAAGCAAGTAGAAAGTGCTCCTGTGCAGAAATATTCTAAAGTGCCGTAGTGCTCCAAAAATCACACAGTGATCTGTGCTCCACACAACCCCTGTGCTTTAACTTACCAGATGGTATGAACCCCTTAGCAGTACTGCATGTGGGTCTATCAGGCTTAGGCTGGTGAGCAGGGAGATGTCACTTCCTCTATGTCCTTCTATGTAATTATCATTCATGCATGAAGGAGAGAGAAACCTTATAGTATAGTACATTCTTGTTCATTGTAATAAAAGATTAAAAACACACTTACAATATTACAGAGTTATATTCACTTTGTACAAACACCCTTTAAGTTCTTTATACAGGGCAATCGGCTCCCTCCAGGAACTGGCTTGGTTCTCACAACCTTCATGTGTGTTCCACCTCGTACCAGACGTGACTTCACTGAGGAACCCGAATCTATGTCGATGCATTTTACCCCTCCCACAGGGCATTATGAAAGACCTCTCGCCTTCATGCCCGAATAGTAATTACATAGGAGGAAGTGACATCTCCCCGCTCACCAGCCTAAGCTTGATAGACCAACATGCAGTACTGCTAAGGGGTCCATACCATCTGGTGAGTTAAAGCACAAGAGGGTGGTTGGAGCACAGATCACTGTGTGATATTTTTGGAGCACTACGGCACTTTAGACTATTTCTACACAGGAGCACTTTTGGAAGAAATTGTTTCTGGGACTGTTCTGGGTTCAAATACAGACTTTCGCTAGCTACTTTTCAGCGTTTCAGTTCACAGTGGACTTTTTTATGATTTGTTTGTTCTGATATTCAAAACTTAGGTTCAGGGCCATCTTTAATATTGACTGGACCCTGGGCAAGTATTTTCCTGGGCCCCCTATATGCAATTTTGCCCTCCCATCAATATAGAGGACTCCCTCCCCCATACTACCCAAATCACTACATAGGACCCCCATTCCCTTTACTACCCCCATCATTACACAGGACCTCCTCCCCCATACTATGCCCATCACTACACAGGCCCCTCCCCCCATACTACCCCCCATTATTACACAGGATCCTTTCCCCATAATACCCTAATCATTACACAGCCCCCCTCCATACTACATTGCCACTCATTAACCATCAGCGTGCTGCTGTTTTTACAGAAAGGAGGGGTGTTGCTGAGGGTGGAGAAGCAGGAAGGGGGTTATTGTTGGGGTGGAGAGGAAGGGAGAGGGCTTATTGTTTAGGGTGGAAAAGAGGGGAGGGAGTTATTATTGAGGGTGGAGAGGGGGGTTATTGAGGTGGAGCGGCAGGTATTGGGGCTATTGATTGGGGTCGAGAAGTAGGGAGGGGGGTTATTATTGAGGGTAGATAAGCAGGTAGGGGGTATTGTTGGGGGTGGAGAAGCAGGGGGTCATTGTTGAGTGTGGAGAACCAGGGAGGGAGGTTATTGGGGGTGGAGAGGCAGGGAGAGGCGTTATTATTAGGGGTCAAGAAGTTCTGCAGCAGCAGCCAATCACTGCTCTGCACTACAACACCCAGCAGCCCCCCTCCAAGAAGTTATGTAGCAGCAGCAGCCAATCACTGCCCTGCACTACAACACACAGCAGCCCTGTACTCCCCCAAGAAGTTCTACAGTAGCTGAAACTCCCTGAAAAGTTACCAGAGGTTGTGGGAGGGGGTGGCCGGCTCAGGACAGCACACAGTGTCTCAGAGGGAGACAGCATACTCGCTGTGCAGAGCAATGTATATCCGGCAGCCCGCAGAGTAGGGATGGGAGGGGTGGAGTGCAGCACATCACTGGGAAGAGACTCAGACTGAGATAAGGGGAAGGGGCGGGCCAGTAGAAGAGACACTGGAACATGACTTCACTTAACCCGTGCCGAGCTGGATAAAAAGGAGGAGAAAATTAATGCACTTGACTTATCAGTGTTTGGGGCCCTTCAACAATGAATGGGTCCTGGGCACATGTCCCATTTGCCCTGCAATGAATGGCCCTGGAGAAGGGATCTCACCGCTCCAGGAGCACACATGCAGGCTGTAAAATGTCTCTTCGGCTGGGAAGCCACAGGTGCTGGCTATTACCACTAACAACAGATGAAAAACAAGCTCTGGACTGCTGCACTCTTCAGAAGACCACTTTATTTCATTGGAAAATCACATCACAGCTCAACAAACACAGCGAACAAGGAAAAATTGCTGACGTTTCGCACTAGCTGTAGTGCTTATTCATAGCCCTACTTAACATAACATGTTCCAAGGCAAGATTGAAGGTCTGGACCTCTGCCACCTCTTAGAATCTATTTTATTATTTTCTACCTTCTCCATGTGCATCTACACTAATGTATTTTGGGGACTGTAAGCTCTGCACCCTTTTGCTTTGCTTAGGTAAACCTTAAAATGTACATAAACCCATTATCTATTTTTGATATGTTTGGCACCGTAAACAGTTGTATTACTGGAATCATTGTTTGTTAAACCGTTACAAAGTTTCTTTCCTTCAGATCCTGCCAGCAAAAGCAATCTTTGTTGCAGGCTGACAAAGTAGGAGAGTTGTCAGCCTGCTGTGCACTTCCTTAGGGCTGTTTCACACTGGTGCCAAAGGGGTGGAGAAAACAGGCAGCTAAGCCACTTATTTACTGTCCTCAATTGCCTACCAAAATTCTAGCAATACAACCTGACAAAGCTGCACACAGCAATTTTAACTTGGGGTGCAGAGTTTGATAGGTGGCACTGCTTGTCAAACTCGCCCATTGAGTTCAATGGGACCACACCGCAACTTAGAGCCAAACGCTCAGCTTTTAGTTGAGGCATGGTCCAGCACGGTGAAGTTGCTGTTCAGAAGAGTAGTTTTAGCAAATTTAACTTGGGCAGCAGAGTTTGATATGTGGCACTGAATGTCAAACTTGTCCATTGAGATCAATGGAGCCACACCACAATTGAGAACCAAACGCTTGGCTTGCACTGACTTTCTGAAAGAACCCTCTGTTGGCCATCGGACTGCCTATTAGGTCTACCAAACTGCCACCTGAAAAATCTTGCAAAGCATGCTGGCTATGCTTCTGCTGAGTGCAAGGTAGTAGCTTAGTGCTGTCAGCCTTAAACAGGAAGTGTTGTTATTGGCAGGATCTTAAGAAAAGAAACAGATTTTTAAAAAAACTACTTACAGCGGTGCTCCACTGGGTTTTTTTTTTTTTTTGCAAACAGTAACACAATCAAACATTGACACTTGCAAACCCACTGTTTTGGAGATTTAGCTTGCTCGATGTATGCTTTCATTGCAAAGATGAACTTATATAAAATCTGTCTGGCCGTTTTCATCTTGCTTGTGGGCATGTGAAGCCCACAAGCATTTACTTCCTTCTTCCCTCGATGCTGATCTACCAGCATTCTTTTCTCTTTCCCGCACATGCTCAGTAGTAACTATGTGGAGCGCCATAAAGTTCATGGTTGCCATCACAACGGGTGGCATCGCAGGAAGTTCCCGCCCCCTTGAAACAGCTAAAAAAACTGTAAACAACAAAGGTAGAGGCAGCAAATGCCATTACAAGGAGAGAGCCACACAGGACAGGAAATGAAAAAGAACCAGTCTGTCTGCCGTAATTTTATGATTTTAAAAAGAAAAATAGCATCGTAATAGCGTCACTTCCGATTTTGAAATCCCTAGATAACTCGTGGCAGGCCTCCGCAATGACTCCTGGGAACAATGACACAAGCTCCCAGGAGCCAGTGCGGCTGAAAGGAAATGACGAAATACCAGCACAATACCCGCCCATATCTGCAGAATACACCGACAGGAAGCAGAGAGGAACATCTGCAAAACACAGGTACAGTAGAAAAAAAAGAGTCAGTTTTTAAGTCATTACATTACTGCAATCTGATTGAGCTAATGTTATAAAATAGGGTGGAGCTCCACTTTAATAAAACTGCATTTAGTGAAGCATGATGCAAAACATATCATACAAAAAAGACATAGGGTTTAAAAACACTTTGATAGACTTAGGTATATGCTTACACCAATACAGACTAAAACCTATGCCCTTTACACTTACCCTGCAATCTCTTTAGCGAGAATTCTTCAGTTTTTACACTATTTCAAGTTTAAAAACATAACCCCCCCCCTTTATCTTTGCACATTCATGAAGTATACAGAAAGAAACCATCTATATTATTAATTAATTTAGAAATCTTTAAGCAGTAATGCTATGTCTTCAGTTTTTTCTTACCAATAAAATAAATAGAGCAAAAAACAATATACTTGTACATATCTAGGAAAAAAACATTATTAAAATAAATCAAAATGTTTAAATCACAAATATAAGGCAGAAAAGTACATGCAGTCTAGGCAACGGTCAATCAATTGTTGTTTCTTATTATGGATGAGCTATGCAAAGGTTAAGGTTTGCTAGAGATAGAACAAATGAAGAACAGAGATGGAGGAAGGTATTTATGAGCTAATAACAAGGAAAAAAAGGAGATGTATCTGCAGATGGCAAAATTCTGTCAATGCTTTGATCAGTGGCCAGGCTGCATCTTCAGCTTTCACCTCCTTCTGTACTAAATCTTAAATTAGTTTAGAGTTTTCTCTTACTTGACTGTCTGTGCACTGGCTTCCATGAGACAGTTATCAGAATCCAAAGGAAAAAATGATTCATAAATGGTGCAGCTCTCCCCTATGGAGGATTGCCCTCTAGTTCTCCATTGATACAAATTACAAACTGCACACTTAAACAACTTTTGATTAGTCGGCTCTTACTGGAAGCACATACACTTGGTAAGCCGAAATAAAACCTGCACCTAATGGTGTGTTAAGACTTAACTAACTCTACCTTTGTTGAGAAAAAAACAATCATCTCTGGGTAATAAATGTACATATACACATTTCACAGATTTTTTTTCAAACTTTGTAGCAGATTTCTACCATTTGGTGCTCTAAAGAAATAGCTGTTTGTTTCACCATGTCCTTTGCATACTGCTTCTGATTAGGAGCTACTGATTCATTATAATCAGCTGATGCACTCTCAATGTTCTAGGGAGATGCAGATCTTGCAGATTTTTTTTTTTTTTTTATTGAAAGTATTTAACCTTTGGGGAAAA
Organism: Lithobates pipiens; assembly: GCF_037356315.1. NCBI lineage: Eukaryota > Metazoa > Chordata > Amphibia > Anura > Ranidae > Lithobates > Lithobates pipiens. The sequence continues at coordinate 179,834,935 of NW_027507758.1, forward strand.
TCTCCCCAAAACGTAAATGTCTATTGAAGAGGGTGCCTAAAATTTGACGTGTGTGTTAGTGCAGATATCTGGGAAAATCAGTGAGCCAATTACACAAGCAGAAAATTCAATTTCTGGGGGCATTCTGTAGACCAATGCTTGCCATATTGCATTGAATTTCATAGAAAATTACAGCAGCTGCAGATTGAAAAGAAAAGGTATAATTTTAACAACATTAAAATACAACATTGTTTGTGTAGCAATTGTATATGCTATATTATTATTATTTTTTTTTTTTTTTCTTTGCTATACTTTTTCCTCAAAAGTGGACTTACCCTTTTACAGGATGTCTAAACTCAAGAGCCCAAAAAATAATAATAATACAGTACATCCTGGCAAAAAACTTGAGTACATCTCTAAGTGAAAATGTCCAAAATGGGCCCAAAGTGTCAATATTTTGTGTGGCCATCATTATTTTCCAGCACTGCCTTAACCACTTGAGATCCGTGCTATAGCCGAATGACGGCTACAGCGCAGACCTCCTTTGCCGGGACTACGTCTATTGACGTCGTCCCGTGCACGAGCGGCCTGCGCGCCCCCTGTGGGGCGCGCGCAGCATGCCCTGTGATCGGCGAGTCTATGAGACTCGCCTGATCACTGATCCGAGCAAGGGGTCGATCCCGACCCCTTATCACGTGATCAGCTGTCAGCCAATGACAGCTGATCATGTGATGCAACGGAGCTGGTAATCGGCTATTATTGTCAGCGCAAGGAGAATAAAAGAGCCGATCACCGGCGGCCGTGATCAGGACATCAGTCCCGATCACGGCCAGCCCTGCCAGTGCCCACCTGCCCCCTGCCAGTGCCACCTTAATAAAATATAAAAAACCTCCCAACTGAAATTAAATACCACCAAAAGAAAGCTCTATTTGTGGGAAAAAAATGATAAAAATTTCATTTGGGTACAGTATTGTATGCCCGCGCAATTGTCATTCAAAGTGCATCAGCGCTGAAAGCTGAAAATTGGTCTGGGACTGAGGGGGGTTTAAGTGCCCAGTAAGCAAGTGGTTAACCACTACCCTACATTGTAGCAAAGTGTAATTTCTTCAGTGTTGTCACATGAAAAGATATAATAAAACATTTACAAAAAATGTGAGGTTGTACTCACTTTTGTGAGGTACTATACATGTATATATGCAATATCTCACAAAAGTGAGTACACCCCTCACATTTTTGTAAATATTTTATTATACCTTTTCATATGACAACACTGAATAAATGACACTTTGCTACAATGTAAAGTAGTGAGTATACAGCTTATATAACCATGTAAATTTGCTGTCCGCTGAAAATAATTCAACACACAGCCATTAAAGTCTAAACCGCTGGCAACAAAAGTGAGTACATCTCTAAGTGAAAATGTCCAAACTGAGCCCAATTAGCCATTTTCCCTCCCCGGTGTCATGTGACTTGTTAGTGTTACATAGTTTCAGGTGTGAATAGGAAACAGGTGTATTAAATTTGATGTTATCACTCTCACTCTCTCATACTGGTCACTGGAATCAACATGGCATCTCATGGCAAAGAACTATCTGAAGATCTGAAAAAAAGGAATTGGTGCTTTACATAAAGATTGCCTAGGCTATAAGAAGATTGCCAAGACCCTGACACTGAGCTGCAAGACCATACATCAGTTTAACAGGACAAGTTCCACTCAGAACAGGCCTCGCCATGGTCGACCAAAGAAGTTGAGTGCAGGCGCTCAGGATCATATCAAGAAGTTGTCTTTGGGAAATAGACGTATGAGTTCTGTCAGCATTGCTGCAGAGGTTGAAGGGGTGGGGGGTCAGCCTGTCGTTGCTCAGACTATATGTGACACAGATTAGGAGAACAGCCTAGGATGGCAATCCTGCACCTCATAGATATAGTTAGATAAGTGAGCATTGTCACCAGAGGACAGGAAGTGCCCTAATAATAACCTCCTTACCCAAAATGTATCGAAAGGGGAAATATGGGATATGTGAAAAAAAATGGATGTGTCTGATGTTTGTCTTTGGTTACAACAGGGAAATGAATAATACTGCAATCATTTCTGGGCCTGTAGCAGGAAATGAAATCTGTGATATTACTGCTTCGAAAAGTGAAAAAAAATTGATCTGGCAGGTGTCAAATGCTTTTTTAACCGTCTGAAACATATGACTTCCACCAATTGTAAAATGCATTCACCAGCCTGGTTTTACTTTCATTTTCCAATATCATGGTATTCTCTTTCTTGGGTTATCTACTAAAATTGATCATATTTATAACATATCCTTCACCCTTTTTAATGACAGTTCATTGATTTTTTTCAACTTAAGTTCTAGAGACACATTATCATTGTCTAACTATTAATTTGCTATAAATTCACTATAATGTGATTAAAAAAATGGCTTTAATTAAACTGAGAGTCTAAAATTTAATTCAGAAGTTGATTTATTTTATTTTTTTATTATTATTTTTAACATTTCAGAAAATTCCAAACATTATCTTGAAACATTTATAATGCAATTTATCTTATCAGTTCCCATCTTCTTCCCTCCAATAGCTAAATACATGGAGGGGGGTGGGAACCACACAAAAGGAAAAAAAGAAAAAGAAGAAAAAATAGGGAAAGAGGGAAAAATGTAATAATAGTTCCAAAGGAAGAAAAAGAAGGGGGTTGGAAGGGGGGGGGGGGGGGGGAACCTATGACAAATGTAAATATAGAACTGTCTGTTCAGCAAGGGCATTAGTGGGGAATTATATTCCCAACCATACCGAGTATGTAGCGAGTCGCATGTTGCCAGGGTTGATTTAGTCAGGGGAGATATCATGGCCGCCAGTCCTCTCAAAGGTTGTGGTATCTAAATTCAGAAGTTGATAATCACAGTGATTATTTAGGCACACAAATGTCATAAAAACAAAAAATAAATAAAAACATAAAAACAAAAACTTCTTGGAAGCTACCATGCAGAAATCCAACTGATATTCAGGACATCTGCTAGCATTGATCACGTGCAATATGCTCGTGACAACCCAGTGAAAAATAATAATAAAATGCTGCGCTATACATATAAACATATAACCATCACATTCAGAATTGACATAACCATCTACAAAAGGTGTTGTGAAATGTTGTAATCCCACATGACCCCCCCACTTTACATAGATAGCAATCTCATGCGATTAAAGCATTGCATTCCTATGCGATGTTTCCAATATCAAACCTTTGCGATTAGAAATTGCAATCACGTGCTATAATGACAACCTACATTCCTGGGTATTATTCACTATGAAGTGCATTCACATTAATAAACCAATATATAAAACAAAATAACACTTTATTGTGCTTAACCACTTTCAGACTGGACCATTTTGCTGGCTTAAGACCAGACCACTTTTTGCGATTCGGCACTGTGTCGCTTTAACTGACAATTGCGCGGTCGTGTGACATGGCTCCCAAACAAAATGTATGTCCTTTTTTTTCCCACAAATAGAGCTTTCTTTTGGTGGTATTTGATCACCCCTGCGGTTTTTATTTTTTGCGCTATAAACAAAATTAGAGCACCAATTTTGAAAAAAAAACATTTTGTTTTACTTTTTGTTATAATAAATATCCCCCAAAAATATATTAAAACATTTTTTTCTCTCAGTTTAGGCCGATACGTATTCTTCTACATATTTTTGGTAAAAAAAATCGCAATAAGTGATTATTGATTGGTTTGCGCAAAAGTTATAGCATTTACAAAATAGGGGATAGTTTTATGGCATTTATATTAATATTTTTTTTTCTAGTAATGGCGGCGATCAGCGATTTTTATTGTGACTGCGACATTATGGCGGGCACATCAGACATTTTTGACACATTTTTGGGACCATTGTCATTTATACAGCAATCAGTGCTATACAAATGCACTGATTCCTCTGTAAATGATACTGGCAGTGAAGGGGTTAACCAGGGGGTGGCAGTGTAGTGTTTGTAGGGGCATGTTACTAACTGTGGGGGGCCTGGCTTTGTGTTAGTGAGCACTGATCTCTGCTCCAATCACATGGATCAGAGATCAGTATCACTTGTTGCTAGGCAGAATGGGGAGATGCTGTTTACAATCTCCCCATTCAGCCTTCACGTGAGACAACTGGACTCACGGGGGTCCCGACCGGCACGCAGGGCGGCATATAGAAATGGACGCACCTGTACGCCAATATGCCTGCCCGTGCCATTCTGCCGACGTACATCGTCGTGCGCCAGTCGGGAACTGGTTAAAGTAATCTTGTGCAAAACATTCATGCATTAATGTGCTTAGAAAATGATGTAGCATAAAAGTCCATTCCTATTTCCTTCTTTCTTCTAATTCACATTTATAGATAGTGAAACAGGTGCCCAAGAGATCGTTTAAAAGCGTGTTTTGACCAAGCTTAGGTGCGAGGTCACATGCTCTCAGGTAAACGCATACACGAAAGGGGGAGCACAAGAGTGGAATCGAGCACCTGTTTCACTATTTATAAATGTGAATTAGAAGAAAGAAGGAGATATGAATGGACTTTTATGCTGCATCCTATTCTAAGCACATTAATGCATGAATGTTTTGCACAAGAGTACTTTAAAGTGGAGTATCACTGAAAAGTGGAACTTCCACTCATTTGATTCCTCCCCCCCTCCGGTGCCACAATTGGCAGCTTTCAGGGGGAGGGGGGTGCAGATACCTGTATTATACAGGTATCTGCACCCACTTCTAGCAATAGTCCCCCGCTGGAGTCAAGCCCCTTCCCGCAGCCCCACGCTGTCTCCTGGGAAACACACAGGTCCCAGGAGATAGCGGGGACCACTTGCGACGTGCAGCGTGACTCACGCACACGCACTAGGGAACCGGGAAGAGAAGCCGCAACACTTCACTTCCTGATTCCCTCAATGAGAATGATGAGAATGACGGCTGCTGACATCGCTAGACGCTGGGACAGGTAAATGTCCATTTATTAAAAGTCAACAGCTTCAGTATTTGTAGCTGCTGGCTTTTAATATTTTTTTTAGGTGGACTCCCGCTTTAAGCACGATGAAGTGTTTTTTGTTTTATATATTGGTTTATTAGTGTGAATGCACTTTATATTAAATGATACCCGGGCATGTAGGTTGTCACTGTCATAATAGCACATGATTGCAAGTTCTAATTGCAAAGGTTTGATATTGGAAATATTGCATAAGAGTGCAATGTTTTAATCACATGGGATTGCTATCTATGTATAGTGGGGAGTCATGTGGGATTGCAACATTTCACAACACCTTTTATAGATGGTTATGTCAATCCTGAATGTGATGGTTATACACAAATGTCATAAACCAGGTTGGAAAATCCAGAAAATATATTGAAAATTGTCAAAACACTAACAACACAAATAGAAGGCTGCTGATTTACTAAAGGCAAATGGGCTTTTCATTTTGCAAGGGAATTATCACTTTGAAAGTGAAATTCTCCTTATGCCGCGTACACACGACCAAATTATTATGACCCTGTATGGGTTCCAGCTTTTTCCCTAAAAGTCCGACAAACCTAGAAAAGAAACATGTTTCAAATCTTTCCGACGGACTCGAGTTCGGTCAAAAAATCTTTTCCTCTATATGCTAGTCCGAAGGACGAAAACCGATGCTAGGGCAGCTATTGGCTACTAGACATGTGCACACTGAAATATTTTGTTTTGGAATTTCGTTTTCGTATGAAAAATACATTTATTTAGTTACTCCTGAAATTAGTTTTTATTTAGTTTTGTTAAAAAATCTGAAATAATTAAGGTCGAATCTGTCATTGAAGGCTTATGGTGTCTGTTGAATGTTCTAAGAAGATTCGACAGAGCAGCTAAACTGTACGACGCCACAATCATACATTTCTGGTCGACTGTTCCACCTACAAGCTATAGTAGAATTCTAATGTTGAATTCACTTTATAGTGAATTATTATTACTAGTCAACCAACATTAGAATTCTTCTATATCCTATGGGGGGGAGCATTTGACCATAAGAGCTGGTTCACACAGGGGCGACTTAGCCACCTGACAAGTCGCATCCCATTCTGTGCAATGGAACTGTTCTAATCGGAGCGACTCAAGTCGCTCCGACTTAAAAAAAGGTTACTGTACGACTATACAGAAGTCATTTTGCAAGCCGACGCTAAAGTCTGATCCCAGTCGCCTGAGGCAGTCGCGCTGCAAGTCATGCTGCCTCAGTGTGAACCGGGTCTAAATGTCCGCTCACGGCGACTGCTCTGTCGAATCTTCATGTCAAATATTTTCTATGTCGAATAATCTTGGACTAATAGAGTTAGGTTAGGCACATTCAACCTTTTTTGCTACTGTCTCTATAATGTCGAATCTTTTCTCTCTATGTAGAATAATCTTGGACTAACAGAGCTAAGGTTAGGCACATTCAACCACAGGTTAGATGGACACAGATTGCTATTGTCAGCGTCATGTCGAATCTTCTATCTATATCGAACTGTTGTCACAACGAAAACGAAAATGAAGCATTTGTTTATGTTGGATCTTTCGGTTTTTGGATTCTGCACGTTCATTATCGTTTGTTAAAATGATAACGAAAATACCTGAAATTCGGACGAAAATGAATGCACATGTCTATTGGCTACTGGCTATGAACTTCCTTATTCTAGTCCGGTCGTACGGCATCACGTTCGAATCCATCAGACTTTGGTGTGCTTGTGTATGGCCAAGTCCATTCTTTCGGAAAGTCCATTGGAACTCCGCTGAAAGTCTGTTGGGAAGACCGTCGGACCTAGTCCATCGAAAAGTCCGGTTGTGTGTACGCGGCATTAGGCTAGTAAATGACATTATGTTCTGCTGACTTCCATCATCCAATCACGTGCCTTGCAAAAATGAAAAATGAACAGCCTATTGGAATTAGTAAATCAACTCCAAGAGGTCTGTGTGGTAAGGTAAAAGCAAATATTTGCTTGACTGGGTTTTTATTTCCATTTTATGTCAAGTGAGATGTTAATAGTATGCAGATTATTTAAACTGCTTTCACCTGTAGTTGAAGAGTCACAAATAATATGATCCAAGTACATATGTCTTTTACAGCTTGACAGTTAAATAACAGTGAAAAGAGACTGGCTAAGAGCCAGTAGATGACAGCACAAAAGATGTAAATTGAAAAATAAGACAGAGGTCATAAAAAAAACCCTCAGAGCCTTTCATTTTTTTTCTTTGCATTTTTATACAACCATGTTAGAAGATAAAATAATAAATACACATCGCGGATAACATGAGTTATCAGCATTGTAGTAGAGCCTATGACCTCTTAAACTGCATAATTTATAGATATACAGTGCGTTTATAAACAAGGGATGCAGGTGAAGGACGTGTTTCTGCTGTTTGCAGGTCTGTCAAGGAATACAATTCATTGCCTTTTTCCAATATGGATCCCGTTCTAATTGAAAGACCATTGCTTAAATTGACGACCCCCCCCCCCCCCCCCCGGCAGCAGAAGATGCTGAAGTATTTGTCAGAAAATATCAATGCTTTTTCCCCAGTAGTTCAAAATACTATACAGGAAATAATACATTTCTCCATTCATTTTTATATATTAAAAAGCTGTAAATGCAAAAAACAAAACAAAAAAAAACAAAAAAAAACTGAGTCATAATAATAATGTTAGCTGCAGTTCAGCTTTAATTTGTTGTTAGTCATTTATGTAAAGTCCATCTTAAACTACTAGTCCATCTAATAGCACCCTCCCTAAAATATGCTGCTGTCCAAAAGTAACGTCATTGCTCCTGATTGAGCAGCTATTCTAAAGCCTGGTACACACTAATGCTGCGTACACACGGTCGGAATTTCCGACGGGAAATGTTCGAGATGAGCTTGTTTTCGGAAAGTCAGACCGTGTGTATGCTCCATAATAGGACATTTGCTGCCGGAATTTCCGCTCACAAATGTTTGAGAGCAGGTTCTCCAATTTTTGCACAAAAAACTTTGGAGCGTGTGTACACAAGTCTGATGCACCAAATTCCGCGCATGCTCGGATTCAAGTACGAGACGGGAGTGCTCGGTCTTATAAAACTAGTGTTCGCAATGGAGATAGCCCAATCGTCATGCTGCAAATTTTTAAATTCGGACAAATGGATTTCTTATTATTTCTTGTGATCTCATGAATAATCTTTTTTTGTTTGTTTTTTTTGCAAGATCTCCACAATAATCTTTTTTTTTTTTATAGTGATCTACTTTTTTTTTCTCAAGATTTCCTGAAAAACATTTTTTTTTTTTTATAGTGATCTCCATCATTTTTTTTTTTCATTTTGTGTGTCAAGTGAGGGTGGCACAGTGGTGTAGTGGTTAGCACTCTCTCCTAGCAATAAGAAGGGTCGCTGGTTCAAATCCCAACTATGACACTATCTGCCTTGAGTTTGCATGTTCTGCCTGTGTGGGTTTCCTCCCACAATCCAAAGACATGCAGGTAGGAAAATTGGCCCTAGGTTATGAATGGGGGCCTTGGATTGTGGGCTCCTTGAGGGTAGGGACCAACATGAGTGTGCAATGTACAGGGATGGGGACAATTGTAGACACTCACTCAGGTTGAACTGGATGGACTGGTGTCTTTATTCAACCTAACTAACTATGAAACTATGAAGTTCCCACAACACCATTATTATCTTGTATTTATTAACCTGAAAGAGGTTTGTTGGTGTTGGTGTCCCTTGTTAACCTCCCTGGCAGTATGATTAGTTCTGGTTTTAGGTGCTGAAAGCGGTACAATTATTTAGCATGGAAATTTGGCGTTTTATATTGTAGTCCTGTAATTCTTAGGAATAACTCTCTTAAATCTGTTCAAACCAGAGTCTAGCAGACATCCCGGGTATGATAAAGTTTATAATATAATAAATAATAATAAAAATTATTCAATAATGTAATCAAATTCTAAAACACTGAAAAGGGGACACTTTCTGGTTGCTATGGACAATCTCCAAATTTCAGGCAGAAAAAACAGTATTTATAATATAAAAGTGCATGCAGGGCACTGGACAGACCACTAGGGACAAAGAGGGTGTGTAATTTTTTTATGCAGTACTGTAATCTGTAAGATTACAGTACTGTGTGTGTTTTGTGTGTTTTTACTTTTTTTGAATTTGGTGCCGATCTCCGCTCCCGTGCGCCGTAACGGTGCAGGGAACGGAGATCAGCGGCATTCGGGCACTGTGTGAATCGAGCGGAGGACAGCTTGATTACACAGCGCGGATGGCATCGCTGGATCCAGGGGACAAGGTAAGTAACTCTCCCTGTGTCCTCCCTGTATCCAGCGATGCGATCCTGAGTCTGGCTCGGGGTTAATGCTCGTGGAACTAAAATCCCAACCCGGGATCACCGCTAGGGAGGTTAATAGACCTGTGCATTATTTTTCGTGCATTTTCATCCGAATTTCAGTTTTTTTCATTATTGTATTAACAAACGATAACAAAAGTGCAGAATCCAAAAAACAAAAGATCCAACATAAACAAATGCTTTATTTTCGTTTTTGTTGTGACAACAGTTCGATATAGATAGGAGAATCAACATGACGCTGACAATAACAATCTGTGTCTATCGAACCTGTGATCGAATGTGCCTAACCTTAACTCTATTAGTCCAGGATTATTCTACATAGAGAGAAAAGATTAAACATAGAGAGAAAAAATCGCTGCTGGAATTGGGTGGGGGAAGTAAAATAAAAATAATGATGATGATGAATGTTATTGACTGATTGTAACCAAAGAGGAGGAGCAGCAAAATAGCTAGAACTAATTACACACGTACAGCCAACTTACTTTCACTTACAATTGCTAGCAGAGAGAGACACACACACACTGAATCATTTCAGAAGAAAGTCAATCTTAGCTGGTCCGTTTGTCAGAGAACCTGAATTATTTAGCAATTAAGCACACCGTATATACTCGAGTATAAGCCGAGATTTTCAGCCCCTTTTTTTAGGCTGAAAGTGCCCCCCTCGGCTTATACTCGAGTCACCGCCGTCTGCCTACCCGATCAGCGTGCCGTGCAGACAGACGGCGGCCATTCCACTATTTAAAAGCCACGCCTCCCTGTCTGTGATAGGCGGAACACTCAATTTCCCAGCAGTCAGTGGTCCGCCTATCACGGACATCCACTCATCCTCATACTAAGGACGAGGATGAGAGGATGTCCGTGATAGGCGGACCACTGACTGCTGGGAAATTGAGTGTTCCACCTATCACAGACGGAGGCGGGGCTTTTGAACAGTGGAATGGCCGCCGTCTGTCACAGACAAGGAGGAGAGGTGCGGCTTTTGAATGGCATGGCCGCAGTATGTTTTTTATTCATGCAGATCGGTGCAAAATGGCAAACAGAGGCTGCAGAAGGACACAGAGGCTGCAGATTGGCACACGGAGGCATGCACAGGACACAGGTAGGCTGCAATGGTCACAGGGATGGTCACAGGGATGGACACGGATGGTCACAGGAATGGTCACAGGGATGGACACAGGGATGGACACAGGGAGGTATACAGCTGCAGATGGGCATTGTTGACCCTCTTTTCCACTCTTTTAAGCTGTAACAGTAGCTGCTGCATGTCTCACCCTCGGCTTATACATGAGTCAATACGTTTTCCCAGTCTTTTTGTGGTAAATTAGGGGCCTCGGCTTATATTCGGATCGACCTATACTCGAGTATATACGGTAAGCACAGCAGCAGAACAATAGTGAAGCAAGCTACAGTTCAACTTAACTTTTTAATAATAATCTGCTGCTAGTGTGTTAGTGTTATGAACTTGATAGTAATACTAGTGTTGCTAGTGTTGTGATAGCCTCAGAGGCTGCCCGTGTTGTGGGGGGGATTTATTAATATAGATTCTATGTTATAGATTGAGATTCTATATACCCTATCTTGTTACCTGTCTGATCAGTGATCACTATCACCAGTCCATTTTCTGTTTGAACTATATACATTCAATATGAACGACAAAGATTTGACAAAGCAGCGAAAAACATACAAACTTTGAATCTTTGGCTTATGGTGTCTGTCGAAAGTTCTAAGAAGATTTGATGGAGCAGCTAAACTATACGGAGTCATACTGTTTAGCTGCTCCGTCGAATCTTCTTTGAACATTCGACAGACACCATAAGTCTTCAATGACAGATTCGACCTTAATTCATTTGGATTTTCGGACTAATGCAATTTTTAACGAAAAAAAATAAGTAAATAAAAACTAATTTCAGGAGTAACTAAATAAATATATTTAGCAGAGTCGGATCGCATGGGTGTTCACACCATGCGTTCCGATTCCTGCCCGAGTTTGCAGATCGCACTGCGATATGCAAACTGATTTGGAGGTGTCATTAACTTTTCACTGACACTCCCAGCAGTTCGCATAGGGCTGTGTGAACTGCCACCGGGAGGCATGCGATGCGGGAACCCGCAGTAGATTTGCAGCGTTCCCGCATCGCAGCAGTGTGAACCCAGCCTAATTGTTAATTTGAGATTGTATTTTTGAAAAGCATCTGCCTACTCACAAACAAACTGTCCTTTTTTATGTAAAACACATTTATTTGTCCAAACAAAAATGTCAAATTTATTAGGGGTCTGAACAAAATAAAGAGGAAGGCAATGCTGGAGAACCATTGGAATTAGTGAAGCCTTTGTACCCCAGGGCAGACATGAATTATTTTACCGGAAAAATTGGTAGCCTGAGAAGTCCATTTAATAGGGAGCACAATACCATCCAGGACTCCAAGAGATCGGGGCAGCAGCAGATGAGATGTATGTTCCAAGGCTTTGGTCTTACAACAGCCTGTGTCTTTTGCCAGACCACACCAAACCCAGGCCATCACTCTCAACACTTCCTTGTACGCTTCCTTCCAGGCTGTAGCTGTGGTGTTGGAGGTGTTGCTGGAGGTGATGGAGGAGTCATATGGTCCAACTCTCAGACGTGGCTTTTATTGGTGAGTTGGCCCCTCACCCTCTTATTTAGGGCCTGAAATATGACCTCCTCACAGATGAAGTGTTGGCTCTCCTCCATTATTTGCACTTTACTGGCCATCATACATGCAAAGAACTCCTGGACACTAGGGGTGGTTGTGAGGACCACAGTAGCCTGCCAAATGAAATTAGTCGCTGACTCCTCCAGGTTCCTCACCTTCCTGGTCCTTTTTGTTGGAAGGTGGAGGGAAAGAACCTGGGATTTGGTAAGGCTACTGGGCACGCCCACCTCCTGGCTGCCACTTTCCATGGCCTCCTTCTGGCTGAGACTTTCCTGTGTATGAAAATGGTACATAGTTTTAGATTTTTGGTAATCAATCACATACAAGTTTGAGCTCAGGACTGTTGCAAATTGAATGTTAACAAATAGAAAACACTATCATTCTGACCCCAGTATTTTTCATTCTTGTCCTAATAATTTTTGGCTGCTACTGTCTATTGATATGTAAACCACTTTGTTAAATCAGAAATTAGTGATCAATAATAACATGTAGTTAACATCATTATTTTTATGACAAGAAATATGTTAAACAATGCTATACCTGGCTCAAGCTGGGCTCCTCCAGATCTTCCTGGGGGGAAGGCCCAGGTTGTACGTCGTAAACCTCATCTAAGGTGGAAGGAAGAGTGGAAGGAAGGGTTGAGAGTGATGGCCTGTGTGCTCTCTGGTCTGACAAAAAACACAGTCTGTTGTAGTACCAGAGCCTGGGGACATAAACGCCATCTGCTGCTGCTCCTGATATCATGGAATCCTGGACCTTTTTGCACTCCCTATTATATGTGCTCCTCAGGCCACCAAATAGTTGATGTCGGCCGTGGGAATCATCGGCTTCACCATTTCCAACAGTTGATCCAGTGCTGCCTTCCTCTTTAGTTAGTTGTTATAAAATTGGTGTTTCACTTGCCACTAGAGATGAGCCGAACACCCCCCGGTTCGGTTCTCACCAGAACCTTCGAACGAAATTTAGGACCTCATTAAAGTCTATGGGACTTGAACGTTTAAAATCAAAAGTGCTAATTTTAAAGGCTAATATGGAAGTTATTGTCCTAAAAAGGGTTTGGGGACCCAACACCTGCCCCAGGGGACATGTATCAATGCAAAAAAAAGTTGTAAAAACTGCAGTTTGTTCGGAAACACTGATTTTAATGACGCTTAAAGTGAAAAAAAATAAAATATTCCTTTAACCACCTCAATACAGTGCACTTACACCCGCTTCCTGACCAGACCAATTTTCAGCTTTCAGCGCTCTCACAGTTTGAATGAAAATTACTCAGTCATGCAACACTGTACCCATATGAAACTTGCGTCCTTTTTTTTCACACAAATAGAGCTTTCTTTTAGTGGTATTTAATCACTAGTGGGTTTTTTATTTTTTGTGCTATAAATAAAATAAAACGTAAATTTTGTGAAAAAAATGCCTTTTTCTTTGTTTCTGTCATAAATTTTTGCTAATTAGTCATTTTTCTTCATAAATTTTGGCCAAAATTTATACTGCTACATATCTTTGGTAAAAATAGCCCACATTCGTGTATATTATTTGGTCTTTGTGAAAGTTCTAGAGTCTACAAACTATGGTGCCAATCACTGAAAATTGATCACATCTGATCAGGCCTTCAGTACATCAGGTGTATCTCATTTCTTGAGACACTAACAAGTCAGAAAAGTACAAATACCCCCCAAATGACCCCTTTTTAGAAATTAGACATTCCAAGGTATTAAGTAAGTAGCATGGTGAGTTTTTTTAAGTTGTCATTTTTTCCCACAATTCTTTGGAAAATTAAGATTTTTTTTTATTATTATATTTTTTTTACAAAATTGTCATATTATCAGGTTATTTCTCACACACAGCATATGCATACAACAAATTACACCCCAAAATACATTCTGCTACTCTTCCCGAGTATGGCGATACCACATGTGTGAGACTTTTACACAGCCTGGCCACATAGACACATTCAGAGCACAAGCATTGAAGTAGAACCTTCAGACTTTCTACGAGCAAAAATGACATTTCTCAACCACCGATTATACTTTTGAAGGCCCTGGAGTACCAGGACAATGGAATTTCCCATAAAATGACCCCATTTTGAAAAGCAAACACCCCAACGTATAATCTGTGAGGCATAATGAGTCTTTTGAATGGTTCATTTTTTTCCGGAAGTTTTTGGAAAATGTGGAAAAAAATTAAAACGCATTTTTTTTTACACAAAGTTGTCAATTTATAAGATATTTCTAACACATAGCATGTATATAGCAAAAAATTACACCCCAAAACACATTCTGCTACTCCTCCCGAGTATGGAAATACCACATATGTAGGACTTTTACACAGCCTGGTCACATAGAGAGGCCGAATATTGAAGTAGTACTTTCAGACGTTCTAGGAACATAAATGACACATCTCATTTCATTCCTATCTATCACACTTTTGAAGGTCCTGGACAGTGCAATTACCCACAAAATGACCCCATTTTGGAAAGCAAACACCCCAACGTATATATTCTATGAGGCATGGGCTGCAAATAGGTACTCGGGTACTCTGATGGGCTGCAGATAGGTACTCTGGTACTCTGATGGGCCGTGACAGGTACTCGGATGGACCGTGACAGGTACTTGGGTACCCTGATGGTCTGTGACAGGTACTTGGGTACTCAGATGGACTGGGACAGGTACTCGGGTAGTCTGATGGACTGTGACAGGTACTCGAGTACTCTGATGGACTGTGACAGGTACTCGGGTACTCTGACGGGCTGTGACAGGTACTCGGGTACTCTGATGGACTGTGACAGGTACTCGGGTACTCTGATGAGCTGTGACAGGTACTCGGGGTACTCTGTTGAGCTGCGACAGGTACTCGGGTACTCTGATGGACTGCGACAGGTACTCGGGTACTCTGATGGACTGTGACAGGTACTCGGGTACTCTGATGCACTATGACAGGTACTCTGATGGACTGTGAGTGACAGGTACTATGAGGGGTGGTGACAGGTACTATGAGGGGTGGTGACAGGTCCTCTTTATTGGGGGGCAATCAGTGTGATTGGTGTACACTGTAAGCGGTAACGAGATGTTACCGCAAATCTCCTCCTCACACACGATCGGTGTGTGAGGAGGAGAACCCGGTAACATCTCGCTACCGCGGTTTGTTTACATTTTAGTGATCGGTTGTGAAACTATCACAGCCGATCACGTGGGTAAACAGCCGACCAATGGCTGTTTACCAGCGTCAGTGACGAGCAGTGTTCCCGGGAACACGCTGCCACTGACATGCACACGCAGCGCGCACGTGCCGTGCACAGTGGGGGGATCCTTCCGCAGGCTTTGCAGGATCAGGGAGGCCATGCAGCGTAAGTTAGCTGAGGCATTCAGTCCGGAGTCCTCTGGGTCACTAAGGAGGACATGATCGACAGCCACCTCCTCCCAGCCACGTACAAGTCCAAGGGTTTCTTGGGACTGTAACGTTCCTGTCCATGCCTGCTGGACCATGAGCCAGTGGTAATATGCACCTTACCGCTGACCGCCCTGTCCAGCGAGGCATGGACATTGCCTTCCACATGCCGGTAGAGAGCCAGAATCGCCTTCCATGAGAAAAAGTGGTGTTTGGGAACCTGCAACTGAGGAACCGCAAATTGCACAAACCAGTTGAAGGGGGCTGAATCTACCAACTGAAAAGGCAGCAGTTGAAGTGCTAGAAATTTAGCCAAGCTAGCATTCAACCGCTGGGCATGTGGATGGCTGGGAGTGAACTTATTTTGACGATCCAGCAGCTGGGGCAGGGAAATTTGCCTGGTACAATCGGACATCGGTGTACTGCTAGCAGAGTGCCCGCAAGTACTTGGCTGTGACACACCTAATTCTACACCTTCATTCCTCTCAGTGCAGGTTTCAGAGAGAAATTAAGGTATAGTAGGGTTTGAGATCCCAACTGATGAGGAGCAAGGAGAGGTCAATTTGTTCTTTGTTGTGGGTCTTTAAGGTACGCTTGCCAACAAACTGCATGGCTGGTCTACATATGTCTGGTCAAGCATGTGGTGCTCAAGCGGCTAATATTTTGACTTTGGCTTTAGGCTGAGATACGCTTGGGACATATGTTGCAAATAGCAGCAGTGCGATCTGATGCACTCGCCTCAAAAAAGGCCCACACCAAAGAACTTTTGGAATAATGCGCAGAGGCAGCACCCTGCACAGACAGAGCTCTGCGGTGTGATTCAGTCGGTGTGCTGCCCTTAAGTTGGCCCCTGGAGGGCATCCTGCCTCGTTGGAGATGTGCCTCCTCCTCTCTCCTATCAGGCACCCATGTGGAGTCAGTGACCTCATGATCCCCTCCCTGTTCATCACTGGAGCAAACCTGGCAGTATGCTTCAGCTGGTGGAACATGACTGCCAGATTGCTGTCCTTCTTGAGTATCCCCTCTGGGCTCATGCTACTGCCTTCCTCTATCTGTGTATCATCATCAGAGCCTTCAAAACGCTGGGCATCCTCCTGTAGTGTGTACCCAACAATGTGCTCAAACAGTTCGGGGGGCTCATCAGGAGGACATGGTGGGTCTAGGGAAGGAATGACTG
This sequence comes from Lithobates pipiens, assembly GCF_037356315.1. Taxonomy (NCBI): domain Eukaryota; kingdom Metazoa; phylum Chordata; class Amphibia; order Anura; family Ranidae; genus Lithobates; species Lithobates pipiens. The sequence goes on from NW_027507758.1 coordinate 179,851,489, forward strand.
ATGCCATTGAGACGAGGGAAGAGGCCGCATTTTCTGCTGCTTTGCCAGTACCCTGAGCCTGGGTGAGAGAGGATGAGGAGGATGAGGAGGGCTTGGTCATCCACTCTACCAAGTCTTTGGCATGTTGTGGCTCAACACGTCCAGCTGCTGAAAATAAGGACAAGCGTGTCCCATGGCCACGTGCTGATGATGATGCACCGCGTCCACAACCAGCACTGTTGCCTCTAGACACAGAGCCTGCTTGCCCTCTTTTATTGGCTCGTGACTGTCTGCCTCTCCTTGTTGGTCTTCCAGACATACTAATTGCCTGCAGGGGGATGAGAACACCAGTAATTGGGTAACTTCAGGTAAACACTGTGCAGGGGGCACAATACACCGACTGTAACTGCTGCAGCTGCCTGTGGTATAGCACCAGAACAACACCAGTAATTGGGGTAGCTTCATGTAAACACTGTGCAGGGGGCACAATACATCGACTGTAACTGCTACAGCTGCCTGTGGTATAGGACCAGAACAATACCAGCAATTAGGGTAGCTTCAGGTGTACACTGTGCAGCTGGCACAATACACTGAATGTAACTGCTGCAGCTGCCTATGGTATAGGACCAGAACAACACCAGCACTGTCAGTGTAGCTGTTTTCGAATACCTCCAATGAGGGCAGGCAGTTACTTCAGTCCAGGATGATCAAGGAACTACAAGGATGCTCACAAGTGCCCTTGTAGTTCATTGAGAACTATAATCTGTCAGCCACAAAGGCTGTCGGTACTTGTAGTTTATTCATCCACAGAACTCTGTGCATGAATGATGTGGCATGTGGGTGGAGCCATGTGCGGCCGTGTTCTTTTTAAATTATGAAAGTGGGTACAGTGAGCAGATCCCTGGCCAGCTGTCATGGAGGAGGGGGTGGGGTTATCAGGGGGAAAGATGCAGGAGCGTGATCATGTTACATGTTCCATCCTAAAAATAGGTGGAATCATGTAACCTGTTCCCAAAGGAAAATGTATCCTTTAATATGCTATCATATCTGCACACACACAAACATACAATTTTTCTTCTTGATGCAACAGATATCATTGCAGGAATTATGTCATCACATTGTAGCCCACATCATGACCTTTCCTTATCTTTTTTTTTAAATCAGGTAAGTTGTTTAGAAAATATCTCATCCAGAGCAAGGCAACAGCCATTGAACATAAAAAATGACATTACAAGCATATCAAAGCATGAAGAAAAGAAACATCAAGGTCTTGTATAAAGACAAAGTCCAAGATATAATTGTACTTCACTGTAAAATAAGCAGAACTATACGAAGATTGAACAAAAGTTTGCATATAGAGCAATAAGATTGAGCGAGTTTAGTTATAGAAGTTTATTCATTATAAGGTCAATAGGTGATAGGCCAGGTATAGCTAACCAGTTGTCCAATATTGTTCCTTATCTAAGTCAAAAGACTCTGTACATGTTCTTGTGCATGAGGAGACTTCTGATGACATTAACCTCTTCAGAAGTCTTCCCAGTTGATGAATAAAATAGGAAGTCCCAAGTATGCTGAAGACCAGACTTTAGTCAATCTACTGCATTTATGGTAATTCAGAGATATCCTAGTTTACACAAAGAGTTTAAGTAATGGTTAAAATGATTTAGGAATAACATAAGTGTAATAAATTCCAGGCCCCAGTCAGTCTATTGCACTAATTGTATATCTGCAACATTCTAGTTTACATGAAGAGTGTAAGTAATAGTTAAAATGCAAGGTGAGATTTGTAAAAGCAAAAGAAAATATATTTTAGATTCCTACCTTTACAGCTAAGATATGCAGATTAATTTTAATCTCTTGGAAGCACAAGAGAACCTTCATAATAACACATTTCTTGCCTGCAATAGATTGAAATGAATGTATTACAGATAAGCTGATTTATCAACAACATCTCCGTTTTTTAAAATTACACTTTTAGAAGTTTTCATTGTGGCTTACGGATTAAAGTACTGTACATGTTATGAATCTCTAGGTATTTACTCTTTCTGCTGTTCTTGTGACCCAAGTTGGAATAGTGTGAACTGATTGAATGCTTTGTGTTCTGGTACTTTATTTCTGGTATTTAATGTACTACTGACATTAATATACTGGTGGTGTTTAACCACTTAAGCCCCGGACCGTTTGGCTGGCAAAAGACCAGAGCTTTTTTTGGCGATTCCGCATTGCGCTGCTTTAACTGACAATTGCGTGGTCGTGCGACGTGGCTCCCAAACAAAATTAGCATCCCTTTTTCCCACAAATAGAGCTTTCTTTTGGTGGTATTTAATCACCTCTGTGGTTTTTATTTTTTGTGCTATAAACAAAAAATAGCGATAATTTAAAAAAAATACGCATTATATATTTACTTTTTGCTATAATAAATATCCCCAAAAATATATTAAAACTTTTTTTCCCTCAGTTTAGGCCGATACGTATTTTTCCAAATATTTTTGGTAAAAAAAATCGTAATAAGCCTTTATTGATTGGTTTGCGCAAAAGTTATAGCGTCTACAAAATAGGGGATAGTTTTATGGCCAGATCGGACAGTTTTGGTGCTAATTTGGGACCATTCACATTTATACAGCGATCAGTGCGATTAAAAAGTGCATTGATTACTGTGCAAATGTGACTGCCAGTGAATGAGTTAACCACTAGGGGCGCTGTAGGGGTTAAGTGTGTCCTAGGGAGTGATTCTAACTGTGGGGGGAGGGGCTATGTTTTACACAACACTGATCACAGCTCCCAATTACTGGGAGCTGTGATCAGTGTTACTAGGCAGAATGGGGAATGCTTGTTTACATCAGCATTTCCCCATTCTTCCTCTCCGTGAGACGATCAAGGGTATCCCCACAAACATCGAGTCCATGGGACCCGCGATCACACTCATTTTTCGATTGAAAAAGCCCATGGCATGCAAAACACACCCAAAAAACTTCCACCCGGTGCATATAAAAAGTGCACACACATAAAAAGTGACACACTAAAAAGTGCAGACGGGTGTCTGATGTCCTCCACTAGGAAGGACCATACCCTGATCCCCCGGGGCATTAGGCTCCAGACAGGGACTGAGGTACCAGACTCATCAGTGGCCATCCAGCCGAAGCCGGACAACCTCCTTTCCCCGGGAGGTCTGCCGAAACAGAGCCTCCTAGGTACTAGGTACTATGGGGTTTCCCCGAAGGTAGGCCCCCCAATAGAGGGCGGACCAAGCCAGAAGGCCTATGTCCACCCTCCCACAAGACTTTCAGGATAGGTCCGAGGACCGACACCCCCTATTTATCAAACGTGAAGTGACAAACGTGACTCACACAACACAAATAAAATAAATAAAAAGTGAGGAAAGGGATAGTGAAGAGGAGAGTGAAAAGGTGGCCATTGTGCAATACAATGACCAGGCCCTCCGATCACACTCATGGAGCTCGTGATGGGCACACTCCCGCCCGCAAATCGCTTCTTAAAGGGCAAGGTATGTTATTATGCCTGTACGTGCCCTTCTGCCAACATATATCGGTGTGAGCCAGTCGGCAAGTTGTTAAGTAAGCCTGGATTCTTCTTTTGCCTCAATGAGCCTAGATAATAGTTGTATGCCAGTGAACTTAGAAGCCGATTGTATTTTAGACCTCTTGCACACGATACTCCTGTTTGAGCTTCTACTTTTTCAGACATTTATTTTTATGTATTTGCACTCATTTTTGCTTATATGCATTTGCACAATTTTCGTGCATGTGTGCAAAAACGTATTCTCACGTTTTTGTTCTGTGCACATTTTGTGCACAATTGCAAACAAAACGTGTATTTGCGTGCATGATTTATAAATTACTGACCAAAAATGCATGTTTCAATTTCTATTTTACTGAATAATGCATGGCTCTTGTTTACGTGCCTGTGTGCATAGGCACATTACAATTAATGGGCTTTATTTTCGCTCAGTAAAAAAAAAAAGCTGTACTGAGATTTTTCAAGCTGCAGTGTGCAAGAGGCCTAACAGCAAAAACCAATGGATACTATTCTGTGCTCCTACTTCTGGACCTTTTAGCTGCCTTAAATACAGTTGACCATGACTGGGCTCTTTGCTGGCTCTCATTCTACCTATCTCAACGCACCTTCAGTGTCACTTACAATTCTAAGGGAGTTGATAATACCAGATCAAGTGGGTTTTAACCCTAGATCTGTTTTATATGGTATTTCTGCTTTTTCTAATGCTCTGTTTCAGTACTTTAAAGTCGCGTACACACGGGCGGACTGTCTGGCCTACTTAGTCCGCCGAAACACATTTCAGCGGACAGTCCGCTCGTGTGTGGGCTTCAGCGGACTTTTTCAGCGTGCAGTCTGGCGGACTAAGTATTTCAGAATGTTGGAAATACTGTCCGCTGGACTCGCATTTCGGCGGACAATTCGCCCGTGTGTGTGCCAGTCCGCCGTACTTTTGAAATGAGCGGACTTTTCCCGCCCTGAGAAAAGTCCGCTCATTTCGATTTTTTCCGGCGTTGGGGTTCCCCTTTAAGTCCATACCAGGCGGCGGGGTCAGCGACGTCTCCTTCGCGGGCCCCGCCTACTTGGAGACGCGCTCGAAATGAGCGGACTTTCTTCCGCGTGTGTGGGCGAGTCCGTTCATTTCAAAAGTAGGGCGGATAGTATGGCGGACTTAGTCCGCCGTATTAGTCCGCTCAAAAAGTGCCGTGTGTGGGCAAGTCCGTTCATTCGAAAGTATGACGGACTGTCCGTCGGATTGTCTGACTAAGTTGGCCAGACAGTCCGCCACGTGTGTACGCGGCTTTACTTGTGTTTGTTCAACACATTTAATTAATTATACAGTATGTAGTCTAACCTGCTCTTGGACAACTGTCACTGAACTCTTAGCAGCTTTCTGGCTATTAATTCCGCTGCTGTACATGCTGTAGACAGGAAAAAATTTCCTGACTGAGGAAGAAATGATATTCCTTGAAATGCATCCTATTGCGCATGTCTGAGGGTGATATCAGAGGATAATGGATCCTGACCATGGAGCCACACATCCTGGCTTGTTAGTGGTGCTTACCATCTGGCAGTTTTGCTGGCGCTCTGCTATCTGTGGATCATCTATGCTTTTGTCCGAGATATGGGTGTCCCTGTTAAAGATTTTCTGCTTCCCCACTGTGCAATAACCCAGCAGTATTTAACCATCCATTTGTTACTTTAACCATAGTGAGTACATTTCTTATGGATTTTAGTAAATGTTCTGGATTTGGCCTACTGCACTATACAGGTTTTGCACTGTGCCTTTTCTTCCCGAGAGCATTTTCTTGCACTTGTCAAAGTTAGATTGATTGACCAAGCCATTTTTCACAAGCTTTCTTCTTGTCCATTGTTTGCTGGGTCTTGTTTAAATTCTTGTCTTTGTTGATTGCAGCTTTGTCATGTTTTGTGTCTTGCTATGTCTAGTCTGTGATATCCATTGCCTTGCCTCACTTTGTTGCCCTTTTACTAAAACGAATATTTATAGGTAAAAATTGATACAGGGAATATCCAATTGCCTGTTGGGGGATCGGGAAGGAATTATCCCCCCCCCCCCCCTCGCTGGAACAAATTGGACCACACTTTATTGGTTTTTTTTTTACCTTCTTCTGGATCAACTGTGGTATATGATACTGTATATGGAGTTTTTTTTCTACTTGTGTGTGTGTGTGTGTGTGGGCTGTAAAATTAGCCATGCTGGCTCAACTTCATGCATTGAGAACCAAGAAGCACATTCCCTCATGAGACCACTACAGGAAAATAATCCTCAATGGTTAACAACAAAAATGTTCAATACATGAAAATATATGTAAAGCACACTAAAACTAAATGTGTGTAAAAACACACTAAAATGCTCAAAAAAGCACTTGCAAAAAATGCAAGCAAAGATGCATGACAGCGGTTTTAGAAAGATGTAAACAGGGCCTTACTGTAAAGGTATGGACTGGGCTAGTACCACATTCATGTTTTCATTACAGCATTTAAAATGGATAATTGGACTTTAAAGTACCACATAGAAATTCATGTATAATAAAAAAAGATTACATATATTATTGCCAACCTATTATCACTGCAGTAAAAATGTCTACCTGTTTTCACAGGTCATAAAACTGAAGGCCACACTCACCTCAAATAAACCTTTTCCCCAGATACCACCAAATAAATAAACAAGATTGAATTTTGGCAACATTTTGGCCACGGCACCTTTTATTGGTTTACATATTTCAAAACATTAAAATGTTATTGTAAATAATAACTTTCAGCATAACTTTAATGAAAACAAATATTATTAAACTGCCCAGTTATCAGAACTCGAGCAGCAAGGCATCAACACTACCATATAAAAAAACGTCCCCCCTAGATATCCAGGGTGACTCGACCACATAGATAGTGCCTGCGACTGGGGAGGCAGGGAGTTCTTGTGCTGCTGCTCTGGTCCTAGGGGAAAAGGAATAAGCCCCACAGCAGCAGCATTTAAATAGCCTATCCCAGTTTTCAGAGAATTCCAATGATTCCCATTGGATCCTGAAATCTTCATTCCCCATTCATAAAGCGACAGTAACCCTAAATAACTAACCTACATATTATACATAAAACAACGTTCCCTAGCTAAACATGAGGTGGGATGGCCACAGTCTCAACCCGGTGGGCCCCTAATTGTGCCCCCTGTTTTCATGAGACTGAAGGCCACACTCACCTCAAATAAACCTTTTCCCCAGATACCACCAAATAAATAAATAAACAAGATTGATTTTTGGCAAAATTTTGGCCACGGGCACCTTTTATTGGGTTACATATTTCGAAAACATTAAAATTTTATTGTAAATAATAACTTTAAGCATAACTTTAATGAAAACGAATATTATTAAACTGCCCAGTTATCAGAACTTGAACAGCATATACAAAAATGTCCCCACAAGCAGGGCTTGAATTCAAGTCCGGCCCACCACTGCAGCCATTTCAATCCCGCACTGCAGGCCTAGGTTAAATATATCTACACCAACATCCGAGAGGTGCACACCGTCTGGCCTGTAAAGCCCTGGGATTCCACCCTCCAGATCCACGTGTCAATACAATGCGGCACCAATCACGGGCATGTATTTTTCCATCGTCCTGTTCACTCTTTTCCTCATCTTTTCCATAACCCTCCTCTGGAGTGAGGACGGCCACAAAAGACATGGAATAATCTCAGAAAAAAAAATAGTAGTACCTGAGGAAGTTAAGGTGAATCTGTGGAGATCCCGTTTCATCCTGAACAGTAAATTTAAAGTTCTAATAATTCCTGGGTCATTACCCCCTAAATGAACTAACAATATAGAGGGCGGGGGCCAAAATTGCATTAACCTGGATAAGTGGAAGTATAACTGGTGCCACTGAAGACATCTTACTCCTTTCCAAAATACATTTCGATTCCGGATTCAATGACAAGTTTAAAGAATATTTACATTGAACCGCTCATTTTCACGCTAAGTAAACAAAAGAGTGTCCCAGAATCCAAACAGTGCAACATAAATCTGAAAGATTAAACAAATTAGGTCTCACATATAATTTGAAAACATTTTGACTTCCACCTCCCCATTTCTTTAATGGCTGAGTCTTCCAAACCCCCCCTTGCCACCTCTGAAGCTGTGCTAATTCTAAAGGAAAGGGAAGAGAACTTAAACTCATGTAACCCCATATGTCTGAGGCAATTGTGCAAAATAAAATTAAACTGGTACTTTTTTAGTGGTGTTAAATCCAAATGTATGAGTAGATGCCCTGCCATTGGGGGCCTAACCTCTAAATATTCCTAAACTACCATTAATGGGCTTACGGATTTATTAACCCGAGCCCTCAAAGTAACCCACGAACCTCTACCACCAGGGTCAGTTTTGGAACGTTGCAACCAAATCTGAACTGCTGATTGTTCCACAGAGATATGCTCATAATGGATGCCCAAACTGCCCAATTTGGAGCCTAGAACAAGCTCTGAGATGCAAAATGCCCCAAAAAATCCAAGGAAAAAGGCAGTCCTAAACAGCAAAGCTTCATATGCAGAAGCACAGACTGCCGGCATCGCCAATCCCAGACCACCCAAGATTTCTAACGAAATTGACCTCCTGCCACCCGGCACCACCGTCATGCTCTTATAACCTTTAACCGCCTGCTTAACTGAAAAGTAAGACATACAGGAAGGTAGAAAAATGTGTGTATATACTGCGCTAAACTATAAGCATAAAAATAAAAACCAGCTGCTAGAAGTACGATATATACAATAGAAACAAGGAAAATATAAGTAGCAGCGCTAAAAAATATATTAAGTGCCAATTAATAGATTAACAGTTATTCACACGATATAAAGATTGATTATAGTGACATGATATCATTAAAATATAAAAATCTATAAAAGTGAATCCATGTGTAAAAATAGTGTGAGTGTCTTTAGTGCATATAAAATCTGAAGAGGAATTGATGACGAATTCTTCCCTTCGTGAAAATCATACACAAAAAAGCACACAGTGATTCCAAGTGAGATCCACCACCACATGCGACCACCTTAAGAATTGGAGGCTTACCAACTCACAAGCACAAAAAGCGTGTCAAAGGAAGGTAACCAATGGATGCCAATCACAGAGCTCAGTCCCAAAACCAGATAGATACTTCTAAGGGTCCAGATTCCACCGAACACGGAGGATACCTCTGCGGGCTTGCTGCGAACTGTTTTCACCTCTTGGGTTCCCAACTGCCTTTTCATAAGAACCACGATTAGGTAGTGATCGAAGTTGGTCACTTCAGAATACCCCCCAAACAACAATGGCTCAGTCTCCGGCCTCTGTATCTGCCAGCAATTCTCAAGGTGCAGCCACTGGCGGATCCAGCGTACACATACCACCCCAGGTCACAAACATTTTTTAAGCCTCCAAAATGTGATCTAAGTGCTGGAACATACCCCCACACAACTCCAGATGTTTATCTGCCATCACGCCAGCATATATACAGGCCTGCAACCAATTGCGAAAAGACCGTTGGTATATGCCTACGCCTCTTATCCTCTTGCTTTCCTTCCCCTTTTCTGTCTGTTTTAAACATAGCATCCTTGTGAACTCCCCCTTCCAAATCCTCTCCTTTATTGACTGATTCAAATGATAATCCAGAGGTGAAATCTCGCAGTGGCATAACCTCCTTCATGCAAGCCTCAGGAACATTATTAATGACTGGAGCAGCAGCATGCACTGATTCAGGGACCCCTAATATGTTCTTTAATCCACTATCTATGAATGAAACATTGTCATGAGAGGATTAATGAGAAGGATGAAAGGCAGGAACTATATGAAGAGTTGAGATAGATACAGGAGGAGTTTGAGCAGATTTAACCACTTCCCGACCGCCTCACATCAATATACATCAGCAGAAGGGCACGTACAGGCAAAATTCCGTGCACGTACAGGCAAATTCCGTGCCTTTAAGAGGCCGCTGGCGGCACGCTTGCACACGCGCGGGAAGCTCCGTGAGTCTGGTCACAGGTCCCGCGGACTCGATCACCGCGGGGATATCCGCGGCCGCCTCACGGAGAGGTAAAATGGGGAGATGCTGATGTAAAAAGCATCTCCCCATTCTGCCTAGCAACAAGTGACACGGATCTCTGCTCCCTTTGATTGGAGCAAAGATCAGTGATGTGCACAACACAGCCACGCCCCCCACAGTTACCAACACGCCCCTAGGATACACTTAACCTTTACACTGCCACCCCTGGTTAATCCCTTCACTGCCAGTGTCATTTACACACGAATCAGTGCATTTGTATAGCACTGATTGCTGTATAAATGACAATGGTCCCAAAAATGTGTCAAAAATGTCCAATGTGTCCTCCATAATGTCACAGTCACAACAAAAATCACTGATCGCCGCCATTTAAAAAAAAAATTAATAAAAATGCCATAAAACTATCCCCTATTTTGTAAACGCTATAACTTTTGCGCAAACCAGACCGCACAATTGTCAGTTAAAGCGACACAGTGCAGAATCACAAAAAGTGCTCTGGTCAGGAAGGGGGTAAATTCTTCCAGGGCTGAAGTGGTTAAACAGTGGGGGTACATTTTCAACCAAAGAAGACAGAGAAACCACTAATGCAGATACGATATTAAAATGAGCTGACTCACCAGCTGCTGGCCGTCCTCCTGCTGGCCAGTGAAGGAGAAAACAACCTCTTCTTCTTGTAGGCGCAGTGGCTCCGGCCCGCCATGCTGTTGCTATTCTCTGCCGTTCCGCCCCGCTGTGCCTGCTCCTCCCCTGCTGCCTCCAATGCTGGGCTCTGTCTCTCCAGCGGGCTGCAGTGGCGTGGCCTGTCCTTCCATGCAAGCTCTTCTCCCTGTCAGCCGAATCTCTGTGCTGTGCCCATGGTTCCTCTGCCGCCATTCCGCTCCTGCACTCAGTTTGCTCTTGCCCAAAGTCTTCAGCTAATGTCTGGCAGAACTGCCTGACCAGTGACTCCATTACCTCCGGGACAAATTGCTGATTCATTGTGTTTTTGAATTCATATTTTCCTTCATTGCATTTATCCTAGCTACTAGGATTTTTGACATTACTATACACATTTCCCAGGATTATTTAACATCACTATGTAGTTATTAAAATCTAAAATTAAAACCTTTTGTTTTTTTTTAGGTCAGCAGTTTTATCAGGGCTCTCCTAAATCATACTTACAGCTACATACCAATATTATTTTGACTTGGGCTAATAATGAGCGAATTAGCACAGGTTATATTTGGTGGTGGGGGTGAGGGGTTGTATTCTGCTTGAAATCCACAAAATACAAATCTAGCTGAATCCCATTAAAGGATAGAGTCAGCTTTAGGAGCCTTTTACACATTACACCCATATTTAGGGTGCAACATGTAACAAGCTCCTATGCCACCACCTCCAGCTGCCAGATCTCTCCTATCTAAGACAGCAGGCAGGGAATCCTCTCCCTGCACCCGCTGTCACATTTTGAAAACAGAATAGCTGTGCTGGACTCTCTCCACACAACTATACAGCTGCACTATTATTCATTCGCAGGAATCTGTGAATGAATAAATTACAAGTCCTATCTTCCACCATGGCAGATGGACCTGTGGCATTGTAGTTCATTCACATGCCCTGCAATTTTTTTTTGGTAAATGATTTACATATGTACATTTTAAAATTAATTTTTATTTGTTTTCTCTGCCCAAGCCAAGCAAACAAGAGCAGGGGTAGCAATGCAAGCTGGGTAAAATAATAGAAGCTGGGTAGGGAGACCCAACATGAATTTGTGGGGCATTTTATTCTGCTATGGGTCTATTGCAGAGACAAGAGGTAAAGTGCAGACAGCAGCAGCATTTAAAGTGGTTCTAAACTTTTACATATACCCAATGAAGTAGCTACTCTCAGGTGATACACAGAGATTAAACTAATCCTTCTACACATATTGTTTCTGTCTATCTGCAATCTTCTCTTCTCCACATCTGTTCAAAGTGCTGAAATTATAAGATTGTCTGAGCATTCAGAAAAAAAGGGGCAGAGAGCTGAAGTTACACTCTGCAGAGCTCAGTGAGGATAGTTGTGAGAGCTGCTTGGATGGAAGGGACACATCCTCTTCACACAGCACACTGGAACAGAGCTGAGGCCATCAATCTGCTAAAGGTCCTTCCCCGTCACCATTTTTCTCTAAGGCCGCGTACACACGGGCGGACTGTTCGCCCAACTTTGTCCGCTGAACAGTGTTTGGGCGGACAGTCCGCTCGTGTGTGGGCTTTCAGCGGACAGTTTCAGCGGACAGTTGGACGGACAAGGTTTTTCGGAATTTCCGAAAAACTGTCCGCTGAAACCTTGTTTCAGCGAACAGCCCGCTCGTGTGTAGGCTTGTTCGTCAAACAAAGTTGCGCGCATGCTCAGAAAGGATTTTCACGCCGAAAGCTATAATGCAGTGTATAGGACGTCGTATTTTTCGTCCCGTCGTACGTGCCGTTCACGTCATCGCGCACGGTTTCAGCAAACTGTTCGTTCGTCGTGTGTGGCCATGTCCGTCCATGCTAATTTTGAGCGGACTGTTTGCCGAAACTGTTGGACGGACAAAGTTGGGCGAACAGTCCGCCCGTGTGTACGCGGCCTTAGTGTCAGGAAAGCCACCCCCACTGGGAGAAGACAGTAATTATTGCTGGCGGCTGCTATAATCGCAAAAGAGAATCCGGCAGGCTGGTTGTACTAAAGTTGATCAATCAATCAGCCTGCCCATTAAGTGTCACTTTTATTCCTATTACAAACATCCCTTGTAATAGAAAAAAAGCATGACAAGACCTCTTAAATATGAGATCCGGGGTAAAAAAGACCTCAAATCTCATATTTACACTAAAATGCAATAAAGAAAATAAAAAAAAGTAATTTGAAAAAAAAAAGTCCCTTTTAAGAGCTATGGGCGGAAGTTATGTTTTGACGTCACTTTCGCCTTGCAATGGTATGGAGCTTGATGTGGGCCATCTTTCCTGCTCCATACCACAGAGGGGACAGGATCCGATTGCCTCCTGATAAAAGTGAATCCACCGCCAAAAGCACTTTTATCTGAAAGCAGACCGCCCGCTGAAGAAGTTAATACCAGCTAGCTGCTGCCATAGCAATGATATTCCACTTCAAAGGCGGTCCGTAAGTGGTTAAACAACAAAAAAAAAACTTAAATACTGTATGGTGTAAATCTATTGTCAATCATGCCATCCAGGCATTTAGATCCACGCCAATCACAATGAATTATGCTTGACGGTCAGCTGAAACGAAACACACTTGCTCTCCAAAACATTTCCCCAGGCTGTAGCTGGATGTAAACAAAAGGGTGCAAGATCCCGGGTGTTATCATTGACTATACCATGGTAATTTTTTCAGTAGTGGTAGTGATATTGCCACTAAATGAAGGAATTCTAATTAAGCAGCAAGAAGTTCAGTGGGTGGGCAAACCAGTCATTAAATGTATCTATTAATCACTTCAGCCCGAGAAGGTTTTAACCCTTAATAACGAGCCCATTTTTTGCGATACGGCACTGTGTTATTTTAACTGACAATTGCACGGTCACGTGACCCTGTACCCAAATAAAATTGATGTCCTTTTTTTTAACCATAAATAGAGCTTTCTTTTGGTGGTATTTGATCACCTCGTTTTTAATTTTTTTGCTATAAACAAAAAAACAACGATGATTTTGAAAAAAAAAGAACGATATTTTTATCTTTCTGCTATAACACACATCCAATAAAAAAAAAAAATGTCTTCATCAATTTAGGCTAATAGGTGTTCTGCTACATATTTTGGTAAAAAAAAATCCCAATAAGCGTATATTGATTGGTTTGCGCAAAAGTTATCGCTGCTACATATGGGATATTTTTATGGCAGTTTTATTTATTTTATTTATTTTTACTAGTAATGTCGGTGATCAGGGATTTTAGCAGGATTGCGGAAGACAAATTGCACAATTAGTTACACTTTTTTGGGAACCAGTGACATTATTACAGTAATCAGGGCTAGAAATATGCACTGTTACTATACTAATGACACTGGCAGTGAAGGGGTTAACATCAGGTGTGATAAAAGGGTTTAAAAGTTTCCCTAGGGGGTGCTTGCTAACTGTCTGGGGGTTGCTCTGACTTAGCAGGAACACAAGATCTCTATATTCTCCCCTGTCGGAGTGGCGATCAACCTTGTTTACATAGGCAGACCGCTGTTCTGCCTCTCTTGGGAACAATTGCAGGTGGCCGGTGGACATTGGGTCCGCCAGACTGATTGCTGAATGTCCCCTAGTAGCTATTGCACGAAATGACGTAAAGGTACATGATTTCACCCAATAGAGCCGACCTGCCGCAGTACATGAACATTAGGTGGTGGGAAAGTGGTGAACTTTGAAAATATAAAAACTCAAGTCTCATCTCCAGTCAGGAGAAAACAAACAAACACTTTAAGATTAAACAGATTTATATATGTATTTCAACTGTTTTATATAGCCGTTTGGAGATCAAACTTTAGGCGATGTTGAATAATTTTAATTATTTTTTTCAAATTCAGAATTTCAAAATGCTATTAAATCTCACTGAAAGGGCTTGTGAAAACGTAAACAATGGCAAAATGTTTGTAAATGCAAAACTTCATTATCTACATGTCTTCTATTGTTTAATCTCAAACAACTTGGTTAAAAAAAAAAATTATAATTTACAAGACCTATGTTGCTCTGTGAACATTGCCATTTGCTGTGCGTGCCACTAAGCAGTTAAATTTGTACCATTGTAATATTTCATTGTCAAGACTTTGAGCAATATACTACCACACTGAAACCATCACAATTGATAATCGAGAGCTGTCTTACATAACAGTGCGGGATTCATTTCTAATAACAAAAAAGAGAACAAAGCAACACTATTCTGCACTGCCACAGTCAAGATTGAGGATTTGAAAGAAGAGATGGGCCATGTTTTTGATTTATAATGATTGCAATCTAATTACAATCCAATTCATGTCACCAAATGCAATTGGATTTTAAAGTGCTTCACTATAGCCTGCCAACTTGTACAGAAGAATTTGATCTAGAAACTGTATTTTCCCTGCTACAGCAAGTCAGCATATAATGTAAAAAGAGATGGTTTCTTTAATCCAGCCAGCAAGAGAAAGATTGACTGTTGCCTCGGCCTCTTCTGTTTTACTGGAAACTTTTTTGGTTGTTTAATACTTATAATGACTTATGATAATGAGAATGTTAAAAGCTGAAAAAACCCTTTTTTTTTTATTATACCCATCTATAAAATGCAAGCACTTTTTAAGTGTTTTGCAGGGAATAAATTACCCATTTTCATGAATCTGTGCTCCAGAAAAGAGAAAACAACGCAATTCTCCTTCCACAGCCATACGCATGCAGACACACTGCAGGGTAAAAGCCGGGGGGGATGGAAGTCAGTAAACCTATAAGACCCCATTCACACCTGAGCGTTTTATAGCTTGAAGCCTGAAGCTACAAAACACTAGAGGGGAAAAAATCTATTATTCTCAATGGAGATGGTTCACATCTCCACTCCATGTCGCCTGAAGCCGAACGCCTGAAGTTCAAACAAGTTCCGGACCCTTTTTTGTCGCTCGAATTGAGCAGATTTGGGCGTTTTTCTTCTTTTAACATTGGTGACCTTTTGCCCTGCACAAAATCGCGGCAAATCGTGGCAAAAAACGCCCCAAAATCGCAGTAAAAAATGAGATTTTCTGCTTGAAAACGCTACACTCAGGTGTGAATGCAGCCTTAGTCTTTCTGTGGAATCTGGGAGGTAACTGGAACACCAGAAGCAAGTTCTTGTACAAAGGAAGAACATGACGAACATACAAATTCTATGCAGCTAGGGTCTTGTGTGGCAATTGAATTGACAATAGATCTGCAAGATAAGAGTGGGGCTGAACCTCAAGAAATAAATACCCCTGCAGAACCCCCCCCCCCCCCGGACTGCATGTCTTAAATGCTTGTTTTGTCTAGGGTGGACATAAAAAGCAACCATATTTACCTTATTTTTTATTTCCACAGTTTTCCTTACAGCTACATGACAGGTCCCCCAAAGCGGATTCTGTTTGCTGCTCCATTGATCACCGACACACTGACATCACTGAGTAGGAGGACCAACAGTAAAGGAGGACACCAATGGCCTACTCAAAAGGCCAGCTGCCATGGAAGTGAGGTATAAAGTAAATATAGTTGATACTTCCTCCGTGCCCTCCAAAATGAAACAAGCATTTAATCTTTGTCAGTGCTAAAACCATTCGCCACACCACTGCCTTGCTAAAGAAGCTAAGGGTAAAGGTGATGCACTGGCCAACCATATCTTCAGACCTAAACCCTATTGAGCATCTATGGGGCATCCTCAAATGGAAGGGGGAGGAGCGCAAGGTCTCCAACATCCACCAGCTCCGAAATGTCATCATGAAGGAGTAGAAGAGGACTCCTGTGGCAACCTGTGAAGCTCTGGTGAACTCCATGCCCAAGAGGGTTAAAGCAGTGCAGGAAAATTATTGTGGTCACACAAAATATTGACACTTTGGGCCCAAGTTGGACATTTTCACTTAGGGATGTACTCACTTTTGTTGCCAGCGGTTTAGACATTAATGGCTGTGTGTTGAGTTATTTTGAGGGGACAGAAAGTTTAACTGTTATACAAGTTGTACACTCACTACTTTACATTGTAGCAAAGTGTCATTTATTCAGTGTTGTCACATGAAAAGATATGGTAACAGATAGAGGGCTCTGCATACAACTAATATCAGTATAAAGTGATATTATTTCTACCAATAATGGCTAAAGTTCACCTAAATATGTGAAGTGTAAACCCCCTCTGTGTCAACGTGCACTCCAGCTAGAGGATCGTGACAACCAGGGATACCGGATGTGTGGCGGAATCATGTGACCAAGGTGACGCTCCGACATACGTTTCGTTATGAACGTCTTCAGGGATGCGTGAACGTCTTCAGGACTGCCAAGTTCTCCAAATGGGAGCAGGCACAATCCTGCATAAGCTCATATGACTTCCTTTTAAATAATGAAGTAATTTTTATCTGGTAATCTTCTTTATAGCACAATTAAGGTGTTGCTTTTCCTGTGTCTTGGTGAAGGAATTCTTCGTATAGAAGACGTCTTTATTCACATCACTGAATGTGGTTGCTACATTGGGACTTTATTATTACTTTTATGCATACGAGTGTGATTTGTCACTATTATTCTACTATTTTAGTGGACTAATTAAGCACTTTTTTTCTGTGTTCATTTATAAATGTTTTTTTATATGCAAATCTTTTTTAGATTATCACTTCACATATTTATGTGCACTTTAGCCATTATCGGTAGAAATAATATCACTTTATACTTATATTAGTTGTATGTAACACCCTCTATCTGTTATCAATTTTTGTTGTTCACATTGTGCAATCAGGGGTGCAGCTTATATATTTGTATTTTTTTTTTTTTGTGTTACACTATTGTCACATTGTACACAATTATATATGTGAAAAAGAGTGGCTGACAACACAGCAACTATTAAACCCCGCGCCACTGAAATTAGTAATAAAAAATGTAACAATCAAATAATCAATGAATCAAATATGTGCTAAATGAAACACTAATAGCTGCTCCCTAGAAAAACAAGAAAAAAAACCTGTAGTGCTAAAATATACTCATAATAGGGGCGCTAGACCAAATACCAAACAATAAAAAATGTGAGACTAGTGATCATAAAATATCTAAAATGGTACATAACATATCACAAAAAACTGCAATATACCAAAAAAAAAAAAGTTGCAAACAACATAAGGTGAACAACAATAATAGGTGAAGTCCCAATTAGGTGCTAACACCAAAAAAAGGAAATACAAATAAATAAATAAGTATAAATCCAAAAGTCCAACGCAGTGTTTTTTTTCCGTGAAAACCTTCTTCTGAATCCATAAACAGAACAACTGCTGGGATCTTCTATAACGTGATAAAACAATGTCCCTTCACCAAGAATTTATGGACATAAAAAAGACACCCCACTTGTGAAGAAAATAGATGTCTTCTTACCAGATGCTGTTGACTACTTTAATTAAAAAGATAGTCAAATAGGCTTATGCAGGGAAAAATCCCTGCTCACATGGAATCAGGTGGACCTCCTATGGACAGAAGCTTCTCCTCATAGGCTCAGATGGGTCATAAAAAAAGCCAAACAAAAATCCATAGCGTAATACCGTTTAATAAAACATAAATTATAAAACATAAGGCCAAATGGCTGCTTACATAAGTTGGTGCCCAACCTGGCACTGGGGCTGCTTGCTTAAAAAAAGTTTTCGTAATGGATACGTAGTTCCTCGTGGTATAAGGCGTGCGTTCCACCGAAGGGCAGCCGATGACCAAGGACGACCGGAACTAGACGTAAACGAACGTGACTGGATACCGCCTCGACGTACGTTTCGTTTGACACGTCATCAGGAAGCGTACCCAGTCACAAAGATTAACGTTCTTTATAGTGTCTCGATCAATCCAACAGACCAATCGAGAAACACTTGATCTAATGCGCAGCCTCAGTCCCACTTAAGGCTAACAGCAATAATAATTCAAATAAAAACGAAAATCACGAATAAACATTTGTAACATATCATCCCGAACAAACGAAGGGATGAATTAGAATAAAAGAAAATTAAAAAAGGTGAAAATTAAAAAATGTGCCACAGAGTTTCTTTCATCTACATAAGATATATTAAAATATTTACAAAAATATGAGGGGTGTACTCACTTTTGTGAGACACTGTATGTTTTACAACTCCATACTAGGCTGCTTTTCTATCTTTCTTCTTTTAAAAAAAAAAAAATATTTTTTGAATTTTCACGCTACCAAGACAAGAGTTGACAGTGTGCATAAAGCTGTAAAGTCTAAAATCATAGACTTTGCAAATTTTCTTTCTTTTGATGATGCCTAAATAGCTCAGGTTATCATGATATAATCTGTCT
The DNA here is from genome assembly GCF_037356315.1 of Lithobates pipiens. Classification (NCBI taxonomy): domain Eukaryota; kingdom Metazoa; phylum Chordata; class Amphibia; order Anura; family Ranidae; genus Lithobates; species Lithobates pipiens. The sequence continues at coordinate 179,869,980 of NW_027507758.1, forward strand.
CCTGTAAAGGGAGTCTCTTTTGCCACAAAAAAAAATCTTCCAGGGAAATAACTCAGTGAATAGCTTTAGCTTCAATGTTGCAAAACTAATTTGTCACATCTGTGAGTTCTGATGCAGCTGCTTCCACCAGTATCTTATCATGCAGGTCTATTTCTTTGTCACAGTTTTACTTTATTCACACCCTCCTCATCAGCATTGCTTTCTCTAGTTGACAAAGGAATGATCAATGGTAATGGTTACATGAAAAGTATAAAATTCACTCATTACTTAAAGTGGTATTCCAGCTAAAACCTAGTTTTAAGTTTAGCTAAAATAGGGAATGGCTAGCTGTTTTTGTTTATATCTGCATGCTTTTCTGAGAATTTTCCAGTTCTTACATATCGTATTATCAATGGTAAAGTCTTTTCATTTTGGAAACAGACAGCAGTAAGAATCCTCCTTCATTGTATTATTATTTATTTTTTTTATTGCTGGCTACATCCCCAATTGAAGAGACTGCTCCTTGCTGCACAAGCCAGAGGCTTAATTAGAAGTGAGCGAAAAAAAATCTTCTGAGTTACATTCAAGTTTAAATTGCCAGCTGTTATGAGCAGTAGTCAGTCAGTGACAGTCAGCTTTTAACAAGTATGGGTAAACAAAATTTAATTTCTTGTCAGTTTTTGTAGAATATTGCACAGTATTGTACTTTTCATCATAACATTGAATTATACAGCTTTCATTGATAAAAAAAAACAAATTTAAAGAGGATCTTCATCCTAGAAAAAAATTCATTAAAAGTAATCACCTACAAATACTGGAGCTGTTGATTTTTAATAAATGGACACTTACCTATCCAGAGATCCAGTGTTGTCCTTACCAGGGCTGGTTCGTCTCTGGGTCCCTGGCGCTGCCATGTTTACAATGGGAAAATGGCTGTGACTGCGTGCAGCTTCATGCCAGCTTCCCATTGTGCATGCATGAGCTGAACTGCATTTTGTGAATGACCCGAGCCTTAGGATGAAGTTTTACTTTACTTTTCAAAACTTTAGCATGAGACACACTACTATTTACAGTAGATGTAAACCCTAAATGAAAGGCATTTCCTTTGCATATGCACTGTGTTTTATAAAACAAATTCCAATTTTACTCTTGAATAAACTATTTTCATACATTTTTCATCATTTGTTGTGTTTCAGTGCCATTGATCCCCTGTAGCTTGCTTGCAGCCACTTCCAGTCTACATACAGTACATGCGGCTGCTTGTTGTTTCTTATAGAGACCCATCCGACATTGTGATAATGCAGGCACACAATTGAGATACAGGGACAGAGCATTGTCACCCTATAAGAGAAAGTGCCCAAACAAAGACTTTAATGGCAGAATAACCAGGTATTATTTTAATGAAAGCTAGAGATTTCAAATCGGACTGTACTAAATTTGCAGAATTTCTGGATTTAGCAAAACTATGCAGACTATCCTACCTAGGGGCTGACAAAGGTGGCAAGGTTTGGCTTCCGAAATGTTTTCTGATTGGTCACAGCACCCTGGATGGTTGACAGCTTCTTGATAGCTCCTTGACCGATCAAGTTTCCAGTGACGGCTCCCCAGTGGCTTGCTTGGAATCCTGCCACGGCCTCACAGAGCTCCTGTCAGCAGCTCTGGCGTGGACTAAATTTGGAACGGATGACTTTTACATGGAGCTTGTTTCAATGCTTAACACCAGTGTGAGGCTGTAAGCTTTGTAATTATCCACCAATAAAACTTACTACACTATTGGCGGATTGGCACCCCTCTCTCCATCTCTTTTCTCTTTTGCAGTGTTTGGGTTCCCAGTCCGCTCAGGAGGCAGCCTTTCCCCAGCCAGCTATGTTAGCAATAGACTCATTAACAGCTTAGGGGCATGTTAAAGCAAATTCACGCACCTGCATGCTGCCCTTTAAGAGGCATCTTGCAGACTCCGTGAGCGTGGGTCCCGTGGACTTGATTTCCACGTGGGTACCCGCGGTCGTCTCACGGAAAGGAAGAACAGGGAAATGCTAATGTAAGCAAGCATTTCCCATGTTCTGCCTAATGACACTGACAGAGAGAAAGAACCACCGCTCCAGGCCGATCTGCCAAGACAAGTGCTTTTCTTTCAGAGAGAGAGCCTGGCTGACCCAGGTCCTGGCTAATACATGCACAGATGAAGGGAAACGAAAAAACTGTGGACAGCCGCACTCCAGAAAGAATATCTTTTCTTGTGCCTTTTTATTGCAAATTAAAGATCACATAATACAGTCCACAGCAAAAGTGATACAGAAAAAAATACTGACTTGATATGTATCTCTTTTTACATAGTTACTGTAGTCAGGTTGAAAAAAGACAAAAGTCCATCTACTTCATCCAAAAAAAAAAAATACAATCCCATATATGTAATCCTTCAGCCACAGTTGATCCAAGGGAAGGCGAAAAACCCCAGCAAAGCATGCTCCAATTTGCTACAGCAGGGGACAAAATGTCTTCCTGATCCCCGAGAGGCAATCAGATTTTCCCTTAATCAACTTTACCTATAAATGTTAGTACCAGTTACATTATGCACATTTAGGAAAGAATCCAGACCTTTTTTAAAGCAATCTACTGAGCTGGCCAGAACCACCTCTGGATGGAGTCTATGCCACACTTTTAAAGCTCTTGCTGTGAAGAAACCTTTCATTATTTGGAGATGAAAACTTTGCTCCTCTAGACGTAAAGAGTGCTCCCTTGTCCTCTGTGAGGACCTTAAAAAGGAGTTCCACCCAAAAGTGGAACTTCCACTTTAAGCACTCCTCATCCCCTGACATGTCACATTTGGCATGTCATTTTTTTGGGGGGGGGGGGTACTTAGTTTAGAGTGGGAATTCCTGTCCCACTTCTTCCTGCACTTGGCTGCCTAGGCGACTCCTCTTCTCCCCCTAGGTGGCCCCTCCCTGCCAGCAATCTTCTGGGACACATGACAGGTCCCAGAAGATTGCCTGGCCACTAGCAGAGAGCAGCGTGACTCGCGCATGTGGAGTGAGTGCCCGGCCATGAACCCAAAAGCTGTCATGGCCAAGTGCCCATAGTGGCTATGATGGCGTCGGTAGAGAGGGAGAGGAGCAAGGCTCCGGGCAGCTGGACAGTGGGACAAGTGAGTGTCTGTTTATTAAAAGTCAGCAGCTACATTTTAAAATATGTGGAACTCCACTTTAAAGTGAATAACGCAACACCAAGTTCACTATATGGACCACTTATGTATTTGTACATGTTGATCATATCCCCCTTAAGCTCCTCTTCTCAAGGGAGAATAAATTCAGTTCCCTTTAATCTTTCCTCATAGCGGAGCTCCTCCATGCCTCATATCAGTTTGATTGCCCTTCTCTGTACTTTCTCCAGTTCCCTGATTATCCTTTATGAGAACTGGTGCCCAAACCTAAACTGTATATGCCAGATGAGGTTTTACTAATGATTTATACAGGGGAAAAATTACAGCTCTCTCTCTGGAGTACATACCTCTCCTAAAACAAGAAAAGACGTTGCTTGCTTTGGAAACTGCAGCTTGGCATTGCATGCTATTATTGAGCTTGTGATCTACCAAAACCCCCAGATCCTTCTCCACTATGGATTCCCCCAGTTGTACTCCCCCTAGTATGTATGATGCATGCATATTATTAGCCCCCAAGTGCATAACTTTACATTTGTCAACATTAAACCACATTTGCCACTTAGTTGCCCAAATAGACAGTGCATTGAGGTTGGCTTGTAAAGTGGAGACATCCTGTAAGAACATTATTCCACTGCATAGCTTGGTGTCATCTGCATGTTTTTTTGCTGTGATAGCTGAGCTTATCAACCTTCTAATCCTAGATTGTAAGATCTAACGAGCAGGGCTCTCTGATTCCTTCTTTATTGAATTGGATTGTAACTGTACTGTCTGCCCTCATGTTGTAAGCGATGCGCAAACTGCTATATACATCCCGTATAATAATAATAACCCTTTGTTTTGATTCTGTAAACAAAAAAACAAAAAAAGTTTTCATGAGATACCCTTACCCTTAATGCCCCATACACACGGCCGAACATTCCAACCACAAAATCCATCATATTTTTTACAACAGATTTTGGCCAAAACTTGTCTTTCATACACACGGTCACACAAAGTTGTCAGAAAATCCAATCGTTCAGAACGAGGTGACGTAAATCACATATGACGGGACTATAAGGAGGAGCCAATAGCTTTTGTCTTGTAATTTATTCTGAGAATGCGTGGCACTTTGCTTGTCGGAATTCTCTACACACGATCGGAAAGTCAGATCGGATTTTGTTGTTGGAAAATTTTAGATCCAGCTCTCAAACTTTTTCCGTCGGAAATTCAGACGGAAAAAGTCAGATAGAGCCCACACACGATTGGATTTTCTGACAACATAATCCTATCTGACTTTTTCCATCCGGAATTTCCGACCGTGTGTATGGGGCATAAGGGGTAGAAAGTTACAAAGTGCTAGGGAAAATCTAAACACTCTGGATGTTGGTATGTATATAGTTAGAAAACAGCTAGAAAAAGAACTGAGCATACAAACAGAGGGAATGAGTATAGCAAGAAAGTGCAACTGAGAGGAAAAGCTGCAGCTATCAGACAGGAGAAAGAGAGAGAATTATAAATCCAAAGGAAAAAAGTAAGGACAGAGAAAGAAGCCAAGAAAAGAGCGGGAAAAAGCTGACTTTGTGTTTCTTCAGAGAACATACTGCAGAATGACTTTACCCTGATAAGTAGCAGTGTACCAAGAAGGATCATAAAACTGTGCATGATCAAATAGTGTTTTGGAGACTAGTACCTCATTGACTATACATGACTACTTTTTTTTTTTTTTTCTTTTAACTTTTCCAAAGTCAATTTATTTTAAAATGTGAACTTCTGTCTGTTTTCAACTCACATCTGCAAGTCCAATTTCTTCACCTCACATACACATTTGCACTTTGTTTGTAAATACATCTCAGTGAATTGATTTAATCGAGCCCATCATTCACTTATTATGTATTTGCTTTGTTGACATAAATTACGCATAATGAGTACAGCACAATCCCCATTATTCTTGAAAGCTGTGCTATTAATGAACTGAAAATGCTGACGTCTTATATATTCTGACCGTGCGATGGAGACGTTTTAAAATGGCTTTGCTGCTGAGATTGTAGAAAGATTTATTTTTTCTTCTAAGAGATATGGTGAATACAGCAAATGTGACTGGAGAAAAGCCAGAAGAGCTTCTCATCAGAAAATGAGAAATCTAGGGCTCTAGTAAATTATTTGGTTATTGTCTCACTGAAATGCTGCACGTTACTTGAAAAACCCAGAACTGCTGGGTTAATTGCATTACATGGAGATGGTATGGATTGCTTTGTATGAAGGTAATAAAGGTGCATTGTAAAAGATGAAAGGATTTGTTTTACAGCTACCCTTTGCTTTGGATGGATTTAATGTAAAACGTTACATCACCCACATGTGAAAAGGAACAAATTAGCCCTCCCAGTAGCCTATATTTATCTTCCATTAAATTTCTCAACATGTCAAGCAAAGGAAAGCCATGTAAAATCTATAAACCACCAGAGTCATAGCTTACATAGGACTATAAACATGTGACAGCACTGACTGGCCCAGCGCTGTTACATGGAATGAGCCAGTGAGATTGATTTGCTACAGGAAAAGGGAATTTGCTTCAGTACATAGTGAATGAGGTGAAGATATGAGGTGAAGTTTTTCTTGCACACGATTGGGTATTCTTTGCATAGTAAAGTTTTACCACATTCATTAAGCTTTGGAGAAAATTCCCTTGCAAAGTGCAATTTCCCTTTGCAAAGTGAACCGCCTATTTCATTTAGCAAATCGTTTCGCCGCCACCGACCCGCTCCCGCTGTGATTCGACACAGCGGGAGTCAATCAGCGGGTCCAGCAGACGCAATGTCTGCCGGGACCCATTGATTATTCTGAGGAGAGGCAGAATGCTGGTCTGTCAGAGGGGAAAATGGAAATCTTTTGTTTCTGTTAAGTAGAAACACAGATCTCTGTTTTCCTTTGGTCAAATCACATCCCCCACACTTAGAAAGCACCGCCTCAGGACACATTTAACCCTTTGATTGCCCCTGGTGTTAACCCCTTCCCTGTCAGTGTCATTTGTACAGTGACAGAGCATTTTTTTAGCACTGATCACTGCATTGGTGTCACTGGTCCCCAAAAAGTGTCACTTAGTTTCAGATTTGTTCGCCGCAATGTTGTAGTCCCACTAATAATTGCATATCGCTGCCATTACTAGTAAAAAAAGAAGAAAAAATCAATACTATATTTCATAGTTTGTAGACTCTTTAACTTTTGCGCAAACTGAACAATATATGCTTATTGGGATTTTTTTTTTTTACCAAAAATATGTAGCAGAATAGATATTTTCCTAAATTGATTAATACATTTGATTTTTTTAATTGTTTTTATTTGGTATGTTTTCTAAGCATAAAGTAAAAAATATATTAAAAAAAAAAAAAATTGGTATTTTTTTGTTTATAGTGCAAAAAATAAAAACCACAGAGGTGATCAAGTACCACCAAAAGAAAGCCCTATTTGTGGGGAAAAAATGCCATTCATTTTATCTGGGTAAAGCATCACATGTCCATGCATTTGTCAGTTAAAGCAACACAGTGCCATAACACAAAAAATGGCCTGTTCATTAAGGGGGTAAAACCTTCCAGGGCAGAAGTGGTTAACTGACATTTGTGCGGTCATGCAGCACTATTCCCAAATTAAATTTATATAATTTTTTTCACACAAATAGAGCTTTCTTTTGGTGGTATTCGATCACTTCTGGGTTTTTTATTTTTTTATCCCGACGTGCTCGTGTCACCCGGACACGGCACATCTCAGATCGGCAGGAGGGCTCTGTGATTGGCCCTCCTGATCACATGACGGCCGTGTCCAATCACGGCCGACATGTGATGTAAACAAACAGCCGGTTGCTAGGCAATCGGCTCTCCTCTCCTCACACGGAAGTCACCGCTGAGGAGAGGAGAGCAGAACGCTGCAGCCGGCTGATGATCAGTGAGTATGGGCTGCTTTTTACAGCTTTTTACTCACTGATCATCAGTGTAGTGTAAACACACAACACACCACACATTCCCCACATATGTCCCCAAAACACACATGTCCCCAAAACATACATGTCCCCAAATAATAAAAACACATGTCCCTAATAATAAAAACATGTCCCCCACATATGTCCCACTAAAATCACATGTCCCAATGATTATCTGCACACATATGTACGTGATCACCTGCACACATATGTACATGATCATTTGCGTACATATGTCCGTGATCACACAAACCAATTATTATACACTTAACGGAATTTTTTTTACCAAAAACATGTAGCAGAATACATTTTGGCTTAAATTTATGACAAAATTAGATTTTATTGGATTTCTTTTCAAATAGAAAAAAGAAAATATTGTTTTTTTTCCAAATTTCCGCTATTTTTGCGCTTATATCGCAAAAAAAAAAAAAAAACGGAGTCGTGAATAAATAACACCAAAATAAAGCTCTATTTGTGCGAACAAAATGATAACAATTTCATTTGGGTACAGTGTAGCATGACCGCGTAATTGTCACTGAAAGCGCTAGAGCGCTGAAAGCTGAAAATTGGGCTGGGAAGGAAGGGGGTGAAAGTGCCCTGTATTGTAGTGGTTAAAGAGTTTATTAAAGTAAAAAAAAATAAAGGTCAGAAAAGCAACAATGCAGTCTTATGTTCGAACACAGATAACATGTAAAAGTAATCTAGGCCGCAGTATCCTACTGAATCAGTTTGATACAAAAGGAGATAAGATAATTTGCTGGTTTGTAATCAATAAGCAGATTATTGTCTCCCATATGTTGCTGAGCTTTAACTCGATAGTGTCTCTTATTATCTGAGTTAGGACACAGCTATAGTAGTCCAGCTAATGCAAATATCTGAATTGTTGGTCATCATTGTGAGAAAAAACTAAGAGAAGTGGAGGAAGAAAGGAGAGGTTAAAAGATGAAAAAAAAGGGGGAAAAGTTGAAATGGGGAAAAGGGAAAAAAGGGTCAACCGTCATATTTGATGATTCTATAGTAATCCTGTTTCGTCAGTATTGGCAAATTTCTCAAGCCAGACCAAGTGTGTCAGATTGTTCTGTGATAATGTCTGAAAAAGCCTCTTGAGTACTTGAAAATGGTCCAAGGTTGCAAAGTGTCATGGAATTTCTCCACTTGTTCAGTGGATTGTGCTAGAGTGTCCTCCATTTCATTAATTTCTGTCACTCTATGAAGCCAATCTGATAAAGATGGGACCCCTGGAGATTTCCAGTGGATTGGAATCAAAGATTTAGCAGCATTTAACAAATGTTTAGTAAGTGAATGTTTGTATTTTTTCAAGGACCAGTTTGAGATGTGCAGTAAGCAGCAAGCTGCATCTAGTGTGAATGTGGTTTGCGTTACTGTTTTGATTAGTTTAAGCACTTTGTCCCAAAAAGGGGCAAACAAAGGGCACTGCCACCAAATATGCAATAGAGAACCCAGGCACCTCCAGCATTGATCGGGGACTTGTGAGTTCCATTTGTGCAATTTTGTGTTAGATACCATTGTGACAGAAGCTTATATGCTGTTTCTTGCATTTTAGTGCTTATGGAGCACTTATGAGCTAGAATGCAAGCATTCTTCCATTGTTTTGGAGATATTGTTACCTGTAAATCTTCTGACCACCATCTCCTGAATCTGAAATCTGCTGTTTTTTTTAGCCTCCTGTAACCAGGCATAAGCTATGGAGGTTGTCCTGATAACCTGTTCACCTGTAAGACACACTGACTCAAACTCCATCAAGAGTCTAGAGAAATCACTCAACTTTTCATGTCTTTGGAGGTAGCTTTGGATTTGTAAGTATGCCTAGAGGGGTAATTTGTTCAAATTGTTTTCTTTTTTCACATCGGAGAAATCTTTAAGCTTTGATTGTGAGTAGCATTTCCTAGCTAAGAGTGGTTTATTACTATTTGGTGGCCTAAGACTAGGGTTTCCCACACCTGGTATAATATCTGGGTTATCTTTTAACGGAGTAAGAGGGCCTAGTGAGGAAGTAATCTCTGTGTTTTTAGGTAGTTCGTGAATCAGTTTCAGTGTGGTTCCTGTTAGTGGGTGGTGTTTTAGATCATCTGGGTATGAAGACGTGAATGGTAGTGGGATTGAGTTTCCAGCAATTTCCAGGTTCACCCAATCTTTGGTGTCCCCGTGACAGTGCCAGTCCACAATCCTTGCCGTGTGTGACGCCAAATAATAATTTTGAAAGTCTGACATTCCAAAATCCCCATGCTCCTTTTCCTTAGGTAAAGTTTCAAACTTGATTCTCGTTTTTTGTGTGCCCAAATGAACTTCAGGAACAGTGAGCGCAAAGTGATACACATTCGACGTGGTATTTTAATCGGAAGTGTGCATATTAAGTAAAGGAGCCTGGGGAGGACAACCATTTTAATGATGGCTGCCCGTCTGAACCACAAAAAGGTTCCGGTGTGTCATTTGTTTTAGGTCTTGTTCAATATTTTTGAGAAGCGGTGGAAAGTTTTGGTCATAAATTGATGAAATTTGAGGGGTCAATTTAATTCCCAAGTATTTCAGGGATTCGGAGTCCCATTTGAAAGGTGAATTTTCCATGGTCGAGTTATGGGCTTGGACTGGTAAGGTCAGTAATAAACTGTTGATTTGAATCTTGACAGCATTTTAAATCCTTAAATAAGGGAGGGAAGAATGTACAGTGGGTTGTGAGAACCTGTGGATTGTGTTACCCTGTTAGCATAGTGGGACTAGCAGAAGGCTTGAAGTTAGTTGAGAGGTGAGTTTGCACGCCTAGTATAAAGACATTGTATAGCTTGTAAGCATGTGCAATCCCAGAAAGAAGCACTGTCTTTGCAGTCAGAGGATAGAAACCTCTTCTGGAAAGTGATGGCCCCACAGAGGGGTCAACCCCTCCCTTGTAGGTGCAATATAAAGATGAAACAGTTAGGAATATCCTGCTGGATTGAGATCTGTGCTCTTCAACAGATATATCAAACTTATGTCATCCTGTGTATCCTCCTCATTACAGGTCTGATTGTATGTGAAGTACAGTATGTGCAGATTTTCAGCCTCAGTAATTTTGCAGTCTGCTTGGCCCTTCCTTTCTTCATAATGAGTATACGCAGCATTGTGAAAATATTGCGGTTTGTTTTTTAAAGAGTTACTGTAATCATTTTGTTTCTGTCTTACAGGCAAAAACATGTCAGGTTAATTAATGTGATAATGGTTTCAAAATGTGCAGTATTGTTTTACCGTAATTGAATCGCTTAATAGTGACAGATAATACATTTTTCTAAAACTTGGACATCCTGACATTGACTCCCCTCATGAACATAAATAATATTTGTTCTTTGCATTTTTTTTTATTTACGTTATTTTTTACAGTAAGTGTTTATTTCCTTTTAACTCTCTGATGTACCCCTGTACTTATTCACCCGTGAGAAGGCAGATGTCTGCCCCCTTATTATAAAGAAGGCTTCAAGATTCCAGTAGTACTCCCCCTCCATGTTTCCCTCGCCTACTTTTTGGAGCATCAGAGATAGAGATGGTGGGGAAGAAGACATGAGACATGGGTATATTGCAAGGAGGAGTTTTATTGCTGTCAGCTATAGTCTGGTACAGGAAGAGGAGGGGCTGCATGCTTCCTGCCCTTTCTTTCCCTCATGCTTTGATTAGGGTCTGAGCAGAATTTTAAGGGGAACCCTACACCATTTTTTTTACTAATTTTTAAGGACTACATTATACTGTTTTGTAATACCGTATGCCGTTCTAAGGCATCCACCAAGCATGTTATTGTGTATTTTTAAGGTTGCCCTTTAAACCACTTGCCTCCCCACTCCATACATTTACTACAGCAGCCGCAAGTTCAGCGGCATACTGGTATATCGCTGAGCACATGCAGACTGGCACGTCCCCTGGGGTATTCAGTGGCACATTCCCATGACCACTGTGCCAATAGATGCAGCGGATAATGGCACGCAATACCCAGCTGCTGGTTTCATGTGATCACCATTATTGGTCATAGCGATTACATGATTACAATGTCAACACAATAGTCATGAACGGCTTCCATTTATGACTGTTTTGCTTACTATTGTGATGTTACGATTGGCTCATAGCTATCATATGGTACCTGGGCAAATAACAGCACCCTATACCATGTAATTATCTGTAGCCAATCACAGATCACAAGATGACAAGAATAAAAGCCATCCATGACAGCTAAAACAGTGATCATCACTGTTATAAGCAATGATAGTGTAAAAGAAAATCCCTGCTAACCTCTACACAGTAGTACAGTGTCCCTATGGTGACACTAAACTGCTCTGATGACAGAATGTAAAAAACAATCTTAAAAGAAAAAAAAAGTTTACAAAAATTAATAATAATAATAAAAAAATAATGACATACTGTCACCAATCAGTATACCTGATAACCACCACACCAGTCACATAATGAAGCTGTACTGCAATAGTGACAGTATGTAAAAAAAGTGAAATCACCCAAAATTTGTTGAATTTCTTTAATTAAAAAAAAAAAAAAATGTGACAAAAAAGTGCAACTTAAAAAAAAACTCACCATGCCTTTTACTAAATATCTTGGACTGTCTACTTTCCAAAAAGAAGTCTTTTGGGGGTATTTGTACTGACCTGGCATTTTATGGCATCAATAAATGAGCTAAGCCATCAGTATATCAGAATTCATCAGCTTCTGTGTTTGTGTGATCAGTTTAGAACGAGGAAGAAAGAAAGGTGACCAGCAGGATTAAACAGATTCATCAGGTAGAAGAAGTACAGATAATCAACAGACTGTGGTTTATAAAATACATATATGTGAACAAACACGCAGAAAAAAAGAAATACTTAGGTTAACATACACTTTAACCACCTGTGCTGACCCGCTAACAGTAATTATACTGCAAGCCGGTGTTAGCTGCAGGCTCAGCGACATATTGGTACTGAGCACTGAGCACCTGGCGGCTGTGAGTGGCCAGGGTATCATGTGATCGCTATGATTGGTCATAGCAATCACATGATTAGAATGTCACCAAAACAGTCATGAATGGCTTTCATTCAATAATGTTTTGCTTAGTATTTTGATGCTGTGATTGGCCTACAAATATCACATGGCACCTGGGCCAAACACAGCACCCTGTAACGTGTTATTAGCTGAAGCCAATCACAATAGTAATCAGTAGACATGTGCAGAGTAAAATATTTTGTTTCAGAATTTTGTTTTCGTCCGAAAAATTTATTTATTTAGTTACTCCCGAAATTCGTTTTTATTTATTTTGTTTTTCGTTCAAAAATTGCATTCGTCCGAAAATCCACATGAATTACGGTCGAATCTGTCTTTGAAGGCTTATGGTGTCTGTCGAATGTATAAAGAAAATTCGACTGAGCTAGTATATAGCATACTTCGTGTGAACTTTAGAACCCTATTAAAGTCTATGGGACTCCAACGTTCAAAATCTAAAGTGCTAATTTTAAAGGCTAATTTGCAAGTTACTGTCCTAAAAAGTGTCTGGAGACCCAGGTCCTGCCCCAGGGAAAAAAAAAACGGAAACTTGCCTGTGTTACATCAGAGGGGTGCGGGGTCACCCATATGTCACGGGGAACCCTGGGTTTCCCCTTGCGTCAGAGGGGGGCGGGGTCAGGTGATGGGTGGCCCCGCCCTCCACATATAACAAACGTCAGGCCGCCGGAATCCCCGCAGTGTCTCCTCTGTGGAGACAGAAGATGGATGGATTCGCTGCGCTGATTCAGATGAGCCATCGCTGGACCCTGGAGAGATGATCGTCCGTCGCTGGATAGCAAGAGTGTATTACCCCCACTGGAATCTTTTTTAATTTTTTTTTATTTTTAATAAAGGAATTTTTCAAAAGTGTATTTGTCTTATTTAACTATTTTTACACTTTCTTTGTGAAATGGTAGGGGTACTTTTGTACCCCCTTACCATTTCAAACAGGGGGGGCCGGGATCTGGGGGGCTTCCAGATTCTGATAAGCCCCCCGCCCGCAGACCCCCACAACCACCGGCCAGGGTTGTGGGGATGAGGCCCTTGTCCTCATCAACATGGGGACAAGGTGCTTTGAGGGGTCACAGACCCCCAAAGCATCCTCCCAATGTTGAGGGCATGTGGCCTGGTATGGTTCAGGAGGGAGGGGGGCGCTCTCTCGTCCCCCCCTCTTTTCCTGCGGCCTGCCAGGTTGCATGCTCGAATAAAGGGTCTGGTATGGATATTTAGGGGGAACCCCACATCAAATTTTTTTTTAAATTTGACGCAGGGTTCCCCTTAATATCCATACCAGACCTGAAGGGCCTGGTAATTGAATTTGGGGGACCCCCACGCTTTATTTTTATTTTTTAATTTTTTTATCAATAACTTTCAATGAGTGTTCTCTGTATTACGGAGCCAAGTCCTAATAGCTGCGAGTGATTTTAAAGGACTTTTTTTCCTGCATAAATGACACTTTGTGCAGGGACAGTTCTAAGCACCAGAAACATGCGCCCCTTCACAGGCATACTATTGACACCCCCCCCCCCCCCCCACGAAATTTAAAGGAATATTACACTTCTATTGTTTCACTTTAATCATTATTAAAATCACTGCTCCTGAAAAAACGGCCGTTTTTAAAACTTTTTTTTGCATTGATACATGTCCCCTGGGGCAGGACCCGGGTCCCCAAACACTTTTTAGGACATTAACTTGCAGAATTTTTTCTCTCTGTCAAATCTTTTTTCTCTGTCGAATATTTTCTCTATATAATCTTGGACTAATAGCGGTAAAGTTCTATAGACACAGATTGTTATTGTCAGAGTCACGTCCAATCTCCTATTCTATATTGAACTGTTGTAACAATGAAAACGAAAATAAAGCATTTATTTATGTCGGATCTTTCGTTTTTCGGATTCTGTGCTTTCGTTATCGTTTGTCAAAACAAAAACAAAAATACCCTGTTTCCCCTAAAATAAGACCTAGCGTGATTGTCGACGATGGCTGCAATATAAGCCCTACCCCCCAAATAAGCCCTAGTTAAAGTCCTTCTATGTCTTATTCTCAGGGTAGGGCTTATTTTCGGGGAAAGAGGGTAGGGTTTATTTGGGGGGTAGGGCTTATATTGCAGCCATCACCGACACTCACGCTAGGTCTTATTTTAGGGGAAACAGGGTAGCTGAAATTCGGACGAAAATGCATTCGGATGAAAAGAATGCACATGTCTAGTAATCCGGCTGTTATGAGTGAAAGCCATTTATGACAGATAAAACTATTGCTTATAACTAGGGATGAGCTCGAGTTTTTGCCAAACAGCGAATATTATGGGCCATTCTCTGCAAATTTGAGAGCCGCGGAACATCCCATAATGCACTGCGAGATTGCAGTGCATTGATATCTGAAGATTGGCCAAAGCATGCACCTGACCTGTATGCTTTGGCCAATCACAGCGTGTTCTGCTGCGAGAATTGGCCACGCCCCATCGATGCTTACATAGCGGCCATGTATATTGTGTGACTGTGAAAGGAGATAGATTGAGCTAGATTAGGCAGGCAGGTTAGTTAGTGGCAGCGTATTTAGTGTATATATATATATATATATATATATATATATATATATATATATATATATATATATATACTCTGCATTTAGTGTAGACTAGATATTCAGTGTAGACTCTATATTCAGTAAGTGCAGGCAGTGTAGTGTGACAGTGTATTGAAGTGATTAAGGAGAACCCTGCACCAAAACAAAAAAAATGGCATAGGGTTCGCCCCAAAATCCAAACCAGGTCCTTCAGGTCCATACCTTCAGGTATGGATTTTAAGGGGAACCCCGCACCAAAAAAAATGGTGTGGGGCCCCCCAAAATCCATATCAGATGCTTACCCAAGCAAGCAGCCATGGCAGGCCAGGAAAGGTGGGGGCAACCCTTGCTTGGTGGTTGTGGGGGTTTGCAGGCGGGGGGCCTTTTAGGAATACTGGGCTTATCGGAATATAGAAGCCCCCTTTAACAGATCCCGCCCCACATGTGAATGGGTATGGGGTACTTTGTACCCCTACTCATTCACCAAAAAAAGGGTCAAAAAGTAAACACGACAGGAGACAGTTTTTGACAATTCCTTTATTAAAAAAATAAAAAAAATAAAAAGTATCTTGTGATGTCCATCCATCTTCAATCATGGCCCCTGACAGACCAGAAAAATTGAAGAAAAAAAAATCTACGTATCAATGGGAGGCGTCCCGCCAACTGCTGCCTCTTGGCTGTGACAGCTGTTATATAGAGAAGGGCAGAGCCACCCAGGTGATCCACCCTCTTCTGAAGCCATGTGACGTCATGTGAAGTCAGAGGGGTCACCAGTTTATGTCACCAGGAGGCCCTTCCCTTGCCTATATAACAGCTGTCACAGCCAAGAGGCAGCAGTTGGCGGGACGCTTCCCATCGATACGTAGCTTTCTTTCTTCTTCTATTTTTCAGGTCTGTCAGGCGCCGTGATTGAAGATGGATGGACATCGCAGGACAATTTTTTTAATAAAGGAATTTTTGAAAACTGTCTCCTGTCGTTTTTACTTTTTTGTACCCCTACCCATTCACATGGGGGGGCGCATAGGGGGATAGAATCTGGGGGCACCCTTGTTAAAGGGTCTTTCAGATTCTGATAAGCCCCCCGCCCACAGACCCCCACAACCAGCGATGAGGCCCTTGTCCCCATCAACATGGCTACAAGGTGCTTTGGAGACTCCATAGCACCCTCCCCATGTTGAGGGCAAGCAGCCTGGTATGGTTCGGGGGGTGCTAGCTCGTCTCCCCCCCTTTCCTGGCTTGCCATGGCTTCCTGCTCGGATATGGGCCTGGTATGGATTTTTTTTCTTTTTTTTTACATTTTGCCGTGGAATTCCCCTTAATATCCAGACCAGATCTGAAGGGCCTGGTAATGGACTGGGAGGGGGGTGGCACACCGTTTTTTAAATCTATATTGCTGGGAGCCGACAATACATTACAGCCGCAAGCAATTTTAAATGACAATTAAATGAAATTTAGAAATGTCATTTTGCTGCGGTACTGTAATAAACATTGTAAAGATGTGCTACTTTACATGCAGACTAAAGGGATCCCCAGGCATGATATTTAAAGGAATATTTAATTTTTATTGTTTCACTTTAAGCATTATTAAAAATCACTGCTCCTGTTGTTTTTAAAACTTTTTTTTGCATTGATACATGTCCCCTGGGCAGTCCCCATACACTCTTGATGGCAATAACTTGCATATAAGCCTTAAAAATGAGCAATTTAGATTTTTCATTTTTTTTGTCCCATAGACTTTGACTGTGGTCTCAAATTTTTTGCATTTTTTGTTTGTTCACAAGTACTGGTGCGTACCAAACGGGGGGTGTTCGGTTCATCCTTACTTATAACAGTGAACATCACTGTTATAAGCAATAATAATCTCTGATCCTCCCCCCCCCCCCCCCCCAGAGTAGCAAAGTGTCACTATGACACTGAACTACTCTGATGACATGCTTAAAAAAATAGTAAAAAATAAAACAAGTTAAAAAGATTTTAAAAAAAATTATTGACACCAGTCAGTATCCCTGATCACTGCCGCACCAGTCATATGATGCTGACTCTTCACTAGTGACAGTATGTAAAAAAAAAAAAAAAAATTTGAAAAAAAAAAACGAATGTTGTTTAATTTCTTGATTTTGCCAAAATTTGTGTTAAGAACTTCCAAAAAAACTCACCATGTCCCCTACTAAATACCTTGGACAGCTTACTTTCCAAAAAGGGGTAATTTAAGGGGTATTTGTATTGTCCTGGTATTTTAAGGGCCTCAAGAATTGAGATAGACCCATCAGAACTGATCAATTTCCAAATATATATATACCATTGTTTTAAGACACTATGGGGGTTATTTACTGAAGGTAAATCAACTTTGCACTACAAGATCAAACTAAAAGTGCAAAGTGCATTTGAAATTGCACTGAAAGTGCACTTGTAAGTGCAGTTCCTGTAGATCCGAGGGGGACATGCAATAAAAATAAAAAACAACATTTTAGCTTGCACATGCAAAGCCAACAGATGGTGAAAAATGGGGTCCGTCATCCGGAGATAATTCCTGAAATCAACAGGATTATTCTCCTGGATCTCCCGCAACAAAGGCATGTGTGAGAATTGGTCACGCTGGAGCAACCAATTCTTATTCCATGAACTCCTCCTCTCCCTGTTCATGGACTGGGCTTGGGTCAGTAAGTAAGAATGCCGAAACCAAGCTCATGCATAGCACAAACTCTATGACGAGTATGTCAACGCAATATGGCTTCAAAACGGTTGGCTGGTCAGAAAGAACTAACAGAACACACTGAAAATCAGAAAGGCTTGAGAAGAGTGAGCTGAAAATCAGAAACGAGTGGACATCCGAGCATAACATATACAAACATAACATATACAAACTGACTACACTCACTGAAAAACAGATATGAACCCACAAGCACAAACTGAAGAGCAGTAACAAACTGAAAAGCACAAGGCTGAAAAGCGCAAATCGTCTCTCACCAAACTTCTACTAACACAAGATTAACAGAAGGAGCCCAAACGGTGGCACGCTTTCTTTTTCTATTCCCGTTGTACGTCAGTGCAATCTTGCTGATCGGAATTTCCGACAACATTTGTGCGACCGTGTGTATGCAAGACAAGTTTCAGCCAACATGCGTCAGAAATAAATCCATGGTTTGGTTGTCGGAAATTCCGATCATGGATGGGAGTGGTTTCATAATTATCTATCAGCTGTGCAGCTTCAGGGCACTAATGAGGAAATCTGCTTAGTCTGCATCCCTTAAGACATGTTCCTATTGGAAATATCTCACCAAAAATGACATTTTTGTTGCAAGGGATGCCTCAAATCTGACTTGTATCTTAGGCAGACTTCTGGGAAAATCATACAAGCAGGAAATGTTTCTGGGGGGTGTTCAGTACATACTCTGTGTACAGAACAACTCCAGGTTAGCATATTGTATTGCATTTACAGAAAATTACAGCAGCTGCAGATCGAAAAGGAAAGGTAACATTTAATTATAATATGACTTGTGTCACAATTGTATATGCTTTATTATTTTATTTCTTTATTAGCTATTTTTTTTCACGACAAAAGTTGAGTTACCCTTTAAACATAGGTATATTGTTGAATGCAATGTATTGTTTTACATTAACAGCCATTTGAAGAAGAAGTTAAAAAAAAAGTCTAAAATGTTGTTTTTATGGGATTAATCTATAAGGTATCTATTACATGCATAGCCAATATTGCTCTCCTAATAACATTTTCAGTTTTTCTCTGCCATTATAGGATTACAAAAGGAACAGCGCTGCACATTTATTATATGATTTTTGAAACACAATTTATTTGTCCTTTTGTAGCGCTAGCAGATTTTCAGTATTTTGAGACCATTAGCATGGTATTCTTCTATATATACATATGATTACAAAAGGAAACCTGTGGTAAGTTGAAAATGGAGGCTGCAATCACTGTTCCCTTGCTGTCATGTTTACCCTTTAGCGCCTGTGCTCTTTAAGCCTGGAAAAAGAAGGCAGAATAAGACAGAACTCCTTATTTTCATATGTGCCCCGTGTTATTGACATTGGAGAAGCATCACAGCAAGGAAGTGGTCATTTTCAGAAGCAGAGGTTTGCTGCAGCAACAGGTTAGATTTATGTGATCCCTTTATGAGCTTTTCTATAAACCCATTTTTTTTTTTTTTCTTTAAAGACCCAGATTTAAGAGTGGTGTGTGATATGATCAATGCCTTATTTCTGTAGGATCCAGATCCAGACAGTGCCTTGAACTTGGTGTATGATACAGCTCATATCATACTTTTTCAGTACAGGACTAATTATGGGCAGGGTACTACAGAACAAATGGATGAGAAAATAGTACAGTTGATGCATTCTACAATAAGGCCTGTTTCACCGGGAGGCAGTAAAAACAGGTGGCTGAGCAGCAATATTACTGCCCCTCGACTGCCCACCTCAAACATAGCATACAATCAGAAAAAAACATGTGCTGTGGCCACTGCAAAATTTTTCCAGCAAATTTTACTGCCTGTCAAACTCATTCATTCAAGCCAATGCTGCAAATGAAAGACAGTTGGCTTGTGGTTGTGGCAGGTTAGTTCTATAAAAAAATATATATATTTATATTGCCTCCTAAATGCCTGGAATTCACTACAGTTCACTTCTCAGAAAGTGCCCTAGTGTGAACTGAGCCTTAAAGATATAAATACAGTTTTCTCAAAATTGTTTAACCACTTGTCTACCAAGGTACATTTATGAATGGCATGGTAGACAAGGGATTAAATCAAGCTCACTACTGTTACTTTAACAGTAAAGCAAAGGGCTTTCAGAAAATAAGTGATCTGGATGGCTGTAGGACTGTCTGATCACTTTTATGGGGCTCTGAAAGTCTGCCCCCCCCCCACCAACAGTGCCTGCGTGGTTCCCCAGCTATCCCATTCCTTTGGGAAGCCTGAGACTGTGGTAAGCTGCTTGTACAGTTATGCCACGCACACACTACCGGACTTTCTGGCAGAGTAGGTCCGACAGTCTTCCCGACTGAATTTTGGTGTAGTTCCGACGGACCTTCCGAACGAACGGACTTGCCCACACACGAATGGACTAAGAACGTTTGAAAGTCCGTTCATTTTGAACATGATGATGTAAGACAGGACTCAAAAAGGAAGTTCAATAGCCAGTAGTCAATAGCTTCCCCAGCGTCGTATTTGGTCCGTCGGACCAGTATACAGATGAACGTTTTTTCCGAGTCCGTTGGACAGATTTGAAACATGTTCTATTTCTAGGTCCGTTTTTCTTTATATGAAAAACGATCGGATTATCCCACACACGATTGAATTGTCCAACAGACTGATTCTGTCGGATCTAGTCTGCCGGGAAGTCTGGTCCTGTGTACGCGGCATTAGAGTATGTTTTCTATCTATTTGTTCAACAAAACCATATCTTTTATATTTACCAGTATAATGGGTTTGATTGCAATGAAATTCATATTAGTATATTTTAAAATATGCATTTGATAAATAGCTGTGCAAATATCATGCAACAGAAAAAATTGCAGTTGCCATCATTTTATTCTCCAGGTCCTCTGCTTTCAGAAAATATATACTTTGAAGGTGAGTTAAAGTGGATGTAAACAACACCCCCAGTTCGGTTCTCATCAGAACATGCAAACAGGCAATACATTTGTTTGAACATCCGAACACCATTAAAGTCTATGGGACTCGAACATGAAAAATCTAAAGTGCTAATTCTAAAGGCTTATATGCAAGTTATTGTCATAAAAAGTGTTTGGGGACCTGGGTCCTGCCCCAGGGGACATGTATCAATGCAATTTTTTTTTTTAAAACAGCCGTGATTTTAATAATGCTTAAAGTGAAACAATAAAAGTGAAATATTACTTTCTTAATGTGATTGTAGCCGTATTAGTGCAATTGTGACAGAGAAAATTGAGTACTGTCCGTGATACTTTTTTTATTTGCACTAACATACAATTTTTCAGGACAAGCTTTCGGGGTATGTCCCCTTCTTCAAGGTCCAAGCAATACTGATTTACAAATTTTTAAGCAGAATGTAAAAAAAAAAAAAAATACCTCTGAGGGAAAGAAGAGAAAAAAAGAGAAAAAAAAAACAACAAAAAAAAAAAACACATACAAATCAATGGCAATAAAAATAACAGAAGAGTTAGTGAGATAAGACAGAGGGAGAGCTATGGAATGGAGGGGGGGGGGGGGGGGGGGGTTGCTAGTCGCAGAGGGGGTTGTAAAACTTTAGTATAATGAGTAAGGAAATCTATATCTAAATTCAGGCCATTATTTTTTGTGTCAAAAAGAATTATCATTCTTAGTTCAAAGGTTTTCCTTTCCTGGATAGTTCTGAAATTCCCTTTAAGAACTAAAACATTGAGGTCTTCTATAGTGTGGTCCGGTTGTGAGAAGTGATGTCCCACAGGTGTACATAAACTGTCTTCTTTATGTTCCTTGATGGTATGTCTGTGTAAATTCATCCTCGTTTGCAACTTCTGTCCTGTTTCACCAACATAAGATCCTTTGCTGCACCTTTTGCATTGGATGAGGTACACAACATTGCTGGAGGTACAGTTGTAGGATCCCATGATATTGAAGGTCCCGTTTGTGTGTGTGACACTTTTGGATAGATTGATCTGGTTGCATAGTTTGCAGCGCTTTTTATTGCAGGGTTTGCTTCCATTATTTGTGACTTCATAATCAGAGTGAAGTTTCCTGCTGATTAGTTTGTGTCTGAGGTTGGGTGGTTGTCTGAAAGCCAGTAATGTTTTTTTTTGGAATATTCCTTTCAGAGTGTCATCCTCTGTTATAATGGGTTGTAAATCTTTGATTATCTTTTTGATCCCTTCTAGTGCTGGGTTGTATGTGGTGACTAGAGGTACTCGGTTATTTGTTTTTTTCTCTGTGTATTGGAGGAGATTTTCTCTTTGGGTTTTCAAGGCTGTGTTTATGCTGTTGTTGATGGTTTTCTCTTTGTAACCTTTCTTGTGGAAGGAGTCTGCCAGTGTTCTGAGATGTTTATCTCTGTCTTCTGTGTCTGAACAAATTCGGTGGTATCTGATGGCCTGGCTGTGTATGATGGCCTGTTTAGTATGTTGCGGGTGAAAACTGGAACTGTGAAGTTAGTTGCATCGGTCAGTCGGTTTTCTGTATATCGACGTGTGAAGCTTGTGATCCCTGATGTATACTGTAGTGTCTAGGAAGTTGACATGTGTGTTTGAATAATCCATTTTTATTTTAATAGATGGGTGAAAAGTGTTGATCAATGAGAAGAATTGGTTTAGATTTTCTTCACCTTCAGTCCATATCATATCTTTTTGACACAAAAAATAATGGCCTGAATTTAGATATAGGTTTCCTTACTCATTTTATTAAAGTTTTACAACCCCCTCTGTGACTAGCAACCCCCCCCCCCCCCCCCTCCATTCCATAGCTCTCCCTCTGTCTTATCTCACTAACTCTTCTGTTATCTTTATTGCCATTGATTTGTATGTGTTTTTTTTGTTGGTTCTTTCCCTCAGAGGTATTTTTTTTTTTTTACATTTTGCTTAAAAATTTGTAAATCAGTACTGCTTGGACCTTGAAGAAGGGGACATACCCCGAAAGCTTGTCCTGAAAAATTGTATGTTAGTGCAAATAAAAAAAGTATCACGGACAGTACTCAAATATTCCTTTAAATTTCATACCTAGGGGGTGTGTATAGTATGCCTGTAAAGTAGCACTTGTTTCCCATGCTTAGAACTGTCCCTACACAAAGTGTCATTTCTGAAGGAAAAAAAGTCATTTATAAGCACTCGTGGCTATAATGAATTGTCGGCTTCTGGTAATACAGAGAACAGTCATTGAAAGTCATTGATAAAAAAAAATGTGTGGGGATCCACCCAAATTCAATTACCAGGCCCTTCAGGTCTGGTATTGATATGAAGGGGAACCCTGCATCAATTTTTTTTTAAATGATGTGGGGTTCCCCCCAAATATCCATATCAGACCCTTTAGGTCTGGTATGGATTTTAAGGGGAACTCCACTGCAATTTTTTTTTAAAATGGCGTGGAGTTCCCCCCAAAAATCCATACCAGACCCTTTTTCCGAGCACGCAACCTGGTAGGCCGCAGGAAAAGAGGAGGGAACGAGAGAGTGCCCCCCCCCTGAACCATTCCAGGTCACATTCCCTCAACATTGGGAGGGTGCTTTGGGAGTAGCCCCCCAAAGAACCTTGTCCCCATGTTGATGAGGACAAGAGCCTCATCCCCACAACCCTTGCCCGGTGGTTGTGGGGGTCTTTGGGTGGGGGGCTTATCAGAATCTGGAAGCCACCTTTAACAAAGGGACCCCCAGATCCTGCCCCCCCTGTTTGAAATGGTAACAGGTACATTGTACCCCTACCATTTCAAAAAGAGAGTGTAAAAATTAAAAAAAACACACAGACACCGTTGGGATAAGTCCTTTATTAAAAAAAAAAGATTCCAGTGGTGGTAATCCACTCTCGGTATCCTGCAATGGGTGAATATCTCTCTGAGGTCCAGGGTCCAATGATGATATTCACCGGAGACACTGCAGGAAGCCTGACAGATCTCTTAGCTAAGGACGGGGCCACCCGTCATGTGACCCCATCCCCCTCTGATGCAAGGGGAAACCCTGGCTTCCCCAGTGACGTGCAGGTGACCCCGCCCTCCTGTGATGTAACGCAGGCTTCCATTACAAGATCAATCACAACCATTCATATTAGTATGACTTCAAGTTGTGCCGATTTCAAAGTAGTCCCTGCACTACTTTGGTCCGACTTTGATCCTATTTCAGCCAATTGAATATCACTTAAGTAGGATCAAAGTCGGATTGCCATATTAACGGATCTGACTTTGGCATTTGACTTGTGCTCTGATGGTCTTGAAGGGAAACTTCACGCCAAATAAAAAAAAGAAATGGCAGGGGCTCCCCCTCCAAGAGCATACCAGACCCTTTGGTCTGGTATGTATTTTAAGGGGAACCCCATGTCTGAAAATGGTGTGGGGGTCACCCCAAAATCCATACCAGACCCTTATCTGAGTACACAGCCGAGCAGGTCAGGAAAAGGGGTGGGGAAGAGCGAGTGCCCCGCCCTCCTGCACCCTACCAGGCTGCATGCCCTCGACATGGGGGGGTGGGTGCTTTGAGGCCTCTTGCTGACAACCCTGGCCATTGGTTGTCGGGGTCTGCGGGTGGGGGCTTAGCAGAATCTGGAAGCCCCTTTAACAAGGGGGCCCACAGATCCCAGCCCTCCACCCTATGTGAATGAGTATCGGGTACATTGTACCCCCTACCTATTCACCTAAATAAATTGTCAAAAATAAAATCACAGTACACGTTTTTAAAGTAAGTTTATTAGGCAGTTTCCCAAAGTCAGATCCACAGTCATTTGACTGTCTTGTCAAAATTGCGACCACAAATTTGCATCAAAATTGTGCGACTTTGAAGTCGCACAAGTGTGAAAGGGGCCTAAAGGGCTAGAAAAAGCGCCTGTAAAGAGTCTGAAAAATGCCTTCCCTGCAGCCCCAGTGTGAGAGCCCGAGTGCTCAAGTGGTGCGGGAGCAGCTCCTCTACTGCCCCTGCCATTGGAATCAATGGGCAGCGCTGCCGAAGTGCCTTCAAAGCGATTTGGCAGCGGCGCTTTGCAGGCACTATTAGGCCGCTAGTGGGGGTTAAAAGCATCCTGCCAGTGGCTGAAAAGCACCGCCATTACAGCGATTTACCACTAATGCCCTCCCTTGCCCCAGTTTGAAAGTAGCTTTAGAATTCTTACATCGTGTTAGAATTTTCACTCCCTCATTCAGCAGGGGGAGGGCTGCAAAAATGGCTGTGTCTTAGATTGGGTGCTGAAATTACCAACGGCTTGAACCGACTGCAATCATGAGAAGGAAGTGTCACCAGCACACTAAGGCCGCGTACACACGCGCAGACTGTTGGCCCAACTTTGTCCGTCCAACAGTTTGAGCGAACAGTCCGCTCAAACTT
Organism: Lithobates pipiens; assembly: GCF_037356315.1. Taxonomy (NCBI): domain Eukaryota; kingdom Metazoa; phylum Chordata; class Amphibia; order Anura; family Ranidae; genus Lithobates; species Lithobates pipiens. The sequence goes on from NW_027507758.1 coordinate 179,894,624, forward strand.
AGCATGGACGGACATGGCCACACACGATGAACGAACAGTTTGCTGAAACCGTGCGCGATGACGTGAACGGCACGTACGACGGGACGCAAAATACGACGTCCTATACACTGCATTATAACTTTCGGCTTGAAAATCCTTTCTGAGCATGCGCGGAACTTAGTTTGACGAACAAGCCTACACACGGGCGGACTGTTCGTTGAAACAAGGTTTCAGCGGAGAGTTTTTCGGAATTTCCGTAAAACCTTGTCCGTCCAACTGTCCGCTGAAACTGTCCGCTGAAAGCCCACACACGAGCGGACTGTCCGCCCAAACACTGTTCAGCGGACAAGGTTGGGCCAACAGTCCGCGCGTGTGTACGCGGCCTAAGATCTCCAAAATTGGGTCCAAAACTTTAATCGCATAGTATCAAAAAATAAAAGCAACATTTCAGAGCCACGCAGGACCCCTTTATCAGGCATATGATAAATTGTGATACAAACAGCTCACTATTTAAAGAACCATTCACCAATCAGTGGAAAGAGGAAATAACCCGCAGCCCACCCCCTGACATCCAATGACATCATATCCTGTCCATAAACCTAAGTATTTGCTTCCTATTTAAATACAACAGCCATCAGGCTGTCATAACCACTTTGGCCAGAGTGGATCAATGTACTAGTATTCTGTTAATATTAAAATGAATCCTATTTTGCACAGAGAACTAACCTGCAATTGTGTACTTCCACCTGGCCATTTACTACCGTTATTAGGTGACTGTTAGGGGCTTGCCTTTCTACCCCAATCCGGCAACACGCTGTGCACATGCACCCTAGGGGATCAATACGTTGATGCAGAAGTCTGCTGTTGCCATGCCACTTCATGATGTCGGCAGTGGTCTGCAATTATAAAGGGAGCACTGGGGCTAAGTGAAGAGAAAAAAAAAAAAGTGAAAACCAAGTGTGAAAGTGAGTCATGGCCACTGCACCTCGAAGATATGAAAGTGAAAAGTGAAAAAAGACAAAAAATTTGAATAAAATATGAAAGTAAAGGAAAAGAGAAAGAATAAAGACAAAAGGATAATAGGAAAAATGAAAAGAAAAATATACTAGTTATAAAAAGGAAGCAAAAACCAAAACAAAAAATTGAAATAAAAATGAATAACAATAAAAGTTAAATAACTATAGAAAAAAATAAAATAAAATCAAAACTGAGAAATGAGAAAGGTAAAAAAAGAAAAAATGAGAAAAAAATGTAAAAAAATATAAAAATTTGGGGAGTGCATGCGCGGAGATGCCCGAGGTAGACATGTCTGCCTGAGCTCTCTGTTCCCACACGAACAGCTGATAACCCAGTTCTTGTCTGAAAACCTACCTACATTTGTAACAGGTACCTTGCTAATACCCCTGGGCATCTTTTGATATGATGTACAGTGGAAGGAAAGCTAAACTGAAGGCAGGGGAAGCACAAGATTCTCTGACTAAATCCATTTAAAAAATAGCAGTACCCCTCCCCTCACAAACTCACTCACAGAAACTGCTGCAGTCTCCTTCTTCCACACAGCGCTCTGAGTCACAATATAACACAGGGATTATTTCTTATTCCCTACAACAGGCTTCACCCAATTCTGAACGAATTAGCCAATTTGAGAGGGTCCTACATAAAGCCCTTCAGAATGCATCAGACACTATTACAGAAAAATTAACTAGAGAAATTTGTGAGGTAGGACAGCACACCTCCATTCTAGAAGAACTAATAAACTTGATACCACAATATCTAACCATGCTGATGAATTGGAATGCCTCAGGGAAGAATATTCTTCCCACCAAAACCGGCTTGAAGAGTTTTAGAATAGGAACAGAAGATCTAACCTCCATATTGGAGGAATCCCTGAAAATATTGAAGATCTACAATCTACAGGCACAGAACTATTTCAGGAACTGGCACCCTCTGTTCCAATAGAAAGACTTGAAATGGACAGAATACACAGGTCACTAACACCAAGAAAGGAAAATGGTCCCCCCAGGGATATAATTATTAAATTCCATTATTTCCGCACAAAGGAACAATTACTGGATGCAGCCCGCAACAAAGATTCCTTAATATTTCAGGGTCATCAGTACCAAATCTATCAAGACCTTTCTCAAAAGACACTTATGAAGACAAAAGAAATGAAACCTCATTTACAGGTCCTCCAATATCATCATATCACATATCGCTGAACTTTCCCCTTTGCAATTCATTTTACATACAAAGGAACTACCTATACTTGTAAAACTACTGATGTATTGCTTTCTACAATTCTGGATCTTTGCCTGTCAACACCTGAGGCAACTGCAGAAGGATCCAAACGACGGGCAAACTCTGGTTCCCCACAACATCAAAAGGACACCTCAGAACAACTTGCTTCTTCAAATACTCATAAGAGAAGTAATTTTGCATCACCTACTCCAGACACTGAACCAATGAATTAATATATATGTTTATACTTATAGATGTATACACTACACTGGGTGAAGTTTTTTTCTCAAATAGTATGAATATAAACAATACTATCCTAAAACACACACCCCTTAGGCAAGTGCATCTGGATAAAATGCATGTTTGATTATACTTAGCCTGTATATAGAGTATGGATATGTCCAAATCTACTTTTTTTTATTATTATTATTTGAGATCAAATATCTCGAGATTATATATCTGTTTTTAATATTTCATGTATGAACTAAACATTTAAATCCTTGTTTAGTTAGATGGCATATGGTTATTAGTAATCCAGATGTTTTTGAACTTTAACTAATTAATATAAGCTATCACATTATCTTTCATACGAGGGGGGATGGTTTACTCCCATCCTATTTCCTATGATATGAACATAGTACTTAATTGTTTATCATATCTGGAATATTTTGTTCCAGATATGGATTATCCGTAACACTGATATATATCTATGAACAAAGTTACCGTTCAAATATAGATTTGCTATTAATACAATTTGCTTCTTCTAAAACTCATAAGTGAGGTCATTTTGCTTCACCTATTTAAGACACTAAACCAATGATTTAATATATGTATATTTATACTTATAAATATATGTACTATTCTAGATTATTTTTTCTCTTGATAGTATGAATATAAACAATACTATCCTAAAAAACATACCCCTTAGTCAAATGGATTTGGATAAAATCCATAACTGAGTATACAGAGTTTGAATATGTCCAACCCTGCTTATTGTTTTACTATTTGAGATCAAATATCTTTTGAAGATATATATCTATGTTTTTATTATTTCATATATTACCTATTTAAATGGAATGCGATTATTATAGTAATCCAATTATTTCTACACTCTAAGCCCCTGTACACACGGTCGGAGATTCTGCCAACCAAATCCGTCGGATTTTGTCCGACGGATTTAGTCCGACGGATTGTGTCCGAAACTGTTGCATACACATGATCGGACTAAGTTGTCAAAAAATCCGATCTTTCAGAACGTGATGACGTAATTTCGTTACGATGGGACTAGATTCAGGCTAGTAGCCAATAGCTTTGATGTAGGAATTTGATCTGAGCATGCGTGGCACTTGGTTCCGATCAAAATTCTCTAGACATGATCGGATTACGTCTGACCGGCCCAGTTGGTCGGGAAATATTTCCAACATGTTGGAAAATTGGGTCCGACGGAGATTCGGACGGAATCAGTCCGATGCATACCACACACAGTCGGATTATCTGACGACATGGTCTGATAAGACGCATTCCGACGGATTCTCCGACCGTGTGTACGCGGTATAACTTATATAAGGTGATACATTATCTTCATAGTAAGTGGAGTAGCTTATTCCCATTCTATTTACTATGCTATGAGCTTAATACCGAATTCCATATCTAGAATGTCGATTTTGTTCCAAATTTAGTTTAAATGTAACACTGTTATATCTTTATAAACAAAGTTACCATTCTAATATAGGTTCTTTATTAGTATATCAAACTTTTAGTTATGTAAGACTTGGTTATTAAATGTTTATTTTCAAATCATTTTATATGATGGCCATTGTAGTCCCGGACTAAGTGTACCCAAGGGCTGGTGTTTACTACCAATCTTTGGATACTTGCTTCTATTAGGAGCATTTTTCTTCCTGGTTAAATAACAAAGCTACTTAATTTGTTGAATACATACCAATAGATAGAATATTACCTAACAATTTATTAATCATTGCTTTATTTTCCTACACCCCCTCTCATTATCCCCCCCTATTATTTTCCAGAGAGATATAGATATAACCTATTCTTTACATATATTCTAATTGTACAATGGCTCCTCTAAATATTGTAACCCTTACTGTACAGGGTCGAAACTCACCCCCGAAAAGAACTAAAGCTTTTTGATCTTTCTCAAAACTAAATGCATACGTGGTCTGTCTTCAAGAGACACATTTTTCATCCCATTCTTGTCCTGAATTCTTTAGCTGTAAATATCCTCACGTTTATACTTCATCAGCAAATACTAAACATAGAGGTGTTTTAATTGCATTTCATCATACAACACCATTCACACTTCACACAGAAATTAAAGACCCTGAAGGTCGATACATAATCTTGATGGGCCTATTACAAGATACTGAATAGTTTCATATTATGCCCCAAATAAAAACCCACTGTCATTCCTCTCCCATTTTTTCTCTATCCTAGAGCATCATAAACGAGGTACCCTTATATTGGGTGGAGACCCTAATCAAGTAATATATCCATACCTAGATAAATTCCCAACTCTGATTCGCACTCAACGCTGTTCCTATCAACAACTACTTAATCAATATTCCCTTCTAGATACATGGAGGGAACAACATCCGGTGAGACGGCAATATACCCACTATTCCCATCCCCATAGACAATTCTCTTGCATAGACCTTCTTTTTATTAATGTCAACATTTCAGCATATATCCTAGACTCAACTATCTTACCATGTACATGGTCTGGTCATAATATAGTCCTGACATCCCTTTCCTCATTGATCCCTCGACCAAACAATAAAACATGGTACATAAATGATGGTTTACTGGCACAGTCTTCATATAGACAGATCATTGAAAAAGCTATCAAAGATTATATTGCAAACAATAATGCTAATGATACAAATCCTCTTAAACCGTGTATCAGAAGTGTTTGTATAAGTCAAGCATCTCACTTCCATAAACAAAAGAGACAGCTTCAAAATAAGTTAGAAACAGCATTCTATGATGCTTCGGAGAAATTCCAATTTGATCCATCCCCGTCAACAAAGTTACAATATGACAAAACGCGTTTAGAACTTGATCTACTTCTGGCGGAATCAGCGGAAAAGATTCTCCGAAAATCTAAACACACTTTCTATATGAAGACTAATAAACATGATACTTTCCTAGCCCTTGCATTATGGAAGAAAACTTCCAGTCCAAAACTAATAAGATTGAAACTAACCAAAGATAACTATACTAGAAACCCCATTAAAATTCTACATGAATTCCAAAAGAGACCATCTGAACTTTATAAGAATTGCCATGACTTTGATAAAATTAGACTAAATAACCTCCTATTCTCAATTAACTTACCTTCACTTTCTAATTCTCAGCAAGAATCTCTAGATAGACCTATTACCGAACTAGAAATACAAACCGCAATAAAATCATTAAAACCACGCAAACGCCCAGGTATTGAATTTTTCCGCCACTTATCATAAAAGATTTGCTAATTTATTGTCACCGCTTATGGTTGATGCCTTTAATTCCCTTCTTATTGGTTGCTCCTTCTGTCCAGAATCCCTCATGGCCTCAATTTCTATGATACCAAAACCAAATGCAGACAATACTTCTTGGTCCAATTATAGACCAATATCAATACTTAATGTAGACATTAAATTACTGGCTAAAATCATCTCTACCAGACTTAATCCTATTATAGGCACTTTAATACACCGAGACAAACCTGGATTTATTCCTTCAAGACAAGTAGGAGATAACATATGTCGAGCTGCAATATTAGCCCACATAGCCCGTACTCTAAACATCCCAACTTGCTTGCTCTCACTAGATATTAAAAAGGCATTTGATTCCTTGTCCTGGCCCTATTTAAATTTAATTCTCCGTAAATGGGGATTTGGTACACACTTCCTAAGATGGAATTCTGCCCTATATCAAGATCCAAAGGCCTTTATATCCTATTCTGGATTCCACTCAGACTCTTTTACTATTGAAAGAGGAACACGTCAGGGATGTCCCTTATCCCCACTCCTTTTCGCTTTAGCAATAGAACACCTAGTCCAACTTATCTGATCTAATACTGATATCAGAGGTTTGGAACTTGGAAGCAATCATCATAAAATATGTCTATTCGCAGTGATGTCCTAATTTTCCTCACTAATCCCCTTTTATCAGCTCCGATCTTCTCAAAATCCTGGCCGAATTTGGACACCTATCTGGCCTCAAAGTTAATGCACAAAAATCCAAGGCACTAAACGTATCATTATCGCCTGAACTTCAATTACAACTACACAGCTCTCTCCCATTTACCTGGTCAATGACTTATATCACCTATTTAGATATTAATCTCACAGCTAATCCAAGTGATCTTTATATGTCTAACTATCCCCTGATGTTAACACAACTATTACTAACAAATTACTTTCCACATGGTCATCCATACCTCTAGCATGGATGGGTTGGATAACTGTTATCAAATTGTGCATTCTCCCAGAGAGATTCTTTACCTCTTCAGAGTACTTCCTATAACAGTTCACTTCAGCACACTTCTTACACATCCTCCAATGCAAAACCATCCAATATATCTGGAATAAACTTAGACCACGCCTACCTAAACAAACTCTATATGCTCCCAAAATAAAAGAAGGGCTTGGGGTACCAGATTTTATGAAATATTATTATGCAGCACAATTAGCTCAATTGACAAAATACCATGCCACTAAAAACTTTATGGTTAGCATTAGAATCAGTGGACTGTGATCCCCTTTCCACTGCAAATCTCCTCTGGCTTACTCCCACTCAATGGAAACCTATCACTAATCCCTACACTAAACATAGTCTCTCCATATGGGACAGGTTAAAAACTTGATTTGGTTTCCAATCTAAACAAAACCCTCTACTCTCTTTCCTTCATAACCCTTCCTTCTATCCGGCCTGGTCCTCCCCAAAATCTTTTTCAGCATGGACTAAAGCAGGTCTGCTACAAATCCACCAATTCTTTCAATCCTCAAATATAATACCTTTCCCAACTTTATGTGAGCAACATAATATACCACAGACAGAAACCTTCAGATACCTTCAAATTAAGAATTTTCTGACACCACACAAACCAACAGCCACTACAACTCATACATTTTCTATTTTTGAACAAATCAGTATATCAGACCCACACAGAAGAGGACTGATTTCAGATTTATATGCCCAATTAATTTCATATACAACTTCCTCCCCTCCATCCTACACAGAAAAATGGGAGAATGATCTCCACCTCCATCTAGATGAGCAAGATTGGGCTAAAATCTGGCAAGCAACCAAATCAGCTACTCCTAATATTGTAGCCCTTGAGACTAATTACAAATCCCTTACTAGATGGTATTTACTTCCAGCACGATTAGCCAAATTCAACTATCAATACCCTGTCAACTGCTTCAGAGGATGTAGAACACTGGGCACACACACATTTGGTGGGAGTGCCCCATAGCCAACTCATTCTGGAGGAAAGTATTCAAAATTCTTTCAACAATATAATTTTTTTTAATGCCTGATCCAACTGTAGCACCATTAAACTTTAAACCCCAAAACTTGAACCTTCGTCAATTTAAACTATTACTATTTATAACAAAAGCAGCTAAACTATCCATATTGAAAGCATGGCAAACAAACTCTCTTTGCATACAAACAGTCAAACAAAGAGTTACACAAGCCATGGTACATGCAAAGACTGAAGCAATTTATCTAGACAAAATCCTCAAATTTGAATCCATATGGAAACCATGGATATATCATTATCTTCCACCAGGTACAAATAAATCATTAATATAGACACAAAGAAATATGATAAATCCTGCACTCCCTTTGATACGTGATGTGTACTATACCACAAGATATTACTCTCTGGAAGGTTTTTTCTTCCTCCCCTTTCCTATTACTAACCTTTCTCTTTCCCTACCCCTTTTTATAGTACAAATAGGGGTAGAAAATATGTTCACTTACTTTTTCAGGAAATACCAAGGCATATAGACGGACCTTGGCCCTGATTGTAGTTTATAATCTATTATTGTTTCATAATACCTTATATTAATATGTAATCATTACCCCCTTTTTAGCATTTAGCATCCATTATCATACCTGACTATTGATATTATAATTGTAATTTAATTTCTATTTTGGATATTTTTTTATTTTTATTTTTAATATGAATATTCTAACACAATACATTATTTATTATATAATCTCTCATTATATAATACAATTTTTTATTGTATGCTTTGACTTTATCTTGTGAAACTTGTTTTTTACAATACTGACTTATTATAATTTATTATAATCTATAAAAGAAAAGTATTCAACAAGAAAAAAATAAAAATGTAAAAAGAAAAAAGAAGAAAAAAAAGAGAAAAAAATCCCTGTGCCAGCTACCATGAATGAAAAAGAATAAGAATAGCTGAGAAGTAGATACACAGATAAAGTATAGAATAAAAGTTTAAAATTGTTGATCCAGTACAACCATAAGCAACACCACAATCCAAATGATCCATCTTCAAGAAAACACAGATATGCTAGAGTTGTATTAAGACCCCCTGGCTGGACTGTGCCCAAGGTATATGTCCAGTATGCCTCACGGTGAAGGAGAAGATGATCAATGTCTCCCCCGTCACTGGTCGCGAAATTTGTTCAATGACCATGCCCCTTAATTTGTGTACTTGATGCTTTTTAGCGACAAAGTGTATTGCTACATTGGTTGGTTGCCCGTTTGACAAACACCCAAACTATCTGGGCGTTCGAACGTTTGTTTGGCCCACCAAATCACCACAATGTCCTGCGCCGCCTCACAGTGCATTGGAAGCCCTGATTGGTTGAAGCAATGAATTGCCCAATCAGTGCACAGAGCACTGGCAGAGCCATGATTGGAGAAAGTAATGATGACTCTATCCAATCATAGCTCATTGTTATTAGTACCGTCCCACACTATAAAAGTATTCTTTCAATAGTGGCCATTTGCAGTGTGATATCGGCATAGAGAGAGATAGAACAGGACTCTGTTCAGTGCTAACAATCTTTCAAGATATGTATTTGAAGCAATAAATTTGCTCAGTCCTCATGACTCAAGCATAAATCAATAAAAATTGAAAGAAGGTGACAGTCCTCTTAAAGTGCCAGTGACAAAGGGTGGGAGAGTGGGCTTGTAGTGTTGCTAAAGAGAGGCCCCTTTTTATAGGGAATTCCCAGATTCAGGAAAGTCCTGGAAAAAAATAAATACAGTAATAATACAGTACAACTGATGCAGAAGTCATTGCCACCTTAAGTATTAAGAAGCATACTTAAAGGGGTAATATAAAATACAGTAATGCTGAGACAAAAGGCTGTTGCCGTTTTAAGCATTAGGAAAGCAGCCACAAGTCCATGAAAAGTGGGCCCAAATGAATTGAGCCCCCTTTTTCCCATTAGTGTCAGTTTATTTTGTCAGGGCAGGTTTGCTGCAGTATAGTTCAGTGCGTTAGTGCACATTTAACACAGTATATTTCTGTGGGTCATTGCATGTTTAATGCACTATATTTCAGTGTGTTAGTGCACGTTTAATGCAGTATTTTTCAGTGCATTACATGCCGTTTAACGTAGTATATTTTAGTGTGTTACTGCTCATTTAAGGCAGGATATTTCTGTGTGTTAGTGCACATTTAATGCAGTATATTTCAGTGTGTTACTACTCATTTAATGCAGTATATTTAAGTGCATTAGTGCATGCTTAAAAGCAGTATATTTCAGTGAGTTACTGCACATTTAACGCAGTACATTTCTACGTGTTAGTGCACGTTTAACACAGTGTATTTCAGTGTGTTACTGCATGTTTAATGCAGTATAATTCTGTGCATTACTGCACATTTAATGCTGTATATTTTAGTGTGTTAGTGCACATTTAATGCAGTATATTTCAGTACGCTACTGCACATTTAACGCAATATATTTCTGTGCATTACTGCACTTTTAATGCAGTATATTTCTGTGCTTTACTGCACATATAACACGGTATATTGCAGTGCGTCAATGCAGTTTTACTGCAGTATATTGTAATGTGTCAGTGGAGTGTGTCTGTGCAGTGAGTAGTCAGGTTAAAGTGAACCAACCCAATGAGGCATCATTATGAAAGAGTAGAGAGCAGCCACACTATTCCATCACATTGTGGAGCTGTTATCTCCCAGCCCACTTCCCACAGCTCAGCTGTCTGGGCCTTTTTTAGCACATGTGCTGTTGCAATTTACAAACTTTGTCTCAAGCACATCAAGTGTGGAAAAAACACCAGCCATTTGGGTACTACATTTTTGACAAGGCATTTAACCTCCTACCACTCAGCCTGTTGGCAAGAGCACCTGAAAGCCAAACAAAAGGGATGCAATTCTGTTCCTCCTCTTTACTCACCTCAGTCTACTCCCGCTATACCTCATGGCCTTTCAGCAGCCTCCACTGACAGGGATGACGGTATAGCGCAGGATGTCCCTGGTCCTTGCAGCACATCTGCCAGTAGCACACCATCAGCTGTGGATTATAGCTGACAAATCTCTCCGCCCCATCTGCTGCAGTGGGAAAATATACAGTTCATTGCCACCCACATGGCTTTACAACTTCTGCCCTTTCGTCTGGTGGATTCTGCCCCTTCCGTGCATTTGCAGAATGTACTGTACCACAATGGCAGGCTCCCAGTAGCTATTTTTTTCCATGTAAGGCCATTTCAGCTCTGTATGGGCAAGGTAGTCAGCTGCAAAGTTCACGTTACTGCTGACACATGGTCCAGCAAGCATGGTCAGGGATGATATATTTTGTTCACAACACACTGGGTAACTCTGCTTGCAACTTGGAAGGATGCTGAACCTTGTTGTGCCGCCACATCTCCATACAGCTAGTCGCGATGATGCAAGATGTGTCATCTTTACCCCCTCCTCCTTCTCCATGCCCCTTTTTGCTGAATTGTCCTATGAACTGCAAGTACCTCCTAAGCGCTCAAGGGGATGTTCCATGAGTCAGCCTAAAAAGTGCCATGCAGTGCTTCAGCTGGTGTGCCTAGAGCAGGGGTCTCAAACTGGTGGCCCTCCAGCTGTTGCGAAACTACAAGTCCCATGAGGCATTGCAAGGCTGATAGTTACAAGCATGACTCCCATCATGCCTCTGCTTAACCCCGCTTTTATTCCCGGCATGTCCAGAGATTTTCTCAAAGAAGTATGGCCATCTCAGGATATCCAAGCCCGTCAGTTCTTCAGAAATGGAGAACTTCTAGACCACACCTCTCTTCCCACTAACACACATTATCCCTAGGTGGACTTATTTCCAATTATGACACTTCCTCAGGGCCACAGACCGAGACAAATCGCTCTCTAGACAGCTGACTCCCTTTGAGACTTTATGCTCTCAATCATCACCTCAAAGACATTTAATTTCAGCAACCCACTCATTACTCTTCTCACCCCTTTCCCCGAAAGAAGGAAAAGCCTGCCCAGCGTGGGAAGGGGATCTTCAACTATACTTCCATGAGGAGGAGTGGGAAAGAATTCTACTGATTGCTCATAAAGGTTCCCTAAATGTAAATATCCAAGAAAATAATTTCAAACTCCTCTCCAGATGGTATCGAACACCTGACATTATCCACAAATTCCACCCAGAAGTTTCAAATAATTGCTGGAGGTGTCTCAACGAAGTAGGGACACTCTTACATGTTTGGTGGACTTGCCCAAAAATACAACAGTTCTGGGCCCAAATACATGCCATAACCTCCTCAATCACGGGCCTTAACATAGAATACTCACCAGCTCGCATGTTATTTCACCACACACACACTCCCGCACATATTTACAGAAAATCCCTTAGCCTACATTTACTTAATGCCGCCAAGATGTGCATCCCAGCTCACTGGGGCTCCTCTGATGTCCCATCCATTCACGAATGGCTCCATAGAGTGGAGAAGATAGCTGAGATGGAGGAGTTCATACACACAGCAAGGGATTCCCCACACAAATATGCCCAGACTTGGGAAAAATGGATGCGCTACTTAACCAATAGGCCGTTACTTAATAACAGTGCTGTAGACGCACACAACGCATCTACCTAATCTCCCACCTCGCTTCTTCTTTAAGATCCTCATAACTAACCCTGAATGAAAAACACCTCACACCCTTACATAAAAAGGAAGAGAACTCCAGACCAGTACAACTTATCCATATGCCAGATATCCATTTTCGTACATCAGTCCATGTACTTGAAGCCTGGGGGAGACCGAGGAGACGCTTCCTTGGCCCATCCACCCTTCTTACCCCTTGCCCTTCCCCACCAACTCTCTTCCCCACGCTTCTTTTCCTTGCCCCCCCTCCCCTTCCTTTATTCTTCTCTCTTTCTCTTGCTATTCCCCTATTCCCTCTAAACACACTCTTCTTTTACTATGCCTTCTTACTAGTTATGACACTACAGATACAGACATCCCAAACCAATTGAGAGCTTACCGACGACACACAACATTTGAACTATACCCCCGATTTAATTCCCGACGTTCACATCTACCGCCCACATATGGCAGCCCCTAATACAATAGATATATCCATGCCGATTCATACCCCATTAACAGACGTCCACCTCCAACAGATTCACCTATACAATCACCTGTTGCTCCGAGAGCCACGATGAGAGACCATTATAATATCCCCTCATATACACACTATTTCAGATAGGGGTAGCCCCTACCCACTCGAGAACTTATAGGGAAAACCATGGCGGTTGTTAATGAAGACTTCTCTGTATTCTGCAGTTGTCATATGTATTGCGTACATTATGTTATTCTGTAACCCCTTGTTACTGTTTATTCCGAAAATTCGAATAAAACTTTTATGGAAAAAAAAATACATAAGCTAGTTGATAGGGAATTAATCAAAAAGAGAGGGAGGGGGAGGGGAAATTTATCCCAAACTCTCTCACCACATAAGCCATCAGAGGCATCCATGTTCCTGAGACTGAAATTTTGAGTTATTAACATTGGCCAATATTTAGAAAGTTACAGAGTAACAACAAAATAGGTAGATGGCAGTCTAGAAGGGCAAGAGCCCTTAAACAGAAAGTGCCGACCTATAAAAAGGGTTTATAGGAGATCATTTCATTAAGTCTCGGGGGAAAAGTCACATTGAGAGTTTCCTTCTGTAGGATTGTTCGGTCCCAATCTCCTCCCCTGGGATTTGGATATACCACCTCCAGAACTCGGAAACGGACCCGATGCTAATCCCACGCGTACACTGTAATGCCACGTACACATGATCGGAATTTCCGATGGGAAATGTTTGATGTGAGCTTGTCGGACCGTGTATATACTCAATCGAACATTTGCTGTCGGAATTTCTGCACACAAATGTTCGAGAGCAGGTTCTCAAATTTTCCAACAACAAAGGAAAGTCCAATCATGTGTACACAAGTCCCACACACAAAAGTCCACACATGCTCAGAATCAAGTACGAGACGGAAGCACTTCTCTTCTAAAACTAGCATTCATAATGGAGATAGCATATTCGTCACGCAGCAAATTTTGAAATCTTTCAATGCAGCACAATCTCTTCTTTATAATGCTAGAATAATGAAGTTGCTTTTCTGCTGATACTCACACAGAGTTCTGTCAGTTTCTTAGTATTTCCCATGATCTCATAAATAATCTTTGTTTTTGTTGTTTTTTCTTATAATCAAGATCTCCAGAATAATCTTTTTTTATTTTTTCTAGTGATCTTTTTTTTTTTTTTTTTTTTCTCCAGCTCTCCAGAATACATTTTTTTTTCTAGTGATCTCCATAATATTTTTTTGTCATTTTGTGTGTTAACCACTTCCCGACCAGCGCACGACGATGTACGTCGACAGAATGGCACGGGCAGGCATATTGGCGTACATGTACGTCCAATATTCGTTGCCGCCGTGCCATCGGGAGCGCGCCGCCGGCGGCGCGCTCCCGCGCTGGTCGGGACCCCCGTGAGTCCGGTCGCGGGACCCGCGGACTCGATTGCCGCGGGCATCCCCGCGATCGTCTCACGGAGCGGCCGAATGGAGGAAATGCTGTATAAACAAAATTTTTCCATTCTGCCTAGCAACTAGTGACGCTGATCTCTGCTCCATGTGATTGGAGCAGAGATCAGTGTACACTAAATGAAAGCCCAACCCCCCCACAGTTAGTAACACACCCCTAGGAACACTTAACCCCTACACTGCCACCCACTGGTTAACCCTTTCACTGCCAGTGTCTTTTACACAGGAATCACTGCATTTATATAGCAGTGATTACTGTATAAATGACAATGGTCCCAAAAATGTGTCAAAAATGTCCGATGGGTCCCCCACAATGTCGCAGTCACAATAAAAATCGCAGATCGCCGCCATTACTAGTAAAAAAAAAAATAATAAAAAATTATTCATAAAAATGCTATAAAACTATCCCTATTTTGTAAACGCTATAACTTTTGCGCAAACCAATCAATAATCGCTTATTGCGATTTTTTTTACCAAAAATATGTAGAAGAATACGTATCGGCCTAAACTGAGGGAAAAAAATGTTTTTTTATATATTTTTGGGGGATATTTATTATTACAAAAAGTAAAAAATAATGCGTTTTTTTCAAAATTATCGCTCTATTTTTGTTTATAGCGAAAAAAATAAAAACCGCAGGGGTGATCAAATACCACCAAAAGAAAGCTCTATTTGTGGGAAAAAAAGGACGTTCATTTTGTTTGGGAGCCATGTCGCACGACCGCGCAATTGTCAGTTAAAGCGACGCAGTGCCGAATCGCAAAAAGTGGTCTGGTCTTTGACCAGCAAATTGGTCCGGTCTGAAAGTGGTTAAGCTACCACAACACCATTATTATCTTGTATTTTTTTTACTTCAAATAGGTTGATTGGTGTTGGTGTCCCTTGTTAATTTGACATTGTATTTTTGAAATGTACCTGCCTACTCACAAACAAACTGTCCTGTTTGAAGTAGAACACATAGCCAAGTATTTGTCAAAACCAAATTTTTTTATTTATTAGGGGACCCAACAAAATATGAGGAAGGCAAACCAGAGAAATAGTTGGAATTGTTGAAGCCTTTGTACCCCAGGGCAGACATCAATTATTTGACAGGCCAAATTGGTAACCTGAGGTGTCCATTTATTAGTAAGCACAATCCGGTCCAGGACTCCAAGAGATCTGGAGCAGCAGGAGATGACATATATGAAAGAAAAAAAGAGAGCGAGAGGAGGCGCCTCTGGGTACAGATTTAAAACAGGTTTCAATAAGGATTTCTAGTAATGCTCTCACATTTCTGTAGTTAAACGATGGCATGGAATGATATCCCAAAAACTTGGGGCTGTTCTTGGTGTGGTTGATCCCTTTAATCCGTCTGTGTGTGTCCCATGGTGTAGAATGGGAGTTGATTCAGCTGGCTGTGAAGGGGTCTCTCTGCTGGGTAAACATGTGGTCTTACAACAGCCTGCATCTTTTGCCAGACCACACCAAACCCAGGCCATCACTCTCAACACTTCCTTCCATGCTTCTTTCCAGGCTGCTGTCGTGGGTGGGGTGGCTGTGTTGTTGATGTTGCTGGAGGTGGTGGAGGAGTAATATGGTACAACTCACACATGTGGCTTTTAGTTGTAAGTTCGCCCCTCATCCCCTTGTTTAGGGCCTCAAGTATTACCTCCTCACAGATGAACCATTGGCCCTCCTCCATTTGTTCCAGTTTACTGGCTGTCAGACAGCCATACAACTCGGTACCACCAGGGGTTATTGTGAGGACCACAGTAGCCTGCCGAATCAAAACAGTCGCTGACTCCTCCAGGTTCTTCGCCTTCCTGGTCCTTTTTGTTGGAAGTGCAGGGGAGGAACCTGGGATTCGGTAAGGCTGCTTTCCACCTCCTGGCTGCTACTTTCCATGGCCTCCTCCTGGCTGAAACTTTCCTGTGTATGAAAATGGGACATCATTTTAGTTTTTTTGGTCATCAATCACACACAATTTTGAGCTCATGACAGTTGAAAATTGAATGTTATCAAATAGAAAAGACAATCATTCTGATCCCAGCATTTTTCATTCTTGTCCCAGTCATTTTTGGCTACTATTGTCTACTGATATGTAAACCACTTTGTTAAATCAGAAATTAGTGATCAATAATAACATCTAGTTAACATCATTCAATTTTTGACAATATATATGTTAAACAATGCTATACCTGGCTCAAGCTTGGCTCCTCCACATATTCTTCGGTGGAAGGTAGACATGTGCATTAGTTTTCGTCCAAATGCATTTTCGTCCGAATTTCAGGTATTTTCGTTTTGACAAACGATAACGAAAGGGCAGAATCTGAAAAACAATAGATCTGACATAAATAAATGCTTTATTTCGTTTTCGTTGTTACAACAGTTCGATATAGAATAGGAGATTTGACGTGACAATAACAATCTGTAGGCTTGTGCAATTCGTTTCGTAACTAATCGAAATTTGGCCGAATTTTGCATCTTTCGGACAATCGGATGCATCCGAATGTCCGAATAAAAAAATAACGAATAACAACGAATACGAAAGAAATATAACGAATGAATTCGGTGATTCTTTAAAGATCTAATGAAATAAAAGGTCAGCTCAAAGTAAATCTTATAGTCCAATCAGCTAATTAATTTTGTGCCGGAGGATGGATTACTGGCAAAGTGCATTCCTGAGAATTGAGTTAGAAGGGTGCAGAATCTGAAAAACAATAGATCTGACATAAATAAATGCTTTATTTCGTTTTCGTTGTTACAACAGTTCGATATAGAATAGGAGATTTGACGTGACAATAACAATCTGTAGGCTTGTGCAATTCGTTTCGTAACTAATCGAAATTCGGCCGAATTTTGCATCTTTCGGACAATCGGATGCATCCGAATGTCCGAATAAAAAAATAACGAATAACAACGAATACGAAAGAAATATAACGAATGAATTCGGTAATTCTTTAAAGATCTAATGAAATAAAAGGTCAGCTCAAAGTAAATCTTATAGTCCAATCAGCTAATTAATTTTGTGCCGGAGGATGGATTACTGGCAAAGTGCATTCCTGAGAATTGAGTTAGAAGGGTGTTGTATTGTATTTGAGCCGAGGAGAAGAGACGTTGTCATTGTGTGTGTTAAAAGATTCAATAAACAAACGACTTTCCAAACTACGAATCATTATCACGAATGTCTATACATACATAAATAGCGAATTTCAATGAATACGAACGAATGAATTCGACACTCTACGAATAATAACGAATTATCTGAAAACGTATTAACGTAACATAACGAATATAACAGAACGACATGATGTATTTTATGAATGACAACGAACCGAAACTAAACAAAATTTTCCGTTGTGCACAAGTCTAACAATCTGTGTCTATTGAACCTGTGGCCGAATGTGCCTAACCTTACCCTAACCAACCTTAGTCCAAGATTATATAGAGAAAATATTAGACAGAGAGAAAATATTCGACATAGAAAAGATTTGACAGAGAGAAAAGATTCTGGAATTGGGTGGGGGAAGTAAAATAAAATCAATCATGATGATGAATGTTATTGGCTGATTGTAACCAAAGAGGAGGAGCAGTAAAATAGCTAGAACTAAGCACACTCGTACAGCCAACTTACTTTCACTTACAATTGCTAGCAGAGAGAGACACACACACTGAATCATTTCATAAGACAGTCAGTCTTAGCTGGTCCGTTTGAATTGTCACTTGTCAGAGAACCCGAATTTTTATTAAGCATAAGCACAGCAGCAGAACAATAGTGAAGCAAGCTACAGTTCAACTTAGCTTTTTCCTAATAATCTGCTGCTATTGTGAGAACCTTATAGTGATACTAGTGTTGCTGCTAGTTTTGTTGTGATAGCCTCAGAGGCTGCCTGTGTTGTGGGGGGGATTTATTATTATAGAATCTTGTTACCTGTCTGATCAGTGATCGCTATCACCAGCCCACCAGTTTCTGTTTGAACAAGTATATACTATATATACAGAAAGACTTGTAGATGGCCCAGGAATGTCCTCCAATGCCTCCATGTCGCTCTCACAATGGGTTGCAGCCATATTCGTTATTATAAGTCACTCACTATCTGACACCTGACTCTGTGAGACTTAGACCATTCATTCAACATGAATGACGGAGATTCGACAAAGCAACGAAAAACACACACGTTTATAATAATATTCGACGGAGCACCGAAACTGTACGACGCTGCAATCATACATTTCCAGAGTCAATTGTTCCACCTATAGGCTATATAGAGTTCAGCAGCTCCGTTGAATCTTCTTTATACATTCGACAGACACCATAAGCCTTCAAAGACAGATTCGACTGTAATTAAAAATAAAAACGAATTTCAGGAGTAACTAAATAAATTTATTTTTCGGACGAAAACAAAATTCCGAAACAAAATATTTCACTCTGCACATGTCTAGTGGAAGGCCCAAGTTGGACTTCTGAAGCCTCATCTGTGAGGAAGCAAGTGTAGATAGTGATGGCCTGATTTCAGTTTGGTCTGACAAAAGCTGCAGTCTGTCGTAGTACCATAGCTTGGGGACATAAACGTCATCTGCTGCTGCTCTTGATCTCATGGAATCCTGGAGCTTTTTGCGCTCCCTATTATATGTGCTCCTCAGGCCACCAATTTTGGCCTTTAAATAAGTGATGTCTGCCACTGGAGTCACCAGCTTCACCAATTCCAACAGTTTCTCAAGTGTTGACTTACTCTTTAGCTTGTTGAAGTATTCTCGGTGTTTGACTTACCAGAGATATGGCAGCTCCATATACTGTACATGTCTATTAAGTTTGGCAGGAAGTCTGGGTCAGTACATTTATCAATTTTCTCTGCAAGCCACAAGACAAACCCTAATGTCAGGCTAAACCCTCCTAATCTTGTCCCAATATAGGCCTCGATCTATAAGAAGTATAGGCCACTAACCACTGATGCCCCAAGTTAAAATTGTACCTTTGTTTGCACGATCGGCACTTACGCAACTCCTTCCTCCACTCATAGATTGCACGTACGACGCACACGTGTTATGCTTTATATAAACTGCACATGCGTCAAACTCGGCCCCTGACATTCTTTCTAGTGTATTCCCCGCCCCTTCTCTTTCGGCACAGTGGGAGAGCACATGGCGGAGGGACAGCAGATGCGTGATAATAGCAGCAATGAGGAGGACGACGAAAGCCCAGAGCAAAGCAGTTCCCGATCCAGGAGGAGATATAAGCCCTCAAATATGTCCTTTGTAGAGATGGTGGAGGGTCTTGAAGAGGGCCGACTATAATGGGAAACATGGAACATACTCAAACCTAAATGTGAGAAAGGCTGAGATCATGACTAAAGTTGTGAGAAGTCTGCACAGGAATTTTGGGTATGGCAATCCAAGGAGCAATTGAGGAAACGCTGGTCAGACCTGAAATTGAGGGAGCAAGATCAGTACAGAAGGATCAAGAAAGTGCTTCGAAAAAGTAAGTATTTGTCGTGTGTTCCTATTATTAATATTATTTGTTAATGCTGCTTCATGTGCTTTTCTTTACTGTTGTACAGTTTAAAATGGCAAGTTTCAGGTATGTGGGCACAGTAATTGTTCATAGTAAACATTGTTCGTTCTCCACTAATACAATGTTTTTGTCAGATGCAGGTTAACTACATTTGTTCATGCCTATGTGTATTAAAATAATTTTAGTACATTGTCTAGATGGGTTTGTAACTAGAATGAAATGCAAACTAGATTCAGTGTAAGGAGAGGACACTCAGCAGCTGTTACACATCTGGTTGCAGGATCACTAGTGTGGGACACCAGAACCCCCTTCTTAGGGTGTCAAACACAGGTGCTCCAATGGATACGAGGGGTCTCTCCATGTGTGAAAATGTAATAACAAAAAAAGGTAATAACAATAAAAGTATTCCAGCTTTAGAAAGGAAAAAAAAAACATTTTTTCAGCTTGGAACTCTGCCAAAACAGACAATTGTACGACACTTCCAAGCAATGTTTCATATTCCTATTTCTTGCATCAAATATCTGTGTGCTAAGTATACCCTTTTTTTATTCCCATAGGGGAGGGAAGAACTGGACATCTAAGGACACCAGGAACCCCACTACTCATGAGTAATATATGCTATCAGATAAGAATATAACAACAACAAAAAAATTGTTCATATTTTGGGTGGCCTCAGAGGGGATTGGTATAATGGGGGCCATCCTTTCTGATGTTCCATTTAATCTAGATTCCAACTCTATCACACTTCCCTTTCATCCCCATTCTCGCACACTTCCATCCTCTTCATTTGCCCTCTTACTTCAATTCCTATTGGGTCACTTTTCATTGTTAGGATATTTTTCCACACTATTATTATTCACATATTAATCCCCCTGGCTTCCCACCAAGGTTTTTACCTTTCCCAAGTCCCTTGTTTTATATATAACGCTTTCTCTTTAAGAATTACCACATTCATGCTATTTATCCATTCTCTACTGGATGGAGGCGACACCGACAACCATCTTAGGGCAATCAGTCTCCTTGCCTGAAATAGGCATCTCAGAACCTGGCTGCTTCCCGGGTTTCCAACTCCTTCAACTAATCCCAGGAGACAATACTTCGCCTCCATCCTGGTGGAGGTTCCAAACACCTGATCGATGGTTCCTGTCACCTCTGTCCAGTAGCGGATCAACTTCGGGCATCTCCAAAACATGTGAATCATGTCTCCCTCTATGTCCTCGCACCGGAGAAAGCTTGCGTCCGACCGTCAGCCAAATTGAAAAAGTTTATGAGGAGTATAATAGGCTCTATATAAGAACAGATGTGACATCCCCTGAGAGGGAGAGAGTGATACCAACGGAGCCAGTTCAAGAATTCTATTCCATTGTATTTCGGAGATATCTCCCACATCTTTTTCCCACTTCCTCTTATACATAGGGGTCGGTCTCTATCCCTCCCATTCTCCCCTTGTTTATATGTGGGTATATTTTCCAAATTAAACCTTTCCCTGTTTGTTCATTAATTATTTTTTGAAGAACTGGGATTGTGCTCCATTCTAAGTCCTTCCTCTAAACTGCTCCTCTAGTGCATGCTTGACCTGCAAATACTTATAGAAGGATTTATTTGATAGAGCAAAATAGTCTCTCAGTTCCTGAAAGGTTTTCAGGGCACCATCTTGGTATAGCTGAGCAATAAATTGTATTCCACATCTTTCCCATTCTCTTACTGTCCCCATCTTCTGCAGTTCTCCCAATTTGCTATTCTTCCATATGGGGGTATGCTCATTAAATCCTCTGTACTTTAATATGACCTTTGCTGTGCCCCACACTCTTGTCATTAAACTCAAAGTAGTGAGTCCTAATGGAAAGGATCCTGCCTCCAGAGCTTCCACTATTGAGTCATGTGGTGTGTTTTGTAGGAGCATTTTTCTCCCTGCCTCTCCCCCTTCCAAATGACACCCCCCTTGACATTTAACCAGGAGGCAAAGTGATACCTGCACGGGGAGCTGTAGGCTTATTGGTAAAATAATAGCCCTTGGTCCTTCATAACACTTGTTAAAGGTTGAATGAATAAATCAAACTCCTGTTCTGTTTTATGTGAGAGATTGGTCAAATTTTAAGAAGACATTTAACAATTACTCTACAGATACCCTTCACTGCATGTGTTTGTTGTTTTGACACCTTGGCGTATTAACTCCCTGCTCAGTATGCGTTCATTCCTTCTCAGTTGACCTCCCACTGTGTTCCTGCAATGCAGCTATTTCCTGCTGATAACTAACATTTTCAAACACATTGTTAATCAGATTATTTTTCTCCTGGTAACATGCTGTTTTGTGAAGAAATGGATTGACCTTGCTCAGTTTACTTGAATAAGGACAGGTTAGAAAACAGCAGTAGCTAATAGTTACCAGTGAGCATAAAATTGCTTTGTTTGATGTTGTGCAATTACAAATTCATAGCATTTAAATATAATCTTGGACATGCTTTCTAATTCAAGTTATTCTTTAAAAAGTCATAATAAAAGTTTATAATGTTTTGCATACAGAATGTATCAGTAGCCAAAGGGGTGTGGGAGCACAACTCCTCCTTCCTGTTTTTGTAACTGCAAAGTACTCAATCGAATTCTTGCCGACCCACCCTTCCAGATCAGTTCCCTGAACACTGTGTCTATCTTTTGAAACCATATTTTATATAACCAAATTGGGGAATTATGCAATACATAGAGAAGTTGCGGCATCCATATCATTTTGATTAAATTACAGCGACCTGCCACAGATAATGGCGGGGGTTTCCACACTTTTGTCCTCCTCCTAAATTTATTCAGTAACAGGGTTATATTATCTGCTATGTACTGTTGAGGGTCTCTGGATACGTTTATTCCCAGGTATTTAAATTTACTTACTACTTGAATCTGGGTCACCTCCTCAGGCAAGGGGCTTCCCAGAGGATCCGGAAATTTGTCCAAATTTGATAATAATTTCCACAGCTTTCTGAAGGGAATCCTATCTATCACCAAGGAATAACAGAAGGTCATCCGCGTATAATGCTACTTTTTCTTCCAAGTCAGCCCTTCTATTATATATTATTAAACAAGTATGATTTAACTGTACTTCTGTCTCGGTCTGATTTCATGGTTTCTGACAATGAGCCACTTTACTGGCAGACTAAGGGGACCCCCAGAAACGATATTTAAAGGAATATGTATTTTTTATTGTTTCGCTTTAAGCATTATTAAAATCAATTAATGTCAACTGGGGCAGTACTCAGGTCCCCAAACACTTTTCATGGCATAACCTTGCATATAAGCCTTGTAAAACACTTTTGATTTTTCACGTTTTTGGCTATTAAGTAAGCAAGAGGGTACATACTGGTTGTTATATTTCCAGTTCTGCAAAGAGCTTGTTTACAGACCTCCAACAGAGTGAGAAAAACATAGGATGTCTCAGGTTGAAAACTCAAGTGACTGTATCTTGAAGCTGACTTTTGTTCTGGGGCTTATTGAGTCTTAAACATCCTATAAAATGTGTGAAAATATATTTAATTCTTTACAATTGTTCTGTCAGTAGTAATGCTAAACCAAATAATAACTGAAGCAAACATGAGTATTGGCACTAACGAATCCAAAAATAAAGGTCCTTGTGTGCACACTACACAGCCAATAGTTGGTGGGTGTATGCACCCCTGATAAAAGGGGGTACCCCTGGAGGTATCAATAGAGTACCTTGTAATTGTCAGTGTTAACCAGCTATCATTGGGGTCCTTCTGTACGATTGTGCATGTGAAGATGTCCCTTTAAGAGTGTGCAATGGATGGTGGATGGGCTGCTAAACAAGAAGCAGTCTCTATTACATTAACTGTGTCATTGATGAGATAAGCACAGATGGTCCAGCTACTCCTGGTACACACAAATCTGGTCAAGCTCACTTGGCGGTCTGTTGTCCTCAGGTATCTGGGACCCGGTGACTCCGTCCCAGGTTCATAAAAAGCGTATTCTCTCAGCTCTCTCAGTTCTTGCTGGTTCTCCCTTGCTGTAGACACTCATGTCAACAGGTCCTCCCAGCTGTGGTCCCAGTTCAGCAAACAGTCTCTCTTCAGCTCAGTCCTCAGGCTCTTGGATACAGCAAGGGCATCCAATCTCTGCATAGGCTCAGCAAAGGAAACAGGTATGCACCCTCTGGTCCCACACCTCTCTGGGATGGCACACTGGTCCCTGAATAGTCCCAGCCAAGGCCACAGTTCTGTACAGATTGGCTTCTTCACACCGAAGATGCTGATCTCTCCAAAATTGAAAAATCTCTGCTCACCTGTTGTGCAGGGAATGCTGGGTATTAAAATCTGCAGTTTCATTAGCCTCCATTGTAGAGTGGCTCTTCCCAGTGGGGTATCCAGGGTGTGGCACATATGGCAAGTGCCATGGGTGCCATAGGAAAGGGATGCTCATGAGCGGCTGGGCAGCAAGGCACTTACCAAGGTTTGATGAGTGAGGTAGGTGATGATGATGATGAGCGAGGTAGATGACGATGATGATACTCTCTCTCTCTGTCTGTCTCCCTGCGCCACCTCTCCCGGTCTATCACCGGTGTGTGTGTTTCCTGCACTGGGAATAGGAGGATGTCCCCAGAGCACCTTCTAGCATCCTGTGGCTGGCATCGCTCTCTCTTGCCCGCTGTACCATCAGCTTCTCCCTGGCAGGGCCACCTGTACCCCAGCAAGATGGCAGAGCGTGAGAGCATCACCGAGCACGAGAGGATCCTACAGGAGATAGAGAACACCACTCTGTGGTAAGATATTGGGAGAGAGGTAGGCTGTCAAGTGCTGATTTCCTCCCCCCCCCCATGGATCTGATGTCCCCGGTGCCCCCCAGTAATATAGATTAGTGGTGGGGGAGGGAGTGTCCTCTCTTGCTGTCATTAGTTGGTAGGCCAGGGAGATCATGTGATGATTGTAGTGCCCCAGGGTCCAGGCAATGATGTTGTTGAGGACACGCCGGGCTTCTCCCATCATTTCTATGATTGGATGTCCCGGTTCTGTGCTGTACTATTAGATTGTAAGCTCTGTGGTCCACCTGTCTTTGTAAACTTTGCTGAATATGTATTTATTATTTCAGAGGAGTCCGCCCATCCTCCAGACAGGGGTGGAGCCTCATCACCCAAGTGCTGGAGAACTACAAGTCCCAGAAAGCATTCCAGGACTGACATCCCAGACAGGGCCCCAGAGGGATGATGGGACTTGTACTCTTTGCACAGCTGGGATGCTGAGGGTCCTCACCCCCTTCCCGAGGACCGCACCCCATCCTCATATCTATCTAATAGAAGAGGTGTGTGCATTTTGCATTTTCAGGGAGGCTCACCCAAAGACACATGTGGTTTTTCCATTCATTTCAATGGGCTGCCAAATGCAGGGGAACACACAAACGATGCAGGTGGTACTTTTACCAGTCACACCATACTGCAGCGCAGATGGTGTGACTGGATCACTAGATACACCTCTGGCCCCTCCAGACTACATTCCCCAAAATAAATGGTGGCTGCATAGCAAGTCCTCTTGCCACCGATTGGCTTTTGGTCCATTGCTGCCAAGAGGTAGGAGGAACAGTAGTGAGGGGGGTATCACACATAGAGCTTTTCCAATGCTGCCAGGAGGAAAGCAAGGGGTGAGACCCGTTTTGTCATATACCAAAGTCTGAGTGGCAGCCGGGGGGGGGGGGGGTGCTCGGTTCGAAGGAAGAAAGTGTGGGCACCTGAGAGTACAGCCTGCTCCTCACACATGTGGCTGACAACACACCCAGCTAAACATTGACGGCCAGAATGAAAGGAGAAGAACAGGCTCAGGAGCTCACAATCCACTCCTCCAGCCAGCTACATTTACAAACAATGCAGGCAGACTGTCCTACAGTGTTGATTGATTCTGATAATGACTTGGTAAATGCATTGAAATGTCAGCATTGGCAGGTTAACTACAGCATATTCCCAGATATGTTACTTGGCCACGGAAGATCATTCAGTATGCATGGTTCCCATCCACTTTTTATAATAATGCAGTGGGTAGGGCAATGATTTTATAGACCTAGGTTTGAGCTACACAAAGCAACATAGTACAACAAAGGATTTCAACAGCAGATATTAGTCCACAGCCATCACATTAACAACGGAAAAGTTTGCCTTTCTTTCCGCGTTGTGGTGTTTCCTCTCCTCTCTTAGCCTTTCAAACTTACAATAGTGATATATAATGTGGCTATTTAACAAATAGTGCTTACCAGAGCACTTTACCAACTTTGCAATGAAAGCCCTATGCCTCAAATAGGCATCAGATCAATTATTACAGCTGTGATCTAGCCTGGCTGCTTCTAGAATTTCTCTTTATTTTTCTTGTTTCTGAGCAGAGGTGATTCATCAGTTTTTATTCTGTAGAATACAATGGATAATGAAAACTCCCTACTGAAAATGTACTTCGGAACCACAGCCTACCTACCTTCACATAAATTCTATTTTTTAACTTGGTAATGGTTGCATCGTGTTCAGGTTCCTTGCTGGCAATTCTAGCATCCTTACAATCTATTATATCTTTTAAAGTTCATCAATTTAATGGAATTCCCATATTCACACTTTAGGTGCATCTTGGCATCTCCCTGATACCATCAGGTACAGGCATATTATGTCCCAGTTCTCTGGGTCTCTCCGGTTTCAGGCATTCTGGTTGTCTTAAATAGCCTTGACATTTAACCAGGAGGCAAAGTGATACCTGCACGGGGAGCTGTAGGCTTATTGGTAAAATAATAGCCCTTGGTCCTTCATAACACTTGTTAAAGGTTGAATGAATAAATCAAACTCCTGTTCTGTTTTATGTGAGAGATTGGTCAAATTTTAAGAAGACATTTAACAATTACTCTACAGATACCCTTCACTGCATGTGTTTGTTGTTTTGACACCTTGGCGTATTAACTCCCTGCTCAGTATGCGTTCATTCCTTCTCAGTTGACCTCCCACTGTGTTCCTGCAATGCAGCTATTTCCTGCTGATAACTAACATTTTCAAACACATTGTTAATCAGATTATTTTTCTCCTGGTAACATGCTGTTTTGTGAAGAAATGGATTGACCTTGCTCAGTTTACTTGAATAAGGACAGGTTAGAAAACAGCAGTAGCTAATAGTTACCAGTGAGCATAAAATTGCTTTGTTTGATGTTGTGCAATTACAAATTCATAGCATTTAAATATAATCTTGGACATGCTTTCTAATTCAATTTATTCTTTAAAAAGTCATAATAAAAGTTTATAATGTTTTGCATACAGAATGTATCAGTGTGATACAGAAAAAAGCCTCCAGTAAGGTGTAAGAAATAAACATACACACTCTTTTTTTCTTTGGCTACATTTAGAAATAATTTCATGCTTGAATTTATTGCTGCTATAATGCACTGATGAATCAAAAGGGGGATATGCATTTGAAATCCATACACACCCAGTTAGTGAGTGGGTGGCTTATGCCTTAAGGAAACACAATGTGGAGCTTGGAGCAAGAAATCTGCTTACTCTGGGGGCACTTTTTTTCTTAGCCTTTAAAAACACTTTATTGATAAGAATAGTATTTTTCCTCATACATAGACCAATAAAGGGCATTTACAGATTACCTGCAAGGTATAGGCCATGTTAAAATATTGAATAGCAGGTATGGAAGATGTGGTTGTGTGGTGTTTGTACTGCTGCCTGTATTTGTTGTTCTTTGTATAGGAAATTACCACTTGAAAGATGATTTATCCATTTCATCCTTGAGGTCACATGCATTTATTTTTTTTGCTCTGTTAAATATCCTACATGGTGGTGGCCAATTGCCCATGCTGTTTTTTTTCTGCCAATAGCTTGGCCATTAGCCTTGAAAGTAGACAGAATTTGGTATCAAGATACGCCTACCATAGACAAGTTTGGGCTGTGCAAATTCAGTTGAAGGAAAATAAGGGCAAAAAAGATTGCTTTTCCTTCACTCTACCCTACTCTATCCAAAATATAAAATAATGTTTTGGTTTTAGATATAATTTACGGTAATTAACAATGCATGTTTTATGTCCTAATGTAGACTTCAACTCCCACATTCCTGCAAAATTTGTATGAATATGCTGTTTTTATTCATTCAATTCAGTTATATATTCATATAATATTATTATAGATTATTATGAATCTATATAAATTTTTATTAACAATAAAAATTATTTTTATTACATTATTAATTATTCTAATAGCAATTTTATTTTGAATATGCTGTAACAGTGTTACACCCCAAGGAGGGATCTTATCCCTCTTTCGATTCCTGTGTGGGTTTCTGCCATTCAAGCAATGGGTAAGCCTTATGGCTCAGCCTTTATTAATCTACTGATGTTTTGTTTATGTGATTGTTGTTAACTATTAAACTATGCCTCTATCTCTGCCTCCTGAAGACTCTCACCGGAATACATGTAGAAGATTATAATGTGGTTGGAGTTTGTGTTCCCCTGTATTCTACCTCCCCCCAGGATTGGGGTATTAGATCTATACTTCAATAGTTGCCAAGAGAGATGTTCCCCATGATGTTAGAGGCTGCTAGGGGTTCCCCTTTAAATCCATACCAGGTGACGGGGCTAGCGAGGTGTCAATCTCGCTGATGGAGGCAGCGACATTGAATTCCTTTGCTAATTCCGTCTACCTGGAGCCACGTTCAAAATGAAGGGACTTTACTCCGTGTGTGTGCAAGTCTGTTCATTTCAAAAGTCCGGCGGGCTAGCACACAGATGGGTGAATTGTCTGCCGGACTGTCGAGTCCAGTGGACAATTTTGAGTCAAGACTTCTTTCTAAGTCCGCCGGACTTTTGGGACTTGTGGGCTCCGGCGGACTCTGGTCTGGCTGACTCTGGTCCCCGGACCAAGTCTGCCGGATAGTCCGATCGTGTGTACGCGGCATCAGTCACCGCTCTCTGCCCCCTCCTCTCTGCCCCCTCCCCACCCTCACTGGAGCGCTTAACTGCGGAGGCAGTGGGAGTGGACGACTCAGGCTCTCAGTGGCTAATAGAGAGGCTGAGCCAGGTGGTGGTCCAGGCATGTGGGCAGATCCCGACTTCATTGTCATAATCTTGCCCGAGCCTGAAACGGCTCTGTGATGTTAGGCGACAGCGGGCTTCAGCCCGCTGTCTGCTGAAAACAGATCACAGGAGTGAAGAACACATTGCACTGCTGTGATCCATAGGAGAAGTATAGCCAAATGAGCTTTGTTTGTACTCCTTTAATGCTCTTATATTAAAGAAACCCTTATGCAGTTTAGGATTGAACTGCTTCTCATCCAACTACAGTGTGTGGCTGCATATCCTATTTAACTACTTGGCCTTTCCAAAGGTTTTACCCCTTTCATGACCAGGGCATTTTTTGCTATTCAGCACTGTGCTACTTTAACTGGTAATTGCTTGGTCATGCAACACATCATTTAACAAAAATGATATAATTTTTTCACATAAATAGAACTTTTTTTATGGTGATATTTGATCACCCTTGGCCAAAAAGGCCACCAAAAGGCCAAAGATGTATTCTGATAAATGTCTTTGGTTAAAAAAAAAAACATCTACAAAGTATGGTATGTAGTGTATACTGGAATTTACGCAGCCATGGCTCTATACTGGGAATGGTGGTAATCAGTGACTTATTGTGGGACTGTGATATTGTGGCAGGCAATATGGAGCTAACAGGCCCCCCCATGGGAGGTACACTAACTGACTGACACTGACAACAATAGTGACACTAATACAGTAATCAGAATACACTGTCACTGTACTAATGACACTGGCTGGGAAAGGTGTTCACATCAAGGGCCTATCACGGGGTTAACGGTGTGCCTAACAAGTGCAATGTGTGTAATGTGTACTGCTTTTACTAAGAGATCTGACTGTTCTATCTCCTTTCTTTGCAGAGTGAAGAAACAGCCAGATTGCTGCTCTGTGTAAACACAGGACTCTGGGCTGTGATTGAACACAGCTGATCAGCAAGTCTCAGAATTAAATCATGTGCTGACATCTGCTGAAAATATCACACAGAAGGTGCAAGCATCTGGAAGCAAGCATTTATTCTTGTTGCTGAGCCTACTGCTCGGGCCCACAGTAAATCTACTGTGACTGAGCTTAAATTAGTTAAAGCCCTTAGTTCCCTCCCAATGCTAGCATTCAAAGATTTGTATATTGTAATCATATCCCCTTTTAAGTGACTCTTCTTCTGGTAGAATACATTTGATGTTTGTAATATTCCAAACAACTAAGGTCCTCCACCCCTCTTATTAGCTTTGTTGCCCTTCATTAGATTATGTCCATTTCAAGCACATCCTTCCTGAGGATCAGAGTAATTACCCTTTTTAATGCATGCTAATTTTCTGCTAGCGTTGCTTGCTGCAGCTTGGCATTGCAAGCTATTGCTGAGCCTGTCATCTACTAGGACCCCCAAATATCAACCCTCATCTACCATATAGCTTCCCACCCCTCTACTTTTACTAGGTCTTTTTGAAAAATTGCTAATATCCTGTTGGGGAGTTATTGTCCTCCTTACCTTTGTACTATCTGCAAAAACTGAGATTGAACTATTTATTCAAATCTCTATATAGTTTATAAACATGTTAAACAGAATTGGTCCTAGGACAGAGCCCCGGGGAACCCTACATACAACTCCAAACCATTAAGAAAATGTGGCATTACCACCCTCTGGTTGTGCTCCTACAACCAGTTTGCTATCTAGATACATACAATATTGTCAAGGCTAAAAAAGTGTAATTTGTAAATGAATCATTTATAGGGTAATGGATCAAATGACTTGGCGAAAGATACAATATATCCACAGGCCTTTTCTACCCAAATTACAGCTCACCTTTTCATAGACTGTTAAAAGTCTGTTTGGCAAGAATGACCTTTTATAAATCTATGTTGGTTACTAATGATACTATTTTCATCAGGAAATTCTTGGATATTCGCAGATTCAGATGTATCTGAATCACCTTCAGGTCTGGTGTGGATTTTAAGGGGTCCCCACCAAAACCATACCGGACCATTATCCGAACATGCTTCCTGGCTAGGAAAGGGGGAGGGGTAAATGATCCCCCCCCCCCCCCAGTTTTGACAAGTCCTAAAAAAAAATTAAAAGCTGCCCAATAACTGTTCCAATCCAGGGACACAGACAAATGACAGGTAAACTTAGGGGTGGGGATTACCTGGTGACATAATCGGATGACCCTGCCCCCATGTCTACCTCTTATTAGGCAAGTGCAATTATGAGGCAGGATTACACAGTGTTGTCCCCGGGTATTCCCGCCCCCATGTTTATCTGTCATTCGGGAATGACACTCGTCAAATAAGTATCCCATAATCATTCACAGGGGGGAGCTGGGATTCCCATATTGAGGGCTTGTGGCCTAGTACGGTCCAGGCCATTTTTTGCGATACAGCACTGCATCGCTTTAACCACTTAAGGAGCCTCTTTTTGAGATTTGGTGTTTACAAGTGTAGCGGCGGCTCCTGAAAGGCACGCGTTATGCGTTTTTATAAAGTTAAAGTTGCCTAAACTGCAGTTTGGTTTGGGTACAATTATCTAAATTGGGCCTCAGCATCAGTCTGACTGGCCTGTGAGATGTTCAGCCTGGCCACAGGGGGCACTGTCTCTTCTGGCAGGCATGGAACTATGGTCTTGTCAGGTGCTTAAGTTACTCTCTCTTGGAGCCCGCCCAGTGGGAGGGGCACTCTCACTGTGATTTCTGGGAGAGGGTATTTAAGATGCGGAGGACACGTGGTTCGGGGTTCTGGCCCAGAATGATGTGCTGACTTCATGGTCCTGGTCCTCCTGACCAGCCCCCAGGAGGGCTATGGCCTGGGGTGCGGATCCACCCGACTTTAATGTCTCGAGGTTGGCTAGCCTGAGGTAAGGAAACTAAGGAAGGATTCTGAGGTGGTTGGGTGCCGTCTCCGGTTCGGCAGATACCCAGTATACTTCCAGATTTCCAGTGGAGGACTCTTCAGAAGAACTCCACGTATGGGTTGGTTTTCTTAGCAAGAGCCTGGAAGGGCTGAAATAACCGAGAGAATCCGGTCTTGAGGATATTTCCAAGTAGGCTGAGAGATCCAGGTACCCCACAAGTGTTCTCAAGCTTAGTTTTCCTACGGGTTCTACAACAACGCCTGTGGCAGAGACATTATTTTGTACGTTTCTACAACAACGTCTGTGGCAGAGACTTGTTCCTAAGTAAGCACCAAGTTGGCTGCTAGGCCTTATAAGTGAAGGACTGTCCAACCTGAATGATCATCCAGTTGCGAATGGCTATTCTCTGGATGCAGTCAAAGTAAGCAAGTTCTTCAACATTTTCCTAACTTTGACACTAATGCCCTGTACACATGATCGGACTATATGGCGGACTTGGTCGGACAATCCGCCCATGTGTGGGCTCCGGCTGACTTTTTTCCCCAAAAGTCCGGCGGACTTAGAAAGAAGTTTTGACTCAAAATTGTCAGCCGGACTCGGCAGTCAGCGGACAATCTGGCCGTCTGTGTGCTAGTCTGCCGAACTTTTGAAATAAACGCACTTGCCCGCACACGGAGAAAAGTCTGTTCATTTTGAACGTGGCTCCAGGTAGCCGGGACTAGCGAAGGAAGTCAATGTCGCTGCCTCCATTGACACCTTGCAAGCCCCGTCACCTGGTATGGACTTAAAGGGGAAGCCCTACACCCCCCAAAGCCCTACACCCCCCCCCCCACGGATTGAGCCCATAGGAAAAGCCGTGCTCAGCCTAGCTTCGAAGCTGCAGCCCTCTTGGTACACACCCAGCTGCGGCACTGACGTTCATCATCACCACTCACCTCAACTGCTCCTGGATCTGCCTGCTTGAATAGTGGTAAGCAAGCTGAATCAGACATAGGGAGATGTGGATATTACAGTGGGTGGGGGGAGATGACGTGGATATTACAGTGGGGGGAGATGACGTGGATATTACAGTGGGGGGAGATGTGGATCAACCACACTACAAAGCCATCAGCAAAACCATGCAGCACCAGAAGTCGCATTAATGGTTAGAAGTACTTTATTCATCATTGGTTAGCAACAGCATAACAACGTTATTAAAAAGAATTCAGAGGTCATGTCATGTTCTGCAACTTTGCTGTATTTCTTTGTTCTGTGATTTATCCCTTAATAAAGAACACCTGATTGTTTAAATTCAGAGACTGATTGTACTTTAAAAGAGTTGGTCTTACATAAAATGCACACATTTACTTGTAATTAGTTTTAAACATATTGTATGGCTCTCACGGAATTATATTTATTTTTAAAATATGTGGCGTTGATGGCTCTCTCAGCCAAAAAGGTTCCCTACCCCTGACGTAGCCTGTCTGGGCTTGAAAGGGGGTGTGGACGAGCGAGTGCTCCCCCTCTCCTGAGCCGTACCAGGCCGCATGCCCTCAACATGGGGGGGTGTTTTGGGGAAGGGGGGGCCCTGCGCCGCCCCACCCCAAAGCACCTTGTCCCCATGTTGATGAGGACAAGGACCTCTTCCCGACAACCCTGGCTGTTGGATGTAGGGGTCTGCGGGTGGGGGGCTTATCAGAATCTGGGATCCCCTTTAATAAGGGGCCCCCCAGATACCGGCCCCCCACCCTATGTGAATGAGTATGGGGTACTAAGGTAAAAAGTGTAAATAAAACACAACACAAGGTTTTAAAATAATTTATTGTACAGCTCCGGTGGTCTTCCGTCTTGGGGGGTCTTCTCGCTGGACTCCTCCGCTATCTTCTGCTAGCTCTTTTACTAGTGGAGGAGCCTGGCTTTCTTCTTCTTCGTTGTCGCTGCCGCCTGGGGGTCTTCTTCCGACTTCCGGGGTCTTGTCCCCCTCTTCAGGTCTTCTTGCCGAGCCTCTGCTTTCTTCTCCCAGCTCTTTTACTAGCGGTGGCCCTGTCTTCTGTTGCCGCCACCTCTTCTTCCGACTTCGGGGGTCTTGTCCCCCTCTTTGGGGGTCTTGTCCCCCTCTTTGCTTCTTCTTGCCGGGCATCCGCTTTCTTCTCACAGCTCTTTTACTAGTGGTGGCCCAGTCTTCTGTCTCTGCCGCTTCTTCTTCCGACTTTGGGGGTCTTGCCCCCCTCTTTGGGGTCTTGTCCCCCTCTTCAGTTCTTTTTACCGGGCCTCCGCTTTCTTCTTCCAGCTCTTTTACTAGCGGTATCCCGGTTCTGTCGCCGCCTTCTCTTCTTCTTCCTTGAGATGTTGACTCAACGCTCTCTCTGACCGCAATGACAGGGACGCGTTGTGAGGCGACTTATATAGGGACAGTGGGCGGGGGTCACCGGGTGATGTCCCCGCCCCTTATGATGTCACTGCCCTGGAGGATGCTGGGGCTGTGACATCATAAGGGGTGGGGCCATCATGTGACATCAACCGTCCATTGTCCCTATATAAGTCGGCGCACAACACGTCCCTGTCATTACGGCCAGAGAGAACGTTGAGGCAACATCTCAAGGAAGAAGAGAAGGCGGCGACGGCAGCGACAGAAGACCGGGCCACTGCTAGTAAAAGAGCTGGAAGAAGAAAGCGGAGGCCCAGCAAGAAGACCCGAAGAGGGGGACAAGACCCCCGAAATCAGAAGAAGAGGTGGCGGCGAAAGAAGACGGGGCCACCGCTAGTAAAAGAGATGGGAGAAGAAAGCGGAGGCCCGGCAAGAAGAACCAAAGAGAAATAGTTTTAGATCCCTTGTTAAAGGATAAAATAGTCGGGTAGAAGGAACACACCTGACTTAACCACTGCGTGTATCTTTAACAGCTTTGCCTCCCCACGCTAGCCCGCCTTTACAAAACCCGGGCGACACACCAATGATCCACTAATGTGAGACTCCATCATCCGCAACCTAAGAAGCCAGCTCTCCCAACCTTCTTCATATACCACCATTGAAGTACAGCATTGACAGAAGGACCGATGACACCGCACCTCCCTCAGCAGCGGGCCCCGGTAACCTTTCGCCACATGACACCAGAGACCTTTCCGAAAGGTACGACTTATTTCCTACTCAGCATCTCCTACATGATTTATACCTGACTAAATCTGTCTCTGAGAAAGTGAAATTCCCTCCAGAGACCCCACAAACTTAGCCAAAGAAGAGACCTCTATCCGAAATGTCTGACGTCCAAACGATACTACTAGACAATCTCCTTCTAACTGTGGACAATTCTAAGCCCTTGTACGCTTGGTCGGACATTCTGACAACCAAATCCGTTGGATTTTGTCCGACGGATTTTGTCCAAAACTGGTGTTGCATAAACACGTTATTTCGTTACGACGGGACTGCATTCAGGCTAGTAGCCAATAGCTTTGGTCTCGCAATTTGATCTGAGCATGCGTGGCACTTTGTCCAATCGGAATTCTCTACAAACGATCGGACAAAGTCTGATCGGATCATGTTGTCGGAAAATTTTATAGCCCAGCTCTAAAACTTTGTCGGTCGGATGTTCCGACAGAAACAGTCCGGCAGATCCCACACACGGTCGGATTATCCGACAACACGGTCCGATCGGACATTTTCCGTCGGAATGTCAGACCGTGTGTACAAGGGCTAAGGGTAAACCGGTATGATATCGGATATGAGCTTCCCTCAGTTATGTTGCTCAGTTTTATCTGCATTTACAATGGCTAACCATTCACACTATGTCCCCCCCCCCCCAAAAGACATGACCTACACGGGACGATATATTCCAATAAGGCCAACCCATGGGGATTGGCATAACATGCAAGACTCATGTTTCCCCACTTCTTGAACCTTTCACCTCAGCTTAAAACAGTAATCCCTCCACTCAACCATAATTTAGCACAGACAGGCTACTGGTGAGATTGACCCGTAAATAGAAATTATATATACGACTTTAGTCTCCTCGATAGTCAAACCAACCCCTACACAGTGGACACAGACAGCCACGACTTCATCAACTACCACAAGTGCCACTGACCTCCACTGGCACACCTATGACTGTGGCACCCTAACACCTAGACAGGTGAACAGGACCTCATCCACAGCCGGAATACCTACTCTCTCATTACCCCCACACGCCACATTACACACGAATAACAACTCCTCATCATACGCTCAGAACCCACTCATTCCCACTACCGTCCTCCCCACCACAACCCCTAAAACCTTCTCCCCAGACAACTTAAGCATTGCGCAGCCAAAATCATAAAGATGGGTTCCCCACGCCCTCATGCAGCCAAACTCACAGTTAAAATCATCTTGCTTAATGTTAGAGGCCTTAACATACCAGAGAAGCGCTCTCAGCTTCTTCTTACAATGCAACGGAGTAAAGCAGACATCGTATTCCTGCAGGAAACCCATTTCCGAAACTGCACAACCACCATTTCCCCACAGTATACCACGCAACGAACTCCTTGGCCAAATCGAAAGGAGTTTCAATATTACTAACAAAGAATTGACCCTTGCAGCTTATAGAGGAGCTCCAAGATGACGAGGGTAGATTCCTCTTCTTAAAATGTTCATACGCAGGTAGCAAAATCACTTTTGCAAACATATACGCCTGTAACATCCACCAGATACCATTCTTTCATGACATTACTGACAAACTGACTTTCTTCCAGGAGGGTACCCTAATTTTAGGGGGATATTTCAATGCCCAGCTTAATCAAATCCAAGACACATCTAACGGCACCTCCTCCCTTCCATACACAGCCCTACGGAAAATTAAGACCTGCCTTTAAAAACCTACTACTCCACGATACCTGGCGCACCCTTAATCCCAATGGCAAAGATTACACCTTCTTCTCGGCACCACACAAACGATACTCAAGAATAGACGATCTATTCTTAACACAAACAGATTTGTCTATGCTCCAACAGACATCCGTTGACCCCATGCTCCTTCCCGATCACCATCCTATTTCTATGACAGTGTCATTCCCAGAAACGCTCCCTCCTTGCAAACATGGAGGCTAGATCCCTCTTTACTCACTGACCCCTCTATAGCTGCAGAGGTTAAAACTCAGCTCAAACATTTCTTCTCAGAAACCAAACCCACCAATACATCCCAACTGGGAAGTCCACAAATGCGTTATTCGTGGTATCCTCATTGTGGCGGCTGCCAAACAAAACCGAGACAGACGGAAACGGTATACTGGGCTCATCAAACGGATCCAAAAACTTGAAAAAACAAACAAAAGCGCACCCATGCCATAGATACTATGAACACCCTAATAAAAGCCAGAATATAACTATTAGATCTATTAGGCAAAAGAATTCAACACAAATATATCCTCTCTAAGAAAACATTCTACGAATATGGCAATAAAGCTAGTAGAAAGCGAGGAAGGGCCTTACAAGTGAAGAAAGCCACCACAACGATACACTCCATCACAGACACATCGGGACATAAGCTGTATCAGACCCCAGACATAGCCAATCACTTCATCAAGTACTACACTAAATTATACAATCTCCCCCTGATGGACCCATCAATAATAAAGCAACTAATCATTGACTTTTTGCAACAATACAGCCCAAATCCAATATCAGAAACCATTGCACAAGATTTAGATATCCCATTAGAAAGAAGAAATAGACCTAGCTCTGAAACAATTAAAAGCCAGAAAAAGCCCTGGACCGGATGGCTTAAGCGTAGGATATTATAAAACATACGCAGACATACTCACCCCATTCTTCATGTCGGCTTTCAACTCCCGTAGAACCCCCATGAGACCTCCTAAATGCCCATATTGCGGTAATCCCAAAGCCAGGCAAGGACCCTTCCATAGTTACTAACTATAGGCCCATTTCGCTGCTCAACGTCGACCTTAAAATGGAGGCAAAAATGCTAGCAAACCGGCTACTCCCCCTCCTTCCCCAGCTAATCGATCTCGATCAAGTGGGCTTTGTTCTGGGCAGGGAAGTGAGAAACAATACTCTCATAGCCATCAACATTCACCCCTGGCTCTCGTCTACCCACAATCAAGGATTCCTACTTTCGCTTGATGCGGAGAAGGCATTCGACAGGGTAGCCTGAGACTACATGACAGAAACCCTAAAAGCCATTGGACTGCCCACTACAATGCTAAAGTTCATACTAGCGCTCTACGCTAACCCTAATGCAAAAGTCTGAGTGAATGGCCACCTGTCGAATGCCTTCACCATTTCAAATGGAACCCGACAGGGGTGCCCCCTATATCCTTTAAGTTTTATCCCCACCCTGGAACCACTACTGAGACACACTAGAGCCAACCCTGATATTAAGGGCATAGACATTAAACACCGCACCTACAAGATGGTTGCCTTTGCAGACAACACCCTTGTCTTTCATCGGAACCACTCATGACAATTCCCAACCTACTTAAAGAGTTCAACACTTTTCAGGCCCTAACCAACCTTCTAATTAATATTGCCCTGAACATAACATTACCCCCAGACACATACACCCTATGCCAAGCTAATTTCCCATTTCAATGGAACAGCCGATCAATTACTTACCTAGGTATTCAACTCCCCGCTTCCTTATCTGACTTATAATCTCGGAACTATATCCCGCTACTAAAAAACATCATTGAAGAAGTGGTCCTCTGGACTTTTCTCCTGGTTCAACAGAGCCGCAATCATTAAAATGAATATCCTACCCAGGTTACTAAAAATCTTACAAACAATCCCTATTAAAATCCCACCTGCCTTCTTCTCAACCTATCGGAAAACCTGCACTGACTTTGTTTGGAGCAAATTACGCCCAAGAATAGGATTCCT
Source organism: Lithobates pipiens (assembly GCF_037356315.1). Classification (NCBI taxonomy): domain Eukaryota; kingdom Metazoa; phylum Chordata; class Amphibia; order Anura; family Ranidae; genus Lithobates; species Lithobates pipiens. The sequence continues at coordinate 179,933,100 of NW_027507758.1, forward strand.
GAGACTAACTGTCCCCAAACTCAAGGGGGGCATGGGCCTCCCCGACATCAGAAAATACCATCAAGCTTGCCACCTTACCAGGATCATTGATTGGACCATACACTCAAAATATAAAGATTGGGTCCACTTAGAACATTCCTTATCGTCCTTACTTTTAGCTCACTTTCCGTGGATAAACTCTCGCCACACTCCCCTTGAATGCAAACTCCACCTCCTTATCAACCCGACATTAAATTGCTTCCGAACCACATGCGGTAAACATAAAATCTCCTCTCTTAATGGACCAATGATTCCGCTCAGACTAAACCCAGACTTTGCACCTGTCGCACATACCTCCTTCCTGACGGATGGGTGGCCACATTTGACAGTTCGAGCAGAGCATTTCTTTGATAATGATCGCCTCCTTTCCCTAATCCGAAATAGCCTCCAAAATGGCCAAAGATTCCTTCCCCTTCTGGACATATATCCAACTGCGACACTTCTTTAATAAACCTAAACCCCGACCTGACTGGTCTAGATGTAATACCACATTCAAAGCCCTATGCTTAAGCGAACACCATCTAATCTCTTCCACATATACCCTATTATTCTCTGATCAAACACTGACACGATACTGGACCAACCAAAAATGGGAACAAGAACTCCAAACCGATCTCACAGATTCTGAATGGGAAAACATATACAGATACGCCCACAAAGGAACGGTAAACGTACAAGTTCAGGAAAACACCATCAAACTAATATCTAGGTGGTACAGAACACCCCTCATGCTACACCTCATTAACTCTGTCACTGTTGGAGATGCAACAGCGAAATTGGCTCGTTACTCCATATCTGGTGGACGTGCCCAAAGATCCAACCCTTCTGGATAGAAACTCACAGACTTATCACCCAGATAACTACCCACCCCCTAGATTTTTCCCCGGCTCAACTCTTGTTCCATCACTCAACCACCCCTATCAACTCCTACCACGGATCCCTGGCCATGCACATGGTCAATGCGGCTAAAATGTGCATTCCACTTAAATGGCGCTCCCCTGATCCGCCATCCACAACAGAATGGTTAAATCGTATACAAAAAACAATGACAATGGAAGACCTAATACACTAAGATAAGGATACACCCGCTAGGTTCACCAAAACATGGTCGTGTCGGCTACACTTTATGACCACTGATGAATATAAAAAGTACATGAACGGTAAAGATAGCATGAGCTGAAGCAAGATCAAAGAAATGCCAAACAGGGTATGATCTCCCAAACCCTCACCCCTCCCTCTCCCATATGGATGCACCCCACTCACCCCCCCCCCCCCCATGCAGTGACACAACACCAAACGACCCCTCCCAGAAACAGACATGATGCTCATAACTTTTCCCTTATTCCGCACACACACCACCCTTCAAAAACAGACTTTTTTTTATTTCTCGTCAGACACTCACAGCTGTCTCCGACACTAACATGGCCGAGCTAACCACCAAGCTCATAGGTTTAGAACAAGAAAATCCATGGTTACTTTCCACTAATCAACAACAGCTATGTCTTAATTTAATACAGCTGATCCGTGTATGATGTGCAATATATAAACATGAGCTCCGTGTTAAATAATGTTTGTTATACTGTTATGATGGCGGCTGCATCCGCACGTTTATGTTGGAAAATGTTTGTTTATGCTTCTGTACACATTCTCTCTAAATCTCAATAAAAACTTCTACAATAAAAGAAAATTGTCGGGTAGAAGCGGAGCTCCTATCACATGCATCCACTTAGGTCGCCAGCTTGACCACGTCCCAACTGCGACATTGCAGTGGACAGATCTGAAACTTTTAACACTTTTTTTTGGACCATTGACATTTATACAGCGATCAGAGCTGAAAATAGTCACTGATTACTGTATAAATGTCACTGGCAGTGAAGGGGTTAACACTAGGGGGCGATCAAGGGAATAAGTGTCCCCTAGGGAGGTGTTTCTAACTGTGAATGCATTTAAGACAATTGTCTTCTCCCTGTCAGTCGTGTTCGGGTTACTACATCAGAGACCCGATCAAAGCTGATTCCAGCTTTGTTCAGGACTCTGGCCAGCTGGCAGATGTGCCGGTTGGTCGCTCGGGTCTCCCGATGAGATGGGAGACCTGGACAGAGTAGCGGAAGGTGGCAAGAAGGGGGCGTCCCCTCCTGCTCCTTGTGATAAAAACCAAGCTGAGCTGCCTTGGTTGTTATCACCAGAAAGCGACCGCCAGCTCTAAAAAAAAGGTACCAGGGTGAAGCCTGCGGCTTCAGGCTTCACCCAGGAACAACCACTTCCTCAAAAAGATGAACAGGTACGTTGTTTCACATCACACAGTTGCAGCCACCACCACTGATGCTCCTTCTTTTAGGAATCAGAGGATTGGAGGTACATTGGTCACCAGAGAGGATACGGTCACTATCAGGAATTTAGGCAAAAAGGTTTCTGGAAGCACACCCTTTAAAGTAATGCCTTTTGGGCTTCCTATGGAATGGTGGCAGGAAATAGGCAATTTTACTCTTGCATAATTGCCACCCAGTAGTGGCCCCTCTCTTTCCACAGAGATTTAAACATTAAAGACCATATTTGTACCTCCAGTCATCAGTGTCTCAAAACTTTCATCAAAATTTCACTCCACCCACATACAACTGGAAGGGATGAAATGTCTCAGTTTCTTCCCATTTCTGCCTCCTCTTCACCAGCACCCCAAACTCCTACATGTATGCCTCCTCTACCTCACAGGGATTGAGACAATAAAAAAGCATCTGGTGGTGAAAAGACCTCCAGCTCCACAGAGCCTGCCTTCATATTATAACTGCACAGTTACTCATGCTGTAGGTGTATCCTCTGCAGCTGTCAGGATTTGATTTGTGTCTTAAACTCTGGTCTCCTATAGACTGCAGTGTGACTTGTATGTTCTGTTATGGTTTTTGCTTTAACTAATATAATAATCATAGTTCATGTTTTACCATACCTCTGTTGCTACTTACTGACCTTGGCCCAATACTGATTTTCTTTTTCACTAATAAGTACTGTACTAGTACTAATAAGCACTCTGCTTATTAAGGAAACACCCTGCTTGAGTGCTTCCATCAGTAAAACTGCTTCCTCCAGTCTGACCAGCAGAGGGATATATATTATTATAGCTGCATTGAATACAAGTCTAGTCGAAAATAGCTTGTAGAATCTTGAGCTTTATTGGACAGAATACAGCCTTTTCATACACATTTAACACAAGGGGTTAGATAATGAGGTAGGGCTGCTCATGGATACTTCGCCCTCCCCTATAGCAACAACTTAAAAGGGTTATGACTATCTAAAATTGCCACAAACACTGCTGCCACCTAAAAGCATATTCATATTTTTACTAAACAGAAAAGCTGCACATGCAACTGCAGGATACACAATGCATAGCATACAAAGTATAACAAAATATGCCTAAAATTTACAAACTATATATCCTTCCTAACAAATAAGTATGTGCCATGTATGGGATAGGCAAAAACTAAACAGTTACTTAACTTGGATTTTTTTCTCTTTTTATGATGCAGACATCCTCTAGGATCCAAGATCTTCTAGACTGCTTTCTGCTTCTCTGTAGTCCTTAGATCAACTCTGTCCTCAGACAAAGAGAAGCAACACTTGTCTCCAGAACAAGTGTTGCTTCTCTTTGTCTGAGCACATGGCCTGTTAAAAATTCTATCCCCCCCCTTATTACCTGCTACATCATACCCTGTTGCCTGACTTCCTGTGCTGAGCTCATAAACCAGTCCAATGGGTTAATTTGATAGGGGAGGCCTAGCTTCTAAAACAGCACATGTAACTAAAATGTTACTCCATATTAGTGCTATAAAAATCACTAGAAATAGCCTTAGCAACACAACTTACCTGCTCTGTGCAATGTTTTTTCCACAGAGCAGCCCTGATCTTCTTTTTTGCTGGTCCAGCCTTCACCCCGCTGAGGCTTGCTATGGGGGCACTCAAACAGGCTAGCTCCTGAGTTGCACACCTGTGAATGTCCATTCACACCCAGATTGCTGCTCAGCCCCACTCCCCCTCCACTCTCCCCTCATTGGCTATAATTGCTTGTTACTGCTGTGTAAGCCAATGAAGATAGAGAGACCCGGGAGATCTGCTGCTCCCATGCACATTCCTGGATCAAGATAGGTCTCAAGTAAGTATAAGGGGAGGGGGCTGGGGGGGTGCTGCATTCGGAAGGTTTTTTTTTGCCTTAAATGTGTAGAATGCATTAAGGTAAATATCCTTCTGCCTTCAGAACTACTTAAATTTTTTCCTATTCATGGCAGCACACATCCATTTCTGCCATTCACCCTAGAGTGCTAATAGAATCACAGAATTGTCATATTATTTACCTGTTAAAATAAAGTTGTGTTAAACAGGAAAACGTCCATTAGCTAGTTTCCAGTTCATGAAACCAGAAAGAAAAGCTACTTTATGCCCACACAACCCTGCAGCTCTCAGCGATGCCCCCAGTAAGTCAGGCCAAGTCAGCTGTAACTAATTTCCTCTTAATAACGCAAGAGGTGCAGTGGCAGACCTGAGCTGTCCCACATTCCCAGAGCAACCCCACTAAACCTGAGACAACGTTCCAACAGTCTAAGACATTATGGAGATTTTGTAAATTCCCAGGAGATCAGAAAACCACCCTAAAATCTTGGGTGACAAGTTTTTTGAGTGACTTGACAGGTCTGACAAGATGACTGCTAATTTATGGGTATTGGCCAGGTGGATGAATGCCTGGTTTAGATTACCAAATGGCTTTTCATATACATTATTTTTTTCTTTAAAATGTATTTGTGCTATTTTGGTGTGTGTGGGGCTATGAGAAAATGTTTTAATTTAGAGTATGCTTATTTTGATTAATTTAATTATAATAGTATTTCATCTTAGTTTAATGAATTGAATATAATGCTAAAATATTAGATTTTAGTAAGTGCAGGGTGCAACAAACAGACATCTGGGGATCCAATATAAAAAAAAAAAAAATAGGCACTTTTTAGATGTCTTAATGCTCCTTATGACATAGCAAATATCACTAACATGTCAGGTTTGAGATCACTATGTTCTAATTAAAGGGAACCTATACTTTGCCTGGAATAGGTAAAGTTACATGTTTTCTTAATTGTAGGCTCAACAAAAAGTTGCATTATGGGAGGTAAGGGGTAGTGTCACATGTTAGCCTATACCCCAAAGTATCAGGTTTTTGACATGCTACCATGATGTTATTGAATGTTGGTGGAAACAGAGGAAGAAAAGTATAAATTCTTTGTGGTCCCTACTATCAGGAAAATCAAGTAATCTATGCAGTACTGCTTTGCTATAAAGTTGCCATTAAATGTTAAAGACAATTTAATTTGTTTGATTTTACTATAATTTCAGTACATGGTAAAAAAATACAGCGGTGCAGTTCATATTTTATAATTATTCACATTACTTCTATTATGTGTTATATCAATGCAATAAATAAAAACTAGTGATGCAGTTGGGGACTGTCTTTGTTCACATTCTGAAAGTAATTTCTTGGATAACTGCAGTTAAAGCACATTAATGGTACAGCTATTAGTCCGCAGAATAAAATTTACATGTAATTTTCTTTCTATTCATATGAGGTGTTACATTTGAAGCAATTGTGCACCTACAAGTGAACTTTTTTCAGTGCCTAACCTGCTATTATGACAGGTTTTACTAACAATTACTTTATCAGGCTGAATAGCGTTGGATGAGTACTGTCCTTTATATTTTGCTTTAATATTTGTAGAATAGAAAATATATCAACCTTTAACATTTTGTAGATTATTATTCAATAAAATGTTAACAAAAGAAATTGTTATAGGAGAAATATGGAAACATCTGCAGGTTACTTCTTAAAATCTTAGTTCCTTGGCTGTTATGCTGACTTGCTCCTTAAGAACTTTCACTGTCTTTGAACAAGTATGCAGATAAGGACTGACTGACTTTTTCCACAAAATGGGTCTAGATAGTAGATAACAGTTAATCAATTGGCATTTTACAATACCTTTCAGCAAACTATTTTATGTTAAATTTTGAGGCACATCAGCATAAAAATATATTATTATTATTATTGTTATGATGATGATGATTATTATTATTATTATAATACAGGATTATATAGTGCCAACAGTTTGCACAGGGTTTTACAAAATGGAGGGAAACAGTACAGTTACAATACAATTCATTACAAGTGGAAAAGGAGGGCCCTGTTTGTTAGAGCTTACAATCTAAAAGAAAGGGTCAAGTGATACAAAAGTTAATAACTGTGGGGGGATGAGCTGATGGAGAAAGTAAAAATACAGTTCATTATTTAGAGTTAATTAGCTAGTAAATTTTAGATTAGCAACTTCAATGCTTGCAGGAGTTAATAGCACCCTATTAAAGTAGAACCAAAATAGAGCTATGTTTAACCCTGTGCTTTTTCCGAAACTCATGCTGTGCTCTAAACAGATTAAGTAAATTAAATACTTACAGAACAATATCAGCAGTCTTCCTCCAGGTCGGGTCTGGGTACAGAACTGTACATTGGAGAGGATCTGTGTGTAGGAAGAGCTGCTGATGGGCTGTTCAGGCAGTGGTTTACAAAGATACGTGGCATAACCACTCATAATTCTGTTACATGTTTGGAAATCAGTGGGGAGTTCTTTATGTGCACCTATGATCCTGATTATTTACATAGCTACACAGTTCGTCAGGTTGAAACAGCACACCTAGGTAAACCAATAGAAATTAATAAACAGACACCTTCATATACACGATCCTTTAACCAAAATTGGTCCAGGGGAAGACAAAAAACCCTAAGAAGCATGTTCCCAATCACCTAGGAAACAACTGGATATTCCTTGATCATATAACCTCAATGGCTTTTCTCAAGAGAGAATACATTCAGTTCAGTTAATCTTCCCTCAAAGTTGAGCCCCTCCATGCCTCTTGTCAGTCTGCTTGCCCTCTCTGCAGTTTTTCCAGTTCTCAGATATTCTTTTTGTGAATTGGTGCCCAAAACAGAACCACGTTTTCCAAAGTAGGTATTACTAATGATTTGTACAAGGGCAAAATTATGTCTTTCTGCAGTCTATACCTCTTTAAATACAAGAAAGTATTATGCAAGCTTTAGAAATTGCAGCTTGGAATTGCATGCTATTAAGTCTGTGATCTACCAGGACACCCTTCTGGAAAATTGACTTACCTAGTTGTTCTTCTAGAATGTATGATGCATCTATGTTTTTTTTTTTGTTTTTTTTTTAATATGTTTTTTATTGGAGAAAAAGGAACAGTACATAACAAAACGTTATATATACCATGGAAAAAGGGTGTATATGGTACATATGACTAGTCATAATAGCAAGTACAACATTTTGAACAACCTTGGGAAGGATAACAATCAAACCCTTGTTACTAAACATCCTGATAACTATTATAAAGCAAGAGGAGGGTAAGTGGGTCTCGTTGTGAAGTAACTGGATATCTAATAGGGCAGCGGGTCAGTTGGACAGCCCACGAGTAACTGATGAAAAAATATATGTGAGTTGTTACCATTGTTGAAGCAGTTACCTAAGGAAACCGGTATGGAATAATAATTTATGATAAGCTTTGATGACCGTATCTAATATGTTTTGCATAGGTTGTTGTCTGAGGCTATAACTGGTGTGTGTGTCCAGCACACCACCAAGATTTTTAAAAGAGGGGGGGGGGGGGGTGGGGGGAATTAAGAAAGGGGAAAAATTGGAGGGGGAGTGGGTAACTGCCAGGTGCCATAGCAGGTGCATATTATAAATATAGTGAAAGGAATATCCCATTTGAGGATGTGTTTCAGCATCGTAACCTATAGAAGGTATAGAGGTCAAAGTTATTATGTCGATCGGACAGTCTTTTGAGTTGGGTAAGTGGTCGCATTACCAATACTAGATTGTGCCTTGGGAGGGCCTAGTAAATGGCCAATAGGTATCTCAATTGTGAAATCTTTGTTTGTATTCATCAGTATATTTAAAGTGTAACCAGCAAGCCCATAGGGTAGTGAATTTTTGAGGTGAGTTGTGAGAGATTGCTATGAGTTCTTCCATTTCTGCAATCTTGTTAACTCTCATAAACCAATCCCTTATGGAAGGAATTCTTGGGGAGCCCCAAAGAGGGGGTATACACAATTTTGCAGCATTAACAAGCATCATGGCCAATGATTTAAAGTAGGGTAAGTTACCGGAGATATGGCAATGGAGAAGGAATTGGGCAGGAGAGAATTCGAGTTCGTATGTGGTAATTTTTGAGATCAGTTTGTGGACTTGAAGCCAGAATGATTGTATGTATGGGCATGACCACCAGATATGGAGGAGTGTCCCCCGTTCCCCTTGGCATCTCCAACATCTGTCTGACTGGGATGTGTTGAATCTGCTTAAAAGGTAAGGGGTGCGGTACCATCGTGAAATTATTTTAAAGTTTGTCTCTTGGGTGGAGACGTTTATAGATCCTCTATGAGTGTTTCGGTATATTATGTCCCAAGAGTCTTTTGTTAACTCTAGACTCAGATCTCTTGCCCAGTTATCACAGGCCCTGCCTTCGTTGGATTGGACGTTCCACCAGAACATATTCTGTATTTTGGATATAATATGGCGTTGTGATTCACTACTTAGACACATATTTTCGAACTCAGTCAACTCGTCAGAGAGACCTGATTGATTGTTGACACTATCAGTAAAGTGTTTGAGTTGCCAATAGGAAAGGGGGGTAAGTTTGTGTGCTTGCCACGTCTCAACTAGCGGTTCCCGGGGTAGAAGTTGACCGTTCCTGACTATATGGTGCAATCTTATACCTATAGTTGGTTGCGAATGTGTAAACGGGTGGCGATCCATACCAGGTGGGAAGTGTGGATTAGAGAGAACTGGCGAGAGTGGGCCTGGGTATTTGGAGAGGTGAAATAGGCGATTGGTTTGTTGAAAGCATTTCAGTGTGGCGTTTATTGTTGGGTGACTCTTAATGTTTTCTGGTAGAAGTTCGTACTTGATCCAGGGGAACCCGGCTATGGGGTGGTCAGAGAATGCATTTTCTAAAGCAATCCAGTCCTTAGATTTTTGATTCGTGTGCCAGTCTATAATACGTTGTAACTGACAAGCCCAGTAGTAGTGTTGAATGTCTGGTAAACCAATTCCCCCTTTGGTTTTTGGTTTAATCAGCTGCGTATAACTGATTCTGGGCCGTTTGAGGTTCCAAATGAATTCTCTACAAATTTTGGAGATGTTATTTAGAAAGGGCTTAGGGAGTAGGATGGGGATTGTTTGTAAGAGGTATAGAATGCGTGGTAAGATGTTCATTTTTACAATTGCCGCTCTACCGAACCATGAGAAATGGGCCTTGTTCCATTTTGTGAGATCCTCTTTGAAGGTTTTTAGTAGTGGGAGATAGTTTTTTTGATAGATATCAGATAAATTAGCGGGTAGTTGGATCCCCAGGTAAGTCAAAGCGTCTGATTTCCAGATAAATGGGAAGTTTTGCTTACTGAGGGCTACTTGTGGGTCTGGTAGTGAGATATTTAGGGCATGCGATTTAGCGAAGTTAATTTTAAGGTGGGCTATGTATTGGAAAATAGCAAAGTCTTTTAAGAGGTTGGGGATCGTAATCAGTGGGTTGGACAAAAAAAGGAGGATATCGTCTGCGAAAGCGGCCACTTTGTAACTTTTCTGTGCTATAGATATTCCATGTATATCGGGATTGTCTCTCAATCTGCGTAAGAAGGGTTCAAGTGTAAGAATAAATAGGATGGGGGATAGGGGACAGCCTTGACGCGTACCGTTTTTAATGTTGAAGGCCTCCGACAGGGTGCCATTTACTCGGACTCTCGCCTTTGGGTTAATGTATAGGGATAGAATAAGGCTTATAATGCGATCCCCAAAGCCGAAAGTTCTTAAAACCGCTTCAAGGTAGTCCCAGGCTAGCCTGTCAAAGGCCTTCTCCGCGTCTAAAGATAGGAAGAATCCCGGGGTTTTAGTGGACGAGAGCCAGTGATGAATATTGATAGCTTTAAGGGTATTATCCCTGGCTTCTCTCCCAGGGATAAATCCCACTTGGTCTGTTGATGTGAGCATAGGAATTAAGGGGAGAATCCTATTGGCTATAATTTTTGCGAAAAGTTTCAAATCGGTATTTAGTAGGGAAATTGGGCGATAACTAGAGGCCAATTCTTTGTCTTTACCCGGCTTAGGGACAACACAAATGTGTGCGTCTAATAGGGAGTTAGAGATTGTGTTAGGTTTTGCTAATAGATTAAAAGCTTTCAGGAACGGCGATGTTAGAAGGTTTGTAAAGTATTTGTAGTATGTCAGACAGAACCCATCTGGGCCGGGGCTTTTGCCTGTTTTCATATTTTTAAGGGCCATGAGATACTCACTTTCTGTTATTGGGCCATCTATTAATTTAGCTTGCTCAGGGGAAATGGGAGTAGGGCAATTGTGTTGTAGGAAATCAGCAATTATATCTCCCCGGCTCCTGCTGTCTTTGTGTGGGTGGGGTTGAGGGGGGAGGTTATAGAGGTCCTCGTAATATCGAGCAAAATGGCTCGCTATTTTCTCACTACTAGTAACAGATGTTGTCGCAGACGATCTGAGTTTATGGACTGTGTTGTTTGCTTTTTTTGTTTGTATAGCCTTAGCCAGAAGCTTACCACTTTTGTTGCTTTGCTCATAAAATAGTTTTTGGGATAGGATAAAAGTTTTCCTGGTTTTTTTCCCTAATTCTTCTCTGAGAAGATTACGGGCTTGCTCTAGTTCTTGTAGGGAATCTTGGGCTAGGGTAAGTTTGTGTATGCGTTCTAATTTGCGAATGCGGTCTAGCAGTGCATTCGTGTTATCCTGTTGTACACGTTTGCGATGAGACGCAAGTTTTATTAGCTCTCCCCTGACCACACATTTGTGGGCCTCCCACTGCATCAAATGCGGCGTATCCGGAGTATCGTTTGTTACAAAGAAATCCTGAATGGTCTTCATGACCGTGTCCAGGTATAGCTCATTTGTTATAAGAGATGCGTCTAGTCTCCAAATTTTAGATCTCTGTGCGTACTCTGGAAATTCCAGAGTAACAGTGATTGGGTTGTGATCAGATAGGAAAGCCGGTTCAATTGTAGCCTCTGATAGCAGTGGAAGGTCCCTTTGTGTTAAAAAGAGGTAATCAATTCTAGAATGTCGGTTGTGTGGTATAGAATAGAAGGTGAAATCTCTTACTCTGGGGTGAAGTGTACGCCAGGAATCATGGAGGAGGAGATTCTGAAGCTGGGTTTTAATTTGTTTAAGGGCTCTAAACGGGATTGAGGACGTTCCAGATGAGGTATCCTCCAACGGGTTAAGAGCTACGTTAAAGTCGCCGCCAAGCAGGAGGATGCCTGACTGGAAAAAAGCTAGGGACATAGCAATCTCACGAAAAAAGCTAACCTGCTTTGAGTTTGGGCTGTATATATTAGCTATCGTAATAGGATTATTCCAAATGGTACCTTTGATAAAGACGTAGCGGCCATTTACGTCAATTACTGAGTCAGTAATGGCTAAGGGTGTGCGTATTGAAATCAGAATAGAGACTCCCTTGGTTTTCGCGACTGGATTCGTTGCATGGTAGGATATCGGGAACTCTTTATTTGAAAATTTGGGTACTTGTTCAGATTTGAAATGTGTCTCCTGGAGAAGGATGACATCCGCTTTAAGTTTTTTCATATGTGTCAGGAGTTGTGATCTTTTTTCTGGGATGTTCAACCCTTTTGCATTGAGAGATATTATTTTCAGCTTGTTCTTGATGGAGGTTGTTTTTGACATAGGCATTCTGGCACGTGTTACAAAATGCTTGTAATGTGACAAGTAATTTATATGTGTTTCGTCTAGCTGGTTTAGAGAGAGGAAGATGAGAGGGGATGGGGGAGGGCGGGGGAGGGTAGGTATAAAAAGGGCAGATAATTTGCGGTATAGATATTATAGGGGAATGTGGAGGGGGGATGTGAATAATACCGACTGCAAGGATAGTCCCGCTATCCAGCCTTGAAGGAGTTGTCTCCTGTCAGGGGGGGGTCAGCACAGCTTTGAGGACTGTACTGTTGTAGGGAGCGGTAGGACCAGTGAAGATGGGATTAGGATATATAGGAGATAGATGTAAAAATAGTAATCCGTAGCTACTCAGAGGGTTATCACAGGCAATGAAAAATTTAAGGGGACAAACATATTGTAATATTGGGGTGATTAAGCTCAATTGGTAGATGCGCGTTTTAGTCTACATCAGGCAGGCGTGTTATGGTTAAGGGCCTGGTAGCCCACGTTTATTATAAGAAAACAAAATATTTAGTTCATCCAGTAATCCCACGCAGGGGTTTAAATTCATTCAGCACACAAATGAACATACCAAGCCACCTGGCTCTCAATTGTCAACAGTTCCTCTGCTTGCTCCCAACAGATTTGTCAACTCTTTCCAGCCCCCTGGACTCACCGACTTCCTTAGTCTTCCTGACTCTCAAGGTTGTCAGCCTTTCCCAGTCCCTTACACGGACTACAGTCTCCCACAGGGCAAACCACTCTTCAGCCAGCATCAAGCTGCTCACACTCCACCACCTTCCACCACAGCCCTTCATTTATATGGCTTATATGCAGCTGGGCACACACCCTGCTCGTTAACATCAAGACCCGGACACAGGGCTGGAGATATGCAAACTCTGTGTCTGCGTCTCGTTTTCCTCCAATTTCATAGGGACAGAGCCTCGCTCTGTCACATATCCCCCCCCTTTGTTTCGATCCGGAGGGAGGAACACCAGCACCCATCATGATGGTTGGGACACCTCTGTGCTGGCTGTCAACCACGTAGGCCCAACCCTTTTTCCGGGTGCGCTTCCAGGAACATTCCCCCCTGGATCTTAACAGGTTCCTATATTTTCCTATACTCAGCCTTCCTCTTCTTTTGGGGTCCCTGGGCTTATTCACTTTTCTTGGGGGAACTCTGCCTTCCTTGAGCCCTCCTTTCACCTTACAAATACCCATTTTACCCTTCACCATCGGTATTTCAGGTTTAAAACAGTTTCTCTTGGTACCCACTGCAACCAAATCATTGTTTACAGAACGAACTCTTAACAGATCACAGCTTTCCATATCATCAGTGCTTTCCAACTCAGTGTTTGTTAGAAGAAGACCTGAGGAGGGACTACATCCGACGGGACCATAGCACAGCTCCACCTCACCCGTTGTCCAACACTCCATGGGTACCTGTTCTAACAAACTACCCTGACCTAAGCATAAACCATTTTTTCCAGGTGTACACATTACATTGTTATGGCAACCAATATTAACACTTTCTTCCACAGTGTCTCCGAGCACCTTAACTTGTACCTCTGGGCCAGTGACAGAAAGCATCTCTGCTACTGCTGAGTCCATTCTGGGCCCTTCCTTCTCATGAGGCCTAGCGGGTAAGGCAGTATCTGCGCCCTCTACTGACCACTGCTCCGCCGTACCTCGGACCACACCAGCAGAGATGTTTCTAGTCATCGCATCAGACGGAGAGACCTCTGATATCTCAAGCAGTTCTCTCGCGTGCCTTCCATACCAATCAATAACTAGAAGTACGCTCACAGAGAATCTGGAGATCCTGTGCCAAATGGGTAACCATTGGTCCCGCCAATTCCACTGTTGGTCATGGTTTCCCAGCACTGCCTGTACCACTTGGCTCCACCCATTGGTGCTACGCAGCACCACCTGGTCCAACTGCGGCGGAGATACCCAAGTATACAGTAAGTTCATCTTTACCAACTCTAGCATTTCTAGTAAAGTTTCTGTCATCTCTAAACATCCCATGTCTAAACACCAGAACTTTCTAGGGTCTTCTACCCTGTCCAAGACATGGAGGGGCTCAGCGACTGCAGGTTGAGAGGGTGAGACATTTGAAGAGACCTCATCCTCCTTGGAGGTACTCATCACAGCCTGTTGTTCCCCTGGAGAGCTGTCAGACACATGTCTCACACTTAACCCTTCTGCACCAGTGTTGGTGAGCCTCTGCAGGTCATTACAAGTCACACTATCACTTTGATACTCAATATCATTTAGCTGTGGAGCTGTGGACAACACATCTGCGATGCCAGTGCCCTGAACTGTTTCTTCAGAGGGGAGGGCAGCAACCTTTGCAGGGACCAGGACGCCCTCAACCACCAGCGGCTCTGCGATCCCCCTGTCTGGCATAGCAGTTGTGTCCACACCCTTGTTATTTAAGCTAGCCTTACCCAGCATGGCTAGCAATTGTTTGGCCCAGCTGTCCCAGTCCATTGTGGTTCCACCATGGGCGTTCCACAGTGTTGCATCACCTGCTGTAGAAAGCCGCACAGAAACATGGGATTCATTAGCTTTAACTGCACATTCCTCACTTCTATATACATCATTTTGTAACACCCTACTTTTATCAACGTTGCATTGGGGTGATGCTTCATCACCTAAAGCTTGGTGCAGCACACCATTTTGAACACCTTTTTCTGGTGGCATTACAGACACATTCAGCTTTGTACACTCAACTTTTGCAGGCTGAATTAACCCCTTGCCCACTGGGCTACCTGTAGGGTTGTGGGGCTGCGCCCACACACTCCCACTGTGTGAATTAGTCCCCCCTTGTTCCACCAGCATAGCACCAGAGCCATCCTGGACAGCCTCTGTCTCCAGCACATGGAGACCCCATGAGACTTCCATGGACAATCCTGTGCCTCTGCCTGTCATGGGAGATCTCCTACTCTCATCACTGGTAGTGAACACATTACCAACCTCACTCTCAGATATGACATTACAAGAAATACATGTTTCAATGTCATTACACTCAGCACGTTTAGCAATAGTATCACTTTTGTTAGTACGATCATTAGCATTCTCATTACATGTAGACACAACTGCTGTTTTTGTGGTTTGTTTATGAGCCACCATAACCTCTGAGCGACTCTTCACAGCACCTGCTCTCTGTAAAGGGGCACTTTTGCCTATTTGGGCAGCTCCATAGCTGACCTGGGAAACTCTCTGCTCCAACACTGCAAGCTCCTTGGAAGTTTCCCTGGGCAACCCTGCAGCAGCTGTCACTAGGGAACATGGTACCAGCACTGTTTTGGTCACCCCTAGCTCAATTTTCCCAGCCATCTGCTGGATCATAGCAGGCATATGCAGAGTCCCCATGTCCTTTTCAGTCTTTAGCCCTGCGTCTAGTTGGGCTTTATGCTGCGCCTCCCCACTGCTCTGGGTAGCACAATGCAGAAAGTCTATGTCCATTTGTACTGCGGATCTCCCCACTGGACATACTCCCACTTCACTGGATTCAGCATCATAAACTGAAACAGTCTTACCAGTTCCTGCAGCTGATGTCATAGCCTTCACTTGAGTGCGTTGTCTCACTGGTGTGGTGTCTCCACAGGCTGACTCCCCCATGTGGCCAGGGAGCAAAACTGCAGCCTTTCTGGACCCACTGACGCCCCCTGTAGGTAACACAAGATCCTTGTTGCTAGGGGTAACTGCAGACTTGCGCTCCAAAGCTGGTTGGCTATACCTCATGCAGGATTCAAGCTGATGTACTCTCCTTTCGGGACTGACCCCTTTGCCTAAGCGGCCATGACAGAAAACCTTACGTTTCTCTGGATTTCCAATTCCTAGGACTTCCGGCGACACTTCTCCCATCCTGGAGCATTGCTGGCGGCCCATGATCCGATGGAACTCTCCTCTAAGAAGGATTTCCTCTTTAAACTTGCGATAGTCATCCTGGTCCCCATCCATCAAATGGTAAACCGACCGGAACTCTATCCGCAATAAGGTTTGCAGCAGTTTTGGCCACCGGTCCCTAGGCCATTTTCTCTTTACAGCAACTTTTTCAAATCTTACAAGGAAGTCTCCCACCTCCTCTGTAGGCAGCATGGGTTGCACATAGTCAGAGGCCAAGATCTCAGCCCCTTGCAGTGCACCCGACTCTTTGCGATTACGCTTGAACCATTCATTCGCTGTCTCACATGTCACTGGCCCCTTTTTACTGGTCCTACAAGGTGGAGACATCTTCTCAGACCATGCTGAGCTCACTTCTTGTCATCTCCTCCATGACTGGCTCTCACTCGTTGCCATTGGATACCACTTCTGAGGACACAGCTGATCACAATCATTAGTAGATGAGCTCCAGAATTCATCAACCGCCCATCCAGCTTGGTTATTCCACAAACATTCCTGTGACAAGGGGCAATGGGCAACAGCATGCCCCCACTCACTACAACTAATGCAGCGCAGAGGCCTCCTTGCGTCATGCTGTGGCACCTTTGGGCTCAGGCTGCCAGGAACAACATCCTCTTTAACTTGATTAAACATGAACTTCTTGCTTTTTGACTGCCTCATTCTTGCAATCACATGCACACAGCAGCTTGTAACAGTTCTCAGCAGAGAAAGGAGAAAAAAAAAATCTGATGTTTAATTCTTCCTTCACAGGTACACAACCTGCATGCAACACAGTCCATCAAATAAACGTATACGCAATGCTGTTCGCCTGGCTGCCACACACAGCTAGCAGTAGTTCCTGATGCGACTCACCATGGAGCAAGGACCCGGATTCCACCGTCTACATGCCCGCATTCGAGCACCACTTGTAATATTGGGGTGATTAAGCTCAATTGGTAGATGCGCGTTTTAGTCTACATCAGGCAGGCGTGTTATGGTTAAGGGCCTGGTAGCCCACGTTTATTATAAGAAAACAAAATATTTAGTTCATCCAGTAATCCCACGCAGGGGTTTAAATTCATTCAGCACACAAATGAACATACCAAGCCACCTGGCTCTCAATTGTCAACAGTTCCTCTGCTTGCTCCCAACAGATTTGTCAACTCTTTCCAGCCCCCTGGACTCACCGACTTCCTTAGTCTTCCTGACTCTCAAGGTTGTCAGCCTTTCCCAGTCCCTTACACGGACTACAGTCTCCCACAGGGCAAACCACTCTTCAGCCAGCATCAAGCTGCTCACACTCCACCACCTTCCACCACAGCCCTTCATTTATATGGCTTATATGCAGCTGGGCACACACCCTGCTCGTTAACATCAAGACCCGGACACAGGGCTGGAGATATGCAAACTCTGTGTCTGCGTCTCGTTTTCCTCCAATTTCATAGGGACAGAGCCTCGCTCTGTCACAATATTCATTAAAGGGGAATACATACATGGGGAATATTAAGGCACTTTGTAAGTCACAGGTGTTCAACGTGTATAAGGTGCGCTTGATTTATATAATGGTGGAAGGCTAACATTCAGGAGAGAGAGTAACGACTAGGTCTAAATTTTGATGGACTCTAAGAGGATACCCCTAAACCGATGCAAAATTAAGATCATGAACATAGGAATATTACAGCTGAATGTAGCTCAATAAAATATAGTACCGTCTTGAAATATAAGCGAATACGTATAACTTTTATATTGAACAGACACCACTTATAAAGAAGAAGGAACCCAACTAAAAGAACCAAGAGATTCAAAGAAGTTCAAGGTCCACATTCAGGAGTATTAAACAAAATAGCTAAACATCTTGAACGGTAAACCCTGTCACCCCAGCTACCAGCATCATGTAGTGGCTACACAAGCGGGAAATCATCTGTAGATATTACCATCTCGTATATGGGAGATGGATGGGTATAGAATGTAACTTGCTAAGTGTCTGGGTGACAGGATAAACCTCTAGGGACATATGTTCTTCAGGACATCTCTGAAATGGAACATGACATTTGTAGAGGTAACCGGCTAACAGTATTAGCAAATAAAACCTGGTGTTTCAGGAACTCTTTTGAGGGGGGGGGGGGGGATACAACAGTTAGATTTTGTTCTCCAACTAAATAGTCTTAACCCCCTTTTAATAGACAGCGCCGTCCTGGCCTGTAATAACGAGTGTAAGAGTTCCAAATCTGCGGGGAAAACAGATTGTGAGCTGCGACTGTTCAAGCTGTTTCAATCTGGTCCAAGTCACAATATTGGAGTATTCTAATGCAATGGATAAGATAAGGAGAGATTTGACACTCCCCTGGCCCGTTTAGCGGTAGACGCTTTGGGAGAAGGGCGTTTCGTGTCCAATAATAGAGAAGTCATCTCTGAATGTGTAAACGTAGAAGGTGTAGGATTTCTCTAGTTTGAGGAGATACTGTTATAGCACGTGTGACAAAATGGAGCTTGACATACCTTAAGAACGGGGTAATCTCAGCTGAATGCAAGAGGAAACTAAGTTCAGTCTTTCCTAGCCTTTCTGTGCACCGGGGAGGCCGGGACACTACCTTCTCTCGGAGAGCGTCGGTGCGCTGGTGCGGGCGAAACGCGGTTGGAGAGCCTTCGACGTCTGGACGCTGAAGGATTGTCGCGGTGCTGTATCTCCATTATTTCTTCACGTTGCGGAGCGTCAGAGCGTGTTTCGTAGTGCCAATCTGGGATAACGATTGGCGGAATACCCAAATTTTCGCAGAATGTGGTAGCGTCTCCAGGGTGTCTTATGTACGCAAATCGTCCTCCAGAGCCCGCCTGTAGGCAAAAGGGGAACTTCCACCTATAGGGGACGTTTCTTTCCCTCAGGGCGTCTAGTATCGGGCGCAAAGCTCTTCTCTTCTGCAGGGTGATTTGAGATAGGTCTTGATACAAGTTGATTTCTGCCCCTTGAAACAAAACATGTCTTCTGAGCCTGGCTTGTTGCATGATGTCCTCCTTCAATCTGAAGTTAGTAAGACAGCCGATGACATCTCTTGGAGGGTCCGTGTCTCTGCCTCTGGGACGCAGAGCCCTATGAAGCCGTTCCATATCTATAGGGAAATCAAGGGGACGACCCAGGAGGTCATTGAAAATGCTTAGCACTGCTTGGGGCAGGTGTTCAGAATCGATCGCTTCAGGAAGGCCTCTGATTCTAATGTTGTGACGGGCATCTATATTTTTAGCCCCTCAAGTGCATAACTTTAAATTTATAAACAGTAAACCTAATTTTCCACATAGTTGCCCAATCAAACAGTGCATTAAGGTCTGCTTGTAAGTTAGAGACATCCTATAAGGACGTTATTCCATTACATAGCTTGGTGTAGTTTGCAAACACAGAAATTCTGCTTTTAATTCCAAACTCTATATCATTTATGGTAATAATAAGGAGTTCCAACACTGATCCTTGGGGTACACCACTGATATCATTAGACCATTCAGATTTTAAATTAGGACTTACAACTCTCATAATTTGGTTTATTAGCCAGTTTTCTATCCATTTACAAACTACATGTTCTATGTTTATGGACCTTTTACTTACACAGTATCCGTGCATGGGGAACTGTGTCAAATGCTTTTGTATACTATATTCACAGCCACTCATTTATCTATCTATGTTTTTGCTTATTTCCTCATAAGAAAGCACATTTGTTTAGCAACTTTGGTATTTCATAAATCCATAAGTCTATTGCTTAAACTTTTGTTTTCTAGCAAAAACTCTTCTATGTGGTCTTTTATTACATTTTCAAGTATCTTCCCAGCTATAGAAGTTACATTAACCAGTCTGGGCACTGGACATCTGGGGGTTTGGGGACACTTGGGGACTGGTATAGTTGAAAGCTCTATCTGCTTATGGCACACCCTTTAACCATCTCAGCTCCTAGTATATCGGCGACATCAGATCATTTAGATATGTCTTGTTCCTCCAGAATAATGATCTTAAAGCTGCAGTATAATCATAAATAATACTGTATGTTAAAATTTACAACAATGAAATATACCTGAAATGCACATTTGAAAGAAATGCAATTACATATCTAAATACTTGCTAGGGGCATGGTCTGACGCAATGCAGGATAGCTAATGAAGCTCCTGCTACACCTTGATCCAAACTGATCCTACATCACCTCTAAATATAGTGACAATGGGGAAAAAAACAGGAAGCACCGCTAAACAAAACCCTTCCATCCCAGCTTCATCTGCCTCGAGGAACATCTCAAACCTATGCTGGTCCTGGCCACATCAACAACTTCCACCACCTGACATGTCTCCCTACAAGATGGTGCCTGTCGATGCCTCCTGATGAGGAATTCAGTCAAGAGTTGCTGCTAATCATGGGAGACATTGTAAGAAATCACAACCATTACAGTCAGCCTTTAACGTTATCAGACATGAACTTTGTAGCGGCAAACATTACAATAACTTCTCAGCTACAAATACTGACTTAAAAGCAGATTTTCTATCACTACCTGAGAAATTGACAGACAAACCAGGCTGGGAGAACATTAAAAAAGTAATCTTCAGGATAGAAAAAGTGGCTGATCTAAATGCTAATCATTTGATTACAGCTAACAGGCAAATAAAAGTACTTTTACAAAAAAAGGCAGATGGAATAACATTAGGGAGGAAAGAATACCAAAAATCTTCATGCTTGAACAGCTTAAACTGCCAATCAATGTTTAATAACCAATTAGGGTGCTCCAGACGACGTCACCTATGATGAAACACGTAGGGCAGGGCTAAATGCTGACGTCATTGCATTTTTGAAATCCCAAAAGTGTGGGTGTTTGTCCTACTGCCAACAAGGAGTTTCATTGTTTAACTCTAATTCTTTCATCATGATGTTGATTTTAACATTTTAATAAACAATATAAAAGGGTTTTACATGGGGGGCGGCAGCCGAAGGAGATGGCCGCGTGAGGAAAGAGCTCCAAATGTTCCAGCTCTCCCGGCCTACCCAAAGCGACTCAGAGCGACGCTACAAGAGCCCACAGGTACCTGACGACCCCGTCTACACTGCTGCGGACATGGGTAAGAGGAAACCCAAGGGGGGCCCTAGAAAACAAACTGACTTCTTTGTGTCGGCTAGCACGCCGAGAGCCCAGGATGGCGGCGCTGCATATAGACAACAGCATGCCATGAAGAACGGCACACAAGGAGATAAGAGGGACAGTAATAAACCCCCCTCTACTTCTCCCAGCCACAGCATCCATTCTTCCTCCTGCAATACCCCATGACAAAGCCCGCAAAAGGCTACACTAAAATGCTCCTCTGCCCACACATGTGCAGGAGAAAGACAGGAGGGCCATACATCCCTGAACAGCACTGCTGAGTTCTATGATCAAATCAATGATTTTTTAACTACTGGGCAGCGATACCACCGACTAAACTCCTTGTTACAAAAGATGGCCACACCTACGTTATCAGATCACTGGAGGAATGTCTTCAACTTACAAAGAAATAGGGTCTTCTTCCAAATAAAGAAGAAACCGCACTGACTACCAATACACCTGGGTGCATATCACCGGAATGGAGACAAGTCGACACAAGCTGACCCTACACTTATACATCCTCTATTAAGGTTCCATACAGGCCCACTGCTCAACAAGGCTGGAAACAATGCTGGTTACTAAGAGCTAAAACCACCAAATGCGATATTTTTCACACATTGAGGATTATTTCCTCACTATTTTATGTTATTTCTATTACTTGGTTATTGACTTTTTTGTTTCTCTCTTTTATGCTTTACCACCTATGGTTACACACGGAAAACATAATGATAACTCCCTGTAACCTATTTTCTACTCGTCACCACGGCATGAACTACCCTATGATAACTCTAAGGAGACCTTAACTTCAAATGCAGGTACTTATATCAATAACCACCTAATTTTTAACCCAAAGCTACCCCGTACAGCAAGCTCCCCCTGATAGACAAGGGTCCTTAACTTTGTGTCCATGAATGCACAGAGCCTCAACAGCCTTTTTAAAAGAAGGGCAGTGTGGCAACAGGCAAAAACCCTGAAAAGTGACATCCTGTGCATTCAGGAAACCCATTTTGCACAGCATAAACAACCATTGTGCACAAACAAACTTTACCCCCAGGTTTTTAAAGCTTCTGGCCCAAACAAAAAGTGGCGTCCTGATCGCAATTAGCCATACTGTTGCCTTTTTACTTTTTTTTACTTCTATGCATTAAGGTGAAAAAACATCCAACAACGCTGCCCCCCCAGCCCCCCCCCCCCCCCCCCCCCCCCCTGTTTTACTTACCCAACCTCTCGAAAGTCCAGCGCTTGCCTCGACATCCTCTTTGCTGCTCAGCCTGGCCGTTGATTGGGTTACAGTGGATGGATTGAAAGCAGTGCAGCCATTGGCTCGCGCTGCTGTCAATCACATCCAATGATGTGGCCCGCTGGGGGGCGGGGCTGTGTGATACAGTGAGTGGCTATGGCCACCGGCAGTATCACAGGAGCGTGCCCGCAAGCACTCCTCATCATGCTAGGGGGCTTGCATGAAGGTGAGAAGTCCTTGCGGGGGGAGCCGAGACAGCCGCCGAGGGACCCCAGGAGACCAGGTTTGGGGTCACTCTGTGCAAAATGAGCTGCACAGTGAAGGGAAGTATAACATGTTTGTTATTTAAAAAAAAAAAATTCCTTTACAACCCCTTTAAGGATAATGCGGGAAGATTTATTATACTGGTCTGTGTACTTTAATTAATCTTTACGCTCCTAATTGTAGTCAACTGCCTTTCTTGTATGCTCTCAGAAAGAAAGTTGAGACTATTAAGAAAGGTTTACTGATGTATTATGGAGATTTTAACTGTGTACCTAATAAACAGTTGGATTGCTCTGCCCCACAGCGATCAGCACACAGTGAAATCCAACCATTTTTACACTCATCTGATATGCATGATATATGGCATTGTGTCCATTCTGAATAAAAAGATTTCACTTATTTTATTATTCTGCTCCCCATCGTACTCAAGAATCGATCTGTTTGTTTCTGACCTACCTTTTCTAAAAAATGTTGTGTCGGCTAAAATTCATTCAATCACTTGATCTGATCAAGCACCGATTTTCATATCAGTCAAAGAGCAAAATTTGGTGGTACCAGTGCATTTATGGCAGAAAAATATATCCATAGTTAATAATCATAAATACAGGAGTAGCCTGCAGGATCAGATCAAAGATTTTTTCCTCTACAACAAGAAGCCTGACACCTCTTTTTCTCTGTGGGGTGCCCACAAAGTGTACAGCAGAGGCCTGCTCCTCCAAGCAGCATCAAGAGAAAAAATAGGAAATCACAAGCATTGATGACACTGCTAACAAAACTTAAAACCCTTGAGATGCAGCACTAATCCAGTCCTACACCCCAAGGTATAATCTGAATTGTTCCAAACCAGACAAGATGTACGTTCACATTTAATTCATCATTATTACCTACAGAGACTTAAAGCCACCCAGTACATCCAGGGAAACAAAGCTGGCAAATTTTTAGCAACTTATATCCACAAAAAACAACATAAATCAAAACTTTCCCAAATTATTGACCCCAACATGGACAAACCAGTATACCACCACCTAGATATAGCCAATGCATTCTGCTCTTATTACAAACAACTATACAATTTTAAATCAGATACCTTAACACCTCAACCCTCTGATATAGAGATCAACAATTTTCTTCAATCTATAAATCTTCCCTCCATAACTAAATAAATCTCCAGGTACTGATGGCTTCTCGGCCGAGTACTAGAAAGCCTTTCAAAAGATACTAGTGCCATACATGAGCAAACTCTTTCAAGAAGCTACAACTTCAATCTCATTTCTGGAAGAGATGCTCCAAGCGGTTATAGTGGCCCTCCCAAAACCAGGAAAAAAGCCAGATGATCCTCAAAACTTCCACCCTATATCCCTTCTCAACATGGACTTGAAGGTATACTCAAAAATTTGAGTTAATTGTTTAGCAGAAGTTACTCCCAAGTTAATTAAAGCAGATCAGTTGGGATTCGTGAAGGGCAGAAAAGCCCCAGATGGCACCCGTAGGATGTATAATCTACTCAAAATTGTGGAAGCTCAAAAGGTGCCCACAGTGTTCCTGACACTCGATGCTGAAAAAGCATTCCATCGGGTTCACTGGGGGTATCTAAAAGCGACACTCGACAAGTTTGGCTTTGCGGGTCCTATCTGTTCGGCTATTTCATGGCTATATACAGTCCCAACAGCATGGGTGTACACCTCCAATGCCATGTCAGACAAATTCTATATCACAAATGGGACCCGCCAGGGATGTCCTCTGTCCCCTTTGATTTTTTTCAGCGGTGATGGAGCCCCTGGTGGAAGCAATTCGGCAAGACACTTTAATTAAAGGCATCCAAATAGCTGACACAGACCATAAAATTAGCTTATTCGAGGATTATGTGGTTCTGACCCTAACCTCACTGGCGACTTCCCTTGACAGTATTCAAAATCTACTTAATCCTTTTGGAAGAATATCATACTATAAACTTAATGTCAATAAATCCTCTATCCTTCCCATGCATATACTTGCCCCAAATCTCAATAAATTAAAGTCAAAATTTCCTTTCCAATGGGCCACCAAAAATCTGCAATATCTAGGGATCAATCTATTTTATCCTTCCGATTCTATATATGAACATAACTACCCTGCCCTTATAAATACAATTAAACAAGAACTAGCACATATCTCTTCACATGAGCTTACCTGGTTAGGGAAAATAGCTGCTTTAAAAATTACACTATTGCCAAAAATCGATTATATTCACACCATCCCCATCTGCTTACCTGAATCTCTCTTTATTACTGTCGAAAAGATGTTTAGGAAATTCATATGGGCTGGTAAATTACCAAGGCTCTCCTACACTATACTACTCAAACAAAGGAAGAAAGGGGAGCAGGATTTCCCAAATTGCGCAATTATTATTACGCAGCACTATTGGACCAAGCCAAGTCGTGGTTTGATAGCAAATCTGATAAACTATGGGAGCAAATAGAATGGACGTTTGTCACACAAAGAGATCTACCCTCACTTTTACTGGCAACATCAACACAAAGACCACTATATTACCCCAAGTTTCTCTCCATTGATGCAACACTACTTGCCTGGAGGGCTTTAAATGGATGAATTGATAGTAGTAAACACCTACATAGAAAATAGATCACCTTGGGTATGTACGAATACCTGATTCCTACTTTGAAAATAACTGACGGTTCCTATTCAAAAGATACCACTTACACACAATTTCTATCCAAATGTTTCTCTAGGAAATCATATGCAGATATCCAATTGCACCATTACCATATTAAGAACCCATGCTCCCTCTTCACACTGTGACCAGTCTTATGGGAGTACCTGTCTACCTCATTCCCTAAACCTAAAGGTCTCTCCTGGTTCTATCAAAAACTACAAAACAACTCCACTCATACTAAAACCTCAAGCATTATAAATTGGGAAAGGGATCTTAAAGCTTAATTTGCCTTAACAGAATGGAACAAAGCAACTCAATCCACTTACAATTATTCTCACTGTACGAACCATTGGGACTTGGCCCTCAAGATATTATACAGGAGCTATTTGACACAGTGAGGTTCGCACACATCTTTAAAGGGGCTACTACCTCCTGTTGGAGAAACTGTGGCTCTAAAGGGACAATATTCGATATCCTATGAGAATGTAAATCGGTGAGAAGTTTCTGGAACTTTTGCCCCTAATCCCGCATTGGCCCTCCTCAATTTATGGATAAATAATATACCCACAAAGCACAGATGTGTAATTACCCATGTCCTTATAGCAGCACGCCTAACCATTACCTCAAAATGGAAAATAGATGCAATACCTAACATATCCACCATAATAAACAAAGTAAAAACCCAATATCTCTATGAAAAGTTCTTTGCATATTCATCCAACTCAGTGCTTCTGTTCACAGCTAAATGGCTGACATGGTCCACAAGATTTCCAGAGACTCCTCCTTGATATACCAGCATAAGATTTAATGATAATGATTAACATCTCAATAGTGGTAATTCCTAGTTTTTGTTTTATTTTCTTTACTTATTTTATTATTTCACTAACTTGTTCCTTATTCGTTTACCTTGTTTTGAAGTACAATTATAAGTATATATACCGTAATGCAAAAACAACAAATATTGATCGATAATGGGTAATTGTCCTGTTGCTTCATGTGCACAGGTGAACTATGGGAGGGGCTGAGTTGTCTTCCTCCCGGGCACAGTTAGGCCGCGTACACACGCGGGGACTGTTCGCTCAACTTTGTCCGTCAAACAGTTTCAGCAAACAGTCCGCTCAAAATTAGCATGGACGGACTTGGCCACACACGACGAACGAACAGTTCGCTGAAACCGTGCGCGATGACGTATGTCACGTACGACGGGACTAGAAATAGGAGGTCCAAGGCACAGCAAAGCACCCTTTGGGCTCCTTCTGCTGACTTTGCGTTAGTAGAAGTTTGGTTAGAGACGATTCGCGCTTTTCAGACTTCAGCTTAATTTGTCCGTTTGCTGCGGCGCAGTCTACCTGTGAGGTTTGTATCTGTCTTTCGGTACGCGTGGATCAGTTGTACCTGTTATTAGGCGCTTCTGGTCCGCTCGTTTCTGGGTTTCAGGTCGTTCTTCATAGGTCTGGCTGTTCTTCAGTGCGTTCAGTTGAGCTTGTCTGTCCAGCCGACCGTTTCAAAGCCATGGAGTGTGGACGTACTCGGGAACGAGTTCATGCTATATGGGGGCTTGGTGTTGGGGTTAATACTTTGACCCGAGCCCAGTCTGTGAACAGGGTGAGGAGGAGTTCATGGACAAAGAATTGGTTGCGCCAGCGTGACCAATTCTCGCATATGTCTTTACTCCGTGAGATCCGTGAGAATAATCCTGATGATTTCAGGAATTATCTCAGGATGACGGACCCCGTTTTTCACCGTCTGCTGGCTTTGCTGACCCCTTATATCAGCAGGCAGGATACCTGCATGCGGCAAGCCATCACTCCGGAGCAAAGGCTCGTCGCCACGTTGCGCTACTTGGCGACAGGGAGAAGCCTTCAGGACCTCAAGTTCTCGACAGGCATCTCCCCCCAGGCTCTGGGGATCATTATTCCAGAGACCTGTTCTGCCATTATTCGGGTCCTGCAGAAGGAATATATGAAGGTAAGTTTGTTCTTTTAATATTGCATTGTATGTTTGTATTAATTTCACCATGACTTTTAATATCCATGACAGGAATATGATGTGAATGTCCCCTTTATATGAATGCATGCAATTTTTTTTTTTTTTTGTGTCATTTTTTTTTCTTTAAATGTTTTTTTTTTTGTGTCATTTTTTTTTAGCTTTTTACCTTTTTTGTGTATACACCCTGTGTGTGGGGAGAGAGAGAGAGATAGAGAGAGATAGAGAGAGAGAGAGAGAGAGAGAGAGAGAGAGAGAGAGAGAGAGAGAGAGAGAGAGAGAGAGAGAGAGAGAGAGAGAGAGAGAGAGAGAGAGAGAGAGAGAGAGAGAGAGAGAGAGATAGAGAGAGATATAGAGAGAGATATATAGATATATAGAGAGAGATATATAGATATATAGAGAGAGATATATAGATATAGATATATAGAGAGAGATATATAGAGAGAGATATATAGAGAGAGATAGATATATAGATATAGATATATAGATATATAGATATAGATATATAGATATATAGATATAGATATACAGAGAGAGATATATAGATATAGATATATAGAGAGAGATATATAGATATAGATATATAGATATAGATATATAGAGAGAGATATATAGATATATAGATAGAGATATGGATTGTCAACTCATTAATTATTCCCCCCACTCAAATTTGTTTCATGTGTTGTATACTTAGTAATTAGTCCCCCACCCAACTCAAATTTGTTTCATGTGTTGTATACTTAGTAATTAGTCCCCCCCCCCACTCAAATTTGTTTCATGTGTTGTATACTTAGTAATTAGTCCCCCACCCCACTCAAATTTGTTTCATGTGTTGTATACTTAGTAATTAGTCCCCCCCCACCCCACTTACCCACCTAATTTATGTCCCCTGGTCCATCAGAGGGCTGATTAATCTGTGAATTGGTCCGCCTACTTTTTTTTTTTTTTCTTGGCAGAAAACAAATTTGCAAGATTTCTGTTTAACTGTTGTTCCA
This sequence comes from Lithobates pipiens, assembly GCF_037356315.1. Taxonomy (NCBI): domain Eukaryota; kingdom Metazoa; phylum Chordata; class Amphibia; order Anura; family Ranidae; genus Lithobates; species Lithobates pipiens. Next base: position 179,961,044 of record NW_027507758.1, read on the forward strand.
AAATGTTTTTGAATTTTATTTGTTATGAATTGTTTTTATTTAATGACTAATTTTTTTTTTTTTTGTTTCATGTGTTTGACTCCCCAGCTTCCTTCAACGCCACAGGAATGGCAGACTGTGGCTTCCCAGTTCGCTGCCCGTTGGGTCTTCCCCAACTGCGGAGGGGCCATCGACGGGAAACATGTGAGGATTGTGCCCCCACCCCATTCGGGGTCCTACTATTGGAATTATAAGGGGTTCCATAGTGTGGTGCTAATGGCGGTGGTGTCGGCACAATGTGACTTCCTTTATGTGGATGTGGGGAAGAACGGCCGGATGTCTGACGGAGGAGTCTTTAGGCAGACCGAGTTCTGCCACCGTCTTACCACTGGTGGCCTGGACTTGCCACCAGATGCCGAAAATGTGGAGGGGCTCCCGTTTGTTTTTCTGGCTGATGAAGCGTTCGGTCTGAGTGAACATCTCATGAGACCCTTCCCCCAAAGGACCCTCACCCCGGAGAGGAGGATTTTTAATTACCGGCTGGCCAGAGCAAGAAGGGCTGTGGAGAGTGCCTTTGGCATTATGGCCAGCCGGTTCCGTCTGTTACTGACAGCCATCAACCTGGCAGAATATAAACTCAACTATGTTATTCTGTGCTGCTGCATTCTTCACAATTTTCTACGGAAATTTTCTGGTAACCAGTACCTGCAGCCTATTGGGCCTGAGGCCGGACTCAGGCTTCCAGAACTGACAGGGCTGGATCATGCCCTTCCTGGCTTAGCCCCCCAAACAGCATGTGAGGTGCGTGACCGCTATGTCAGCTATTTTAATGGTAGGGGGGCTATTCCAATGCCAGCTGACCAATAAAAAAATATTTTTCTTGAAATATGTCTTGTCTGTTCAAATTTTGAAGTTTGGTTCTTGTTTGCTTTTCACGTTGCTTGTATCCTACATTGTCCTAATTCAGGGATATGCAATTGGCCAACCTCCGGCAGGTGCAAAACTACAAGTCAATCATGCCTCTGGGTCTCATGCTTGTGGCTGTCAGTCTTGCTATGCTTCATGGGACTTGTAGTTCTGCAACAGCTGGATTTCCACTAATTGCATATTCCTGTCCTAGTGCATTTGTATAGCAAAGTGGTTTTTGGCAATAGGAAATAAGGCCCTTTGTGACAGAAAACACAAAATGACTTCCCAAACTGGTATTGAGTATTGAAAGAAGTAGACACACACATTTTTTTTTTTTTTGATTTTTTAATAGTGCACATTCCAACCCGTGCCTCTTATTTAGATCTTTTTTTTTTTTTTTGTGTTTTTTTTTTTTTTTATTCTTTTTTTTTTTTTGGGGGGAAATTGTTTTTTAAAATTATTTTTTTTTATATATTTTTTTTGTTTTTATAAATTATTTTTTGTTTTTTTTTTCTTTTTTTTTTCTTTTTTGGTAAACATAGAAATATATAAATATATCAAAAATGCAATTATCACAAAAATAAAAAAAATAAAATCAGATTTTTAACTATTTACATAAAACAAGGGGTAAAGCCAAATTTTGAAGATGCACACCAAAAATTGGTAATGTCAACATGTGCTATGTACCATCATGAGTGATCAATGGACGTGTTTGGTGTGTGCAATCCCTTCCTCTCACATACTAGAAGGGTTTGCAAACACCAAATGCGTCCATTGCGATCCTCTGATGGCACATAGCACATGTTGACACACTGTGTGCATCTTCAAAATTTGGCCTCTAAAAACTCTGTTTTTAAAACATTAAAAACTCTGTTTTTAAAACATTAAAAACGTTTTTACAAGGGAATGAAGAACATGATCGATTGGGTTTTAGGGAAAAGGGGCTTAGATTCTCCCTAAAACATCGATCATGTTCTTCATTCCCTGCCTCATAGTGACCAGTTCTCTTTGAATATTGAGAATCTGGTTCTCCATCCGGTCAATCTGCCCATTCCAGGCCATGATGTCACCAATTAGCCTCTGGGCACTGTCCGCTGAAAATGGCTCCGCGGCTTCTCCAACCACAACCAGATCATCACCTAAAAACATGTGTAGATAAAAAATTGGTTAAAATATACAGCCATTAATTGTTTACCTTAAGCTGGGTTGTCAGACACTCACTTTCACTTTGTGGGGTGTGTAACTCCACCTGCTCTTCCTCCTCCACATCTAGCCCTGGGCTGGGCTCATCCAGTGGAGCTACGGAGCTTGGTCCAGCGGAGGATACCGAGCTTGGCTGCTCCCTCGAGGACACTGGGCTGGGCAGCTCCAATACTGATGCGGGGCTGGATGGCTCCATCACCGACACGGGGCTGGGGCTGGGGCTGGGGCTGGGGCTAATTGCCCAATCAGGCTGGCGAGGTCGGGGGGTCCTGGGCTGCTCCGCCTCTTGTCTGAGTCTTTGTTTCCCTATGAGAATGAAAAAAAATAAAAAATACTTTTAAGCATAGTGATATTTGAGTTCAGAAATTTGAATATGAAACATTGGTTTGAAGTGGTGTAAAATTATTAGCTGGTTATTACAAGATCCTAGTTTAATACATCCTTAAAATGACTTTTTTTTAGTTAGGCTGTGTTCAGACTGCTGCGATGTGTGAACGCTGCAAATCTACTGTGGTTTCACGCATCGCATGCGCAGTTCGCACTGCCCTATGTGACCTGCTGGGAGTATCAGTGTAAAGTTTTATTGACACCTCCAAATTAGTTCTCATTTCACAGTGCAATCTTTAAACTCGGACAGGAATCGGACCACATGGTGTGAACACCCATGTGATCCGATTCGGCTGTGGACTAAAAAAAGGGCCATGTACAAGTTTGGTCCGGATGCGATGTAATTTCAGCCATACTATATGCATGGCTGAAATCACATCACACAGAGATCACATGTGATTTGCACTGCAGTGCGGTGCAAATCACATTTGATCTCGTACATTGCAGCAATGTGAACCTAGCCTTTAACCAAACTGTGATACTGTATATCTTTTGTCCAAGTTTCACAGACGGACACACTCGAATCAACGCCTGGAGTACCTGTGTGTGATTATGTCAAAAATGTTCTATGAAGGCCCAAACTACACTTATAAAAATTTCCTAGTCCAGATGTTGAACCAGCATTTTATCTATCTATCTCATTTTTTTAATTGAGTCTACATTGCACTGAATAAATTTATGAAACTTTATTAAAAATTTATATCCTATAAACTGAGCGTGACAATTCAGTTTATCATGAACAATACAAAAAAAATAATAACTAATTAAAATCTAATCCAACACCAGATAAATTTACACCATACACAAATTCATGCTATTTACGCCCACATATATGAACAACCATATGCGCCATATTTTCATAAACTACCTACACGAACGATTACGATCTAATCCGCCAGATTTTCATACACCGCCTACACGAACGATTAATATAAAATCCGCCAGATTTACAGTCACTATCTACACGAACGATTACGATCAAATCCGCAAGTTCTACATACACTATCTACACGAACGCTTACGATCAAATCCGCCAGATTTACATACACTATCTACACGAACGATTAATATAAAATCCGCCAGATTTACAGCCATTATCTACACGAACGATTACGATCAAATCCGCCAGATTTACATACACTATCTACACGAACGATTACGATCAAATCAAACGATTATGTCCGACAGTCACGAGAAACGCGGAGTTTACTCACTTTTTTTCAGGACCTTTTTGATGCGGTAATATTGGTCCGGCTCCCTGGACTTGATGTCCGACCATCGTTTCCGCAGCTGGTCCTTTCCTCTTCGTACCCCAAATTTTGTCTCCAAGGCTGTGACTACCTCGTCCAAGATGGCGCTTTTCCGGACATTAGGTTTTGGGTAAGGGCCATGTTTCCCATCATAATCCTCCCTTTTTAAGATAGCCACCATCTCCACCATCTCTTCGAAGGCCATATTGGTGGCCTTATATCTCCTCCTTGCTCCTGAAGCATGGGGCCCATGGCTTTCCTCCGCGCTGCTCACGCTGCTCCTAGAATTTACGTCCGCCATTTTCTACTCTCATACACCCACAGCGGAAGGAGGGTAAAAGGGGCGGGGAAACACGGTCGCAAGGAACGTCAGGGGCGGGCGACGCAGGCGGAGCCTGAGCGCATGCGCCGTATATAAAGCGTTACCACGAGGCCGTACGCTTGTCCGAACGGGAGCAGCGAGTGCTACACGCGACGGTAAGATAGTTATCATTTTATTTTCGGTTAATTTAAAGCCTGCGTTAGGGATATGCATATTGAATTTTATTCTTATTGATGTTTAATTGATTTCTATGTGGGTTGGTGGTTGAGTGGGCTTGGTGTTTTGTGTGGTAGTGTGGGGGTGGGTGTATAGGGGGTGGGGCTAGTGTGTGTGTGTGTGTGTGTGTGTGTGTGTGTGTGGGGGGGGGGGGTAGTGTGTGTGTGTGTGTGTGTATGGGGCAGTAGTGTGTGTAGAGTGTGTGTGTGGGGGGGAGTGTTTGTGTGTGTGGGAGGGGTAGTGTGTGTGTGTGGGGGGGGGTAGTGTGTGTGTGTGGGGGGGGGGTACTGTGTGTGTGTGTGTGTGTGTGTGTGTGGGGGGGGGGTAGTGTGTGTGTGTGTGTGTGTGTGGGGGGGGGGTAGCGTGTGTAGTAGTGTGTGTCTCGCCTACATTGTCACAATATAGTGTGCATTTGCAAAAGTGCAAAAAAAAAAAATGCAAAAGTATACTGCAGACCCCTTTAAGGAGGAGGCCTTCCTCTCAACCTTTCTTGATTTAGTGGAGTCGCACAGCAATCTGTGGCATACAAAACACCCCCAATATCCAATCCGTGCTGCCCGGAAGAAGACACTGGAGACAGTTTTGGCGTTTGTGAAAACCCGAGTCCCCCAGGCAGACACTGACTTTGTGAACAACAAAATTAAGAACCTGCGTAGTGTGTATAGGCGGGAGCAAAGAAAGATCCTAGAGTCCCAAACATCAGTATCAGCAGCAGGTCAGGTCTATGTACCTAGGCTGTGGTATTATGACAGGCTGCGTTTTCTGGATGACACATCAGAAGCCAGGCCGTCACTTTCGACTCTTCCGTCTACCCGTCCCTCCACCCTTCCCTCCGCCTCAGGTGAGCCATCCCTGGAAGATCCAGACCCTTCCTTGCTGGACGAAGTTGATGCGCCCAGCTGGAGCCAGGTATATTTTAGTTTCTAAAGTTTGGATTGCTCAAATATTAATGATGTAAAGTTCAATGTTTGAATTGCTTCCAAATCTAGGATTTCATCACAAATTAAATTAGATAGAAGGATACAGTAGTTTACACAAATGTGGCTCAAATCTTGGTGAACTGATGGAAAAATGATGGTGTCAAAATGATAGCCTTTTGTATTTCAAGACAAATGTATTTGCAAGTGAGAACTGTAAAATTGTTAGTGATTGCTGATTTCTAAATATAGACATATTTTAGTTAGTGATTGTTTTGTTTTGTTTTACACAGGATGAGCTCACCCAGGAGGAGGCCGGGACCAGTGGTATGGAGGAGGAGGCCGGGACCAGCCACACACAGGAGCTAGCTGGGCCCAGCAGGAGTCGGACTGAGAGCCAGGTCCCTCCCCTCCGCCTAGCCAGCAAAAGGCCCAGGAGGATGGGCCGTACAGAGGAGGAGTCCTTGGTGCTGATACGGCAAGCCACACAAATTTTGTCCAAACCCCCCAATCCGGAGGAGGCCTATGCCACTTATCTGGCTAGCAAGCTCCAAGAAATGGACAAGCCACAGCGGAACTTGTGTGAGGCAATCTTTTTTGATGCCATCCAACGGGGTCTGAAGGGTGAGCTCACACCCACCACTAAGCTTCACAACACAGACCCTACTGCTCCTCCTCCTCCTCCTCCTCCTCCTCCTCCTCCTACCACAACTCCACCACCAGAGGCACAGCCTCCAGTAGACATGTGCAGACTAGAATATTTCGTTTCGTTTTTTCGTTTTCGTCTGTAAATTTTATTTATTTAGTTACTCCCGAAATTCGTTTTTATTTATTTCGTTTTTCGTGCAAAAATTGCATTCGTCCGAAAATCCACATGAATTACGGTCGAATCTGTCTTGGAAGGCTTATGGTATCTGTCGAATGGATAAAGAAGATTCGATGGAGCTGCTAAACTATATAGCCTATAGGCGGAGCATTCGATTGCCGAAATGTACGATTGCAGTGTCGTATAGTTGCGACGATCCCGTTGAATATTATTATAAACGTGCAACGATCCCGTCGAATATTATTATACGTGTATGTTTTAAGTTGCTATGTCGAAACTGCGTCGCTCATGTCGAATCTGCGTCGTTCATTTCTGTGCGTCTCCGCCCCAGCGTCCGCCGTCCGCCGTCCAGGCAGTCAGTGGAGAGAGACTGGAGAGTGAGACAGATCGAAAATGGCGGCGAGCAGCAACAACACCAGCACAAACATGCGCTCGGCCTCGGAGGAAGCACTGGCAGGGCCATCTACTCTGGCAGCAGATGTGCCAGTGCCAGTGAGGAGGAGATCACAGGGCAAGAGGGGGAAACAGGCTGCATCCAGCAGGAAGAGGAATATCACATGGACTCATATAGAGTCCCAGGTCCTCATCAGAGAAACTCTTCCTTGCTGGATGCAGCTGTGTGGCCCCCGCTCTAGAGAGACCACGCCAGAGTGGAAGAGGCAGAAGTGGGAGGAGATTGCCTGGAAGGTGGAGGAGCAGTACCACCACCAGCGTGACCCGACTGCCTGTCGGAAAAAATTCAGCGACCTAAAACGGTAAGTAACGTTTCCGATTTATTTAAAAAAAAATGTATTTACATTTTAACCACTTCAGCCCCAGAGGATTTGGCTGCCAAATTACAGTGCCAATTTTTGCGATTCTGCACTGTGTCGCTTTAACTGAAAATTGCGTGGTCGTGCGACGTGGCTCCCAAATAAAATTGGCCTTTTTTTCCCCTCAAATAAAGCTCTCTTATTTTTTTTTTTTTGTCTTTTTGCAATAAAAAACAATTATTTATAAAAATGTTTTTCCTTCAGCTTAGGCCGATACGTATTCTTCTACATATTTTTGGTAAAAAAAAAAAAATCCCAATTAGGGATTATTGATTGGTTTGCGCAAAAGTTATAACGTGTACAAAATAGGGTGTAGTTTTATGGAATTTTATTTTTTATTATTTTTTTACAAGTAATGGAGGCAATCGGCGATTTTTATTGTGACTGCGACAATATGGCGGACACATCGGACATTTTTGGGACCATTGTCATTTATACAGCAATCACTGCTATATAAATGCAGTGATTCCTGTGTAAATTACACTGGCAGTGAAGGGGTTAACCAGGGGGTGGCAGTGTAGGGGTTAAAGAGGAGGGCCGGTTAAAATAAAAAAAAAAAAAAGTCAGCAGCTGCAAACACTGCAGTTGCTGACTTAATAAACACACTCACCTGTCCAGGGCGCCCGCGATGTCGGCTGCCCGAGGCCGACCCGTCCCTCGGCTCTCGGGTCCCGGCGCCGCCATTCCCTGTAAGGGAAACAGGCAGTGGAGCCTTATGGCTTCACTGCCCATTTCCTACTGTGCATGCGCGAGTCCCGCAGCGCTTTCCGAATGGGACGCGATGTGTTCTGGAACACACAGTTCCCAGAACACAGCGCGACTCATTACCCAGAAGACGCCGCGACGAAGACAGAAGACAGAAGATCTCCGCGGAAGAGGAAGATTAGGATAAAGTGCCTAGCAACAGGCATTTCTGGTAAGTTAAAAAAAAAAAATTTTTTCATTTTTTTTTTTTTAGAATTTTTTTAATGTTTTTGTTTTTCAGGGTGGCCCTCCACTTTAAGTCTGTCCTAGGGGAGTGTTACTAAAGCCTCATACACACAGTCGGACTTTGTACAAACTTTTCCGTGGACTTTTGTACAAAGGGCGTGGTCCACAAGTTTGTATTGTATACACACGGTCGGACTTTTTCATAACAAACACGAACGTAATGATGTCACAACGTACTGACGCTGCTTCAAAAGAGGACGTTCAGTGACTCCAGCGCCACCTTTGGTGAACTTCTGTATTGTTGTCTGATCTTTTGCATTGGTTCTGAGCATGCGTGTTTGTACCTTGTACAAAAGTCCGATACTTTTGCGTACACACGGTTCGGACTTTGCTCCATCGCACTTTTGTTGCCAGAAAGTTTGTCCGTTCGCACAGCCAACAAAAGTCAGATGAAAACAGAAAAAGTTTGTCCGATGGAGCGTACACACAGTCGGATGTTGCTCCAAAACAGCTAATTTGCATGTTTGTTGTCAAAAAGTCCCACCATGTGTATGGGCCTTAAAGAGGAAGTAAACCCTGATGAGTTTACTTCCTCTTTTTTTCCCTGCAAAGGTAAAGCATAATGGACTACTATGCATCGCATCGCATCGCATAGTAGCTCATTATGTGTCACTTACCTGACACAGGAGCCAGCGAAGTCGCCGCTGATCCCTGTAGTCCGCCGCATCCATCTTGCTGGTGGCGTCTTGCAGCTCCGACCAATGACATCGGTGAAGCCGCGATGACGTCACTCCCGCGCATGCGCGCGGGAGTCGCGTCTCGCAGCTCCGCCGCTGCCATTCGGCGAAGCTGCGATGACGTCACTCCCACGCATGCGCACGGGAGTCGACAAATTGGGCAAATCCATTCTTGGACTTGCCGCATTTAGTGCGCCTGCGCGCCGCTGTCTACGGCGCATGCGCCATAGACAACGGTGCCCATTTTCGGGCAAATATCTCCTAAACCATATAGGTTTAGGAGATATTGCTTGGACCTACAGGTAAGCCTTAATCTAGGCTTACCTGTAGGTCAAAGTGGTTTGAAGGGGTTTACTTCCTCTTTAACTTTGCGTGGCGTGGCTGTGTGTTAGTGACTGAACACTGATCTCTGCTCCAATCACATGTAGCAGAGATCAGTCACTTGTTGCTAGGCAGAATGGGGAGATGCTGTTTATGGCATCTCCCCGTTCATCCGCCCAGCGAGACGATCGCGGGGATCCCCACAGCGATGGAGCCCGCGGGACCCCCGACCGGACTCATGGGGGTCCCGACTGGCGGCACGCACGCGATGGCAGGGTGGCATATAGAAATGCCCATACCTGTACGCCAATATGCCTGCCCGTGGCATTCTGCCGACGTACATTGTCGTGCGCCGGTCAGGAAGTGGTTAACTGACAATTGGACGCTCCTGCGATGTACTACCCAAATTAAATGTATGCCCTTTTCCCGCCACATATAGAGCTTTTATTGGTGGCATTAGATCACCACACTGGGTTTTACATATTTTGTTATTGAAAAAAAGAGTTAGGGCCGGTTCACACTGCGGGCGATGCGAGGCGACACCGACTTGCCTCCCCGCGACCTGCCGCGACCTCAGCGGCGATTTGCAAATGACTTCTGTATAGAAGTCAATGCAAGTCGCCCCGAGGTCGCCCAGAAGTAGTACAGGAACCTTTTTTCTGAGTCGGAGCGACTCGAGTCGCTCCTCTCAGAACGGTTCCATTGTACAGAACGGGGGCGACTTGTAAGATAGCGGCGAGGCGAGTCGTGACGCCTCGCATCGCCCGCTGTGTGAACCGGCCCTAAAGTCTAAAAAAAAAAAATATTTTGTTATGGTGGCTGGACTTAACCAGCTTGCGGACCTGCCACCATATGTGGAGGGGTCCAAATCCACAAGTGGTTAATGCAAAAGACACAAGAAAGGTAATTTACACCATACACAGTTCACACAAGCGCCTACCGTATATACTCGAGTATAGGCCGACCCGAATATAAGCCGAGGCCCCCAATTTACCCCCAAAAAAACTGGCAAACTTATTGACTCGTGTATAAGCCGAGGGTGAGACATGCCTGTCCATCCCTGTGTGTGTGTCCGTCCATCCCTGTGTGTCCGTCCATCCCTGTGTGTCCGTCCATCCCTGTGTGTCCGTCCATCCATCCCTGTGTGTGTGTGTGTCCATCCATCCATCCATCCCTGTGTGTGTGTGTGTCTCCATCCATCCATCCATCCATCCCTGTGTGTGTGTGTCTCCATCCATCCATCCATCCCTGTGTGTGTGTGTCTCCATCCATCCATCCATCCCTGTGTGTGTGTGTATCCATCCATCCCTGTGTGTGTGTGTGTCTCCATCCATCCATCCATCCGTGTGTGTGTGTCTCCATCCGTGTGTGTGTGTGTGTGTGTGTGTGTGTGTGTGTGTGTGTGTGTGTGTGTGTGTGTCCAGCCTACCTGTGTCCCGAGCCTTTGTCCCGAGCCTCCGTCCCGTGTCGTGCCTTGCCTTCGTCCCGTCCCGTCCCGTCCCGTCCCGTGCCGTGCCTTGCCTCCGTCCCGTGCCCTCTTCGTCGGCGGCCATTGTAAAATTCAAAAGCCGCGCCTCCTCCTTCGCCTGTGATAGGCGGAACACTGAATTTCCCAGCAGCCTGTGTTCCGCCTATCACGGACGTCGTATCATCCTCGTCCGTAGTACGAGGATGAGCGGATGCCCGTGATAGGCGGAACACAGGCTGCTGGGAAATTCAGTGTTCCGCCTATCACAGGCGAAGGCGGAGCCGGAGGCGCGGCTTTTGAATCATAGAATGGCCGCTGTCTGTCTGCTCGACACGCTGATCGAGCGGGCAGACAGCGATGACTCGAGTATAAGCCGAGGGGGGCACTTTCAGCCTCAAAAAAGAGGCTGAAAATCTCGGCTTATACTCGAGTATATACGGTAATTAGAAAGGTGGACTGGACAGTGGACATTTATATGAATATTTATTTACTCGGCACAATCCCAATCGTGTCTTTTATATTTTATTATGGACCAAAAAAGCATACCTTTTTCTTAAAATGAATTTGGTTAATAAAAAAAAAGTGAAAATCTTGGGCTAAATGAAAAAAAGTGCCTAATCCAAAAATTCCATTTGCATTTCATACTACTGGTTCATTCTACAATTGTTTCCTGTGTTGATGTCATTTTCAGATTACAATTGTCGATTAATTATGGAACCCGTTTCTCTTCTCTTTTTGTTTTGCAGCTCCATTGCACGTAAACGCAGGCAGTCGGGTCGCAGAGGGAAGCGGGTGCCTCTCCTCCCCCATGAGGCGGAGCTTTTAGAGGGCATAGGGGAGGAGGAGATCAGCCAGCTCCTGGCTCATCAAGGTTGGTGTCAGCATTACATTGTGCAGGAGGGTTTTTTGATTGGCAAGCATCGGGCATTCACCATGTTGTGTTCGATTTTATTTAAAGATCGTATCCAGGAGCGCCGCCGGAAGCCGAGGCCGGAGGAGGAGTCCTCATCCTCTGCATCAACACCCAGTAAATACAGTAGTACTGTAGTAGTGACACTAATACAAGATCCTTTTCCATTTGTCCAGCCTTCCATTGTCGATTCCAATGTCATTGCTTCTCACTCAAGCAGTGACAGGTGGAGCCTCTACGACGTTCTGTCAGGTAACGCAAGCGCTTGTGTAATTTACGTAATCTGACAGAACGTCGCCGCTCTGAACTGAGGCGCCTGATCGGTGTCGTGCACCTAGCACTCGCCGCTGGAACCAGGACAGGTAAGTGCCTCCCTGTTTTTATTTTTTTTTACTGTTTTTGTAATTTATTTTTGGATTGCCATGCTAATGGATAATTATTTAATTTTATCTTTATACAGTATTTATAGTAATATCTTTAAAGCTTGAACATTGTAAAGTTCATCATTTCTCCTTTATTATTAAATAGGTCTCGTCATCATGCAGTCAGAAGGGGAGACTGAGGAGGAGGAGGAGGCTGAGGCGGCAACACCCACATGTAAGTTAGTATAATCTTGCTGGTATATCTGCTGCTGAGTGATCATACATGTTTCAATGTTTTTGTACTAATGTGTGTGAGATTTTCTATATTAAATTGATCAACAGCTGCTGAGCAGGAGGTGGAGGAGACCTGCCCTGGAGAGGCTGCTGGGGATGCGCCGGAAGGTGACCAGCCAGACGCGGCAGATGCAGGGAGTAAGTACAACTTTTTTAGTATTTTCCAGGGAAATAGTATTTTAAATATGAAATGCTGGTGGCATACACTGACTGCTCTGTACACACTCAGCCCGCCCATTACATGGCACAGTAAATCGTTCCTTCGCTGTCTGCAACTTTAAGGACAGGATGATATGATATCAGCGTTCAGTTCAGCTCTTCCTGATAACCCCTGAGCTCCCTGGAATGTCCCCCCTCCCCCGATCACTGCACAGCAGGTTGGAAGCAGAGGATGTGTGTGAGTGATGATCAGTGTCCAGCTACACACACAATGCTATTACTGATATCAGTGCTGTGCAGGGCAGTCATTGTGTTGGCTCTGTTTGTTTCTTTCTTCTGCTGGCGACCAGGCTGCTGCCCATTACTAGTCCATAGGGATTCTCCAGGTTACTGCTGCTGATACTAGTGCAGCATGCCATTTACTAGAACTGGGCTGTATTTTCCCTCACTTGCAGCATCTGAAATTGTCTTTTTCTCCTCTCCCTTCCACCAGCAGCTGCAGGAAAAAAATATAGCCAATAATTCTAAAATGCTGCCCCCCCGAGGTCTGCACACCCACTGTGCCCATTATGAGGGGTTCCCATCATCCCTGTGCTAATTTCTGGGGTCTTTACAACTGCTGTGTCCATTATGAGGGGTTCTCACCATCCCTGTGCTGAGTTCCCAGGTCTGTACACCCGCTGTGCCCATTATGAGGGGTTCTCACCATCCCTGTGCTGAGTTCCCAGGTCTGTACACCCGCTGTGCCCATTATGAGGGGTTCTCACCATCCCTGTGCTGAGTTCCCGGGTCTGTACACCCGTTGTGCCCATTATGAGGGGTTCCCACCATCCCTGTGCTGAGTTCCCAGGTCTGTACACCCGCTGTGCCCATTATGAGGGGTTCTCACCATCCCTGAGCCAAGTTCCCAGGTCTGTACACCTGTTGTGCCCATTATGACGGGTTCCCACCGATAGGCTGCAGTGATGGAGGTGACACTGCATATAGGTATCACTCAGTGCCCATGGGCACTGATAGGTGGTACTGAAGGGCCTGCACTGATTATCAGTGCCTTAAATTATCTGTGTACATATCCCCTGTACAGGGCCAGTGCTACCTATAGACAAGGTAGGTGCTGGCCTAGAGCACACATCAATCCTGGGTGCCTTACCGATGCCCCCACCCACCACCTCCAGGCTCAGTGACGGACTCCACCCCCAAAATGTTAGCAATCTATAAAAAGGTGGGGTATACATGGGCAGGGCAAAAGGGGTGGAGTCAGTGGTGGGGCCAAAGGGGCGGCAAAATTAGGTTTCGCCTAGGGTGTTAAACTCTTTCCTCATGATGTCTGATTTAGTGATGTCCAGTTCATGAATGATTCGTTCTTTTGAATCGATTATTTTCAGTGAACTGGATGTCGGATGAATCGATTTATCTGAGTGAACTGATTCGTTTGAAACACTTCACTCTGTGCACTCAGTCAGTACAGTACATACATAGCAGAGCAGGCCTGGTAATGGTAATAGGATCCTTGAGTGAGATCAGCTGACTCTAAGCACAGTGACACTCAGGAACTGGATACAAACTTAAAACAAGAGTCAGGAGTTCATTCACAGTACACCGAGTTAACCACTTCAATACCGGGCACTTAAACACCTTCCTGCCCAGACCAATTTTGAGCTTTCAGCGCTGTCGCACTTTGAATGACAATTGCGCGGTCATGCTACACTGTACCCAAATGAAATGTTTATCATTTTTTTCCCACAAATAGAGCTTTCTTTTGGTGGTATTTGATCACCTCTACGGTTTTTATTTTTTGCGCTACAAATAAAAAAAATACCGAAAATTTTCAAAAAAATAATATTTTTTTGTTTCAGTTTCAAAACTTTTTAAATAAGTACGTTTTCTCCTTCACTGATGGGCACTGATGGGGCTACACTGATGGGCACTGATAAGGCGGCACTGTTGGGCACCAATGAAGTGGCACTGATAGGCGGCACTGATGGGCGACACGGACGGACACTGATAGGTGGCACAAATTGGCATGGATGGGCGGCACAGATGGTCGGCATGGATAGGCGGCACAGATGGGCATGGATAGGCGGCACAGATGGGCATGGATAGGCGGCACAGGTGGGCACTCATAGGCGGCACAGGTGGGCACTCATAGGCGGCATTGGTGTTATGCTATAGTAATGGATGCCAATCAGTGCCAAACAATAATGCATGCCAATCAGTGATGCCCATTGTGGGCACTGATTGGCATCCATTGTGGGCACTGATTGGCATCCATTATGGGCACTGATTGGCACCCATTGTGCTAACTGGCATCCCTGGTGGTCTAGGGAGGATTACCTTTTCCCTGGTGGTCTGGTGGTGTCCCTGGTGGTCCAGTGTGGTCATCCTCGGGGGGGCTGTGCTGATAATCGATCAGCACAGACCCCCCCCCTGTCAGAGGAGCAGCCGATCGGCTCTCCTCTACTCGCGTCTGACAGATGCGAGTGAGGGAAAGCCGATCACCGGCTCTTCCCATTTACACTGTGATCAGCCGTGATTGGACACGGCTGATCACGTGGTAAAGAGTCTCCGTCTACAAGTACAACAAAACAAGATAAAGTTGGCGCACAAATGAATGGTCTCTTTAAGAGCGTTTGACTATCTCGTGGGATGTTTGTTTATTTAAATAAATGTCCTGTAGATGGTCTCAATGTGCGGCTGTTAACCCATTATGGACTTGGTAAAAAATGGATGCAGCAGAAAAAACGATCAAAAACAGCGCATCAAAGGGACTAGTAGATTGATGTGAAAAAGACTTTAAAATGTCATTTATTAAATGTAAAAAATAAACACAGACATCTGATCCCTGCAGGATCTCAAACACATAAAAAACACCAATCATAAAACGGACAGATGTTTGATAATGAAAAGCTCCTCAGATCTCTCAATTATAACTTTGGAAAGGTCAAAACCAACGACCAATGTGCACAGCTTTCGAATGCCTAATGAATGCAATCAATCATCTGAAAGAACCCAAAAAGTCAGTGTAAACGAATGGAACAACGTTTCTAGGGACACTCACTTCATAGGTGTTCAATGGGCTGCAGAGCTGATGAGTCCAGTCTGATGACCGAGGGGGAGGTGTTTATTTCAGCTCCATCTGAAGCGTTCGGCTTGGAGGCAGAGGTGTAATGCTGCACGCTAGGTGGTAAGGATCAAGCTTAGTCACCAGATGATATCAGCTGTACACATAGGCAGCTTGGAGAACGCTGCACTGCCTGCAGTGCGGCTTGTCCGAGCGGCTGTGGATCACATGAGAGGCTTGTCACGTGGAAGGCTGTGAAGGGGAAGGTTGCTATGCCGACTCTCCTGCTTACATGTTTCGCGCTCCTGCGCTTTGTCAAAGCTGGAGCGGCATACAGCAACCAGAAAGATAAAGGCATCGGGTAGTGTGTAGGGGCGGGGACTGTCGAAGTCTCTCAGGTTAACCCCTAATGTGTCACTAAGCCTCCTGCAGTTAAAACCTTATTAGACAGGGGTCTGTGTCAGTGAAAGAACTGTTAGAAAACATCTAATAGGAAATGTGGATTGAAACATATGGTTGACACAGTGGTGTAGTGGTTAGCACTCTCACCCAGCAGCAAGCAGGACGCTGGTTCGATTCCCAACCACGCCACCACCCGCCTGAAGCTTGCATGTTCTCCCTGTGCCCGCGTGGGTCTCCATGGGGATATTAAAGGATATACAGAAGGGAGAAGAATGCTATGGATAAAAGGACACTGTAAGTTAAAAAAACACTGTAAGTTAAAAAAAAACTCAAGGGGGGGAAAAAATGCGGAGACCAAGGGCAAAAAAACAAATTATTTAAAAGATATATTTTATATTATTATTATTAAGTCCTTTCCTATAGGATAGTTAGAATAAATATATTAGCTACTCTTCGTTCATAAAAAAAAAAAAAAAAAAAAAAAAAAAAAAAAAAGGAAAATGAAAGAAAATGAAAATATATTTTCTATAAAAAATGTAGGGTGGCGGTCATGAACGATGAGTAGCGACTATATCTGAGTAACCTATATCAAGAGGTTATGCTGAGGATGTCAATGTCTTCATTGAGGCCATCAGGCGAGAGAGACCCCATAAGATATATCCAGAAGGTCTCCCTGCGACAAAGGTGGGAGAATCTTTCGTTGGCCGTTAGGGTACCCTTGGGGATAGCCTCAATTGCAAGGACCTCCATTTCTTTAAAGTTTTTATCATGACAATGGCGAAAATGGCGTGGCACGCTGTGTTGAATGCAGCCCTCTTTAATCAGGCGGCGATGTTCGCCCACCCTGACTCGTAGGGCCCGCATAGTGCGGCCTACATAAAGGAGGCCACAGGGACAACGTAAAACATATATTACGTATTCTGTAGAACACGTGATGAATTGTTTAATCTCAAAGGTTTTTCCTTTGGATGTAGTGATGGTGGATTGGCCATTGGGGATGGACTGACAAGTATAACAACCTCTTTTACGACATTTAAAAATCCCACATCTATTATCAAAGTACATCCTAATATCAGGGAATATATTATTATCCTTTCTATTGGATTTTATAAGTTTATTGGGAGCAATAATATTTTTGATTGTACGAGAGCGTCTAAAAGTGATTTGGGGTCTGACCGGAAGGAGTGGTGCTAAAATCGGATCCAGCTTTAGGATATCGTAATGTTTAAGAATTATTTTAGACATATGTTTATATTGTGTGTTAAAGGTAGAAATAAACCTAATTGTAGTATAGTCATTAGTGGAATTTTTGGGACGTTTTTTCGTAGGTGAATGCTTGGTTGCGTGTTCCATAAAGGCCTGTGTAACTAAATCATCTGGGTATTCTTTTTCTAAGAATTTTTTTGCCATCTGCTGGCCTTGTTGTGTATAGTCCTCAGTTGAGGTACAGTTTCTGCGTAACCTTTGGAACTGACCGCTAGGAATATTTTTCTTCCAAGCAGGGTGATGGCAACTCTTATAATGAAGGTACCCACGCGGGCACAGGGAGAACATGCAAGCTTCAGGCGGGTGGTGGCGTGGTTGGGAATCGAACCAGCGTCCTGCTTGCTGCTGGGTGAGAGTGCTAACCACTACACCACTGTGTCAACCATATGTTTCAATCCACATTTCCTATTAGATGTTTTCTAACAGTTCTTTCACTGACACAGACCCCTGTCTAATAAGGTTTTAACTGCAGGAGGCTTAGTGACACATTAGGGGTTAACCTGAGAGACTTCGACAGTCCCCGCCCCTACACACTACCCGATGCCTTTATCTTTCTGGTTGCTGTATGCCGCTCCAGCTTTGACAAAGCGCAGGAGCGCGAAACATGTAAGCAGGAGAGTCGGCATAGCAACCTTCCCCTTCACAGCCTTCCACGTGACAAGCCTCTCATGTGATCCACAGCCGCTCGGACAAGCCGCACTGCAGGCAGTGCAGCGTTCTCCAAGCTGCCTATGTGTACAGCTGATATCATCTGGTGACTAAGCTTGATCCTTACCACCTAGCGTGCAGCATTACACCTCTGCCTCCAAGCCGAACGCTTCAGATGGAGCTGAAATAAACACCTCCCCCTCGGTCATCAGACTGGACTCATCAGCTCTGCAGCCCATTGAACACCTATGAAGTGAGTGTCCCTAGAAACGTTGTTCCATTCGTTTACACTGACTTTTTGGGTTCTTTCAGATGATTGATTGCATTCATTAGGCATTCGAAAGCTGTGCACATTGGTCGTTGGTTTTGACCTTTCCAAAGTTATAATTGAGAGATCTGAGGAGCTTTTCATTATCAAACATCTGTCCGTTTTATGATTGGTGTTTTTTATGTGTTTGAGATCCTGCAGGGATCAGATGTCTGTGTTTATTTTTTACATTTAATAAATGACATTTTAAAGTCTTTTTCACATCAATCTACTAGTCCCTTTGATGCGCTGTTTTTGATCGTTTTTTCCGTCTACAAGTACGACTACGACTCTTTACCGAGATCATAGTTGCCGGGTGTCAGACTGACACCCCGCAACAACGATCGCCGCGATGCGCGCCCCCGGGGGCGCGCAGCGGCTCATAATCCTGATCACGTCATAATACATCCGGTCAGGATTATGAAACCACTTTGCCGCCGTCAATTGCCTATAGGGTGGGCGGCAAGTGGTTAACCACTTCAATACAGGGCACTTTCGCCCCCTTCCTTCCCAGCCCAATTTTCAGCTTTCAGCGCTCTAGCGCTTTCAGTGACAATTGCGCGGTCATGCTACACTGTACCCAAATGAAATTTTTATCATTTTGTTCGCACAAATAGAGCTTTATTTTGGTGGTATTTATTCACGACTCCGTTTTTTATTTTTTGCGATATAAGCGCAAAAAAGCGGAAATTTGGAAAAAAAAACTATTTTCTTTTTTCTACTTCAATAAAAATCCAATAAAATCAAATTTTGTCATAAATTTAAGCCAAAATGTATTCTGCTACATGTTTTTGGTAAAAAAAAATCTGTTAAGTGTATAATAATTGGTTTGTGTGATCACGGACATATGTACGCAAATGATCATGTACATATGTGTGCAGGTGATCACGTACATATGTGTGCAGATAATCATTGGGACATGTGATTTTAGTGGGACATATGTGGGGGACATGTTTTTATTATTAGGGACATGTGTTTTTATTATTTGGGGACATGTATGTTTTGGGGACATGTGTGGGGACATTGTGTTTATACTGTGTGATGTGTTTACTGTGTGGTGTGTTTACTGTGTACACTAGACTGGTGATCAGTGAGTAAAAAGCTGTAAAAAGCAGCTCATACTCACTGATCAGCAGCCGGCTGCAGCGATCTGCTCTCCTCTCCACAGCGATGACTTCTGTGTGAGGAGAGGAGGAGCCGATTGCCTAGCAACCGGCTGTTTGTTTACATCACATGACGGCCGTGATTGGACACGGCCGTCATGTGATCAGGAGGGCCAATCACAGAGCCCTCCTGCCGATCTGAGATGCGCCGTGTCCGGGTGACACGGGCGCATCGGGATCGCGCCGCTGCGCGGGCGCGCGCGCGCGCGATCCCGCTACTCCTGAATGACGTTCCTGAACGTCATATCAGGAGTAGGCGGCTCCCACCCGGCCGTATATGTGCATTGGCCGGGTGGGAAGTGGTTAAATAAAGAATCATACAAGTTGTTACCGAGTTAAAGAGTCATATCAGTTTTTAGAACCCAGTACACTGAAAGAATCACGAGTCACCACTAGTAAAAAAATACACTAAACCAGTGATCAGGTGGTATGGACAGCCTCAGGCCCTTTCACACTTGTGCGACTAGTCCTGTGACTTGAGACTGCAAAGTCGCATGACAAGCCACACACCATGATTACCAACGAGTTCAGTTCATATCTGTGCGACTTCAAAGTAGTTTTTGTACTACTTTTGTCTGACTTTGATGCGACTTGTGGCAGAGACATCAAGATTACACAAACATTGCTTCAAGTCATGGCAAAAATCATGGCAAAAGCATTTGACTTTCAAGTCGCACAAGTGTGAAACTAGCTCATGGTAGTGGTAGTAAAATCTGATCATCGTTCCTGCGCATGCGCTGTAAAGGCTACGGGCAAATCTGATGGCTAGCAATGTTAACTGGAAAGTTGGCCCATCAGAATGCAGTTCACATGCACAAAAACCCACTTTTCATTTAGGCTCCATTTCCACTTGTGCAACTTGTCCTGCGACTTTGTACTCTATGATTTCCAATGAGTATTATATTTGTATCTGTGCGACTTCAAAGTAGTCCCTGCACTACTTTGGTCCCACTTTGATGCAACTTGAGATCCATAGACCTCTGGAATACACAGGCATTGCTTTAAAGTCGCATCAAAATTGCGGCAGAATTGTACAAATTTCAGGCTGTGTTGGCCTGAAAAGCCTGAAAGTTGCACGATTCTGCCGTAACTTGAAGCCATGCCTGTGTATTCTGGAGGTATATGGACCTCAAGTCACATTAAAATGGCCTAAATGAAAAGCGGGGTTAGTGTGCATGTGAACTGCATTCTGAGTCAACTTCACAGTTAACATTGCTATCCATCAAATTTGTGGAAACCTAGGCTCAGGGCCAGTTCACACTGCTGCATAGTGCAAAATCGCATGCGATTTGCACTGCAGTGCAAATTGCAGGCGATGTCCGTGCAATGAGATTTCAGCCATACAGATAGTATGACTGAAATCGTATCGCATTCGGACTAAACTCGCACTGGAACCTTTTTTGTTTCCGCACCAGAATCGGATCGCATGGCACCCATGCGATCTGATTCATGTCCAAACTGACACTTTGCAGTGCGACATGCTAACTGAAATGGGGGTGTCATTAACATTGTATGACACTCCCCAGCAGTTCGCATATGTCGTTGTGAACTGTTGTGCGAGTCGGGTGCGATGGAGGAACCCGTAGTGGAATCGCAGGGTTCCCGCATCGCACAAGTGTGAACCCAGCCTAACACAGTTGTTTGCGTATCACCAAAATTCATGACACTGAGCTAATCTGACAATAGGCTAGTGCTCTGCGCCGATGAACTAAAACAAAGTAACCGTCCCCATGTTACCATGTTATGTATGGTTAGAGTGCAGAAGCCATGTGTAATGTTAATGTATGTATTGTATTATCTATCTAATGTATTTGCTTTTCCTCACAGGTGAAGTCTTCATCCTGGAACTCCACCCGGTGGATGAGGAGTCCAACCTGCCCGCGTCTGGTTGGCCTGACCGTCCTTCCTCAGCAGCTTCTCCAGGGCCCTTCCATCCTCCAGTATCCCCCCCCCACCTGGATACAGCCATGGGTGCTGCCTCCTCCTCCTCCTCCGTGCCTCAGGCCGCGGTTTCCCCACCCCTCCCCCCCCCCTCCAGAGCCACATATAGATTATCTGCGGCGCATTTTGGAGGTCCAAGAAAGGCAGTACGCCTATATCAGGAGGCTAGGGCGTTCCTTGGGCCTCCACAATCGCCGCCAGTATGTGGCTCTGGAGAGGTGCCGAAGGAGCCTTCGGCACCTTGGTGAGCAGATGGCTGGGATGAATATGTCCCTACAGCATCTGCTCACCAGGTCGGGGGAGGATCAGGAGGATATGTAAATAGTTTTTTTTTGTTTATTTGTACATATTTTTGTATGTTTTTATATTTTGTTACATTAAAAAAAATTGTTGTTTAAAACTACTTGTTTTCTTGAATTTTGCTTTCCTAGTTCGATTCATTATGATATGTATGTGATGTTGTTTCTCTAAATTAACTACTCCATTTATAGTTATAAACTTAGTAGAGGCCTTATAATTGTGCTTTTCCTACATTTAACCATCAGGCTGAACTTAGAAAATTTAAGAGATTTCTCTCTACACTATTTCACTGTGCAGAGGGTAATCCCATGTATATTGTGTCCAGCAGTGGCGAAATTATCAGAGTCGCAACAGTCGCAAGCGGGACTGGGCCCTGTAGTTAACAATAAAAGTAGTGTGTATCTATCACAATATAAGAAAGGATTACGCTAGACAGGGTATTAATTACAGAACCGATCTTAAATATATTCTGGCGCTCTACATGTTTCGTGTTTTGGTCAACGCTTCCTTAGGAGCTTTATCAATTTTTTACATTTCTTCATGGGGGCACCCCAAGAGAAATATGCAGGAAGAAAAAGGAGAACCACAAGAAAGTATTTCTCTAGGCAGATAGAGCGATTTTCACATCGACATTACACTTTAATATGTATAGGAGCCTGTGGTTGGCACTTGGCAAGTTGGCATAAGGGCTTCAGATATTTATGGTATAAGGCATCAACGGGAGGTGATTTTGCACCATACTCTCTTAAATTCAGTTAGCCAATTCCTGTATCTTCTCCAACAAGGTAAAATGTAGGCGAGCTTGTCTCAATAGCTTCAGGGTTCAGAGGGGGACCTTTGAGCCCCTTAGGTGTCTTCCTCTACCGGGAGATAGGGCCCTGTAGTTCACCACTTCAGGGGGCCCACTGGCCGCCCGCCCGACGCGTGAAGGGCCCACCTGCCTGTCGGGGGTTTGTGTCTGTTGGGTTCATGCCGCGGGGAGGGGGGCTTTCATCAACTGTGAGGGGAGAGACCGTGAGAGAGAAGCGCTCCGCCCCCGCCTATCCATAGGCAGAGATACTGTAAGGGATGTGGAGCAGACACTTAAAAAACTGGGCTGACCAATTCATTGAAGGCGACGGAGGAGCTCTCCCCTCTGCGATTGCACAGTGTTTAAGGATGAGATCGGTGGGGGGATGGGATCAGTAAGAAGTCCCCCTCCAGTACCACCATTGCCCCCCTGCAGTACCACCGCTGCACTGGTGTCCACACGCTGCATTGGGGGACACAGGCTGCACTGGGGGACACAGGCTGCACTGGGGGACACAGGCTGCACTGGGGGACACAGGCTGCACTGGTGGATACACGCTGCACTGGGAACACAGGCTGCATGGGGGGTCACACACTGCACTGGTGGAGACAGGCTGCACTGGGGGACACAGGCTGCATTGGTGTCACACGCTGCACTGGGGGACACAGGCTGCACTGGGCTCCACACGCTGCATGGGGGGTCACACACTGTACTGGTGTCCACACGCTGCACTGGTGTCCAGTGTCCACACGCTGCACTGGGGGACACAGGCTGCACTGGGGGACACAGGCTGCATTGGGGGTCACACACTGCACTGGTGGACACACACTGCACGGGGGACACAGGCTGCATGGGGGACACAGGCTGCATGGGGGACACACACTGCACTGGGGGATACACGGCACGCTGCACTGGTGGACACACACTGCACTGGTGTCCACACGCTGCACTGGGGGACACACTGCACTGGTGACACAAGCTGCATGGGGGGTCACACACTGCACTGGTGTCCACACGCTGCACTGGGGGACACACACTGAACTGGTGTCACAGGCTGCATTGGGGGACACACGCTGCATTGGTGGACACAGGCTGCACAGGGGACACGCGCTGCATTGGGGGACACGCGCTGCATTTTTTGGGCATGGATAAAGTTGTTCATAGAAGCTTCCTCTTGACAGTTATGGTAACTTTAAATCAGAAACAGAAATGTTTTACTTTTGTTATACATTGTAAAAAAAAAACAAAGTATCAAAATAATGCTTTTTGGGGGGGCCTTCCTGATTTCTTGCACCGGGCCCTGAGGTTTCTAGTTACGCCTCTGGTGTCCAGTCACGCCTTTCAGCTTTCCCTCCACCAGAATACACAGCAGATAGTTACAGCAGGGGTTAACCATACAGCCCTCAACAGTTTACAGGGCAATGGGCATAGGTTGAAGGCTTGCAATCATGAGGGCAACAGTTAACTGGACAGAGGTTCACAGGCTGAGGCTAGCTCAATCACAAGGGGAAACAGCTCAAAGGGCAGGCATCATTTCCAGGGCTTGAGTAACATGGCAGCAGGGTAGATTACTCACACCAGTGACTTCAGACAATTGCAGATGGTCATGAAACAGGCGGTGTAATTGTTATTTGTTATGCAGTGATCTTCCTCTGTCTGCTTACCAATACCTCCCCTCATGTGTTCAGACTAAGAGGCCAGACACTTCCACCTGGTGGTTTTTATAACCTCTCCTCTAGCATGGCTCCACCCCAGGCCCTATCAGGGAACCTTATATTAACCTGTGCACCGCAAGCTAGTAGTGATTAGAAACCACTAAAGTATCCAAGGTGTGGTTGGGTTCCTGCTTGCTGTGTGCTCTATGTTTGTCTCTGTTACTGACATTGGTGTGTTCTCAGCGATTCCTGTCTGCTTGTGACCTTCACTTTTTGGCATGTCCACAACCATCCCTGTCTGCCTGTGACCCGGGAACCTTTGGCGTGTACTCTGTTCCAGTCTGCTAGTTGCCCTGAACTCTGCCTTATACCCTTACTATCATTGTTGTCCCAGCCTGCTGCTTCCTTCTCTTGTAGTCTACTGAGAGTGTGAGCTGTGAGACCCTAGGGGCCGCGACCTGGAGCCAGACTGCTGCGAAGTCCATCCTCACCACTGGAGGCTCTGGTGAACACCTGCTGGCTCTTAGAATCCGCGCCCAGGGGGAATCTATGCTCCAGCTCCCATTGGGATCTGTGTTAGTGATCCTGTAGACCTGTGTCCTGAATCTCCCTGGGTACAATCCGCAGCAGTCAGTCCTAAGATCAGCTACCTGTACCTAGCAGTGCACTTCTAACTTCTATGGAGTGCATCTGTCACCTGGTCTCAGGAGACCTTACAGGCAGAGGATAAGAGAGGGCCCTGGTGTCCCCTGGGTCAGAGATGGCAAATATGAGGGGTCATGGGCATCTGGGTGCAGCTCAGCAGTGACCAACTAATCTATCTTACATAGAATCACGTTTCCAGCTGTATGTTTCTTTGTTCTATGTTGTGTTGGTAACATATTCTGATCCTTGAGTTGACAGTCTCTCCATCAATAATAATCATTGTCTCACTTATTTCCAGACCATCATACAAAAAAATGGTTAAATTAGCACAGGTTGCTATTTGTATGTACAAAGACAGCAACACGTGAGCAGTAGCGCCACGTCAAGGCTTCAACCCTTGCTACTGTCCATTCACACAACATTCATTCATGCAATCACACACACTCTAGTCACTCTACACATACACAATTACACATTCATTACAAAAAAGGATGATGGAAGGAATAAAGGGAGTAATTGGATTGCTTGACAAAAACAAATTCTATTTAAATCTTGGGGTCACACCGAAGAGAACTGCTATTGTGAATGTCAACTTCAAGTGGTAAGAAAATAAAAAAAAATGCTTTTCCTCAACATTTGGATGGTTCCTCTGAGCCCCATGTATCTTCTTCACATGGTGGCAATAATTCGGGTCTCACAAGTTAAGGGTAGGGTAACCCAGCTTGGGGAGGTTAAATTTGAGGAAAGTTATTTGTTCCATCAAATGGGGTGTTAGTTGTGCACGGTGTGGATTAAGGATGTTCCCAGTAATAGAGAAAACTCTCTCACTTTGCACACTGGTTGGAGGACAGGATAGTAGTTTCTGGGCAACCAGGCAAAGACCAGGCCACACACTTTTCTTACCATCCCAATAGGTCAAAGGGTCCTCTGTAGGAAGCAAAGGGGCTTCATATAGGTAGGCCCTGACCATTTCAGAGGCACTGCTCTCCTCTCGATTACCTGCTGCTTGACCTGCATCCACCAGATTGTCAAGTGCCTCTACCCAACATGCACATGCTCCACTCAGTTGTTTTTGAGTGATGGTGTCAGGCCTTGAAATAGCAGTCATTGCAGGTGAATGTTCCAAATCGGCCTCATTCAGCATACCTCTTTGTTGCTGCAAATTATGGACTCTTTCAATGAGTTTTTCTTTCCAGTAGGAAAGGCTGTTGTCTCTGAGTGCCAGTTTACCTTTGATCCTGGGATCACACAGGGTAGCCAGCATGAGTTCAGGGCTTTTGCGGACACGGTCATTTAGCCGATCTTTTAAATTGTCTTGTAGCTTTCTGATGAAAGACGCTACATCGGCATGAAGTGGGCTGCCACAAACCGGCTCACTGCTTTCTAGGAATGATCGCATCTTATCAATGAGATAGGTAAACAAGGGTATGACCTGTCCTAGGCTGGCATTGCTCTGACTCAAGTTTTCCGTCACATTGCGAAAAGGTTTTAAGACAGAAACAAGCTGGCCAATTATACACCAGTCATCACGTCCCAGTGTGGAATCAATCCCAATGCTATGGTGAGATGATATATTGTGGATGGCTGTCTTTTGCTCCAAAATGCGTTCCAGCATTTCCAGGGTATAGTTCCACCGGGTGCTGACATCTTGTTTCAGGCGATGTATGGGGAGCCCTGATTGTTCTTGCTCCTCCCTCAACAGTTGACTAGCAACTACACTGCGGTGGAAATGCCCTGCAATTTTCCTGCAAAGGTCCAAAATGTGAGCAATCTTGTTGTTTTTCTCCACTGGGATTGCACCCTTGACCACTAAATGCAGTATGTGTGCAGAACAGCGCACACCGACAAAAGATCCATCTTGGAGTGCTTTGACCATGTTTGAACCTCCGTCTGTCACTATGAACCCAACAGAAACATTGGTGTCTGCCTGCTCTCCAAACCAATTGGCCAACATCGCTCTAATTGCCCGCAATATGTTGGCAGAGCTGTGTCTATCATCGCGGACTTCTGTGTGCAACAGGAAAGCTTGATAACCCTGCTGGTCTTGAGCTGCAGACCTGCTTCCTGATGAAGTTTGAGCTCTTGCAGTAGTGCCACCACCAACAGGCACAGTGGCCTGCCACCAGTGTGCAGTCAAAGACAGGAAAGCATGTTGACCGCTGGGAGCTGTCCACAAATCAGTGGTCAAATGTATTGTCTGACCCTCAGCTTTGGCCATTTTTTCCTTTAATAATGCAGCACACGAATGGTACAGTGCTGGAACAATCTTTCTGCTGAAAGTTGTTCGTGCAGGAATAACGTATCGTGGAGCAACGGCATGCATCAGCTGTTTAAATGGCTCCCCTTCAATCATGCGAAAAGAGGCTCCTCCAACAGCAATGAATTGGCCAATGAGGCGGGTGATCTTGTTGGCCTGCTGTTTTGACATGCCCTTGGAGCTAAAGCCAACAAAACTATCTAGGGTGGGCTGATAATGTCCTTGGGAGGATGAGGAGCCTGATTGGGCCTGCAGTGGAACTACTGCATGTGGACGGTTTGTCCTAATTGAACCCTCTCTATGGGCTGTGCTCTGAGTCTGTGGTGTGGCTGAGGAGGTACCACCAGTAC
The DNA here is from genome assembly GCF_037356315.1 of Lithobates pipiens. Lineage (NCBI taxonomy): Eukaryota > Metazoa > Chordata > Amphibia > Anura > Ranidae > Lithobates > Lithobates pipiens. The sequence goes on from NW_027507758.1 coordinate 179,987,831, forward strand.
AGTCAGAGTCTGTTATGCTGCTTCCTGCTCTACCATCTTTTTCTGCCTCTGCCCGCAGTAAAGTAGAACTGTGGTGATTTCTGAGATGCAGGTTCATACACGCGTTGGTTAAATGTCCCAACTTTTTACCCCTGCTGACTTGCTTCCCACACAACTTGCACTTTGCAAAGAACCCGCCTTCCACTGTTTGGAAGTATTTCCACACATTGCTGCGGCGGGATGCAGCCCCTTTACCCTGATCACTAGTAGTAGTATGGGCTGATATAGCTGCAGCAGGTAGCACACCAGTGGTGGAAGCTGTTGCAGGGGTGCTGGGGAGGTCGATGTTATCATCACAGGATTCTTCCTCTATAATAACAGAGGGAGAAGGGGAGTTAGCAGCAGATGAAAAAAGTGGACTGCTACCTGTCCTACTCCTCACAGAATATTCCTCTTGCACGTGCTCTACGTCATGCTGCAACTCTTGTGGGGTAAGAGTATATAAAACGTCTGCAGTGGTTGGGGAAAGAGGAGCATCACATTCAGAATCATTCTCTTGGGACAATGATATAAAAGTCTCGCACTCTGTCTCTGCTGCTGTCTTCCTCAATTGCTTGTTTGGGGAGCTGGGCAGTGTCACTGGCTGTGTGATTGGTGGTTGTGAGTGTACAGGCAACGCCACTTGTTTTACACTAGGTTTCTTGCCTATCCCATAAAAATAAGAAGCCATGACACCTGTAGAAGCAGAAGGAAGCACTGCACTGGCAGTGGAAGCTGCAGCAGATGGTGGTCTGGCAGGAAAACTCATAGTAGAACTGGTGATGGTGGTGGTGGTGGCACCCACTGTTGTGGACAGCATGTTTGTGGTGGCAGAAGACACTAGTAGCAGAGACCTTGCCACTTCTTTTAGCAAGGCGTCCACCGCGACCGCGTCCACGACCACTACCTCTACCTGCCTTCGCGTTTCCAGAACGGTACATTGCTGTTTCTGTATATATATTATATACTAGTACTCGTTTGAACAGAAACAGATGGACTGGTGATAGCGATCACAGTGATGATGATCAGACAGGTAACACAAGTCTAATAGATCCCCACACAACACAGGCAGCCTCTGAGGCTATAGCAGCAACACTAGAATCACTAAGCTTCTCACACTAACACTATAGCATCAGATTTTTAGGAAAAAGCTAAGTTCAACTGTAGCTTGCTTCACTATTGTTCTGCTGCTGTGCTTATGCTTGATTGCTGAATGATTCAGGAACACAAACGGACTAGCTAAGATTGACTGTCTTCTGAAATAATTCAGTGTGTCTGTCTCTCTCTGCTAGCAAATCGTAAGTGAATGTAAGTTGGCTGTACACGTGTTCTGTTAGTTTACTGCTCCTCCTCTCTGGTTACAATCAGCCAATAACATTCATCATCATCATTATTTTTTTTTTATTTTACTTCCCCCACCCAATTCCAGTATCGTTTCTCTCTGTCGATTCTGTTCTCTCTATGTCGAATATTTACTCTCTGTCGAAGCTTTTCTATAATAGGACTAATAGAGATAAACGAAACTTAGGCACATTCGACCACAGGTTCAATAGACAACATATGGAGTCACGTCGAATCTCCTAAGGTAATAGAGGTAAACGAAACTTAGGCACATTCGACCACAGGTTCAATAGACAATATGGAGTCACGTCGAATCTCCTAAGGTAATATAGGTAAACTAAACTTAGGCACATTCGACCACAGGTTCAATCGACATATGGAGTCACGTCGAATCTCCTATTCTATATCGAACGGTCACTTCGAATCTCCTATTCTATATCGAACTGTTGTAACAACGAAAACGAAAAAAAGCATTTATTTATGTCGGATCTTTCGTTTTTCGGAATCTGCACTTTCGTTATCGTTTGTCAAAACGAAAACGAAAATACCTGAAATTCGGACGAAAATGCATTCGGACGAAAACGAATGCACATGTCTAGCCTCCAGCGACGCGTGGAGGGAAGGCTAGACGGAAGAGTCGCAAGTGACTGCCTGGCTTCAGTCTGCTCTGAAAGAAGACGCAGGCTGTTGTAGTACCACAGTCTGGGGACATAGATCTCATCTGCTGCTGTTCCTGGTCTTTGGGATTCTAGGACCTGGTTGTGCTCCCTATGTACATGCTACGCAGGTTCGGAATTTTGGTGTCCACTCAGTTGATGTGTGCCTGGGGGACAAAAGGCTTCACAAACGTCAAAATTGTCTCCAGTGTTGCCTCCCTCTTGATTTATTTTGGTTCTGAGGAAAAATAAAAATTTATTATTTCCAAAAAATCTTGTATGTTTTTTTTTTTTTTTTTTATTTTTTTTTTCAATATTTTTGTATAATTTTGGCTTAAAAAACAAAGTTTATTTGTGAGTAGGCAGATACATGTCAAAAGACTCTGGGGGTTATTTACAAAACACACGTTCATGTAAATATGCTAACTTCAAGTGCAATTTTTAAAGCACTGCAAGTGCACTTGGACGTGCAGTCGCTGTAAATGTGAGGCTTAACATTTGAAATGAGGGGAAGCTCTGCTGATTTTGAACATGCAATCACGTGTAAGCTAAAATGCTGGTTTGGGTATCTATCTATCTATCTATCTATCTATCTATCTATCTATCTATCTATCTATCTATCTATCTATCTATCTATCTATCTATCTATCTCTACTTGCATAGTCCTGCTTGGCCCAAAAAAATGCAAGTCCATCTTGTTTCAAACCCCCCACCAAAAAAAAAAAAAAAAAAATGACAATAGTAGTTCCAAAAATATATAGTAATAGATAAATTCTATTTTTTTTTTCTAAAATATATATATATATATATATATATGTAATTTTCTTTTTTTTCATAGTTTTTTTTTTTTTGTTTTTTTTAAAATTTGGAATATATTTTTTCTATAATTGGAAGATTAATCATAGGATGAGGATGAATAAAAACATGTAGTATAACTCTGTGTGAATATAAGCAGCAAAGCTACTTCACTTTTCTTGCATTACGAAGAAGGAAAGAACGGGCTATATTAAAAAACCACAAAATTAGCAGCATGACGAATATGCTAGCTTCAATACGAACACTAGTTTTACAAGACCGAGCGCTTCCGCCCTGTAAATTCTTTCTGAGTATGCGCGGAACTTAGTTTGACGAACAAGCCTACACACGAGCGGACTGTTCGCTGAAACAAAGTTTCAGCGGACAGTTTTTCGGAAATTCCGAAAAAACTTTGTTCAGCAGACTGTTCGCTGAAACTGTCCGCTGAAAGCCCACACACGAGCGGACTGTCCGCTGAAACACTGTTCAGCGGACAAAGTTGGGCGAACAGTCCGCCCGTGTGTACGCGGCCTAAGTTCCCAAATGGGGTGCCAGGACATAGGGGGACATCACTCTTCTCCTTACATTTGACAATTAATATGATATGTTTTCTTCACCTAGGTATCTTCATTTACTATGTCATACATTTCTGTTCAAAGAATTCTAAGAAACATGTTATGCCGCGTACACATGATCGGAATTCTCATCGGAAAAAGCTCTGATGGTTTTCGCGACGGAATTCCAATGGAATTCCGCTCAAGCTGTCTTGCATACACACGGTCACACCAAATTCTGACCGCCAAGAACGCGGTGATGTCCACCACGTATGACGAGACTAGAAAAGGGAAGTTCTCTCATATGCCTTTGCTGCGTGAGATCCATGAGAATAATCCTGATGATGTCAAGAATTATCTCAGGATGACCGACCCAGTTTTTCACTGTCTGTTGGCTTTGCTGTCCCCTTATATCAGCAGGCAGGATACCTGCATGTGGCAAGCCATCACTCCGGAGCAGAGGCTAGTTGCCACGTTGCGGTACTTGGCGACAGAGAGAAGCCTTCAGGACCTCAAGTTCTTGACAGGAATCCCCTCCAGGTTCTGGGGATCATTATCCCAGAGACCTGTTCTGCCATCATACAGGTCCTGCAGAAGGAATATATGAGGGTAAGTTTTCTCCTTTAACATCACATTATATTTTTTTACTGTTTGCTAATGTATTGTATTTATTTCATCATCCTATAACTAACATAATTGAAATAAGCTGAGAATTTCCTCTTTGTCCTCATGCAAGTTGGATTTATGTATGCTCCTTTTTTGTCCTTCATGCATATTTGCCTTCACTAACCCCCCCCCCCCCCCCCACCATCATGCTATCCGGGGCCCATATATTCCCAGTCTAGTCACTTAACAATGTATTTTCTCAGCTCCATTGTGATGCTTTACCTTAAAGACCCCCTAAAATGTGTACAAATGTTATTGCTGTCCTTAAATTCATGCAGAGTGCCAGAGGCTTTTTTTGGGGTGCCCAAAATCATTTGGAACCCCCCTCCCCCAACCGCTAAGTCAGCTGATAGCAATCAGCATATCTGCTGATTTTGCCAAACCCATACACACTATACCTACCTCTATGTGGTCAGATTTATGGATGAATTTCTCAAAGCATGTAGTGCAAGGGCCTGCCTCAATACTTTCCAAGGCTACTGTTTAAGAGTGTAATTCAGGAGGGGCTGGCCAAAGTAACACACATTACTTTGTTACTCCATTACGTAGTGGAGAGGGTGGTTACCTGTCCAAAACATACCCCCCAAAAATATTTAGGGGTCATCAGAGGGAGTGATGAATCTGATAAGTGGACCTTATATTTTAACCTTTAAATACTCTTTACGAGAATGTTATACTGATATTGGCCAACAATGTTTGTGTATAATCTGCTTGTAATGTTTCTTTGCAAAATTACTAATTCGATTTTTCTTGTTTGACGCCACAGTTTCCTTCAACACCACAGGAATGGCAGACTGTGGCCTCTCAGTTTGCCCAGCGGTGGGATTTTCCTAACTGCGGAGGGGCAATCGATGGGAAGCACGTCCACATCGCCCCACCACCTCATTCGGGGTCATACTATTTTAACTATAAGGGGTATCATAGTATCGTGTTGATGGCGGTGGTGTCTGCGACATATGAGTTTCTATATGTGGATGTGGGGAGGAATGGCTGGATGTTGGATGTTGGAGTATTTACCCAGACTGAGTTTTACCGACGTCTCGAGAGTGGTGGCTTGGGATTGCCACCCCGAGAGGAGAATGCATAAGGACTGCCATTCGTCTTCATCGCAGATGAGGCTTTTGGTCTGGGAAACCATGTCATGAGGCCATTCCCCCAGGGAACCCTCACCCCGGAGAAGAGGGTTTTTAATTTCTGGCTGGCCAAAGCCAGAAGAGTTGTGGAGAATGTGTTTGGGATTCTGGCCAGCCGGTTCCTCCTGTTTCAAACAGCCATTAATATGGCAGAATACAAAGTTAATACCATTAACTTTAACTTATCTTGTTGCATCCTGCATAATTTTTTGAAAAGATATAACCCAAATTATGTAGTCACAGTTGGGCCTGAAGCCGGACTTCAGCTAACAATGACATCCCTGGAAGTGGCCGGTCCTGGCTTGCCCCCCCCAAAGCGCCCCTGAAGTGCGACAAAATTATTTGAAATATTTTTCAGGGAAGGGGGCCATTGCTTTGCCAGCACATTTTGAATAAATGTAACATTTAATATGATAAAATCTGGATTTTGATTTCCTGCTTGTGTTTCTTTTTTGTTTCTCCTAGTGCACTTGTAGTGCCAAGTGGTTTGTACATTATTATCTAACACCCATTGACACTGTAAACACCAATTTAAACACAACAAATGGTATTGATCATTGAAAGAAGAGGCCACACATTGTTGAGTGAAAATACTTTTACTCCGTACACATTTACATGTGCGTTGTAAAACATTTGTTTGTAAAAAAGTATAATATTTTGAGTTATCTACATTTTGTTTTTTAGGTTACATAAAAAGCCATGTTTCAAAACAGAACATACACAACTCTGGAACTTACAAAGTTCAACAGATTATATTGTCCAAAATGTGTGGATCTTGCCTTCAACAGATGGGGTGAAGTCACCCCTGTAAAAGCCTAATTCTAACCACTTACAGACCGGACCATTTTGCTGGGCAAAGACCAGACCACTTTTTGCGATTTGGCACTGCGTCGCTTTAACTGATAATTGCGCGGTCGTGCGACGTGGCTCCCAAACAAAATTTACGTCCTTTTTTTCCCACAAATAGAGATTTCTTTTGGTGGTATTTGATCACCCCAGCGTTTTTTTTTGCGCTATAAACAAAAATAGAGCGACAATTTTGAAAAAAACGCATTCTTTTTTACTTTTTGTTATAATAAATATAAATATATAAAAAAAACATTTTTTTCCCTCAGTTTAGGATGATACGTATTCTTCTACATATTTTTGGTAAAAAAAAATGCAATAAGCGATTATTGATTGGTTTGCGTAAAAGTTATAGCGTTTACAAAGTAGGGATCATTTTATGGCATTTTTATTAATAATTTTTTATTATTTATTTTTTTACTAGTAATGGCAGCGATCAGCAATTTTTATTGTGACTGCGACATTATGGCGGACACATTGGACATTTTTGACACATTTTTGGGACCATTGTCAGTTATACAGCAATCACTGCTATATAAATGCAGTGATTCCTGTGTAAATGACACTGGCAGTGAAGGGGTTAACCAGTGGGTGGCAGTGTAGGGGTTAAGTGTTCCTAGGGGGTGTGTTACTAACTGTGGGGGGTTGGGCTTTCATTTAGTGAACACTGATCTTTGCTCCAATCACATGGAGCAGAGATCAGCGTCACTATTGCTAGGCAGAATGGAGAAATGCTGTTTACAACGGCACTTCTCCATTCAGCCGTCCCATGAGACGATCGCGGGTATGCCTGTGGCAATCGAGTCCGCGGGGACCCGCGACCGGACTCACGGGGGTCCCGACCAGCACGCGACCGCGCCTGCGGCGCCGCGCTCACAATGGCAGGGCGGCATTGAAGATTGGACGTACCTGTACGCCAATATGCCTGCCTGTGCCATTCTGCCGACGTACATCGGCGTGCGCTGGTCGGGAACCGGTTAAGGATGCACACAAATTGGGAGTCAAATTGGGGATTTACATTCTGATCCCATGCCTAATGTCAACATGTGCTATCTCTCATCATGGGAGATAAATGGATGTGTTTTGGGGGTGCAACCCCTTTCTCTCACCTACTTGAGTTTTGAGGAAGGGGTTGCAGGCACAAAACGCATACATTGATATCCCCTGATGGCAGATAGAACATGTTGACATACTGTGTTCATCTTCAAAATTAGGCTTTTTAAAATGTTTTCAAAATGTAACAAAAAAAGACAAAATGGTGCCAATTTTTTTCTAAATTAAATTCTTCCGAGGACATCAACCATGTTCTTAAGTTTAACTTCAATATCCATAGTTTTTTGTTTTATAATGTCTAAATTCCTGACTACACCACATGATGTCCTGGATTAGCCTTTGGGCACTGTCACTGGTGAAATGATCTGATTGTTCTTCCATAACCTGTACATCACCTAAAAAAAACAAAAAACACACCATGTATTATAAATATGCAGGCATACATCTCTTATTACCTGAAGCTGGGGTGCCAGACACTCACCTGTTGTGGTCTCAATCTCGACCACCTCTCCTTCCTCCACATCCTCTGGTTGTGATCTCTGTTCCCCTTGTTCAGGAGGTGAGGGATCCCTGGTGACCTCATATTTCGAGATTCTTTGCTCCCCTATGAGAATGAAACAAAAGGTATACTTAGCACACAGATATTTGAGGCAACAAATATGAATGATAAACATTGCTTGGAAGTGGGGTACAAAATTGTCTGTTTGGGCAGAATTCCAAGCTATAGACATGATTTATTCCCTTACTAAAGCTGGAATACTTAGCTTTTTTGGAAAACTTTCCCATCTGGAGACACCCCAAGTATCCAATGGAGTACTTGTGTTTGACACCTTAAAACGTTTGTTCTTATGTCCCACACTAGTGCACCTGAGTCCAGATGTGTAAACAGCTGCTGAGTGCCCTCTACATACATTACACTGAATCTAGTTTGCTATTCCTTCTAAGTTCAAACACATATAGACAACAATGTCCTAAACCTCTTTTATTAAATAAAAAATTAGCATGAGCAAATGTATTTAATCAGGTATCTGGGAAAACATCATATTTATTAAGCAAAAAAATTCAAGAAAGAACTCCCCATGGGGTTTTTTAGCAGCAATTTGAGAGATACAAAACATCTTTACTTAAAAGAACATACATTTTTATTGGTACAAAATGGTGGAGTAATCATACATCACAGGAATTATTACACCAACAATAAAATATAGGCTCTGGTACACACAAAAAGCAAATATTGATGAAAGATACAACAATCCTATTACATAGTAATTAATATACAATTGGAATGTTTTAACATAGCGTTCCCATATTTCTCACTTAAAAGGCCATTCGATGTATGGAAATACCACTATGCATTTCAACCCAGAACAAATAATGGTCTTCTTCGGGGAGTTTTTCGTATTTCTGCTAATACAACAATGGATAATTTTTATTATAGTGAATTATCAAAAAATGGATATGGACATAAAACACATATCCCATATTTACCCTTTTCATCAAATAGATGCATTTAAGACCAGAGACTTTCTTAAAGAACATCCTCTTCATTCAAAGGTGGTCCCAAGATCCGATGCAGCATTATCCATGTCCAAAAGCAGGGGTCTCGCCAAGGGAAAAAGCACAAACATCTATCAGTGTATAATAAAAATATCCTCCAGAACAAAGAAGTCAAGTTTTGCAGGGACAAAACCTTGTTTTCTGATGGAAAAGCCTATAAGTGGCTTACACATAAATCCCAAGTACGGGGGCGAACACGTGATCGCTCTCATCCAAAGAAATCCTATGCTCACTACCAGTCTGACTCTCCCCCTCCCGCCTATAGCCGAAATTCCTGTAATAGCAGGCGGGGACGTCAGAAGAGGAGTAGAAATAGTAGGATCTCTTTGGAGCAGGAACAGAAAAAATGCACTATGGATACTGATTCAGACTATACCCAACACCAAATTCAAAATGAACACTTCTCAGCATCATCTCGAGGAGGCCAGGCCTCCTATATAGCTCCAGGCGAATCCAATTCTTCACTATCAGATGCGGCTCTCACATCACATCGGTCAGCCAATATGTCAGGATGCCCAATGTCTCACAAAAATTTAAGATATGGGGAGTAAACTCCTCACAATCAAACAAATCTGGGAAAGGGATGGAACCCCACGTAATCCGTTTGCAACACAACCCCAAAATGTGTTAAATTTGTCTTCTCATAAGATGACAGAAGCGGAAATTTGTCTTTTATCTGAAGTCCTAAATTTCTGCTCAGAACAAAACTTAGATTTGTTTCGAATTGGTGATAGATCTTCATCTTTTTGCAAGGAAATTACTTCTAAAATGTCAATATGAATTACCACCTAAGGAGATCGACACTACTGATTATTCAAAATATTCGATGCGTTAATTTAAAGAATTAAGAGATCTTACCTTGCTCTTTCAAGAGAGCAATTCTAATGATCTAATTGATCAACTAGATTTGGATAAACTCTTTGAGGAGGTGGATAGATCCACAACAAATCCATTACTAGCTTTTAAGAAACCCTCAATGAAGTTTCCGCCACTGCACAAGAATGCAAGTGTGGCTATGTTTTTACGGCAAACTCTGAAAAACATAGCAAAATTGTCCAAAAGACACCACTAAATTTCAAAGAATATATCTTTGGAAGAAAGAAATGCATTAAACTCCTTATGCACTAACGACTCACTTGTAATTAAACCCTCAGACAAGGGGGGCAATGTTGTCCTCCTGGACAACATTGGATATAGACAAATGTGTCCGAATATTCTTGATAATAGTGAATGCTATAAGACCATTCACATTGGATACATTGAAAAATCTAACCGTCTTTTCAACAAATTTATTGATATGGCCTATAAGGGAGGCACGATCAACAAAAATGTGTATGATTATGTGAGAGTGAGGCATCCTCGGATGCCTACGTTCTACAGCCTCCCCAAAATTCACAAAAATCCAAGCCACTCCACAGGGCGACCTATCGTATCAGGCAATGACGGAATCTCAGAAAATTTAAGTAGGGTAATTGACACATATTTGCAATCTTTTGTTATTTCATTACCTTCTTTTATTAAGGATACCATCCACTTCCTCCAAGTGATTCATCAGCTAAATGTGAGGGCTTACCTAGGTTGGAGTCCATGGTGCAGAGATGTATGCTCACCCTTGCAAATACACACAGCCCACGGTAACAAAGAGATAAGCTACCTGGGCTGTGAATCTGTGCACGGGGCCTTGACAAGAAAAGCCAAGGGATCGTCGAAGTAAAGCCGTTGTCCGGGATTCCAGAAGTCAGCATAAACGATATATAAGCCAGGGTCAGAAGCCGGGGTCAGTCTTGGAACACTGTAACTTAGAAAACAGGTACCTTTGGTGACAAGAGACAATGAACTGACCCAGCCCTCAGAGTGAGACAGGGTTTTATACCCAGCTAATTAGGTAACCTGCCACAGCTGATCCAAGAGTGACAGATACAAACAGACTTGCCCACAGTACATTATGTAAAACTAGGCATGGCTGCAAAGCAGGCAGAATAGAACTGAGGTGTGTCTCAGAAGTAAAGAAACAGGAGCAAGAACGAACATTCATTAGTTCAATACCACCCAGAGTCACTTGGGGTGCGACCACATCTGGCTGTCTAAAAGACACGGTAGGGACCGTGACACTAAAGCTTCCCACTAATGCCATTTTGGCAACTATCAATGTTGAATCCCTATATTGCTCTATCCCACATGAGATGGGTCTCCTTGCCATTCGGAATGTGTTGGAGCGTAATTCTCGATACGATAGGGATATTAACAATTTTATATTGGAAGGATTGAGTCATATCTTGTATAATAATTACTTTTCTTTTCACGGCTCCCACTACCTCCAGGTGCAGGGCGTTGCGATGGGGACATGTTGTGACCCATCCTACACCAATCTGTACCTGGGGGAGTGGGAGTGGTCCCTACCTAGCGACGGAGGTCTCATCGAGTACCTGGGCCATGTTAAAACGTGGCTCAGGTACATATACAAAACATCTTCGTCGTCTGGGAGGGTACTGAAGAGTCTCTGACTGAATTTTTGAATGCACTAAACGTGAACACTTTCAATTTAAAATTTACTATGCTGCATGATGTTAAATCTGTCACAAATTTGAACAAAATTGTCAGGGAAATTTAATCAGTACTTTGTACAGAAAAGATACTGCGGGCAACACAGTTCTCCATGCAGATAGTTTCCATCCCATACCTTTAAAGAACTCTATTCCCTACGGACAATATCGCCGTCTATGTAGAAATTGTTCCACTGACACCTTGTTTAAAATTGAAGCCGGAAAGCTTCAAAATCGGCTTCTTGATCGGGGGTTATAGCCGTTGGAATTTACATTTAAGGCATTTAACCGTACGATCAAGTAAACAAGAGAAACTTTATTATTTAAACCTACTGTTGAAAAAAGGAATAAAAACAATGGTACACGCATGATTATGCGGTTTTCTTTACAACAAAGAGATTCAGAACATTATAGGTAGGCATTGGTCGATTCTGACAGACGATGAAAAAGTGAAGGGCTTTATTCCTTCAATACCGGCTATCACCTTTAAACGGGCCTCGTCCCTTAAAGATAAACTTGTAAAAAGCGAGTATCAGAAATCAAATAAAAAGCACTGCTCAGTTCTGGGTACTTTCCCTTGTGGACACTGTTCACATTATCCAATGATTAAAAAAGAAAAAACTTTCACTCTTCCAAATGATGAAATATTTACACCTAAACACTTTGTAAATTGCCAAACACGTGGAATTGTTTATCTGATGACCTGCGAATGCGGTGCATTTTATGTAGATAAAACAAAGCAAACGTTTTGGTGCAGAACATCAAAACACGTTTACAGTATGGAGATAGGTAACACCTATCTCCCTCTGGGAAGACACGTAGTTACTGTACATAACTATAGAATGCCAAAGGTTGATTTCACTGCCCCCAATCGGGCGCACATACCGTTTCGAGGCGGTGATTGGAATAAAAAACTTTTACAAATCGAACAACAATGGATTCATAGGCTCCAGGCTACAACAAACCCTGGCCTTAATGAATCCATTTAATTTGCACCCGTTTTGAAGGGTTACAGTTCGGGCAGGGCAAGCTAGCATAGAAACGGGCTCTAAATTAATAAAATCAATAAGAATAGCAATGAAATAGTTTAGCTAAATTTGGTTCATTTCAGCTGTGATGCTGAGAATCAGTTGGGAGCTTTTTGTGACAGCCATGGGGGAAACCCATTTCCTGAATGCAAAATGGGTATCAGCAACCCCTATGGTGCACAATTAATGCCCCTTCTTCCAATAAAATTAGTAATTTGATTAAGGGAATCATAAATTGCACTATACATATGCCCAATTTGTAATGCTGGCTTCGTCTTGTCGCGACTGTAACTTTGCTTTCTATATATCTTTATTATACATATGACATTTGTTTTGTCCAACATTTTATGAAATAGTGCAGTGGGTGTTCTTTTTGCTCATACTAATTCAGTGTATTGTTGAGAGATGACCATGCTTAAAGCGTGGGGCTAATTATTAATAGTGATAGCAATATCAAGAATGATTGTAAATACACAGTTTATGTATGACCATAATATGTTTTTTCTTCTTTTTCAGGTTCTCCCTGATCCGATGCAGCGTCCCCGTCTCCCATGGGGGATGCGGCCTGGGATCCTTGCATGGTCTCCCGGCATGGGGGAGAATGGGAGGAGGGTTTACCCAAGGCCTCCCTGGTCTATGCAGCCTGTTGTTGGGCCCCATCCCGTGCCGGCGGCGTTCCGTGACCGCCGTCGGATGCTGGGGTGTTTACGTTGCGCATGCAATGCGCGGTGTGGCCGGCTGACTATGGGGATTGCGGAGTTGTGGCGCGTGCGCATTGTCCTCCATTATAGAGATGGTGGCTTGAGCGCGGCAGGGCTGCATCATTCCCGGTGCGGCGGTGGCGCGGCGCATGCGTGACGCCCACCTCTGACGTCATGCTGGTTGCCTCGGCGACATCTGAGGTTTCTGGGATACTTCCTGTATCTTCCGGAACGCCGGAGAGATCATGGACTGGCCGCAATTGGTGGCCATGTAGTCTCCACAGCGGAATGAGGGGGCGGTTTACACACACCAGGGACTACTTTGACCAATTAGAAGTAAGATAAATATCATTGATATCCAGCCGGGATCCTCCAGGTGATCCCTGACTGGAACGGTGGATGCATTGCCTGAATAGTACTGGGGTAAGGTGTTTTTTTTTGGTTTGGAATTATAAAGACACATAGATCTTACATAACTCGTAAATTACAATATATATTTTATTGATTTCTGCCATTTAGACTGGAGGCACTACATGCTCTAAAAGTCTATTTAGACACTGTGGCATATTACAGGTACTTTTTCTATTTTATATATATATATATATATATATATATATATATATATATATATATATATATTTTTTTTTTTTTTTTTTTTTCACTTCCACTTTATGGATCATTTTTTGGCACTTTGAGAGGGTTCTTTATGAGTACCTTATATTTAAGTATCAGCACTTGTATACACATTTTCACGCTCACTTTCTAGGTAGGGCATTATTTGGCCTTAATTTAAAGCTACAATTACCGTTGTTTGAAATAGGTTTTAATAAAACATCTATGTATTATATTACTTTCACTAGTTGAGATACTTTAATTCAATATACAGTATATAGTAGGCATACACACAACAATAATTTTTTCAGCAGTTGGTAGTTGCTCTTTTTTCAAATACTTCAAAGTGATTTTTATCCATTATATATTTTTTTCATTTTCTTATTTACATATATTTTTTTGACTCTGTGATTCAGTGAAGATAATCATTTTTCCTCTCCCCATCCCAACCCCCTTTTCTTTCTTTCTTTCTTTCTTTGTCATCTGCTTTGGGCGGTTTTCGGATACATTTTTTGTAATAAATTTCAGGTGTGTTGCCCCCGCCTTTCCTGTCTGGTGGAGGCCTCTTTTTCCTGTGATCTCTTGTAGGCCCTGCGGGAGCCCTGTGGCTGCACTTTGTGCTTTTCTCCTTGGTGAGACCCCTGTTTTTGGACATGGATAACGCTGCATCGGATCTTGGGACCACATTTGAATGAAGAGGATGTTCTTTTAAGAAAATCTCTGGTCTTAAACGCATCTATTTCATGAAAAGGGTAAATATGGGATGTGTTTTATGTCCATATCCATTTTTTGATAATTCACTTTAATAAAAATTATTCATTGTTGTATTAATAGAAATACAAAAAAACCCTGAAGAAGACCATTATTTGTTCTGGGTTGAAATGCATTGTGGTATTTCCATACATCGAATGGCTTTTTAAGTGAGAAATATGGGAACGCTATGTTAAAACATTCCAACTGTATATTAATCACTGTGTAATAGGATTGTTGTATCTTTCATCAATATTTGCTTTTTGTGTGTACCAGAGCCTATATTTTATTGTTGGTGTAATAATTTCTGTGATGTATGATTACTCCACCATTTTGTACCAATAAAAATGTATATTCTTTTAAGTAAAGATGTTTTGCATCTCTCAAATTGCTGTTAAAAAACCCCATGGGGAGTTATTTCTTGAATTGTTTTGCTTCATATCTATGAGGGTGTGCAGCGTCCATAGATCCAAGACATATATCCATTCCCTATTTTAAAAATACAAAAAAAAACATTGTATTTATTTGGGAAACTAACGATGTTTACTACGACGATTACTGTGCGTATGAACATGAAAGTAGCCATTTTTAAATGTACAACACCATAAAGAAAAACACATGGTGCAGCATGCAATATTAATAATAATAGGAACACACGACAAATACTTACTTTTTCTAAGAACTTTCTTGATCTTTCTATACTGATCCTGCTCGCTTAATTTGAGGTCTGACCAGCATTTCCTCAATTGATCCTTGGATTGTCATACCCCAAAATTCCTGTACAGACTCTTCACAACTTTAGTCATGATCTCGGCCTTTCTCAGATTTGGGTTTGGATACGGAGCATAATTCCCATCATAGTCGTTCTTCCTCAAGATGTCGACCATCTCCAACATCTCTCCAAAGGACATATTTAAGGTTTTAAATCTCCTCCGGGATTGGGATGTTTCTGGTTCCGGGCTTTCCTCCTCCTTGTTACTAGAATTATGCACCATCTGTGTTTCCTCCATGTTCCTCTCCTACTGCGACGAAAGAGACGGGGCGGGGAATATTCTAGAAAGAACGCCAGGGGCGGGTGACACGGACTGAGTTTCATGCATGTGCAGTGTATATAAAGCTTAACACGTGTGTGTCGTAACTAGGTTCTGTGGACAGAGGAAGGAGGAACGGAAGCTACGAATGTTATTACGAAGGTAAGATTTTAACTTTGGTAACATGAGCGGACTATGCTAAATCTATATTGATGCCTATATTGGGTTAAAAGATTATCCTGAGATGAGTGTTGTTGTCTTTTGTTTGGTCTTGCAGAGAAAATTTATTAATTTAAAGAATTCCTGGGCAAATTCCAGGATAAATATCGTGATATGCGTAATTTATGGATGGGTTTTCTTGATGACCAGATTGAGGCCAGGGAATCGCTTTCAACTCTTCCGGCACCCCTTCCCTCCAGCCTTCCATCCAGCCTACCCTCAACCCCAGCTGAGGCTTCCATGGATCAACCCGGGCCTTCCATCCAGGAAGAGATTGAGGAGCCCAGTTGGAGCCAGGTATAGAATTTTTATACATATTTTTTATGTGAAAATGATGGTTGCTAACTAGATATTATTATTGATAATAAATTAATGATTTAACAAAAAGTGTTTCACATATCAATAGACAGTAGTGGCCAAAAATGATTGTGCCAAGAATGAAAAATGCTGGGCTCAGAATGATAGTCTTTTCTATTTAGTAACATTAAATTTTCAACAGTCATGAGCTGAAAATTGTATGTGTTTGATGAACAAAAAACTAAAACTGTGTCCCTTTTTCATACACAGGAAGACCTCAGCCAGGACGAGGCTCTGGCAAGTGGCACACAGGAGGAGGTGGCAGGGCCCAGTAACACCCAATCTCAGGTGCCTCCCCTCTGCCTTCCATACAAAAGGTCCACAAAAAGTGCACCTCCAGAGCCACAGCCTCCAGGGAAGGCTGTACAGAAGAAAAGAAAGTGATTGCCTGCCTTCAGTCTGGTCTGACAGAACAAGCAGCCTGTTGTAGTACCACAGCCTGGGTACATATATATCATCTGCTGCTGTTCCTGTTCTCTGGGATTGCTGGACCAGATTGACCTCCTTTCTATATGTACTTCTCAAGCTACCAAGTTTTTGAGCCACAAAGTTTATGTGTGCCTTGGGGGCCAAAGGCTTCGCAAATTCAAGCACTTTCTCCAGCGTTGCCTTTATCTTTATTTTGTTATTATGATGGAAAATAAATTGTGATTTCTTTCATAAAATACTTGCCTATGCGTTTTTTTTCAAATAGCAAATATAAAAATTAGGCAGTTACATTTCAAAAAAACAATGTCAAAATTAACAAGGGACACCAACACCAAACAGGTTTACAAATACAACATAATAATGGTGTTGTGGAAATGTGACATAAAATAATAAAAAGGAGAGCACAAGAAAATAATACAATAATCCAAAAATGTATATTAAAGAAAAAAAAAGGACTTAAAAAAAAGATATATATTATGTAGATCTGGCTTAAATTCAAATAAAGATTATTCAGGAGATACCTAGAAATAATAAATAAATACATTTGTGATAACTCTGAATATGAGCAGCAAAACAACTTCATTCTTCTAGCATTATAAAGAAGAGAATGTGCGGCATTGAACAATTTAAAAATTTGCAGTGTGAAGAATCTGCTATTTCCATTAGGAACGCTAGTTTTACCAGACCAAGTGGTTCTGTCTTGTACTGGATTCTGAGCATATGTGATTTTTGGCGTGTCGGAATTGCATACACACGGTCGGAATTTCCGATAGAAAGTTTTTCCGTCTGGAAAATTGAGAACATGTTATCACTTTTTGGCTGGTGGAAATTCGGACAGCTTAATTCCGATGGAGCATACACACGGTCGCATTTTCCGATGAAAAGCTCTCATCGGCCTTTTTCTGGGCGGAATTCCGATCATGTGTACACTGCATTATACTGTATGACAGTTATGTTTAAGTGTACTTTCTGTTTGTCTATGTGGAAACTTTAATAAAAAACAATTCAAAGAAAAGGGTTTTACACTGTTGGAGCACTTTGGTTTTTAGAAATTTAATGAGAGGACGTTTGGTGGAGAACTATGAAATTGTTCCTGGTCCCCCTAGGGGAGAATGGTTTGAGCCATTAATGATGATCTATAATTGGATGATTCTGTTATGAGCCCTTTTGTCCTTTCTAGAGGTAAAAGGTCATGTACAGTGGGTAATCCTGCAATTTTTCCACAAGAAGTAGTGCTATTTCACAAGGATGCCATTCATTATTGGTGATGGATATTTAATAACTCAGTAAACACCTAAGAGGAAAACTTTTATATTATTTCTTTACTTAACTTCATTATATGGCATATATTTATATAATATAACATATGTGGGTTGATAAGTTATTGTATTTCAAATATTTATTTATTGAATTTTGCAAGTTAACAAACAAGCAATACAAAGGCAACCATATGCATGCACATCATAGATCATACTATAAACATCTAATGTAAAGATTTGGTGTGAACAAGTATAGGTCAAATTAGATTTAACACAAAGTAACTCCTAAATTTACTCTTACACCTGTGGCTATAATAGACCAATTAGAAATGCACAATATATCATTATAGAGATATCTTGCACGTGTACATGCTTTCTCCTGATGAGTGACACGAAATGCGTTGAGCTAACAGATGTCGTGTTCAAATCACATACTTCATGCATTATGTGTTTGACTATATTCTAATTATGTGCTATCCAATTTTGGACTTTTCTATATGTATCATCTGCCATCCATTTTTTGGATTATTTATGTATGATGTATTGCTGTATGAAATACAGTTTTTAATTTAATATCTTACTCCATGCAGGTATTTAATTATATGTGTGGTATATCAATTTTCTATTGAATATGAATTATGAGACACATGTCCGGCTGCTTTATATATATTATAGATGTGTTAATTATAATGCCACACAACACTTGACCCTCCACAAACTTCATTTAAAGTCCCACCTTGTTCTCTTTTGTGTAAGACTGAGAAGGGTCTGTGCACCTTATTCACAGGAATCTGTAGACTGTGCGATAGGTCCCTATCAATGAAATTGCTAGCAGCACCTGAATCAATAAAAGCAGAGAGGCGGTGAGAACTTGGCAGACCTAAGTTGTGCAGGAACAAATAAGCTATTTCTGAGGGAAACAGACACAGTATTGTCAATAGAAGCAGACCCCACTTGCACTAGACTCTTGGCGTTTCTCAGTTTATTAGGACAGTCAGCGACAATGTGGTCATAGTTGTCACAAGATAAATAGAGTCCCTGAGATCTCCTTCTAGCCTTTTCCCCGAGGGATAAATGGGTAGCACCAATTTGCATGGGCTCATCCTCCTGGAGAGGTTGAGGGGGCCTCGGGAAAGAAGAAAAGTCAGGCAGCTTACTGGGGAGCAAAGAAACAAACCTCTCTGTACGCCTTTTCAGTAAACGCCTGTCAATATAGATGACTACTTGCATGGCTTCATTTAATGACTTTGGTTCAGGGTCATTAACTAAGGAGTCCTTGATAGAGTCTGATAAGCCTAACCTGAATTGACTTCTTATAAAGGGGTCATTCCACCCTGAGTCAGGTGCCCAGCGGCGGTAATCAGAACAGTATTGCTCAGCTGTGCGTTTACCCTGATGTATTGACCTAAGATTAGCTTCTGCTGAGTGGGCATGATTAGGATCATCATAGAGTAAACCCAGAGTCTTGAAAAATTCTTCAATTGACCTTATGGCTCAGTCAGACTAAAAGCCCAAGACTGGGGATCCCCCTGCAGCCATGTAATAATTAGGCTGATTATAGCAAAATATATGTGAATGTAATAAAATAAAGAATGATTTCTCCTATATAATAAAAAAGAGAAAAAAGGGGGCGAGGGTTGGACCTCTAATAATTATCCAATCCAATAATAGACATAATAAAATCAAATAACATAAAAAATAATCAAAATAGTCAGTAAATGCATTGAAAAGTCCATACAAAAAGTCCCAAATGATAAAATGGTAATAGTAGCTCCCACAGTGAAGAAATGGTGACCAGAAATCCAAATCTGTGAAGACTGTGAACACCTCCACCACGGTTAACACTGCCGCTTACCAGAAATACATGGTTCTTTATTACAGAGAACCACACATCGCAGATGGCTAATTCTCCCCAGCCAGGGGTCTTTGGACATATAAGGTGGTGTAAACAACCTCTTGAAGCACAAACTCAGCAGTAGTTCCTCACATCAGCGAACATATGAAAAGCTAAGGCTCGCAATAGTGTAAAACCAAACACTTTAATAAAATAAATAAAAGCAAATTGTGCACTTACATAGCACCAATGAATCAATGGCATATAATACTTGAGCCGCCGGTCTCGCAAAAACACCCGATACTTCCGGGACAAACACGTGTAGTGGTGACGTCAGTACGTCGCTCCTCCTTCCTACGCGTTTCATCGCTAACAGGACGTCGTCACGGGGTACGGGCGGCATCCTGACGTACCGCTTAAATAGTAAACAAACAACCAAGCCTCTGTCTGACCTCCGGAAATGAAAACGGAAAACGCCATCTTGGTTAGGGGAAATACACTTCCTAATAAAATAATGAAGCAAATCTCGAGACTTACACCGTGATAGAAACATATCAGAAACAATAGAACCATCGAACGTTCGATCTGCACACATTAAATGCTAATAACAAAGCAAATCGAATCATGAAAAAATGTAGATATAAGAGAATAAAAACATTTTTTCTATAGTAATGATATATAAAAAAGGAAAAATAACAAATAATAAGATAAAAATAGAGATGAAACTATTTATAGAATAAAAAATGAAAATAAAAAAGGAGAATAATATATAATAATTCCGAAAGGAATTACTTAAAAATAATAACTAAAAAAAAATATATAAACCGCTTGGGTGATCCGTATCGCACCGGAGGTCAAACCACTAGGCAAAGATATGCAAAAAAAGTTATTATCTCTGTATACTTGAACAAGTAAATTATAGTAACATAAAAACAAAGAAATTTTTCTTATATAAAAGAAATTACATGGATACATTTTTTTACACAAAAAATATTATAAATAAAAAATAATAAAAAATAAAAAATTAAAAAAATAAAAACATAAAAAAATGAGACAGAAGTAAAAATACGGGCCTAAATCACTAGGAATTTTCTATAAAACAATTAACGTCCACATCAATATTCAAACTGAAAGGAGTATAACTCTTTAATTTGTACACCCAGGCCATCTCTAGTCTGGAAAGGCTACGAACCAAACAGCTACCCCTCCAGTTTGGCCTAAATTTGTCAATCCCTAGGAAGATCGTGTTAGGGGGATCTCTATTGTGAACAGTTAAGTAATGTTTAGAGACAGAATGTTTGGTAAACCCTTTTCTAATGTTGTTAATATGTTCATTAAGATGGACCTGTAAGGGTCTCTTGGTCCGGCCCACATACTGAAGGCCACATGGACACTGGAGCATATAAACAACCCCAGTAGTGGAACAAGTAATGAAGGGTTCAATGGGAAAGGTTTTTGAAGTACAAGAAGAAGAGAAACTGGCAGTTCTTCTTGTAGTGCATCGATTTAACTGGCACACCTGGCGCCTCCTACACTGGTAATAACCTGTGAGTTCCGAAAAAAAGTTTGGTCTCTCCCTAGGGGGCTTCAGAACGTTGGGAGCCAACTTATCCTTAAGTGTGGGTGCCCCCCTGAAAACCACCTGTAGTCTATCAGGCAAGATAGCATTCAAAACCCTATCGTTTTTCAAAATGTGCCAATGTTGTTCATAATATGCTTCACGCTAAAATGTTGGCATGAAAAGTTGGTAACAAAAGGACACCGAAAGGGGCCCTCAGCATCATTATTACCTGTTCTGTCCCTCAATAAATAATCACGATCTGTATTAATAACCTGGTCCAATGTATCCCTAAGGTATTGGGGACTTTAACCCTTAGCCCTAAAGCGTTTGTTGAGAACTTCTGCTTGAGCTAAAAAAGTATCATTGTCAGAACAGTTACGTTTGATCCTGAGAAACTGACTCTTCGGTACCAATTTAAGCCATGATCTATAATGGCAACTATCAAGAAGTATATAAGCATTTCTGTCGGTGGGTTTAAAGTACGTAGAGGTAATAAACCTATCCTTACCGACAGAAATAGTAAGGTCCAAAAAATGGATCTGTTCTAAACTAGCTTCATAGTTAAAGTGTATGCTTCTAGTGTTAGTATTCAAAAAAATACATGTACTCAGATAAGGCAGACCGGCTACCATCCCAAAGGAGGAGGACATCATCTATATAGCGGACCCAGAGGATGACTTCTGACCTTTGCTCCGCATAGATGACGTCCTCCCCCCATGTGGCCATAAAAAGGTTTGCCAGACTGGGGGCATATTTAGCCCCCATGGCAACTCCTCTGTCTTGATGGTAAAAATGCCCATTAAACCAAAAAAAGTTGTGGGTTGCTGCATACTCAAGCAGGATCATAATGAATTCGATCTGTTCTTGTGGTAAATTCGACACCCTATCTAGAAAAAAAGGACAGCTTTCAAGCCCAAATGGTGAGGGATTACAGTATAGAGTGAGGTAACATCAGCTGTTACCAGCTATGCGGAGCCAAGGTCAGAGGTCATCCTCTGGGTCTGCTATATAGATGATGTCCTCCTCCTTTGGGATGGTAGCCGGTCTGCCTTATCTGAGTACATGGATTTTTTGAATACTAACACTAGAGGCATACACTTTAACTACGAAGCTAGTTTAGAACAGATCCATTTTTTGGACCTTACTATTTCTGTCGGTGAGGATAGGTTTATTACCTCTACGTACTTTAAACCCACTGACAGAAATGCTTATATACCTCTTGATAGTTGCCATTATAGATCATGGCTTAAATCGGTACCGAAGAGTCAGTTTCTCAGGATCAAACGTAACTGTTCTGACAATGATACTTTTTTAGCTCAAGCAGAAGTTCTCACCAAACGCTTTAGGGCTAAGGGTTACAGTCCCTAATACCTTAGGGATACATTGGGCCAGGTTATTAATACAGATCTTGATGATTTATTGAGGGACAGAAGAGGTAATAATGATGCTGAGGGCCCCTATCAGTGTCCCTTTGTTACCAGCTTTTCATGCCAACATTTTAGTGTGAAGCATATTATGAACAAACATTGGCACATTTTGAAAAACGATAGGGTTTTGAATGCTATCTTGCCTGATAGACTACAGGTGGTTTTCAGGGGGGCACCCACTCTTAAGGATAAGTTGGCTCCCAACTTTCTGAACCCCCCTAGGGAGAGACCAAACTTTTTTTCGGGACTCACAGGTTATTACCAGTGTAGGAGGTGCCAGGTGTGCCAGTTAAATCGATGCACTACAAGAAGAACTGCCAGTTTCTCTTCTTCTTGTACTTCAAAAACCTTTCCCATTGAACCCTTCATTACTTGTTCCACTACTGGGGTTGTTTATATGCTCCAGTGTCCATGTGGCCTTCAGTATGTGGGCCGGACCAAGAGACCCTTACAGGTCCGTCTTAATGAACATATAAACAGCATTAGAAAAGGGTTTACCAAACATTCTGTCTCTAAACATTACTTAACTGTTCACAATAGAGATCCCTCTAACACGATCTTCCTAGGGATTGACAAATTTAGGCCAAACTGGAGGGGTAGCTGTTTGGTTTGTAGCCTTTTCAGACTAGAGATGGCCTGGGTGTACAAATTAAAGAGTTATACTCCTTTCAGTTTGAATATTGATGTGGACGTTAATTGTTTTATAGAAAATTCCTAGTGATTTAGGCCCGTATTTTTACTTCTGTCTCATTTTTTTATTTTTTTATTTTTTTCATTTTTTATTTTTTATTATTTTTTTATTTATAATATTTTTTGTGTAAAAAAATGTATCCATGTAATTTCTTTTATATAAGAAA
The DNA here is from genome assembly GCF_037356315.1 of Lithobates pipiens. Lineage (NCBI taxonomy): Eukaryota > Metazoa > Chordata > Amphibia > Anura > Ranidae > Lithobates > Lithobates pipiens. Next base: position 180,011,058 of record NW_027507758.1, read on the forward strand.
AAATTCTTTGTTTTTATGTTACTATAATTTACTTGTTCAAGTATACAGAGATAATAACTTTTTTTGCATATTTTTGCCTAGTGGTTTGACCTCCGGTGCGATACGGATCATCCAAGCGGTTTATATATATTTTTTTAGTTATTATTTTTAAGTACTTCCTTTCGGAATTATTATATATTATTCTCCTTTTTTATTTTCATTTTTTATTCTATAAATAGTTTCATCTCTATTTTTATCTTATTATTTTTTATTTTTCCTTTTTTATATATATCATTACTATAGAAAAAATGTTTTTACTCTCTTATATCTACATTTTTTCATGATTCGATTTGCTTTGTTATTAGCATTTAATGTGTGCAGATCGAACGTTCGATGGTTCTATTGTTTCTGATATGTTTCTATCTCGGTGTAAGTCTCGAGATTTGCTTCATTATTTTATTAGGAAGTGTATTTCCCCTAATCCAGATGGCGTTTTCCGTTTTCATTTCCGGAGGTCAGACAGAGGCTTGGTTGTTTGTTTACTATTTAAGCGGTACGTCAGGACGCCGTTAGTGTTAGTGACAAAACGCGTAGGAAGGAGGAGCGACGTACTGACGTCACCACTACACGTGTTTGTCCCGGAAGTATCGGGCGTTTTTTTGAGACCGGCCAGCTCAAGTATTATATGCCATTGATTCATTGGTGCTATGTAAGTGCGCAATTTGCTTTTATTTATTTTATTAGAGTGTTTGGTTTTACACTATTGTGAGCCTTATCTTTTCATATGTTCGCTGATGTGAGGAACTACTGCTGAGTTTGTGCTTCAAGAGGTTGTTTTCACCACCTTATATGTCCACAGACCCCTGGCTGGGGAGAATTAGCCATCTGCGATGTGTGGTTCTCTGTAATAAAGAACCATGTATTTCTGGTAAGCGGCAGTGTTAACTGTGGTGGAGGTGTTCACAGTCTTCACAGATTTGGATTTCTGGTCACCATTTCTTCACTGTGGGAGCTACTATTACCATTTTATCATTTGGGACTTTTTGTATGGTCTTTTCAATGCATTTACTGACTATTTTGATTATTTTTTTATGTTATTTGATTTTATTAGGTCTATTATTGGATTGGATAACTATTATAGGTCCAACCCTCGTCCCTCTTTTTTCTCTTTTTTATTATATAGGAGAAATCATTCTTTATTTTATTACATTCACATATATTTTGCTATAATCAGGCACTTATTTTTGTATATGATTGGTGGTTATACTCATTTATTTTCACAGATTTAACATTTATATGTTTTCTAGCACAACCCACTTTCTTTTTTCTTTCTTGTTAATGTAGTATAACATTTGGGTTTTGCAGCTCGTCTTCTTTTTTGTGATCAGGCAAGCGCGTTTTTTTTCTTTTCAATAATTAGGCTGACCCGATGTGCTTCAGAACCACAGGAGTGTTGTTTGAGCTTAAAGTACAGCATACAACTATTTTTAGAGTTAGAAAACACATGAGGATCACCAGAAAAAACATTCAGGCGGGTTAACTTTGGGCTCTGGCTCCTGCGATACTGCTGGAGGTGTGTTTACACACACAGACAGTTCCTGGCGCATCAGTTTGCACATTTCTTCAGCAAATAAATGGGCCTGTGCAGTGTCTATCTTGACAGAACATTTTGTTAAAGGCTTGTGATAATGTCACATCTACCCCAATGCAGGGGGTCAGACACTATAGCTAGCTACTCTGTGCTTTACATATAGCAGCCCCCTTTCCCTTAAGACAAGCAGGCCTACCGATACTTCTCCCAGGACTTATATACAATGCTATAGTGCCTGGCCACCACACTAGGGCAGATGCGAGCAGAGCAAACAACAGACTACAGTTTAGCAGACAGATCGCATGGTTGTAAGACGGTCCAGGTAATAAGGCAGGCTGAGTTTAGGGAATAGACCAATATCCGATCCAATGACAATCTAGGTAATAAAACAGGCTGAGTTCAGGGAATAGTACAATATCCGATCTGGGTCATACACAGGGAAATCCAACAGGAGGCTTGAACAGGAACAATGCAGATAACTGTCTCTATCACAAGCAAGGCATAGAGTGTTTGGTTTGCTTATATCAGGTGATTGATCAGATCAATCCCCATCAAATCATTCTCTGCAGCTATTACCTTTTGTACCACCACCTTCTCCCTCTAGAATGTAAGCTCTACAAGCAGGTCCCTCCTGTACCTTTTGTATTGAACTGTATTGTAATTGTGTTGTCCCCCCTATACATTGTAAAGCGCTGCATACATTTTTGGCGCTATATAAATCCTGTATTATAATAATAATAATAATAATATTAATAATCAGTCATCTTACAGGTGAACACAGACAGGGAAAAAGCAACAGCTAACACACGGGGGCTGGAATGAGGAACAGGGGCATTAAGTGATCATGACAGTGTGTCATTAAGTAGTAGAATTCAGAAGGCTAGACGGCTTGTTCTTGAGGTCTAGCCAGGGGGACCATTGTTTGGAGAATTTTAAAAGGCAGCCGTGTTTGTAAGCCATTATTTGTTCCAGAGCATATGTAACATTCAGAGCGATGTTGGACTTCCATTTACGCATTAGGATTAGGCGAGCTGCAAACAAAACTTTCATGACTATAGGGTGGAGGTCTGGTGGGAAGTGATTAATTGATATACTTAGAATGGCCTGTTCAATATTGGCTTTTACAATTATCCCTATCAGAGTTGCGATCAAGCGAAACATGGAGTTCCAAAAACGGCGTATTTGAGAGCAGTATCACAGTATATGGGTTAGGGTCCCTACCTGCCCATATCCTCTCCAATATTGATTAAAGCTATGGAGCTTGCATTTGGCCAGTATATAGGGGTGTAGTACCAACAGAGTGGGAGTTTTTGTGCCATTTCCCAATAGGTTGAGCGCTTGGAAGATGTTAGATTTATCATAATGGCTTTATGCCATTATTGGTCAGAAATGGATGTACAAGAGCTGCGGATCATTTTGTTAGTTGGAAAATGTAAAGGAAAATGTATCATGTAAATCAGTGGTCATCAACCTTGTCCTCAGGGCCCACTAACAGGCCAGGTTTTATGTATTACCTTGGGGAGATGCAGACTAGAATACTGCAATCACTGAGCAGAAAATGATGTCACTTGTCATGTATTTCAGTTATCTTGAAAACCTGGCATGTTAGTGGGCCCTGGTTGATGACTACTGATGTAAATGGTTGTAGAAGAGAGAGATTCCTTTGTGGGAGGTGGTTGTGAGGACCAAAATGGCTATATCTTGGGGGGGGGGGGGGGAGTAACTCTGGGACTGAGGTGGGAGAATGATGTAGGAAAGATTTTAGTTGGGTATGTGTCAGGAATTCCCTCATAGGTAGGGTGTACTGGGAGACCAATGTGGCAAAATGAACTGTTTTTGAATATGTCTGATTTGTTATTAATCCTACTGTACTTCCAGGATGCGAGGGTAACTGAAATGTGACATTTGAGAATCTCTAAAGGCAAGGGTATTTTAACTAGCCAGTCAGAAATATTACCATGGCTCAGGAAATATTTCCATGCTGCAATAGTTGAAGAGATAGAGGGATGGTCTATGCCTATTTTAAGGTTGTGTGATAGTGAGTAAGCTAGAATCAAAGAGCTGAGGTTGTCCACTGTAATAGCCTCCTGTTCTAGGGTGTGCCATGGTTTGGAAGAGGGCTGTTGGAACCAGAATCTAGCTTGGACAAGTAAAGTCACCATATAATAGTAATTTAAGTTGGGGACTCCCAGTCCTCCCACTCTCTTAGGTTTCCTAAGAATGTTGTCTGCCCATCTGGGTTTACCATTTGCCCAGAGAAAAGTGGATATTAATGTATGCATAGTTTTGAAGAAGGGGGGTGGCAATGGAATAGAAGAACTCTGAAAATATAAAAGATCTTGGGGATAATCAACATCTTAAAAGCTGCTAACCTGTCAGTCAAAGATAAGAAATGTGTGCTCAGTTTGTTAAGGTCTTTTTATGTCATCCATCATATGTCAATTGTTATCAATTAAGGGGACAAAGTTATATTTGTATAAGGGGGATGCTGGCGATTAACGTAATACTCAGGTACAGGTATGGAAGGGAATCTGTTACCCATGCATATGGAAATTGAGATTGTAGAATGTGTTTTCTTGTTTCATCAATGTGGTTTCCTAGGATGTTAGATTTTGTCTCGTTCACTTTGTAGTATGAAAGTTGGTTAAACTCATTAAGAAGTTGATGGACTTTCGGGAGGGAGTGTATCGGGTCAGTTAGGGTTATGATAATGTCATCTGCAAAGAGGGTGATAACATGGGACTCTCCTTTGATAGATATACCCATAATTTGAGCATGGATATTTATCTTTTCTGTTAATGGTTCCATTGTGATCAAAGATAAGCGGAGGTAGGGGGCAACCCTGCCTTGTTCCATTGGAAACATTACAATTTTTGGAGAAAAGGCTATTAGAGTAAATACAGGCTGAGGGGACTGTATAGAGCGCTGAGATAGCTCTCCTTGGATGCCAAAGTTTTTCAGGACCTGTGACAGGTAGCCCCATGAACCCTATCAATGGATTTCTCAGCTTCCAGAGTAAGAAGTAGAGAAGGCCTCCGGTTGTGTTCAACATGGTGCATAAGATTTATTATGTGCCTTGTTGTGTCAGGGGCTTGGCGCCCAAGCACAAACCCCACCTGGTTAGGTTTCACCAACTCAGGGATGTGGCAAAGCAGTCTGTTGGCTATTAGCTTTGCATACAGTTTAAAATCAACATTTAGCAGGGAAATGGGTCTAAAGTTTTGTACATATGTTGGGTCTTTTCCCAGGTTTTGGTAAAGTAATAATATTAGCAATCAACATTTCAGGGGGGAAGATGCTCCAGACAAAGCAACATTAAACACAGATTCCAAGTATGGAGATACGGTACAGGTATGGAAAAACTGGTAATATGCAGAAGGAAAACCGTCTGGTCCTGGCGATTTGTTATGTGTGTGTGGGGGGGGGGGGGGGGGACTGGATAGCTGTGGCAATCTCTTTTTTTTATAAAGAGATGGTTTAGGGTTGACAAGTTGTCAGAGGAGAGCCTAGGCAGAGAAACAGAGTCCAATGAATCTATTAATTTGAGTATAGGCTGCGGGATATTTGGATCTCGATCCAGATTGTATCAAGTAGTCTGCCAAATCTTGGAGATTTAACAGTTTCTCTCCTGTTTTGGATGGTGGAGGTGGAACAATAATTTCCAGGTTTTATTGCCATGGTGATAGAAATTGCCTTTCATGGATTTCATTTGGTTAAGGTGTTGATAGCAATGATCTCAGGTTGAGTCTTGTCCGATTCAGTTGTTTTAGTAAGTGGGGTGTTGGCCTCTGTTTGTGCATTTGTTCTAATTGTTACATTTTTAAAAGGATATTGTTTATCCACTGCTTCTTTTGCCTCCTTGCCTCTAAGCTCAACTTCCTCATTACCCCTCTAATGTAAGCTTTGTGTGCATTCCACAGAGTGAAGGGGGTGGTGGCACAAAGAGCAAGACAAGTGTATTTTAAATAAGAGGAGGCAAAATACCTTGTACCAGAGGCTGCCAAGACCCCAGTAAAATACTACTTACCAAAGGTCCATAAGAATCTAAGCAAACCCCTGGAAGACCTATTAGTGGTATTCATTCCTTATTCTCTAGGCTGGGGGAATATCTGGACCAATACTTGCACCCATTGGTGTCTAAAGGGAAGTCCTATTTGAAGGATAGCAAACAACTTATGTGATAGATTAAAGATATACAAATAGGGAAGGATAATTTTCAGGTCACCATTGATGTGAACTCATTATACGCTAATATTGTACAGAAAGATGGTCTGAATTGTGCTAAATGGGCAATAAACAAATTCACAGATCTCAAACAAGAACAAATTGGATACATTCTGGAAGGCCTGGAAATCATCATGAATAAAAATTATTTCTGGTACAAGGGAGACTACTATGTCCAAACAAAAGGAGTAGCCATGGGAGCAAAATATGCACCAAGTGTGGCAAATATAGTCGTGAACAAATGGGAGGAAGAGCAAATATATAACAGAGAGAGATCTATCCTGAGGTTCTACAGATGATACATTAATGATATTGTAATCATTTGGAGGGGCACAGAAGTGTCCCTGACCAAGTTTTTTGAAGAAATTAATTTAAAAAAATACAGAATTTCCTCAACAGGCAACTGGAATCTAGAGAGTGTTGACTATCTAGACCTTAAATTACACAAAGAAAATGGTTGACTCAGCACAAAAACATTTTTCAAGCAGACCGACTGGAATGGTTACATTCTCATTAGGAGTTGCCACCATCCGAGTGGTTAGGGAATATACCCAAGGGGCAACAGGCCAAGGTTTTAATAAAAAGATAAAGAGAATAGTGTGATGAATATGGAATTTGCCTTCCTTATCAGGTTTAGCAGACAATATAAAAAGGTGGAAATTATAGTAAAGGAACATTGGCCCATTTTAAAATCAGACGCATTACTCCACCATTGACCAAAGTTTATATACAGAAAGGCTCCAACATTAAGAAATAAGTTGGTGCACAACAGATGAGTCTATTTCCAAATTTAAAAGGGTTTTCAGATACCAGAAATGCTTACCATGTAGGACAAGCCCGATGCAACCCAGGAAAAAAATTATCTTTTAGTTCTATAGTGACAGGCAAGGAATACAAAATCAAAGAGCTTATAACATGTGCCAGCACACATATAACATATGTTATCGAATGCCCATGCCGTTACCAATATATGGGTAGGACCATAAGACCACTGTATGTGAGGATTAGAGAGCATATCAATAAGATCAGAAAGGATTCACAGAGCATAGCCTCTCTAGACATTTTAGAGACATCCACAACAGGGACCCTTCAGTTTTAACTTTTTATGCTATAGGTATGGTAAAAGGCCATTGGCGTGGAGATGATCAAGAGGATCACATTTTCTAAAAATTAAACAAAATAGATTTTTTTGTTCCTCCAACCAGAAGGCTTAAATATAGATATAGATTTAAACAGTTTTGACTGATGAGCATTTCCTCCCAATTTTCTTCTATAGAAGAAAACTCTGGGTCCAGCTCCCTTCAACATTTTAATGTATTTATTTATATCTACTCTCTTCTATCGTGTAATGGAAAGAGGTCCCATTTAGCATACTCTTAATTAGCCTGTCCCGGTCCATATATACAAGTGTTTCATTTGTTTTAAATCTCATATTTAAATTTTATTTAATTTTCTAGTGTTTTTAATTGTATTTATTAAACTATATTTTGTTGATGTATATTGTATGTACAATGTATATTGTACTTACTGTACATATTGTATGTGACTGCCGTGGCCTATGAATGTTTGAGACAATACCACTAGTTCTACCCGCTTTAGAGATCAGCAAGTCTTTTCCTCTGTAATCTGTTATTAAATATGGCTGCTAGTCACATTGTCTTGGGTTGCTAGGCTACCACACCCTACTTAAATAGGATGGTGTAGCAATATGGCAACGCTTCCGGTGACGTCCTCATGATGAAATGCATAACCCGGAGCTATTTGCATCATTATGCCACAGCTTGTGTATTTGATCAAAAATAATGAAAAAATGTACAACCTTTTTTTTTTTTATGTGCTTTGCCAGCTAAATGTGCTTCCCCAGCTAAATCTTCTAATAAAAGGAGCTGCAATATCAGGGGTGATCAAGGGGTTAATCACATCATAGCCCACACTCTCAATAACCTAACCCATGCAATGATCACAAACCCGAGGATTAATCATTAAACTGATATAGACATGAGTAAATATAATCTATATGATTCCCCAGCTGACTGTCTGCAATATATCATCACTATTCAGCATCTTGATGTAGCTAAGAAATCATTTGAAAATACTTCCTTTCAGTAATATACTCACATAGCTGTCTGACAAACTGACATTAACCATTGTCACCACCTTCACACACAAAGACTCTCCTAACAAAAGAACTTACAGACACTTGCAGTGGGGGGAAAAAGTATTTGATCCCCTGCAGATTTTGTAAGTTTGCCCATTTGCAAAGAAAGGAAGAGTCTATAATTTTTATCATACATGTATTTTAAATGATAGAGACATAATATCAACCAAAAACTCAGAAAGAACACATAAAACAAATGCTATAAATTAAGTTTGGCGTTTAGTGAGTAAAATAAGTATTTGAATCCCAAGCAAAACATGACTTAGTACTTGGCGGAGAAACCCTTGTTGGCAAGCACAGAGGTAAGACATTTCATGTCGTTGGTTACCAGGTTTGGACACCGAAGATGGATCATGGATACCACTAAAGCAACAAAGGAGTGGCTCAAAAAGAAGAACATTAAGGTCATGGAGTGGCCTTGCCATTCTCCAGACCTTAATGCTATAGAAAATTTATGGAGGGAGATGAAACTTCAAGCTGCCAAGCAACAACCAAGAAACCTTAAGAATTTAGAGAAGATCTGTAGAAAAGCGTGGACCAAAGTCCCTCCTGAGATGTGTGCTTGCCAACAAGGGTTTCTCCACCAAGTACTAAGTCATGTTTTGCTTGGGTATCAAATACTTATTTCACTCACCGAACTGCAACTTAATTTATAGAATTTGTATCACATATAATGGAGAACACGAGAGGGGGGGTTATTACGGTGCCAACAACAACTAAACACAATGGATATTTAGAGATATATTACATTTTATTACAAAAAGTTTCAAACCAGAATTACAAAAAGGGGAACCACAGTATATGTAAATCTCAATTGTATTATCTAGTTAATTATCTGCCAATCAGTCAGTATATCCATCTTAGATGGTTTAAGATTTTGATATCACCAGCCCCCTTCCAATACTCATGTTCTTGGTATGTATTTAGGCTTTTTAGCCCTTTTTCAATATAATTAAGTGTGTCTTAGTTCAAAACATCTTATAGCTTTATTATTTTATCTTCTCTAGTTTTTATGAAGCTTTCCTTGTAGGCCCTCTGCAGGCAATTACTTGGCGGTTTGAGGCTGTCATCCTTTAACGCTGGACCACGTTGATCTTGCCCATATGGCTGCCAGGGTATGTCTAGGGTTATGGGAATCTTTGGGTGTCGTTTCCGCCATACGGTAGTTATATTGGGGGGGGGGGGGGGGGTTGACCCTTTGGGAGAATGTGGACTGGACATTGGGTACCATGCAGACCAATCATTAAGTGATATGAATTATATTCTATTCTTGTTTATAATCATTTATATGATTGTCTTTCTTTCTTTCTCAGAGCCACACAGTTTTTTGTCATATTTTATTCCTCAGATTAAGCCAATGGGGAAACTAGTAGGGAAGAATTGACTTGCCATTACTACTCACCATCATCCTTTCTGGTCAACAGAATAATTGTACGGTGCTCCTTCTCTATACTGTGGTTCCAGTTTTTGTATTTATGGTTTTTATACTTTTTGTAATAAAATGTAATATATCTCTAAATATCCATTGTGTTTAGTTGTTGTTGGCACTGCAATAATCCCCCCTCTCTTGTTCTCCATTATACTCCATTTTTGGGATGAGGTGCCTTATCTATTGCGACATACTAGCCACCAGTTCTCTTATTTGAATCATCTGTTTTTTTCTGAATTTGTGGTTGATATTCTGTCTCTATCATTTTTAAATACATCTATGATAAAAAAAAGGTAGACCCTTCATTTCTTTGTAAGTGGGCAAACTTAAAAAATCTGCAGGGGATCAAATACTTATTTCCCCCACTGTATTGAACATGGCCAGCATTGGAAGATCACTGACAATTCTACATATAACATAACAGATGAAACTTACAGAACTATGCTGATTGTTATGCTGATTTTTACCTTCTTTCCTTGAAAGTTAAACTACTCATAAAGGAAGGAGCTATTGTTTATATGAACCTATGAACTATAAAAAAAAGTAATTTCACCTACTGGAGATGTCAAGCCATTTAGTATATTGAGCTCATACATTTTTCATCGGACTTGCTAAAGACTGATTATACCAGATCTCACCCTGACAGCAATTTATATTATAGTATAGACCCAAGGGTTCTGATAAATTACTATTGAAGGAAACACAATGGCCATAAATATTTTTAATTGACGAGGAGTATTGAAATTCTACGATGACTGCAGCCATAACACAAATTAATGAAGATATTTATAAAACCTTAAATTTAGTAAGATAATAAACAACTACATGATAGATCATTGTCATTATAGACATGCTGGTTTCCTCTGGGCAGTAAAACCAAGCTATTGACAAATAAGTTATGCTTTCTGTGGTAGATGTCAAGGGTTTTTGAGATTACAATTTTAATCTCCACTTAAAGTGAAAATTATAGAGCAAAGAAACCTAAATCCTTTACGTCATGCAGAGTAATGACTTCCAAAAAACAATATGAGATATATTTAAAGGTGCGAGTGCACGGAGTTCTGCGACTGGTCTGCGCGTGCATGTAGGTCTGTAAGTGCACGTAGGTCTGTGAGTGCACGTAAGTTTGTGAGTACCTGTATATTGTCTTGTTGAGTACCTGTGTATTGTCTTGTTGAGTACCTGTGTATTGTCTTATTGAGTATTAGTGTCAGGAAGCTAGTTGTTAGTTAATTTGGACATAAACACCAATCCTCATTAAATTTAATAGGTACGATGCCCGACGGGTGTGGAGAGGTGACTAGTTGTACATCTTGCGGCATGTATGCATCATCCGATCAAGGGTGAATACTGCTGTGCAAAATGTGAGCGCAATGTTTCCCTGGAAGCCCAGGTTCTGAATCTGGGGACGCAAATGTCAGCACTGGGAAGTCCCTCAATACTAAAGGAGAGCCAGGAACGTACACGGCAGGTGCTGGCTAGGGCCAGCATAGAGTTGGGTGGAGACAAAGAGGTGCAGGCACTACCAAAGAGTAGATGGGTGACAGTCAGGAAGGGTAGAGGGGAAAGTGCCATGGAGGCCAATCCAGGGCTGTAGCATCCCAATAAGTACACTCGATTGAGTGACATTGGTGAAACCAGTCAGGGAACAGCACTAGCTCTCCTAGATGCTGGGGAAAGAACTCCTCCAGTGAGAGTAGGGGGGAAGCAAAGGGAAAGTAAAGACAGATTCTAGTGGTAAGCGGCTCAATTCTTCGAAGGACAGAGAGGCCAATCTATAACAAAGACCTGAAGTGTCGAACATTATGTTGTCTACCGGCGCTCGGGTCTGGCACATCATGGATCTGGTGGACAGATCAATGGAGGGGGGGGGGGGGGGGGCTTGGGAAGACCCAGCTGTCATGATGCATGTTGGCACCAAAGACAAAGTCAGAGGCAAATGGAGTGTCCTAAAGAACAATTTTAAGGACTTAGGAGCTAAATTGAGGAAAAAGACCTCCAAGGTAGTATTCTCAGGAATACTACCGGTACATAGAGCCACACCAGAAAGGCAGAGGGAGATTAGGGAAGTAAACAATTGGCTGAAGAGCTGGTGTAGTAAGGAGGGGTTTGGGTTCCTGGGGGACTGGGCCGACTTCTCAGTCAATAACTGGTGCTATAGAAGGGACGGACTGCACCTAAATGAGGAGGGTGTAAGTGGGAATGAAGATGACCAAAAAGTTAGAGGGGTTTTTAAACTAGGCGATGGGGTGGGGGTCCAGAGGTAGAGATAGTCAGAGCAGAACATATTCCAGAGGGTAGTATTGTGGGCATTAGTGGTAGGTTGACCAAAGCACATAAACCCAAGGTAGGTATAGTAGCAAGTCCTAGTTGCAATATCAGAAAAACCCAATAAGAGGATAATATACAACCGGTCTAAACTACGTGGCATGTTCACTAGACATGGGAGGCATCAAAAAATTTGTTTTGCTTTGTTCCGTACAAAAAAAAATCATATTTCGTAATTTGTGTATGAAATTCAATTCGGATTTGTACGAAATATGAATTTACGTTAGATTCATAAACTTATAGTTAAAATAACGAAAGTTCGTTATGATAAATTCATCATTATGAGGGATAGGGATGAGCTTGGTGTTCGAGTGGAACGCATTTTCGACTCGAACACCGGCTGTTCGCCTGTTCGGTGAAGCCAGAACTCTGTGGGCCGTTAGTGCCAAATTAGTGTGGCACTCACGGCCCACAATGCACTGCCCCATCGCAGTGCATTGCTGGCTCATGATTGGCCAAGCATGCACTGGGACCCCGCATGCTTGGCCAATCACAGCGCCGGCAGCAAGGAGAGCCATAATTGGCCACAGGCAGGATGCCTGTGACCAATTATAGCTTAGGGGGTTTAGTACACACCCCACACTATATAAGGCCGCCAGCGCGGCGGCCTAGTGTAGTGTGTTCTGGCGTCTGCAGGAGTTAGTGGGTGTTGTGTGCCTCCAGCGCAGTATACACCTGTATCTACCCTTTATTGTTGTTGTTCTCTAATAGAGCCATCTGCAGGAGTTAGTGGGTGTTGTGTGCCTCCAGCGCAGTATACACCTGTATCTACCCTTTATTGCTGTTCTCTAATAGAACCATCTGCAGGAGTTAGTGGGTGTTGTATGCTCCCAGCACAGTATACACCTGTATCTACCCTTTATTGCTGTTGTTCTCTAATACAGCCATCTGCAGGAGTTAGTGGGTGTTGTGTGCATCCAGGGCAGTATACACCTGTATCTACCCTTTATTGTTGTTCTCTAATATAGTCATCTGCAGGAGTTAGTGGGTGTTGTATGCCTCCAGTGCAGTATACACCTATATCTACCCTTTATTGCTGTTGTTCTCCAATACAGCCATCTGCAGGAATTAGTGGGTGTTGTGTGCCTCCAGCGCAGTATACACCTATATCTACTCTTTATTGCTGTTCTCTAATAGAGCCACCTGCAGGAGTTAGTGGGTGTTGTGTGCCTCCAGCACAGCACAGTATACACCTGTATCTACCCTTTATTGCTGCTGTTCTCTAATACAGCCATCTGCAGGAGTTAGTGGGTGTTGTGTGCCTCCAGCACAATATACACTACCCATTTGCTGTTTTTTCCCATCTCCCTGCAGGCCATTACTATGTCTGGAAGGCCACCAAGGAGAGGTAGACAGTCACATGCCAATAAAAGAGGGCAAGCAGGTGGTGCATCAACATCAGCATGTGACCATGGTCCTTATTTTCGGCAGCTGGACGTGTTGAGCCGCATCATGCCAAAGACTTGGTAGAGTGGATGACCAAGCCCTCTTCATCCTCCTCATCCCCTCTCACCCAGGCTCAGGGTACTAGAAAAGCAGCTGCCAATGCATCCTTTTCCCTCGTCTCAATGTCATCATCAGTCACTCCTTCCCTAGACCCACCATGTCCTCCTAAGGAGTCCCCCGAACTGTTTGAGCACAGTGTTGGGTACATGCTCCAGGAGGATGACCTGTGTTTTGAAGGCTCTGATGATGATACTCAGCTAGAGGAAGGCAGTAGCGTGAGCGCAGAGAGAGGGGATGCTCAAGAAGGACAGCAATCTGGCAGTTATGTTCCACCAGCTGCAGCATACTGCTAGGTTTGCTCCAGTGATGAAGAGGGAGGGGATGATGAGGTCACTGACTCCGCGTGGGTGCCTGATAGGAGAGAGGAGGAGGAGGAGGCACATCTCCTACGAGGCAGGATGCCCTCCGGGGCCAGCTTAGGGGCAGAACACCGACTGAATCACACCGCAGAGCTCCACCTGTGCAGGGCGCTGCCTCTGCGCATTATTCCAAAAGTTCATTGGTGTGGGCCTTTTGTGAGACGAGTGCATCAGATCGCACTGCTGCTTTTTGCAACATATGTCTCAAGCATATCTCACGTGGCCAAAACATTAGCCCCTTGGGCACCACATGCTTGACCAGACATATGTTGACCTGTGATGCAGCTCGTTGGCAAGCGTACCTTAAAGATCCACACCAAAGAACAAAGCGGACCTCTCCTTGCTCCTCATTAGCTGGGATCTCCAACCCCACTGGATCTTCAGTCCTCTCTGAAACCTGCACTGAGAGGAATGAAGGTGTAGAATTAGGTGTGTCACAGCCAAGTACTTGCGGGCAATCTGCTAGCAGTACACCCACGTCTGATTGTAGCAGGCAAATTTCGATGCCCCAGCTGCTGGACTGTCGAAAGAAGTTCACTGACAGCCATCCATATGCCCAGTGGTTGAATGCTAGCTTGGCTAAATTGCTAGCACTTCAACTGCTGCCTTTTCAGTTGGTAGACTCGGCCCCCTTCCGTGAGTTTGTGCAATGTGCGGTTCCTCAGTGGCTGGTCCCCAAAACGCTGGCTCTCTACCAACATGTGGAAGGCAATGTCCTTGCCTCGCTGGACAGGGCGGTCAGCGGTAAAGTGCATATTACTGCTGACTCATGGTCCAGCAGGCATGGACAGGGACATTACCTATCTTTCACGGCCCATTGGGTCACTCTTCTGGCAGCTGGGAAGGATGCAGGACAAGGTGCAGTAGTGTTGGAGGTTGTTCCGCCACCACGCCTCCAAAATGCTACTACTGGTTGTGACACACCTCTCTCTCCCCCCTCCTCTTATTCTTCCTCCATGGCCTCTTCCAGTGCTCTGTCCTTGGAACTAGTGGTGCTCCATAGGCTTTCAAGGGGCTACGCAAGTACGCAGGCAAAAAGATGCCATGCCGTGCTTGCGCTGGTGTGTTTGGGGGACAGGAGCCACACTGGGGCAGATATTTTGTCAGCTCTGCAGGGGCAGGCCGAGAGGTGGTTGATGCCACGCCAGCTTAAGCCAGGAATGGTGGTTTGTGACAATGGCACCAACCTCCTCTCCACCCTCCGACAGAGACAACTGACCCATGTGTCCTGTGTAGCTTACGTCCTTAACCTGGTGGTGCAGCAGTTCTTGGGCAGGTGTCCTGAAGCAGGCCAGGAAAGTCTGTGTGCATTTCCGCCGATCATTCAATGCCAGTGCTCAGCTGGCTGAGCTCCAAAAGGAGTTGAACCTGCCCAAGAACCGCCTTATATGTGACATGCCCACCTGGTGGAACTCAACATTGGCCATGCTGCAGTGGCTGCACACACAGCAGAGGGCCATCAATGAGTACCTGTGCAACTACGGCACCAGGACAGGGTCAGGGGAGCTCGGTTTTTTTTCACCACGCCAGTGGGGCATGATCAGGGATGCATGCACTGTCCTGTCACCATTTGAGGAGGCCACAAGGTTGGTGAGCAGTGACAGTGCATGCATTAGTGACACTGTACCTCTTGTCCACCTGTTGGAGCATACGCTGCGTGGAATAATGGAGAGGGCACTTGAGGCAGAACAGAGGCAGGAAGAGGAGGACTTCCTTGCCTCTCAAGGCCCCCTTTATCTAGACAGTGTCTGCTGCTGATGCTGAGTGTCCCACCCATCACGCAGGAAGAGGAGGAGGAGGAGGATTGTGTCAGCATGGAGGTGGAGCCTGGCACTCAGCATCAGCAGCAGTCTGGTAGGGATGATTTACAGTCCCAAGAAACCCGTGGATTTGTACGTGGCTGGGAGGAGGTGGCTGTGGATCATGTTGTCCTTGGTGACCCAGAGGACTCCAGACCGAATGCCTTAGGCCGCGTACACACGGGCGGACTGTATGGCGTACTTAGTCCGTCAAAACACATTTCAGCGGACAGTCCGCTCGTGTGTGGGCTTCAGCGGACTTTTTCAGCGTGCAGTCTGGCGTACTAAGTATTTCGGATTTTTCGAAATGCTGTCCGTCGTACTTTGGTTTCAGCGGACAATCCGCTCGTCAGTAGGCTAGTTCGACGGACTAAGAATGGCGCATGCTCAGAAAGGATTTACACGGCGGAAGGGTGCTTTGCTGTGTATTGGACTTCCTATTTCTAGTCCCGTCGTACGTGCTGTACACGTCATCGCGCAAGCTTTCGACGGACTGTTTGTGCATCCGTGTGTGGTCAAGTCCGTTCAGTCGAAAGTATGACGGACTGTCCGTCGGATTGTATGACGGACTAAGTACGCCATACAGTCCGCTCGTTTGTACGCGGCATTAGCTAACCTACGCTGCATGGCCTCCCTGATCCTGCAAAGCCTGCGGAAGGATCCTCGTATTCTTTGGATCAAGGAGAGGGACCATTACTGGCTGGCCACTCTCCTTGATCCACGGTACAAGGGTAACGTTGTGGACCTTATCTTGGGAGCAGAGATGAGACATCTCCAGGAGCCCTTGCAGAAAGGTCTGTGCAACACGTTCCCAGAGACTGGGAGGTTACAAACTCTTGGTCCTGGACAACGTGTTGCTGAGGCTTCGGTCAATCACAGAAGGAGCGGTGGAGAAGGTGGCTGTCTGACCGATGCGTTCAGACAATTTTTTAGTCCGCAGCCCCAAGGTATGATCGGTTCCAGCAACCATCGCCAGTGTCTGATTTACATGGTGCAGGAATACCTAGGGGCAAGGTCAGACTTGGACACCTTTCCCACCGAAAATCCTCTGGCTTACTGGGTCTTGAGGATGGATCACTGGCCAGAGCTTGCACAGTATGCAATTGAGCTACTGGCCTGTCCTGCATCCAGCGTTCTTTCGGAACGCACCTTCAGTGCTGCTGGTGGCTTTGTAACCAATCACAGGGTGCGCCTGTCCACCAACTCGGTTGATCGACTGACCTTCATGAAGATGAATCAGTCTTGGATCCCCACCAGCTACCAAGCACCTGAAGCTGATGTAACCGAATATGTTTTTGGGAAATGTCACATCCCTTCAAGACTGCCTATGCTGATGCTGAGTGACTGTCCTGTTATGCTGACTGACTATCCTCTTCCTCCCCAATGATCCCACTGATATCTTGGAAGAACATTTTTAGTTCTGGGTGATGCCACCAGCTCAATTTTTCAGCCCCTGTTTGACAGGGGCATGTAATTAAAATTTTTGATGCAATGCTTTGCAGCAGGGCTCATTCCTGCACTCCAAATAGAGTATATGGGAGAGGTTTCAGTGTTGTGGCACCAGCACTAGTGCCTAAGTCCCAATTTTCCAGCCCCTGTTTAACAGGGCATATAATACAATTTTTGATGCAATGCTTTGGTGCAGGGCTCATTCCTGCACTCCAACTAGAGTATATGGTAGAGGTTTGTAGTGTATAGGTCCAATTTTTCAGCCCCCGTTTAACAGGGGCATGTAATACAATTTTTGATGCAATGCTTTACAGCAGGGCTCATTCCTGCACTCCAACTAGAGTATCTGGGAGAGGTTGCAGTGTTGTGGCACCAGCAAGCAGTGCCTAAGGCCCAATTTTTCAGCCCCTGTTTAACAGGGTCATGTAATTACAATTCTTGATATAATATTTCACAGCAGGGCCTGTTCTTGTGCCCCCCGAGAGTAACTGTGAGGACTTATAGTGTTGTGGCACCAGCACCACCACCACCACAACCACCAAAAGCCCAATTTTTCTACCACTATTCAACAATGGCATGTAATTACAATTCTTGATATAATCGTTCACAGCAGGGCGCTCCAGCGCCCACCAAGAATCACTTTGAGGGCTTACAGTGTTGTGGCAACACCAACACCTTTTTTTTTAATTATTATTCTTTATTTTTCAAATTTTTCCAACAATCTCGATTTTTACAAAATTCCATCCTTTTAACATTATCTCCAATATAAATCCCTTTTATACCCCTCTCTCCCTCCCTCCCTCCCCCTCTCACTCGATCCTTCCATTGTTGGGTTCACTAACATTCAAGTAACTTCCGAAAGTTGTCAGATTTTCTAAATTGTAACCAATGCCTCCACTTATTCAGGTACTTCTCATCTGCATTTTCTGACTTAGAGATCGTGGCTTCGATATTTCTTATCTTTTCCAGTCTTTCTACCCATTCCTTCATTGTGGGGGGATCCTGACTTTTCCATTTCCATGGAATCAAGGCTTTAGCAGAGTTCAACAGACAAGGGATCAAGGACTGTCCGTACTCTTCCTCTCTATCTTCTGTCCCGTGAAATAAACACACCCATGGATCACTCCTAATCCTTTCACCTGTTACACTAAAACTTGCTTCTATTATTTTCCCCCAATATGCTTGTATTTTAGGACACTCCCACCATAAGTGAGCAAAAGATCCCACCGCCGAGCATCCTCTCCAACACCTAAAGGGGTTTTCCTTACTAATCTTATTTCCTTGCTGTGGGGTTATATACCACCTAGTCAGAAGTTTATAGGACATCTCCCTTGTTTGTGAGTCTGTCGCTACCGAATACGTACGTCTCAATATTTTGTTTCTCTGTTCATCACTACTTAAAGAGCCTATTTCCCTTTCCCATTTCCCCAGATACTCAGGATATTTATATCCCGCTTCTTCTATCAGAATTTTATATATTTTTGCTATCCTTTTTTCAAGGCTATGCCGGTTCGCTAATAATTTTTCTAAAGGCCTCAGCTTTTCCTTTCTCCTCAATGGCTGTGGCAAAGACTGGGTGAAGTAGAATAGTTGTGAGTGTCTCCATTTATCTAAAGGCTTATGTCCCCATTTCCCAATGATTTCTTCATATGTGCATTATCTATTGCCTACCATAACCTTGTGTAATCTAATACTGTCTTTCCCAGCCCCCCTACTAAAGTATTTGTACTCCTCCTGTTCTGGTCTAAAAAAATTATTATCCAACAGCGGAATTAATGGTGAATTATGTGTCCAACAGTGTCTCTTATTTATTGTGTCCCAAACCCGCAGTGCATTTTTCGTCAGTGTACTTGTATTAACCGCTAACTCTCTAGTTTTTGCTGGTATCCATATTAATTCTCCTATGTTCTTTGTGCTTAATTTAATTTCTAGTTCTGCCCAGTCTTTGCCTTTTTCATTATATATCCAATCCGTAACACGTGATATCATAATAGCCTCATAATACTTTTTAAAATCGGGTAGGGCCAGCCCCCCTCTCTCTTTACGTCTAGTCAGGGTATGAAATGCTACCCTCGCTACCTTACCCCTCCATATAAATCTTCTGATCATGGTTTTAAGTTTATTTAAATACGCTGGGGATAATAAAATAGGGATCATTTGGCAAGTGTACGTAAATATCGGTAAGATGAACATCTTTATAACATTTATTCTTCCCATACACGAAAGGGCTCTATATTGGATCTTACTCAATTGTTGCTTAATTTTATTAAGGAGAGGGATATAGTTAGCCTCAAACAAACCTCCCATTTTTACTGTCAAATTAATTCCAAGGTACCCTAATTCTTTCGAGCACCATCTGAACAGCAGCTTCGCCTGCAACCCATTCTGTTCAGCTGTCGACAGATTTAAGTTTAGTATCTCAGACTTCGACATGTTCACTTCGAGACCTTCCCGAATTTCATAAGTTCTTTCATAACTCCCGGGATAGAAATCCTCGGGTTGGCCATATAAAGCAAGAGGTCATCGGCAAAACCTGCCGTCTTATACTCCTTGCCCATTACTTTTATTCCCTGGATGTCTTGGTTTTTTCTAATGGCTGCCAGAAGGAGTTCTAATACCATAATAAAAAGAAGCGGGGAGAGGGGGCAGCCCTGACGCGTCCCATTGAATAGCTCAAGGGGGCGGGACAGGGATCCATTAATTCTTATTCTGGCTTTGGGATGGTCATAAAGAGCTTCTATCCATCTTCTCATCCTTTTCCCTATTCCATAATACCTTAATGTTTCAAACAGGAACCCCCAACTTACCCTGTCGAATGCTTTTTCAGCATCAATCGACACGAGTACAGTGGGGGCTCCCTGTCAGGAAGCAACTGCATTAACACAATGGTTTTCAAAACATTATCTCTCCCTTCTCTCCCTTGAACAAAACCCACCTGATCTTTCTGGATCCAATCCAGAACATAGGGCCTCAATCACTCCGCAATAATTTTTGCAAACAATTTAATGTCTGAGTTCAGGAGAGATATTGGCCTATAGCTTTCAACTGCCATAGGATCCTTTGCCTCCTTCAGGATTAGTGCTATATGTGCCAGCATTGTTTCGTCTCTGAACTTACCTCCCCCCTCCCCCACCACATTAAAATACTCACATAATTTTGGCGCAAGTTGTTTTTAAATTTCTTGTAATATAAGATCGGAAACCCATCTGGGCCAGGACATCCCCCCACTGCTGTATTTTTGATTGCTCTTTCCACTTCCTCCATCGCAATTGGGGATTCTAATGAAGCCATTTCCTATTGCGTAAGTTTATGTAAATCTAACCCCCTCAGATAATCACCTATTTCCTTCCGGGTCGCGCCCTCCCTCCTGTGTCCAATATTATAGAGGGCACTGTAATATACATGAAACGTGTCCACTATCTTTTCCGGAATAATTTGTACTTCTCCCTTTTTATCTCTTACTTTTGGGATAAAGGTTCTATTTTTTTTTCCTTCACCTTGGCCAACCATTTCCTGATTTATTTCCTCTCTTGCTCCAAACACTCTTCCTGCTCACTCTTCATCCTAATCAACTCCTGACTCTCCGGGCCTCCCTCCATCCTCCTACTCTGTTCCCCTCTCTGTATTCCCTTATACAGTAGCCGCTTCCTTCTTTCCCTCTCTTTCTTCTTCCCAGCTCCAATCCCAATTAATATACCTCTCATTACAACTTTATGTGACTCCCAAAGTATTGGGATGGAGACTCCCGGGATATCATTCAATCTAAAAAATTGTTCCATTTCCTGTTCAATCTTATTTATTGATTCCTTATCTCGTAACAGTAGTTCATTAAGTCTCCAGCTTGTCCCCGGCTCACGCACTCCCCTCATCTCCAGCTGAATTTTTACTGGCGCATGGTCTGAAACCGTTATTGATTTTATTTCAGCTTTCCTCAAAGCTGATAACAGCTGGTACTCTAGAAAAATGTAATCGATTCTGGAGAAGGAGCCGTGTACCGGGGAGAAGCAGGTATAGTCCTTGTCCCTTGGATGTAGTGCCCTCCAAGCATCTTGTAATTGAAAACCTGCCAAAGCCTTTAACAACTTTCTCTGTTTATCATAAGATGGTCTACATCCTCCTTCCCTGGCGTTCTCCTTCTTCGCGTCCATGTTCCAATTAAGGTCGCCTGCCAAAATCAGATTCCCTTCCTTGAAATCTTCTATCTTTTTTAACACCTTCCTTAAAAATGTATCAGCATTCTTATTCGGAGCATATACATTTACAATTGTACATTTCATATTTAGTAACATCCCTTTTACACACAAATATCTCCCCTCTGGGTCCACTAGACGCTTTTATAGTTCAAATCTTGTTGCTTTACAAAAGCCAATCGCCACTCTTCTGGAGTAAGGGGAAGGAGAGTCTCCATATATCCACACCGGGAAGTCTACTGTGTTTATCTTAATACCTGAAATATGTGTTATATGCGTTTCCTGGAGGCATACTATATTTGCTCCCATATATCTTAATTCATCATTAATCCTGTATCTTTTCCTTTTTGTATTTAGACCTCTAACATTATAAGTAACAACGTTCATTACTTCCATATTTTGTTTGCGAGTATTGATTTATTTCCTCTCTTTCTAACGCGTCCAGTGAACCCAGCTAAATCTACTCCTACTAACTCTATGGAAGGATCGAGTGAGAGCCCCAGAAAGCAATCCCCACCCCCCCACATCCTCCCCCACCCTCCCCCCCACCCCCGTCTTATAACGGAACATCTCAAAAGATTGGGTAAGACAACCCTATTCCCGTTATTCCTATGGTTCTGGACGACCTCCAAGCCTGGTCGACCCACCTCCATAGTATCCCTAGGGCTCGCTCAAACCCACAACCATAAGAGACCCCGCCTCACTCTCCTCCCCATTCCCCCCCCCAGCCCCCCCCATCCCCCGCCAAGCCCGCACACCACCAGTGGACCCTCTTTCTCCCTGCCTAATCCAGGGCTCCTGAATCCCCCCTTTTTTTAGGGTTTTCCCCGTCGCCCCTACATCCTCCTCCTTTTCCCATTCTAGCTGCGGAGGGGGGTTTATACCTAACCACTCACAGAAATCCTGTAAGTCCTCCGGAAAACGGAGAACCGCAGACCGTCCCTCTTTCTTCCCAATTAAACATGACGGGAATCCCCATTGATATGGGATGTTTGCTGCCACCATCATTTCTGTAAGCGGTTTAAGTCACCTCCTTCTTCTTAAGGTCTCTGCTGCTAAGTCCGAATAGACCTGCAGTTCTGCGCCCCCGTAAGACAGCCCTGGATTAGTTCTAATCTTCCCCATCACCTGAATCTTTTCCTCCACATAGTGGAACCTCACTATTACATCTCGTGGGGATTCTGACCTCATTCCTGAGGATCGTGTTATCCTATGTATTCTATCTATTCTTAGTGGTTCTGAGATTTCCCTATCTAATAGTGGATTGAATATTTGTTGAGCTACTTCTTTAAGTGTTAGGCTATTATGAGACTCAGGGAGACCTTTTATCCGTAAGTTCTTTTTCCTACTACGATTTTCCTGGTCTTCTAACTTGTGCTTTAATGCCCTATTTCCCTTCCGTAGTGCTGTGACCTGCTCTAGAATTTCTTCTATTTTCTGCTCGTGGGTCTCTACTCTATTTTTTATTTACTCTACTCTCCCCAATACATGCCCGATATCTACCCTTATTGTGGCAATTTCTACCTTAAGGGAGGTTTCCATTTTTGCAAACATCTCCCCGAGCATCTCTTTTAGGTGTAAGGTTTGTTCTAAAGGTGACTGCCGTCCGTACCCTCCCGGGGGTATCCCTCCTTCCTCCATATCTTGCCTCCTCTCCTCCTGCACCACCTCCTGTCTTCCCACCTCCCCCTGTGTGGCCCCTCCGTTCTTCTGGGTCTCAGATAGCTTTGCGGGGATACTCCTCTCTATTCTGCTTTCCCCCCCTCTCTGCCTACTAGATCCCACCCGCACAGGTTTTTCCACTCTAGGGTTCCCAATCTCCTCTTCTGTTATAATAGAATTTGCCGCCATATACCTTTGGATCCCTACCGGGCTTGAAACTGGGGTAATCGATTTAGTTTTACTCGATTTCTCCTTCATAATGCACAGAGGTGGGGGGAATTCCCAATGGCCACCAAAACGCCTCTGATATATTCAGCTGTCTGCGTCTGTCCCCACCTTGCTTCACACTACATTAATTACTAAAACACCATATACCCCAGGGTAATATCCAGCATAAGTCCGGGTAAAGTACATAGGTGAGCTTCTTCCATCCACCTGCTCCGAGAAAGAGTCCACTTAACAAATTTTTACTAAACACCGTAAGATATTTTGCTTTCAAGATACCACGTCTTAGTCTCCAATGTTGCCAGACCACCAGTTGAGCAGGTTCACATTAAGCAATATCAGTCACCCTTGTTCACCTTCAATCCTCTGTTATTTCCTCTCAGGGCAAGCATAGAACAATGTTCACTGTAGGTACTTTGGTTGTTTTCTCCCACCTTAGTCTAGGGGATAATTCCCTTTTCTTTCTTTTCCACTGATTACTTTAAGAAAACTCACAGACCATATGCAATGGTGCAACTTCAGCAATACAGGAACTTCAGCTGTACAGTAACACTTTGGCTCTTAAATAGTTCATTAAAAGAGGTAGCACATTCTCCCATTTTCTGTTCAATATGATCTGCTCTGTCTCTTAGACCTTGTACACACAGTCGGACATTGTCCAGAAAATGTCCGAGCGTTGTCGGATAATCCGACCGTGTGTGGGCTTCATCTGACTTTTTCCTTCGGAATGTCCGACCAACAAAGTTTGAGAGCTGGATATAAAAATTTTCCGACAACATGATTCGATCAGACTTTGTCTCTCGCCCCCCCTCTTTTCCTAAGGCCTGCCAGGTTGCGCGCTCGGATAAAGGGTCTGGTATGGATTTTTAGGGGGAACGCCACATCATTTTTTTTTATTTGGCGTGGAGTTCCCCTTAAAATCCATACCAGACCTGATGGGTCTGGTATGGATATTTAGAGGGGAACCCCACATCATTTTTTTTACAATTTGACACAGGGTTCCCCTTAATATCCATACCAGACTTGAAGGGCCTGGTAATTGAATTTGGGGAACCCCACGCTTTTTTTTTTTTTTATCAATGATTTTCAATGACTGTTCTCTGTATTACGGGGAGCCGACAATTCATTATAGCTGCGAGTGATTTTAAATGAATTTTTTTCCTGCAGAAATGACACTTTGTGCAGGGACAGTTCTAAGCACGGGAAACTTGCACCCCTTCACAGGCATACTATAGACACCCCCCAGGTATGAAATTTAAAGGAATATTACACTTTTATTGTTTCACTTTAAGCATTATTAAAATCACTGCTCCTGAAAAAATGGCCGTTTTTAAAACTTTTTTTTGCATTGATACATGTCCCCTGGGGCAGGACCCAGGTCCCCAAACACCTTTTAGGACAATAACTTGCATATTAGCCTTTAAAATTAGGACTTTAGATTTCTTCCATAGACTTGTACAGGGTGTTCCATGGCTTTTTCGAATTTGCCACGAACACCCCAAATTGTTCACTGTTCGCCGAACAGGCAATGTTCGAGTCGAACTCGAAGCTCATCCCTACTTCCGTGCTTTGTACATAGTGTGAGCGGCCGCTGTATACTGGCCCCAACAGTTCCTGTGCCGCAGTTTGGTTCCCCTCCTTCGGACTCCTGGCCTTATGGTCCTGGATGGGCCCCCCACCAGCAGTGCTCCTGTATTCTTTGTCCAATGGCTTTGTGCTGGGTTTCCTTAAGCCCCTGTGTAATCCATGCGGCTCCAGCCTCCAAGTACTGTCAGTTTTTTAATCCAAGTCTTTGTATGACCATCAATTGACTGCTGTATGCCTTGGTGAACATTTTTTATTTTTTTAACAATAATAAAAAGTTTTACTTTGCCTATGAGGGTCCTATTTATGTCTGCTGATCAGCGCTGTTCACTCCTTTGATTATATGTTTTATTGATACTGCGTTTTATTGTTAACTGTTTGCTTTGCAGGTATGCCATTCGACCCTATGCTTCGGCATATATATTTTTTTCACTTTTCTTGGCAAAGATTTCTTCATCCACATTGATTGATTTGAAAGGAGGAACCAGTCCATGGGCTGAACGGAAAAAAAAAGAACAGTGCATGTATGCCCATCCTCAGAAGTGGGTGGCTGCAAGGCAGTATTCTAATGGTGGGCATACACTTTTTTGATTTCACATCGATCAATGGGAATGGAGGAATCAGTTAAGTTCTCTTTTTGTTCAGCCCACAGGCTGCATGAAAAAAAAAAAGAACATTACAATATATACCCAACAAGGAGTTGGTATAGCGGAATGATGCCTGCAGATTTAGGCATCATCTTGGTATCATTTTTTTCTTCTGGCAGTCAGCTTTCATGTAAAATAAATCCTCGTGGCTAATTAGCCCCTAGACTGCTTTTACAAGCAGTAGGAGGGGAAGACCCTCTCCCACCAGCTTCCCTGGTTTTCTCTGGCTCTTCTGTCCCGCCCGGGAACCTGAGAATGTAGCCGGTGGTTCTGCCAGCTGACCATAGAGCTGATCAAAGACCAGAATGGCTCCAATCGTCACTATGACCTAAGAAACCAGAAGCTATGCGCATTTCATCGCTTTGTTTTTTTCCGGATAAACAACATAATTTTTAGATTGGGAAAGAATCTTCACATTGATATTGGTGTGATCAGATGCTTTAAGTGCAGAAGAAATATTTAAAGTCTAATAGGCCTAAACATTTTCAAAAAGAGTACCTGTCACTACCTATTGCTATCATAAGGGATATTTACATTCCCTGTGATAACAATAAAAGTGATAAAAAAAAAAATTAAGGGACAGTGTAAAAGTAAAATAAAAAATAAAAATGAAAACCTAGGCAAGGCAAACTTAGACATCAGTCTCATGTCGTATGTAAACAACTATTGCATCATGCATGTGAGGTATCACCACGAACATCAGATTGAGGGCAGTTATTCTAGCAGTAGACCTTCTCTGTAAATCTAAAATGGTAACGTGTAAAGGTTTTCAAAAATATATGTAGTTTGTCACCGCTGCATGGGCGTGCAGAATTTTAAAGCATGTCATGTTTGGTATCTATGGACTTGGCAAAATGTGTTTTTTTTTCCCAAAAAGTTGCATTTTGAAAATTGATGCGCAACTACTGGGTGAAAAAAAATAATTCAACGCCCATCATTTTATTCTGTAGGGCCTCTGCTTTTGTTGGGAGTTCAACGTAATTTTATAGCAAAAAAAAATGTATTCATGTAAACAAAGTATCAGAAAAAGGCTTGGTGTTTAAGTGGTTTCCGTTTTTGGAAGTAGACACCCCAATCTATTTGTGGGGAGGCAAGTTGTGTCCATAGAATATTTTATGTTTTGTCACAAGTTTTGGGAAAATTACCATTTGCTTTTTTACACAAAGTTGCTGATATATCCTGATATATCCTGAGTATGGGGATACCACATGTGTGAGTCTTTTTGGCAGTATAACTGCGTACGGGACCCCAAAAACCAAGCACTGCCTTCAGGCTTTCTAAGGGCATAAGTTGCTCATTTCACTTCCTCACTACCTATCACAGTTTCGGAGGCCATGAAATGCCAAGATAGTACAAAACCCCAAGACTCCCCAAGCTATTTGCTGAGAGGAATGCTGAGTCCATTGAATATTTTATGTTTTGCCACAAGTTTCAGGAAAACTATTTTTTTTTTTTACACAAAGTTTTCACTTAAATTATATATTTCTCAAACATGCCATGGGTATATGTGAAATTACACCCCAAAATACATTCTGCTGCTTTTCCTGAGTATGGAAATACCACATGCGTGAGGCTTTTTGGCAGTCTAGCCGCGTACAGGACCCCAAAAATCAAACACTATTTTCAGGCTTTCTAAGGGCGTAAATTGCTAATTTCCCCTTCTTCACTACATATCACAGGTATGAAATGCCACTATAGCCCAAAACCCACCAAATGACCCCTTTTCGGAAAATATACACCCCAAACTATTTAATGAGAGGGGGCAAAAAATGCTGGCAATTGCGTGGTCATGCAGCTCTGTACACAAATTGAATTTATATAATAGAGCTTTCCTTTGGTGGTGTTTGATCATCACTGAGTTTTTATTGCTTACTATATGAATAAAAAAGGGCAACCTGCTCCCCCAATATTTTCTGCTTTCTTTTATAATACATAATTCAATAGAAAAAAACGAAAATCAAATGTCTTCATAATTTTAAGCCAAAATGTATTCTGCTACATATGTTTGGTAAAAAAAAATCCCAATAAGCATATATTAATTGGTTTGTTTGTTGTTATAGCATCTACAAACTGTGGTATATATACTGGAATTTACACAGCTAGAGACGCTATACAGTAATGGTGGTGATCATGGATTTATAGTGGGACTGTAATAGGGTTGCAGACATCTGGCACTAGCAAACACTGGCTGGGAGTGTCATTAACTGACATTGATGTTGCTAGTGACACAGTGACACATAGTAATACAGTAAGCCGTGATAATACTATATACTGACCCTGTACTAATGACACTGGCTGGGAAGGAGTTAACATCTAGGGGTACTAAAGGGGTTAACTGTGTGCCTAACAAGTGTAATGTGTGTAATGTGTGCTGCTTTTACTTATCGCT
This sequence comes from Lithobates pipiens, assembly GCF_037356315.1. NCBI lineage: Eukaryota > Metazoa > Chordata > Amphibia > Anura > Ranidae > Lithobates > Lithobates pipiens. Next base: position 180,038,577 of record NW_027507758.1, read on the forward strand.
GAAATCGATGTTCACTGTGCACAGAGTTCTGTGTGTTTGTTAACACAGATCTCTGCTGAGTACTGAGCATATTTACTGTAAACGGTCAGCAGGAAGTTTTTTCATTAAAATCTGGGCTAGTAAGTAGGATTTTGAACAGACGTACTCGGGGGCAAATTGAAATAGATGATTGTAGGGTATCACCACAGGGTGGTGCTGTGGATAACAAAAAAGGCTTTTCCTATGCCTTCCTTCATCCAGTATGCCACTTTATGCTATCTGCGTAATTATTGCTGAACGGGGCCTCAGTACTGTTTCCACTTATATGGAATGCATGCCTATGCTCCTGAAGAAGCATTCACATGCGCAACATGTAGAGCCGAGCTACTGTACGCTATCCACTCACACCAAGCCTGATAGAACATTTTGTTGTTTCAACAAGGGCATCGTCTTAATCATTCAAGAATATACCTCTTGGTGCCTGGGTTATGTATTGTTACATACTTTACTTTGCAAAGTTTTTAATTAGTCTCTATCTGGTTCTGCTTGTTTTAATCAAATTATTAATACAATTATTTTTTTTAAATAATTTTTGTGTATCTTACTGCCTATAAAGTCCAGTACCAATCCTTTCACTACTATACTTGGGGGCAAGTTTATATGCTAGCCAAGAGTAAACAACACTTAGGCTACTTTTACACTGGGGCAGGCGTTGACGGTAAAATGCTGATAATGCTGCTGGAGGAGTACCGCGATTTTAGCGATGTCTTTGATAAAGGTCAAGCCCGTAGTTTGCCTCCACACCAGTCATATGATTGCGCAATTGACCTTCAACCTAGTGCCATACACCCTTGTGGTCGGGTTTACCCTTTGTTGGTCTTGGAGGATAAGGCCATGGAGGAGTATGTTGCAGACGCATTTTCTATAGGTTTCATCCGCAAATCCTTGTCTCTTGCTGGTGCTGGTTTCTTCTTTGTGAAGAAGAAGAATGGTGAGACCTTGTATTGATTATAGGGGTCTCAGTCGTTTCACGATTAAGAATGCCTATCCGATACCATTGATTACAGAGTTATTTGACTGCCTCAAGGGAGCAACGGTTTTCATTAAGCTTGATTTGAGAGGCGCATACAATCTGAGGATTAAGGAGGGCGACAACTGTGTTTAATAATAGAACAGGTAATTTTGAGTACCTTGTCGTGCCTTTTGGCCTTTGTAATGCCCCGGCAGTTTTCCAGGAATTTATTAACGATGTCCTCTGAAATTTGTTGCAGTTATGTGTAATGGTTTATCTCAACGATATCCTCATATTTTTCAAGTCCCTGGAGAGCCACCAGACAGATGTCTGTCGCGTGCTTCAGAAACAAAGAGAGAACAAGCTCTATTTAAATTGGATTAGTGCGAATTCCAATCTTGAACAGGTTCAATTCCTGGGTTATGTCATTTCCACTTTGAAAATTGTTGACCACACATACAAATATATAAAACATTTATAAATGATATCTTGGTGGTCTGGAAAGGCACCCAAAAAGATCTAAGGTCAATGTATTAGACATATAAATTACAACAAATATGGCATTAAATTATCCCCTTTAGTAGTTGTCACCACCCCCAGTGGAAAAAGGCCATACCTAAAGGCCAATTTATTAGAATTAGGCAAAACTGTGTTTTGATAGGTGACTAACTTACACAAACAGATGTATTCATTGAGACATTTGTAGGTAAAGGCTATGATAAAAAAAGAATTGCTGCACATTAGAGAAGGTGGGCAGCACAGACAGAAATAATTTATTAGGGGGAAAAATACAATAAACATAAGTAAAGAAGGGAAAACAGTGAAGTGCCATTTGTAACAGGTTTTAATACTGAATACAGTATTTTAGAGAACACAATAAAGAAAAATTGGCCAATTATTTGCAATGATCCACATCTGACTAAGATTTTACCTCCTAAACCTAGGTTCATCTATAGACGGGCTAGAAGAATTAGAGATGTAATCATAAAGAATGCACCTGACCCCCCCCCCCCCCCCAAAAACGGTGACCTTCGGTTTTTACAGATGTGGGAAGTGTAAACCCTGCAGGACCACAAGTAAAGGGAATAGGAAAATGACAGAATTTCAATCAAACACTACTGCATTAAAATATAAAATAGATTAACTTATCACTTGTAGCAGTACCCATGTAACCTACAAACTGGAATGTAGCTGCGGATTGCAGTATGTGGGGAGAACAACAAGACAGCTCAATGTTAGAATAGGAGAACACATTAGAAACATCAAAAAAGGGTTCAAACACCATAGTGTTTCAAAGCATTTTAGAAATACCCATAATAGAGATCCACAAATATTTAAAATAGATATTTAAAATTGTATGCCAAAGATAAGATTCCTAGATGAAGAAATTCCAATTTATGAAGAGAAAGATCAAGAAATGAGACTCACTGGATTTTTAAATTGAATACGAAGCAAAAAAATGGGTTGAACGTAGCCCCTGACTGATATGACCAGAAAGGACAGTAACCCACAGTGTTGGTCTCCGGAGTCCATTAAGGCCTTTGAGAGTCTCAAGAATGCCTTCGTTTCTGCTTCTGTGTTGGCACATCCTGCTCCTACATTACCTTTTATCCTTGAGGTTGATGCTTCTGAGACTGGAGTTCTGTCTCAACGTCCTATCTCTGAGAGCGCTATGCATCCTTGTGGCTACTTTTCTAAGAAATTGTCACCTGCGGAGTGCAATTACGAGAATGGTGACAGAGAGTTGTTAGCGATCATTTTTGCCCTGAAAGAATAGAGACATCTCATTGAAGGTACCACTGTGCTGGTTCTCATTCTTACTGGCCATAAGAATCTCACATTCTTGTCTGAGGCTAAATGCCTCTCTCCCAGAAGGGTGTGATGGGCCCTTTTCTTGTCTAATTTCAATTACATTGTTGCATTCTTAGTACTGAGTAAGAATGCAAGGGCTGACGCTTCGTCACAACAATTTTCCTCCACTTCCTGGCTACTGTTCGCACCAGTCTCAGTTCTCGTTTGGGTGATAAAATTCTTGCTGCTCAGGTTCATACTCCTCCTGTGTGTGAAACATTGTGACCACCGATTTGTCCAAGAGAGTCTCCGTACTGCCTTACTCCAGACTTACCATTCTCCCAAGGCTGCTGGCCACCCTGGGAAGAATCAACTCTTTGGGCCATTTCCCAACAATTCTGGTGGACTAGTCTACATGCTGACGTAACTGCCTTCGTAGCTGCCTGTTCCATGTGTGCTAAGAATAAGACTCCGCGACACCTTCCAGTGGACCTCCTACAACCCATATCCAATGGAGAGAAGCCCTTGATCCACCTGTCTATGGATTTCATTGTGGAGTTACCCAACCCCCAGGGCAACACAGTTATCCTTATGGTGGTTGACCAGTTCTCAAAAATGTCTCATTGTATTCCACTTAAGAAGTTGCCCACTTCTAAGGAACCGGCTTCCATTTTTGCTCGGGAAATCTTTTGATTACTTGGGCTACCCAAGGTGATTGTCTTGGACAGGGGTAGTCAGTTGGTGTCCTGGTTCTGGCAATCCTTTTGTTCACAGTTGGGAATTCAGCTTGCTTTCTCCTCTGTGTATCATCCGCAGTCTAATGGAGCAGAAGAACGAGCCAATCAATCATTGGAGCAATTCCTACATTGCTATAATTCTGACCATCATAACAATTGGTCAAACCTCTTACCATGGGTGGAGTTTGCTCATGATAGTGCCTTAAATTCTGCTTCTCGATTTTTCCCGTTTATGGTGAACTATGTTCTCCAACCTTCCATGATGTAGTCTGACTTGTTTGTTCCGCAGAGTAGTCCTACGTTAGAGGAGCATTTCCGTGGTCTTTGTTCCACTCGGGGACAAGTCTAGGAGGCTTTGCGACATGCTAATGATAGGTACAGACTCCATGCTGTAGACGCATGCCTGCACCTTCCTACCAGGTTGGGGACAGGGTTTGTCTGTCATCTTGCAACCTCCAACTTCGTGCTCCCTCTCTAAAGTTCGCACCTCGGTTTATTGGGCCTTTCCGTATTCTTTGTAGGATTAACCCAGTGGCTTACGCATTAGACCTTCCTTCTAATATGCATATCTCAAATGTATTTCATGTCTCCTTATTAAAACTTTTGGTCCTCAACCGCTTTACCACCTCGGTGCCTCGTCCTCACCCTGTACAGATTGAGCATGAAGTACAGTCCATTGTTACCTCCCATAGGTTCCGTGGGAGCATACAGTACCTGGTGCATTGGAAAGGGTATGGTCTGGAGGAACACTCTTGTGTCTCATCCTCGGATGTACATGCCGCTGTCCTCCTCCTTGATTTCCATAGACATTTTCCCCTCAAGCCTGGTGGTCCTCCAAAGGGGAGGGGTCATTGAGAAGGAGGTACTGTCAGGGCTGAGCTCAGCCCTTCCTTCTCTTAGCTGGCTGCTCAGATAATTGCCAGCTCCTATCTCTCCACAGTGACTCACCTGTTGATGATATCCTGCTCGACCGACCTGCCGACTTAAGCCGCCCAGCCCAGATGATCTCTGCCTTCACCTTGGTCACATCTCTAGAGATGCTCTCCTGTGTTCTTGTTAAAGATGTGCTTGGCTGACATTCCTGGCTCCAGATCCCATTTTCTGTTCTACTACACTCCCTGACATTTTGGCTTGCGTGAATTACCTTTTTTTATTATTATTAAACAAGTGAGATTTAACTGTACTTCTGTCTTAAGCCGCGTACACACGGGCGGACTGTATGGCCAACTTAGTCCGTCAGACAATCCGACGGACAGTCCGTCCTACTTTCGAATGAACGGACTTGACCACACACGGATGCAAAACAGTCCGTCAAAAGTTTGCGCGATGACGTGTACAGCACGTACGACGGGACTAGAAATAGGAAGTCCAATACACAGCAATGCAACCTTTCGCCGTGTAAATCCTTTCTGAGCATGCGCCATACTTAGTCCGTCGAACTAGCCTATTCACGAGCGGATTGTCCGCTGAAACCAAAGTCTGACGGACAATATTACGGAAATTCCGAAATACTTAGTCCGCCAGACTGCACGCTGAAAAAGTCCGCTGAAGACCACACACGAGCGGACTGTCCGCTGAAATGTGTTTCGACGGACTAAGTTGGCCAGACAGTCCGCCCGTGTGTACGCGGCTTCAGTGTGATTCGTGGTTTCTGACAACCACTCTGCATATCGCGCATATCATATATGAAAAAAGGGTTCAGCAGTGGGACAGAAGAGCAGGGGGGTACAGTGATGGGGCAGAAGAGCAGGGAGTTACAGTGTTGGGCCAGATAAGAAGGGGGTTACAGTAATGTGACACATGAGCGGGGGGTCAGTATTGGGGCAGATGAGAAGGGGGTTCAGCGGTGGGACAGATGTGCAGGGAGCTACATTGGTGTGACAGGTGAGCAAAGGAAACAGAGTTGAGGCAGAAGAGCAGGTGTGTAAAGAGGTGAGACAGATGTGCAGGATGTATAGTGGTGGGGCAGATGAGAAAGGGGGTTACAGTGGTGGGGCAGATGGGTTCAGTGTTATGACAGATGAGAAGGTGTTTAAGTGATGAGTATGGGGGTACCGCAGTGGAGCAGATGTGCAGGGAGACACAGTGGTGGGGCAGATGAGAAAGGGGGTACATTGGTGGGGCAAATGAGCAGGGGGGTTACAGTGGTGGGACATAAGACCAGGGGGGTACATTGATGGGGCAGATGTGCAGGGTGATACAGGGGTGGGGCAGATGTGCAGGGGGTTATAGAGGTGGGACAGATGAGTAGAGTTGAGCGGACACCTGGATGTTCGGGGTCGATGGGTTCGGCCGAACTTCGGAAAAAGGTTTGATTTCGGGACCAGAACTTGACCCGAACTTGACCTCGAACCCGAACCCCATTCAAGTCAATGGGGACCCGAACTTTCGAGGACTAAAATGGCTCTAAAAAAGTAATGGAAAGGGCTAGAGGGCTGCAAATGGCAACAAAATGTTGTTAAGAGCATAGCAAGTGCTCCGCTAACAAATATGGATAAGGAAATAACTTAAAATAACATAAAATAAATAACAATATATATATATATATATATATATATATATATATGCTGGAGGCCCCCTTCTCAGAAGAAGAGGTACAGGAAGTGATTAAGAACCTCAGAAACTCAACGGCACAATGCCACACATATGGTGGGAATGCCCCCAGAATATGCCCTTTCTGAAAAAAAATATTCAATTTAATTGATAAACTATTGGGAAAATAAAATAGTTTGAAATGTAAAATTTTTTAAATTATAATCTTTACCTAGGAGGACAAGGTCCATATGGAGTAGGAGGTTGAGGTGGCAGTGGATGTGGCGGTGTAGGTGGAAGCGGCGGTGGAGGAGGACGAGGTAGCCAACACTGGTTCAAAAATACAACAATGGCTGGGTAAGGCCGGTGATGTGTTAAATTCTGTCCCCCGTTGGATAGTGTCCGCCCTGTATTGCGTTTGCTCAGTATGTAGGACAAGGGGATTTTGAAAATCTCTGAAGACGAACGGCGCTGCGTGGTGAGTCCAGGTTCAAGCCACACCATCCAAGGTTCAAGCCGAGCGAAGCGAGACCGCGCCTGAAGCGTGGCGAGCGAAGCGAGACCGTGCCCGAAGCTTTGCGAGCGAATAGAGCTTGTGAGGTGAGGCTTGAACCTGCACTCACGGCGCCGCTCATCTTCCAAGATTTTTGGAATCTCCTCGGGCCAGACACTATCCGATGGCCAGACAGTTTTTGTCAGAACACCGGTATACATGTCTATTCTGCACATGGTACAGACAAGTCCTGTGGGATCCATGCCTGGTTCATTTTAATGAACGTGAGCTTGTCCACATTGGTTCTGGACGGGTGGCTGCGCTTGTCTGTGATAACGCCCCCTGCCGTGCTAAATACACGTTCAGATAATACACTGGCTGCAGGGCAAGCCAGCACCTCCAAGGCATAAAGGGCAAGCTCAGGCCATGTGCCCAATTTGGAGACCCAGAAGTTGAAGGGGGCAGACCTTCATTCAGCACGTGTTATGCCACGTACACACGATCAGACAAACCGCCGTAAAGTCCGCCGGACTGTCCGAACGAGCGTACCTGTCCACACATGTGACTTTTCCGGTGGATTATCTGCCGTGCTTTTGAAATGAACGGACTTGCCCACACACACGGAGGAAAGTCTGTTCATTTTGAGCGGGGCTTCAGGTAGCCAGGACCAGCGAATGAAGTGTTGCTGGCCCCGTCACCTGGTATGGACTTAAAGGGAAAGCCCTACGCCGCAAAAACATTGTGGAAGTCCCCCCCCTAGGTCCATATCAGACCCTTATCCGATCATGTAACCCGGCCGGTCAGGAAATGGGGTGGGGACGAGCGAGCGCCCCCCTCCTGAGCCGTACCAGGCCACGTGCCCTCAACATGGGGGGTGCTTTGGGGAAGGGGGGGCCGCGCGCCCCCCCACCCCAAAGCACCTCGTCCCCATGTTGATGAGGACAAGGGCCTCTTCCCGAAAACCCTGGCCGTTGGTTGCCGGGGTCTGCGGGTGGGGGGCTTGTCGGAATCCGGGAACCCCCTTTAATAAGGGGGCCCCTGGATACCGGTCACAATGTACCCCTACCCATTCACCTGTGAAAAATGTAAATAAAACACAACACACAAGGGTTAAAAATAGTTTATTGCACAGCTCCGGGGGTCTTCTTCCGTCTTGGGGGGTCTTCTTGCCAGACTCCTCCGCTATCTGCTGCTCTTTTGCTAGCTCTTTTACTAGCGGAGGAGCCCGGCTTTCTTCTTCGCCGCCGTCCGGGGGTCTTCTTCTGACTTCGGGGATCTTATCCCCCTCTTTGGTTCTTCTTTCCGGGCCTCCGCGACTTCTTCTAGCTCTTTTACAAGCGGTGGCCCGGTCTTCTGTCGCCGCTGTTGCCGATGTCTTCGTCATCGCTGCCTTCTGTTCTTCTCTTCTTCTCTTCTTGAGCTGTTGCCTCGTCGCTGTCTCTGGCCCCAATGATAGGCATGCGGCGTGCGGCGACTTATATATGGACATCGCCAGATGATGTCCCCGCCCATTATGATATCACAGTCCCAGAGGATGCTTCCACCGTAACCCCCACTGTCAGGTGGGAATGCCACCAGCAGCGCGTCTACCAGCATGCGCTTGTACTCGCACATCTTACGTTCACACGCCAGTGAGGGAAGTAAGGACGGTACATTGTCCTTGTAATGGGGATCCAGCAGGGTAGCCACCCAGTAATCAGCACCAGTTAGAATGTGGGCAACTCGGCAGTCGTTGCGGAAACACTGCAGCATGTAATTGCTCATGTGTGCCAGGCTGCTCAGAGGCAACGAAAAGCTGTCCTCTGTGGGAGGTGTATCGTCTGTGTCCTCTGTATCCCCCCAGCCAAACACCAGTGATGGCCATGAGCTGGTCTGGGTGCCACCCTGCTGTGAATATGGTTCCTCCTCCTCCTCATCCTCCACCTCGTCATCCTCCAGAACTGTGCCCTTGCTGCCGGACAATTGTGTACCTGGTGTTTGTTGGTGCAGGAACCAACCCTCATAGCCACTTGTGAATGACTGCCCTGAAAGCCTTGGAAATTATCCCTCTTCCTCCTTCTCCACCTCCTCCTCCTGTGCCACATCCTCTTCCATCATCACCCGAAGCGTTTTTTCAAGGAGGCATAGAACTGGGATAGTAACGATGAGAACAGCGTCATCAGCACTGGCCATGTTGGTGGAGTACTCGAAACAGCGCAACAAGGCACACAGGTCTCACATGGAGGACCAGTTATTGGTGGTGAAGGGGTGATGTTCCGCAGAGTGTCTCACGCGTGCATGCTGCAGCTGAGACTCCACTATCGCCTGCTGCTGCTCGCACAGTCTGGCCAGCATGTGCAAGGTGGAGTTCCACCTTCTGGGCACGTCACATATGAGGCAGTGAGCGGGAAGGCCAAAGTTGCGCTGCAGCGCTAACAGGCAAGCAGCAGCAGGGTGAGAACGCCGAAAGTGAGCACAGATGGCCCGTACTTTCTGCAGCAGCTCTGGCATATCGGGGTAATTTTTAAGGAACCTCTGGACCACCAAATTCAGCACATGTGCCAGGCAAGGGATGTGCGTCAAACTGGCTAGGCCCAGAGCTGCTATGAGATTTTGCCCATTATCACACACCACCAGGCCAGGCTTGAGGCTCACTGCCACCAACCACTCATCGGTCTGTTGTTCTATGTCCTTCCACAACTCCTGCGTGGTGTGGGTTTTTTCCCTCAAACAGGAAAGTTTTAAAACTGCCTGCTGTTGTTTACCCCTGGCTGTGCTGAAGTTGGTGGTGAAGGTGTTACGCTGACCAGATGAGGAGGTGGCAGAGAATGAGGAAGCGGAGTAGGAGTAGTTAGCAACAGAAGGCAAACTGAAGCGCCCTGCAATCCTCAGTGGTGGAAGGACATGCGCCAAACTGCTATCCGCCTCAGGCCCAGCCGCCACTGCATTTACTCAGTGTGCTGTTAGGGAGATATAATGTCCCTGACCGTGCTTACTGGTCCACGCATCCGTAGTTAGGTGGACCTTGCCACAGATGGCGTTGCGCAGTGCACACCTTATTTTGTCCCCCACTTGATTGTGCAGGGAAGGGATGGCTCGCCTGGAAAAGTAGTGGCGGCTAGGCATGACGTACTGTGGGACAGTCAATGCCATCAGGCTTTTAAAACTCTGCGTCTCCTCCAGATGGAATGACAGCATTTCAAAGGCGAGGAATTTTGAAATTATGGCATTCAGGGCCAGGGATCGTGGGTGGCTAGGGGGGTACTTCCTCTTCCACTCCAGTGTTTTGGAGATAGAGAGATGAAAGCTTCCATGGGACATTGTGGAGATGGTTGGTGACCTAGGTGGTAGTGTTGCTGGCAGATCCTCTGTTTGCGGGTTGGCAGGTGCCACTGTATCTACAGAGGTGGATGAAGAGGCCCAGACTGCAGCAGAAGAGGAAGCAGGAGGAGCCAGAGACCTTTCTTGGTTTTTGAGGTGTCTACTCCACTGCAGCTCGTGCTTTGCACTTAGATGCCTGGTCATGCAGGTTGTGCTCAGGTTGAGAACGTTTATGCCTCGCTTCAGGATCTGATTGCACAGCGTGCAAACCACTCGTGTCTTGTCATCAGCACATTGTCTGAAGAACTGCCACGCTAGGGAGCTCCTTGGACCTGGCTTTGGTGTGCTCGGTCCCTTACTGTGTTGGGCAGTAGCAGGCATACTGTCTAGGGGACAGACGCTCCGCTTTTGCACCCTGCTCCCTCTTTTGCTGTGCTGGTGGCTCTGTGCGACCACCGCCTCTTCCTCTGAACTACACTGGTCACCTGCATTACGTTGATTCCATGTGGGGTCCAGGACCTCATCGTCCTCCACATCATCTTCCACCCAGTCTTCACCCCTGCCCTCCTTGTCGGCCTGCACAATTGCAAAAGCAGCAGCAGTCGGCACCTGTGTTTCGTCATCATCCGAGACGTGCTGCAATGGTCCTCCCATGTACTCATCATGAAACAGAAGTAGTTGGGCATCGGTGCACACAATCTCTTCCACTTCTGTGGCAGGGCTAGGTGGATGGCCCTGGGAAACCCTGCTAACAGAGTCAACAAAAAGCAGAAGAGACTGCTGCATGATTTGGGGCTCAAAATGCTTGGCTGATTTGCAAGGGGGTGATGTGAAAGACTGATGGACATAGGCTGCAGGTGCCAACTCTGGTCTTTCATCAGGAGACTGGGTGGGAGACAATGTCAAGGAACCGGATGCACTGTCAGCAACCCAATCTACTATCGTCTGTACTTGTCCTGGCCTCAACATTCGTACAGCCGCATTAGGCCCAACCAAATACCGCTGCAGGCTCTGTCACCTACTCGCACCTGAAGAAGGTGTTTCACTTGTGCATGTAGCTGGCACAGATCAATCACGTCCTTTCCCTGCAACAGGAGCTCCACCAGCAGCACCACGACCGGAGCCATGTCCCTTCTTTGACGTTCTCATATTTTCCAAATTTAGGATCTTGCCCTAAATGGGTGTTTTTGCAATAGCAGAACACACCCAGAGTATGTAAATGGTGTATCTCAGAGCTACAGAAATGGCGAAAGTGCTATTAAAAAAAATGTTTTGCCCTAAAAAAAAATGGAATAGCACAATAGAAGAAAAATATATAAATTGTGTAACTCACACCTCCACATATGCAGAAAATACTGCAATATATATATATTTTTTGCCCTAAATGGGTGTTTTTGGAAGAGCAGAATACACCCACAGTATGTACAGGGTGTATCTCACAGTAACATATGCAGTGCTGGTGCACTGAGCTTGCAGATAAAAGTTATATTTTCTCTGGCACTGGGCTTATGGCAGTGTAAAAAGACTGTGCACTGCAACCCAACCAGGTAAATCTATGTAGATCGCTGAGTTATCAGAATAGATTTCTGAATCGGGACTCCTAGATAATTCTCTCTCCCTCAAAGCAGCAACAGGAACCGTGCCCTACACTGTCTATCTTTTCTCTCAGTGAAGTGTAAAATCGCTGACTAATTAGAATAGATTTCAGAATCAGGACTCCTATCATGTAATTCTCTCCCTCACAGCAGCAGCAGCCAGGAACCTTTCCCTACACTGTCTAAAGCAGAGTGACGTCCTGTGATGTGTGCTTCTAGCTTAAATAGAGGCTGGGTCACATGCTGCACTGGCCAATCACAGCCATGCCATTAGTTGGCATGGCTGTGCTGGCTTCTAAGGGCACACCAGTTAAACAAATGTTGATTGGCTGCTGCAGGGCTATTTAAAATGCACCATTATGTTGCCGAACACCGTACCCGAACCTGAACATACAGTCAATTGTTCTGGGTTCGGGTTTGGGACCCAAAAATCCAAAAGTCCGGTACGAACCCAAACTTTACAGTTCGGGTTTGCTCGGCCCTACAGATGAGCAGGAAGTACAGTGATGGGAGAGATGAGAAGGGGGTTCAGCGGTGGAACAGAAGAGCAGGAGGAGTGCAGTGTTGAGACAGAAGAGCAAGGGAGGTTCAGTGTTGAGGCAGAAGAGCAGGGGGGTTCAGTGTTATGACAGAAGAGCAGGGGGTACAGAGGTGGGGCATATGTGCAGGGGGGTACAGTGGTTGGGCAGATGCTCAGGGGGGTACAGTGGTGGGGCAGATGTTCAGGAGGCACAGTGGTGGGAGAGATAAAGGGGTTCAACGGTGAGACAGAAGATCAGGGGGGGGTACAGTGATGGGGCAGATGTGCAAGGGGTTACAGTGGTGGGACAGATGAGCAGGGGGTTACAGTGGTGGCACAGATGAGCAGGGGTGATTCCGTTTTGGGCCAGATGAGAAAGGGTTACAGTGGTGGCACAGATGAGCAGAGCAGGGAGGTTCTGTGTTGGGTCAGATGAGAAGGTGGTTCAGCGGTGGGACAGAAGACTGGGGGGGTACAGCAATAGGGCAGATGTGAAAGGAGGTGCATTGGTGGGACAGATGAGCAGGGGGTTATATTGGGGAGGCAGAAGAGCAGGAGGGTACAGAGGTGGGGCAGATGTGCAGGAGGGCAGATGCACAGGGGGTAAAGTGTCAGGGCAGAGGAGAAAGGAGGTACATTGGTGGGACAGATGAGCAGGAAGTTACAGTGGTGGGGCAGAAGAGCAGACGGATACAGAGGTGATACAGATGTGCAGGAGGTACAGTGGTGGGGCAGATGAGAAAGGGGGTTACAGTGGTGGGAAAGATGAGCAGATGGGCTTAGTGTTAGGACACATGAGAAGGTGGTTCAGCAGTGAGATAGAGTGTGGGAGTACAGTGGAGGAGCAGATGAGAAAGGGGGTACATTTAGGGTTGCCACATGTCTGAGATTCACCCGGACAGTCCGGGTTTTGAATCGTGCCTGGTCCCAGTTGAAGTCTCGACGACGTAACGCATAGGAACCCGGAAGTGACGTTCGTATCCGGTTTTGCTTGCTGTCTGTCAAATGTGCTTACTTTTGCTTCACTTGTGAGTAGTTTTAAACTCTTTAAATAAATTGTTATATTTTAAAAAACAACTACACTATGGCGGTTTTCTCTGATCTATTCCCCTGAGTCTACCCACCATCCATGAGGAAGCTAAAAGAAGTCTCCCAAAGAAATTTGTTTATACAGCCATCCCTGCAATCATCTTGGTGTTCATTACTATTTTTGCTGTGTTACCCACAGCAGTGAGGTAATTGCATAGCATTAACACTACCTGCACGGATCACCACGGATGAATTTATTACCCAGCACGTTGCACGTTTAATTCAGTGTGTCTACCGAATTGCAAGCTTTGATTTGTGTCCATTACTAATTTTGCTGTGTTACCCACAGCAGTGAGGTAATTGCATAGCATTAACACTACCTGCACGGACCACCACGGATGGATCTATTACCCAGCACATTGCACGTTTAATTTAGTGTGCCTACCGAATTGCACGTTTTGATTTGATTGTGTATGGGACATTTTATACAAATCACAATTGTCACTTGGATTCAAAATCTGTCTATTTTTCTTTGCTCATATATATTTTTGGCTTTATTTTTTATACGTTTAATATGTGCACACATCCTATATTTTGATATATACGTTAAATTCATGTTTTTTGCACATAGAGTCACTTTATGATTTTTGCACTAGGTAATCACCGTATGGTTTATTGCAATTCCACTTTAGTTCATTGTTATATATGTACAGTGTTATTCCCTGATTTATTTATGCACGGTTGCACTTTATACAGCTCTATAATTGCACATTATTAGTTTCATTGTGGCTATTTGAATGTTTTGTAATTAGCGCATCACATCTTTATTCATTTACAGATGGGCTTAGTGTTAGGACACATGAGAAGGTGGTTCAGCAGTGAGATAGAGTGTGGGAGTACAGTGGAGGAGCAGATGAGAAAGGGGGTACATTTAGGGTTGCCACATGTCTGAGATTCACCCGGACAGTCCGGGTTTTGAATCGTGCCTGGGTTTATGTCCACCTGAAATCCAGATGCATTGTTCAGACAGGAATGTGGCTCGGAACATGGCGCGACAGGAGGGGCACTATGTGTTCCACATTACTATTCTATTTGGAGTGCCCAAAGGTGTCTTGGGTCTGTTACAATCTTTGAGTGTATACTAAAGCTAAAAAAAAAAAAATCTGTACGCGACTAAAGGGTTCGAGTTTGGCTTGAAGGGTGCTTACAATGGTGGAGCAGATGAGCAGGGGGTTATAGTGGAGGGGCAGGTGAGCAGGGAGCTACAGTGGTGGGACAGATGAGCAGGGGGTTACAGTGGTGGGACAGATGTGCAGGGGGTTACAGTGGTGGGACAGATGTGCAGAGGGTTACAGTGGTGGGACAGATGTGCAGGGGGTTAAAGTGGTGGGACAGATGAACAGGGGGCTACAGTGATGGGACAGATGAGCAGGGGGTTACAGTGGTGGGACAGATGAGCAGGGGGTTACAGTGGTGGGACAGATGTGCAGGGGGTTACAGTGGTGGGACAGATGTGCAGGGGGTTAAAATGGTGGGACAGATGAGCAGGGGGCTACAATGATGGGACAGATGAGCAGGGGGTTACAGTGGTGGGACAGATGTGCAGGAGGTTACAGTGGTGGGACAGATGTGCAGGGGGTTACAGTGGTGGGACAGATGAGCAGGGGTTACAGTGCAGCGGCAGACGTGCAGGGGGTTACAGTGGTGGGACAGATGAGCAGGGAGGTATAGTGATCTGAGGACTGGAGGGGCAGGAATTGGGGCTGATCTGAGGCATGAGATTGCAGGATGGTAATTTGTCACTATTATTGAAGTAGTTTACAGCATTTACTTTATAAAAAAATCATTTTCGTGATTGATTGTTTCAAAGTAACTTTCTGTATCTGCAGCTGAGCAATATTGTTGATGGTTATTTTTGACAGTTCTTGCTACTGACCTTCTCTGTGTATGCTGTGATTAATTAGAGCGGAATTGTCGGGTACTCAGACAGGGGATCCTGGCAGTAGGGCAGAAGTAATGAATGTACTAGACACACCCTGTGTACAATGATGACACATTTTTTGGCGTGTCTAGTACACCCAGAGACTGCAACTGGTTAATAGAGCAATGTTCCCGTGGCACGAGCAGCAGTAGAGCTAACAAAAAGAAAAAGAAAAACTGTGCTAGTATATACTAAAACCCCTAAACAGTATACTAAAAGCAGCAATTCTGTGTGCAACACAAACACCAACAGTACATGTAAAATAAAGAATCATGCTATTGTTAAACAATTCATACATAAACAATCAATACATCAATTTGGTGTCTCGGCCGTACACAGCCAAATAACCCATCCGTCGGGACACGCTAGTGGTGGTGACATCAGCACGTCGCTGTTCCCTATGCATTTCATCACAAATGACATCGTCCAGGGGCACAGGCAGCGCACTGCATCACCACCTTATATGCAGCATCAGAAACCAAGGCTCGTTTTGAGTCCCGGCTTGCCTGCACCACAACTTCAATGAGAAAGCCCGGTCATAACAAATAATCAAATATAAAATCATACATATCCTCACTGGAGTCAAAAATGTTGAAGGTTGGCCTAAATCCAAAACACTAGTCATTGAGTAATCTTATCTAGGCCATCTCTTGTTTGAATATCATATAGCGATAATCTCCAGTTTCTGTCATGGGATTGCCCATAGAATTTATATTTTTAATATTCTTTATTTCTTCAATTTTGGTAGTAAAATAGATCTTTGTAATGTTTTTGTTAACGCCGAAAGAGTGTGGGCCGGTATTTGTGCCAGGCATAACTCCAGTGGCATTATGTCAGGGAATTTGCCAGTGTTTTTGAATAATTTTAGTTGTATTAAATGTTCTATGTGCCCATGGGAGGTTGCTGTGTGATGATTCCGATGGGGACACCTTTAGTGGAAAACTCCTAGTTTCGGTTGTGGGAAAAGAGAAACCTTTTTTCAAATTTTTCCATTTTGCGATAGGTTTAATTTAGAGCTGTGTGCTGAATGGAGCAATTAAGACACTGGACGCCACTGTTTTGAGCCCAAGTGATGTGGACCCCTTTTGAGTCCAGGATTCTGGGTCTTAAACAAACATATAGGTTGGGATTACTAATAGTAAAGTAATTACTCAATGAGTAGTGTTTTGGATATAGGCCAACCTTCATCATTTTTGACTCCAGTTAGGATATGTATGATTTTAAATTAGATCATTCGTTGTGACGAGCTTTCCATTGGAGCCGCGGTGCAGGCAAGTTGGGACTGAAAACGAGGTTCTAATACTGCATATAGGGTGGTGACGCAGTGCACCGCCCATTCCCCGGGAGGACGTCATTTAGGATGAAATGTGTAGGGAAGAGTGACAAACTGATGTCACCACCACTATCGTGGTTTCGGCGGACGGTTATTTGACCGTGTACAGTCGACACACCAAATTATAGGTGTTATTCTGTTTTGTTTTAAACTCATGAGTGCTATGTTTTTTAACAAATAAATCCAAATGATTTTATGCTATGTGGAGCCTTCTTGGTCTCTTTTTGGGTCCATATCCCATCGTTCACCTATGGAGTGATACTGGATGTGTGAGATAAGGAGAAAGGCCCAGGCTGGGTGATAAGCCACAGGCGGTATCCGACCCCGTATAATAAGGGGTCCACAGGAGCTGGTAAACAGTCTCTTCAGCTGGTAGTGGATTCACAGTGTTTTGGTGTTGGAAGATGGACTTGTTCCCCAAATAGCTCATCTTTATTATTCACCTAATTGTGAACAGTTTTGCACATAATTTAAATTCTTTCACGGATTTATGCACTGTGGCACTTTATTAATGTTTTGCCTATTGATGCATTGATTGTTTATGTATGAATTATTCAACAATAGCACAATTCTTTATTTTTACAAGCAGTAGAGTTAAGTATTTACTTTTTTCTTCAATTTCATTTTTTTTCTTTTTTTTTATTTATTTCCCATTCAACTGCCCATGTTTCCATTTTGTCAAAATCATTCTAAAAGGTGTTACTATACTGCATAATATTAATAAACCTACATAATGTTGTATGTCTTTAATTTGCTTGTAAATTAAGATTAAAAACAAACAAAAAAAAAGTGTCCAACACTGATCCCTTTAGAATTGCTATTTAATGCTTATTATGCAAAAGTAAATTAAAATATTTGTTTTAGCTGCAGTGGCTGTTTAAGAATGGCTTTTGACAATTTTAATATATTACATAGCAAACAGTCCCAGATGGCCTGGGAGTTGATCTACGATGAAGGGGGATACCAATAAGTTTGTGGTGGTTTAAACATTTAAAGAGCTTGTGGGTTATTTTATTTATTTTTTATGGAGCATTTCCAGGGACATTCCTGGTTAGGGAATCTTTAAAAATGGAAACTCGCACTGAAGTGTCGGTAAAACAACGTGTAACACAAGCTATGATCCATGCCAAAATGGAGACAATCATACTTGATAAACTTATTAAATTTGAAACACTATGGCTTCCATGGATAACACAGATTCTACCGCCAGATTTTGACTTCTCACTTCTTTTACTCTGTTGAGGCTTACCACCTTTACGGACACTAATGTTATATGATGCCTTGTATATTTGAACAATCGATTCCCTCTGGAGACCCCTCATTCCCTCCAACCTCCTTTTAGATCCCACCCCCCTTTTTCGTATTTATTAAACTTCATTTTTAGATATGTATAATAGTGGGAATGTATTATTCCATTCTTTGAATTACTCTTTGGAAGAAAGTAAATGATCGGTTTAGAAACAATCTACCCCAAAGTTATGTTGGGGATGTTTTGCTGGGACGTCCATTCATCTGAGAAAAGCCGGGCCACATAGCTGGACCTTGGCCCTGGTTGGGTGGATGTCTCTCCAGGACATCCCAATACAGACCAATTTATCCAACATAGTTGTATCTCTATGTCTAATTCTTTAATATATGACATATTATACATTTTCCTTTATGCAAATTATACAAGGTTTATTAATTGTTATGATTATATTCTTCACATATATTTACTGATAAAAAATGTCCATATTACTCTCTATACGGTAACTGTTCTATTGTTATTCCAAATTAATAACTGAGAAGTTCCTTTATTCAAGTTTGATAGCCCTATACAATGTTAAAACTTGTATTATTCTGGAGGCGTTCTCCCAGGAACCCCCTTTTAGCTCCTTTACGCATTTGCAAGAACAGTTCGGTCTACCTAGGGGGGATTTTTATAAATATTTACAGGTCCATCATTTTTACGCCTCTCATTACCAGGTGAAGGGGCTACCTTCACTTAATGTATTTGAAAGAGTTTGTAGGTCCTCCTCTAGGGATAAGGGTACCATCTCTTTGCTATACCAATCTCTCAATGAAGTGAAGCTCCCTGCTAAGTCTCAAGCCATGCTGGGTTGGGAAAAGGAAATTGGTATTGAACTAACCCCTGAGGTGTGGATAGATATGATAACTAATATGCGAAAATGCACGAAATCTCTGGCAGTCAGAGAAACAGCAGTGAAATTACACACAAGATGGTATTACACCCCTTCGAGGTTACACAAGTTTAGCAGTCTGGTCACGGGGGGTTGCTTCCGTGGGTGTCCGGAGGCCGGCACCTTCCTCCATACTTTTTGGGGCTGTGAAGTGCTCCAGCCCATATGGCAGAGGGTAGTCGACAAATTGTTCCAGTCCACTGGAGTTAGGATAGCTATCACCTGCCAGATGGGCCTCTTATACGCGGACATCCCGGGACTGGCTCCTCCGGCCCAGAAACTAGCCCATACACTTGTAAGTGCGGTTCACTGGACAATAGCTTTGCATTGGAGATCACCAGCGGTCCCTTGGGAGCAGGTTCTGAGACGCATGGAATCGATCAAACTTATGGAACGCTTACATCACACCTTGATGGATTCCATGCCTATCTTCGATAACAAGTGGGCCTCATGGTCGTCTCTTTAATTAGCAGGTCTTCTGGCCTTAGACGGTAGTTTGGCACCAAGCCCAATGGTAGTACTGAATAATACACCTGATTGCACTCACTTGTGGTTGTGTTTTTTTTTTTTTTTTTCCATTTCCTACTTTCCTTTTCTTTTGCTTTTCTTTCAATGAAGTAAGTCAAATGACGGAGTGATCACTTGTAAACAAACCGGCATCATGTTATGACACCGGTTCCTCCATCCCCTCTCTGTACCGATCGGTACAGCGGAGGGAGACGAAATCGGTGTCAGCAGCGCTGTGGGATGCATCTGCAGTGCCCACATCGCTGCTCACCGAAATTTAACTCCTCAATTCCCTGCCATTACTCTGCAATACCCTGCAATACTCTGCAATACCCACAAATACTCTGCAATACTCTGCAATACCCGCAAATACTCTGCAATACCCGCAAATATTCTGCAATACCCACAAATACTCTGCAATACTCTGCAATACCCTCAAATACTCTGCAACACCCGCAGATACTCTGCAACACCCGCCAATACTCTGCGATAACCTGCCAATACTCTGCAACACTAGCCAATACTCTGCAACACCTGCCAATACTCTGCAACACCCGCCAGTACTCTGCAACACCCGCCAGTACTCTGAAACACCCGCCAATACTCTGCAATACCAGCTAATACTCTGCACTACCCTCCAATACTCTGCAGTACCCGCCAATACTCTGCAGTAAAATTCCAGCCAATACTCTGCAATACCCTGCCAATACTCTGCAATACCCTGCCATAAATTGCCATACTCGGAGATACACAGCCATACTCGGAGATACCCTGCAATACCCAGCCATAGTCGGTGATACCCTGCAATAACCAGCCATAGACATCCCCCCCTCCCGCAGCCCTCCGGTGCTTCTACCGACTCGCCAATACGATCCAAGCCAGAATCTTTTTTTATTTTTTTTTATTTCAGGCTTTCTAGCCTAGAGATGAGATGTGGGGTCTTATTGACCCCATATCTCACTGTAAAGAGGACCTGTCATGCCATATTCCTATTACAAGGGATGTTTACATTCCTTGTAATAGAAATAAAAGTGATCAAAAAATTTATTTTTGGGGAAAAAAAATTCAAACTAAAATAAATAAAGTAAAATGAACAATAATAAAAAAAAAAATTTCCCCATGTCCCCATGTGCTCACATTCAAAAGTGAACGCATACGTAAGTCTCGCCCACATATGAAAACGGTGTTTAAACCACACAAGTGAGGTATCGCTGCGAACGTTAGAGCAAGAGCAATAATTCTAGCCCTATACCTCCTCTGTAACTCAAAACATATAACCAGTAAAAAAAATTTAAAGCGTCGCCTACGGGGATTTTTAAGTAGCGGCGTTTGACGCCATTCCACGAGCGTGTGCAATTTTGAAGAGTGACATGTTAGGTATCTATTTACTCAGTGTAACTTCATCTTTCACATTATGCAAAAATTGGGCTAACTTTACTGTGTTTTTTTTTAAGTACAAAACAGTTTTTTTTTTCCCAAAAAAAGCATTCAAAAAATTGCTGCGCAAATACCGTGCGAGATAAAAAAGTTGCAACGACCACCATTGTATTCTCCAGGGTGTTTGCTAAAAAAAATATATAATTTGTTGGGATTCTATGTAATTTTCTAGCAAATAAATTATGATTTTTACATGTAGGAGAGAAATGTCAGAATTGTCCTGGGTGCTCCAGAACGCCTGATGGCGCTCCCTGCATGTTAGGTCTCTGTATGTGGCCACACTGTGTAAAAGTCTCACACATGTGGTATTGCCGTACTCGGGAGTAATAGCAGAATGTGTTTTGGGGTGTAATTTGTGGTATGCATATGCTGTGTGTGAGAAATAAACTGATAATATTATTATTTTGTGAAAAAAAAAAAAGTAAAAAAAATCTTGATTTGCAAAGAATTGTGGGAAAAAATGACAACTTCAAAAAACTCATCATGCCTCTTACTAAATACATTGGAATGTTTTCTTTCCAAAAAGGGGTCATTTGGGGGGTATTTGTACTTTTCTGGCATGTTAGGGTCTCAAGAATTGAAATAGGCCCATCAGTACTTCAGGTGTGATCAATTTTCAGATATTGGCACCATAGCTTGTGGACTCTATAACTTTCACAAAGACCAAATAATATCCACCAATTTGTTCTTATTTTTACCAAAGATATGTAGTATACATTTTGGCCAAAATTTATGAAGAAAAAATTACTAATCTGCTAAATTTTATAACAGAAACAAAGAAAAATTTTTTTTTTTTTACAGAATTTTCTGTATTTTTTCTTTTATAGCACAAAAAATAAAAAAACGAGCGGGGATTAAATACCACCAAAAGAAAGCTCTACTTGTGTGAAAAAAAGGACAAAAATTTCATATAGGTCCAGTGTTGCATGACTGAGTAATTGTCATTCAAAATGTGAGAGCACCGAAAGCTGAAAATTGGTCTGGTTATTAAGGGTGTTTAAGTGCCCAGTGGTCAAGTGGTTAAAAAGGACCCTTTTTGCATGAACACATGGCACTCCCAAAAAGCTTATACATGTTAAATACTTAAAATTTAATTGTACATATTTAAAACTAAGATTGAACATATTAGATTATGTATTATTTAAAGGTGCAACACCACATAAGAAGTACAGACTTCCTAAAAGCGTTTGAAAATAGCCAAAAATAAATGGTCGTTTAAACCCTGATTAATATTATTTGTCTCCTTTCTCTTCTTAGTTAGTTTCCTTTGCTGATTATTAAAGTATTTTTTTTTTTTTTTTTTACCATTGGTAGGCGAAAGCTTAATTATTTCTTGCATCCTAGTATTTACAATAGTACAAAAGCAGAGCAATCAACATCAGTCATGCTTCTGTTACTTGCTTTACACATTTAGCTGTTGTTAGGTTAACACAGATAAATAGACTGAGGTTAAAAATACCATACTGTTTGTGCTGGCTTATTTAGGCTGCAATTCTCCAATCACTGCAAGTCTCTTACTTTAGAGTTCCACAGATGGAAGCTACTGCAGCAGTTCATCTGCTTAGAGACTCCCTGCAGTCTGGAGATAATAACCAACTTATTGCTTCCCAATAATCTTGCCACAAAGCATTTTCTTTGGAAAAAATCAAAGAAACATGCTGCTCTCTCATTTTGTTGTTTTTCATTTTAGTTTGTTTGCTCACATTCGTCTCAGCATCTTTATCTAGTACTAGGGTCTTGTCAGTAATTGAGTTGTGTGGAGTCACAAGACTATGTTAAGATTATCATTAAGTGTGGACATTTTCTTTTTCACTTTAGTTTTTACATGAAAAAGAAAAACACATGCAAAGGGTATTTAAGGAGTTCAAAGTCAAGTCTAGTCTCAAAGTATCCATGTTAATTTCTGGTTCACTTGCCTGCTGATATCAAAGTACTGTTCTTTGCTGCCAGTGTACACATTTTCTTTGTTATGTTGTTAAGCATCAAACGTACAAAGAAAAAGCTACAATGTGCGGTTCCAACTGCGGCTTATTCTTTGAAACCTTTACTGACCTTAACGATTTTATTTGAAAATAGGGGAAATAATTGACTACTTATATAGAATGGTATGCTTCTGCAAGATTACTTTAGCTTAAAGGAGAAAAAGTTATTTTGGCCCTACTTCTCCTGGGGAACACAGGATTACACTTAGTTCTGTACTTCTGTGACCTGTATTCAGTCGACAGTAGCCTAAAGTCAGCTAACGGCTGCCGCCAGTCCAGACTCTGGAATGATTCCAACTTTATTGAAGGGATCCACCCAGTTGTCTGGCCAGCAGCTGGCCCAGCCTCTCAGTGCACTACTAAGAGCCTGATCCAGCAGCACTTGCCCCCTCATAGCTCCTCGCACCAGTGAGCACTGGAGGAGCAGGGCAGAGATTTGATGGCTGACAGTTACCAGCTTTCTGCTCACTGAAGACCGAGAAATCAGCGATCAGAGGTCTTTGATAACTCAGTTCTCAGTCTTAGAGGCAGCTAGGTCCAATGCTGCGTCCACCTAGGCAAGTATATATATATATATATATATATATATATATATATATTTTTTTTTTTTTTTTATTTGTTTAATTCTAACACTTCTCTTTTAAAGTGATTATAAATGCTTAGCAAACAGGTTTATACTTAACTGCTCTGTACAGTGGAATTGCACAGTGTGGCCCAAAAGTTCCTCTTTTTGCTGGTGCTGGTGACCATTTTAGATACAACCTATTGGCTACAAGGGGTGTCAATCACTACTGCTAAGGGACGCAACTTGCATAGAACCAATTTCATCTGGGTTATAAAGAGTTCGCTGCAGAGTCCACCCCCTCTAAATCATGACAGTTAAGAGTTCATCTGCAGCATGTTGCTGAAATGAGTGTCTGTGCAGTGTGATCTGGACTGAAACCTATTTAAATTAAAACTGTAAGCAAACATTTTTTTTTTCCATTTTGGATAGAGTAAGGGAGCGTTATAATGTCGGTGGAGTTTTTTTTGCCTTTAGTTATACTTTAACAACACTTTGCTCTGAATGAGTATAGCTATCTACAGAGGGACTTTCCTGACAATGTACTGTATGTTTTTTAATTTCTCTTTATGGATGGAATGCAGTGTTGCTTTTAAGTGACTAGGATTGACTTGTTATGCCCCTTATTGTATTAGTTGAAAATATGTGTTGTATTATTTACCTTTAGGAGCAGTAATGAGTAGAGATGGGCTGAACACCCCCAGAAACCCTGAACAGGGAAAAAGTTTGGCCTGGGCCACAAACTCTATTAAAGTCTATGGGACTTGAACATAAAAAATCAAAAGACCCCATTTTGAAGGCTTATATGCAAGTTATTGGCCACAAAAAGGTATGAGAGCCCGTGTACTGCCCTGGGGGACATGTATCAATGCAAAAATGTTTTTTAAAAACAATAGTTTTTAGAGGAGCAGTGATTTTAATTATGCTTAAAGTGAAACAATAAACATTAAAAAAATTCCTGGGGCCCCCTTAGTCTGCCTGTAAAGTGGCCTATCTGTGCTATGTATAGAACCTGCTGCAGCAAAACTGACATTTCTAAAGGAAAAAAATGACAGTAATATTACTGGCTACACAATACCATTGAGTAATACCAGTGCATACCGGTAATATTACCATTGAGCTGATATCAAAGTACTGTTCCTTGCTGCCAGTGTACACATTTTCTTTGTTATGTTGTTAAGCATCAAACGTACAAAGGAAAAGCTACATCATGCAGTTCCAACTGTGGCTTATTCTTTGAAACCTTTACTGACCTTAACAATTTTATAAATTTTATAAAAATAGGGAAAATAATTGACTACTTATATAGAATGGTATGCTTTTGCAAGATTACTTTAGCTTAAAGGAGAAGTAGGGCCAACGTTCTTTTGGCCCTACTTCTGGGGAACACAGAATTACACTTAGTTCTGTACTTCTGTGTCCTGTATTCAGTCGAAAGTTGCCTAAAGTCAACTAACAGCTGCCTCCAGTCCAGACTCTTGAGTGATTCCAACTTTATTGAAGGGATCCACCCAGTTGTCTGGCCAGCAGCTGGCCCAGCCTCTTAGTGCACTGCTTAGAGCCTGATCCAGCAGCACTTGCCCTGCAATTTTAGGGGAACCCCACACCAAAGCACCTTGTCCCCATGTTGATGGAGACAACTGCCTCTTCCTGACAACCCAAAACTGTGGTTGTGGGAGTCCCCCAGATCCCAGCCCCTCCTTTGTGAATGAGTAGGGTGTACATTGTACCTCTAGTCATTCACAAACAAAAGCGTAAAAAATAAATAAAAACAATAAACAGGTTTTTGACAAGTCCTTTATTTATTAAAAAAATATCCCCACAAAATGTCCCGCGAACCATTGTCAATCACAACACCGATGACACTGCTGGACTCAAAAGAAAATGCTCCTCTGCCAATGATGGCTAACTGTCTACTGCAGACTTCACCATTTAACAGCTCTTAAATAGGTAAGGGGAAGGACCACCTGGTGACATCATCTGGTGGCCCCTTCCCTTACCAATATAAGAACTGTCAAGCGGCGGAGCCTGCAGTAGGCGGTTAGCCTTTGTTGATCCCCATGACTAGGCTCTGGGGCGGAGCAAAAGGTGTTGAGGGTATTGTCTGGTGGGAACCCAGACTGAGGTTGTCTCTCATACCTCCATAGGACTCTGTGGATGTGCAACACCAGGGCTCTTTCCTCTCTGCCTCCTAGCCTTTGTTGAGGGCAGAACGTTTTTTTCTTTTTTTGTGTCTGGCAGTGGCGTTGGCCTCTTGCTTGATGATGGATCTACATCGAGGAACATTGTTTTTTTATTTTTTTTTTATATTTTTAATAATGGACTTGTCAAAAACCATCTACTGTTTTTCTTTATTTTTTACATTTTTGTTTGGTGAATGAGTAGAGGTACAATGTACCCCGTACTCATTCACATAGGGGAGCCAGGATTTGGGGGCCCCCTTCTTAAAGGGGGCTTCTAAATTTTAATAAGGCTCCTACCTGCAGACCCCCATAACCACTGTCCAGGGTTGTCAGCAAGAGGCCCTTGTCCCAAAGTTGCTTGATCGTCCCTTCCTTTCCTGACCTGGCAGGCTACATGCTCAGATAAGGATCTGGTTGTAATTTTTTTTTTTAAATAGCCAGGCTGGAAATTGCAACCATGAGTCCATTTAAATGTGATTTGACAAATATTTTTCTTTAGAAATGTAATTTTACTGCTGAAGGTTCTATATATTGTACAGATGCCCCACTTTATCGTCAGACTAAGGAATCCCCAGGCACTATATTTAACTGCTTGCTGACCGCTGGCTGTCATATGACAGCCAGGAAGCGCGGCTCTCGTTGCGGGAGGGCGTCATATGACGTCCTTCCATTTAAACAGGGAATGCTCGCAATTGTATGCATGCATCCCTGTGCCGTCAGTGGCAGGGTGTCTTGGAGCCACCGCTCGCCACCGAGGGCGTGAACAGCCATTGGGCATGGCTGTTTACCAGGTGATCGGCTGTGATGAAGTCACAGCCGATCACAGATGGTTCCACCCCACTGTGCACTGCGTATGCGTGCGATCGTGCTGTGCGTGCACGTCGGTGGCAGCGTGTTCCCGCGACGCTGGTAAACAACCATTGGCTGGCTGTTTACCCACATGATCGGCTGTGATCCTTTCACAGCCGATCACTAAATGTCAACAAACCGCGGTAACTAGCTGTTACCAGGATTGCGGTAACATCTCGTTACCACTTACAGTGTACACCAGTCACACTGATTGCCCCCCCCAATAAAGAGGACCTGTCATCACACATCATAGTACTTGTCACCACCCATCAAAGTACCTGTCACAGTTCATCTGAGTACCTGTCACAGTCCGACAGAGTACCTCTGTACCTGTCACAGTCCATCAGAGTATCCGAGTACTTGTCACAGTCCATCAGAGTTCCTGAGTACCTGTTACAGTTCATCTGTGTACCCGAGTACCTAAGTACCTGTCACAGTCCATATGAGTACCTGTCACAGTTCATCTGTGTACCCGAGTACCTAAGTACCTGTCACAGTCCATATGAGTACTTGTCACAGTTCATCTGAGTAACCGAGTACCTGTCACCATCCATATGAGTACCTGAGTACCTCTCACAGTTCATCTGAGTACTCAAGTACCCGAGTACCTGTCACAGTCCATAAAAGTACAATAGGTGCCACCGATATTGTGTTTCCAGCGTGATCCTGTCACGCTGGTTCCTGGCGACAGGCTTCTCTAACCAGCGCGATCCTGTTGTTCTGGTTATCGCACTGGCTGCAATAGGAAAATTTCATTTTCCTATAGTAGCGAGAAAAGGCGACAATTTCGCCTCACTCATGAAGCCTGCATGCCTTCTTGGGGGCATACCAGGCCCTTTGGTCCAGTAGGGATTTTAAGGGGAATCCCCTACGCCAAAAAAAACGGCGTGGGGTCCCCCCGAAATCCATACCAGACCCCTATCCGAGCACGCAGCCCGGCTGGTCAGGAAAGGGGATGGGGATGAGCGAGCGCCCCCCCTCCTGAGCCGTACCAGCCCCCCACCCCCAAAGCACCTTGTCCCCATGTTGATGAGGACAAGGGCCTCTTCCCGACAACCCTGGCCGTTGGTTGTCGGGGTCTGCGGGCGGGGGGATTATCGGAATTGGAATAGCGGCCCCCCACCCTATGTGAATGTGTATGGGGTACAATGTACCCCTACCCATTCACCTGTGAAAAAAATGAAAAAAAAAAACACAACACACAAGGGTTAAAATAATTTATTGCACAGTTCCGGGGGTCTTCCGTCTTCGGGGGTCTTCTTGCCAGACTCCTTTCGCTATCTTCTGTTCTTTTGCTAGCTCTTTTGCTAGCGGAGGAACCCGGCTTTCTTCTTCGTCGCCGCCCTCTTCTTCCGACTTCGGTTCTTCTTCCCGGGCCACCGCTTCTTCTTCCAGCTCTTTTACTAGCGGTGGCCTGGTCTTCTTTCGCCGTCGCCGCCACCGCTGCCGCTACCGCCACCGCCTTCCATTCTCCTTCTTCTTCTTCTTCGGCGGTGGCGGCAGTGGCGGCAGCAACGGCGACAGAAGACCGGGCCACCGCTAGTAAAAGAGCTGGAAGAAGAAGGGGTGGCCTGGCAAGAAAAACCGAAGAGGGAGACAAGACCCCCCGAAATCGGAAGAAGAGGGCGGCGACAAAGAAGAAAGCCGGGCTCCTCTGCTAGCAAAAGAGCTAGCAAAAGAGCAGAAGATAGCGGAGGAGTTCTGCCTCTCATGCCCATGATTTTTCATGGCCAGCGGTCATTGCGGCCGCCGGTCACTAACATCAGCACCCCCGCTGGAAGGGACCGACTTACAGCTACAACAGTTTGTGCGATTGTGCCAACCTGCCGCAGTATAATGACAGTGGCTGGTCAGCAAGTGGTT
The DNA here is from genome assembly GCF_037356315.1 of Lithobates pipiens. Taxonomy (NCBI): domain Eukaryota; kingdom Metazoa; phylum Chordata; class Amphibia; order Anura; family Ranidae; genus Lithobates; species Lithobates pipiens. Next base: position 180,066,442 of record NW_027507758.1, read on the forward strand.
AAACCAGGAATGATGATATGCGATAATGGCACTAACCTCCTGTTCGCCCCTTGACAGGGAAAGTTGACACGTGCATGCCTGGCATATGTCCTCAATTTGGTGGTGCAGCTTTTGGTTTGATAGATCTGCTAAAGCAGACCAGAACAGTATGTAGCCATTTCAGGTGATCGTACACAGCCAGTGCTCAGTTGGCTGAAATTTAGCATAAGTTTAACCTGCCTATAAACGGCCTGATTTGTGACATGCTTATCAAGTGAAACCCAATTTTAGCAATGCTGCAGCGGCTGCACATGCCATGTGTGAGTATGGTACAATGACAGGCTCAAGGCGGCTCTGCTTTTTTTACCCAATGGCTGCTGGTAAAGGATGCATGCACTGTACTGTCACCATTTGAGGAGGCAACAGAGACGGTGAGCCATGACAATCTATGCATCAGTGACACAATCCCCCTTGTGTTCCTGCTGGAGCAGAATCTGCATGGCATTATGGACAGAGCACTCAAGGCAGAGCAGGGGGAGAAAAGGAGGACTTCCTTATCTCTCAAGGCAGACACCATTTGTGTAATGCCACAGAGGCGGAGAGGGAGGAGGCGGATTCTGGCAATTTTGGAGACATTGAAGCAGTGGAAGACATACGTCAAACCTTAAAGTGGTTGTAAATGCAGAAGGTTCATCTTTATGCATTCTCTGCATGAAGATAAAAAAAAACTTCTGTGTGCAGCAGCCCCCCTCAGCCCCCCTAATACTTACCTGGACCCATCTCTTTTCAACGATTTGCATGAGTGCCTCAGCCTTCCGGGACTCTCCCTTCTGATTGGCTGAGACACAGCAGCAATTCCATTGGCTCCCACTGCTGTCAAAGTCAGTTAGCCAATGAGGAGAGAAAGGGGGCAGGGCCGAACCATGGCTCTGTGTCTGAATGGACACACAGAGCTGCGGCTTTGCTTTGATCGAAAACTGACATGGAGAGCTTTCTAGTTGACAATCCACTGGGTTACTAGGTCATGAGAATAGATCACTGGTGAGAGCTTGCCCAGTATGCAATTGAGCTGCTGGGCTTTCCCACCTTCACCGTGCTTTCTGATGACTGTGTCTGTTCACAGACGCCATTGACCGGCTGACATTTATCAAAAGTAATCATTCCTGGATTAACAGCAGCTATCAAGCCCCTGGTGCAGGTGTTGGCAATTGTCAGGAAGGCTCTGTCAGAAGACTGAATAATACCCACAGAAGAATCCCTGTTCCCCAAATGCCTGGAAGAAGAGGAGCAGTAGTACGTGATAACGCATATGCGTGGAAATGTGATCATGCGTATGCATCAATGTGTGCGGCACATTCCATGACAGATAAGGGAGCAAATGGGTTATTTAATCACTTCCCGACCGGCGCACACCGATGAACGTCGTAAGAATGGCGCGGGCAGGCATATTGGCGTACAGGTACGTCCAATTTCAAATGCCACCCTGCCATCGCGTGTGCGCCGCCAGCGGCATGCTCGCGTGCCAGTCGGGGCCCCTGTGAGTCCGGTCGCGGGATACCCGCGATCATCTCACGGGGTGGCTGAACGAGGAGATGCCGTTGTAAACAGCATTTCCCCGTTCTGCCTAGCAGAGATCAGTGTTCACTAAAACAAAGCCCAGCCCCCCAGTTAGTAACACGCCCCTAGCAACATTAAACCCCTACACTGCCACCGCCTGGTTAACCACTTCACTGCCAGTGTCATTTATACAGGAATCACTGTATTTGTATAGCAGTGATTGCTGTATAAATGACAATGGTCCCAAAAATGTGTCAAAAATGTCCGATGTGTCTGCCATAATGTCGCAGTGATCGCCACCATTACTAGTAAAAAAAATTATTAATAAAAACGCCATAAAACTATCCCCTATTTTATAAACGCTATAACTTTTGCGCAAACCAATCAAAGATTGCTTATTGAAATTTTTTACCAAAACTATGTAGAAAAATACGTATCGGCCTAAACTGAGAGAAAAAATTATTTTTTATTATTTTTGGGGGTTATTTATTATTACAAAAAGTAAAAAATAATGTGTTTTTTTCAAAATTTCGCTCTATTTTTGTAGGTGATCAAATAACACCAAAAGAAAGCTTTATTTGTGGGAAAAAAAGGACGTCAATTTTGTTTGGGAGCCACGTCGCACAACCGCGCAATTGTCAGTTAAAGCAACGCAGTGCCGAATCGCAAAAAGTGGCCTGGTCTTAAGCCAGCAAAATGGTCCGGTCTGAAAGTGGTTAAGCTGGATGAGCAGCCAGGATCAGTGCTGTCTCGTCTACAGCGTTCTGTGAGTATCCTGTTTCCGGTGACCTGTATCCGCTCCTGAGCATTGACCCAGCTTGTTTGTGACTACTCCTGTTTTCCACCTGCATGGGCCCTGGCTTGTCCTTTGACCATTCTCCTGCCTCCGCATCTGTACTTGATCTGATCGTTTTGCGTATGAGTACCAGCCTGTTCCTGCCGATGGAGACCCGCTGCCAACTGGTGAACTACTGGATCAGCAACCCAGCAAGCACGTTTTATGCCGCATGCACATGACTATCCGGCGGACTTTGCAGCGGAGGTCTGCCGGACTTTCCGAACGAGCAGACTTGCCCACACACGCCCACACACGACTGGACTTTTCCAGCAGAGAATTCGGCAGATGTCCACCAGACTTTTCAAATGAACTGACTAGCCCACACACGGAGTAAAGTCCATTAATTTTGAACGCAACTCCAGGTAGACGGGACTAGCGAAGGAAGTCAAATGTCACTGCCTCCATCGGTGAGATTGACACCTTGCTAGCCCTGTCGCCTGGTATGGATTTTAAGGGGAACTCCTACACCAAAAAATGGCGTGGAGGTCCCCCCAAAGTCCATATCAGACCCTTATCCGAGCATGCAGCCTGGCCGGTCAGGAAAGGGGGTGGAGACGAGAGAGCAGCCCCCCTCCTGAACCTTACTAGGCCACGTGCGGCCCCCCACCCCAAAGCACCTTGTCACCATGTTGATGAGGACAAGAGCCTCTTCCCGACAACCCTGGCCGTTGGTTGTCGGGGTCTGCAGGCGGGGGGCTTATTGGAATCCGAGAAGACCCCTTTAATAAGAGGGCCCCCAAATCCCGGCCCCCCACCCTATTTGAAGGAGTGTGGGGTACGTCGTGCCCCTACCCATTCACCTGAGGGAAAAAGTGTTAATAAAAAAACACAACACAGGTTTTTAAAGTCGTTTATTAGACAGCTCCGGGGGTCTTCTTTCGACTTCGGGGGTCTTCTTGCCGGGCTCCTCTGCTATCTTCTGCTCTTTTACTGCTCTTTTACTAGCAGAGGAGCTTCCAACTTTGGGGGTCTTCTTCCGACTTCGGGGGTCTCGGTTCTTCTGCCGGGCCTCCGCTATCTTCTTCTAGCTCTTTTAATAGCGTTGGCCTGTTCTTCTCGTTCGTCGCCGACACCTTCTTCCTTTTTCTTCTCTTCTTACGATGTTGACACGACGCTCTCTCTGGCTGTAATGCCAGGGACGCATTGCGTTGCAACTTATATAGACATAGGGGTGGGGTCACCGGGTGATGTCACATGGTGACCCCGCCCCTTATTATATCACAGTCTCAGGATGCTGGGACTGGGACATCATAATGGGCGGGGTCACCATGTGACATCACCTGTGGCCCCGCCCCTTATGTCTATATAAGTTGCAACGCAATGCGTCCCTGACATTACGGCCAGAGAGAGCGTTGTGTCAACATCGTAAGAAGAGAAGAAGAAGGAAGAAGAGGAAGGCGGCCGTGACAGTGACATCGGCGAATGAGAAGACCAGGCCAACACTAGTAAAAGAGCTGGGAGAAGATAGCGGAGGCCCGGCAGAAGAAAACCAAGACCCCCCAGCGTCGATGAAGGAGAAAGCCGGGCTCCTCCGCTATTAAAAGAGTAGTAAAAGAGCAGAAGATAGCGGAGGAGCCCTGCGAGAAGACCCCCGAAGTCGGAAGAAGACCCCCGGAGCTGACTAATAAACTAGTCTAAAAACCTGTGTTCTGTTTTTTATTGACACTTTTTCTCCCAGGTGAATGGGTAACCCATACTCATTCACATAGGGTGGGGGGCCGGCATCTTATCAGCTTATTAAAGGGGGCTCCCGGATCTGCCATATCCAATAGGAGGGTGTAAAAAGTGTCAGATATACATGGGGTAAGCCCCCCGCCTGCAGACCCCGACAACCAATGGCCAGGGTTGTCGGGAAGAGGCCCTTGTCCTCATCAACATGGGAACAAGGTGCTTTAGGGTAGGGGGCTGCAAAGCACCCCCCCATGTTGAGGGCATGCGGCCTGGTACAGTTCCGGAGGGGGGCACTCGCTCGTCCACAACCCCTTTCCTGAGGGTTGCGTGCTTGAATAAGGGTCTAGTATGGACTTTGGGGGGACCCCCACGCCATTTACCAGGCGACGGAGCTAGCAAGGTGACAATCTCACCAATGGAGGCGGCGACATTGACTTCCTTCGCTAATCCTGTCTACCTGGAGTCACGTTCAAAATGAATGGACTTTACTCCGTGTTTGGGCAAGTCCATTCATTTGAAAAGTCCATCAGACTAGCACACAGACAGGTGGATTGTCCGAAGTCCGGTGGACAATTTTGAGTCAAGACTTCTTTCTAAGTCCGCCAGACTTTTGGGAAGAAAAAGTCCGCCGGAGCCCACACACGGGTGAATTTTCCGGCGGACTCTTGTCCACCGGATAGACCGATCGTGTGTATGCGGCATAACTGGCACTCATGTGACTCTGCACTCCTGCGTTACCTGTATACACTACCAGTAGCCCCGAGTAAGAGGTGCAAAAGAGGCCTTCCTCTGCATAACCAGACTCTACCTACCAGGTATGTGACACCAATTATGTTGTTTTGGGATGTGAAATCTGTGCAAGACTGTCTAGGCCACATAGCTTTGAGGGTGTTGATTTTATTGTGAAGAATTTTTTTGGTATAGGTTTCATGGGCTCAATTAACACCCAAGGACCACTTTTTCCACACATGTTTGACAGGTGCATATAATTTATATTTTTTAGAGTAAGGCCAATTCTTGCTTTTATCTAGAGTACCTCTATTTAGAATTACAATGTAAAGGCACCACTAACATCCATAACTCAATTATTCTGCACCTATTACTTCTATCCAAAGTCTGTGAAACAGACACCAGAATTTATCCAAAAAATCTTGAATCTTGTTCTGAGACCACTAAATTGTGGCCTCATCATACAGACTGGCTCCCCACGCCGTCGTTTACCAAATAAAGAAAGCTTACAGGGAAAATGTCATTTTTTTCCCCTTATGAATCTCATTTTTGCTGCAGTAGGTTCTTTACATGGTACAGATGTGCCACTTTGCAGGCAGACTAAGGGGACCCCCCAGGCACTATATTTAAAAACATTTTTCATTTTTATTGCTTCACTTTAAGCATCTGTAAATCACTGCTCATTTAAAAATGATATTTCCCCCAGGGCAGTACCTGGACCCCATACCCTTTGTATGCCCAATACCTTGCATATAAGCCTTCAAAATGGGCCCTTTTCATTTTTCCAGTTCGAGTTCCATAGACTTCAATGGGGTTTGTTGTTCAGCTCTGAACCTTTGCAATGCTCGAAAGTTCTGGTGCAAACCGAACTGGGGAGTATTCGCCCCACCCTGCCCAAAGAACACCCCCATATTGAGGGCATGTGGCCATGTATGGCTTAGGAGGGGGCGCTCGCTCATCCTCTCTTTCCTGGCCTGCCAGGTTGCATACTCGGATATGGCTATGGTGTGGATTTTTGGGGGACCCCCCATCATTTTTCTTTTAAATTTTGGTGTGGGGTTTCCCTTAAAATTGGGGGGCCCACACCATTTTTTTCACTGTTTTCAATTGTCAGCAATGTTTTTTTTTTTCATTCAACTTTCAAGCCCATTGACAGCTGATAACTTATCCATTGTTTAGAACGCAGTGGCCGGCTTCCTGGCCCAGTTCCTTAACAACCAGCTATTCATTGTGCCCTGATTGGGCAACGTTTTGCCCAATCAGGGCTTAGAATGCAATGTGCAGTGCACAGACGAACATTCTGCCTAGCTCCCTGCAAATTGAGGTGTTGGGTAGTTAAAACTACTGTCTACTGCAATGTGATCTGGAGTGCAATCACATAGAATTTGTTTTACTGTTTTGAGCTGTTTACATTTAGGCAAAGCTGTGGGTATTACATTTGGTAGACATGGTGTTTGCAAAGTGTCACTTACTGTTGCAGTGGGTGTTAGATGTGTTAGCTCTACCTGGCTCTTTCCACTAGATCAAGCTAATCTAGAATGGTCATGTGACCTCCTTGTGCCCTCCTTTTTCTCTCTCATTTTAAGGTTGAAAACAGCAGTTAAATGGTAAAATAGAACAAAGGCTGTAAAACAGACAGAGGGGAAACATAAAAATATAGATTGCAGCTCTATTTTAATCCATGTGTGGCCGACACAGGCCATCTCTATCTGTCCCTGGCACTGGAAATTAAATAAAAGCTAACCCCAGGATCCCCAGATGGTGGAAGGTGTAATTGAAGAAGTAGGTGTTTATTTCACTGCAAATGCCTTGACAGACTGTGATCCAATGGTAATGTGGGAGACCCACAGAGCTTAGATTGTTGGGAGGTCGCTAAATAAACATGGTGTAGAAAGAAGCAGGAAAGGAAAGGCAAAACATTGTGGTTGAGGCAGAATGGAATTTCATGGTACTATTGGTTTGCCCTAATGTTTAGATGTTCCTCCAGCAAACCATTAAGGATTTGAAACACCCCTGATGGCATAAAGCTCCCTGTAATCTTTCACAATTAGTGCATTCTCAGTTTGGGATCAGGTTTGGTGATGTCACCTACTGTCTGCGGTGGCAAGTTGCAATGTCTGGGTGTGCCAGACAGAAGCTGGTATATACAGTGCCTTGAAAAAGTATTCATACCCCTTTTTTCCACATTTTGTCATGTTACAACCAAAAACGTAAGTGTATTTTATTGGGATGTTATGTGATAGACCAAAAAAAGTGGCACATAATTGTGAAGTGAAAGGAAAATGATAAATGGTTTTCAAAATGTTTTACAAACAAATATGCGAAAAGTGTGGCGTGCATTTGTATTCAGCCCCCCTGATTCAATACTTTGTAGAATCACCTTTTGCTGCAATTACATCTGCAAGTCTTTTTGGGGAAGTCCCTACCAGCTTTGCACATCTAGAGTGACATTATTGCCCATTCTTATTTGCAAAATAGCTCAAGCTATGTCAGATTGGATGGAGAATATCTGTGAACAGCAATTTTCAAGTTTTGCTACATTTTCTCAATTGTATTTAGGTCTGGACTTTGACTGGGCCATTCTAACACATGCATATTCTTTGATCTAAACCATTCCATTGTAGTCTGAAGTCTTTTGCAGACTTCAACAGGTTTGCCTCTAAGCCCTTGTACACACGGTCGGAGATTCCGACGGAATGTTTCCTATCGGACCGTCTTGTCGGATATTCCGACTGTGTGTGGTCTGCATCGGACTGTTTCCGACGGACGGATTTGGTTGCCGGAATCTCCGACCGTGTGTACTAGATTGCTCTGTATTTGGCTCCATCCATCTTCCCTTCAACTCTGACCAGCTTCCCTGCCCCTGCTGAATAGCATCCCCACAACATGATGCTGCCACCAGCATGTTTCACAGTGTTCAGGGTGATGTGCAGTGTTAGTTCTCCACCACTCATAGCGTTTTGCTTTTAGGCCAAAAAGTTACATTTTGGTCTCATCTGACCAGAGCACCTTCTTTCACATGCTTGCTGTGTCCCCCACATGGCTTCTTGTAAACTGCAAATGGGATTTCTTATGGATTTCTTTCAATAATGGCTTTCTTCTTAACACTTTTCCATAAAGGCCAGATTTGTGGTGTGCACAACTGATAGTTGTCCTGTGGACAAAGTCTCCCACCCGAGCTGTGGATCTCTTCAGCTTCTCCAGAGTTACCATTGGCATCTTAGCTGCTTCTCTGAATAATGCCCGGCCTGTCAGTTTAGGTGGACGGCCATTTCTAGGTAGGTTTGCAGTACCATACTCTTTCCAAGTTTGGAGGATGGATTGAAAAGTGCTCTGTGAGATGTTCAAAGCTTTGGATTTTTTTTATAGCTTAACTCTGCTTTAAACTTCTCCAAAACTTTATCCCTGACCTGTCTGATGTATTCATTGGCCTTCATGATGCTGTTTGTTCACTTAGGTTCTCTAACAAACCTCTGTGGGCTTCACAGAACAGCTGTATTTATTCTGAGATTAAATTACATTCAAGTGAACTTTATTTACTAATTAGGTGACTGCTGAAGGCAATTGGTTCCACTAGATTTTAGTTATAGGTATCAGAGTAAAGAGGGCTAAATACAAATGCATGCCACACTTTTCAGATATCTATTTATAAAAAAAAATGGAAAACCATTTATCATTTTCCCTCCACTTTACAACTATGTGCCACTTTGTGTTAGTCCATCACGTAAAATCCCAATAAAATAAATTTACCTTTTTGGTTGTAACATGGCAAAATGTGGAAAAAAGGGATATGAATAATTTTTCAAGGCACTGTAAGCCCTTGTACACACGGTCGGAGATTCTGACGGAATGTGTCCGATCGAACCGTTTTGTCGGATATTCCGACTGTGTGGTCTACATCGGACTGTTTCCGTCGGAGTATTCGATGGACCGAGTTTTCCAACTTGTTGGTAAAATTTTCCGACAAAATGCTCCGATCGGACATACTCCGATCATGTGTAGAGAATTCCGATCAGACAAAGTGCCACGCATGCTCAGATCAAATTCCTACACCAAAGCTATTGGCTACTAGCGTGAACGTAGTCCTGACGTAAAGAAATAACATCATCACGTCGGATTTGGTTGTCGGAATCTCCGACCGTGTGTACAAGGGCTTAGACAGATGGGCCCTCTTTTAGTTGCTTCATGCTGGCTAGTGGTGGGCAGTTTCTTGGACTACATGCTCCCTTGGTGAGTTTTGTGAGTGATGACTTATGTGGGAAAAGTGATACTAGTTTTTATATACAGTACTTAGTCCTGTGCTTTGATTTTTGCTTCAGGAGCCTTAGGGGAATTGCATCTTCTCCATTTGGTCATTGAATGGTGTGTCTAATAGTGAGAGAGGTATATGGGCCTAATACTAATGCACAATACTTTTGCAGCAGCACAAGGATTGATCATCTATGATGAGGATTACTAACCTTGAAAGTTGGTAAAGTCAGAACTAAGCCCACACACCTATTATTAGCTATATAGGGTGAGGAACATCAATCCACCTGGGGTGTTTTTTTGATGGCTTGAAGTCCATCTGAATGATGCAATATATTTTTATATTAATATCTTTATTTGTTGCAGTGATGCACTCTGATGGCTATACACCTTGGAGTTGTGAGACTTAATATGTGGCTCCCCTCTCTACCTCTGTCCCCTGCCTGATATTGATATTCTTAGGAACTTGTGCTTGCTGTGGTGCCTATATACTGTGGGGGATTGGTACCTACATTGTGTATATCTGTGTGCATTCTATAAAAAATGTACATGCTACAACAATTATATTTTTTATTACATAGAGCTCACTTTCTTTGTACTGTGCTCCTACACCCACCACTAGTTTTTTGGTACTATCCTGCTTGTCGGTTTATCTAGATCTGTTTGGGTAAGCTAAACCCCACCACTGCCTATAGGGTACTTTGCAATGCTCAAAGTAATGATCCAATATACCAATCCATTTTTGCCTTCTTGTATATTATATATTTTGCTGTCTTATGCAGATAGCTCACTCTCTCAGATACTCCTGAAGAAGCAGTAATTTATTTTGCAACTTGTCAAAAATACATAATTTTATTGAGGGCACAGTATAGTGCCATTATTATACAGTAGTCCAGTTTTGTCCAGACTTATCAATGTGATTTTTTTCAGGTTTGATTTGTTTGTCTACAAGATGTTATACTTTTTGTAAATAACATATGTTAGCTTTAATCTATACAAAATGTTGTTATGTCTATGGTGGTACCATGAAAGTCCATTCTACCTCAACCACATTTTTTTGACTTGGGGCAGTGAGGGATCCTGCATTCACTATATCTGGTCTCCCACAGTACATAAAAATGCAATCATTTTAGTAAATATAAATCTTTTCATCATCATTATATAGAAGTCTTGTGACTTCTACCAGTGTCTGACTAAGCACTGGTTAAAGCTTGTAGGAGGAGTTTTAATTCTCCTCTGACTGTCCTATGAGGCTGCATGACTCTCCTGACCCTCCGGACAGTGTTGATTAGCCCTGTTCCGATTACATGCACCCCAAAAAAAAAAAACCTCTAGCAATACACACCAAACCGAGCATGTGCAGAGTGCCCCCAGGGCTCTGTACTATCAGCAGGTGGATTGGAGACTGTGGAAGAATGGGAAGATCAGAGAAGACAGGATCAAACTAGGGATGCACCGAATGGGTTTTTGGTGCCGAAACCGATACCGAAAATGAAAAATACACTAGGCCGAAAACCGAAACCGATACCGAAACAGCACCGATACAGAAAATGACTGCTTTTAAAAAATATTTTTATACAGGAGATGGTCAGAGACTGGGGACATGGTACAGGAGGTGGTCAGAGACTGGGGACATGGTACAGGAGGTGGTCAGAGACTGGAGACATGGTACAGGAGGTGGTCAGAGACTGGGAACATGGTACAGGAGGTGGTCAGAGACTGGGAACATGGTACAGGAGGTGGTCACAGACTGCGAACATGGTACAGGAGGTGGTCAGAGACTGGGGACATGGTACAGGAGGTGGTCAGAGACTGGGGACATGGTACAGGAGGTGGTCAGAGACTGGGGACATGGTACAGGAGGTGGTCAGAGACTGGGGACAGGGTACAGGTGGTGGTCAAAGACTGGGGACATGGTACAGGAGGTGGTCAGAGACTGGGGACATGGTACAGGAGGTGGTCAGAGACTGGCGACATGGTACAGGAGGTGGTCAGGGACTGGCGACATGGTACAGGAGGTGGTCGGAGACTGGCGACATGGTACAGGAGGTGGTCAGAGACCGGCGACATGGTACAGGAGGTGGTCGGAGACTGGCGACATGGTACAGGAGGTGGTCAGAGACTGGCGACATGGTACAGGAGGTGGTCAGAGACTGGTGACATGGTACAGGAGGTGGTCAGAGACTGGCGACATAATAAAAGAGATAAGTGCAGCCAGTGTTGCCCCCAGTGATGCAGCCAGCGTTGCCCCTAGTGATGCCGCCAGCGTTGCCCCCAGTGATGCCGCCAGCGTTGCCCCCAGTGATGCCGCCAGCTATGCCCCCAATGATGCCGCCAGCTATGCCCCCACTGATGCAGCCAGCTATGCCCCCACTGATGCAGCCAGCTATGCCCCCACTGATGCAGCCATCTATGCCCCCCACTGATGCAGCCAGCGATGCCCCTCTGCAGTGAAGAGAGCCGTCTGGTTGAATAGAGCGCCGGGAACATCACAGCTTTAATTTCAATAGCTGTGTGTTCCCCGTCACACGCCGTCACACACAGCCCCTCCCCCTTATCCATGCACTTTGATAGACAGATCACCCGTCCAATCTAGACAAAGTTCCCTGGGCAAGGGGGAGGGGCTGTGTGTGACGGCGCGCGACGGGGAACACACAGCTATTGAAATTAAAGCTGTGATGTTCCCGGCACTCTATTCAACCAGACAGCTCTCTTCACTGCAGAGGGGCATTGCTGGCTGCATCAGTCCTGCGCTATTCACCCCCATCATGGGCGGCACCAGGGGCGGGGCGGAGTTCCGCCCCCAGGCCCCACCCTATTTTCGGCTCAATTATCGGCCGTTTTTTTCTTTCGGCAAATTGCCGAAAAGGGCATTTTGGGCCGATATGTTTCTGCAGCCAAAATTTCGGTGCATCCCTAGATCAAACATTATTTTTTCACAATGCACAAGACTAACCTCTTACCACAGTGAGTATAACAAGCATGCTTTACTGCACATGCAGACTGATTTTACTGTTGTGGGTTTACTAACACTTTAAAGTACATTACAGTTTGTCTCTTAAAAGCTCATCTTTCAGCTGTCAGTTTATAAAAAATTTTGGTGCAAGCCAAGCACGTGTATTGTACAGCAGTGAAGCTCATCTCCATTTGGGGGCCAATTGTCACACTACTTAGTTCAGTGTTTTTCCAGTACAACACATGCATGACAAAAACCTCTAGAAACATGCGAGGGGGCCCCCAAAGTTTTTACTGCCTAGGGGCCTCCACTGACTGTAAGCGGGGGGGTGTTGGACTAAAGTAGCCTGTGAGCGCCATGGTATGAGTGGAAAAGTGAGGTGGCCAGTGGCTATTGCGATAGCTGGGGAGAGTGTGTGAGTGAATGATGTAGCTCAGGTGGGCATTTGGGGTGAGCAGAGGGTGGATGTAATGTGACTGGGGGTGAAGGAGTGGGGAGGGATTTGCTGTGCTGTGCTGGGGAATGGGTGAGTGAGGTGGCCATGGGATGGCTACAGTGTGAGCAGATGGTGAGGTTGGCATGCACTGCAATAGCAAAGATGCACTACCTAGTGAGATTGGGAGGATTGGGAGCCTCTTCAAAATCTTCCAGTGCCTCTCATGATATGCATATCTCTCTGGGCTTCATCTCCTGGCCACCTGCCTCCCTGCTGTTAGTGGCTTCTTTAACAGGTCAGGCAGCTATGTGAGCTTCCAAGGATTTGAAGCAAGGGCTGTCAGTATCCTCAGGAATCCATGCATGCTAATCAGCAGCCTGGGTGTACACAGAGCAATCTCCTTTGTGCTGGTTCTACTGACTATCTTCAATAGACAGCAGCACAACAGCAGAAAGAGGGAAGCATGCTGTGCTGAACGCTGAATTGCAGGCCAGCAGCAGCAGCTAAAGCTAGTTTAGAGCATGAAAATACACTGTTGTAGGGAGTAGATGTGGCATATAAGGCTGGAGCAAGGGCAAAGGTTGGTGAGTGAACAGGGAACTGTACTGTTGGAATAGTGGTGAAGTTACCAGAGGGTGCAGGAGTCTAGGAGGTGTGTTATTGGGGAGTTGCACTGTTGTAGGGGTGGCAAAGTTACTGAAATGGAGCATTAGGCTATAGGGACAGGGTGATATGCAGGGAGATGTGTGCATGGATCGTGGATCATGCATATGGCTACAATTGTGGGTGACTGTGTATGTAATTGGAGCAATGGAGCACAATGCAGTTGCTGGAGCTGAAGTGTTGGGGAGCCTGATGGAAAAAAATAACTTTTTTTTTTTTTAGGTCTGGCCATGTTTATTGAGTGTGAAATTGTTCCTGGATCAGAAATCTACCACCGGTAAAATTAACCTTACAGTAAGCCATGATCTCCAAAAGGGAAAATAAAAGTTCAGTGAGAAACTGAAACTCTAACGGAGATTTTAAATTTGTAATCAAATTTGCAACCACAAGAATATAGTTATGGGTGTATAATAGTAATCAAGATATTAGTGAAGTTATCTTTATCTATGGTGTTTTATTTGTTTTCCTTATAAAATTACAAGCTCTACCCTTGAAATATTATCTAATGTCACTGGGGCAGCTAGAAAGCGTAACAAACTTGCCCATGCATACTAATGAATGTCCTCATGAGCTTTCAATGCCAACTATTATTTTAAGCTCTTTATTAAAATGTCAGTCCACCATTTACTCATAGTCCTGTAGGCATTAGTTTAAAAAAATGCACTGTGGGTAATACAGAAAAAATTATGCCTTTGTTATTTATTTATAGTTTAAAATTCTTTTTTGGCATTATTTCTGGATAAAAAGTGTAACCTGTTAGTAAAATTAATTCAAAACAATATGTTATGCAGCACGTCTGCTTCTGGCATGTTTACAAAATTTAATTGCTCAACAAGGGAGTAAAGATATATTGACAAATACAACATTTTATATTGGGAAATGTGTTTCTATTTTATTCTCGTCATAATTAGGCCAAAGACGAAGAGGCTACAGCAATAGCATAACAAACACTGATCCCGACTGTGGATCTTGAAATAGTGGATTTTTTACTCACTAGAGAGAAAAAAAGAAAACGCACATTCACATGCAGTAATGCTTTTATTAGTTTACTGTAGTGTAAAATGAATTCCCACTGTACTGACAACAATAACCTGGAAGCCATCCCTGGCAAAAACATGATAGGGTGTTTGTTTTATCAGAGAAATACAGTATCTCACAAAAGTGAGTACACCCCTCACATTTTTGTAAATATTTTATTCTTTTCATGTGACAACACTGAAGAAATGCCACTTTGCTACAATGTAGTGAGTGTACAGCTTGTATAACAGTGTAAATTTGTTGTCCCCTCACAATAACTCAACACACCGCCATTAATGTCTAAACTGCTGGCAACAAAAATGAGTGCACCCAAGTCGAAAAAGGCCAAATTGGGCTCAATTAGCCATTTCCCTCCCCGGTGTCATGTGACTCATTAGTGTTACAAGGTCTCAGGTGTGAATTGGGAGCAGATGTTAAATTTGGTGTTATCACTCTCACTCTCTCATACTGGTCACTGGAAGTTCAACATGGCACCAGCTTGGCATGGCAAAGAACTCTCTCAGGATCAGAAAAAAAAAATTGTCGCTCTACATAAAGATGGCCTAGGCTATAAAACAATTGCCAAGACCCTGAAACTGAGCTACAGCATGGTGGCCAAGACTATACAGTGGTTTAACAGGACAGGTTCCACTCAGAACAGGCCTCGCCATGGTCGATCAAAGAAGTTGAGTGCATGTGCTCAGCATCCTATCCAGAGGTTGTCTTTGGAAAATAGATGTATAAGTGCTGCCAGCATTGCTGCAGAGGTTGAAGGGGCAGGGGGTCAGCTTGTCAGTGCTCAGACTATACACCGCACACTGTATCAAATTGGTCTGCATGGCTGTCGTCTCAGAAGGAAGCCTCTTCTAAAGATGATGCACAAGAAAGCCTGCAAATAGTTTAATGACGACAAGCAGACTAAGGACATGGATTACTGTGACCATGTCCTGTGGTCTGATGAGACCAAGATAAGCATATTTGGTTCAGATGGTGTCAAGTGTGTGTGGCGGCAACCAGGTGAGGCACTGGAGGAGCTACAGTTAATTGAGGGAACCATGAATCCCAACATGTACTGTGACATACTGAAGTAGAGCATGACCCCCTCCCTTCAGAGACTGGGCCTGCAGGGCAGTATTCCAACAAGATAACCCCAAACACACCTTTAAGATGACCGCTGCCTTGCTAAAGAAGTTGAAGGTAAAGGTGATGGACTGGCCAAGCATTTCTCCACACCTAAACTCTATTGAGCATCTGTGGGGCATCCTTAAATGGAAGGTGGAGCAGTGCAAGGTCTCTAACATCCACCAATTCCATGATGTCATCATGGAGGAGTGGAAGAGGACTCCAGTGGAAACCTGTGAAGCTCCGGCGAACTCCATGCCCAGGAGGGTAAAGGGCAATACTGGAAAATAATGTTGGCCACACAAAATATTTACAATTTGGGCCCAATTTGAACATTTTCACGTAGGGGTATACTCACTTTTGTTGCCAGTGGTTTAGACATTAATGGCTGTGTGTTGAGTTATTTTGAAGGGACAGCAAATTTACACTGTTATACAAGCTGTACATTGTAGCAAAGTGTCATTTCTTCAGTGTTGTCACATGAAAAGATAGAATAAAATATTTACACAAATGTGAGGGGTGTACTCACTTTTGTGAGATACTGTATATCAGTATTAGCTTGTGTATCTATTGAAATTCACTAATATTTTAAAGCAAACTGTTTACCAAATTACAGTCTGTCTTAAATATTGTTTTCACAATATTGTTGTTCATGCTTATTGTTAATTATGTTTTGAAGAGCATCTTTTTTTCCTAATTGTATATAATTTCATTATAATGTCTATTCACAATTTGGCCAATTTTATCAATATGTACATATTTCTCAATTATAAAAAAAAAATATTTAAATAGGTGAAGTGAATTCAGCTTTAAAAGCACAGTTCTATTAATTATAAGTAGATCCTCCTAATACATTTGGTATGGATCATTTTTGATTATGGTATGGGCAATAAGAGTAGAGGTATTTCAGCCACAGTATATTGAATGTTGTTTATCTTTATTCAATCACTTGGCTAGATCTGTTGCTCCATGTAGTCAATAAAAAAAAGTAATTTCACCCACACAGTCAATTCTTAGAATAGGATGGCCGCATTCTGACTTTCTCTCCAGGTGGAGAAGCTTTTTGATCCCTCCCGCCAGGTCTTACAGCATTTCTGGGATCTACCCCCTTAGAACCATTCTCAACACATGATCCTAAACACATCTTTCTTCACCCCACCACTACTTCTTTTCCTATTTCACACTTTCCACCTTCTCTATAAATAATTTTATTAAAAGAGAAATAAAACAAATCAAAAAATTGCATTAGTCAGAGGAACGCTTTTTACACAGCCTGAAAGCTGAGGAAGAGTACTGACACCAGGGCAAGTGGTTTAGTACAGATGACAGTTAAGTCTTTCTCTTGCCTACTCCAAAGCACTGACAGTCATAGGAAAGATGACACACTCCTGCACCAAATGCAACTGTCCACAGTAGAACACATGCCTGACAGCTGGTGTGTACACGTTCACTCCCTCTGATGGCATCGTGACAGATTGCTAAGGCAATGCATTTTGGGTCAGGATCCATTCATGAAATTTGGTGCCTTGGAAACCCACTAACAAAATGCATCACATCACTTTCCAGACTGGGTACAAAGCTTTCCTCTGATATGTGAGTTAAACTTTAATTTGTGTGATTTTTTTTTTAATAAAAGTGTTATATTGCATTAGATATGCATTCCTTTGTGCATGGTTTTAAAAAAGCTGCAAAGAAGTATAAGGCTTCATGCACACTGGAGCTCATAAACTGCAGTTTATAGGAGTTTGGGCGTTTTTTTTTTAAAAGCCCATAAACTTCACTCTATGTTAGCCTATGTGTCCATGCAAATGTGGAAGTTTTTTTTAGCTTTAATGAGCAGTGGAGTTTATGGGCTTTTTTCTGAACGGCAGAAATTTGCATTCAAAGTGCCGTTTTTCACCGCCAAAAAGGACAAACGCAGATAAACGCTCATAAAGGCTTATAGACGCTCATAAACACACGTTAATTAGTTTTTGGCATTCTATTTTTTCAATGCATTGTGGGAGTTTGGAATGCACTGTGGGATTTTTGGAGTGTCCTCTGTGTATTTTTATTGAAAATGCCCATAAATGCTAACGCTAATAAACGCTCATAAACGCTAGTACAAAACGCTGTTAAAAGCACGTTTTTCAACCAGCGTTTTCTGCCAGCAATCTAGCGTCCAGAAAAAGCTTTTTTGAGCTTCAGTATGCATGGAGCCTTAATTTACAAGAGAATACTTAATGGATGAACACAGGTAGTGACAACTTGCCCGCAGAATGGAAGTGAGAGGAGTACAGAAGGAGAAGGTGAAAATGAAAAGACAATACAGCAGGTTAAGCACATTATAAGAATTATAGAGCATGGGATGAGATAGATCTCAGAAAAAAAAGCAAAGGAAAGGAGAATTCAAGGTGTTAAATCTAACTCAAATAAGGAACAAGTTTGTTAACACTTCTGGACCAGCTCATGACCATATACGTTGGTACTTTGAAGGAGGATATCGTTGTTAAGGCAGCAGCTAGCTGCCATAACCCTGGTATCCTCTTCTTCAATGAGAGGTCTGGTTTAAGATAAAAGTGGTCTATGAGGCGGATTCGCCTCAAGATCACTTTTATCGGCAGTGGGAGAGGGGCCCCCCTCCCGCTGCTCTCCAGTCCCCTCTGCTACTTACCGGAGCCTTTGGCAGTGGCGGAGGCCATCTGGTCCTTCTCGTGGCCTGACATGGAGATAAGTGAGGGGAAGATGGCACCAACCGTCTCCATATCATTGCAGGGTCAACGTCAAAAGTCACTTCTGACCATAGCTCTTAAAGGGCCATTTTTGTTTCTTTTTTTTAAATGACAACATTAATTTATTTATTTATTTATTTATTTATTTAGTTATTTATTTTTATTGCATTTTAGTCTAAATATGAGATCTGAGGTCTTTTTGACCCCAAATCTCATATTTAAGGGGTCCTGCCATGCTTTTTTTCTGTAACAAGGGATGTTTACATACCCTGGAATAAGAATAAAAGTGAAACATTTTTTTTAAAACACTGTAAAAATAAAAAATAAAACGATAAAATAAATAATAAAAAAAATGTTTTAAACACGCCCTTATCGTGACGAGCTTGCGTGCAGAAGCAAACGCATACGTGAGTAGCGCCCGCATATAAAAACAGTGTTCAAACCACACATGCGAGGTATCGTCATGATCGGTACAGCGAGAGCAATAATTCTTGCCCTAGACCTCCTCTTTCACTTAAAACATGCAACCTGTAGAATTTTTTAAAAGTTGCATATGGAGATTTTTAAGGGTAAAAGTTTTTCACCATTCCACGAGCAGGCCCAATTTAGAAGCGTGACATGTTGAGTATGAATTTACTCGACATAACATTATCTTTCACAATATAAAAAACAAAATTGGACTAACTCTGCTGCTATCTTATTTTTTAATTCAAAAAAGTGTATTTTTTCCAAAAAACGTGCTCTTGTAAGACCGCTGTAGCAAATATGGTGTGAGATTTTATTCTCTAGGGTGTTAGAAAAAAAAATGTATAATGTTTGGGAGTTTTAAGTAATTTTCTAGCAAAAAAACAGTTTTACTTGTAAACAACAAATTTCAGAAAGAGGCTTAGTCCTTTAGTGGTTAAAAAGTTAGAAAAAATTTGGATGTAGCACCCTGGTCTTTAGGCAGGGTTGCTCCTAAATTTACTTTCCAGGTATAGCTGCCTTGGCTAATTGTTGAGGATCAATTGATTTCACTCTAAGTCTGTAATTGCTGCACTTCTCATCTATAATGCCACAGGTACCCAGCAACCTAGCGGCAAAAGAGAGAAGGGCAAGGCAAGGTCTGATTATGGGAATATGGGGTATCCCAGCCAAAGGGCAGGGAATTTCTTAAATCACTTGGCCTGCTCGGAGAACCTATATATTTGGGTGGAGTCAGGTGATCAGTGTTCTGTGCCACCTGGATGGCTGTCTGGGTGGATGTGTGTTGTATTGCCCAAGTGGCTAGGCTGGAGTTTGGACCTATCCCAGGCACATCTGACTGCTAGGCTGTCTGTGGGCCTATCCAGAAGCAGCGCAGGGTTGGGACTGTGGCTTGCAGTCCAACCAGAAGTGACAGTTCTGCTGGCTGGAGAACCTGTCATGGTCAGAGGTAGAGGGGAAGCTGTCGCCACTAAAGGACCAACCACCTTATTACCAGGGACCGCAGTGAGTAACTGAAGCAAGTACCAGAGCAGAATTTCCACTAACCGGAGACGGTGAAGAATTGGGAAACTTCAGTGGGACCCAGTCAGCGGAGATGAAGCTTGCAGAGCAGCCTTGTGTATCAAGCCAGGGACCGAGCAGGCCAGTGGGTGAAGCTTGAGAAGTATCTTGAGTGCCAATCTAGGGACCCTGCAGAGAGGCAGGGGTGACGCTTGAGGAAGATATTACAGTGAAGATTGGAGGAGCTCAAGAGATTCAGTGGCAGTGAATCATCAAGTCTACTGAGAAAATGGGAGCTCACTGGGCTGAAGAACTACAAGAAGTGATTGCAGTGGAAGTGAAGTAACTTTTACGCTTTGTGTTAGGAACTGTTAAAGACTGTTGCCATAGGAGACAGCATCCCTATACATGTAGTTGTGGCATCTTGCTGGATGCCTTACCATGCATGGCTGTCCTCCTATTTAAGTCACGGAGTTTGCCAATTATTCTTGCAACTACCTAAGGTTGTCCTGGCCCTAACTCTCTCTCCCAAAATTCTATTAAGAGAAATAAAAATCTCTTTTGCATTCAAGAAGTGTCTGGCGCCCAGTGACTTTAACTACCTTGCACCCACTATGCCTCACAACCCACCATATACAGAAGGCTGTCAGCTATCTCTGGCCCTGGAAGTTCTCATTAGACTGAAGGAGGCCTGGGACTTTGCTACATGAATAAGAAGGTTATAGGTACTAGTATGTGTAACTGTGCATGCTGAAGGTTTTAGTTTCTATCAAGATGTCTCACACAGTGTTTCATGGGGCAGCTGCTGTTTTTGAAAACTTTCTCCCTCTCCCATCTCCCATGATAAGGGACATGAAGGGTGAGCAAGGAAAAAGTTAAAGGGATATTAAAGGGGATATTAAAAATAGTGTACCTGTGAAATTAGAGTGGAAAAAATAAACTGGCACTTAGTCTTTGACATTGTTTGACCAATTGATTAGGGACAGATATATTACAATTGGTTCAGGCAAACTGATTCCATAGAACCTAGAGTACACATTATTTAAAAAAAAAAATTATGTGGTGTTAATTGTTGTAGAACCAGTTAATAACAGATTAAGATGAAGTGCTCTTATACCACAGCTGCCACAATACTTAATACAGCCCAGATGGATAGGATAACAGAAATTAGTTTCTATTCAAATTAAATGTAAAGGTCTGAAAAAACTAACATATGGTCTTTGTTTTGAGAGCAATAAACAAAGTTATAAAAGCTGCCATACTCACCATTTGAAATCCACACACCCTATAAGACAGATACTACCTTCAGCCAGCTGATTCGCAGGTATTGATGTGGTATTTTCTTTTAATTCCTCTACATCCTTATTATTGGTACTTGTCTGCTTTTTTTTTTCAATCCAAGCAATATGTGTACACTCATTACCTCAGCTATGTTATGTTTCTCCCCTTCTTCCAAGCACAGCAGCAAGCTCAAGGAAATTTTGGATCAATGGCTGCCTCAACATGACCACATGGTAATTTTACAATTACCATGAATAAGTCCTATGTTCATCAATAAGTCCTATGACGAAACATGTCGGGGGTCGTGGCTATCTGGCAACTATCTTTGATTGATTCAACACTGCAAACAAGGCGGAAGTGTGTGGCCGCGTACACACGGGCAGACTGTTCGCCCAACTTTGTCCGCTGAACAGTGTTTGGGCGGACAGTCCGCTCGTGTGTGGGCTTTCAGCGGACAGTTTCAGCGGACAGTTGGACGGACAAGGTTTTTCGGAATTTCCGAAAAACTGTCCGCTGAAACCTTGTTTGAGCGAACAGTCCGCCCGTGTGTAGGCTTGTTCGTCAAACAAAGTTGTGCCATGCTCAGAAAGGATTTTCACGCCGAAAGCTATAATGCAGTGTATAGGACGTCGTATTTTTCGTCCCGTCGTACGTGCCGTTCACGTCATCGCGCACGGTTTCAGCAAACTGTTCGTCCGTCGTGTGTGGCCATGTCCGTCCATGCTAAGTTTGAGCGGACTGTTTGCCGAAACTGTTGGACGGACAAAGTTGGGCGAACAGTCCGCGCGTGTGTACGCGGCCTGTGTGTTTGTAACACGAGGAACAGAACTGGAGAGAGTGTGACGCTGGGCTTGAACTGAGAACTTTGCTGTGGGGTACCATACAGCAGAAGGAGGGGTGAGAGACAGTACTGACACTGCTAATTTGACCAGTATCCACTGTGACCACCAATGCCTTAGAGCAGGGGTCTCAAACTGGTGGCCCTCCAGCTGTTGCAAAACTACAAGTCCCATGAGGCATTGCAAGGCTGACAGTTACAAGAATGGCTCCCACAGCCAGAGGCATGATGGGACTTGTAGTTTTGCAACAGCTGGAGGGCCGCCAGTTTGAGACCCCTGCCTTAGAGTGAAGCATGCTGTTGTGAAGGATTGCAATGATTTTTGAAAAGCTTTTTTCAAGTATTGTACATGTGAGTGCATTATTGAGTGGCTTTTAAAAGTTTGCTATTAAAGATATTTTATAGTGTTGCACTATGGGAGGCCTCTCTTTTTCTTTTTGAGGGATTTTGAGAGATAGCCTCACTGGAGCCTGAAAAGAGGAAAAATGCTTGCTGAGTGCTGAGTGCTGAACATCTATGGTCCTCATTTAAGTGATTCAAAACGCCTGTTGAGCCTGGTGCGAGAGTGCTAGGCGCTATAGTTGGTGAGTGCTCCATCAAAGGGGGGGTCACTGTCACTGTTGGTGTGGTGAAGGTTTCATCATCTTGTGGACACTGACAAGAAACTGCACAGGAGAAGGATTTGATGGTTTTTTCTATACCAATATTATCTGTCTTTTTTTGGACACTTTTTAGGACTTTTTTTCTTGCTTTTCTAAAACACACAAAAAGATGTTTTTTACACATTCGCACTTTGTGGTTTAATGATAATTACATTTGTTGTGCTGTTCACTAGCCTTTCAAAGGAAGTGTATATTTGTGTTTTTGTAGATATATAGATATATATATGTGTATTTAGATTGACATTTTACTTTTATTTACATATATTTATTTGGTGAATTAGGGTATATTTTATACATATTTTGCAGATAAGTGTAACAAGGGCTAGCTGACCCTTTCCATTCACTCTACTGAAAAGTATATATTTTTGCAAGGGTATATAGGGGGGTTTTGTACTGATTAAGCGCCACAAGGTGATATCGATTTGACAAAGTGGAGTTGTTGATTTATATTTACTTTTTTGATTTATTCAGTGACATATATATAAGTGGCAGCTGGGGGAGGGTGGGTGCTGGCGCAGTGTTGACACACTTAGGTGGTGGAATTTGAGGTGTGTATAGATTTTGGAGTAGTAAACTTTAACCCATTTGCACCGAAGGAGTGTACATATAGGCTTATTTTTTTCCTTAGCAGCTGTGCTGTATGCATTCAGAAATCATAGATTATGTTTCTGCTCTGTAGATTTTTTTCTTATGTACTGTAACTAAAACTCTTCACTTCCAGATCCAAATGGTTTAGAAGGGACATACACATTACAACTGTGCCGTGACAAACATGTTTGGACAGGTCTTACTATGTGCATTTGACCAATCTTACCTCAGTTATGGAAAATCCACTTGGACACTTGTTAATCATTGCAAGGAAGAGAAGTTACTGTTGATTTTTGGACTTCCCTTTTGCCGTGTATGGGGTTAGAAAAATAACCCAGTCATCCGAATGTTAAAATTGTATGCTTATAGAAATAAGTTCACACTTGCATTCACAGGTTGTTATTGTTTTTCCTATGCTAGACATACCATTAAACTAGAAAAATGGTAGTTTGCTACTATCAATGTTAAGAAAACCATTAAAGCTATCTGTATGTAATATAGATGTAATAAAGTTACAGAGGATGATGAGTGTGGAATAATTCAGGAAGTTTGCAGCGTTATGAGGCTTCAGTAGATACAAATGTGGTGGAAGAGATCTAGAGTGAAACTTGGAGTGCATGTAGACATGGGTCTCATTTTCTGTCTTTACACAACAGAACTTGTATGTACTGTGATCTGTGAGTTTCTAATCGCTTATGTGGAACTGAACAGGTTGTAGGTTATTAACTAGGAAAGATATCCTTGGTTTTGGCACTAGCTGATGCTTCCCTGCTGGAAGCAAGGGAAAGAAGGTATGCAGGTGTGCTTTGAGATAAAGAACAGCATTCTTGTTTTTTTTAATAATTTATTATGTTCATATGGAATGTGGAGGCAACTCCTGATAGAATATAGCATGTCTACAAACTGCTGTATTTGTGGATTTCAGATATCTTTCACTTTATACTGTTGGACTTGTCCAAAACCCCACTGTTTGTTTCAAATTCCAAGAAACAGCATTTAGAACTTCTGAAGATATAACAAATAAACCAAGACTGTGCTGCGAAATAAACCTGTAGCTAGTGTATCATCAGCAGCTGAGCAGTTATAGATTCAGTCACATCAATCAGGTTAAAAAACAAAAAACAAATAGTGCAGTGTTATTACTGAGACTACTTAAAAGCCAAACGTGCAACATTCTCACCCATAAGAAATTAATGTTTTAAGAAAACAGTCCAAAAACTAAAAAAATAAACAATACAAAGTATAATAATTCTTCACAGTGGTCCGTAGTGGTGAATATATATGACTCAACAATACACTTCAGTTGATTAAACTATATGCCTTAAGTCTGGTACACACTAACCTGCTAGGTTGTACAAAAAAAAAAAGCTGACAGCTTTGGTTGGATACACTGTACTAACCATGTGAGGTTAGTCCAGCGATCTTCCCCGCTGACCTGTTGTGTTCTGACAGGGCTCTCTGCCATTGGCTGAGCGTGCTTATCGGGAGTCGCTTGGCTGATGGTTTTTCACCATGGACATCTGACAGAAGCCATGCGATTTACTATTTCATTTAGGATTTCTACAGGGGCCATCAGGGGATGACGTCAAGTGATTTGTGACGAACACGTGTCGGGACTGCTGCCGGAAGTGACGTACCAATCGAGCTCGCTGCTTGTTTATACACCATTTGCTCGTCTCAGTTTGTGAGTACCTACTTTTAAAAACCTTGTTTTAAACCTATAAATAAATATTTGAAATTACTACACCATGAGGTATTCCTCCTCTTTACCTATGCCATTCCATACAATACTTTGATGAAATTACTCCATCCTGCCCACCTTGAGCACTCCCAGGCCATCCTTAAAGGGACCCCACGCTGCCCAAAATAGGCAGGACATCATACCCATCAGGATCTGAGGGGCCATCATAGGAAACCCAAAAGGGACCATAAAGATTACAAAGATACACATATCCACGCTGTAACCTTACAGCAGTAAGGTAAGGGGACATCCATCCACCTACCACGCAGGATTGCACGGAACACTTATCACCCATAGCATCTTTTGCTGATTGATGTTTATAGGCACTAAAGCACCTTTTGGAAATTGGATACTACTGCATATGCACTTTTGCACCTTTTTGAATATATTTCATGACGATTTTAGATATACATTTTTTATCCCATTATTTAAGTATTTTCTTTATTTATTGTACATTATTGATGATTTATGCCATCTATTGCATATCTATCCGTTTAACATATTCACTGTTGACTTTTTGAGATCACGTTTTGCATCATTAGAAATTTTCCAGCACGCTGGCTTATATCAATTTGTTTTGGAATTTTCTAATTTATTCACCAACCAGTTTTCACTGGGTATTTACGTATTGTTAAATTATAGTTTTTTTCATTAATTTAAATTTTGCTTTTCACCATTTAATATTTCAACTTAAAGGTATAGCACCAAGTCTATTTCCCCTTATTTCATCAGTATCCCCACCCATATAGGGTGGGAAATTAAATAGAGGCCGCTCATACCACAAATACACCATTTTGCTCCATAGCGCAACCTCCCTCCATCTTTACTTTTTAGTCTCTAAATATCAACCTACTCGTTCTCTTCGTTCCTCTCAAGACCTCCTGCTCTCCAGCTCCCTCGTCACCTCCTCCCATGTTCGCCTCCAGGATTTTTCCAAATCCTCTCCAATCCTATGGAATGCCCTACCCAAATCTGTCCGATTATCTCCTACTTTTTAACTTTTAGACAATCCCTGAAAACTCTTCTCTTCAGAGAAGCCTACCCTACCGACACCTAACAACTGTATTTTCATTTTCTCCATCAGCTCATCCCCCACAGTTATTACCTTTTGTTTCCACTTGACCCTCCCTTCTAGATTGTAAGCTCTCTGATCCCTCCTGTATTGATTTGTATTGTAAGTGTACTGTCTGCTGTACTGTCTGCCCTCATGTTGTAAAGCGCTGCACAAATTGTTGGCGCTATATAAATCCTGTATAATAATAATAACTATATATATATATATATATATATATATATATATATATATATAGAATAGTGGTGCGCTGAATTAAATGTCCAAAAAATAAATACTAACTAAAATATGCTAAATAAATCTAAAGCAAAATGATTAAGTAACAGAGTATACTGTAAAATATATAAGACAAATAACAATACGTGAATACCCAGTGAAAACTGGTTGGTGAATAAATTAGAAAATTCCAAAGCAAATTAATATAAGCCAGCGTGGTTTATGGTTTATTTTGCATAATAAGGTTAGCACTTGCACGGTACTAACACACATGCATGTGGTTTTCTTTTTATAAAAAAAATCATTAGATTTTAAAAAATCACTAGAGATAAGTGGTTGTTATAAATAGAATTGTTCGTGTTTTTATCACTTACCAGCACGCTGGAAAATTTATATAAATTATAGTTTTTTTCATTAATTTAAATTTTGCTTTTCACCATTTAATATTGCAACTTAAAGGTATAGCGCCAAGTCTATTTCCCCTTATTTCATTGATATTTAGAGACTAGGCTAGTGATGTAGCTGGGGGTGTAATTGTGATTGGCTTTGTACGTAGTTGTTAGTATTTTGAATTTAATTATTTGGCCGAGGGGAAGCCAGTGGAGGGATTGACAGAGAGGAGTGGCAGACACAGGCATTCTGGTGAGTCTGAGTCTGGCAGCAGCATTCATGATGGATTGAAGAGGTAATAGACTATGTAGAGGTAAGCCAATGAGAAGGGAGTTGCAGTAATCGAGGTGAGAGATGACCAGTGAGTGAATTAAGAGCTTTGTTGTGTCATTGTTTAGAAAGGGGTGTATTTTGGAGATGTTGTGGAGGTTGAGGCGTCAGGATTTGGACACTGATTGGATGTGTGCTTGAAGGAGAGTTCAGAGTCCAGGACTACACCTAGAACCTTGGCATGTGGGGATGGGCTTATAGTTGTGCCATTGATTTTGACAGAAAGATCAGGGGAAGGGGCATATAGGGGAGGAAAAATTATAAGTTTTGTTTTGGATAGATTGAGTTTGAGGAAGTGGTGTGACACCCAGACTGATATATCTGATTAAATTTGTAAATTAGTGAAACGTGAGGAGACAGAGGGAGTGAGCTGAGGGGTAGAGAAATAGATTTGTGTGTCGTCAGCATAGAGGTGTTATTGGAAGCCATGGGAGGCTATCATTTGACCAAGGGAGGAGGTGTAGATTGAAAATAGGAGAGGTCCAAGAACAGAACCTTGGGGGACCCCAACAGAGAAAGAAAGAGGAGAGGAGGAAGTAGAGTTGTAAGAAACGCTAAAGGTGCGGTTGGATAAGTAGGAAGAGAACCAGCGAAGAGTACAGTCACGGAGACCAAAGGCGTGGAGTTTTTTGAGGAGGAGGGGATGGTCAACCGTATCAAAGGCAGCAGAGAGGTCCAGGAGTAGGAGTACAGAATAGTGGTTTTGGCCATTAGTAGATCGTTTTTTAGCTTTAGGAGAGCAGTTTCTGTGAAGTGTTGAGGACAAAATCCAGACTGAAGGGGATCAAGAAGGCTATTATCAGCGAGGTGGACTAGAAAAATATTTCATTATATCTTTTCATGTGACAACACTGAAGAAATTATACTTTGCTACAATGTAAAGTAGTGAGTGTACAGCTTGTATAACAGTGTAAATTTGCTGCCCCCTCAAAATAACTCAACACACAGCCATTAATGTCTAAACCACTGGCAACAGAAGCGAGTACACCCCTAACTGAAAATGTCCAAATTGGCCCCAACTGGCCATTTTCCCTCCCCGTTGTCATATGACTCATTAGTGTTACAAAGTCTCAGGTGTAATGGGGAAGTAGGTGTGTTAAATGTGGTGTTATCGCTCTCTCATACTGGTTACTGGAGGTTCAACGTGGCACCTCATGACAAAGAACTGAAAAAAATAACTGTTGCTCTACATAAAGTTGTCCTAGGAAGATTGCCAAGACCCTGAAACTGAGCTGCAGCATGGTGGCCAAGACCATACAGCAGTTTAACAGGACAGGTTCCACTCAGAACAGGCTTCCCCATGGTTGACCAAAGAAGTCTAGCACACATGCTCAGCATCACATCCAAAAGTTGTCTTTGGGAAATAGGCCTATGAGTGCTGCCAGCATTGCTGCAGAGGTTGAAAGGGGGAGGTCAGCCTGTCATTCCTCAGACCATACACCGCATACTGCATCAAATTGGTCTGCATGGCTGTCGTCCCAGAAGGAAGCCTCTTCTAAAGCTGATGCACAAGAAAGGCCGCAAACAATTTGCTGAAGACAAGCAGACTAAGGACAGGGATTGCTAGAACCTGTGGCCTGATGAGACCAAGATAAACATATTTGGTTCAGATGGAGTCAAGTGTGTGTGGCGGCAACCAAGTGAAGAGTACAAAGTCAAGTGGGTCTTGCCTACAGTCTAGCATGGTAGTGGGAGTGCCATAGTCTGGGGCTGCATGAGTGCTGCCGGAACTGGGGAGCTACAGTTCATTGAAGGAATCATGAATGCCAACATGTACTGGTAAATAATGAAGCAGAGCATGATCCCCTCTCTTCGGAGACTGGGCCACAGGGCAGTATTCCAACATGATAATGACTCAAAACACACCTCCAAGACGACCACTGCTTTGCTAAAGAAGCTGAGGGTAAAGGTGATGGACTGGCCAAGCATTTCTCCAGACCTAAACCCTATTGAGCATCTGTGTGGTATCCTCAAACACAAGGTGGAGGAGGGCAAGGTCTCTAACATCCACCAGCTCCGTGATGTCGTCATGGAGGAATGGAAGACAACTCCAGTGGCAACCTGTGAAGCTCTGGTGAACTCCATGCCCAAGAGGGTTAAGGCAGTGCTGGAAAAAAACAATGGCCACACAAAATATTGACACTTTGGGCCCAATTTGGACATTTTCACATAGAGGCATACTCACTTTTGTTGCCAGTGGCTTAGACAATAATGGATGTGTACACTTTTGTGAGATACTGTATTTACAGTTGTGTGAAAAAATATTTGCCCCCTTTCTGATTTTTTGATTTTTTTGTATATTTGTCACACTTAATTGACTCAGATCATTTGTCACACTTAAATGACTCAGCGTTTGCTATAACTGAAAATGAGTCTTTCACATTGCTGTGGAGCAATTTTAGCCCACTCTTTGTCAAATTATTTTAATTCAGCCCCATTGGAGGGTTTTATAGCATGAACGGTTTGTGTAAGGTCATGATACAGCATCTTCATTAGATTTAAGTCCAGGCTTTGTTTGAACCATTTGGAGGTGGACTTGCTGTTGTGTTTCGGATCATTGTCCTGCTGAATAACCCAAGTCCACTTGAGTTTGAGGTCACCAACTGATGGCTGGATATTCTCCTTTAGGATTTTCTGGTAGAGCTCAGAATTCATGATTCCATCATTTATGGTAAGTTGTCCTGGTCCTGAAGCTGCAAAGCAGCCCTAGACCATCACGCTACCATCACCATGTCTGACTGTTGGTATGATGTTCTTGTTGTGAAATGATGTATTAGTTTTATGCCAGATGTAACGGGATGCACACTTTTTTTTCATTTTTGTCTCATCAGTCCACAGAATAAATGCCTAAAAGTCTTGGGGATAATGAAAATGTTTTTTGGTAAATGTGAGATGAGCATTTGTGTTATTTTTGGTCAGCAGTGGCTTTGGCCTTGGAACTCTCCAATGGAAGTCATTTTTGCCCAGTCTCTTTCTTATTGTTGAATCATGAACACTGATCTTACCTGAGGCAAATGAGCCCTGCAATTCTTTAGATGTTGTTCTGGGTTCTTTTATGACCTCCTGGATGAGTCGTCGTCATGTTCTTGGTAGGTTCAACGCTGTTCCAAGTTATCTCCATTTGTGGGCAATGGCTCTCCCCATGGTTCACTGGTTCACTGGAGTTCCAAAGCCTTAGAAATGGCTTTGAAACCCTTCCTAGACTGTTACATGTACATTACTTTGTTTCTAATCTATTCTTTTATTTTTTTAGATTGTGGCATGATGTGTAGCTTTTTGTGATCTGCTAGTGTGCTTCACTTTGTTAGACAGCTTCTATTTATGTGGTTTCTTGATTCAACAGGTCTGGCAGTAATTAGGCCTGGGTGTGGCAAGTGAAATTGAACTCAGCTTTCCAAAAAATTGTGGTTAATCACAGTTCATTCATGATTCAGCATGGGAGGGGGCAATTATTTTTTCACCAGGCAGGTTTGAACAGCTTTTTTTCCCTTAATAGATGAAATAATAATTTAGAAACTGCATCTGGGATTTACTTGGTTATCTTTGTGTAATATTGCAATTTGTTTGATGATCTGAATCATTAAGTGTGTGTGCAAAAAAAAAAAAAATCAGGAATGGGCAAATACTTTTTCACACGACTGTACATATATTCTCTGCATTCAGTGTAGCCTATATATACAGTGTATTTGGTGGTGTATAGTTTATAATTAGGGATGAGCCAAACACTCCTCGGTTTAGTTCACAGCAGAACATGTGAACAGGCAAAAAATGAGTTTGAATACGCAAAAACTGATAAAGTCTAATGCCGTGTACAGACGATCAGAATTTCGAACAACAAATGTTTGATGTGAGCTTGTTCTCGGAAATTCCAATGGTATGTATGCTCCTTCGGACATTTTCTGTCAGAATTTCCAACAACAACTGTTTGAGAGCTGGTTCTCGAATTTTCCAGCAAAAAAACTTGTCAGAAATTCCAAGCATGTGTACACAAATCTGATGCACAAAATTCCATGCATGCTCTGAATCAAGTACAAGACTGAAGCTCTCGGTCTGGCAAAATTAGTGTTCGTATTGGAGATAGCACATTCGTCATGCTGCAAAGTTTTTCATCTTTTAATGCAGCGCATTCTTTTCTTCTTTATAATGCTAGAATAATGAAGTTGTTTTGCTACTGATATTTATTATTTCTTGTGATCTCCTGAATAATATTTTATTTTATTTTTCGCCAGATCTCCTGAATAATGTTTATTTTTTTTTAATAGTGATCTACTTTTTTTTTTTTAGCAAGAGCTTCTTTTTTTTTCTAGTGATCTCCATAATTTTTTTTTTCATTTTGTGTGTCAAGTTACCACAACACCATTATTATCTTGTATTTTTGAACCTCAAAGAGGTTGGTTGGTGTTGGTGTCCCTTGTTAATTTGACATGGTATTTTTAAAATGTACCTGCCTACTCACAAACAAACTGTCCTTTTTGAAGTAAAACACATAGCCAAGGATTAAAAAAAAAAATTAGAAATTTATTAGGGGTCATAACAAAATAAAGAGGAAGGCAACCCTGGAGAAACTGTTTAAATTGATGAAACATTTGTACCCCAGGGCAGACAGGCAAAATTGGTAACCTGAGGAGTCCATTTAATAGGGAGCACAATCCGGTCCAGGACTTCTAGAGATCGGGAGCTACAGTAGATAACACATATGTCCCGAGGCTGTGGCCTTACAACAGCCTGCGTCTTTTGCCAGACCAGACCGAACCCAGGCCATCACACTCTTGTCTTCCTTCCATGCTTCTTTCCAGGCTGTGGCTGTGGTGTTGGAGTTGTGGCAGGAGGTGGAGGAGTATAGTTGAACTCACATATGTGACTTTTTTTGTGAGTTTGCCCATCATCCCCTTATTTAGGACCTGAAATATGGGCTCCTGACTGATGATGCATTGTCCCACCTCCATTTCCTACATCTTACTGGCCGTCATACAGGCAAAGGCCTCTTGAACACTGGGGGTTGTTGTGAGGCCCACAGTAGCCTGCTGAATCAAAACAAGCGCTGACTCCTCCACGTTCCTCCCCTTCCTGGGTCTTTTTGTTGGAAGGCGGAGGGGAGGAACCTGCAATTCGGTTAGGCTACTGGGCACAGCCACCTCCTGGCTGCCACTTTCCAATGGCCACCTCCTGGCTGCCACTTTCCACGGCCCCCTCCTGGCTGCTACTTTACCCCACTGTCTCCTGGCTGAGACTTTCCATGGCCTCCTGCTGACCGAGACTTTCCTGTGTATGAAAATGGTACATAGTTTTATATTTTTGGTCATCAATCACACACAATTTTGAGCTCATGACTGTTGCAAATAGAAAAGTCTATCATTCTGACCCCAGCATTTTTCATTCTTGTCCCAATCATTTTTGGCTACTACTGTCTATTGATATGTAAACCACTTTGTTAAATATGAAATTAGTGATCAATAATATCTAGTTACCATAATTACATTTTTGGCAAGATATATGTTGAACAATGCTATACCTGGCTCAAGCTGGGCTTCTCTATATCTTTCTGGGTGGCAGGCCCAGGCTGTACATCTGTAACCTCATCTGAGGTGGAAGGAAGAGTGGAAGGAAATGTGGAAGGAAGGGTTGAGAGTGATGGGCTGACTTCAGTCTGGTCTGACATAAACTGCAGTCTGTTGTAGTACCAGAGCCTGGGGACATAAATGTCATCTGCTGCTGCTCCTGTTATCATGCAATCCTGGACCTTTTTGTGCTCCCTATTATATGTGCTCCTCAGGCCACCAATTTTGGCCTTCAAATAGTTGATGTCTGCCATGGAAGTTGATCCAGCACTGCCTTCCTCTTTAGTTTGTTATTATAAAAAGGGTGTTTCACTTGCCACAGACAGTGCAGCTCTCTGTATTAATCAATTACGTTGGGGAGGAAGTCATGGTCATTGAATTTAGACACAACACAAACCCTAATGTCAGGCTAAATTCTCATAATCTTGTTCCAATATAGGTCTCAATCTATAAGCAGTATAGGCCACTGATGCCCCAAGTTAAAATATTACTTTGTTATCACGATCAGCTCTTATGCTGCTATGTCCTCCGCTCACGGATCTTATGTACGACACACGTGTTATGATTTATATACACTGTGCACCCCTGACCTTCTTTCTAGTATATTCCCGACCCTTTCTCTTTCGGGGAGAGCACATGGCGGAGACAGAGCAGGTGCATGAGAGTAGCAGCAATGACGAGGAAAGCCAGGAGCCATAACCTTCCAGATCCAGGAGATTTGAGGCCTCATATATGGCCTTTGTTGAGATGGTGGACATCTTGACCGTGACGGGAAATATGGACCGTACAGAAACCCAAATGTGAGAAAGGCCAAGGATTAACTGAGGAAACGATGGTCAGACCTCAAATTGAGGGAGCAGGATCAGTACAGAAGAATCAAGAGAGTGCTGCAAAAAAGTAAGTATTTTGTCATGTGTTCCTATTATTATTACTTTCGTGCTGGTCCATGTTCTATTCTTTACTGTTGTACAGTTTAAAATGGCATTTAAAATGGCAAGTTTCAGGTTCGTGGACACAGTAATCATTCGTAGTAAACATCATTCGTTCGAACACCAATACGATGTTTTTGGCAGATGCAGGTTAACTACATTTGTTCAGGCCTATTTGTATTAAAATAAGTTGTAGATGTGTTTGTAACTAGAATGAAATGCAAACTTGATTCATTCGGCAGCTGTTTACACATCTGGACGCAGGAGTACTAGTGTGGGACACCAGAACACCCTTTTTAGGGTGTCCCACACAGGTGCTCCAGTGGATACTAGGGGTCTCTACATGTGTGATACTTTACCAAAAAAGGTAAGTATTGCAGCTTTAAGAAAGGGAAAAAAATCATGTATTCAGCTTGGAACTCTGCCAAAACATAGAATAGTACGATACATCCAAGCAATGTTTCATATTCCGATTTCTTGCCTCAAATAAGTGTATGCTAAGTATACATTTTTTAATTCACATAGGGGAGAAAAGACTTGGGACATCTGAGAACCATTTAATTCTACCCAAACTAATAAGGTTTACAACATTGAATCATTTATTACATGCTCTACAGAGTGTGTGGTATATTTGATTCAGTGCCCATGCTCCAAAAAGTACATTGGGCATACTAAACAAGCTCTACATGTACGTTTGGAAGAGCATGTAGGTAACATTAGGAGAGGCTTTCTAGACATTATGCTAAACATCATGATAAAAAAAATTAAAGGTACTTTATTTCTCCCGATTGATAAAATTCATCCACATTGGAGGGGTACTAATAAGGTAAGGGAGATCTCTAGACCCGAAGCAAAATTGATTTTCGACTTGAAGTCTTATGTGCCATTCGGATTAAATGTTGATTGGGATATTAATTGTTTTCTTAACAATGCCTAGAGTGTTTTTTTTTATCAAAGTAATTTTTATATTATTATTATTCAATTAATCTATCGTTTCGGGTATCAATTTGTATGGTTTTATGCAACTTTGTAAACTTTTATGCTAATGTATTATGGTTGATCCCAATATGACTCTCATGCTGCGTTGTCTGACATGTTTTTGTCATTAATGTAGTTGTTTTACATCTCATTTAACCAGTAGTTGGTGCTGTGACAATGTTTTTCTCTCTGTATCTGTCCCGCTTGTTTTGGCATACTATGGACATCGATGGTGCAGGTTGCACCGTTTGTTTTTCTATTATTGCCCTTTTTGCCTTAAGTTAAAATGGCACCTTCACATTATATAAGAAGTCTTGTGATGACTCAGAAGCCTCAGCCAATCCCCAGATGACGTCCACTTGTGACAAAACGCTGTGTAGGGAGGTGCTTTGACATCATCACGTTTGCCTCGTTGGAGGTGTAGCTCTGTGGAGGACAACAAGCAGGGACAGTGTTATGGGACACCAATGGTTTTATATCGTGCTATATTGCAACTTTCTTGTAAGTGTGATCTATTTATTGGAGCTTTTATTATTTATATTGCCTGAGTGGTACCGATCCAGGATCAGCTGTATTGCAGCATAGGTTTTTGGGAGACCGAATTCCCTGGCCTTGCTGAGACCATTCTATTGGTCTTTGGAGTCAGTAAAGAGAATATTTGCTCACTTCCTGGATGTATTTCCACTTGGCAAAGGGATTTCATACTCATACTCATCTTCGTTGGCAATTCACCTAAGGACTTGTATCTATGGACTGATTTTCCCTGTACTTTCACTTTTGGGAATTCTGCCTTAGTTTCACTTTTAGCATTTTTTCACCAGATATTTTTAGTCACTTTAAATAATATTTTTTTGATGTTTATTATATATAATTAATTCTAGTGTGCAATCTATTATATTTAAGCAGAGTTTGTGCTATTAATCCAGCATATTTCTTGATATATTATTATTTATGTAAATTTTTCTTTTCACTATTGTTTTATAACTTAGCGCTGCACTTATTTTTTATTTGTCACTGATTTAGGGGTTTTCTGGTATTCTAAAACTCGAAGTGCTGGCTGCTCTACCGATTGATTTATTTTTATTTTTTGGACATTTATATCCTTTCTATAGCGCAGCGTTTGACCTTTGGCTGTTTTTTTATTATGGTTTTAGACATGCCTGTTTAACCAAAAAAAGGCTATTTCTAATGTCAACCATAAAAATGTTATACACCAAGATGTTGATATGTTAAAAAACCCTTTTGAATGGGCACGGAGTAAAATGTTTTATACTCAACAATGTGTGGCTTCTTATTTCAATGCTCAATACCAGTTTTTGGAGTAAGTTGTCGTAGTTTACAGTGACAATGGGGATATTTACTAAAGGCAAATCCACTTTGCACTACAAGTGCACTTGCAGTGCACTTGTAGTGAAACGTGGATTTGCCTTTAGTAAATAACCCACACAGTGCTCTAAAATTGGCCACAGTCAGACCATTTTAGGGACTCAAAACAATTAATTCATGGTACTGAAAAGGATAAATATTTTTAACATGAATGCATTACATACATTAACAACAAACACAAGGTGTCTGTGTAGAACAATAGAATAATAGTTAGCTGAAGAGGAGATTGCCACCTCATGTATCAAATGAATAACGTTTGCACTATTGAAGAAAGTGGCCAAAAAGAAAATAGCCAAAAAGAAATGTCAATTGGAGAACCTAGGAGACAGCTGAAAGAAACATAAGCAGTACATCAAATTAAATATTTGTTCAGTTTAAAATTAAAATGTATTTATTTAAAAAGTGTTTCACACATTTTCTGGCGTATAAATGGCTCCCGTACCCGCAAAGTACTCCAGATATTTTTGTCTCACTCTGAGGGTGCTTTGGGGGGCAAACCAGAATGGCCGGCTTCAAGTGCCATCAGGATTGAATGATCAGGAAAGCCAGCCTCAGTCCCAACTGAGGCCACATAGTTTTTTTCATTTTTGCATAGATAATTATGCATAATGCAGCAAGCAAGCAAGCACAATATGGTTCAGTTTATATTTCGCCGTGTGGATTAGTATCATAACCGGCTGGCCATTATGCCGAAAGCATTCTCCACAACTCTTCTGGCTCTGGCCAGCCGGTAGTTAAAAACCCTCTGGTTCGGGGTAAGGGTCCTCATGGGAAATGGCCTCATCAGATGTTCACCTAGCCCAAATGCTTCATCAGCGTTGAACACAAACGGAAGACCAACCTGCCTTCTGCAGGTGGCAAGCCCAAGTCTTGAATTGAACGATTCCATAAAGAGTTCTATGAGCTGGTTGATCAGGCCTACAGTGAAACAGTTCTTAATAAAGCCGAGTGGGATTACATACAAACACAGCACCCATGTACTCCCACCTTCTACTCCTTGCCCAAATTACATAAGAGCATGACACACCCTTCGGGCAGACCCAACATCTCTGGTAATGGCTCTCAACTGAAAAACTCAAATTTGGGGATGGGTATTTGTGTCCCCATGTCCTTAAACAACTAAGTTACATCCAGGACACCCCACATGTACTTCAGAATCTGGATGAGTTAAACATTCCCCCCGAATCTGTATTAGTGGCTGTGGATGTTGAAGCTCTATACAGCTCGATTCCACATGATAAAGGCCTTGCCTGTATATGACATGTCATCTTCCAGAACAGCCAGCTTGAGCCCAAGACCAATGAGTTTCCGTTGGCTGCTCTTGAGTTCATACTATCTCACAACCACTTTACCTTCAATGGGTCCCACCACCTCCAGGTGAAGGGCGTTGCATTGGGGACTTTGTGTGCCCCATCGTACACTAATCTGTACCTGGGGGAGTGGGAACAAATGATACAGCAAACTGCACCCCTTGCCCAATACATGTAGAATGTTGTAATGTGGTTCTGCTACATTGATGATACCCTCCTGGTATGGAATGGACCCACTGAATCACTATCAAACTTTCTCGAACAGCTCAACACTAATACGCCTGTCATTCACCCTGACCTGGGACAAGGAATAAATCACATTCCTTGACATAACAATTCATAACGATATCAATGGGTTACTTACAGCTAGTCTGTTTAGGAAACCCTCTGCTGGGAACTCAATACTTCATGCCAGAAGTTTTCACCCTCAGCCCCTCATTTCCTCAATTTCCTACAGCCAATATCTATGCACTAGGAGGAACTGTATGGATGACACTGTTTTCAAGAAAGAGGCCAACATTTTGAGGTCTCGACTACTGGTACGGGGATACTCAAATAACTGCCCCAAAAAAGCCTACAAAAGGGCTTGTACAAGAACCCGTGATGACATACTGTGCAATCCTTCTTCCAAAAAGAGCAAACCCCATCCCATCTCCATTATCACCAAATTCTCCAACCAGCATCTGGCTATCAAATGGGTTATAACCAGATACTGGCACAAGTTCACAATGGACCCACAGATTGGTCCATTTGTACCAGCAGTCCTGGCATTCACTTACAGACGAGCTGGCTTCGAGACCATTTAGTCTGTAGTGCACTTGTAGTGAAAGGTGGTGGCAAACACAACCCATGCAAGAACAAAGGAACCTTTACTTGTGGTAGATGCAACTACTGTAGATTTTAGAACACCTCCCGGAACATCATTCTGCCCAATGGCGAAATATTCAATCCGAGGCATTATGCCAACTGCCAGACATGAGGGGTTGTATATCTCCTCGTATGCGAATGTAACAGCTTCTATGTAGGCAAGACCATTCAGGAATTCTGGCACAGGGCATACAAACACATTATATCAATGAAAACCTGCAACTTCAATCTACCACTTGGTAGACATGTCACCAAGGTGCACAAGGGCATTTACCAAAAATTCTCTTTTCTAATTATTGACCGCGTGCACAAAGGTATGCATGGAGGAGACACAAATAACTCATTACTACAATTAGAACAGAGGTGGATCTTTAGATTAAAGGCCACCTGGGTTGAATGGATGTATATCCTTCAAACCTTTCCTTGAAGATTTGCCTCAGGGGTATCAGAATGGGAGCCTCATGAGGAGCCCCTTTAAACTAATTTCTCCCTTGAAGCATTCAGATTCAGGCCTATGGCGAGCACACATGGAAACTATGCGGAAAATCCCCAAATCGTCAATGTTCCATAGCCTCAGTTATAATATATAGAAAGGCCAGTATGGTGGCCTGAAATTATGGGAGGAGCCCGGTGGAATATATAACCAGCCGTCCGCCCGTCTTCCTCGTCGGTTCCGGTGCGCGATACCTGATACGTCAGATATCAAGGGCCGACTATCCTAGACCAGACGCAGTGAGCTCGTTCGCGTTGTTCGTCTCCGTCTTGACCGTCTTCCCGTTCATCAGCGTCCATGGGTTTCGCCGTCGGAGTGTCGTCTTACCCATCGAATTTGTCGTTACACGTCGGGCCGCCTGTCGCAGGTAGGGCTTCGGCACCCCTTTTTCGGTTCATGTATTACGATGTCCCTTCAACATTCCCTGAACTCACGAACCGCTCGGATGTTTTACTGTGGCTCTCGTACTCATGTCACTGTTTCTACTTTCGATGTAGTCGTTATCACCTTCGGTCGATCACGCCACGTCAGGCGATTCATTCGCAGGTACGACATTCAAAACCGTTCGACTCCCCGAGCATTTCTATTTAGTATCGGTCGAATCGTTCGGCTCACAGCCGACTGCTTGTTACGACAAAGCAAGCAGTCCGCACGTATCGGTTGGTATCTGCTCCAGTTCGAATATATCTCATCATTCATGCAGTTGTGTTATGTATCTTATTTCATCTCATTCAAGTCATTTCAGTCCCACTCATTTCTACCGTTTCAAATCATTTCTGTCACTAGCCGCGCTCCGGCGCGAATCCTGTCGCACCTCTGGTGCACCGATTCGCTTTGAAGTGCCCCAGGGTTCGGCCTCATTTCTGTACATGCTCCAGAATCCGTTTCGTGCTCGGTCGCAAGTTGTGGCATGGCGATCCGGATCTCTGTCATGGCAGGTTCTCTCATTTCACTGTCACATACCGCTTCCCGGCTTGGGTCCAGTTGATTCTTCAATGTTTGGATGCCTGCCGGGGGCCTTGCTCCTCGGCCTCATTTCATTATAGATTGCCTTCAAAAGGGAAAACACAGCTTCGTTTAGGTGTGTCTCGCTGTTTTCTCCACATACAAGCGTAGACTTCTTGCAATCGTTGCAAACACACATCCAAGCGTAGACTTCTTGCAATCGTTGCAAGCACGCATCCAGACATAGACTTCTCGCAATCATTACAAGCACGCATTCGAGCATAGACCTCTTGCACTTATTACTAGCACGCATTCGAGCATAGACCTCTTGCAATCGTTGCAAGCACGCATTCGAGCATAGACCTCTTGCAATCATTGCAAGCACGCATTCGGGCATAGACCTCTTGCAATCATTGCAAGCACGCATTCGAGCATAGACCTCTTGCAATCATTGCAAGCACGCATTCGAGCATAGACCTCTTGCAATCATTGCAAGCACGCATTCGGGCATAGACCTCTTGCATTCATTACAAGCACGCATTCGGGCGTAGACCTCTTGCAATCGCTGCAAGCACGCATTCGAGCATAGACCTCTCGCGATCATTACAAGCACGCATTCGAGCATAGACCTCTTACACTCATTACAAGCATGCATTCAAGCATAGACCTCTTGCAATCATTGCAAGCACGCATTCGAGCATAGACCTCTTGCACTCATTACAAGCACGCATTCGAGCATAGTTCTCTTGCAATCATGGCAAGCACGCATTTGAGCATAGACCTCTTGCAATCGTTGCAAGCAGGTGTCCAGGCACAACTTGTTGCAATCATTGCTGGCAGGCACTTCTGGCTTGCTCAATAGATTGCTTTAGGGAAAACCTGGATACCTTCCTAAATGTACGTTGTATTACGGGGTACTTATATTTATAGGTATAGTTGATCCAGGGAAAAATCCGATTGCCTCTCGAGGGGTCAGGAGGGAATTTTTTCCCCGGCTGTAGCAAATTGGCCTATGCTCTGTTGGGGTTTTTTTGCCTTCCTCTGGATCAGCTGCGGGCGTAGAATTGGGTGTGTCGGGTTGTGTGATACCTTATTTATTTTGATTTGGTTGGACCGGATGGACTTCTGTCTTTTCCGGCCTGGCTACCCATGAAGCCTACCATAATTCCTTGCAGTCGTTGCAGGCACGAGTCCTGGCACAACTCCTTGCATTAGTTGCAGGCACGCATCCTAGCATAACATCTTGCAGTCGTGGCAAGCACGCATCCTGGGTAACATCTTGCAATCATCGCAAGCACGCATCCAAACATGCATTCAAGCACAACTCCTGTAGTCTTCGCAGTGCACATGCGGTAACACGAATTGCTCACAGTCACTACGTATACATCTCCAGTGACAAACTCCCGGGCAATTGTCGCAAGCACATGTTTAAACACAACTTTTAGTCACGCCAAGGCTCGTGACTTAGCATAACTTCTTGCAATCATTCGTTGGCAAGCACGTTCTCAGTGGCACACAAACTGGCTACACGTCATTTTCAGCAGCACTTAATTGGCCACTCGTCTCCCGTGGCTTTCTTACAAACCACTCACTGTTGTCTGTCTATCCGTCTCTTCCTTAGGACAGTTGAGTTCAGCTTCCGTCCCGCACCAGGATCATGTTGTCACACGCAACTGGCTTCTTCCTGTAGCACGCCCAGGCTATTTCTAGCCAGCGTTCAGCATTTCTTATCCTTACAGTGCACGGAGAGCCATCTGTCGTTACGGCCCATACAGCAAGATCCCCACCTCGGAGCATCCAGAGGCATCAGCCCATAGCCAACGGCAAACGCTCGCCATCACAACTGCCATCTTTAGGGGCATATTATATCCTCGCATATTCTCCAGTCTAGTCGTCCAAAAGACACCTACAGTCCCTACACGGCATGTTGAGTTCGCTATGCGCATCATCCCTCAGGGTCGCGCCTTGTGTCACGCCTATTGGTTTTACTGTCCCTCTCACAGGATCCAGAGCAAGTCCTCAGCCTGGATCCCGCGGCAATAGCAGTCCTTGCTATGCGGGAGGAATTCCTATCGTCTGGGAATGGCGTCTCCCTGTTCATTCCCTCCGTGTCTTCCCTTTCGCCCCAGGTGATGACCGACGCAGCGGCCTCCACGGGCTTGCGGCTGTTTTTTGGCCACCTCCGGCTCGCAGCTCCCTGGCCTCCCCAGTTACTGGCAATTCCTGGCTGCGCCAAGGCATCCTCTTTGTTGATTATGTCCTTCCTACGTCAACTGGTCCAGCTCTTGTTGTTGTTTCAGTTTAACATCCATTGTTCCTTTATCCACGGTAAGTTCAATCAGGCAGCGGACGCCCTCTCCCGCTGTAACCTTGTCTCTTTTCCGATCAGGTACCCGGAGCCGGACCAACATCAGCAGCTATCCCGGACTGGTCTCAACTAACCCTGGATTAGCCCCTCACCTCCTAGCGGCTACCCAACTTATCGATCACTCCTTTCCCGCAATACCCTCAAGGCCTATCAGTCAGCCTGGAGGGCCTTTAACCGCTTCATCACGTATCACAGCACAGTGACGTCCCGTGTCAAGCGAGTCGTAGCCTTCATTTCCTACCGCCACTCGCAGTTGGTGTTATCCGTTAATACGATCCGGCTATACCTGACCGGTGTACAACATTTCACGTCCCTCCAGGACCCTACCGTACCCTCCTTATTTTCTTACCACACCGTTCGGGCTGTTATGCGCAGTGTCCAGAAGCGCCAGCCGATGGCCGGCACCAAACCACCGCCTTTCACAGGAGACGTTCTAGAACTATGTCAGATATCCTGGCCACTTCACCTTTCGGTCTCCACATGAGTGGCATTTACAAGCAGCCATACACCTGGCCTTCTACGGCTTCTTACGGCCAAGCCAGTTTACTTGTAGTAGCCTCACAGCACGCATGCTGTACAAGCACCACCTGGTCCGATACGAAGACCATTTCATCTTACACTTAGCAGTCTCCAAGACGCAGCAGCTTGGCTCGGGTATGGACATACACTTCTATAAAACCAACAACCGCTGGTGCCCGGTCACTGTTCTCATCCGCTTGTTGACCCTTTTGGCCAACCAACCAGGAACTGGCCCGCTTCTGCCTTTTCACACGAAACCTCTCAACGCAGCCCAGTTCATGGAGCATGTCAGGATACTCCTGGGCATCCTTCACCTCAATCCTGCTCACTACTCCGGACATTCATTCCGTATCGAAGCAGCTTCTACTGCCTCCCGCCAAGGGGTCCCGGTCCTTGTTATCGGGAAGTTGGGTAGATGGAAGTCCTCCTGTTTTGCCCGTTACATACCCAATCTGCAAATAGAGATGGCCCAGGCCTTTGTCAAACTCACCCAGTGACAGTCTTGACTCAATAAAGTGCAACCCCTACCTGGATGTTTTGCCCCCTTTTTTTGGCATACCGTACGTTAGACCAGGGCACACTTTCAGGTCCATTTCAGGTAAGCGAGTTTATGTTAACCTTGTTTGTCATCCTTATCCGTATCGGTCTGAGGGCTCTGGACCATAAATAGAAAGGCCAGTATGGTGGCCTGAAATTATGGGAGGAGCCCGGTGGAATATATAACCAGCCGTCCGCCCGTCTTCCTCGTCGGTTCCGGTGCGCGATACCCGCCCACCCATCCCCTTTATCAGGGCATTTCTCTAAGCATACTCCTCAAGTGAGTACTCATTTCACCCATTTCATATTCATTTCATTTTAAGGTATGCCCCCTTTTTTTGGCATACCGTACGTTAGACCAGGGCACACTTTCAGGTCCATTTCAGGTAAGCGAGTTTATGTTAACCTTGTTTGTCATCCTTATCCGTATCGGTCTGAGGGCTCTGGACCATAAATACAGTGGTGTGAAAAAGTGTTTGCCCCCTTCCTCATTTCCTGTTCCTTTGCATGTTTGTCACACTTAAGTGTTTCGGAACATCAAACCAATTTAAACAATAGTCAAGGACAACACAAGTAAACACAAAATGCAATTTGTAAATGAAGGTGTTTATTATTAAAGGTGAAAAAAAATCCAAACCATCATGGCCCTGTGTGAAAAAGTGATTGCCCCCCTTGTTAAAACATACTATAACTGTGGTTGTCCACACCTGAGTTCAATTTCTCTAGCCACACCCAGGCCTGATTATTGCCACACCTGTTCACAATCAAGGCATCACTTAAATAGGAGCTGCTTGACACAGTAAGGTCCACCAGAAGATCCTTAAAAGCTACACATCATGCCCGAGACCCAAAGAAATTCAGGAACAATTGAGAAAGAAAGTAATTGAGATCTATCAGTCTGGAAAGGGTTATAAAGCCATTTCCAAAGCTTTGGGAATCCAGCGAACCACAGTGAGAGTCATTATCCACAAATGGCGAAGACATGGAACAGTGGTGAACCTTCCCAGGAGTGGCCGGCCGCCCAAAATTACCCCAAGAGCGCAGCGACGACTCATCCAAGAGGTCACAAAAGACCCCACAACAACGTCCAAGGAACTGCAGGCCTCACTTGCCTCAGTTAAGGTCAGCGTTCATGCCTCCACCATCAGGAAAAGACTGGGCAAAAATGGCCTGCATGGCAGAGTTCCAAGGAGAAAACCGCTGCTGAGCAAAAAGAACATCAAAGCTCGTCTCAATTTCTCCACAACACATCTTGATGATCCCCAAGACTTTTGGGACAACATTCTGTGGACCGATGAGACAAAAGTGGAACTCTTTGGAAGGTGTGTGTCCAAGTATATCTGGCGTAGAAGGAACACTGCATTTCATAAAAAGAACATTATACCAACAGTAAAATATGGTGGTGGTAGTGTGATGGTCTGGGGCTGTTTTGCTGCTTCAGGACCTGGAAGACTTGCCGTGATAAAAGGAACTATGAATTCTGCTGTCTACCAAGAGATCCTGAAGGAGAATGTCCGACCATCTGTTCGTGTACTCAAGCTGAAACGAACTTGGGTTCTGCAGCAGGACAATGATCCTAAACACACCAGCAAGTCCACCACCGAATGGCTGAAGAAAAACAAAATGAAGACTTTGGAGTGGCCTAGCCAAAGTCCTGACCTGAATCCTATTGAGATGTTGTGGTATGACCTTAAAAAGGCCGTTCATCCTCGAAAACCCTCTAATGTAACTGAATTAGGACAATTCTGCAAAGATGAGTGGGCCAAAATTCCTCCAGGACGCTGTAAAAGCCTCATTGCACGTTATCGCAAACGTTTGGTTGCAGTTGTTGCTGCTGAGGGTGGCCCAACCAGTTATTAGGTTTAGGGGGCAATCACTTTTTCACACAGGGCCATGATGGTTTGGATTTTTTTTCACCTTTAATAATAAACACCTTCATTTACAAATTGCATTTTGTGTTTACTTGTGTTGTCCTTGACTATTGTTTAAATTGGTTTGATGTTCCGAAACACTTAAGTGTGACAAACATGCAAAGGAACAGGAAATGAGGAAGGGGGCAAACACTTTTTCACACCACTGTATATATATGTAGAAAATTATACATAAGTCCTTCATTGTTCATTTGTAAATATTGCCATGTATAGATCTATGCTGATGTGTGTGTGTGTATGTTTACATATATAAACACATATATATATATATATATATATATATATATATATATATATATGTATTTGCAGTTCTATCTAGGTGTTTTAGCGATTTTTATTTATTCTGTGTTCCTGACATTTCCTTGTCCTTTGTTTTGTTTTTTTGCCTCTTGTTTTTTGTCATTTGCTCTGCATTGCGGTGCTCTGGTCCGGGTCCCCGTGTCTGCGCCTGATCAGCTGGCCCTGTTGATTTCTTCACTCAGAGCAGGGGGGCCTTCAGGCGGAGCAGGGGAGCCATCAGGTGCGTTATTGTGGCCTCCGTTTTAC
Source organism: Lithobates pipiens (assembly GCF_037356315.1). NCBI lineage: Eukaryota > Metazoa > Chordata > Amphibia > Anura > Ranidae > Lithobates > Lithobates pipiens. Next base: position 180,111,321 of record NW_027507758.1, read on the forward strand.
GGAGAAGCAGGGACACTTTCTGTCCTGTGGCTTCCCCACCTCTCTGCGCTGTGAGCCACTGATACAGGCATAATCCCCTGCCCTGGGATGCTCATTACGCCAAGCATCCAATGTCACCGCGCCCAGAAGTGTTTTTCATACACACACCGGTCGCGGTATCCATCTCCGTGCACCCATTGCGCGATGGGGGCAGATTCACGCGCCATGAACTCGGAGGGGCGTTACTCATCCCCAATTGGTCCAGGTGGGTCATGGTGATTGACACTGTTTTGACATGCAATACTATTTAGTAGCCGCCTTGCGCATATCGACAGTCCTGTCGTAACTGGCTGGTCCCTTACTGTTTGGTGATTGGACTTGTTACTCCCCTCAGTGGAATCACTTCAGGTAACTTTTTTGTGCATGGGACACCTTTCAGCTGCCCATGGGACAGGACATTGTGGGAGCTTATATCCCGCACTCGTGGGAACATCTAAATATTGTCCACTTATGTTCTCTCTCCTTAGGTTTGCAACAGTTTATTTTGGACCCGCATCCAAGGCCCCCACACTGTGGCATGCCCCCTGGTATAGGGCAGGCTAGCCCAGCGCTGCCACTTACCATCAGCACACAAGGACATCCCCAGTAGGTACAATTCATTATACAATGGCATGAGAACCTTACAGATTCTCCATCTGCCACATATTACAGATGTTACCAATGTATTTACGCCTTTATCATTATCACTTTAACAGGTGTCACCTTTGGGTTCGCTGGCCACCTGGGAAGATCCTGTGGCATTTCTGCGCTTTCTGAATGTCACTGTTTGATGTAAAACATACCTTGTTGTTCCTACTCTACTCCACATCACCTCTGACCACCAATCTTTATAGCAGGTATTTGTTCCTTTACTTTTTATACTCTCATTGACCTTTTGTTGGGGGCCCCTACCTCCCTTGTACACAGGGGAGTCTCCCTTTGGCCCCATTGTACTGAGTGGTTACTACAGTCCAGTACCATTCATGTATTCCTTATTTCTACAGTGATCTGTGTCTCGCCCTCTGGACATCTGACGCCCTCTGCTGGGGAATATCCTCCTGGGGATTGGCGGATGGACCGGACCTGCTGATTCTGGACTGGGCATAGTATGCAGAGCAGTGACCTCTTTGCCCCTTTGCTTTCTGTACAAAGGGTTCTTCTTTTTTAATTGGATGCAACTATACATGATGTTTTCAAGATACCTTGTATGGTCAGTAGACACCCCAACTTACCACTAAAATGTATGAGATGATCATTTCTCATTGTTTTACCATGCTGTTTTTGTTTTTTCATAATTTTTTCTTTCTTTTCAAATTATAGATATATGCTAATATGTTGATCTCTAATCCATAAAGAAGAGTTAATACTCAAAACGCATAGGAATATATGATTGTGTATCTTTCACTTTGTATCCCATGTTTGTGATCATTGCATCCTGTATATTTTATATGCACCTATCTTCTTTTTCTCTTTTGCAATATAGGTCTTGTATACCTACACAAAAATAAAAAAAATAACAAATTCATAATAATACAAATATATATATATATATATATATATATATATATATATATATATATATATATATATATATATATATATATGTACACAGTCTAGTGTGTGTGTATATAGTGGTGTGTTGTACACAGTATATAATATATTAAATATAGTGCCGCCATTGTACAGTTTCTAATACAGTGAAGTCAGTGTACACAGTATCTAATACAGTGTGTACAGTTTCCAATACACTTCAGGCGGTGTATTTATATATAATATATACTCTGCATTCAGTGTAGCCTATTTAACAGTGCATTCGGTGGTGTACTGTTTCTAGTACACTTCATGCAGTGTACACAGTATAAAATACAGTTTAGTGTGGTGTTCCAAAGAAAATGTCCGGAAGGACACCAAGGAGAGGCAAACGCTCACAGACCACTAAAAGAGGGCAAGCAGCCTCTGGGTAGTGATGGACGAACTTCCGACGGGACGTTTCGCGAACGCGAAACGCGAACGGACACAAACGTTCGCGAAAACGACCGTTCGCCGCGGGCTCCATTGACTTCAATGGGAGGCGAATTTCGCAAACCTTTAGGTCGAATTTGCGGCCACGGGGTAATTATTAGGGGGTAGCACGTAGTCCCACCACCTGGACAATAGCATAATACATGTATGAGGTGAATTTGGGATCGATAACTACAAGCATTTTTTTTTTATTTGGGAAATTGTTCTGACAATTCAGGACTATGGAGCTAATGAAGGCAATGGAGGAGAGGGAAGGTCAGGGACCAGGGTAGGCAAACAAGAGGGTGCAGGAGATACAGAGCACTGACAGCAGCACCGTAATACAGAGCACTGACATCAGCACCGTGACATACAGCGCTGACAGCAGCTCCGTGACATACAGCGCTGACAGCAGCTCCGTGACATACAGCGCTGACAGCAGCTCCGTGACATACAGCGCTGACAGCAGCTCCGTGACATACAGCGCTGACAGCAGCTCCGTGACATACAGCGCTGACAGCAGCACCGTGACATACAGCGCTGACAGCAGCTCCGTGACATACAGCGCTGACAGCAGCTCCGTGACATACAGCGCTGACAGCAGCTCCGTGACATACAGCACTGACAGCAGCTCCGTGACATACAGCGCTGACAGCAGCTCCGTGACATACAGCGCTGACAGCAGCACCGTGACATACAGCGCTGACAGCAGCTCCGTGACATACAGCGCTGACAGCAGCTCCGTGACATACAGCGCTGACAGCAGCTCCGTGACATACAGCGCTGACAGCAGCTCCGTGACATACAGCGCTGACAGCAGCTCCGTGACATACAGCGCTGACAGCAGCTCCGTGACATACAGCGCTGACAGCAGCTCCGTGACATACAGCGCTGACAGCAGCTCCGTGACATACAGCGCTGACAGCAGCTCCGTGACATACAGCGCTGACAGCAGCTCCGTGACATACAGCGCTGACAGCAGCACCGTAAGCAGCCCCAGGAGGAAGTCAGCACAGCACAGGGATGGTGTGATCCCCTCATAATAAGAACCCCCAGGAGGAAGTCAGCACAGCACAGGGATGGTGGGAGCCCCTCATAATAAGAACACCCAGGAGGAAGTCAGCACAGCACAGGGATGGTGGGAACCCCTCATAATAAGCAGCCCCAGTAGAAATATGACACCGCTCAACCTCTTCAAAGAGGAGGGTAGGGGCATATAGTACGGTGTGCTTTTTTGGGTCAGGGAAGTGAGCCAAATGAATTAAGAAGGTCTGTGTGCTTGATTCCAAAAATTGTTTATAGACATATACATGGTCTACTGATCACATGTGTTGAATTCCTCCGAGATCCATGCCTCATTCATTTTTAGAAATGTGAGGTAGTTAACACTGTGGTGAGCTAGGCGAGTACGCTTATCGGTCACAATCCCCCCTGCTGCGCTGAACGTCCTTTCGGACAGGACACTGGATGAGGGGCAAGCCAACAGTTCGATTGCAAATTGGGCAAGCTCTGGCCAGAGGTCAAGCCTGCCCACCCAGTAGTCTAGGGGTTCATCACTCCTCAGAGCGTCCACATCGGCCGTTAACCCAATGTAGTCGGACACCTGACGGTCTAGGCGTTCCCTGATGCTGGATCCGGATGACACCTGTCGATGGGTCGGCTGAAAGAATGACCTCATATCCGAAGTCACCAACACATCTTCAAACCGGCCTCTTCTTGCAGGCGCTGTTGGATTGGTACCCGCAAATCCTTCTCTGGGAGTGGGAATTGCTCCTCTGCCAGCGCACGCAAAAGCAGAATGCAGCATTTCTCGAAGCAAGGCCTGGAAGTGCTGCATTCTGACAGCCCTCTGCGACGGCGGTAACATTTCCGCCATTTTGTGTTTGTACCGGGGGTCTAAGTACGTTGCCACCCAGTACTGGTCCTTGACCCTCATGCTTTTTATACGGGGGTCCCTATTAAAACACTGGAGCATGAAGGCCCCCATTTGCACTAAAGTGGAAGCGGTGTGGTGGCCTGGCTCCTGCTCATCATCCAGGATAATGTCGTCCTCTTCATTCTCCTCTCCCCATCCTCGCACAACAGGGATCCCAGAAAGGTTTAAAGCATGCTCTTCTTGCTCCTGCTCATCCGCCCCGGCACCATCCTCCTCTGACTCCTCATCAGACTCCTGTTGTTGACTTGTCTCAGATAGAGTAGCCCCCCCTGGGAATTCATCCAGCATTGCGACTTCCTCATCTTCCCGCTCCTGCTCCTCCACAGCCTGATCAATGACACGACGCAATGCACGCTCCAGAAAGAAGGCATAAGGTACCATGTCACTGATGGCGCCATGGCTGCGACTGACCAGTTTGGTGATCTCCTCAAATGGCCGCAGAAGTCTGCATGTGTCGCGCATGAGCAGCCACTGGCGCGGTGAAAAAAAACCCAGCTCCCCAGAACCGTTTCTTTCGCAGAGTTCATACAGGTAGACGTTAACTGCACGTTTCTGCTGGAGCAGCCTATCAAGCATATAGAAGGTTGAGTTCCATCGCGTCGGGCAATCGCAAATAAGACGTCTGACCGGCAGATGGTGTCGCCGCTGAATGTCAGCAAGGCGAGCCATGGCCGTGTAAGATCTTCTGAAATGGGCCGAGATTTTCCTTGCCTGCCGCAAGATGTCCTGGACCCCAGGGTATTTGACAAGGAATCGCTGCACGACCAAGTTTAAGACGTGTGCCATGCACGGCACGTGCGTGATTTTGCCCTGTTTCAATGCGCTAAGCAGATTGGCACCGTTGTCACACACCACTTTACCAACTGTCAAATTGAGCGGTGTTAGCCACTCATCTGCCTGTGAACGCAAAGCTGAAAGGAGTGCCGGGCCAGTGTGGCTCTTTGCTTCCAGGCACAACAGACGCAGCACGGCATGGCAACGTCTCACCTGGCATGTGGAATAGGTTCTGGGGAGCTTGGGCGGTGCAGTGGAAGAGACGCTAGCAGCGGAAAAGGAGGAGGCAGCTGAGGAGGAGAGGGAGGAGGATGGAGTAGGAGGAGGAGAAGAAGAGTCAGGCCTGCATGCAATCCGTGGCGGTAAAACCAAATCTACACGGGTGCCACGGGTTACATGCTTGACGGCCGTCAGAAGGTTCACCCAGTGGGCAGTAAAACTGATATACCTTCCCTGCCCGTGTTTGCTAGACCACGTGTCTGTGGTCAGATGTATCTTGGCACCGACACTGTGTGCCAGAGATACATTCACTTGCCGCTGAACATGGCCATATAGCTCTGGGATGCCCTTCTCTGAGAAATACTTCCTTCCTGGGACCTTCCATTGTGGTGTTCCAATGGCCACAAATTTGCGAAAGGCCTCCGAGTCCACCAGTTTATATGGCAGTAGTTGGCGGGCTATGAGTTCTGACAAGCCAGCCGCCAACCGTTGGGCAAGAGGGTTATCCGGCGTCATCATTTTTTTACGCTCAAACATTAGGCCCACGGAAGCCTGCCTTTTTGCAGAAAAATGTGAGCTTGGCGTGATGGAAGGTGGAGTGGAGGACAATTGTGAGGAGAGAGGAGAAGGAGAAGTAGAAGACGAGGCTGGACGGTGAGAGCCTGCAGTGTGGCTTTGTGTGTTCCGTTGCTCCCACTGGGCTCGGTGATGGCTGCTCATGTGCCTTCTTAAGGCGGTCGTCCCTAGGTGAGTATTGGGCTTACCGCGACTAACGCGTTGACTGCAAAGATTGCAGATGGCAACGCTATTGTCAGCAGCGGACACGTTAAAAAAAGCCCACACTGCGGAGCCATGTGCCGGTGTCCTGGGAGCGCCAGATGTGACCGTACATGGTCGATGACTCGCTCCTGATACATTTGCAGTCTGCTTTGTCCCTGCTGTGCAATGTAAGTCATTGCTGCTTCTCCTCCCTATCTGCTGGTCCATATCTCCCTCTGAACTCCCCTCCTCTTCCTCTCTTGTGGGCACCCACGTGACATCACTAGACACGTCATCATCAACGTCACCTTCCCCACCGCTATAAGTAGAGTAGGCAGCAACACCGGGGACCAACCTCCTCCTTGGGCTGATCTGGGTACTGGCGTCAGACTGCTGAGTAGCGCTTGTTGCTACCTCCTCTTCCTGATCCAATACCAAGAGTGGCTGCGCATCAGAAATGTCCTCTTGATATGGATCGGAAAATAATTCCAGTGACTCAAGCGGAAGGTATGTGGTGGTGGTGGTGGTGGTCGTGTTGTTGGTGGTAGTGTCTTTGGGGGTGCACATAGCAGAGAGTGAAGAAGAGGGTGCAGATCGAGAGGATGAGGAGGGTGCAGAAGAGTAAGGCTGAGCGAGCCACTCAACCAAGTCTGGTGCATCCTTTAAAGTAATTGAACGCACCTTCTGCAACTTCCCACTTTGGCTCAAGCCTGTTGCTCCTGCCCTACCCCTACCACCCCTGCGGAAGGGCCTGCCTCTTCCTCTGCATGTCATTTTTTAAATGACCCTGTGACAAAACTCTTAGTCCCTATACCGCTGAAGGACTGCTGCAGTATAGGTGAGCGGTCAGCAGTGGTGCACGTCAACCCTATCTATTGTGGACCTATAGCGGTCCTTACAGAACAGCAGACTGTACCGCACTCAAGCCTATGTACCGTAGCACCCTATACCAAGTTACCAGTCCTTATAAGAACTTTTGTGGACCAAGCAGGTTGTGTATTAGTGTTTAGCAGACTGTACGTCAGTCCCTATACCGCTGAAGGACTGCTGCAGTATAGGGCAGCGGTCAGCAGTGGTGCACGTCAACCCTATCTATTGTGGACCGATAGCGGTCCTTACAGAACAGCAGACTGTACCGCACTCAAGCCTATGTACCGTAGCACCCTATACCAAGTTACCAGTCCTTATAAGAACTTTTGTGGACCAAGCAGGTTGTGTATTAGTGTTTAGCAGACTGTACGTCAGTCCCTATACCGCTGAAGGACTGCTGCAGTATAGGGCAGCGGTCAGCAGTGGTGCACGTCAACCCTATCTATTGTGGACCGATAGCGGTCCTTACAGAACAGCAGACTGTACCGCACTCAAGCCTATGTACCGTAGCACCCTATACCAAGTTACCAGTCCTTATAAGAACTTTTGTGGAACAAGCAGGTTGTGTGTTAGTGATTAGCAGACTGTACGTCAGTCCCTATACCGCTGAAGGACTGCTGCAGTATAGGTGAGCGGTCAGCAGTGGTGCACGTCAACCCTATCTATTGTGGACCGATAGCGGTCCTTACAGAACAGCAGACTGTACCGCACTCAAGCCTATGTACCGTAGCACCCTATACCAAGTTACCAGTCCTTATAAGAACTTTTGTGGACCAAGCAGGTTGTGTATTAGTGTTTAGCAGACTGTACGTCAGTCCCTATACCGCTGAAGGACTGCTGCAGTATAGGGCAGCGGTCAGCAGTGGTGCACGTCAACCCTATCTATTGTGGACCGATAGCGGTCCTTACAGAACAGCAGACTGTACCGCACTCAAGCCTATGTACCGTAGCACCCTATACCAAGTTACCAGTCCTTATAAGAACTTTTGTGGACCAAGCAGGTTGTGTATTAGTGTTTAGCAGACTGTACGTCAGTCCCTATACCGCTGAAGGACTGCTGCAGTATAGGGCAGCGGTCAGCAGTGGTGCACGTCAACCCTATCTATTGTGGACCGATAGCGGTCCTTACAGAACAGCAGACTGTACCGCACTCAAGCCTATGTACCGTAGCACCCTATACCAAGTTACCAGTCCTTATAAGAACTTTTGTGGACCAAGCAGGTTGTGTATTAGTGTTTAGCAGACTGTACGTCAGTCCCTATACCGCTGAAGGACTGCTGCAGTATAGGGCAGCGGTCAGCAGTGGTGCACGTCAACCCTATCTATTGTGGACCGATAGCGGTCCTTACAGAACAGCAGACTGTACCGCACTCAAGCCTATGTACCGTAGCACCCTATACCAAGTTACCAGTCCTTATAAGAACTTTTGTGGAACAAGCAGGTTGTGTGTTAGTGATTAGCAGACTGTACGTCAGTCCCTATACCGCTGAAGGACTGCTGCAGTATAGGGCAGCGGTCAGCAGTGGTGCACGTCAACCCTATCTATTGTGGACCGATAGCGGTCCTTACAGAACAGCAGACTGTAACGCACTCAGGCCTATGTACCGTAGCACCCTATACCAAGTTACCAGTCCTTATAAGAACTTTTGTGGACCAAGCAGGTTGTGTGTTAGTGATTAGCAGACTGTACGTCAGTCCCTATACCAATGAAGGACTGCTGCAGTATAGGGCAGCGGTCAGCAGTAGTGCACGGCAACCCTATGTATTGTGGACCGATAGCGGTCCTTACAGAACAGCAGACTGTAACGCACTCAGGCCTATGTACCGTAGCACCCTATACCAAGTTACCAGTCCTTATAAGAACTTTTGTGGACCAAGCAGGTTGTGTATTAGTGTTTAGCAGACTGTACGTCAGTCCCTATACCGCTGAAGGACTGCTGCAGTATAGGGCAGCGGTCAGCAGTGGTGCACGTCAACCCTATCTATTGTGGACCGATAGCGGTCCTTACAGAACAGCAGACTGTACCGCACTCAAGCCTATGTACCGTAGCACCCTATACCAAGTTACCAGTCCTTATAAGAACTTTTGTGGAACAAGCAGGTTGTGTGTTAGTGATTAGCAGACTGTACGTCAGTCCCTATACCGCTGAAGGACTGCTGCAGTATAGGGCAGCGGTCAGCAGTGGTGCACGTCAACCCTATCTATTGTGGACCGATAGCGGTCCTTACAGAACAGCAGACTGTACCGCACTCAAGCCTATGTACCGTAGCACCCTATACCAAGTTACCAGTCCTTATAAAAACTTTTGTGGACCAAGCAGGTTGTGTGTTAGTGTTTAGCAGACTGTGCGTCAGTCCCTATACCGCTGAAGGACTGCTGCAGTATAGGGCAGCGGTCAGCAGTAGTGCACGGCAACCCTATGTATTGTGGACCGATAGCGGTCCTTACAGAACAGCAGACTGTAACGCACTCAGGCCTATGTACCGTAGCACCCTATACCAAGTTACCAGTCCTTATAAGAACTTTTGTGGACCAAGCAGGTTGTGTGTTAGTGATTAGCAGACTGTACGTCAGTCCCTATACCAATGAAGGACTGCTGCAGTATAGGGCAGCGGTCAGCAGTAGTGCACGGCAACCCTATGTATTGTGGACCGATAGCGGTCCTTACAGAACAGCAGACTGTAACGCACTCAGGCCTATGTACCGTAGCACCCTATACCAAGTTACCAGTCCTTATAAGAACTTTTGTGGACCAAGCAGGTTGTGTGTTAGTGATTAGCAGACTGTACGTCAGTCCCTATACCAATGAAGGACTGCTGCAGTATAGGGCAGCGGTCAGCAGTAGTGCACGGCAACCCTATGTATTGTGGACCGATAGCGGTCCTTACAGAACAGCAGACTGTAACGCACTCAGGCCTATGTACCGTAGCACCCTATACCAAGTTACCAGTCCTTATAAGAACTTTTGTGGACCAAGCAGGTTGTGTGTTAGTGATTAGCAGACTGTACGTCAGTCCCTATACCAATGAAGGACTGCTGCAGTATAGGGCAGCGGTCAGCAGTAGTGCACGGCAACCCTATGTATTGTGGACCGATAGCGGTCCTTACAGAACAGCAGACTGTACTGCACTCAGGCCTATGTACCGTAGCACCCTATACCAAGTTACCAGTCCTTATAAAAACTTTTGTGGACCAAGCAGGTTGTGTGTTAGTGTTTAGCAGACTGTGCGTCAGTCCCTATACCGCTGAAGGACTGCTGCAGTATAGGGCAGCGGTCAGCAGTAGTGCACGGCAACCCTATGTATTGTGGACCGATAGCGGTCCTTACAGAACAGCAGACTGTAACGCACTCAGGCCTATGTACCGTAGCACCCTATACCAAGTTACCAGTCCTTATAAGAACTTTTGTGGACCAAGCAGGTTGTGTGTTAGTGATTAGCAGACTGTACGTCAGTCCCTATACCAATGAAGGACTGCTGCAGTATAGGGCAGCGGTCAGCAGTAGTGCACGGCAACCCTATGTATTGTGGACCGATAGCGGTCCTTACAGAACAGCAGACTGTAACGCACTCAGGCCTATGTACCGTAGCACCCTATACCAAGTTACCAGTCCTTATAAGAACTTTTGTGGACCAAGCAGGTTGTGTGTTAGTGATTAGCAGACTGTACGTCAGTCCCTATACCAATGAAGGACTGCTGCAGTATAGGGCAGCGGTCAGCAGTAGTGCACGGCAACCCTATGTATTGTGGACCGATAGCGGTCCTTACAGAACAGCAGACTGTACTGCACTCAGGCCTATGTACCGTAGCACCCTATACCAAGTTACCAGTCCTTATAAAAACTTTTGTGGACCAAGCAGGTTGTGTGTTAGTGTTTAGCAGACTGTGCGTCAGTCCCTATACCGCTGAAGGACTGCTGCAGTATAGGGCAGCGGTCAGCAGTAGTGCACGGCAACCCTATGTATTGTGGACCGATAGCGGTCCTTACAGAACAGCAGACTGTAACGCACTCAGGCCTATGTACCGTAGCACCCTATACCAAGTTACCAGTCCTTATAAGAACTTTTGTGGACCAAGCAGGTTGTGTGTTAGTGATTAGCAGACTGTACGTCAGTCCCTATACCAATGAAGGACTGCTGCAGTATAGGGCAGCGGTCAGCAGTAGTGCACGGCAACCCTATGTATTGTGGACCGATAGCGGTCCTTACAGAACAGCAGACTGTACTGCACTCAGGCCTATGTACCGTAGCACCCTATACCAAGTTACCAGTCCTTATAAGAACTTTTGTGGACCAAGCAGGTTGTGTGTTAGTGATTAGCAGACTGTACGTCAGTCCCTATACCAATGAAGGACTGCTGCAGTATAGGGCAGCGGTCAGCAGTAGTGCACGGCAACCCTATGTATTGTGGACCGATAGCGGTCCTTACAGAACAGCAGACTGTACTGCACTCAGGCCTATGTACCGTAGCACCCTATACCAAGTTACCAGTCCTTATAAGAACTTTTGTGGACCAAGCAGGTTGTGTATTAGTGTTTAGCAGACTGTGCGTCAGTCCCTATACCGCTGAAGGACTGCTGCAGTATAGGGCAGCGGTCAGCAGTAGTGCACGGCAACCCTATGTATTGTGGACCGATAGCGGTCCTTACAGAACAGCAGACTGTACCGCACCCAAGCCTATGTACCGTAGCACCCTAGACAGACCAAGTTACCAGTCCTGATAAAGAGCTTTGTGGAACAAGTGAGTTGTGAATGATTAGCAGACTGCAGCAGAAGGGCAGCAGTCAAGTATAATATTCTTTCTATATTTGGAAGAAAGAATATTATACGTGTACAAGCCTATTACCGTACCACTGATACCAGTCCTGAAAAGAACCTTTGTGGAACTAATAGTAACAGCAAGTCTTTAAAATTATCCTCACTGCCTGACACACTGCTTCCTGCCTGTCCCTATACAAATTGGCAAAAAAGAGTAGGCTGGAACGATTAGCTGGAACAGCTCTTTTGTGGACCTGATAGTAACAGCTAATGATGATGATGATGATGATGATGAAGAAAGACTAATCTGGCTGAGCTGTCCCTAAAATAGCAGCATACAGCGCTCTGTCCCTTTATCTAAACTGACAAAAGAAACTCAGGCTGCTGACCTAACACCTATACCAGTCCTGAAAAGAACTTTTGTGTACCAAATAGCTAGCGTTTTCTCTGTCCCTACTCCACACAGGATCCTTTCCCTACAGTGACAGAAGAAAGAATGTAAAATGGCCACCGGATCGGGTGTATTTATAGGTTAGGGGGAATGTCCAAGTGTCCATGAGCTGTCATGTCTCAATTGGTTGTCCTGTAACACATGATAAACGTGTCACGAAAGGTTAAAGTTCTTGTATACATTAAACACGTAAGTCCGCCGGGGCGAACGACGGAAAAAGGCGTTCGAACCCGCGGACGGCGAAAGTCGGAAATTCGCCGCGAAACGACCGCCGGGCGAACCGTTCGGCCATCACTACCTCTGGGTCTACAGTCAACAGTAGTGGCCGTGGACATGGTGCATCCTCTGCATGTGGCTGTGGGGCACGCTTGTCCCTTTTTTCTGCTGCTGGCTGTGTTCTTGAGCCAGAGCATGCAGAAGAGTTGGTGGAGTGGATAACAAAGCCTTTCTTCTCATCCCCTGTTACCCAGGCTCAGAGTAATTTGCCTTCCAATTCAGCTACCAAAGGGGCTTATTCCACCAGCACCTTGTCCACAGTCACTCCACCATCATGTCCCCAGAATTATTTGACCACAGTGTCTGTTACATGCTGCTGGAGGATGCCCAGCGATTTGAAGGCTCCAATGTTTGTTCCCAAGTTGAGGAAGGGAGTAACATGAGCCTAGAGAGAGGGAGTGCCACAGTAGGACAAGAAACTGGCAGTCATGTTTACCAGCTGCAGCATACTGCCAAGTTTGCTCCAGTGATGAGGAGGGAGGGGACGATTAGGTCACTGACTGTACTTGGGTGTCTGAGAAAAGAGAGGAGGAAAGTGAGGAGGAGGAGGAGAAGGAGAAGGCACAACTCCAATAAGGAAGAAGGAAGGATGTCCTCCAGAGGGCTGCTTAAGGGCAGTCACCTTATTTTATCACACCACAGAGCTCCACAGGTGCAGGGCACTGCTGATTCCCCGCTGAATTTTAAGAGTGTGGGCCTTTTTCGACATGTGTGCAGCAGATCGCACCATTGCTGTTTGCAACCTATGTCTAAAGCAAATCAAGCATGGCCAGAACAGCAGTCGCTTGGTCACCACATGCTTGACCAGACATATGACAACCGGCCATGCAGTCATACCATGCTATGCACTGTCCTTGTAAGAACTGGAAGCCTCACCATGTCTTGTCACACTGTGGATGCCTTGTCTTGTCACACTTGTGGAATTTTTCAAACCACTGCACTTGCTGCACTTGTAGAGAGTGGTTTTTGCAGTAAATCGCTGTGCAACTTCATGACTTTTTTACAGATCATAGCTTCACTAATGCCATCACCTGCCAGCTGTTTCTCATTCCACCACACTAACAAAAGTGTTTCCACCTCTTTCAGCACTTGCATCCTGTGCTTGGGTAACATTGTTATTCCTTTTGCCACATCAGCTCCCTTGATGGCAGCTTTCTTCTTCAAAACAGTCACGATTGTCGACTTCACCATCTTGTACTCTGAGGCCAAATCAGGTACACAAATACCACAGTCATCCTTTTCTAAAATTTCCTTCTTTAGCTCACTGGTTATTTTCTTCACAAACGTATTCTTACAATTCCTGCTCTGAACAGTCGTCTCCTTCATTACCGCCCTGCACTTTCTTTTTACCACCATGCTTGCTCTGCACATTCTTGTCGCCTGCATTTCCGCTCTGCACATTCTTGTCGCCTGCATTTCCGCTCTGCACATTCTTGTCGCCTGCATTTCCGCTGTGAACATTCTTGTCACCTTCATTACCGCTCTGCACTTCCTTGTCACTTTCATTACCGCTCTGCACTTTCTTCTTACTACCATGCTTGCTCTGAATTTTCTTTGGAACTATACTGGATGTCCAGTAGAGTACAGTACAGTATGTGCTAAAAAGCACACAAAAAAGCTTTACACCCCGTGTGCACAGGGATGTACAGCACAGCACTGTACAGTATGTTGTAAAAAGCACACAAAAAAAGCTTCTGAACACTGTAAGTGTCAGTACACTTTCAGTGTCTCTCTGTGACCGTGATCTCACTTACAGGAAGTCGTGACCACGTGTCAGAGCAGGGAAATGGCTGCGGCTTGTTTGTGAACCCAATCTGTGTTCACATACCAAATCAAATGTTTGTGAACTCTGTTTGTGAACCGAGTTGTTCCTGAACAGATGCGTTCGTGAACCGAGGTATCATTGTACAATATTATTAACATCAGTTGATGGAGAGTTCACACAAACTCATTTTCTAACAGCGATGTCCAGAAATCTTATTTATTTTAAACAATTTTAAACATTTAGTATTAGAATTATGGCACTGAATAAAGTGGCCTGGTACACTATGGTCCTATTTTAACTTTTTTACAGTACAGATGAGTTCCTTTTCATGCTTATTCAATTTCCTACCTAAATATTTTTGGTAGTTGGTTGCTTTTGTGCAAGGGCATGCCAGCATACAGTATATGCAACATGCCTTAACTCACAGGTTATAATTTAATCAATCCATATTGAAAGCCTTAGACCTTCTTTGTGGTATTCCTCATCAGTTTACAGCCCTTACAACTTTTGTAGAATATAAACATTTTGTCTTTATAAATGTGCCCTTTCTATTCTCTGGGACATCTATAGCAATATTTTTTCAAATTATCTGAATTTTTATCTGGTAATTTAGATATTTCAGGTAGTCATAATTTTAATATGAGGTCATCACTATCTAAAATACTTTTAATTTGCTAATGTGCATTATCATTTTTCTTTTTTTTAATAACCCTGTCCTTTTAAATCTTTCTTTAACATCTCCGACTATTTTGACATATTTTTGACATTTATACAATTTCTCTTCAGTTTTGATTTACCCCTTGTGGGTAATGGCAACTATTTATAGGAATGATGACATTCCGATGAGTTTAAATAAAGTATTATTTAGCTGTGATATGTTTTCTTCGTGTAATTCCAAACCTAAACCTGAGATTTTAGCATTGCTATGTTTGTATTTCAAATTAATCTCCCATATCATTGTGTTTAGTATTTGTTTAGCTTTCCATGTTGCCTTAACAAATAATGAAATTCATCTATCCAGGATCCTAATGTAATATAGTTTTAAGCAAATAAATCATATATCATGTACCTTGAAGAGGTTTGCTATACTGGGAGTTGATATATACTACCAAACTATAAGTTTCATAAACAAAGGGTGGATGTACTGGAATAAAAAGAAATAGAAACCCATAAAATAAAGGATGTTATAGGAAACATAGATTTTAGAGGCCACTGGAATATTAATGTTATTTATAAAATGCGCAAGCATTCCCCAAAACAAAACATATGTAACATATGTATCATATTAAGGAAATACCTATGCCCAAAAAAGTAAAAAAATATAGTATTACTATGAGGAATAAATTAATGTAAATAATGTAATAAAAGAAAAAGATGTAAATTATTCCCAGCATGAGCCTTTTTAAGGGAAAGAAACAGAGGGTTAGGGAGGAACATACACACTGTATATTCTAGGAGCAAGCAAGAAAATAAAACAGTCTCAACAGAGGATACAGAGTAGAAAGAAGGAGAAGTAGCTGGAGAAGTTATTCACAAAATGAGTTCATTCCCTTACTACAAGGAAGATTTAAACCATTAGAAAAAAATGTAAGTACACTTTAAGTAGTAATATGAAAGCTTCTTGTTTATGTATTTATGTACTGTATGTGCAAAACTGTATATATTATAAAGACAAGAAATAAAAGTAAAAGGTAGTTTTTTTTAACCACTTAAGCCCCGGACCATTTGGCTGGCCAAAGACCAGACCAGTTTTTGTGATTCGGCACTGCGATGCTTTAACTGACAATTGCGTGGTCCTGCGATGTGGCTCCAAAACAAAATTGGTGTCCTTTTTTTCCCACAAATAGAGCTTTCTTTTGGTGGTATTTGATCACCTCTGCGGTTTTTATTTTTTGTGCTATAAGCAAAAAAAGAGCACCAATTTTGAAAAAAGGCATTCGTTTTAACTTTTTGCTATAATAAATATCCCCCAAAAATATATAAAAAAAGTATTTTTCCTCAGTTTAGGCCGATACATATTCTACTATATATTTTTGGTAAAAAAAAATGCAATAAGTGTATATTGCTTGGTTTGCACAAAATTTATACCATCTACAAAATAGGGGATCGAGTTATGGCATTTTTATTAATATTTTTTTTACTAGTAATGGTGGCGATCAGCGATTTTTATCGTGACTGCGACATTATGGCAGACACGTTGAACAATTTTGACACATTTTTTGGACCATTGGCATTAATACAGCAATCAGTGTGATTAAAATTGCATTGATTACTGTAAAAATGTCACTGGCAGTGAAAGGGTTAACACTAGGTGGCAGGGGAGGGGTTATTATGTATCCTATTTTGTGTTCTAACTGAAGGGAGATGGGACTGTGCAGGGAAATGAACAGATCGCTATCCATATTCTGTATGGACAGACTATCTGTCAGTTCCCTGCTCAGAGAACTGGAAACTGTGTGTTTACACACACAGCTGCCGGTTCTCCATATGCCCCAAGCGATCGCAGCAGCCAGAGGTGATCGAGACCTCCGGGCACCCGCATCGGCTTGGGGAGCAAGCAGGGGGTGCATGTGCGCACATCTGGCAGTGCGCAAGTGTCCCTTAGCGGCCGTTTATGCTACCGATGTAGTATAACAGGGATTCGTGCAACCGAGCCATGCTGCCACAGTACAACTGCGGCGGCTGGTCGGCATGCAATTAAAAATGATTGTAACGTCTTTTTTCTATAAAAATAGCAAACATGTTATACTTACCTGTCCTGTGCAGTGGTTTTGCACAGAGCAGCCCAGACCCTCCTCTTCTTCTCTTCTCAGGTGCCTCTTCTTTCCTCCTTGCCCCTCCCTCCTGTTGAGCAAGCAGCTTGCTATGGAGGGCACCCAAGCTGAGTTGCAGCGCCGTGTGTACATTCAGACATGGAGCTGTGGTTCAGTCCTACCCCTCTCTCTCCTGATTGGCTAACTTACTTTGATTGACAGCAGTGGGAGCCAATGGCTCTGCTGCTGTGTCTCAGCCAATCAAGGAGGAGAGTCCCGAACCACTAAGACACTTGTGGACATCGCTGGACAGAAATGGGGCTCCTTTCTAATATTAGGTTGGAAGGGGAGGGGGGGGGGGGGCTGCTGCACACAGAAGGCTTTTTATCTTAATGCATATAATGCATTAAGATAGAAAAGACCTTCTGACTTTATAACCCCTTTAACCTCTTCCCACCTGGCCTATAGCAGGTGGTGCTTCATTATCCTGATTGGTTGTCATATGATGTCCAGCAGGATAACTGGCGATAGGTGGTGCGGCGTGTCAGTCTGACACACCGCTACACTGATCTTGGTGAAGAGCCTTTGACAGAGGCTCTTTACCATGTGATCAGCCATGTCCAATCACGGCTGATCATGATGTTAAAAGGAAGAGCCATTGATTGGCTTTTCCTCACTCGCGTCTCATAGACGCGAGTAGAGGAGAGCCAGTCGACGGCTCTCCTGACAGGGGAGGGTCTCTGCTGAGTGCAGCCCCCCTGCGGATGCTTGCCCAGGTCCAACAGGGATGCTGCCAGACCATCAGGGATGCCCACAAAGGTACCCCAAAATGTATGCCACCCTGGCCCACCAGGGAGATGGCAATCAGTGCCGAGGTAGATGGAAATCAGTGCCCATCAATGCCTGCCAGTGCCATCAGTGATGCCTATGAGTGCCATTTATCAGTGCCAGCAATTAGTGCCATGTATCAGTGCCCAGCAGTGCTTCTTATCAGTGCCCAGCAGTGCCACCTATTTATGCCACCCATAAGTACCAATCAGTGAAGTCTTTCAGTGCCCATTCGTGTCACCCATGAGTGCCCATCAGTGCCGCCTATCAGTGGCCATCAGTGCTGCATATCAGTGCCACCCATCAGTGCCGCTTATCCGTGCCCATCAGTGCCACCTATCAGTGCCCATAGTCATTGCCCGTCAGTGTCTCCTCATCAGTGCTGCCTTATCAGTGCCGCCTTATCAGTGCCCATCAGTGAAGGAGAAAACATACTTATTTACACAATTTTACAACAACAAGAAACAAAAGAAAAAAGTAATTTTTTTCTAAATATTCAGTCTTTTTCTATTTGTTTAGCAAAAAAAAATAAAAAAAACATAGAGGTGATCAAATACTACCTAAAGAAAGCTCTATTTGTGGAAACAAAATGCCCAAAATTTTGTTTGGGTACAGTGTAGCATGACCGCACAATTGTTATTTAAACAGCAACAGCGCCGAAAGCTGAAAATTGGCTTGGACAGGAAGGGGGGTAAGTGCCTGGTATTGAAGTGGTTAAGAAATGTTCAACTAATAAAGTTAAAATAAAAATTGTGTATACTAATTTGAAGAGTAAGTGTATATTTTAGTAAAGCTACACCAGTGCCCTCCATGAATGTACCAGAAATCTGTCTACACTCCATGGAAATGCTATACTACTATTCCAGAGATTGCATTGAATGGCCTTCATAGGAAGGGATGGAGTTTGTAGAACACATGCTCAGAACAGCCTGGATGGGACAGTCTTTTAAGCAGCAGCTGTGAAATAGACAGTTATGTGTAATACATGGGGGGGGGGGGGGGGGTTAAATGGTTTAAATAATAGCAATGCTAACAGTATTGTTATTTTTAGGAGCAAGTAAACTTTCAATAACCAAGTTAATAAAATTCATCATCGAGAACTATAAAGAATTAAAAGGTAACATAAGGGAATAAGGGATTATTGAAAGAAAAGCAATTAGCGGTGAAACTAGTTTTTATCCTGGTAAAATTTTTGATGACTGCTTTTCATCCTTTAATAATTCTACAGCACAAAAGGAGATTCTCTGTTTCTATCCTTCTCTCCCTTCTATGTTACACTTGAATGTTTAGATGCAGGAGTGAGGAGATCACAGTATAATCTTAACCAGTAGGAGAATAGTATGAAGAACAGAGATGTCAGATTAAGGGAGCACAAAGCTTGTTCTGACCAGCATATTTACATATAAGGTCAACTTCATGCAGTGAGTTACCTTGTTTATGTGGTGAGAGCAGTGATGAACACATGAATAAGCTATCACAGATTGACAATTACATATCTACTCCTGATTCTCTGTGTAAATACGGAAAAAATGGGAGAGAATTGAAGGCAACCAGAGCTTAAAAATGGAGTAAAGCTCAGAAAGTGTTCAATATTGGTCTCATTTTAAATACTTGAAATTCCACATGTGATGAGGAGTTCATATATATTTAAAAAAAAAGAACTGAACAACACCTGAAAACAGAATAGAATTTGTAAGGGTCCATTCAAACCTTACATGTTGGAGACTGTGTTACTCAACTCAGGCCCAATGCATTAACATTCTGAAATCCATTTTTTTCCTGAAAGGCTCAATTCCCACCCACATTCTTTGTGGAAATGAAACATGCAACATAGAAATACGGTGCAATTCAGTGCTGTGCAAGGCAACACATCCCAGCATAATGCAATGAACGTTAAGATGATGGATGTTCCTGCTGTGAACATTTCATATCAATGCAACGTGTTAAAAAAATGCACATCAACACAATGCAATGCCTTAAAAAAAATGTTTATCCACGTTAATTCAAGTTAATTTAGTGTGCCTCAGCACAAGTTAAATGCAACATATATGGTGTGAATCCAACCTAAAAGAAAAGTTTCCTAAGTAAGAGAAAAGCTCAAGAAAATATGACCTAACAAAATAGTTTTAAAATAAAAGGTATCTGCTAACTGCTTATCCAGACTTAAAGCTGATAGTTTTGTTTTATCTTTTAATTAGAACTGAATTTTAAATGAATGTGCCTGTCACTAAAAGGTATAAAATCCTCTTCACTTGTCCAATTAGTATTCAAATGGAAAGCTGTTACATTTGGCGTTGTGTCCAAAATGTCTAATAAGGTATTATTTGATTCCTTTAGTCTATCTTTATAAATGCTTATTATTTAGTGGACTTTGTATGATAATAGATTTGTCTCTTATTTACTTAAAAATTATAAATCACCATCATATAGTGAGTCCTTGAAAATAACTCACCAATACTAGGCACATGGAAAGTTTTGATAATGATATGGACTTGGCACACGCATAGACTTTATGTAAAAAAAAAAATTAATATTTTAATGAGATAAAGTCTGTTCTTGTTTCCTGGACCGGGGTAGCCCCCCGTGAGGGGTCCCGGTCACGGGGTGTTCGACATCCCCCAACATGCTTCTGTTTGTTACCCCCAATAGACTCGCCTGGTCTGGGGTAGGGATCCGTCTGTTCCCGAGTCTAGGAACTGGCTGGTCCGCGGTGCAGTAACTGAGGGAGGATTCAAGGTGTCTGGGTGTGCTCTCGGCTTGGAGGGGCACCACAGCTATATAGCTATATACATAATAACTATATAGCTATATACATATTAACAGCATATGTATGCATACGCATACATGCCCATACATAAATATATGCTACTACATCACCAGTGTCTCTAGCTTAGGATATTAGAAAAACACTGTATATATATATATATATATATATATATATATATATATATATATATATATATATATATATCTATGTATCAATAAGTCTATTTAGATTTTTGCTTGTTTAATTTGTTTTTATTGAAAAACAAAATACACAAAACAGAGAAGTTTTAACAAGACAAGTGGGCCTCGTAATGACATTCAGCAACAACAGTCAGTTGACGATAGGTGCCAGGAGTATACATTCATTTGCATATTCTAAACTCTATCTGCGACACGTATCGAGGCCCAGGGTCGCTCAATTCTTACCAGCTTGTCAAAAAGAGTGACATTATCAAATAACACAAAGCATAGGCCCGACTATTCTCTCTGTAATGGTCTTCATAAAACATAAAACATTGAGAGAACCAGATTGTAAAGAAAAGAAGAAAAGAATGGAGAGAAGAGGGGGGGGGGGGGGGGGGGCGTCTGCCTCAGTCCAATCCCTCTTAAACAATATACTCAACTAACAACACATAAGGTTGAGACATAATTTCCACATAGGGGGTGTATATTTGAAGGAAAAGCAGCAGGACCATATTTTCTTTGCTAGATTAGTCTTATTTCTAAGGGAGTGAGTGAGATCCTCCATATAGTATGTATGGTCTACTTCCATTAGCCATTGGCGTAACGTAGGTATGGTTGGTTGTTTACAGTATCAGGGATTTAATGCTTTTGCTGCATTAAGCAGGTGTGGTGTTATAGATTTCTTATATGTTCCCACTGGTTTGCCTGTACAATGAAGTTTTATCACCCATGGATCGTTAGGGATCTCAAAACCTTGGATCTTTTTGGCCCAGTGTAGAATAGCCAGCCAATATGGGCGGATAAGCGGGCAATATCACCAGATGTGAACATGTGTTGCTCGTTCACCGCACCCCCGCCAACACAGAGGCGATGCTTGTGGGAAGGTTTTGGGAAGTGCCACTGGGGAGTAGTGCCACCTCATCAACAATTTATAGTTCACCTCTGCCGTTTTGGAAGCCATAGAGGAGGCGTGCGTCATTAGAATAGTAGATCTTTGGGTTTCCGAGAGCTCTTTGTGGAGATCTTTCTCCCAGTTGCTTAGGAAAGTAGGGTCTCTTGTGGAGGCTAACGTTTACAAGGCTTGATAAAAGTAGCAGATAGGCTTTTCAACTGGTTTATCCTGAGTGTAAGCAGATTCTATAGGTGTCAAGTCCGAGATGGTCCGTGGAGGCTTTGGGAGAGAGTGAACAAAAGCTGGCGGTACCTCCATTGGTCCATGGGTGGCATTAGTGTGGACAGGGGCACAATGCCGACATGATAACTTTATCTAATCGGGCCGTAGCCCCAAGTCTCCAAGCTTGGATTTTGGGGTCTATGTTCCCAGGGGAAAGTAGTTATGGCCAGTCAATGGCAGGAGAGGAGAGTTATATGCCCAATATGCCTTACACAGTGAGTCCCATACCATGAGGGTGGAGCATGTAAGTGGTGAGATGGATGAGGACATAGCTCTGTGTTTCCTAGGGATCCAAATTTGTGGGAAAGGTCTGTATTATATATTTGCTAATCATTGATCATATCAATGCAAAGAAACCTGCAGGGATTCTATACGGAATCATCTAAAACAAAAACAGCAGCCTGGGCAGTACATTCATCTTCACAACAGCAGTCCTCCCCAACCATGAATGAGAAATTTGAGACCATTTCTGCAGGTCCGATCTAATCCCATTCAACAGGGGCAGAAAGTTAGTGCAGAATAAGGAGGCTGGGTTAGGAGTGAGGTATATAACTAGGTATTTCATCTTGCGCACCTGCCAGCTAAAAGGAAGGAACCTTTTAGGTGGTCTACAGTCTTACCTAGGACAGATACATTTAAAATATCCGATTTTTTTCATATTGATTTTAAAATTGGCACTAAATGCTGAAAATGCTGACATGAGGTTAGGAAGGGATATCAGGGGTTGTTGTATGTAGAACAGAATGCATAAGCAGCGTACTTGTATTCTGAGCCTCCTTGTGTTATGAGTCTCCTATGATGATCCCATGAATGCAGGAGTTATGTCTGACCATTGATAAGAATGGTTCTAAAGATAAGACAAATAAAAAGGGGCGAGAGGGGGCAACCCTGACGAGTGCCATTATATAGTGTGAAGGGGTCACTTAGAGTGCCATTTAAAGAAGTTATAGAATGGAAATTAGGCATAGGAGGGAGGCACCAATACCCAAATGAGATAGCGTTGCCATGAGATATTGCCAGTCTACCCCATTGAACGCTTTTTCCACATCTGTTGATAGGAAGAGGGTGGGCTGGGAATATCCACGCGCATGGACCATCAAGGATAGGGTGTGGAGGGATTAAGTCAAGTGAATGACGAAACATGTTGGGAATTGGCTACTAGGTAACTGAGAGTGAGAGGATGGCTCACGTCTATTTTCACCAAGGTGCTGGTGAGGCCAAGGAGCGGTGAGAGATTTAAAGAGTGTGTCTCGCATACCCTGGGTCCGCTAAAAATCACCAATGCTTTGGCAATCAGCTGTGCTAAAGTGTGCTGTGGCTTGACTTATTTGGCGTGGTTACAAGTTTTTAAATGTGAGTGCAACTTAAGAGGATCTTCTTATGTGTGATTAAAAGTTTTTTTACGGTATCACGCTATGGGAGCATTTGCTTTTTTCTATTTCATGAGAGCACTGTCTATGAAAGTGTCAATTGGGTCAGCTTTTCTCCCGCTGAAGTAAGGATTGTATGCCTGTCATCCACATCCCTGCAAAAAGAGTTTGGAAAGCGCTTTTCTGCCAAACACATTGAGTGTGAGGCTGATTTAGTCTGTGAATTAATTCACATAAGGGGGAGAGGAATCACATTTCACAGCGGTGTGGTGAAGGAAAGGCGGTTTGAGAGAGAAAAAAAGACTGATCAATATTGCTTGGTAAAGTGAAATATGTTTTGGAGACTCATGGACTTTTGCAACATTATATGAACACTGCATATGCTCTGCAATACTCCCTGAGGAGTGTTTAAATGTATAATGTGAACTATCACTTATTCACTGGGTTATTTATTTTTATTTAATGTTTATTTACTATTAATAATTTTTAAATTTTTTATTTATGTATACAATTTTTTTTGAGCTATATCTGATGCACTTTGTAGTATAATATTTAGTGGTGTAACAGTCACTTGGTTTAGCGCCACGTGTTTCAATTATTTATGAGGAACAAATACACAGAAATTACCAATCCTGACCTGCATTTTTCATCCTGCCTACCCAATCACTGGATAAATTCAGCCATTGCTGGCTATCCCCAATAGCGGCCCACCGCCATTTTTCAGGCCTCAATCCAGCACCATTCTCACTCCTGCTGGCCCCGGGAGTGTTCTTACTTGCACAGACTGTACAGTATATCTACATCCCCTGCTCAGGTCATTATCTATAGTTTTCAGCCTGCCTGCTGGATTACTTGGCTGCCATGAGATCCACTAAATAGTGGTCTGCCAGCCTTCTGTGCCTCAATCTAGCACCATCCTTACACCTGCTGGCCCAGAGAGCATTCCTGCTTACACAGATGGTACATCAGCATGCCCTGCTCTTGTCCCGCTCTGTATTTTTAAGTCTGCCTGACTGATTGCTGGATAAATCTGTCTGTTTGCCATCTTATGGCCTCCTGTGCTGACGGCGACCATCTTGCTACACCCGGACCAGCCATAAGGACATAGAAAGCGTTGGCAGCCATCTTGCTACACCCTGGACAAAAAAAAGGACATAGAATTCTATTAACTTTAAGACTTTTAAACTTTTGTCCAAACTTTGTACACACGGTCGGACATTTCAACAACAAAATCCCTTTTTTCAGACGGATTCGGCTCAAACTTGTCTTGCATAGACACGGTTGCCCAGAGTTGTTGGAATTTCCAATCATCAAGAATGCGGTGACGTACAACACGTATGACATGACTATAAAAGAAGAGTTCAGCACCACGTGCGGCACCCTTTGGGCTCCTTCTGCTGATCTCGTTTATCGCGTGTTAGTAGAAGTTTGGTTAGAGACGATTCGCACTTTTCAGACTTGTGCTTCAGATTGTTACTGCTCTACAGTTTGTGCTTGTTGGTGCGTATCTGCTTATCAGTACATGTAGTCAGTTCACATTTGTTGTTGGTGCGTATCTGCTTATCAGTACATGTAGTCAGTTCACATTTGTTTTTCATTGCGTGCTATATTTATATAGTACTCTTTGATATTCAGTACTTATTGTCCGCTTGTTGCTGATTTTTGGTTCGTTCTTTCAGGCCTTGCTGTTTATCTGTGCTTTCTGATAGTCTGTTCTGACCAGCCTACCGTTTTGAAGCCATGTTGCATGTACATACTCATCGTACAGTTCGTGCTGTGCAGGGGCTTGGTGTTGGGCTTTTAGCTTTGACCCAAGACCAGTCTATGAACAGGGTGAGGAGAAATTCATGGAGCAAGAATTGGTTACTCCAGCGTGACCAATTCTCACACATGCTTTTGCTTCGTAAGATCCGGGAGAATAATCCAGATGATTTCAGGAATTATCTCCGGATGACGGACTCCGTTTTTCACCATCTGTTTGCTTTGCTGATCTCTTATATCAGCAGGCATGATACCTACATGAGGCAAGCCATCACTCCGGAGCAGAGGCTAGTTGCCACGTTGCGGTACTTGGCGACAAGGAGAAGCCTTCGGGACCTCAAGTTCTCTACAGGCATCTCCCCCCAGGCTTTGGGGATCATTATTCCAGAGACCTGTTCTGCCATCATTCAAATCCTGCAGAAGGACTATATTAAGGTACGTTTTCTCCTTTAACATCACATTCTATGTATTTAATGTTTGCTAATGTATTGTATTTCTTTCATCGTTCCCTAATTACCATGATTGGAATATGCTGTAATCTGCTGTGCTCATTTGTCCTCATGCATGCTGGAAGCTTTTAAAGTTCCTTTTTTTGTCTTCATGCATATTTGCCTTCGCTAACCTCCCCAGCATGCTCTCCTGGGCCCATATACACCTATAGCCTAGTCACCTAGCAATGTCCAGTGGGCTGCCAATAGTGTAAGTAAGGAGGGGCTGGCCAAAGTATCACATATTATTTATGCATTCAGCTCTCAATTAAGTGGAGAGGGTTACCTGTCCAAAACACCCCCCCCCCCCTAATTACTTTTGGCTTTAAATACTCATTTCCAAAAATGTTATACTGATGTTGGCCAAAAATGTTTGTGTCTAATCTGCTTGCAATGTTGATGTGCAAAATGACTATTTTTTTTCTTGTTTGACTCCACAGTTTCCTTCAATGCCACAGGAATGGCATACTGTGGCCTCCCACTTTGCCACCCATTGGGACTTTTCCAAATGTGGATGTGCAATTGATGGGAAACACGTCCACATCATCCCACCCCCCCAACTCGGGGTCCTACTATTATAATTACAAGGGGTATAATAGTATCGTTATGTTGGCGGTGATGTCAGCTACTTACGAGTTCCTGTATGTGGACGTGGGGAAAAATGGCCGGATGTTAGATGGTGGAATGATCACGCAGACAGAGTTCTACTGAGTGGCAGTTTGGGCTTGCCACCCCCAGAGGAGAATGTGGAAGGATTCCCTTTTGTCTTCATCAATGAAGCATTTGCGCTGGGGGACCATCTTATGCAGCCATTCCCGATGAGGACTCTCACCCCGAACCAGAGGGTTTTTAATTACCGGCTGGCCAGAGCCAGAAGATTGGTGGAGAATGCTTTCGGAATAATGGCCAGCCAGTTCCACCTATTTTTGACACCCATCCACATGGCAGAATATAAGCTGAACCATATAGGGCTTTCCTGCTGCATTTTGCACAATTTTTTAAAAAAGTACTCTCCAAACTATGTGGCCTCAGTTGGGTCTGAGGCAGACTTTCCAGAACATGCCAGCCTGATGGCACTTGAAGCTGGCCATCCTGGCTTGCCCCCCCCAAAGCGCCGGCGAGGTCAGAAACCAATACATGGAGTACTTTGCGGGTAAGGGGGGCATTGATATGCCAGACAATGTCTGAGAGGCATTTTTTTAATAAATTTCTCTTTCAAACTGCAATAATATTTGTTTTCATTTACTGCTTGGGTTT
Source organism: Lithobates pipiens (assembly GCF_037356315.1). Classification (NCBI taxonomy): domain Eukaryota; kingdom Metazoa; phylum Chordata; class Amphibia; order Anura; family Ranidae; genus Lithobates; species Lithobates pipiens. The sequence goes on from NW_027507758.1 coordinate 180,137,728, forward strand.
GTTTTAGGTGTCTCCTAGCTTTTTTTGGTTATTTTTTGGGCCTTTTTCTTCAATAGTGCAAATCAAATTTCTCTGCGAGATGAGGTGACAGTCTCTTCTTCAGATAATATTAATATTATGTTGTGGGTCTGATACACACACCTTGTTTTTGTTGTTAATGTATGTAGTGCATTACTGACAAAAATATTCCTAATTTTCAGCACAATGGCAGAAATGTGTGGAAATGCAAATGGCGTGATTGGGGCAAATTCAAAAGCACTCTGGGTGTTATTTACTAAAGGCAAATCCAATATGCACTACAAGTGCACTGCAAAAGTGTACTTGAAACTGCACTTGGAGTGCAAAGTGGAGTTGCCTTTAGTAAATAACATCCATTGTCACAGAAAACAACAACATTACTACAAATACTGCTTTTGCGCATTGAAAAAGGAAGCCACACATTGTTGATAATTAAACTTTTTACTCAAAGCACATTCACATGTGCGTCAATAAAAGGGTTTTACAACAAACCAACATATTTGGTGTATATAACATTATTTTTGGTAACATTAATATAACTTGCCATTTTTGAGGAAGCAGGCATGTATCAAAGCATAACATACAGAACTGAGGAACTTACAAAGTTCAACTTTAAAAAGTGAAGACAATATCAGACATGAGTATGTCCAAACTGTGTTAATATTACCTTCATCAGATGGGGTGTCACCCTTGTAAAAGCCAAATTTGGAAGATGCACACAAATTGTGATTCAAACTGGGCATTTGCCTTCTGATCCCATGCCTAATGTCAACATGTGCTATCTCCCATCATGGGGGGTCAATGTTCGTGTTTTGGGGGTGCAACCCCTTCATCTCAGCCACTTTAGTAGCGAGGAAGGGGTTGCACCCACAAAACACGTACATTGATCCCCCATGATGGGAGATAGCACATGTTGACGCACTGTGTGCATCTTCCAAATTTGGCTTTTGTCAAAATCTAAAACTGGTATTTTAAAGATAAAATCGATGCTAGCTAGTTTTGGGTGTTTAAGATTCTCCCTAAAACATCAATGATATTTTTGATTTTTTGTTGAACCTCATTGATGTTTTTATTGAGATTATCTAAATCGCGATTGCATCCCATTATCTACCCGATGAGGATCTGGGCACTTTCACTGGTAAAATGTGATTCTTCTTCCACAACATCCATGTCACCTAAAAATAAACCAAAAAACACACCATGTATTATTAAAATGCAGGCATACATCTATTACCTGAAGCTGTGGTCTCAGACATTGTTGTGGTGTCAATTTCAAAAACCTCTCCTTCCTCCTCCTCCTCTGCTTCTGGTTTTTGGATTGCCCCTTCTTTGGGAGGTGTGGGGTCCCTGGTGTCCTCAGATGTTCCGAGTCTTCTCTCTCCTATGAGAATGTAAAAAAGGAATACTTTTAGCACACAGATATTTGAGGGCAGAAATAGGAATATAAAACATTGCTTGGAAGTGTCGTATAATTGTCTTTTTTGGCAGAGTTCAAAGCTGAAAACATTATTTTAGAGACGTTCGAAAGCTGGAATACGTACCTGTTTTGTGCAGATGGAGACACCCCTGTAGTATCCACTGGAGCATGTGTGTACACTAGTACTCCTGAGTCCAGATGTGTAAACAGCTACTGAGTGTCCTCTCCTTTACACTGAATCAAGTTTGCATTTCATTCTAGTTACAAACCCCTCTAGACAACAAACTTCCTTTGACTAGAAAGAGGCATGAACAAATGTAATTACACTTTTTAAACAACTTTTAAAAACATTGTATTTAAGCGGGCGAACGAACAATATTTACTACGAACGATTGAACCCATGAACATGAAAGTGCTCATTTAAACTGTACAACACTAAAGAAAAGCACATGGAGCAGCATGCAAGCAATAATAATAATTTGAACACACGACAACTACTAACTTTTTTGAAAAACTCGCTCAATCCTTCTGTACTGATCGTGCTCCCTCAGTTTCAGGGCTGACCAGCATTTCCTCAGTTGATCCTTGGATCGTCGTACCCCAAAATTCTTCTAAAGACTCTTCACAACTTTAGTCATGATCTTGGCTTTTCTGATATTTGGGTTTGGGTAAGGTCCATACTTCCCATCATAGTTGTTCCTCTTCAATATGTACACCATCTCCACTATCTCTACAAAAGACATATTTGAGGCCTTCAATTTTCTCCTCCGGGATCAGGATTTTGTCGTCCTCCTCCTAGATACTGGAATAATTAGCACGCACCTGCTGTGTCTCCGCCATGTGCTCTCCCCACTGCGCAGAAAGAGAAGGGACGGGGAATAGACTAGAAAGAACGTCAGGGGCGAGTGGAGTTTCACGCATGCGCACTGTATATAAAACGTAATACACGTGCGTTGTATGTACGATCTGTGAGCGGAGGAAGAATAACATAAGCGCTGATCGTTCGAACGAAGGTACCATTTTAACTTGGTACATCACTGGCCTATACTGCTTCTAGATTGGGGCTTATATTGGGAAAAGATTATGCAATTTTAGCCTGACATTAGGGTTTGTCTTGTGTTGTGTCTTGCAGCAAAAATGGATAGGTTCAATGACCACAGCTTCCTCCCCCTATTCATATACAAGTACAGGGAGCTGCCCTGTCTATGGCATGCGAAACACCCACATTACAACCACAAATGAAAGAGGCAGGCAGCGCTGGAGAAACTGCTGGAGTTGGTGAAGCTGGCAGTCACCAGGGCAGACCTCGCGTTTTTAAAAGCGAAAATTGGGGGCCTGAGGCATACATATCTGAGGGAGCGCAAGAAGGTCCAGAAGTCCATGAGATCTGGAGCTGCAGCAGATGCCGTTTATGTCCCCCGGCTGTGGTACTATGATAGGCTGAATTTTCTGTCAGATAAGACTAAGGTCAGGGAATCACTCTCCACTCTTCCTTCCACGCTTCCTTCTACGCGTCATTCCACCCCTGCTGTGGCTTCCGACGCCCCCCAACCTGGGCCTTCCAGCCAGGAAGAAGTTGAGCAACCCAGCTAGAGCCAGGTATAGTATTGTTCTACATATTTTTTGAGTAAAAATGAATGAGGTTAACTACATGTGCTTATTGATCACTAATTGCTGATTTATTTTACATATCAATAGACAGTACTGGCCAAAATATTTGGGACAAGAATGAAAAATGCTGGGCTCAGAATGATAGTCTTTTCTATTTGTTAACATTCAATTTGCAACAGTCGTGAGCTGAAAATTGTGTGATTGATGAACCAAAAACTAAAAGTATGTCCCTTTTTCATACACAGGAAGACCTCAGCCAGGAAGAGGGCGTTGAATGTGGCAGCCAGGAGGAGGCAGGGGTTATTGACAGCCAGGAGGTGGCAGGTCCAACAAAAAGGGCCAGATGGGGGGGAACGTGGAAGAGTCAGCGCTCAGGCTGATTGGGGAGGCTTCTGTGGCCCTCAAAGCCACCCCCACTCATCAAGAGGCCTTTGCCGCCTTGGCTGCCTGCAAACTTGAGAAAATGGAGGAGGGGCAATGCCTCATGTGTTTGGAACTAATTTACCTCACACTAAACAAGGGAGTGATGGGCCAAATCACCCCAAAAACCCACCTGTGTGATTTTGACCATACTCCTTCTCCCCCTCCTTCTGCCACACCTCCAACACCACAGCCACAGCCTGGAAGGAAAACTTTAGAGTGATGGCCTGGGTTCAGTCTGGTCTGGCAGAAGATGCAGGCTCTTGTATGACCACAGCCTGGGGACATAGATGTCATCTGCTGCTGTTCGTGATCTTTTGGACTTCTGGACCAGACTGTACCCCCTTAGATATGGAATGGATATGCACCATCCACATATGCATATAACCAACCCAACAACAATTATGCAAATCAGGGTTTTCACAAGGACCCATATACAAGAAAACGAGGCAAAGACCCAAGAGAGGGTGTCGAGGGGGAAAGAGATTACAGAGGAGGAAAGAGAAGAAGAGTTTGATAGGGCAGGGCATTTTCAACCTAAGTACGAAAACATTTTCTCATGAAGAATTGTCCGTACTTGATAAAGGGTTGAAATACGCACGACCTAAGAGATTGGATAAATTCAACACTTTTATCGATATACATAAATATATCTGTAAGATTAACATCCAACGGTATTTAACATCAAATCTATTTAGGACAGATTACCACGCTGCTACATCAGGAACTGTCCATTCAGGGTTGTCTAACCCATCCTTACCTACAGCTCCGGCGGTCAAAATATTTAAAGATCTAGTACTTAAAGATCTTAATAAACTTTCTTTGAAACAGAGATGCCGACCGCCATTTTCACTGAACGGATTTAAATCTTTATGTGACCAAAAGGATATGGTCATACATCCGGCTGACAAGGGCGGTGACATTGTTATATTGGACAAGGAACAACATGAAACAGAAATTTATAGAATCCTAAACGAACCAGGTACATATAAAAAAGTTCCAAATAATCCCACGAACATGTTTAAAAGACAGCTTAAAGATCTCATCAACAAGGGTCATGAATTAAAAATTTTGAACAACAAAGAGAAATCTTTTTTGGTTCCTATCGCCCCATGCATTCCCACAATATACTATTTACTGAAAATACACAAGGATCTAGTGAAACCTCCGGGCAGACACATAGTGAGGGGTAATAACTCAATAACCTCACGTATAGGCCGTTATATAGACTTTTATTTACAGCCTCTTGTCAGGAAAACACCATTGTATCTTAAAGATACTGGTGCCACAATTAGAAGATTATAGAATATCGAACTTCAAGACCACTGTATTATTGCCACAGCTGATGTGGCGTCTTTATATACATGCATACCTCATGGAAGAGGCATAAAAGCAGTTCGCTATTTTATCAATCGTGAACACTCTCTGGCACCGTTCCAATGCAAATATCTTGTGGAACTGCTAAATTCGCCCCCAGTCTTGCCAACCTTTTTATGGCCAAGTGGGAGGAGGATGTCGTCTATGCCCAGCAGAACTCATCGCTAGTTCTGTGGGCGAGATATATAGACGACATACTCATCCTGTGAAATGGCACCTCACAGTTCCTGAAAGAATTTTTTGATTTTTTAAATTTCAATGATAGAAGTATAGTACTAACATATGAGATGAGCACCTCAAAAATAAATTTCCTCGACTTAGAGATAGGAATAGTTAACAAGACATTTGAGTTTAAAACATATTTTAAGCCCACAGACCGTAATGGTTTTATTTCTGTTCACAGTTGTCACCAAAAGTCGTGGTTGAGTTCAGTTCCACGGAGCCAGTTTTTGAGGTTAGGAATTGTACTGATATGAACACATCCATTGCACAGTCCGAAGTCTTGAAACAATGATTTCTTGATAAAGGTTACGATATCACAGTTTTGGATGGAGAACTACAAAGGATTATTAATACAAGCAGAGAGAGCCCAATGATACTTACAAATGGGCCATGTTAACATCTTTCTCAATTCAACACAAACAAATTAAAACCATCATTAAAATGGTTGTAAACCCATGGGGGGAAAAAAAAAGCAACCTGCAAGGCAAATGCATAATGAGCTAGTATGCATATCATACTAGCTCATTATGAATAACTTACCAGAGAACAAAGCCCCCAAAGCGGTCCTCCGTCTTCATGTGTGCCTCCGCCATGGATCCCGGAGTGACTTCTGGGTCTCGCTGCTCCAGCGCTGTGATTCGCCAGAGCAGCAATGACGTCACTCCCGTGCATGCACACGGGAGCCGACACTCGCGGCATATCGCCACGATCTGCGGCCTGCCCAGTGCGCCTGCGCGCCGCTGTCTATGGCGCATGCGCCGTAGACAGTGGTGGCTGTCTTTGGGTAAATATCTCCTAAACCATATAGGTTTAGGAGATATTTCTTGGACCTACAGGTAAGCCTTAATGTAGGCTTACCTGTAGGTCAAAGTGGTTTGTAAGGGTTTACAACCACTTTAATAGACACTGGGAGGTCCTTAGAAGTGATCCTATCCTTAGGTCCAAATTACTCGAGCGAGCAAAGTTACTTTTTAGAGGAGCACCCTCCCTACAAAGTTGCATTGCACCAAACATTATAAATCCACCCATAATTTTTTCATAATTGAATTGTTTTTTTTCCCTGTAGGAAATGTGTTGTATGCCAGTACAACACATTGGGGAGGCAAAAAACAGTTGAGTTCATGTCATCAGTCACCAACAAGAGACACACTATTAAAACGTTTTGTACATGTAGTACCAGATATGTTGTGTATCTAATTACCTGCCCCTGTGGCAAGCAATATGTGGGAAGGACAACAAGGACATTCTTAGTGAGAGTGGGTGAACACATAGCTTTGATTAAAAGCAAAGATTCTAAACATAGTGTTCCTAGACACTACCGAGAATGCAATAATAGTGACCCAAAGGGAACACAATTCCTAGCTATTGACAAATATGTACCCCCGTGGAGGGGGGGTGCTATCACAAGAGGGGTATATCGATTTGAAACCTATTGGATCTATATGCTTCGGTTCCACTCCCCGTTCGGTTTGAACGTGGAGTGGGACATGAATGCTTTTATTAACCTCTTGAGATCCGCGCTATAGCCGAATGACGGCTACAGCGCGGACCTCCTTTGCCGGGACGACGTCTATTGACGTCGTCCCGTGCACGAGCGACCTGCACGCCCCCTGAGGGGCGCGCGCGGCGCGCTCTGTGATCGGCGAGTTAATGAGACTCGCCTGAGCACCGATGCGAGCAAGGGGTCGATCCCGACCCCTTACCACGTGATCAGCTGTCAGCCAATGACAGCTGATCATGTGACAAAACAGAGCCGGTAATCGGCTATTTTTCCTCCTCGCGCTGACAGCGCGAGGAGAGAAAAAAAAGCCGGTCACAGGCGGTCGTGATCGGGACATCAGTCCCGATCATGGCCAGTGTATCAGTGCCCACCTGCCCCCTGCCAGTAACCCCCAGAGCATTATTAAAGTGCCACCCAGCAGTGCCACCCATCAGTGCCCATAATGCCACCCAGCAGTGCCATACATCAGTGCCCACAGTGCCATACATCAGTGCCCACAGTGCCACCTATCAGTGCCCACAATCTGCCTCAACAACATTGCTGCACCTCAGTGCCACATATCCGTGCCCATCAGTGTCATCTACCAGTGCCCATCAGTGCCCATCAGTGCCACCCATCAGTGCCCAGCAGAGCCACCTATCAGAGCCACCTATCAGTGCCACCTATCAGTGCCCATCAGTCCCATCTATCAGTGGTACCTATCAGTGCCCCTTAGTGCCACCCATCCGTGCCACCCATCCATGCCACCTATCAGTGCCCATCAGTGCCGCCTTATCTGTGCCCATCAGTACTGCCTTATCTGTGCCTATCGGTGCCATCTTATCTGTGCCTATTAGTGTCGCCTTAACTGTGCCTATTACTGCCCACCAGTGCCGCCCATCAGTGCCCACCAGTGCCGCCCATCAGTGCCCACCAGTGCCGCCTCATCAGCGAATTTCAATGAAGGAGAAAAATGACCTGTTGGCAAAATTTTATAATAAACTATTAAACATGATTTTTTTTTTTGCATCTTTTTTTGTTTGTTTAGCAAAAAATAAAACTCCCAGCTGTAATTAAATACCACCAAAAGAAAGCTCTATTTGTGGGAAAAAAATGATAAAAAATTAATTTGGGTACAGTGTTGTATGGCCGCGCAATTGTCATTCAAAGTGCATCAGCGCTGAAAGCTGAAAATTGGTCTAGGCAGGAGGGGGGTTTAAGTGCCCAGTAAGCAAGTGGTTAATGAAGCTTAACATAAGATAGAGGAATGGGCAGAAACTAAAAATTTTTAAGTTATTTTAATTTTTTTTCCTCAACTTTATAATCCATTTTTTATTTTTTATGTCTTTATGTTTTATGTATGAAGTTTTTTAATGTATCTGGAACATATGAATATGTTGTTATTTATAAGAAGGCTCTGTGGTGAGATTCGGTCTGCTTTCTGTGTCAACGCGTAGTGCAGCCCCCTCACAACATTGTCTGCCACATATTAATATCTATCCATTTATTTGAGGAGGATTGCCAGTCAATATAACATTTTTAGAAAAAGAGTCGAGTTAATTTTTTTCTTTATTTTTCATTTTATTTTTTAATTAGCATATGATCTACTGGGCTCCCCGGCGGTGATGTTGTGTGGTCTTGTCGGGTTGCCTTCATGTTTAATCCTGGCTCTGTTTGTATGTTTTCGGCTCCTGTTGCATCAGTCTGGATGTGACGTGGTTCATACCCCACTACTGCATGTGTTGATATTGTGTCTCCCACATGCCACTCGGAAGTGACGTGAGTTGTTTTCATTGCCCCACTTCTGCATGAGACCTAGTTCCGCGATGGTGACTATCTGGAAGTGACGCGGATGGTCGGTATCGTGTCACTTCCGCGTATGATTCATTGTTTAAATTTTTTGGTTGTGCATGGTTATGTCCCCCGGAAGTGACGAGATTGTATTACATCACTTCCGGAATCGACAGCGTGCATTCCAGCGCACAACGGAGTCGGATTCACTGAGGACAATTAAGTTCACTAATGGAAAGAGCTTGGATAAGTCAGAATTTTTATTTCTATATGTATGCACAATTTTCACACACATAAAACGATGTATATCATCAGTATAGAGGTGGGACACACTGGGATATAATGAAATAGAGGCGTGGAATGCACGCCCAGCGGCCATCTTGGCCCCATGAATCCGGAAGTGACACGTGGTGACACAGGCTTATGGAATCTCGCTTAACGGGCTTTTTTGATATAAAAGCAAGCCTGGCTGCAGTGGATGGGCAACCCAGATGATGTCTATGAGGATGAAACTTGAATTTTTTATTGGAAAGCACTTGATGAACTACATAAATGTGAGTTTGTTATCTTTTTTAATAAGTTTTTTTTTTATTGGAATTACGCTATATGGCCCTATCTTTTCATTTTATGTGTCCATCACTCTGAGTTGGACCGCTATCAAATTGGAGAAAACCTATTGTCATCAGTTGTGTTGGCGGAAAGATTGCTTTGACGTTTTTTGGCATTCCAGCACATGCGAGTTTGAATTTCTACAGATATTGTGAAAGCGTGTATGACCCTTGGAATATATATTCTTTTGGGTCAGATACATCTGGTAAGCCCGCATCTACAGAGGTGGTGGAATTGTCACGTGGTGTTCGCATGCTAACCTTTTAAGATCCGATGGTGTATTCGAAACTTAACTACACACGTGGGACTTGAATACCTTTTTTTAACAAAGAGACTTTACGTTTAAAATATTTTGTCTGACATTGATCATTTTGTTTTATGGACACACATAAGCACAATTTCATATGGCAAATGTTTTATTAATATGTTTTTGGTGTTTATTAGCATAAAAGTTTTCACTTTAGATAACACAAAAATTCTACATGGTTGCACATGGGGATATTATATATGTTTTTGCACTAAGTCTGCATATTATATACTTTTCTTTAGCACTACATTTCTTTACAAACTGTACCCCCTTCGATATGGACTCCTCAGGCCACCAATTTTTGCCTTTGAAATAACTCATGTCTTCCCTGGGGGCCAAAGGCTTCACCAATTTCACCAGTTTCTGCAGCATTGCCTCCCTCTTTATTTGATTATGACACCTAATAAAAGTTTTTTTGGTTAAAGAAATACTTGCCTATGTGTTTTACTTCAAAAAGGACAGTTTATTTGGGAGTAGACAGGTACATTTCAAAAATACAAAGTCAAATTAACAAGAGACACCAACGCCAAACAACCTGCTCGAGATTAAAAAATAAAACAATAAAATAAAAAGATAATAATGGTGTTGTGGCAAGTTGACACACAAACACAGAAAAAAAAATTACGAAGATGACCAAAATTTTAAAAAAGGAGATCTTGATTAAAAAAGCAACCACAACATTTTTTAAAACATTTAAAGATAAAAATCCAAAATGAGATCTGATGAATAAAAATATTCTATTCATGAAATCAGGAAAAAGAATAAAGAAATACGTTTTGGAGAAGTCTGTGTGAATATGGGAAGCAAAATAACTTAATTCTTCTAGCATTATAAAGAAAAAGAGAATGTGCTGCATTAAACAATTTTTAACATTGCAGCGTGACGAATGTGCTATATCCATTACGAATGCTAGTTTTACCAGACCGAGCGCTTCCGACTCATTATTTATTCTGAGCATGCATAGCGCTTTGTGCGTCGGACTAGGCTACACACGATCGGAATTGACGCGATCGGATTATGTTGAGATCCAGTTCTCAAACTTTGTGCGTCAGAAATTCAGACGGAAAAAGTCAGATGGAGCCCACACACGGTTGGATTTTCTGACAACATGAACGGATCGCACATTTTCTGTTGGAAATTCCGACTGTGTGTACAAGGCATAACTCTTTAGCTTTTCAATGGACATCTCCTCCTGATGTTACCCGGGTTGCCCCAGCCAGAGGCCGAGTGGCGCCATGGCATTTCGAGCCACTCACTTCATAACATGCACCCCAGAGCACTCTCCCATCAGGTACGCCATCAATTATTCATTTGACACCCTCTGCAGCCTAAGGAATACCGCTACGACATTACCAACCACCACCCAAACAATACTACGAAAAAAAAACTTTTAAGAACAAATTTGAAACCAACCATCCAAAACAGGTATACACCACATCCAGGACAACACCTATCATGCACCCTGATCAACACTAGATCAGCAGTCAAGTACAAACATGAAATTCATGATTTTATAACTCAACACAACACAGACTGTCTCTTCATCACAAAAAGCTGGCTAATACCTGACTGTAACACCATTCTAACTGAGTTAGTGCCTGAGAACTACCGCATCATAGCTGAGCACAGAGTTGGTCAAAGAGGAGCGGGCTAGCAGTGATCTACAAATCTCATCTAACGTTCACAACCAACTTTACAGCACTCCCTGCCATTCATGGAAAAACTCACACTTCAATGTCAAATAACACCCCAGGACACCTGTCACATACTACTGTGCTACAGACCACTGGGACCAAAGACACACTTCCTTGCACCTTTTATCAAATTCATCTCTACATACAGCTTGAAAAACATAAATCTCCTGCTACTTGGGGACTTTAATCTCTGGGCAAACTCCTCCCAGGACTCCATCGCTACCGCTTGCATCAACCAATTGGAAGCGCTAGGCCTGCAGCAACTGATAAATGTCCCCATGCATGCTTTGGCCCATACCCTCGACCTCATCTTCAAACAAAACATGGATATTAACACACTTGATAACATGCCATTGCCTTGGACTGACCACCACATGATCAAATTAAAAATAAACATCACTTACCAAATACCAACACACTCAACGGCAATACACTGGACAAGATCACAGAAGAAACGATACTCGCAACTCTTCAAAACGACACTATCCAACAAAATAGCGGTGTTAACCTAAAACTACTCAACTGACACATTTAACTCCCTTAACACAGCATTATTACAAACAGCAGACATAGTCACACCAATACGCAGAGCACCCATCCGCAAAAACAATTTGGGCTGGTTTAATTAATCTCTTACACCACTGAAACAAGAACGCAGAAGAGCTGAAGGAGCATGGAGAAGGAACCCAACAATAGAAAAACCACACGAATTACAAATCACCTACCACAAGATACCACAAAGCCATCTTCATAGCAAAAAAAGAACATTTCTCCAAAACCATCTCAAAAGCCATAAACCTCCCTCGAGTGCTCTTCAAACTAGTCACCCAGACTATGAACCCCACCTGTTTAGAGTCTCCAGCAAACGAAACACAAGAATTCTGCAATGAGTTATCTGATTTTTTTATTGACAAAACCACAACCATTTGATAGATAATTCAGCAGAACGTAGCAATTAACCCCACTCGGCCAGAACAAGAAGAAAAAAAAAACACACAAAGTTTCTACAACCACCAAGATTTACTCTGGTCCCAATCACCATTGACACCACCAAAACCATCATCAGAAACCTCCGAGACAGCACATCGCCAAACGACATTATTCCCACAAAACTTCTGAAAGAATGTACTGACATCCTGGCACCTATCATAACATACCTTATAAACCAGTCATTTAAAGAAGGAATGGTCCCGAACCTCCCTCAAGCAAGGCACAATCAAACACCTCTTAAAGAAGCCTAACCTCGATCCCAAAGACCCAAACGACCGCAGACCTGTCACAAGCCTCAACACCTTCTCCAGAATTATTGAGAAAGCAGTAGTACAACAGCTACAACTCCAAGGGGACACCCAAAAACCCTGGCATGATGTCCACACCACTCACCATCCTTGGACAACCCATCACCCCCAGCACTAAAGCCAAAAGCCTCAGAGTCCTCTTTGACTCAAACATGGCGATGGATGCACAAATGGTATCAGTAATCAGAGGATCCCACTAACTTCTTCGCCTGCGTGGGCTCATCCCCTTCATCCCGGAAGGAGATACAGCAGCAATAGTTGGAACAATCATCAATTCCTGACTTGGCTATGCAAATTCTCTCTACCTAGGACTTCCAAAATACCAAATTTCACGTCTACAAACCATCCAGAACACAGCAGCCAAACTGGTAACTGGAAAAAAAAATGGGAATCAATCACCCATCCCTGAGGACCCTCCATTGGCTAGCTATGAAGAATCAAGTTACATTCAAGACCCTCTGCCTCACTCATAAATGTACACAAGGAAAAGCCCCGCAATACCTCTGTGACAAAATAAAGCACTACACCCCAGGTCGCACTTCTCGGTCAGCTAACCAGAACCTCCTCCACATCCCCAAAACCCGTTATAAATTAAAAGGTGAATGAAGGTTCGCAGTCCAATGACCATGGCTATGGAATGCTCTACCCGTGGACATCCGCTCTGAAGAAAACTATATGGCATTCAGGAGCTCAAGACCCATCTCTTCTGAAAACCCAGATGGACACTGGCGGCAAATGTGCCCTGAGGTGATTTAGTTTGCATATGTAGCGCTATACAAGTTATTCATTCATTCATACAGAGTGAATGTAACTGAACAGCAGGGTGAAAATTGGGTGTAAATTGTGAGTTGAGTGCATTAGGCTGTGACGTAGTGTTCGCAGGTCTAGGTGACAATTGTGTGCTAGTCAGAGGAGTGCCTGCTGTGTTGGGTATGTGACAGGCAGATGATATGTTCTGCATCTGAGATTGTGTGTTCAGTATTTGTAGCGATTGTATCACTGTGGGGCCCATGTATTTGCTTTGTGACATATTCCCCACACCGTTATCAGAAGTAGCACCTTGATGTAGCGAGTGATCAAAATGTATGATGCTTGGTGGATTATCAGTAAACATATGCATTCGTTTTTGTCCGAATGCATTTTCGTCTGAATTTCGGGTATTTTCGTTATCGTTTTAACAAACGATAATGAACGTGCAGAATCCAAAAACTGAAAGATCCAACATAAACAAATGCTTTCTTTTCGTTTTCTTTGCAATAGTTCGATACAGATAGGACATTCGACATGACGCTGATAATAGCAATCTGTCCATCGAACCTGTGGCTGAATGTGCCTAACCTTAGCTCTATTAGTTCAAGATTATTCTACATAGAGAGAAAAGATTTGACATTATAGAGACAATAGCAAAAAAGGTTGAATGTACCTAACCTAACTCTAATAGTCCAAGATTATTCAACATAGAGAGAAAAGATTTGACATGAACATTCGACGAAGCAGTCCCTGCGAGTGGACATTCATGGTCAAATGCTCTGCCCATAGGCTATAGAAGAATTCTAATGTTGGTTGACTAGTAATATTAATTAATAAATATAATTATTACTAGTGTCATACAACATTAGAATTCTACTATAGCTTGTAGGCGGAACATTCGACTGGAAATGTACGATTGTGGTGTCATATAGTTTAGCTGCTCCATCAAATCTTAGAAAATTCTACAGACGCCATAAGCCTTCAATGACAGATTTGACCTTAATTATTTTGGATTTTTGGACGAATGCATTTTTTAACGAAACAAAATAAATAAAAACAAATTTCGGGAGTAACTAAATAAAAGTATTTTTCGGACGAAAACAAAATTCTGAAACAAAATATTTCAGTGTGCACATGTATAATTATCAGGTCTTTTTTTTAAGAATAGGGTGTATAGTGCCCTCCACCATAGTTTTGCTTACATGAACCCAAGTCATTGTGCGCAGTAGTAGTTCCTCCTCTTGTCGATGGCTGTGAAGGGAAAGTAGACATGGATGAGTCAGATTCTGTATCCTCATTGGTAAAACCAAATTTGTTTCCTAAAAGTTGAGCTCTACAATTCTTCCTAGCAGGGGCATTGTTAGTGGGTGGCTATTGGGGCTATAGCCCCAAATCTGAGGCCCATAGCCCCGAGTCTCTTACTGCAGGGTCCCTGCCTAACCAGCGGGTAATGGCTGCTGCAGCGGGTGGGCTGGCTGCATGAGAGAGGCAGAGGAGAGGAGAGAAGGGAGCGGGCGGACAAGAAGAGATGACATCTCTCCCCACCTGCTCCACATCAGCGCTCTTCACAGCCGGGCCTCTTCAAATTGGGGGCAAGGTGCAGCGAGCACCAGAGAGATGACATCATCTCTCCATGCACACCACACATCAGTGCTCTTCCGCCCTCACAGCATGGAGTGGAGGTCATGTGCTTCCTGTCATCGTGGAGCCCCACTTTGCAGCCAGCCCCTCTTGCTTTAATGTCAGAGGTGCGGAGGGAAGCAGCGAGATAACATAATTTCTCATTGCCCGCCCCGTATCACCGTTCTCCTGCTCTCACTAAATGGACCAGTACTGTCAGCCTGCCCCCAATGCAGTGTCAATGCACATTTGGTGGCACTGGCTGGCATGGCAAGTGACAATCCACATCAGTTGGCAAGTGACAACCCACATCTGGTGGCTGGTGATGTGGCAAGTGACAATCTGCAAATGTTGGCAGGAGATGTGGCAAATGACAATCTGCAAATGCTTGCAGGTGACGGGGCAAGTGACAATCTGCAAATGGTGGCAGGATATGTGGCAAGTGACAATCCACATCTGCTGCCAGGTGAAAGTAGCAAGTGAAAATCCACATCTGGTGGCAGGTGACATGGCAAGTGACAATCCACCTCTAGTGGCAGGTAACGGTGGCAAGTAAAATGCTGCATCTGATGACAGGCGATGGTGGCAAGTGACACGCTGCATCTGGTGGCAGGAGATGTGGCAAGTGACACGCCCAGGGCTCTCACTGATTCTGCAGTATTGTGAGTTGAACCACTTCATTATATATTAGAATGTAACAATAGAAATAATGCACTTCAATCACCCTGACACCATATCAACCATGGTGCCATGATGATTGAAGCGCCAACCTCAGCCATCGCCCGTGAAATTGCTTACCACCAGTCTCCCCCAACCCCCCCCCCCCCCGTGCAGACATGCAAAAGGATTGATGACCACTGCTATGGGTTTTAGCCACAGATCTTTTGCAGACCTAGCAATGCCCCTGCTTCCTAGGTCCCCTCCCTTGGAATGGGGTTTGCCAGCACTGGGCAAAACCCTCCCCAAATGCCATCCTGTAATTAAACCAATTTACTCTGTTTTTTAAAAATAATATCTTTAGTTATTTTGGTGATTTAGTCCTTGACTTCCTGCCGTTTCTTTGTAAATTGTGCATGATTGTTTATGTTGTCTCTAGTAGATTGTAGTGACATAATATCTTGATCAACACTTGTAGGTTCAATTTGGTAGTGGGAGATGAGTAGCTTCATAAGTTCTGTGGTGCATTGTGTCAAAGTTTTTTTTC
This sequence comes from Lithobates pipiens, assembly GCF_037356315.1. Classification (NCBI taxonomy): domain Eukaryota; kingdom Metazoa; phylum Chordata; class Amphibia; order Anura; family Ranidae; genus Lithobates; species Lithobates pipiens. Next base: position 180,153,546 of record NW_027507758.1, read on the forward strand.
CCAAGATGTTTTAAGTTCTGGACTGACATTTTGAAAGGAGGGGTAGAGTTGTATTCTCAGTCCAAGAGGGCTGATGTTTTCTCGTACATACTGCTGCAGGAAGTCCACATGCCAATGCAGGTTGGACTTCTTTTTCAGCAAGTGTTTCATTTTGGTCATATATTGGTTAATCCCTATTTCCTGTCCTGTATTAGCATTATAATTGGTCTGGATCATTATATAGAATAGTAAAAATCACCTAAAGAATTAATGGATGCTTGCACCCCGATAATTTGACAGAAAAAGTGAATCTATTGTATCATCACAGGGTGATGCTGTGGATACACAGATAAGATTGTGCCAACGTCCCGGTAATTTTGTGAAAGGGAATGGTTGGAAAAAGATATGGACTTTAAAGGCACACGCGTAGACTATGTAAAAATATATATATTTTACCCAAGTCCCATTTGGTGTACTGCTTTTTTAATAAGTTACAAAACCATCATTAAAAACACAGAAGTTCCTTAAATACAATGATTTTGGATTCCTTAGGCCCCATTCACACCTGAGATTAGGGCCATCTCTAGATTCCTGTGATAAGAATCTACAGATTTTTAAAGCAGGAACCACAGGTCAGTGTCTGTTTGGGCTAAACAAAACAATGACAGGATGACAAGAGCCATGTCCATTTGTATATACCCAGGGGTTATCTATGGTTAGGGCAGAAGTGTTTATTTATATTAACCAAAAAATTTTTTCAGGGAAACCCCACACCATTTGTTTTATTTATTTATTTAATTTTATTTATTTTTTTGCATTGAGTCTCCATGTTAGAAACCATACCAGACCAATGTCAAGAATAAGGGCCTGTCTGTAATTTTAGATGGAAGCACACAATTTTTTAAAGTGTCATTGGTTGTTAAAGTGAACCATAACAACCAATGACTGTGTGGCTGTTGGGGCTCTAGCATATCTTTTGATTGCTAAAAAAGAAATAAGATACTCCACGAAATCCATACCTGACCTCATCCAGGAGATGAGTCTGGTATGGACATGAAGGGGAAATCCTCTTTTTTTTTTTGTAAATGTCACATTTGCTAATGTACTGTACATCACACAGGTGCACTGCTCAAGCAGGTTTAAGGCATACCAGAAGAGTTATTCAAATGGACTTTTTCAGCCAAGCACCAGCATTATCACATTGGCAGGGTAGAATTTGCATTAGGGAAGGGTGCACATGCGCACGGCTAACTGAGCAGTACATGGCTGCTTAGAGCTCCGTGAATACCGGGACCTGACAGCTAATAACGGCAAGTTATAGCAGCACACCGCTTTACAAAACTGTTACATTTGTCACTGAGACATCAGGGCACATTTTGAAAATATGTACAATGGGAAAAAAATCTAAATCTAAAACTTTAAAAGCCCAAACATCGCTGACTGGAACTACTGCTAAAATGCAGTATCATCCCCTGCAATATTTCCTCACGGAAAAAGACACAAATAAGGATTTCTCCCTCTACACAGAAAGGTGAGACAGATTTTAATTTTGGAATGACTCCCATTACTTTACAGAACTCTCCTCCTGGTTCTGACTTATTATGTAAATTTGAGAGAGTTTTACAAAAGGCTTTACAAAACACCTCAGATACAATTACTGAGAGACATACACGAGAGATTCGTGAGGTGGGCCGTCGCACATCTGTCCTAGAACAGAGAATGGATGACTTGGAAGTTATTACAAATAATCAAAAAGGAGAAATAGAAACCCTTAGGGAAGAAAATTCTTCCCTCAGCAGCCAACTCGAGGAATTTGAAATTAGAGCCAGGAGATCTAATCTTCGTATCTGTGGCATCCCTGAGGCTATAGAAGATCTCCAATCCACTATTACTGCGCCTGGAAATGGACAGGTTTCATAGAACCCTGGCTCCCAGAAAAGAGGATGCCCCCCCCCCCCCCCCCCCCCCGGGACATTGTAATAAAATTACACTACTTCCTTACTAAAGCACAAATAATGGAAGCAGCCCGTAGTAAAGATTCCTTAATCTTTCAGGGGCATAAATATCAGATTTTTCAAGACCTCTCACAGCAAACGCTAATGAAAAGAAAGGCGATGAAACCACATTTGCAGATTCTCCAACTTCATCGCATCTCTTATCACTGGAACTTCCCATTTGCTGTCCGCTTTTCTCACTGAGGTTCTACCTTCACCTGTAAAACGGAAGATGATCTCATTGAAGAAATTCAAGATCTTCGTCTGTCAACATCAGAGGGAACAGCTGAAGGATCCAAACGTCGAGCAACATCTAACTCTCCTAAACAACCACAGGACACTTCTAATCTTTCAGATCATCCCAGTATGCATAAAAGGTGCCATACTGCTTCACCTCCATCAGCTCAAGAAGAACAGATGGACTGATGTTAATATTCTTATATGTGATATAGAACCCCTAGGGCATGTTCTGCCTTAAATCATATATTCAGTGACATCATCAGTAAATAACACTACGATGGGTCTTACACCCTAACATAATATAACGTTCTTAATTTAAATGCTAATATAGTGCCAATACTCGGTGTATTTGCAACACCTTCATTTCATAAGAAATGATATATATTATTATCCTCTCCTGGACCTGTTGTCGGGGGTTTTACTTCTGATTAATGGGTACAGGACAGCTATAATTAATGAGACAAGCACTATAAATCATCTTAAAATCGACCTCAGAGATGCTTCACTAATTCTATTTTTATTTCATACACTTTTTTATTTATTTATTTATTTTTTTAGTACTTTTGTTAATGTACGAGTATAATTATATAGTTATATAATAGTTCTAAAACTTGCTTGTTTACAAATTGATAGACTATTTTGAATGGCTGTCATAATCCCAGTCATAACGTACTGTGCATTCAACTTGATCCTCGAGTACCCAATGCTGTAATCGGATACTCTTTGGACCTACAGTATCCATTGGTTGGTGATTTTTACCACCCACTGAATACTTGCTCCACATAGGAGCCACCCTTTTTTCTATACCAAAGCTTCTCATACCCCTTTCAACTACCAGATTCAACTCATACTTTTCATTTCCTATCTACATTACCCCATATCCCCTTCCTTGCCCTAACCAAATACCCACAACTCTCCTGATATTCCAATTCTTCATAAAAATGACTTTAGATATTCTAACCCTCAATGTACAGGGACTCAACTCCCCCTCAAAGAGAACTAAAGTGTTCCAATACTTTTCCAAGCTTAAAGCACAAGTGGTATGTTTACAGGAAACACACTTTTCAACACAATCCTTCCCAAAATTCTTCAGTCAACAATACCCCCAGACATATACTGCCTCGGGCTCTACCAAACAGAGAGGTGTCTTAATAGCTTTTCACCGTACCACACCGTTTATACTTAAAAAAGAAATTAAAGATCCCGAGGGAAGATACCTATTACTCTCTGGCCACTTGCTAGACTGCGAAGTTACCATAGTCTCTTACTATGCCCCGAATAAGAATCCATTGTCCTTCCTCTCTCACTTGTTCTCACTAGTGGATACACATAAAACTGGTACCCTAACGCTCTGTGGAGACTCTAATCAAGTGATATATCCATTCCTAAACAAATCCCCCGACTCTAATAAATGCTCAGCGCCTTTCATACCAAAACCTTCTTAATCAGCATTCCTTACTACATATTTGGTGTGAACATAACCCTATAAGGAAACAATATACGCACTATTCTCATCCTCACAAACAATTCTCTCGAATTGACCATCTCCTTATAAACACTAGTACCTCTCCCCTTATCCTTTACTCTCAAATTGTACCATGCTCTTGGTCAGATCATGATGCTGTAATAACGTCCTTTTTATCATTAATTCCAAGACCTAATTACCGTACCTGGTGTATAAATGACAGTCTACTAACCAAACCTAAATACAGACAAGATATAGAAAATGCTATACAAGACTACCTTGCTAACAACAATCCCTTAGATACAAACCCTTTGACACTTTGAGAAGCCCTTAAACCATCTATCAGAGGGGTCTGCATTAGCCAAGCAACATGTCATCGGAAAAAACAAAAACAACTACATGCACAACTTGATGATGCTTTTTATAAAGCCTCTGAGAATTTTCAAAACTCACCCTCACAGCAAAATAAACAATTATATGAAAAAGCCAAATTAGAACTCGACCTATTCTTAACAGACTCCGCTGAAAAGATTCTCCGAAAATCAGCACATACTTTTTATATGAAAGCCAATAAGCCGACTACTTTCTTAGCCTTAGCCCTACGCAAGGCAAACTATACCCCTAAACCGATCCGCCTCCAATTATCCAAATATTATTATTCTAGTAACCCTCTCAAAATTATCCATAAGTTTAGTAAAGGACCTATATCGAGATACTCATAAATTTGACCAAGCAAAATTTGATACCCTTCTCTCCTCTATACAACTCCCCTCCCTTTCGACTGCTCAAAAAGAACTTCTTGATAAACCAATCTCAGATTTTGAAGTCCAAACAGCAATAAAAACTCTGAAAATCCACAAACGTCCAGGCCCTGATGGTTTCTCAGCTATATTTTATAAAAATTTTACTACTATACTATCTCCCCTTATGGTAGAGGCCTTTAACTCCCTTCTCACAAACCATTCCTTTCGTGATGAATCCTTATTAGCATCCATAGCCATGATTCCAAAACCAAACACTGATGACACTTCTTGGTCCAATTATAGACCAATTTCAATACTTAATTTAGATATTAAAATTCTAGCCAAGATCCTCTCTAACCGACTAAATCCAATAGGCTCCCTCATTCACAAAGATCAGACAGAGTTTATTCCCTCTAGACAAGTAGGTGATAACATTCGCCGTGCTACCCTCCTAGCCCACATAGCAAGATCCCGTCGTATACCTACCTGCTTCCTCTCAATAGACATAAGAAAGGCATTCGATTCTATTTCTTGGTCCTATCTTAACTCCATCCTAATCCGATGGGGATTCAGAACACAATTTAAAGGTTGGATCTCTTCTCTGTATCAAAACCCAAAAGCATATGTTTCATATTCTGAATACTGTTCCGAATCATTTGCCATTGAGAGAGGAACCAGACAAGGATGCCCCCTTTCCCCTCTTATATTTGCTTTGGCAATCGAACCTCTCGCACAGCTTATACGCTAGGAGGTTATCAACACAAACTATGCACAAACTATGCATGTTTACTGACGACGTTCTTATTTTCCTAACTTCACCACTTACCTCAGCCCCAAATCTTATAGATATCCTAACCAAATTTGAATCAATATCAGGACTCAAAATTAATACTCATAAGTCCAAAGCCTTAAACATTTCTATTCCACCTGACTTGCAGGCGCAATTGCAAGACTCCCTCCCATTCACATGGTCATCAACACAAATTACTTATCTTGGAATTATATTTACAGCTAACCCAACTAATCTATATTCGGCAAACTACCCCTCCATGCTAACTCACCTCTCAACATTAATGAAAACCTGGTTCTCTCTCCCATTGGCATGGATGGGTAGAATTTCTGTAATTAAGATGACAATACTTCCTAAGCTCCTATATCTCTTCAGAGTGCTTCCAATACAGGTTCCAGCATATTTCTTATGCATATTACAGAGGAAAGTTTCCCAATTCATTTGGGGAAAACTTAAGCCCCGCCTCCAACAATCTACCCTTCACACTCTTCGTATTGGTGGTGGATTGAGCGTTCCTAATTTCTCCAAATATTATTATGCTGCCCAATTAGCCATGTTACCTAAATACCACGCTACAAAAGAAATTCCCCTTTGGGTTATAATTGAATCGGTAGAATGTGATCCTTTATCAACTGCAAACCTTCTTTGGCTCCCAACAGCACAACGCCGAGCAATTACTAACCCTATTACTAAGTATAGCGTTTCAATTTGGGACAGACTAAGGCCGCGTACACACGGGCGGACTGTTCGCCCAACTTAGTTTGTCAAACAATCCGACAAACAGTCCGCTCAAAATTTGCATGAGCGGACTTGACCACACACGATGAACGAACAGTCCGCTGAAACCGTGCGCGATGACGTGAACGGCACGTACGACGGGACGAAAAATTCGACGTCCAATACACTGCAATGCAACCTTCGCCGTGTAAATCCTTTCTGAGCATGCGCGAAACTTAGTTTGTCGAACAAGCCTACACACGAGCGGACTGTCCGCTCAAACCAAGTTTCAGCGGACTGTCTTACGGGAATTCCGAAAAACTTTGTTCGTCAGACTGTCCGCTGAAACTGTCCGCTGAAGCGCACACACGAGCGGACTGTCCGCTGAAACACTGTTCAGCGGACAAAGTTGGGCGAACAGTCCGCCCGTGTGTACGCGGCCTAAGAGCTCGTTTTGGTCTCCAATCCGAACATAACCCCCTTCTTTCCTTCCTTAATAACCCATCTTTCTATCCTGCCTGGACTTCTCCATCATCTTTCCTTACTTGGTCAAATGCAGAATTAACCCGTTCTCATCACTTTTATGAATCCTCTTCTATTACCCCTTTTGCTGCATTACAAAAAAACACATGCTATACCTCAAAAAGAAACATTTAGATACTTACAAATAAAACAATTTCTAATCCAAAACACTCCTTCAAATCCATCTACCCCAAGCTTCACTTTCTTTGAACAAGCTTGCAAATCTGATCCTCACAAACGAGGGCTCATTTCAAATCTGTACCACCAACTATTATCGCATACAACCTCTTCCCCTCCAACCTATACATCTAAATGGGAAAATGATTAAAATTTTCAACCAGACAAACTAAACTGGACTCACATATGGCAGGCTACTAGATCGGCCTCCTCGAATAGAGTAGCTTCAGAAACTAACTATAAGGTGCTTTCTAGATGGTACTTAGTACCTGCTAGGATTTCAAAATTCCTCCCGCAATACCCAGCTAACTGCTTTCGAGGATGTGCTGACTTAGGCACACACTTACACATTTGGTGGGATTGTCCCATAGTCAGAGCTTTTTGGTCAGAAATATTCAAAATTCTTTCTATCATTTTCAAAACCCCAGTAGAACCAGACCCTACGGTAGCACTCCTGAATAATAAACCTCAAACTTTAACTCACCACCAATTTAAACTTCTATTATCGATAACCACGGCTGCCAAACAAAATATTGCAAAAGCCTGGAAAACACCCACATTATGCATGGTATCGTTCAAACATAGAGTAACGCAAGCCATGATTCACGCTAAAATAAAGGCAACCGTACTAGATAAAGTTCCCATGTTCGAATCATTATGGCTTCCTTGGATTGAACACTACTTACCACATGGTCTAGACCAATCTCTTATATTCTCATGAAACAACTAATCAAACATATATCTTACCCCCTATGTTACATGTAGAATTTATTAACATACCATTTTCTTTCGGAGTGGTCTCCTCCCTCCACAACCCTTATATATGCTTCCCCCACCCTTGCTTTCCCCACACCCTCTCCTTTTACTATATATAGATGTACAAGCTAAATTAATGAGTTATATATTTCCTAATGTTATTACTATAGAGGAGATTTTAGGGATGGTTTAATTAAGTATCTTTTATTCAGGGAATAACCAAGCCACATGGTTGGATCTTGGCCCTGAATTATCTACTTACCTCTCTATACCTTCCTGGTAACAACCTTTCTTTTACCCTATATTATACCAAATCTCCTTCAACCCTAAACTTTGAAACTACAATTTTTACTATGTATCTAATCCAGTTATTAAACTTTACACATATTTATCTTTAGCTAAAATGTGTTAAACTAATATATCCCAAATTACATGACTGTTATTATAGTATTCACCTCCTGTTAATATACTGAGAAGCCTAATTTCACACTTTTATACATTCTACTTAACTATAAATCTATTGTATGACTCTTTTTATTGCATTATATTCAATAAAATATTTTAAAAAGAAAAATAATTTGCATTAGGTACAGTAGGTTTGTATCTATTGGTGGCTGGTTAAAAGAGGTGGATTTTTCCTGTGTAGTTATCAGTCATTAGTTTCTTTATTATCAGTAAAAATAAAGTAATTTTATAAAACCTTTTTTGCAAATTGTCACAATATACTAAGCTTGTTTAGGAGATGTTAAAGAATATGTAAACCCTCACCGAGTAAAACAAACCTTTCAGTTTAAAATAGAAAGGGCTAACGGTTGGGCCAACATTAAAGTGAAACTCTAACTTTTCCATCCATCTATCTTATAAAAAGTGTACATTATAGAAGCAAATAGTGAATATGACTAGCTGTAATGTATTTGCAAATTCATTTTAATATTTATGTGCATATTAAAGCATGAAATGCAACATTTTTCCTCCTGCTGCTTTAATAATGTGAAATTATAATGTCAGAAACATATTTAAATTGTAAACAGTTGCAGCAAATACTAAATAACATCATTATGCTAAAAGAAAAAAGCATACAAATGTTATGTCACAGAGTGAATAAGATATTCTATAATGAAAGCTTTAAGACATATGTTTCATACTTGTATGAATACATGGAACATTATCCTTTGTTTTTAAATGAATTTTATGCTATAAGTCCTTTGGTGCTGAACATGAATATAATGCTAATGCTGATAAATGACATATTTGAGTATTAGAAACAATCTCTGAAGCGAATGATATAAATTTTATTATCTGTCAACTGGTAGAAGTAAATGATAGCATCCTATCTTTGAAATTGATGTTTGAAAACATCTAGCTTCATTTTAAAATGTTGGTTTTAACTGAAATGTCAGAAATATTAATTTGTTTTTCAAGCAATTTTTTTACTATTTAAAAATGTATTAATTTATGCCATGTATTTAATTCTTAAGGCAATTTCTATATAGATTTTTTCTACATTGGAAAAGACAAAGAGATTGTTCAAGATATAGAAAAAAAATCTTAAGACCTTTTGGAAAGCCTAGTACACATGGGCTGAATGTCTCCCGACATTCAGCTCGTGAGTTCCATTATAACTGGCCGACATTCGGTCTTTTTGTATGTCAGCCAGCCTGACAAAAGCCGGATGTTTGGCCAGCTTCTGTCAGATGAGCATACTGTAAAACCATCAGCCGACTAGCTCCCAAGTGTTTTGGCGGTGTTCTGGCACCAGAGTGTTCTGGTAGGGGGCCATCCCCCTGTTAGAACATAACAGCTCAATGGGAGAGATCGCTGTACTAACGTCGGACTGCTAGTACAGCAGCTCCAACCGGAGCTGTCAGTTTTCTTTTATTCAGCCCAGTGTGTACCAGGCTTTAGTACTCGGTACTAGACATGTGCATTCGTTTTCGTCCGAATGCATTTTCGTCCGAATTTCAGCTATTTTCGTTTTCGTTTTAACAAACGATAACGAAAGCACAAAATCCGAAAAACGAAAGATCCGACATAAATAAATGCTTTATTTTCGTTTTCATTGTTACAACAGTTCGATATAGAATAGGAGATTCGACATGACTCTGACAATAACAATCTGTCTATAGAACCTGTGGTCGAATGTGCCTAACCTTACCTCTAAATCCAAGATTATATAGAGAAAATATTCGACAGAGAAAAAAGATTTGACAGAGAGAAAAGATTCTGCAAGTTACTGTCCTAAAAAGTGTTTGGGGACCCGGGTCCTGCCCCAGGGGACATGGATCAATGCAAAAAAAAGTTTTAAAAACGTCCGTTTTTTCGGGAGCAGTGATTTTAATAATGATTAAAGTGAAACAATAAAAGTGTAATATTCCTTTAAATTTTGTAGGGGGGGTTGTCTATAGTATGCCTGTGAAGGGGCTCATGTTTCTGGTGCTTAGAACTGTCCCTGCACAAAGTGTCATTTATGCAGGAAAAAAAGTCCTTTAAAATCACTCGCAGCTATTATGAATTGTCGGCTCCTGTAATACAGAGAACACTCATTGAAAGTCATTGATAAAAAATAAAAAATAAAAAAAAAAGCGTGGGGGTCCCCCAAATTCAATTACCAGGCCCTTCAGGTCTGGTATGGATATTAAAGGGAACCCTGCCTCAAATTTAAGAAAAAAATTGACGTGGGGTTCCCCCTAAATATCCATAACCAGACCCTTCAGGTCTGGTATGGATATTAAGGGGAACCCCCGCGTCAAATTTAAAAAAAAATTGATGTGGGGTCCCCCTAAAAATCCATACCAGACCCTTTATCCGAGCATGCAACCTGGCAGGCCGCAGGAAAAGAGGGGGGGATGAGAGAGCGCCCCCCCTCCCTCCTGAACCGTACCAGGCCACATGCCCTCAACATTGGGAGGATGTTTTGGGGGTCTGTGACCCCTCAAAGCACCTTGTCCCCATGTTGATGAGGACAAGGGCCTCATCCCCACAACCGTGGCCGGTGGTTGTGGAGGTCTGCGGGCGGGGGGCTTATCAGAATCTAGAAGCCCCCTTTAACAAGGGGACCCCCAGATCCCGGCCCCCCCTGTTTGAAATGGTAAGGGGGTACAAAAGTACCCCTACCATTTCACAAAAAAAGTGTAAAAAATAGTTAAATAAGACAAACACACTTTTGAAAAATTCCTTTATTAAAAATAAAAAAAATAAAAAAAAGATTCCAGCGGCGGTAATCCACTCTTGCTATCCAGCGACGAGCGGTCATCTCTCCAGCGATGGCTCATCTCATCCAGCGCAGCGTATCCATCCTTCTTCTGTCTCCGCGGAGGAGACACTGCAAGGATTCCGGCGGCCTGACGTTTCTTATATACGGAGGGCGGGGCCACCCGTCACCTGACCCCGCCCCCCTCTGACGCAAGGGGAAACCCGGGGTTCCCTGTGACGTATGGGTGACCCCGCACCCCTCTGATGTAACACAGGCAGGTTTCCGTTACATCAGAGGTGGGCGGGGTCACCCATGCGTCACAGGGAACCCCGGGTTTACCCTTGCGTCAGAGGGGGCGGGGTCAGGTGACGGGTGGCCCCGCCCTCCGTATATAAGAAACGTCAGGCCGCCGGAATCCTTGCAGTGTCTCCTCTGCGGAGACAGAAGAAGGATGTATTCGCTGCGCTGGATGAGATGAGCCATCGCTGGAGAGATGACCGTCCGTCGCTGGATAGCAAGAGTGGATTACCGCCGCTGGAATCTTTTTTTTATTTTTTTTATTTTTAATAAAGGAATTTTTCAAAAGTGTGTTTGTCTTATTTAACTATTTTTTACACTTTCTTTGTAAAATGGTAGGGGTACTTTTATACCCCCTTACCATTTCAAACAGGGGGGGGGGGCGGGATCTGGGGGTCCCCTTGTTAAAGGGGGCTTCCAGTATCTGATAAGCCCCCCGCCCGCAGACCTCCACAACCACCAGCCACGGTTGTGGGGATGAGGCCCTTGTCCTCATCAACATGGGGACAAGGTGCTTTGAGGGGTCACAGACCCCCAAAGCATCCTCCCAATGTTGAGGGCATGTGGCCTGGTACGGTTCAGGAGGGAGGGGGGCCGCTCTCTCGTCCCCCCCTCTTTTCCTGTGGCCTGCCAGGTTGCGTGCTCGGATAAAGGGTCTGGTATGGATTTTTAGGGGGACCCCCACGTCAATTTTTTTTACATTTGAGGCAGGGTTCCCCTTAATATCCATACCAGACCTGAAGGGCCTGGTAATTGAATTTGGGGGACCCCCACGCTTTTTTATTTATTTATTTATTTATTTATTTTTATCAATGACCTTCAATGAGTGTTCTCTGTATTACGGAGCCGACAATTCATAATAGCTGCGAGTGATATTAAAGGACTTTTTTTCCTGCATAAATGACACTTTGTGCAGGGACAGTTCTAAGCACCAGAAACATGAGCCCCTTCACAGGCATACTATAGACAACCCCCCCTACGAAATTTAAAGGAATATTACACTTTTATTGTTTCACTTTAATCATTATTAAAATCACTGCTCCTGAAAAAACGGCCGTTTTTAAAACTTTTTTTTGCATTGATACATGTCCCCTGGGGCAGGACCCGGGTCCCCAAACACTTTTTAGGACAGTAACTTGCAAATTAGTCTTTAAAATTAGCACTTTAGATTTTGAATGTTGGAGTCTCATAGACTTTAACAGGGGTTCTAAAGTATGCTATATACTAGCTCCGTCGAATCTTCTTTATACATTCGACAGACACCATAAGCCTTCAAAGACAGATTCGACCGTAATTCATGTGGATTTTCGGACGAATGCAATTTTTGAACGAAAAACAAAATAAATAAAAACGAATTTCGGGAGTAACTAAATAAATTAAGTTTTCGGACGAAAACGAAATTCCGAAACGAAATATTTTACTCTGCACATGTCTACTCGGTACTGGCTCCCACTGGCCTTTTAAGAGATTGTTAAGGATGGGAGGCAGAGACAGAGTTCCTGGTCATGTGACCACTATGAATGGTGGTTACAGTGGTTTCCAGCCCGGCCCACTGGCTCCTGATCATGATGACCTGGAATTGTCAGTGTCAGCTTGGTCACTGTGTTGAGAGCTCACCTTTAGCACAGAACAGTGAAGCTGGCTGATGTATACAGTATAGGCATAAAGACAATGGTAAGACCCACTATTGTTTGACTGCATATGTATGTTACGTCAGTGGGAAGGGATTGACGAGTATAAAAAGACAAATGTTTATTTTTCTGTTTTGTTTAAAATGGAGTAGGGAAGGTTTAGAACCTGTGTCAGATTTTATTTTTGTCCCTCCTGAGGTGACTCACACTATTTATTTGTCCTTGTGACCATTAGAATATAAGTTAAATCTTCCAATGGGGACACTCATGGAGGAGCTCATCTATGAGGAAAGATTAGAGGAACTGAATGTATTCTCTCTTGAGAAGAGGAGATTAAGGGGGGATATGTCAACATGTATAAATACATAAGTGGTCCATATAGTGAACTTGGTGTTGAATTATTCATAAGGATGTCTATATAGGATTGTAAATTATTTTTTCTTTCCCTTTTATTGGTTGAACTAGATGGACGTGTGTCTTTTTTCAACCAGACTAACCATGTAACTACGGAGGGGAAAATAATTATTTGATCCCCTGCAGATTTTGTAAGTTTGCCCACTTCCAAATAAATTAAGGGTCTATAATTTTTATCATACTTGTATTTTAAATGATAGAGACAGAATATCAACCAAAAATCCAGAAAAATACAAAAAACAAATGCTATAAATCAAGTTGCAATTTAGTGAGTAAAATAAGTATTTGATCCCCAAGCAAAACATGACTTAGTACTTGGTGGAAAAACCCTTGCTGGCAAGCACAGAGGTAAGATATTTCTTGTAGTTGGTGACCAGTGCTGCACACATCTCAGGAGGGATTTTGGTCCACTCTTCTTTACAGATCTTCTCTAAGTTCCTAAAGCATAACTTCACTTTTGTTGAGGAAAAAAAAAATTCCTTCTGGGTGATCTATGTACATTGCAAGGATTATAACAACCTTTGTTGCTGATTCCCACTTTTTGTTATTCTGAAGAAATCACTGTTTGTTCCTTTGTGCTGAGTGTGTCTAATGGGAGGAGTTCTGTAATTATCAATTAGCTGTGCAGCTGCTGGGCCTGCATCCCTTTAGATGTGTTTTTATTGAGAGTATCTCCCCAAAAATTTAATTTTTGTTCCAGAGGATGCCTAAAATCTGACTTGTATCTTAGGCAGACTTCTGGGAAAATCAGTGAGCCAATCACACAAGCAGAAAATTATGCTTCTGGGGAGTGAAAGAGCAATATGTTCATCGATATTCTGGGTAGTCAGCAGAATCGTATCCACATGCTGACAAATACATTCTGGCCTTGAGAACTTTGATAATATTTTTGCTATAGATTAATGAACTACACCATCAACAATGCCTAGACCAGGTATTACCCGAGTGAACGAATAAGTCTCTTTTCGGAATGTAAACACGAGTTTGTATTGACAACTTTTAGGTAAAGGGATGGAAAAATGCTACAAACTATGTGGCCTCAGTTGGGCCTGAGGCCAGATTTCCTGATCAATCAACCCTGATGGCACTTGAAGCTGGCCATCCTGGCTTGCCCCCCCCCCAAAGCGCCCACAAAGTCAGACAAAAATATCTGGAGTACTTTGCAGGTAGGGGGCCATTGATATGCCATAAAATGAGTGAAACATTTTTAAAATACATTTTTATTTTAAAATGAACTAATATTTCATTTGATTTACTGCTTGTGTTTCTTTTAGCTGTCTCCTAGGTTCTACAATTGGCTTTTCTTTTTGGCCATTTTCTTCAATAATGCAAATGTAATTTATTTGATACATGAGGTGACAATCTCTTCTTCAGCTAACTATTATGATGTGGATCTGCTACACAAACACATTGTTTTTGTTGTTAATGTATATAATGCCTTAATGCTAAAAAATATTCATCTTTTTCAGCACCATGAATGAATTGTTTTAAAGTCCCTAAAATGGCCTGATTGGGGCCAATTTTAGAGCACTGTGGGGGTTATTACTCCAAAAACTGGTATTGAGCATTGAAATAAGAAGCCACACATTGTTGAGTATAAAACATTTTACTCCGTGCACATTCACATTAGAAAAGGGTTTTTGAACAAACCAACATCTTTGGTGTATAACATTTTTTGGTTAAACAGGCATGTTAAACAGACAACCACCATTTTCCAACTGATCGCACCAAAGTCGCATATATATCAGCTCTCTCCTCTCTGATGATGCTCTAGCTTGGGACTCTCCACTCTGGAAATCACACGATTCTATCACCTCTAACCTCCAGCTCTTTTTGGATGCATCTTTGGCTGCTGGGGCCCTCTTTTGACTATGCAGTTCAATTCCGTACGCTGGCCGCTGAACTCAAATGGAATAATGAGGCCCTTACTGCTACCTTTTGGCAAGGCCGATCTGACTGTGTCAAGGATGAACTCGCTGGACGCACCATTCCTACCACATTGGATGACTTAATCGCATTGAGCATTCAAATAGACATTCGCTTCCAGGAGCGGGCCCTGAAGAAATCCAGATCCAGTCACCCCCCTGATGGCCGACCAGCACAGATAGTCCAAAGACTTGTGCAATCCTCTCCATTTTCAACCTCTCACGCGTTGGAAGAACCTAATTCAGCTTGGGCTAACCTGCCTCACTCCCAAGGAACATGCCTGATGCATGGAATTGGGTTTGTGCCTTTACTGTGGTGATAAAGTACATCGTTTGAACTCCTGTCCAGTCCGTCTGGGAAACTCCAGGGTCTAGGTCACTCGGAGGGAGTTGATCTAGACCAATCCGTTAATTTTGTCCGCTTTCCTCGTTTCACCCTTCCCGTGGCTATCCATTGGGCTCAAAATGGCAACTCTCTGCATACGTGGACCCGGGAATTATGGATGCTGCGGGAATTTCATTGAACAATCTTTAGCTTCCAAGTTGGGCATCGCCTTTGTTGCCTTGGCTATACCCTTTCCGTGACCACAGTTGATGGCTCCTTCTTGTCTATGAGTCTCATCCGGTTTAAAACCCCTCCTATTGAGTTATGCATTAGGGTTTTGCATGGTGAGGAAATCTCTTTCCTAATTCTGCCTAAATTCTCCAATCCCATCATCCTGGGCCTTCCATGGTTGCAGAAACACTCCCCGCATCTTGACTGGAATTCTGGACAAGTATTGGCTTGGGATCCTCCATGTTAGCAACAATATATTTCCAAGGTGCTACCTCCTTCCTTTCCTCTTGCTGAGACCTCCACAACTCCCATCTTGCCTGCCCAATATCAGTCCTTCCGAGATGTTTTCTGCAGAAATTCTGCTGATTTCCTTCCTCCTCACAGAGACTTTGACTGCTCCATTGATCTTTTACCTGGGACCTCTCTTCCCAGAGGCCGAGTCTACCCTCTATCTATCCCCAAGACACAAGCCATGTCTGAATACATTCGGGAAAACCTGCAAAAGGGTTTCATCAGGAAATCTAGCTCACCTGCCGGAGCCGGTTCTTCTTTGTAGCGAAAAAAGATGGTTCACTCCGTCCATGCATCGACTACAGGGGTCTTAACGCCATCACCGTGAAGAACCGATACCCTCTTCCTTTCATTTCAGAACTCTTTGGCAGACTGCAAGGATCTTGTGTTTTTACTAAACTGGATCTTAGAGGGGCCTACAATTTAATAATAATCCAGGAAGGTAATGAATGGATGACCGCTTTTAACACCAGGGACGGACATTATGAGTATCTTATGATGCCCTTTGGGTTATGCAATGCCCCAGCGGTCTTCCAAAATTTTGTTAATGAGATCTTTTGTGACCTTCCGTGTATCTGTGTTATTGTATATCTAGTTGACATTCTTATTTTCTCACCAGACTTACTTACCCATCATCTTCATGTGAAAGCTGTGCTACAGCGTCTACAGGACAATTGTCTATATGCATATTGGAGAAATGTATATTTGAACAAACACAAGTTCCATTTCTGGGCTACATAATCTCGTCACAAGGCCTCCTCATGGTCTTAAAACCAACCAACACTTTTTGGGCTTCACCAATTACTATTGCCAATTCATTCGTAACTACTCCACCTTGGTGGCCCCTATTACATCTCTCACCTCAAAGGTGTCAATGCTCGGCTCTGGTCCCCTGAAGCCATTGATGCTTTCCTCAAACACAAGGCAGCCTTCCTCTCCCCCCCAATTCTTCTGCGTCCGGACATTACTAAACCCTTTTCTTTGGAGGTAGATGCCTCTTCAGTAGGAGTCTGTGCCATCCTACTCCAAGCTCAGCAGGGCAAGTCTCAGCCTTGCAGATTATTTTCCAAGAAGTTTTCTGATGCAGAGAACGACACCATTGGGGACAGTGAGCTACTCGCTATTAAACTAACTCTTCAAGAATGGTGGCATCTTCTAGAGGGTTCTCCCCATTCTATTACCATCTATGCTGATCATAAAAATCTGCAGTATTTACAATTCACAAAATGCTTGAACCCATGTCAAGCTCACTGGGCCCTCTTTTTCGCCTGCTTCAATTTTAACATTACTTTTCGTCCAGGTGCCAAAAACCTTTCGAGCCGATGCCTTGTCCAGGTCATTTGATGTCAATGATTCTGAGAATCACCTAGATCCTGGTCCCATCATTCTTTCGCATCGTATTCTAGCCACTACTCAGCTCCAGTCTACGCAGCCTCCTCCAGGTAAAACTTTTGTAGTTCCCACACTTCATCCCAAACTCCTTGCTTGGGCACCTGACTCCAAGTTCTGTGGACATCCTGGCATACCTCATACTTGTGATCTTCTTCAGCATTGTTATTGGTGGCCTTCTCTTCGTAAGGATGTCAAGGAATACGTTCAAGATTGTACGGTTTGTGTACTATCCAAATCTTCCACGTCTGCTCCTGCTGGGTTTCTTTTGCCCTTACTAGTGCCCGCTATACCTTGGCCTTGTATTTCCATGGATTTTATCTCAGATCTGCCTCCCTCAACAGGTTCTACAGTCATCTGGGTAGTGGTGGATCGGTTCTCCAAAATGTGTCACTTGATTCCTCTCCCAGGCCTACCTTCTGCTCCCAGTCTTGCCACAACTTTTATTAAAGAGATCTTTCATCTTCATGGGGTGCCCTCACATATCATCTCTGACAGAGGAGTTCAATTTACTGATCAGTTTTGGAGAGCCTTGGCCAGCTCCTTTGGGATTAAATTGGATTTTTCATCTGCCTTTCATCCCCAGTCCAATGAGAAAACAGAACGTGTCAATCAAAATGTAGAATGTTTTCTCTGTACCTTCATCTCAGCCCACCAAGATGACTGGGTGGAAGGAGTTTGCCCTGGGTAGAGTTTGCCTTAAACCATCACTCCAATGCCAGTTCTGGAAAATCTCCTTTCTTCACTGTTTACAAGCAGCATCCATCTGTTCCCTTTCCTGTTCATATTTCTCCTCTTGTCCCAGCAGTAGCTGAGACCCAAAGGTCCTTCAACACAATCTGGAAAAAGTCTCTGGGAATCTTCATCTAGCTGCTTCCAGGCATAAAACGGCAGCAGATCGTCATCGCCGTCCGGCTCCTAAGTTCCTGCCTGGCCACAGAGTTTGGCTCTCTGCCAAGCACATCCGACTCCGGGCGCCCTCAATGAAATTTGCCCCTCGCTTCATTGATCCATTTCCTATTCTCCATCAGATCAGTCCAGGTGCTTTCAAGCTCCCTCTGCCCTCTTATCTCAGGATACCCAATGCTTTCCATGTCTCCCTGCTCATGCCACTGGTCCTCACTTGCTTCTCTCGCCCTTCTTCTCACCCCACTCCTGTGGCTGATACCTCGGATCAGTATGAGATTAAAGAAATATTGGACTCCAAGTACTTCTGGGGGAGGCTACTCTATCTCATTAATTGGAAGGGCTATGGTCTGGAGGAGAGGTATTGGGTTCCTTCCACCAATGTCTCAGCCCCATGTTTGGTGACCAGATTCCATCTGAAATTTTCCTCCAAGACAGCCCCCAGACGTGTAGGGGTACTTCGTACGAGGGCGGGGTACTGTCACAGATCAGCTGCGGAGCTGATCTGTGTCTCACCTTTACTGCTGTAGGTCAGCTGGCACCTGTTGTTCCACTAGCTGGTGTTCAGCTCTGTGCACTCTGCAGCTATGGCTGCCGCCACCCTTCACCTGTTGCCTAATTTTATGTATCCTTCCTGCTACTTCCTGTTCAGCCCCTCATGTGCTTCTCTATTTAAATCCCTTTCAAACCAGCTACTGGTTGCTTGAGCAACATTTGTTTCTGAGCTCCCTTCGTGTAACCTGTTTTACCTGACCTCTCGTGAACTGATCTCTTGTGTACCGACCCAGCTTGTTTTGATTACGTTGTCTGCAGCATGACCCGGACCCTGGCTCTCCTTTTCTTCATCCATCCATCCATCCTTGTCTAACAGTGTCTTCTGGTACTTCCCTAGCGAGCAGGGTTAACCCAGGGGTCGTGACCTGGGGTCAGCACGCAGCTAAGCTCAAACCCTCATGAGGGGGTCCCTGGTGAATACCAGATGGCCCTTAGACTTAACGCCCTGGGGGATCCTGTGTCACCTGCTCGCCTGTAGGCTAACTGTAAGTAGTACTGTGACACCCACCTTCGTTTTTTTTTTTTCCTTTGGGAATCAAGAACACCCTTTCTTTTTTATTAAGTACATGTGAATTGAAACCCTTTAAAACAATCTGTTCTAATGCTGTCTTATATCCCGCACCAGGATTACACGGTAAAGGTGTATAAGTGTCCCTATCAGTGACCCAACTCCTCCAAATCCTTCAATGTCAAATCCCTAATCTTAATGAGCATATCAATAATATTCGCAGGGGTTTCACTAAACATTTTGTGTCTAAACATTATTTAACTACACATAATCGAGACCCAAGGAACACTATTTTCCTGGGCATTGATAAATATAAGCCCCATTGAAGGGGGAGTTGTCTGGTGATAAACATCTCTAAGCTAGAAATGTCCTTGGTACATAGAATCAAATGCTATACTCCATATGGGCTTAACATTGATGTGGATGTTAATTCCTTTATAGATAATTCATAGTCTGCTAATGTGTGGTGGTATTTTGTGGGTACGAGCAATATAGGCTATATTGTTAATTATGTTATTAATTTATATTGTTAACTCAATGTGAGCCCCGTCTCGCCAGGCCTTATCACCTAGTTGGTAGGCATATGTCATTTTTTATGCATGATTTTATTTTTAGGGTGCTAAGTTATTTGCATCAGACGATGTTGTGTATATGATGCTGTATGTGGTGTATATTTAGAGACCATGGCTGGTAATTTATTGCCCAATACGGGTTATAAGATAAGATGGGTGCGATACTTGCAGTGAGACTAGTGGGCTCTAAGTAAAATTAGGTTTGCACTCAATTTGCTCCCCTTTTATTACCATGGTTTACATTTTTAGCATTTTGTATTATTATTCTTTTAAAATTATTTTTTATTTATTTTTAGTTGTTATAGGGATTTTTATTTTTGCCCTTACTTAATATTGGGGTCAATACATGCTATTTAATAAACTTTCCCACAATTAAGATGGCCCCCGAGTGTTGTGGCGCGGGACTCAGAGCGAGGCTTGATGTTTTTGTTGTTATTTAATGCGGAGCGTCAGGACTCCGCCCGTGGCCCAAGGCGATGTCCTCTATGTGACGTGCTGACATCACCGCGTGTTGTCTCACTCTGTACTGCACGGGCGAGCTGATTGTTTGAGCTGGCCGGCTGTTATTTTTACGCTTTTTAAGCATTTTAAACACATTGATTGCTATATTTTGTCCTATTTATACAATAAAACCCTCTGATTTTACCAATGTTGGTCCCTTCAGATTTTTTTTCCTTTTTCATGGCCCGGGATTTCTGATCACTTCATTTGCATACATACACTCATTGGATCGAGCGGCACATTACTGACTGAGCAGCGATATAAAGGGGGACCTTTTTCACTGTTGATCATTTCCTGGAGGTGGACGTAGGATCCAATATTCCCTGTTTAGGGTGCCATATCCCAGGATTATGCAATATCCTTATCGGGAGATATGTCTTATGTGTCGGCCATCTGGTAAGCCTAAAATCTAGCTGGTGGTGGATACACAATACAATAAAGCATATGAAGAATTGACACCAGGTGTCTTCTATCTGCACATTTTGTTTATTCCAAGGAATGGACATTCTAATTTCTCACATTTAATTTTTATGTTTGTAACACACTTGTTTCAGATTTGTATATGGAATTTCCTTAATTACTCCATCACTGGGATTTGGGGGTGTACTGTTTATATTCTTTATACCGTATATATATACATGGTTTATTTTTCATTATACACATATGGCTATATGTTAGTTTTTAGCGCAGCTCCATTTGTTTTGATTGTCTGTTAGTGTTGTATATCACTTTGAGTTGCAGCAATTAGAGGTGTATAGCGTGGTTTTTCTTTACGCATAATTTATACAATGTATATTATGATTAATTATGAAACCAAATATATTTTTGCAAGCTTGCCATATATAATATAACTCCTATAAGTGCCAAATTATGAATTTGGAATAATAATCTAATAGGCTTCTGGTAGTATAGCAGACATAATTTTGAAAGTGTAGTTTGGTAGAAACAATTCTGGGATTCCACGCAATTTAACATTACGGTGGGACCCATCTTTGAAGTCTTCCAGCTTGGTCTTGATCCATGAGTGGTCATCCCTAGTTTCCTCATAGCCAGCTACCAGGTTGTTTAGGATCTAATTTCATTCCTCCATTTTGTTTTCAATATAATTGACCCTATCCCTCATATCATGCAGGTGGTGAATATATGTATGAGAGAGGAGAAGTCAGCAAAAAGGGAGGACTACAAAGAAAAAACATGTCCTTCATGGTAGTGTCTAGGACTAGCTGTCCAGAGGGAGGGAAGGATACTATAGAGGATTGTATTAAAGAGTTAGTTTGTCGCTGTGTCCATTCTCATGTGGGCCTTTGCAGGGCTTTCTGTCACTGGGCGTAAGGAAGCAGAGGGATCTGGCGACAAGGGAGCCATAGTGTCACTTATATCTCCCTGTGTTTCATCAGGGAGATCTATGTAGGAGGCCGAGGTGCGGGATGCTAAGGCTGTGGTGCCATCTTGGCTGAGATCTCTTGGTGGTGCAGGCCACAGATAAAAAGCTGTGAGCTTTTATAGTCAGTGCTTCTCTTTCCTTTTACTGGACATGATGGCAGCAGGTTGTCTGGAGGGTGGGGAGGCAAATGAGCAGGGTATGAGGTCCAGGTTAGGGATGAGCCGAACACCCCCCGGTTCGGTTCGCACCAGAACTTGCGAACGACCCCCGCGTTCGGCACGAACGTTAGAACCCCATTGAAGTCTATGGGACTCGAACGTTCGAATTGGAAAGTGCTAATTTTAACGGCTAATATGCAAGGTAGTGTGCTAAAAAGGGTTTGGCGATCTGCCTCCTGTCTCAGGGGACATGGGTCACTGCAAAAAAAAGTTTTAAAAACTACCGTTTTGGCGGGAGCACTGATTTTAATGACGATTAAAGTGAAAAAAAAAAAGTGAAATATTCCTTTAAATATGGTGCCTGGGGGGTGTCTATAGTATGCCTGTGAAGTGCCACGTGTTTCCCGTGTTTAGAACAGTCCCTGCACAAAATGACATTAAACGGAAATAACACCATTTAAAACTGCTTGCGGTTTTAATGTTATATCTGGTTCCTGCAATATGGTTGAAAATCATTCAGAAAAATGGCATGGGTATCCCTCCCTGCCCATTACCAGCCTATTTGGGTCTTGTACGCATATTAAGGGGAACCCCGTACCCATATTAAAAAAAGGAAATGCGTGTGGCCCCCAGGCCCTATATACTCAGAACAGCAGTATACAGGCGGTGCAAACAAGACAGGGACTGTGTAGGTTTGTTGTGTTAAGTTGAATCTGTTTGTAATTTTCAACTGGTACATTTTTAAAGTGTAGCTCCAGTCAAAAAAACTATTTTTAAGCTTTTTGGAAAACATAGGGAAGGATTATCACCCCTGTATAATTTGTTTTGTCGTCCATCTTTTTTCATCTCACTTGCTGTTGTCTCCTTCCATTTGCAAGTAGGAGATGTTTGTAAATTGGATGTTTGAAAGTAGGGGCCTGCCCTATATGCTCTGCAGAAATGGCGGAACAAGGTGTTGGTTTTGCAACAACATTGTAAGCCTTCAAAGTGACTTTTGGTGGCCGCTGGAGCACCCTGCTGTGAACGATTATATCAAGAATTGTAATTACATGCCATTGTTGATCAGTGGTAGAAAAATTGACCTTTGGTGGTTGTGGTGCTGGTGCCACAACACTATAAGTCCTCACAGTTACTCTGGGTGGGCACAGGAAGGGGCCCTCCTGTGAAATATTATATCAAGAATTGTAATTACA
Source organism: Lithobates pipiens (assembly GCF_037356315.1). NCBI lineage: Eukaryota > Metazoa > Chordata > Amphibia > Anura > Ranidae > Lithobates > Lithobates pipiens. Next base: position 180,176,402 of record NW_027507758.1, read on the forward strand.
TGTCCCTGTTAAACAGGGGCCGAAAAATTGGGCCTTAGGCACTGGTGCCATCACACTGCAACCTCTGCCATACACTCTAGTTTTTTTGCTGGAATTAGCCCTGCTGCAAAGCATTGCATCAACAATTGTACTTAAACGCCCCTGTTAAACAGGGGCAGAAAAATTGGGCCTTAGGCACTGGTGCCATCACACTGCAACCTCTGCCATACACTCTAGTTTTATTGCAGGAATTAGCCCTGCTGCAAAGCATTGCATCAAAAATTGTACTTAAACGCCCCTGTTAAACAGGGGCAGAAAAATTGGGCCTTAGGCACTGGTGCCATCACACTGCAACCTCTGCCATACACTCTAGTTTTTTTGCTGGAATTAGCCCTGCTGCAAAGCATTGCATCAACAATTGTACTTAAACGCCCCTGTTAAACAGGGGCAGAAAAATTGGGCCTTAGGCACTGGTGCCATCACACTGCAACCTCTGCCATACACTCTAGTTTTATTGCAGGAATTAGCCCTGCTGCAAAGCATTGCATCAAAAATTGTACTTAAACGCCCCTGTTAAACAGGGGCAGAAAAATTGGGCCTTAGGCACTGGTGCCATCACACTGCAACCTCTGCCATACACTCTAGTTTTATTGCAGGAATTAGCCCTGCTGCAAAGCATTGCATCAAAAATTGTACTTAAGCGCCCCTGTTAAACAGGGGCAGAAAAATTGGGCCTCAGGTACTGGTGCCATCACACTGCAACCTCTGCCATACACTCTAGTTTTATTGCAGGAATTAGCCCTGCTGCAAAGCATTGCATCAAAAATTGTACTTAAACGCCCCTGTTAAACAGGGGCAGAAAAATTGGGCCTTAGGCACTGGTGCCATCACACTGCAACCTCTGCCATACACTCTAGTTTTTTTGCTGGAATTAGCCCTGCTGCAAAGCATTGCATCAACAATTGTACTTAAACGCCCCTGTTAAACAGGGGCAGAAAAATTGGGCCTTAGGCACTGGTGCCATCACACTGCAACCTCTGCCATACACTCTAGTTTTATTGCAGGAATTAGCCCTGCTGCAAAGCATTGCATCAAAAATTGTACTTAAACGCCCCTGTTAAACAGGGGCAGAAAAATTGGGCCTTAGGCACTGGTGCCATCACACTGCAACCTCTGCCATACACTCTAGTTTTATTGCAGGAATTAGCCCTGCTGCAAAGCATTGCATCAAAAATTGTACTTAAGCGCCCCTGTTAAACAGGGGCAGAAAAATTGGGCCTCAGGCACTGGTGCCATCACACTGCAACCTCTGCCATACACTCTAGTTTTATTGCAGGAATTAGCCCTGCTGCAAAGCATTGCATCAAAAATTGTACTTAAACGCCCCTGTTAAACAGGGGCAGAAAAATTGGGCCTCAGGCACTGGTGCCATCACACTGCAACCTCTGCCATACACTCTAGTTTTATTGCAGGAATTAGCCCTGCTGCAAAGCATTGCATCAAAAATTGTACTTAAACGCCCCTGTTGAACAGGGGCAGAAAAATTGGGCCTTAGGCACTGGTGCCATCACACTGCAACCTCTGCCATACACTCTAGTTTTTTTGCAGGAATTAGCCCTGCTGCAAAGCATTGCATCAAAAATTGTACTTAAACGCCCCTGTTAAACAGGGGCAGAAAAATTGGGCTGCTGGCATCACCCAGAACCAAAAATGTTCTTCCAACATATCAGCGGAGGAGGAAGAGGATAGACAATCAACATAACAGGACAGTCACTCAGCATCAGCATAGGCAGTCTTGAAGGGATGTGGTATTTCAAAAAAAATTATTCGGTTACATCAGCTTCAGGTGCTTGGTAGCTGTGGGTGATCCAAGACTGATTCATCTTGATGAAGGTCAGTCGATCAACTGATTCGGTGGACAGGCGCACCCTGTGATCGGTAACGAAGCCACCAGCAGCACTGAAGGTGCGTTCCGAAAGAACGCTGGATGCAGGACAGGCCAGTAGCTCAATTGCATACTGTGCAAGCTCTGGCCAGTGATCCATCCTCAAGACCCAGTAAGCCAGAGGATTTTCAGTGGGAAAGGTGTCCAAGTCTGACCTTGCCCCTAGGTATTCCTGCACCATGTAAATTAGACGCTGGCGATGGGTGCTGGAACCAATCATACCTTGGGGCTGCGGACTAAAAAATTGTCTGAACGCATCAGTCAGACGGCCACCTTCTCCACCGCTCCTTCTGACTGATGCCTCAGCAACACGTTGTCCAGGACCAGGAGTTTGTGATCTCCCAGTCTCTGGGAACGCGTTGCACAGAGCTTTCTGCAAGGCCTCCCGGAGATGTCTCATCCTCTGCTCCCTCTGCGATGGCAAGATAAGGTCGGCAACCTTACCCTTGTACCGTGGATCAAGGAGAGTGGCCAGCCAGTAATGGTCCCTCTCCTTGATCCGAAGAATACGAGGATCCTTCCGCAGGCTTTGCAGGATCAGGGAGGCCATGCAGCGTAGGTTAGCTGAGGCATTCGGTCCGGAGTCCTCTGGGTCACTAAGGACAACATGATCCGCAGCTACCTCCTCCCAGCCACGTACAAGTCCACGTGTTTCTTGGGACTGTAAATCATCCCTATAAGACTGCTGCTGCTGATGCTGAGTGCCAGCCTCCACCTCCATGCTGACACAATCATCCTCCTCCTCCTCTTCCTCCTCCTCACCCTCTTCCTGTGTGATGGGTGGCACAGCAGGAACACTGTCTGGATAAAGGGGGCCTTGAGAGGCAAGGAAGTCCTCCTCTTCCTGCCTCTGTTCTGCCTCAAGTGCCCTGTCCATTATTCCACGCAGCGTATGCTCCAAGAGGTGGACAAGAGGTATAGTGTCACTGATGCATGCACTGTCACTGCTCACCATCCTTGTGGCCTCCTCAAACGGTGACAGGACAGTGCATGCATCCCTGATCATGCCCCACTGGCGTGGTGAGAAAAAACCAAGCTCTCCTGACCCTGTCCTGGTGCCGTAGTCGCACAGGTACTCATTGATGGCCCTCTGCTGCGTGTGCAGCCGCTGCAGCATGGCCAATGTTGAGTTCCATCTGGTGGGCATGTCACATATAAGGCGGTTCTTGGGCAGGTTCAACTCCTTTTGGAGCTCAGCCAGCCGAGCACAGGCATTAAATGATCGGCGGAAATGCACACAGACTCTCCTGGCCTGTTTCAGGACATCCTGTAAGCCAGGGTACCTGCCCAAGAACCGCTGCACCACCAGGTTAAGGACGTGAGCTACACAGGGCACATGGGTCAGTTGTCCCTGTCGGAGGGCGGAGAGGAGGTTGGTGCCATTGTCGCAAACCACCATTCCTGGCTTAAGCTGGCGTGGCGTCAACCACCTCTCGGCCTGCCCCTGCAGAGCTGATAAAACATCCGCCCCAGTGTGGCTCCTGTCCCCCAAACAAACCAGCGCAAGCACGGCATGGCATCGTTTTGCCTGCGTACTTGCGTAGCCCCTGCAATGCCTACGGAGCACCGCTGGTTCTGAGGACAGAGCACTGGAAGAGGCTGTGGAGGAAGAAGAAGAGGAGGGGGTGGAGGAGAGAGGTGTGTCACAACCAATAGTAGCATTTTGGAGGCGTGGTGGCGGAACAACCTCCAATACTACTGCACCTTGTCCTGCATCCTTCCCAGCAGCCAGAAGAGTGACCCAATGGGCCGTGAAAGACAGGTAACGTCCCTGTCCATGCCTGCTGGACCATGAGTCAGCGGTAATATGCACCTTACCGCTGACCGCCCTGTCCAGCGAGGCAAGGACATTGCCTTCCACATGCCGGTAGAGAGCCGGAATTGCCTTCCGTGAGAAAAAGTGGCGTTTGGGGACCTGCCACTGAGGAACCGCACATTGTACAAACTCACGGAAGGGGGCCGAATCTACCAACTGAAAAGGCAGCAGTTGAAGTGCTAGCAATTTAGCCAAGCTAGCATTCAACCGCTGGGCATGTGGATGGCTGGGAGTAAATTTCTTCCGCCGGTCCAGCAGCTGGGGCAGGGACATTTGTCTGCTATAATCGGACGTGGATGTACCACTAGCAGAGTTCCCGGAAGCACTTGGCTGTGACACACCTAATTCTACACCTTCATTCCTCTCAGAGCAGGTTTCAGAGAGGACTGAAGGTCTAGTGGGGTTGGAGATGCCAGCTGATGAGGAGCAAGAAGAGGTCCGCTTTGTTCTTTGGTGTGGGTCTTTGAGGTATGCTTGCCAACGAGCTGCATGGCAGGTCAACATATGTCTGGTCAAGCATGTGGTGCCCAAGCGGCTGATGTTTTGGCCACGTGAGATACGCTTGAGACATATGTTGCAAATAGCAGCGGTGCGATCTGATGCACTCGTCTCAAAAAAGGCCCACACCAAAGAACTTTTAGAATAACGCGCAGAGGAAGCGCTCTGCGCAGAGGAAGCGCTCTGCGCAGGCGGAGCTCTGCGGTGTGATTCAGTCGGTGTGCTGCCCCTAAGCTGGCCCCCGGAGGGCATCCTGCCTCGTTGGACATGTGCCTCCTCCTCCTCCTCCTCCTCCTCCTCCTCCCTCCTTCCAGGCACCCACGTGGAGTCAGTGCCCTCATCATCCCCTCCCTCTTCATCGCTGTAGCAAACCTGGCAGTATGCTGCAGCTTGTGGAACATTACTGCCAGATTGCTGTCCTTCTTGAGCATCCCCTCTCTCTGTGCTCACGCTACTGCCTTCCTCTAGCTGAGTGTCATCATCAGAGCCCACCAAACACTGGGCATCCTCCTGGAGCATGTACCCAACACTGTGCTCAAAGAGTTCAGGAGACTCCTCAGGAGGACGGGGTGGGTCTAGGGAAGGAGTCACTGATGATGACATTGAGAGGAGGGACGACGATGTGTTGGCAGCTGCTTTTCTACTACCCTGAGACTGGGTGAGAGAGGATGAGGAGGATGAAGAGGGCTTGGTCATCCACTCTACCAAGTCGTTGGCATGTTGCGGTTCAACATGTCCAGCTGCAGAAAAGAAGGACAAGCATGTCCCATGGCCACGTGCTGATGACAATGCACCGCGTCCCCGACCAGCACTGTTGTCTCTAGACACAGAGCCTGCTTGCCCTCTTTTATCGGCTCGCGCCTGTCTGCCTCTCCTTGCTGGCCTTCCAGACATGGTAATGGCCTGAAGGGAGTTGGGTAAAACAGTAGTTGGGTAGTTTATATTGTGCTGGAGGCACACAACACCCACTAACTCCTGCAGATGCCTTTTTTATAGAACAGCAGAGTTAAAGGGGTATATACAGATGTATACTGTGCTGTGCTGGAGGCACAGACAACTTCCAATAACTCCAGCAGATGCCAATCGGGCCCAAATACAGAACAGCTATGTAGGTGGATAATAGCGGTATGTACTGGGTACAGAGCAGGCACACAGCACGCACTATCTCCTGAGTGACACTGCTGACTGCAAGCTCTATTGTTAAAGATGGACCACTAGCTATATAGGTGAGGTGAATATCACGGTGTATACTGCGGTCAGGGCACGCAGACAATAACAAGAAAACAGCAGAGTTAAAGGGGTATATACAGATGTATACTGTGCTGTGCTGGAGGCACAGACAACTTCCAATAACTCCAGCAAATGCCAATCGGGCCCAAATACAGAACAGCTATGTAGGTGGATAATAGCGGTATGTACTGGGTACAGAGCAGGCACACAGCACGCACTATCTCCTGAGTGACACTGCTGACTGCAAGCTCTATTGTTAAAGATGGACCACTAGCTATATAGGTGAGGTGAATATCACGGTGTATACTGCGGTCAGGGCACGCAGACAATAACAAGAAAACAGCAGAGTTAAAGGGGTATATACAGATGTATACTGTGCTGTGCTGGAGGCACAGACAACTTCCAATAACTCCAGCAAATGCCAATCGGGCTCAAATACAGAACAGCTATGTAGGTGGATAATAGCGGTATGTACTGGGTACAGAGCAGGCACACAGCACGCACTATCTCCTGAGTGACACTGCTGACTGCAAGCTCTATTGTTAAAGATGGACCACTAGCTATATAGGTGAGGTGAATATCACGGTGTATACTGCGGTCAGGGCACGCAGACAATAACAAGAAAACAGCAGAGTTAAAGGGGTATATACAGATGTATACTGTGCTGTGCTGGAGGCACAGACAACTTCCAATAACTCCAGCAAATGCCAATCGGGCTCAAATAGAGAACAGCTATGTAGGTGTATATAGTGGTATGTACTGGGTACAGAGCACGCAGACAGCACGCACTAACACTACTGACTGCAAGCTCTATTATTAAAGCTAGATCACTAGCTATATAGGTGAGGTGAATATAGTGGTGTATACTGCGGTCAGGGCACAGACAGTAACCACTACACAAGAGCAAAATAGTAAATCAGCCAAAAACGATTGGTGTGTAACTGTGTTGAAGGTACACAGAACACCCACTGCTTCAGATGCTAACAAACACTACACGAGGCCGCCTGAAAGGCAGCTTTATATAGTGTGGGGCGTGCACTACACAGTCTGAGCTATGATTGGCCACAGGCAGGATGCCTGTGGCCAACCATTGCTCTTCCCGCTACTGGCGCTGCGATTGGCCAAGCATGCGGGGTCACAGTGCATGCTTGGCCAATCGTGAGACAGCAATGCATTGCGCCATCGCAGTGCATTGTGGGCCACACGAATTTTGCCGCGAACGGCCCAAGCGTTCGGAATTCGGCGAACGCACGAACGACCAATGTTCGAGTCGAACATGCGTTCGACTCGAACACGAAGCTCATCCCTAGTCCAGGTGTTTGCCACTGTTGCTCCAAGTTTCTCTCCAGCTAACAGAGCTCTCAGGTTAGACATCCATGCTGAGCGTTCACAAGCCACGCCCCCCACAGCTTACTAAGTTTTATTTTTCAGCCAGTAAGTCTGTTGTTTTTAAACAGAACACACTCTCTTGAAGATGTAGACATTTGAAGGTTGAGACACACCATTTAACACTTACAGGGTTGCTTACAATGATCATCATTTATTAATGTATGTAAAACCTTTATCCCAAAAGAAAGTTTCTGCAACTGCCTTCAGAGATTGACACATTCCATGACGCTGAGGAAAGCCGTGGTTAACATATAAATGCCCGATGTGTTCATCTCTCTGGTGAGTGTGAACCCCGAAGGGGAGTATAATGCATGGACTCTGGTGGGAGGTGAACGTCTCTATCATAGCAGGACAACCATTTGTGTTTTCGGGGACTTCTCTCACCATCTGTCAACTGTATATTGCCAGTGTGTCACTAACACATGAAAGCTGATCATAATTTTATGACAGTAGTGCTTCTGTAATGATAACAAGCACCTGAGTTGGACTTGTGTACCTACCTTCTTATTACAATTTTACTGATGTTTTTACGCATTTGCATTTTAAGGGGCAGCTGATATATATGTTGTATGTAGTGTTAATATGCAACTGTTGCAACTTTGGAAATTCTATATTTTATGAAACCTGATATATATATATATATATATTTTTTTTTTTTCAAAGTTTTTATTGGATTTTATCATAGAATACAAAACAGAGGAAAACAGTATCCGTCATACTTCAGCACATAGTACAGGTACATAGTAATTTGTTTACGGATGACAGATTCAAAGGAAAAGCAAAGATGAATGTCGGAAATGCTTTAGAGAAGTAAGGGTAGAAGGGTTTCAGTTTGGGGCAAGACCACCATATATGTATTGTTGTGCCAGAGTGGCCACAATTTCTCCAGCAGGAGTCAGATGTGTTTGGGTAAATCTTTGCCAGTTTAGGTGGTGTAAGGTATCAGTTATGTAGGATTTTTTGTACCGTTTCCCAGTGAGTGATACATCGAGAGAATTTTAGCGGTCTTCTGAGAGCGCTGTGCCATTGCTGGTGGGTGAAGGTACATTTGAGTAGGTTCTCCCATTTTAGCATAGCAGTAGTCTTGGTGTCCGGTATTGGATCGGTAAGGAGCTTTTAGATAGAGATGGAATGTGGTAGGTCTTTTGTAGTTGCTGAAAGGGAAAGAGCAGAGAGTCGTAGTAGAGATCTCCAATAGTAGTGACTCCTTTATGTATCCAGTTTGAAATTGGGAGATCAGGTAGGAATGATTGTACAGCCTCGAGAGGTATGACATGAAGTAGCCGGTGGGGTATGCCATCGAGTTGTTGAAAGAGTGCTTGTGCATGTTTTAAGAGTTGCATTGACTGTGGAAAGATAGCTTTGCTGTTTGTGGTGTTGCAGGAGTAGTGCACTAAGGGTCAGTTTAGGTTGAGTTTCCAGGACTGTTGCTTTGATTTGAAACCTGATATTTTCATAGCCCTGAGATAGTGGAAGGAGGCCTAGGGTTTCACTGTATTTTGACAAATATTCTAACAGGTCAGATTTTCTAATAGTCTGTAAGTCAGCAGGGCCATGGACTTGCATACGATTTTGTGACCCCAGGGACAGATCTTTATTTGTTTGAGTTCATCATCTGTATAGTGCTAGTGCATTCCTAGATGTGAGTGGAAAAGTTGCTTGTGTTTTAAATACATTTTTGTTTTACAGTATTACACTATGCTAGTTCCAAAGGGGAAGGTGCTACTTGGCCTAATTGGAGGCCGCTATGAAAGGTGAGTGCATAGTGTGACTGGTGGAGGGTCCACTTGGTGTCAAGTCACTCATTTGCTAGTTTTCACTACTGGATTGTATGTGGATAGCAATTAGTTTACAAAAGATATACAGACTTTTCTTTGACTTTTTTTTTTTTACATATTAGGTGTTATATTTCTTTTTTCCACTAAAGGTCACTGGTTACACACACTATGTTTGTGTTGTTTGTAATATTATTAGGTGCCATATTCAACACTCCAACTAGGGGCACTATATATATTTTTTTTGATTATATGTTCATATTGTATAGTAAGTTTATCGTCTCTATAAGGAGGTAGCACTTCACATTTATTCTTTTTTATGCATTTCAATTCACTCTTGTGTTTAATTGTATGTTCTTGTAATTATATTAACTAATACATGCATAATAATATGAAACACTATTTGCATTATCTGCCAGGTAATTGACTTTATATATACTAAGTATCCTTATTAATCCTTATTAGCAAAGATTAGCCTTTTAAAAATTCTGTTAACGGAATAATAAAATGTAATGTATATTTTAAGTAAATAGACAACTGGGATTTTAGCAAACTGTCTAATGGGTTCATTGATATTTTTTTTTTTAACATTATTATTACTATTATTATTAGTATCATTATTATTGCTACTATTACATATTTACATTTGTCAAGTTGAAAAAAGACACATGTCTATCTAATTCAAGTAACAATAACAATAATAGTAATTATTATTATTATACCTACCATAATCATTATTATTATTATTATTATTATTATTATTATTATGGTATTTGTTTATTCAACAGTCATTAGAGAGACCTTGAATATGTTATGAATGTTACAGTCATTAAAAACATGCATATACCATACACTTGTGTGCACATACTGTACAGTACATCTGTGAAAGATGCATAGTTGTCTAACTGTTAATAAACCTTTAGTGAGAATTGTCTTGACAGCCAAAGAATGATTAATGATGATGACATTGAAACAGCTAAAGGTCCAGTTCACCAACAGCATACTTGTTTTTTCAGTTCACTTTAATCTTCTGTGGTCATTACTGTCTGAACTTTTGGACAAATACACTTTCACAGTTAATATTTAGTGGCCAGCACAAAAGTAAAAAAAGGCACTTGTGGTTATAGATCATTTAATTTAAACTGAAAGCATGCAAGGGAGACAGAGTTTCTAATTGAGGAATTTGTTACCGCATAACTAAAGGTACAGAAACATAAGGCAGAGGCAGTGTAAGGATATTGGCTAAGGTCAGTTAAAGTGGTTGTAAAGCCTTTCGGTTTTTCACCTTATTCTATGCATTAAGGTAAAAAAAACCTTCTGTGCTCCAGCTCCCCACCCCCTTTTTCTTCCCTGAGCCCGATTTGATCTAGCAATGTTCACAATCCTTGTTGGACAAATTGATAACAGTAGGAGACATTGGATCTCCCTGCTGTCAATCAAATTCTGTGTAATGGGAGTAGGGGGTGGGTGCCGATTTTGTTATTCCTTACACATTAATAGTTACATAGTTAGGTTGAAAAAAGGCACAAGTCCATCTAGTACAACCATAAAAATAAATAAAAAATAATATCAAACAATCCCATATACCCAATACTATACCCAATGTTGATCCAGAGGAAGGCGAAAAACCCCAGCAAAGCATGATCCAATTTGCTGCAGCAGGGGAAAAAAATCCTTCCTGACCCCCAAGTGGCAATCAGATTTTCCCTGGATCAACTTTACCTGTCAGTACCCAGTTATATAGTGGTCATAAAAATTACCAGCTTATGGTTGCTTATGAAATTTGCCTGTGCTTTCCAATCTTACATTAGTGCAAAGTACATTAATCCATTGCAAACAATCAGAAATCTTCTCAAAACCTTTAACTACATTAAGTTAGAATCTGATTAGTAGCTGTGGATTACCACAGTTTGCACATCATCTGTGCTTTCTGCATAGCCTTATTAAGTTAGTCTGTTAATTATTTTTGAGTATACAAATTCATATACTGTACAACAGTGTCCCCTACACATAAAAATGCAAGATATCCAAATTAAGCTTTTCAATAGTTTTCCTTAAGTAATTTTACAGATAAATCCCATAATGCATGCTATCATTCTTTTTTTTATCTGAAAATGGGAACTAATAAAATAAGGAAACTGTAATGTCTTATTCGAAACAGATGGCAATATCTTATATAGTTTGTCTAAAGTACATTACACATCACTGGAGATACCTCCACAATTAAAGAAGGCCTGTGGCTCAGATGTTGGAAAACAATATTGGCACTTGAAATCGTAATTTATTCCATTATAAAAATTTTATAGCAGGACATAAAAACTAAAGAGCAAAAGCATTAAGGGCAAGCAGTAATATTACTACATTGAAAAATGCCTTCTTCAAAATAATTTATTTGTCAACTATTTTGGAAGCAGATCGAAAGTACAGCAAGAATTAAATAAGTAATTCTCATACAGAGGAGCATTTAAGAACACAGTGAATCACACAGCTAGAAAAAGGCATTAATGCAGCCTGTCCTGGAAACCAAGATTTCATAGTGATGTGATTTTATACTCGTTAGTTTCAGTTGCCTTGTGATAAATTGATTGCTTGTAGGGGCAGTAAGTGTAGCTGTCCTTTAAATGGTAAAATTGCATATAAATAAACAAAATACAATATATTTAAGCAGCTGATGTCAGACATACTTGGGTGGAATATACCCCTATAATTAGCATGTGCAATGAAAAATTTGTTAACTGAGAGAAATTTTGTGGGCAGACTATGTGGAACATATGAGAATGAGAAATGTCTCTCACAGTGCATGCTATATCTCACAGAGTAACTCTCCAGGATTTTTTGTTTGTTTGTGAACTTGTGGGAAGGAACATAATAGATGGTAAATACAGAAACCCCAGGGGGGCATGTTCTAACTCTGGTCCAAGATGGACACTTGGGCCTAGTCACCCCACACACAGGAGCAGCAAAAATAAGCTACAGAACCCCTACTAAGATTCCCAAGCATGGGAAGGGGCGTCGGAAGCTCCTTTGCTACCCATACTCCTCGTGACATGAACCCACAGCAGCTAAACAACATCCCGCAATGTCCCCGACATTGCAGGGAGAAGGCCTCACAGCCTCTGCTTCACCTCAGCCATCTATCCCACCCAGCGGCTCCTGTCCCATAATGGACAGCGGACACAGTACAGCACCACAGTCTGCTCAGCCCACACAGCACAAACAAGCGCTCTTCTTCTCAGGTCTACAAGCAGTGGCAATGGACATAAAGGCAACCCTATCTGCAGCAATTACAGATCTCAAGGCAGAGATACAGGGCATAGCGGCAAGGATGGGATCAGTGGAGCAGGCCACAGCACGCCATGCGGATGCTATAAAGCAGGTACAGAAATCTTCTGATATGCACCTTTTACACATAATTGAAATACACTGCCAGTTAGAAGATTTAGACAATCGAGGAAGATGCCATAATATAAGAATCAGAGGGGTCCCAGAATTAACTGACCAAAATTCAATAGAACAAACTGCCTCTACTATTTTCAGTGATTTATTGGATAGACCCCCAGATTTTCCCATCAAGTTTGAGAGGATAAACAGAGCCCTCAGACCAAAAGGATGGGTCACTGATCCCCACAGGGATATAATCTGCTGTCTGGTCAATTTTCCCCTGCAAGAAGCTATTCTAAAAAAAGAAAGAGAAAAAAAACAGAGAGGGGAGAAGGCGGAGCCTAGCCGAGAGGTAATGCTGGCTTAGAGCTCCATTCTCAGCAGGACAACGGAGCCATATAACGGCGGAGGTAACTTGACCCTCCGCACATATATCATACCAAATGGTAGATAAATATCCCTACCTTACATTGGTGACATTCGGGGGGGTCAGAGGAGACTCATGAGGCAGAAAATTAACAAGAAAGCACCGCCTCACACACACAGCAGTATGGCACTGAAACACTCCCCCTCTGAGGGGAGACACAGTGAGGAGAACAAACAGACAGCCCCTTCTGCTGCTTTACATAAAGATGTTCTCTCATTAAAGGCACATAGTCTCTCTAACCAAATACCTGAGAAAAATATGTCAGTTCTGGAAAATTTAGAACTTTCCACACAACAAGACTTATCCCCACCTGTAACGCTGAAACAAATAGAAAATCTGCTTCAAAAATCACTAAAAACCACTGCAGATATCATCACCACAAATCTTACCAAAGAAATTAGAATACTTGGTCAGCGTACATCAGCAGTGAAAATTAGAGCAGACGATCTGGAAAATTATACATCTAACATTGATTTTCTTAACCACTTGGGATCCGCGCTATTGCCAAATGACGGCATTAGCGCGGACCTACATTTCCGGGACTACGTCTATTGACGTCGTCCCGTGTACGAGCGGCCCTGAGGGGCGCGCGCGGCGCGCTCTGTGATCGGCGAGTCCATGAGACTCGCCTGATCACCGATCCGTGCAAGGGGTCGATCCCGACCCCTTATCATGTGATCAGCTGTCAGCCAATAACAGCTGATCATGTGATAGAACGGAGCCGGTAATCGGCTATTATTCCTCCTCGCGCTGACAGCGCGAGGAGAAAAAAAAAAAAAAGCCGATCACCGGCGGCCGTGATCGGGACATCAGTCCCGATCACGGCCAGCAATACAAGGGACCACCTGCCACCTGCCAGTGCCCACCTGCCTCCCGCAGTGCCATCCTGAATAAAAGTAAGTGCCCCCCGTCAGTGCCCATAGTGCCCACAGTGCCACCCACAGTGCCACCCACAGTGCCACCCACAGTACCACCCCACAGTGCCACCAACAGTGCCACCCACAGTGCCCACAATCTGCCTCAAAGGTGCTTCACCCCAGTGCCGCCCATCAGTGCCCAGCAGTGCCGCCCATCAGTGCCCAGCAGTGCCGCCCATCAGTGCCCAGCAGTGCCACCTATCAGAGCCACCTATCAGTGCCACCTATCAGTGCCCATCAGTCCCATCTATCTGTGGTACCTATCAGTGCCCATCCGTGCCACCCATCCGTGCCACTTATCCGTGCCACCCATCCGTGCCATCTTATCTGTGCCCATCTTTGCCCATCAGTGCCGCCTTATCTGTGCCCATCGGTGCCGCCTTATCTGTGCCTATTAGTGCCGCCTTAACTATGCCTATCAGTGCCCACCAGTGCAGCCTATCAGTGCCCACCAATGCAGCCTATCAGTGCCCACCAATGCAGCCCATCAGTGCCCACCAATGCAGCCTATCAGTGCCGCCTAATCAGCGCACTTCAATGAAGGAGAAAAATGACCCGTTTGCAAAATTTTATAACAAACTATTAAAACATGATTTTTTTTTTTTTTTTGCATCTTTTTTTGTTTGTTTAGCAAAAAATAAAACTCCCAGCTGTAACTAAATACCACCAAAAGAAAGCTCTATTTGTGGGAAAAAAATGATAAAAATTTCATTTGGGTACAGTGTTGTATGCCCGCGCAATTGTCATTCAAAGTGCATCAGCGCTGAAAGCTGAAAATTGGTCTGGGACTGAGGGGGGTTTAAGTGCCCAGTAAGCAAGTGGTTAAAGAGGAAAATGACATATTACAATCCAAATTGGAGGATTTCGAAAATCGTGCAAGACGCTCCAATATACGTATTAGAGGAATACCCGAATCTGTGACTGATTTAAACGGTGCTATTACTGCACTTTTTCAAGAATTACAACCAGCTATCCCACTAGAGCGTCTTGAAATGGACCGGGTTCATAGAGCCCTAGCACCAAAGAAAATAGATGGTCCTCCCCGTGACATTATCGCAAAATTGCATTTCTACCGCACTAAGGAACTACTGCTAAATACAGCTAGAAATAAAGATCCCCTAATTTTCCAGGGTCATAAATATCAATTATTCACAGACCTCTCACAGATTACAGTCAACAAAAGAAGAACCCTGAAACCACTACTGCAAATATTACAGCGAAATTACATAATCTACCAATGGGGCTTTCCTTTCTCAGTGCGTTTTACTTTCCAAAGTCGCAAATATATGTGCCGAACAGCTAAGGACCTGCAAACTACTTTACAGAAACTAGGGATGATAAACACATCAAGAGATGCTGCGGACACTTGCCAAAAATCATCATCATATGCTGATACTCCCTCCTCTGCTTCCAGAAGAGAAGATCCACAGAAAAGAAGTCGCATACAATCTCCACCTCCAGATCTGGCTGACACTATGGACTGATAAACACTTGTACTGAGGCTACTATCTTGCCTTTTCAACAGAATGGCTACTGCCGAGTTTTTTCTCTGACTTCCAATCAATATTTTTATCATAATCTTATTTAAGAAATGTTCCTAATAATTTAGGCACCTTATTATAACTTTTTTTTCTCTCTCTTCTCTTCTTTGTCTCTGAGGTTGCCTTAATCTTATATTTTTATTTTTTGCTTGAAAAATGAAATTATATGATTGGCTCTTGGTGTCCTGCAGGGAAGTTCCTTGCACCCTCTCTTGCTACCCTCAGCAGCTCGGTGTACACCGGGCAGTTGACAGTGGCTCATGTACCCTTGGAGGGAGAGATTTTCTCCTTCCAACAGACACATTAAGAACATAGATATGTTAAGATATATTTCAATATTGTATATTAATTGTATTTTCTTTTTCAGTCATTATCTCCTTTCCCTCCACCCCTATACTCTGGAGACAAATAATTTCTTATATGACACACGTTCTAACATAAACACCAACACATATTTACTTTTTCCAACTCCATGGCCCCATTAAACATCATATCATTAAATACTCAGGGACTAAACGTTCCACACAAACGCACTAAAGCCGCACATTTTCATCCAAGAAAGCACATATAGTTTGCCTCCAAGAGACTCATTTTGCGTCACAATCCACTCCCAAATTTTTCAGTAAAGACTACCCCCAAGTATACACAGCTTTGGCCTCCTCTAAAAAACAAGGCGTGCTTATAGCTTTCCATCGCAATACACCATTTTCACTAATGAAGGAAATCAAGGATCCAGAAGGTCATTACTTGATTCTTAAAGGACACCTACTTGATACCGCTATCACCATTACATCATACTACGCTCCTAACAAAAATCCTATTTCTTTTCTTTCTCATTTATTTCAAACTATAGAACACCACAAAATAGGTACTACAATTCTATGTGGAGATTCTAATCAGACCATATTCCCATTTTTGGATAAATCACCAATCCCACAGTCACATACAGCAGACAAACAACTCTTATCAAAACTAATTACAAAACATAACCTAGTAGATACTTGGAGATAATTGAATCCAACCAAGAGACAATACACACATTACTCGTTCCCTCATCGCTCATTCTCTAGGATAGACCATATATTTTTGTCCATAGGGCTAATTCCAGAAATAATATCTTCAAAAATTATTCCCATCCCATGGTCCGATCATAGTGCAGGCTACATTACTGTTGCCTCTATAATTCCAAAAAAAAAAGATCCAACATGGATATTAAGAGATTTCCTACTCAAAAATCCAGCTCATAAAAATAATATTGAAATTGCGCTCAAAGATTATATAAAATATAACTCCACACCTGACGTCTCTCCGACTACATTATGGGAAGCACACAAACCTGTTCTCCATGGCATATGTGTACAGCAAGCAAACATATTTAACAGAGAGCGGAAAATCCTTTGTCAGACTTTAGAAACAAATTTCAATAAATGTCACACAGCATTCCAAAATAACCCTTCTTCTTTATCTAAAATAAATCTTGACAAAGCTAAATTGGAATTTGATCTATTCCTTACTGAAGCAGCGGATAAAACCATCAAGAGATCACAACACAATTTCTATATCAATGCGAATAAACCTCACACACTATTAGCCAGGGCATTAAAATCCTGCCAGAACCCAACGAAACCGATACGTCTGAAAATCTCTAGGGGGGTATACACAAATAGTCCTTTAAAAATATTACAAAAATTCAAAACACAATTAAAAAATGTATACTCTTCTAATAATGAGTTGGACCCTTCTAGAGCAAATGATTTTTTCTCTCATAAATCTCTACCGACACTATCTAAAACACAAATGGAAATGATGGAGGAACCAGTGTCAATTATAGAGGTATCTGAAGTTATCAAAAATCTGAAACTAAATAAAAGGCCAGGTCCTGATGGTTTTTCTGCGCTGTATTACAAAACGTTTGTAGACACCCTATCTCCAGTCTTGACAAACACTTTTAATTCCCTTTTGGAAGGTCATTCTTTTAGAAGAGAAACCCTAACTGCAATTATCTGTATGCTCCCTAAACCTCACACAGACGATTCAATATGGTCTAATTATCGCCGTATTTCGTTATTAAATTTGGACATAAACATTTTAGCCAAAATTCTAGCTAACAGATTAAATACTATTATAGGCAATCTAATACATCGTGATCAAGTGGGCTTCATTCCATTACGTCAAGCAGGAGATAATATTAGACGTGCAACACTCCTGTCACATGCCGCTAAAAAAAGACGTATTCCCACTTGTTTTCTTTCTTTAGATATTATGAAAGCTTTTGACACAGTATCTTGGTCATATATGAACTATACCCTTTCCAAATGGGGTTTCGGCCCTCATTTTTTACGTTGGATCTCTAGTTTGTATCAACATCCCAAAGCTTATATCAGATATGCAGGGTACAAATCGGACGAGTTTAATATACTGAGGGGGACTCGTCACGGATGTCCACTTTCGCCATTATTATTTGCTTTACTCATTGAACCTTTAGCACAAAGAATTAGGATGGAACCCACTATAACAGGTATTGAAATGGGTGGCTTTCATCATAAGCTCTGTTTATTCGCAGACGATATTCTCCTTTTTCTATCTTCTCCACATGTTTTGGCCCCAAATCTTATGGTTGTACTACAAGAATTCTCATTTATTTCGGGCCTTAAGGTCAATATTCAAAAATCTTCAGCATTAAACATTTCACTTGTCGAAAAAGATAAACAATCTTTACAAAATTCACTACCCTTTAAGTTGGTAGATCATAGCCTCCCATATCTGGGTGTGCAGTTTACTCCTAACCCCTCCGATTTATTTGCAGCTAATTACCCAGCTCTATTAAAAAATATTACAAGGTCGTTATCTAATTGGTCATCAATGCCGATATCATGGTTTGGGAAAATCAATATCATAAAAATGTCTGTTCTTCCGAAATTTTGATATTTATTCAGAACTCTCCCGATTCATATTCCTGCATATTTTCTTAGGCTGATTCAACAAAAAGTAACGAAATTTACTTGGGGGAAAATAAAACCCAGACTTCACAAAAAAACACTTGTTCTCCCCAAAGCTTTGGGTGGTTTGGGATTCCCAGACTTAATCATATATTATAAGGCAGCTCAATTATCTCAATTAAAAAAATATCACTCTTCTACAGAGATTCCTTTATGGGTCCTCATTGAAGCTGTAGACTGTGATCCTCTTCCTATAAACAATATATATTGGTTACAACCTGCGGATCGTAAGTCTATAAATAAACCCATTTCTAAGCACTCTCTATCTATATGGGATAGGTATAGAAATTCACATGGTCTGCAATCTCCACAAAATACGCTATTATCTTTCCACAAGAATCCGACTTTTTACCCAGCCTGGAAATATCCCAAAACCTTTAAACCTTGTTCTAAGGCTGGTATCACTTGTCTATATAATTTAACTTCAACTACATCAATAAATTTTTTTACAGATCTATGTGAATTATATAAGCTTCCACAATCAGAAATATTCAGATATCTCCAAATCAAAGATTTTTATACTCCTCTTCTCAATTTAAATGTAAACTTACATAATATTTCTCAATTTGAAAGATTTTGTCTCAAGGAACCACATGCTAAAGGTCGTATTACATCATTGTATACACAATTGATATCTAATTCTAATACTGTTATACCTAAATATGTGGCCAAGTGGGAAAAAGATTTGGATTGTATGATCGATTCTAGGTCTTGGTCCAACATATGGTCTTTCACAAAATCTTCCTTTATAAATATATTGGCGTCTGAATCATCATATAAAGTTCTCACACGCTGGTATTTGGTTCCTGCGAGAATCGCCAAATTTTCAACAGACAACACTGGCCTCTGCTTTCGTGGCTGTCCAGAAAAAGGTACCTATATACATACCTGGTGGCATTGCTCAATTGTACAATCAATTTGGAAAAAGATCTTTCTGATAATTACAACATTTTTGGATCGTCCAATTTTTCCAGACCCAATTATAGCTCTCCTTAATTTAAAACCAGCCTTTCTGAATCAGAAACAATTCAAATTAGTTCTTACACTCCTGATAGCCGCAAAGCAGACTATAGCCAATGCGTGGAAAACAGATGTGGTGAATATTGCAGAAACCAAGCGTAGAATGAATCAATCTTTCATCCATGCTAAAATGGACGTTATAGATAAAAACCAGATGACAACGTTTGATATCATATGGAAACCCTGGATTAAATATTATACGTCAGATAATATTGACAACCGAGTTTTATTGTTATGGTGATTAAGATTTTTTATAGAATTACAACATTAGATGATATATAAAACCTCCTCTGGAGAATTATTCCCTCCCCTTCCCCTCCTATATACCTTTTATGTTCTTCCCTTACTATATAATACTTACTATAAACATACTTTAGAAGTTATGGTCAAAACTTTAAAATCATATATTTTATTTTAGACATATTTATATTTTCTTGGGATCAAAATGTTTAAAACTCAGCTATAAGAATGTTTTCAAATTCTAAAATATATAAGGCCATTTATTGTCATTCCCACGAGAATATGTTGAAATTCTTCTTTGCTTTGTATCATCCGTACTTCAATATGTCTACTTTTTATTTCTGGTATCACATAATTTGTCTTATATCCTGTACATGTAATTTATTTTAACATAAAATAAAATTTTTGAACGAGAAAAAAAACTGATTTCTCTCTAATGGTAACAAAATAAAACACTACCAAGACCTCTCAAATATTACACTACAGAAACGCAGAA
Organism: Lithobates pipiens; assembly: GCF_037356315.1. Taxonomy (NCBI): domain Eukaryota; kingdom Metazoa; phylum Chordata; class Amphibia; order Anura; family Ranidae; genus Lithobates; species Lithobates pipiens. Next base: position 180,196,055 of record NW_027507758.1, read on the forward strand.
CCTTACGCCTGATACTGGATCAACTGCGAACCAGAGGCATTCCATATAGATGGACGTTTCCATTTTGCCTTTCTGCCACATGGAGAGGTCATGCATAGTTACATAGTTACGTAGTAGGCGAGGTCGAAAAAGACACAGGTCCATCAAGTCCAACTTATGTGCGTGATTATATGTCAGTATTACCTTGGAATTCCACATCTTTGCCACTCTTACAGGAAAGAACCCTCTATGTATTTTATGGTTAAACCTCTTTTCTTCTAATTTTAATGAGTGGCCACGAGTCTTGTTAAACTCCCTTCCATGAAAAAGTTTTATCCCTATTGTGGAGTCACCAGTACGGTATTTGTAAATTTAAATCATATACCCTCTCAAGCGCCTCTTCTCCAGAGAGAATAAGTTCAGTGCTTGCAACCTTTCCTCATAACTAATATCCTCCAGACCTTTTATTAGCTTTGTTGCCCTTCTTTGTACTCCCTCCATTTCCAGTACACCCTTCCTGAGAACTGGTGCCCAGAACTGGACAGCATAATCTAGGTGCAGCAGGACAAGAGTCTTGTAGAGCGGGAGAATTATAGTTTTATCTCTGAAATTAATCCCCTTTTTAATGCACGCCAATATTCTGTTGGCTTTGTAGCAGCAGCTTGGTATTGCATGCCATTGCTGAGCCTATCATCTACTAGGACCATTAGCTGGAGGTCTGCAGGTTGAACTCTCATGATGTAGAAGTTGGGAAGGTATTAATGGAAAATGTCTCCAATAGAGGCACAGACTGAAACAAACAGGTTTCCTTTCTTCAGTGCAACAGGATATTATTACTGTCTGTATCTTCTTTTCCCAGTGACAACTGCTCAGTTTATTTATTGTCTTCCCCAAACTGGATCAAGAATTGGAAAACAAAAATCTTAGAGAGTCATTTAAAGTCTAAACTAAAAAAGTTGGCTTTAATAAAATGACAAGACATACTTGAGCAAATGTTAACCCCTTGCCGCCCATCATATAGCAAAATGACTGCGGCAAAGTGGTTTCAATATCCTGACCGGATGTCATATGACGTCCAACAGAATAACAGCCGATGTGCGCCCATTGGGGTGGGCATCACGCCGATTGGTGGTGAAGTGTGTCAGTATGACACACCGCAACACTGATCTAGGTAAAGAGTCTCTGATGGAGACTTTTTGACCACGTGATCAGCCGTGTCCAATCACGGCTGATCACAGTGTAAACAGGAAGAGTAGTTAATCGGCTTTTTCTCACTTGCCTCTGTCAGACACGAGCCGATTGGCTGCTCCTCCCACAGGGGGTCTTTGCTGTTTATCAGCACAGCCCCTCCGAGGATGCCCACACTGGACCACCAGGGATGTCACCACCAGGTATGCCACCCTTGACTGCCAAAGATGCCAATCTGTGCCCACACTGGATGCCAATCAGTGCCCACAATGGATGCCAATCAGTGCCCATAATGGGCATTATTGTTTGTCACTGATTGGCATCCATCCGTTCCATCAATTACTGTACATCAGTGCTATCTTTCAGTGTTCATCCATGCCCATCTGTGCCACCTATCAGTGCCCATCCGTGCCGTCTATCAGTGCCCATCCATGCCACCTATCAATGCCCATCCATGCCAGATTATAGTGCTCATCAGTGCCACCTATGTGTACCCATCAGTGCTTCATATCAGTGCCACCTATTTGTGCCCATCTGTGCCACCTATCAGTGCCCATCATCAGTGCCGCCTTATCAGTGCCTGTCAGTGCAGCCCCATCATTGCCCATCAGAGAAGGAGAAAACGTACTTATTTACAAAGTTTTGTAACAGAAACAACAAAGAATTTATTTTTTCAAAATATTAGTTTTTTTATTTCTTATGTAATAAAAATCCCAGAGGTGAGCAAATACGACCAAAAGAAATCTCTATTTGTGGGAACAAAATGATTAAAATCTAGTTTGGGTACAGTGTAGCATGACTGCGCAATTGTCATTCAAAGTGTGACAGGGCTGAAAGCTGAAAATTGGTCTGGGCAGGAAGGTGTATAAGTGCCATGCATTTAAGTGGTTAAACACACAAAAGTCAAATCTCAGATTATTTAAAGATTAACACTGCAAATATATCTGAATGTATGTGCCGATGATATATACAATATACTGTTTGTTTTTTTTGGGCTGAAAGTAGAAATAATAGTAGGTCTGATTATAGTGACCATAATCTACCTACATTTCACTGTATGCCTCAACTTCTCATTAGGTGGTGTTAGTGGAGGTACATACATCTATTCTTATCATACTTTCCTTTTAACAATATTAAGTGCCGATTCACACTGGGCTGTCTTCAAAGTTGTTTGATAGCACAACCTCAGCGCAGTTTGCAAACAACTTCTTTAACCGCTTCCCGCCTGCCCTATAGCCGAATGACGGCTTTAGAGCAGGCGCTTTAGTCCGGGAGGCCGTCCCTGGATGTCCTTGTGTTTACTTCCGCAATGCGCGCCGTCGTGGGCGCGCATCGGGGAAGTTTTGTGTTTGCCGTGTCCCCGGAGACAGACAAACACAGATCGCTGTAAACGGCCAATCACAGTGGCCGTTTACAGCACGATCGGCGTGTCCAATGTGAGATGATCTCATATGTAAACATATGAGATCATCTCTCAGCGCGGCTCTCCCTCCTCACACAGACAGTGTGTGAGAGGGGAGAGATAAACTGCTGCAGCGGCTGTAAGTGGAAAAAAAAAAGAAGAAAAAAAAGTGCCATCCGCCCCAGTGCCATCCTCCCCCAGTGCCATCCGCCCCAGTGCCATCCTCCCCAGTGCTACCTGCCCCCAGTGCCACCTGTTAGTGCTATCTGTCCCCAGTGCCACCTGTTAGTGCTATCTGTCCCCAGTGCCACATGTTGTCAGTGCCATTTGTCCCCAGTGCCATCTGTCATCAGTGCCACGTAACAGTGCCATCTGTCATCAGTGCCACGTGTCATCAGTGCCACATAGTGCCATCTGTCATCAGTGCCACATATTAGTGCCATCTGTCATCAGTGCCACGTATCAGTGCCATTTGTCATCAGTGCCACCTGTCAGTGTCACGTGCCATTTGTTGTCAGCGTCACGTGTCATCAATGCCACTTATCAGTGCCATCTGTCATCAGTGTTATGCGTTATCGATGCCACGTATTAGTGCCATCTGTCATCAGTGCCACGTGTCTTCAGTGCCACGTATAAGTGTCATCATTGCCACGTATCAGTGCCATCTGTCATCAGTGTCACGTGTCATTGTCCTGGTGCTCCAGGGCCTTCAAAAGTGTAATAGGTAGTCAACAAGTTAGATTTATGCTCCTAGAACACCTGATGGTGCTCCCTGCATGTTGGGCCTCTCTATGTGGCCAGGCTGTGAAAAAGTCCCACACATGTGGTATTGTAATACTCAGGAGGAGTAGCAGAATTTTTTTGGGGGTGTCATTTGTGGTATACACATGCCATGTGAGAGAAATAACCTATTACAATGACAATTTTGCAAAGAATCGTGGGAAAAAAATGACAACATCAAATAGCTCACCATGCCTCTTACTAAATGGAATGTCTACTTTCCAAACAGGGGTCATTTGGGGGGTATTTGTACTTTTCTGGCTTGTTCGGGTCACAAGAAGTGAGATAGGCCACCAGTCCATCAGATGTGATCAATTTTGTATGATTTGCACCACAGCTTGTAGACTCTCTAACTTTCACAAAGACCAAATAATATCCACAAATTTGGGTTATTTTTACCAAAGATATGTAGCAGTATAAATTGTGGCCAAAATTTATGAAGAAAAATTTATAATTTGCATAATTTTGTCACAGAAACAAAGAAATATGCGTTTTTTTTCAAAATTTTCTGTCTTTTTTCATTTATAGCGCAAAAAATAAAAAACCCCAGAGGTGATCAAATACCACCAAAAGAAAGCTCTATTTGTGGGAAAAAGGACAAAAAATAAATTTGGGTACAGTGTTGCATGACTGAGTAATTGTCATTCAAAGTGTGAGAGCACCGAAAGCTGAAAATTGGTCTGAACAGGAAGGGTGTTTAAGTGCCCAGTAAGCAAGTGGTTAACCACTTCCTGCCCGGCCTATAGCAAAATGACGGTCGGGTGGTGGTTCAGTTATCCTGACTGGGCGTCATTTGACATCCTGCAAGATAAGAGCCACTATGCGCCTGTGAGGGCATGTATTGCGGCAATTGGTGGTGCGGTTTGTCAGTCTGACACACCGTTACACTGATCTCGGTAAAGAGCCTCTGACAGAGGCTCTTTACCACGTGATCAGCCGTGTCCAATCATGGCTGATCATGATGTAAACAGGAAGAGCCATTGATCGGCTTTTCCTCATTTGTGTCTGACAGATCGGCAGCTGTTTATCAGCGCAGCCCCCCTCCTCGAATGCCCACACTGGACCACCAGGGAAGCTGCCAGGACTACCAGGGAAGCGCAAAACATGTGAATGACCAGGTACATCCCCCATGGCCATCCACATGTGAAAATTAATTCCCAATATATGCCAATCAGTGCCCACAAATGGGTACTGACTGGCACTATTATGGGACAAATTAATTCAGTGATGCCCATCAGTGTCCATCAGTGCCACCTATCAGTGCCCATCTGTGCCCATCAGTGCCCACCCATCAGTGCCCATCAGTGCCCATCCATGCCACCTATCAGTGCCACACATAAGTACCCACCAGTGCCACCCATCATTGCCGCCTACGAAAGCCCATCAGTGCTGCCTATGAGTGCCCATCAGTGCCACCTATGAGTGCCCATCAGTGCCACCTATGAGTGCCCATCAGTGCCACATACCAGTGCCACCTATCAATGCCCATCATCAGTATCCATCAGTGCCACCTCATCAGTGCCACCTCATCTGTGCCCATCAGTGATGCCTTATCAGTGCCCGTCAGTGCAGCCATATCAGTGCCCATCATTGAAGAAGAAAACATACTTATTTACAACATTTTTTAACAGAAACAAAAAAAACGTGTTTTTTTTTCAAAATTTACGGCTTTTTTATTTGTTGCGCAAAAAATAAAAATCGCAGAGGGGATCAAATGCCACCAAAAGAAATCTCTATTTGTGGGAACAAAATGATAAAAAAAAATTGGCTACAGTGTAGCATGACCACGCAATTGTCATTCAAAGTGCAACAGCGCTGAAAGCTGAAAATTGGCTTGGGCAGGAAGGTGTATAAGTACCTGGTATTGAAGTGGTCGCTCCCATTAGAACGGTGCCATTGCACTGCTGTCAGTCGCCTGACAGGTCACCATAGTGTGAACCAGCACTTAAAGTGAACATAACAGTAATGGGCAAGTACAACATTTATAGGTATTTATAAGCTCTCTCAAAGATCATAGTAATCTTTCTTAAAGTTTGCTGTTTAATGCAAAAAGTAGAGACTTTGGGCCAGTTCACACCACATTCAGTCTGGTGTGTTTTTCTTCTGCATCAAAAACACATGAAAAGTAGGTTAAATGATTTTCAATGGCATAGTTCACACCAGTGCTTGCAGTTCCAGTGTATTCCAGTTACAGAAAAAAATTAGAACATGCTGAGTTTTTTCTGCACTTGATTGTACTGCAACGCTGTAAAATGCATCAAAAACGCACTGGAACGCACCGGAATGCACTTAAACACACCAAAAATACACTGGAACACAAATGTCCTTATTTGAGGTTAAGAAAAAACAGGGGGAAAAATGCACTGGACTGCATTAACCACTTGCCAACCAGCCACCGTAATTTTACTGCAACAGGTTGGCACGATCGTGCACGCACCCGCTGCACAGCGGGGCTGTGGATGCTCGTAGCCAACTGTTGCGATGACTGCCGGCCACGAGCGATCGTGAGCACGAGGGACAGCACACGAAAGTGTGTGTGTAGACACACAAATCCCTGTTCTGAGACCAGTGACAGATTGTGTGTTCCTGTTAGCTAAGAACCAAGATCCGTCACTTCCTCTAGTCAGTCCCCTCCCCCTTCAGTTAGAATCACCTCCCCTGGAACACAGTTAACCCCTTGATCACTCCCTAGTGTTAACCACTTCCCTGCCAGTGACATTTTTACAGTAATCAATGCATTTTTCTAGCAATGATCGCTGTATAAATGTCAAAATTGTCCGATGTGTCTGCCATAATGTCGCAGTCACGATAAAAATGGCAGATCAATGCCATTACTAGTAGAAAATAAATAAAAAAATAAAAATGCTATAAATCTATTCCCTATTTTGTAGATGACATAACTTTTGCGCAAACCAATCAATACTTATTGCATTTTTTTTACCAAAAATATGTAGAAGAATACATATCAGCTTAAACTGAGAAAATTTTGCTTTTTTTAAAAAAAAAATGGGGATATTTATTATAGCAAAACGTACAAAATATTGTGTTTTTTTTTTAAATTGTCACACTTTTTTTGTTTTTATAGCGCAAAAAAAAAAAAAAATGCAGAGGCGATCAAATACCACCAAAAGAAAGCTCTATTTGTGTGAAAAAAATACATCAATTTTGTTTGGGTACAGCGTCACACGACTGCACAATTGTCAGTTAAAGCGACGCAGTGCCGAATCGCAAAAAATGGCCCGGCCATTTAGCAGTCAAATCTACCGGGGCTGAAGTGGTTAAAAACACACCAAAAACACTTTAAAAATGCATCATGTAGAAAAGCATCTGGAAGGCATCCAGACTGCATTTCTAAAGCGTGAACTGGCCTTTAAAAAACAGTACTGTTAATATATACAGTATAACGGAAAATTTATGTCAAATACTTACCGTAATTTTCCTTTCCTGATGGACTCCATGGCAGCCTACGTGTGGGTTTAGTCCCGCCTCCATTACCCTATAGGACGACACTCCCATAAATCTTTGCTCCCTGCCACAGGCCGTGTTCGGTAACTATCCTACTCCAGCCATTTGGGAGGGAACTCCTGCTGCCATGGAGTCCATCAGGAAAGGAAAATTACGGTAAGTATTTGACATAAATTTTCCGTTTTCCTGACAGACTCCATGGCAGCCTACGTGTGGGAAATAACTCGCCAAGACACACCCGGGTGGGCAAAAATGCTGCTTAACAAAGATTTATTTGACACCGTCAACTGACAAAACTTTAACACCAAAATCAACTGAGGATAAGGCCGCTGGCTCAACACAATAATGAGACATAAAGGTGTGAATGGAAGACCACGAGGCTGCCCTGCATATCACGTCAGGGGCCACATGGCGAGAAGCCGCCCACGAGGTCGAAAGACTTCTGGTCGAATGTGCCGTCACCGCCTGAGAAGGAGCCAAGCCCTTATCTCTGTATGCCCACTGGATTGCTTGAACTATCCATGCTGCGATTGCCCTGACTGATGCTCTAGTGCCCTTGTTCTTACCACAGAACAGAACGAACAGGAAGTCCGACTGCCGGAACGGAGCTGTAGCTTCCAAGTAGAGCTTTAAAGAGCTTCCAACATCAAGAGGATGAATATCTGAGGAATCCGAGGATCTGAATAAGGATTATTATGAAAGACTGAAGTGACCTTAGGGTTTGACCCTAACATTGGAACTAGGACCACTCTATCCGGAAAAAAGGTTAGAAAAGGCTCCTTGGCTCCCAGAGCTTGGATTTCCGAAACTCGTTTCGCTGAGGTGACCGCCACCAGGAACGCGGTTTTCAAGGTAAGTTCTCGGATGGAGAGATCCGTACTGAGCAGAGAAAAGAAGTCCAGGACTAGAGGAAGATCCCATTTGGGGAATCTGGGTTTCCTTTGGGGTCTCAATCTTACTGCACCCTTGAAAAACTGCTGAATGAGGGCGTGGCTGGCCCACTGAACCCCTGTAAAAGCGGAAATAGCTGAAACTTGAACCCGAAGGGAGCTAACTGATAAAGGTAAGTCCAAGCCAGATTGCAGGAACCCCAACACATCTTGAACCGTGGGTGAAACATAGGAACTGGTTCTGGAGGACACATAATAAACAAACTTGGCCCAGATTCGTTCATACACCTTATTAGTGCTTCTTCTCCTTGCACTTAGGAGAGTAGGAATGGCTTCCTTAGGACACCCTAGAGCTTCCAGCCTTCCCCTCTCAAGAACCAGACCTTCAACCGGAGCTGAGCCGGACATGGATGGAGAACCGACCCTTGGGAGAGAAGGTCCCGTCTGGACGGAAGAGGAACCGGGTCCCGAAAGCTGAGGAGGGATAGGAGAGGAAACCAGGGCCTGTTGGGCCAATACGGAATTATTGCCAATACTTCCACTCCTTCCCATCTGAGTCTCTTCAGGAATTGGAAGATGATTGGCGTTGGGGGAAAGGCATATGCCTTGTGGAATCGCCACTGCTCTGTTAGGGCATCTATCCCGTAGGCCTGCGGATCCTTGAACCTCGAATAGAACTTTGTTAGCTTCTTGTTGAAACGAGAGGCAAAAAGGTCCACTTCTGGAGACATCCCCAGGGATAGAACCCACTGAAACACCTCTTCGTGAAGGGTCCATTCGTTGTTGTCCAAGTGGACTCGTGATAGAAAGTCCGCCTGGACATTGAGGACTCCGGGTACATAGGCTGCTGTTAGGTTGGACAGGTTCCTCTGAGCCCAATGCATTATTGGCTCCACTTCCTTCAGCAAAGACCGACTTCTGGTGCCCCCTTGCTTCCTCACGTATGCGACCGCAGTCGTATTGTCCAGCCTGAGGACTACGGATGCACCCACTATCAGATGTGGAAACGCCAACAGCGCTAGGAAGGCTGCTCGTAGTTCCAACACATTCGACACTATTCCCCGAGAGGGAAAGTCCCAAACGCCCTGGGCCACTTCCGAAAGACAATGTGCCCCCCAGCCTTTGTTGCTGGCATCTGATGTTACTGAGATCCATTTGATTGGCAGAAGAGAGTGACAATTCAGTAGATTCTCCCGACGAAGCCACCAAAGGAGGGAACCTCTCATGGTCTGAGTAACTACGATGGACTGAGCCTTTTCTCCCGACCATTGATGGAGAAACCCCACCTGAAAGGGGCGCATCCTCCATTGTGCCCACTTCACCATGGGTATAGTAGACACCATGGTGCCTATGATCTTTAGGCAATGAAGAGCACTGAGACGAGAAGAGGAGAGAGCTAGGTGGATCCTGTCTCGTATTACTGCAATTTTCTCCTCGGGCAGAGAGATGGTACCTCTTGCTGTGTTGAACAGGGCACCGAGGAACACGAGAGACTGCGTAGGAACCAACTGGCTCTTCTCTAAATTCAGGAGCCAACCGAATTCTTTGAGGGTTGCGATGACTTGATCCCTGTGGCTCAAGAGACAATCCTTGTCCTGAGCGAGAAGAAGCAGATCGTCTAGATAATGATGAATCCGGATCTTTCTGATTCTCAACAAGGCTACGACTGCCAGAAGGACTTTCGAGAAAGTGCGAGGAGAGGTTGACAGACCGAAAGGAAGGCAAGTAAACTGTAAATGGAACTGGCCAATGGAAAAACGGAGAAACTGTTGGAACTCTGCAGCCACTGGGACGTGAAAATAGGCGTCTTTGAGGTCTATTGAGACAAGCCAGTCCCCTGGCTGCACTGATTGTTGGATCGTGGACAGCGTTTCCATTTTGAACTTCTCCTTTTTTATGTAGCGATTTAGACGCGTTAGGTCTATTACGGGTCTCCAAGTACCGTTCTTCTTCTGGACCAGGAAAAGAGGTGAATACATTCCCCTGCCGCGTTGGACATCTGGAACAGGAATAGCGGCGCCTTGATCCAACAAAGATTTTATGTAAGCTAGAAGAATTTGCCTTTTTTCTTCTGACTTTGGAATGGATGTGGGAACAAACTTGAGTTTGGGTACACTGCTGAATGTCCACGTGTGTCCGGAAGAAACCGTCTTGACGGTCCAAAAATCCTGGATCAAGGCCGCCCAAACGTGTCGAAAGTGGAACAAACGTGCTCCTGCCCGAACCGCCTGGACGGGCTTGATCTCAAAAGGACTTAGTCGGCTCCTTTTCCCCCATTGAACTGCCTTTCGCAGACTTCTTGAGAGATGTCTGTCTGGACCTCCAAGATCTAGAAAATTCTCGTCCAGGCCTGTAAGTGCGCGCCTCCCTAGCACGATCTTGAACCTGCTTCTTTGACCCTGCAGGCGTCTATCCTGAGGAAGGAACCCCGACTTACCTCCAGTGGCTCGAGTTATGGCACTATCCAGCTTATTGCCAAAAAGGGAAGAACCATCAAAAGGAATACGGCACCAAACCTGCTTAGAAGCGGGATCGGCTAACCAAGGACGGAGCCAAAGGGCACGCTTGGCAGTTACAGAGGAGAGCATAACTCGAGCCACCAGACGGATAATGTCGATCGAGGCCTCTCCCAGGAAAGCTGAAGCTAGTCTCAATTCCTGAATGGGAGAACTCCTGGCCAGATCTTCAGAAACATTTCTGAGTGAATCGTCAACATTATTGGACCAAACTTCCATTGCTCTAGACAGAGCCGCTACAGCCAAGGCCGGCTTGCAGGCCATCCCGGCCGTAAGGTAGATCCGCTTTAGGTCAGAATCAATTCTTCTATCCAAAGCGTCCTTAAAAGAGACTGTGTCTTCCAGGGGAAGGGTAACATGTCTGCCCAATCGCATTACTGCTGCGTCCACTAGAGGAGGAGACTCCAAATTCTTAACTTCTTCTTCCTTGAAGGGATAAAGTCTCTGAATTTTAGATAGAAGAGAATTATTTTTCTCTACCTTGCTCCACTCATCTGAAATCACTTCTCCCAGTTCTGAGAGGAAGGGGAAGCTAATACGCTCTTTCTTCAATTGTTTGAAAAATTTTCTTTGTTTTGCCGGGGCCACTACCGGCTCTTCCCAGCCCAGTGTTTCCTTAATGGCTTTGACCAAGGGAGGGAGCAGGGCAAAGTCAAAACCTGAACCAGACTCTTCCTCTTCAGATTCACTCTCTGAAAGGACAGCAGATGGATGGCTAGGCAGCGAGGAATCCCAAGTGTCCTGGGCCTGAGCATCCCTCCCTGGAGACCTTGGAGACTCTATGGGAGACAACTGGGGGGCTTCAAACTTCTTAAGACTGTCCTTAACCAATCTTTCCACCATAGACCTTAGCTGTTGGTCAGAGTCACTCCTTTCACCCGTCGCTTTGATATAACAGGCATCACAAAGGGACTTGTCAGCAGGAACCTGCGTCTTGCACCCCCAGCATACACCTTCAGCTACGTGACTTGGGTGAGCTGATGAAGGGCGGGAAGATTCCCGGCTACGGAGACTGGTTCTCGCAGGAGAATCATGTCGTCTGGACCTGGAAGAGGAATGCCGGCGGTGGGACTTAGACGAGTCACTTCCTCGGTGAGAACTTTGTCGTTGAGTAGACCTAGAAGGGCTGTAGAACAAACCAGCAGCGTTAGCGGAACATTCCCTAATGTTCCACTGCTTCCCCCCCCCCCCCCCCCCGGTAGGTAACCCCAAAATAAGTACCTTCTCCGAGAGGGCTGGCCACTAGCAGGCGGTGAGGCATCCCCAGGATCCATAGGGCTGGAGAAAGAAACAGCCTAATTTAAACACAGAAAAAACAGCTAAGGAGGCAGAGGAAAAACTGATCCCATAAAGACACATACCTTAACACTGAAGAAACAGAGCTCAGGAATGATGTTGCAGGCTTACAAAACATCCCAGGCATACTACCAGCTGTTTTCTGTTTTTAAATTCGCCGCCAAAGTGACGTCACGATTTTCGTCACTAAAACGCTAGTGCGCATGCGCGAAGCCCGCATCGCGCATGCGCGAACCAAGCCTCGTCTTCGCTCCGGTCTCGCGCATGCGCAGAACGACCGAGCGGCGAAACAAGGAAGTAACTGGGCGGCTGGAACGCACGGAAACCAGCCGCCCAAACAGCCAGATACACCGCACGGCGCTGTATGGGGGAAACGAAGGGACACTGCAAACCTGCAAAGGAAAGCAACAACAAACAAATACAGGCTGCCATGGAAAGAAAACGGCTCACCACTCCAGAAGACGGACACCAGCCGAGGTAGGTCCCCACACACGCCGGACTTCAAGAGGAGGAGGGGGGGACGTTGGGGGCGAACAGTCACCTGCTAGTAGCAAGGTTCATGACTCAAACGCGGTTTCACCTGTCAGTGACTAGGCATACACCTCTTCAGCGCCTCTTCCACATGCCCCTTTTCCATACTCCGCTAGTAGCTAGAGCTTATCGGAAATCTGCGACTTCCAAGTCGCACGGCCGGTCCGTAACGTAGAAAAAAGTAAGTCTTCAGGGTAAAAAGACACATGTTAAGTCCTATGGAGGAGGACAAAAAAAGAACACGGCCTGTGGCAGGGAGCAAAGATTTATGGGAGTGTCGTCCTATAGGGTAATGGAGGCGGGACTAAACCCACACGTAGGCTGCCATGGAGTCTGTCAGGAAAGTAACACTTTAACAAGTTCACCTTTAAAAACCTTCAGCAAATTGTTAACTGTTGATCCCTTCTTTCTACCAAATAAATCGAACTGATATATATATAAATATATATATACTAACGGCAAGGGAACTTGCACTTTGCAAGGGAATTTTCCCCAGAGTTTAGTGAATGAAGTGAAGCTCTGTCGACCTCCAACATCCAATCATGTGCAACGAAAATACTGCTTTTGTTTTCTTTGCATATGATTGGGTATTCCTTGCAAAGTGAAATGTCATCACATTCCTTTGCATAGGGTAACTTCTCTTGAATAAACGGCCTATTTTCCGTAATTAAATCAACCGTTTTTTATAGTTCGCCCTCAACTCAAGTTAAGTGAGTGCACCCTGTTCTATTTGTCCATTGTTAAGAGGTGTTACGTATCTTTCTCACATTTACATCCACTTAGATGATTATTTTTATTTTTTTCACTCTTCTACACCCATTCACCTTTACCATTCTTTTAAATGTATCCTTGTAACTGTTACATTAGTACTGCAACTTTTGCCTGTATTGTCACTTTATTAGAACTTTTGCACCCAAGTGCCCACATATATTTTCTGCCTTTTATAAAATCTGAATTCTGGGCAGGCGTTTCACAAGCAGTTTTCTGCATTTACTATTTTTTATTTTTCTCTATTACTTTTTCTTCCCTTGCTTACCTGTCTCTCTTGTTTTCTTTCCTACTGGCTCCTACTTATAATTCAGATCATTACTTTTAGCTGTCATTCGTTCGAATGCAAATATGGTCTGGAAGTAAAATTCATTACACACAACATCCAAAGTATAAATTTCCCTTCAAGAGCATTAAAGCCTTTCACTTTTATAATTCCTTCTGAGTAGACATAATCTGTCTTTATAAAACAAAATTTTCTTAATCTTTCTGTCCAAAATATATTGGGAAATTGTACATGCAGGTCCACCAATTATGATTAACTGTGAAAAAAGCCTTGTGGTACAAAATCCAATTCTTATCAAACATCAAATTCACTGACCTTACTTAGCCCTTGTACACACGGTCGGAGAATCTGTCAGAATGAGTCTTATCGGACCGTGTCGTCAGATAATCCGATTGTGTGTGGTATGCATCGGACTGATTCCATCCGAATCTCCGTCTGACCCAATTTTCCAACATGTTGGAAATATTTCCCGACCAACTGGGCCGGACGGACCTAATCCGATCATGTATAGAGCATTTTCATCGGACCAAGTGCCACGCATGCTCAGATCAAATTCCTACATCAAAGCTATTGGCTACTAGCCTGAATGTAGTCCCATCGTAATGAAATTACGTCATCACGTTCTGAAAGATCAGATTTTTCGCCAACTTGGCCCGACCGTGTTTATGCAATAGTTTCGGACACAATCCGTCGGACTAAATCCGACGGGCAAAATCCGACGGATTTGGTTGGCAAAATCTCCGACCGTGTGTACGTGGGCTAAGTGATTCCTGGTACTACAAACCACTTTGATAAAGAAATTATACTGACCACAAATTACCCTCCTAAAATTCTCCAACACAGGTTTTTCTCCTATTATTATAAGCAAGTCATGATTCATTAAAAAAGTTATTGCTTATATTCCTACCTTTTTCTGGATGATCCCCAACTCAAGGGATCCAACCACAAATCGTGTGTATTGAATTGGTCCAATAGTGCATCCAAAGTCAAAACTTAAAAACTATGAACATTTTATTTGAAGAACATGGTCTGATTGATCTCTGGTGTTAACTTAAGCCCTGTACACACAATCAGATTTTCTGACGGGAAATGTTGGATGTCAGGCTGAAAATCCAACTGTATGTATGCTCAGTTGGACATTTTTTGTCGGACTTGCCAAACAACAAGTATTGGCTAGCATGTCTTCAAATTTTCCGCCTACAAATGCGTGTTGTCAGATTTGCCGATCATGTGTACACAAGTCCGTTGGACAAAAGTCCAAAGTACAAACACACATGCTCGGAAGCATTCGTAATGGAGAATTAACATTCTTAACGTGGCAAATTATGAAATCTCCAAATGCAGCACACATTCTCTTCTTCTTTAATGGGATAATAATGAAGCTGCTTTGCTGGTCATACTGATGGAGTAATTGCAAACAAATTCTCAAAGGATTTTTTTTTATAGGGATATCAAGAATAATATTATTATGCTTTTTTCTTTTTTTTTTTGGGCAAGTTACCACAACACCATTATCCCGTAGTTTTTAAGATAAGAGATACAACTATGTTGGTGTCCCTTGTCAATTTTACATTGTATTTTTTTAAATGTAACTGCCTACTCCCAAACTGTCATTTGAAGTAAAACACATAGCCAAGTATTATTTTCCACAATTTTTTTTATTGTGCATTTAAAAAAAAAAAATAGACATGTTATCTGCCAATAGAACTTAACCAAAAAGTGCATTCTATTGCAAAATATAGAAAATATACCAAATCAAATCAATATTCAACCACAAAAAAAATGTGAAAGCAATAACTCCAAGGCCAATAATAAATAACATGTTATCTCCTCCGATTCCGCAACATGTCTGGTTGACGAACAGCCGTTCAAAAACATACTGAAAAACGCAGAAAAAAGAAAAGCAAGAGTCAACACTCATCAAAACTTCTACTAACACAAAATTGGCAGGAGCCCAAAGGGTGGCGCTAAAGAGCTGAAAAACCACGTAGTACGTCTAGTATGTCACTACATTCGTAATTGTTGGCCAACATTTGTGTGACCGTGTTTATGCAAGACAAGTTTGAGCCAACACCCTTCTGACAAAATTCTATGGTTTTGATGTTGGAAAGTCCAATCGTGTGTATGAGGCATAAGTACAATAAATGTGACTGCACTTATTATTCTCACCTTTATTACATTTTTGTGATATAAATTTGTATTTTAAATTGCAGAAATCCCTGTTCTCGTTATCAAAATCTTGAATCTATCCACCTATTTGTTAGATCATTCACTCCTCACTCAAAGATAGAATTTCATAACATAGCAACAGTTGCAAAATACAGCTTTTAGAACATAACGCTATGCACTTAACTTCTAAAAAATAACACTTACTCAGTATTCCCCACCAATCTTCCTCTGGGTAGCCCACAAGGCAACCTTGCAAGTAGATATTATCAGTCTATAAGCCATTTAAAAGAAAGAAAAGCTAAATTTAAAATATTCTCTGTCAGTGATCTAACCTCAAAACATCTTGGAAATTGAATCCATCTATCTCCCTGAAGCAACAAGTGCAGTCCCAAGAAGTCAAACTAAACACACTCTTGAATAATATGTTTGATAGAATTTTTTTTTTGAAAAGCATATATTTATTCCTGTTATCATAACCCCTCATATTAGTAAAACATCACCACATCTGCAAAATTATAACATACATGTTCTCATTAGGAACGGTATGCATCACTATAAACTTGTATCCAAAGTTCTTACATAGTAATAACCCAGTGTTAATCTTGTTGCTTTTGTGTCTTCTACTATTCAGAAATTTTTTAAACCATATCCATTAATTACTTACCGCAGATCACCTTCTATGCAAGACAGACTATTAACTAGTCACTTTGTAGCCAATAGGACGGAGAAACACACTAAATGAGGCACTTTCCCTTGTGGGAGATGTGATATTTGTCCTTTTATTGCCAATTCTGTTCTATTTCTTTACCCGCAGGACAGTCATATACTCTTAAACATCATGTCACCTGTCAGTCTATTGGGGTTGTATATATAGCCCTTTGCCAATGTGGTTGTTTCTACGTTGGCAAAACTAAACGTCCTTTTGTTAAGAGAATTAGGGATCATGTGTTACCTTTATTTAAACGTTTTGTCGGCTTCTACGACCTTGAGCATGTACCAGTGCATGCTCGGGGTGGCGAGATCGACACAACTTTGTTACAGTTAGAAACCAAGTGGATACATACTTTGGATGCCACTAAATACCCGGGCCTTAATGAGTATATTAGTTTTAAATCCTTTCTTTAACTAGATGGGTATTGCCATATTAGATATGAAGATTTACAATATATGATAACTCTTGCTTTTGCTTTCTCCATGAGTCCCCTGGCCTATTATATGGGACCTTTCCTGAATTATTCCCTACTCTATACATACATGGCTCTCTTGTTCCATCTTGAGACTATTGTGGCAGTGTTCGGGCCAATGACTTAATATCATTGTTATTAGGTACTAACATAGGTAAAGTTGATCCAGGGAAAATCCGATCGCCTCTTGGGGGATCAGGAAGGAATTTTTTTCCCCTGCTGTAGCAAATTGGAGCATGCTCTGCTGGGGATTTTTTTCGCCTTCCTCTGGATCAATTGTGGGCATAAAATTGGGTATTTGGATTGTTGGATTATTTTTTATTTTATTTATTTGTTTTTAAGGTTGAACTGGATGGACTTGTGTCTTTTTTCAACCTGACTAACTATGTAACTATGTAACTATGTTGACAATAGGCTATATTGTTTTGTTTTTTTTCTCCCCTTTTTAGCTTTGTTATATAATTAATATAAATATACTGTTGTATTTCATCTTTGTATATGTATTATAAACTTTTCTAATTACATTTTTTATAATTTAAGCTATTATATATTCTTTTCTCTTTGTGTCTATCTATATACATTGTTGTATTGGTTTTGTTTATAGTTTTGTATTACGTTTTTGATCATTATATGTATTGTTCATTTATTTAAATGGATTGAGCTAGGTTCTTTTTGAGGCAGCATGATCTATAGGTTTACAGCATGGGTTATGGACAATTAACTTTAATGCATGGTTGCTAGGATAGGAGCGACATATTCTACACATGCATCACTATCCTTTTATATTAACTTTTTTCCACCCCGTCATTCTTTTGCCATCGTTTGGCTGAAACTAACATTCTTTCCCCTCTCTAAGAAGAGATTTTTCTGTTTAGTGGTCCCGCGTGCGGGCTCACTGGGCGGCTTTTTGTGTATGTGGCTATCGCAGACCACCCGTAGCTGTATGGACACCCAAGGGTCCGTTAGGTGGATAACGGGTCCACCCCCTTGACTCCTGGTGCGATCGCTCTTTTTCCCTTTTTGTTTGCCTACGGACTCTTCTGTGCATTTTTTTTCTTTTTCCATCCTATCCTAATTACACCAGGTATTTGCACTCTCTCTCAGCGGCGATGTGTCAGCTTTACCAGTTATCACTTAATCTCGTGGTGAGATTGGAGTTGCAATGCATTGTGGGTCTTGTAGGCACTTATTGGACAGAGTGTACGCCGTGGAGTCTCTTTCTGTCCGCTCGGCGGTGACGTCATTACACTGAGCGGGTGGGGGGTATATAATAGGCATTGAATCCAGCATTCATTTGCTGGGTTCTTGGAGGCGCTGCATGCTATCGCTGTGTTGGAGCAAGGTTAGGACCTGGACTGGTAGGGAAACCTTCCACTTTCCTTCCCTTTCAGTCTGGGCAATATTTGTTTTATACCTTTTTTTTGTCTTATTTCTGTAGACCACTCACATGGGAGCCTGTCCTTATGTTGAGGTGATAAGTTAAATTATACCTATTCTGTACTTGGATTGCCTGATGATTTAATGCTTGCCTTCATTTTGAGGTAAGCATTTTAATTTATCTAATACAAAATTACAAATAAAATTGTACTCTTTTCCCCCCCTTTTTTTTATTTTCTTGGTTTTATTTTCTGACCTTTTTGGGTTATGTTGTTCATCTGTTTATTTATTTTCCCTTGTTCTTATTCGTCCCAGTGTCCCTTACTTCAAATTAATTTTGGTTTTGTTTTCAGACATTTTCGGGTCATGCTATATAACCTTCATCATTGAATGCAATTTCTTCAGCGCCTCCCATGTTTTTAGATGTTTCTTTAAATTGGTAGGTAATTAATGAAGGCCATGTTGGCTTGGATGCATTTATATTGTGCATCTTTGTTCCAGGTCGTGATGCCCTAGCTGTAGGGTTATCCCGACGTGGACTTTATGAATTTATATGTTAATTTCTTTATTTTTTTGACTTTCCAGTCTCTACGATTGCCCTTTGCACCCCCTGCTGCTGCACTAAGGTGGTTATTAGGCGATCACCATCTGCATGATTGCATCCTAGTGGCCCTTCATGCGGGGTCACCGAGGGGTAGGTATTCGGCCACACGTAGGCACTGTTGATGGGTTTGTGGGTTTGGATGATTTTGATCTGTCCATATCCATGGGGGTGCCTATATATATAATTTCTTTCATGTAGCCCTTGATTTTAATTGTACATGTGTTTTCTTTTTTTCTTTGTAGAATCGTTGTCTCTCCTTTTGAGATTATATTCTATTTCCCCTGAAGAAGTAATTTTTATGGCGAAACATGTAGGGAAGGACTGACCAGACAGCACCTTAAGGCCACCGCCACCTCGGCCTAATACGCTGCAAATTCTTGGCTGTCTGAAAATTGGATAGAATATATCTATTCTATGTTTAACTATTTCATTGTCTCATTTTCTCTTTTTATGTTTTTTGTATTTTTACTTTGTGTGATATTTATTAAAATTTGGTAATACAATTTGTTTTTTCCTTTTTTTGTTTTTTGTTTATTTGTATCCATGCATCGTGATAATCCCATTCTTTTCTTTTGTTGCTTTTGATGTGATTTATTCAGGGATGAGGTGCAGTATCTATAATTGACTCCCTGCCACACAATTCATACTATATACACTCCTCCACCATTTCTCTACCAATAAAATCAAAAGCACTCAGCAGTAGGGATGAGGCGAACACCCCCTGGTTCGGATTGCACCAGAACTTTTGAACGGGACGAAAATTTGTACGAACTTTAGAACCCTATTGAAGTCTATGGCACTCAAACGTTCAAAATAAAAAGTGCTAATTTTAATATGCAAGATATTGGGGTTTGGGAACCCGGCTCCTACCCCAGGGGGCATGGGTCAATGCCAATTTTTTTTTAAAACGGCTTTATTTTCGGGAGCATTGATTTTAATGATGATTAAAGTGAAAAAAAATGTGAAATATTCCTTTATATATCGTGCCTGGTGGGTGTACATTATGCCTGGGAAGTGGCACATGTTTCCCGTGTTTAGAACAGTCCCTGCACAAAATTACATTTAACGGAAAAAAAGTCATTTAAAACTGCTTGCGGTTTTAATGTAATATCTGGTTCTGGCAATACGAATGAAAATCATTGAGAAAAAAATGATCCGTTTGAAAGTAGGAGACGTTTGTAAGTTGGATGTTTGAAAGTAGGGGCCTGCCCTATATGCTCTGCAGAAATGTGGGCCTAAGGTGCTGGTGTTGCCACAACACTGTAAGCCCTCAAAGAGACTATTGGTGGGCAGTGGAGTGCCCTGCTGTGAACGATTATATCAAGAATTGTAATTACATGCCATTGTTGAACAGTGGTAGAAAAATTGGGCCTTTGGTGGTTGTGGTGGTGGTGGTGCTGGTGCCACAACACTATAAGTCCTCACAGTTACTCTGGGTGGGAACAGGAATGGGCCCTGCTGTGAAATATTATATCAAGAATTGTAATTACATGCCCCTGTTAAACAGGGGCTGAAAAATTGGGCCTTAGGCACTGGTGCTGGTGCCACAACACTGCAACCTCTCCCAGATACTCTAGTTGGAGTGCATGAATGAACCCTGCTGCAAAGCATTGCATCAAATATAATAATTACATGCCCTTGTTAAACAGGAGCTGAAAAATTGGGCCTTAGGCACTGGTGCTGGTGCCACTACACTGCAACCTCTCCCAGATACTCTAGTTGGAGTGCAGAAATGAGCCCTGCTGCAAAGCATTGCATCAAAAATTGTAATTACATGCCCCTGTTAAACAGGGGCTGAAAAATTGGGTCTTAGCCACTGGTGGCGTCAACCAGAACCGAAAATGTTTTTCCAAGCTATCAGCAGGATCATTGAGGAGGAAGAGGATAGTTAGTCAACATAACAGGACAGTCACTCAGCATCGGCATAGGCAGTCTTGAAGGGATGTGACATTTCAAAAAGAAATATTCAGTTACATCAGCTTCAGGTGCTTGGTAGCTGGTGGTGATCCAAGACTGATTCATCTTTATGAAGGTCAGTTGATCAACCGAGTCAGTAGACAGGCACACCCTGTGATTGGTTACAAAGCCTCCAGCAGCACTGAATGTGTGTTCCAAAAGAACGCTGGATGCAGAACAGGCCAGTAGCTCAACTGCATACTGTGCAAGCTCTGGTCAGTGATCCATCCTCAAGAACCAGTAACCCAGAGGATTCTGGTGGGAAAGGTGTCCAAGTCTGATCTTGCCCCTAGGTATTCCTGCACCATGTAAATCATACGCTGGCAATTGTTGGGGCTGCGGCCTAACTAAAAAATTGTCTGAACGCATCAGTCAGATGGCCACCTTCTCCACCGCTACTTCTGTGACTGACCGAAGCCTCAGCAACACGTTGTCCAGGACCAGGAGTCTAAAACCTCTCAGTAAAGAATTGTAATTACATGCCATTGTTGAACAGTGGTAGAAAAAGTGGGCCTTTGGTGGTGGTGGTGGTGCTGGAGCTGGTGCCATAACACTGTAAGTCCTCACAGTTACTCTTGGTGGGTGCTGGAACGGGCCCTGCTGTGAAATATTATATCAAGACTTGTAATTATATTCACCTGTTGAACAGGGGCTGAAAAATTGGGCCTTAGGCACCGGGGCTGGTGCCACAACACTGCAACCCCTCACAGATACTCTAGTTGGAGTCCAGGAATGAGCCCTGCTGCAAAGTATTCCATCAAAAATTGTAATTAGATGCCCCTGTATAACAGGAGCTGAAAAATTGGGCCTTAGGCACTGGTGGCAGCGCCCAGAACCAAAAATTTTCTTCTAAGCTATCAGCATGATTATTTAGGAGGAAGAGGATAGTCACTCAGCATAACAGGATAGTCATTCAGCATCAGCATAGGCAGTCTTGAAGGGATCAGACATTTAAAAAAAATGTCGGTTACAACAGCATCAGGTGCATGGTAGCTGGTGGTGATCCAAGACTGATTCATTTTTATGAAGGTCAGGCGATCAACCGAGTCGGTGGATAGGCGCACCCTGGGATTGGTTACAAAGCCTCCAGCAGCACTGAATGTGCATTCCAAAAGAACGCTGGATGCAGAACAGGCCAGGCCAGTATACACTCAATTGTATACTGTGCAAGCTCTGACCAGTGATCCATCCTCAAGACCCAGTAACCCAGAGGATTTTCAGTGGGAAAGGTGTCCAAGTCTGATCTTGCCCCTAGGTATTCCTGCACCATGTAAATCAGACGCTGGCAATGGTTGCTGGGACCAATCATACCTTGTGGCTGCGGACTAAAAAATTGTCTGAACACATTGGTTAGATGGACACGTTCTCCACCGCTCCTTCTGTGACTGACCGAAGCCTCAGCAACACGTTGTCCAGGACCAGGAATTTGTAACCTCCCAGTCTATGGGAACACATTGCACAGACATTTATGCAAGGCATCCTGAAGATGTTTCATCCTCGGCTCCCTCTGCGATGGCAAGATAAGGTCTGCAACCTTACCCTTGTAAAGTGATTCAAGGAGGGTTGCCAGCCAGTAATGATCCCTCACCTTGATCCGAAGAATACGAGGATCCTTCGGCAGGCTTTGCAGGATCAGGTAAGGCCATGCAGCATAGGTTAGCTGAGGCATTCAGTCCAGAGTCATCTGGGTCACTAAGGATGACATGATCCACAGCCTGGGCTCACATTACTGCCTTCCTCTAGCTGGGTATCATCATCAGAGCCTTCAAAATGCTGGGCATCCTCATGCAGCATGTGCCCAACACTGTGCTCAAACAGTTCGGGGGACTCCTCCCAAGGACATAGTGGAGCTAGGGAAGGAGTGACTGATGCCATTGAGCCGAGGGAAAAGGCCACGTTGGCAACTGCTTTGCCAGTACCCTGAGCCTGGGTGAGAGAGGATGAGTAGGATGAGGATGGCTTGGTCATCCACTCTACCAAGTCTTCGGGCATGTTGCGGCTCAAGGCATCCAGCTCCCGAAATAAAGGACAAGCGTGTCCCATGGCCACGTGCTGATGAGGATACACCATGTCCACAACCAGCACTGTTGCCTCTAGACACAGAGCCTGCTTGCCCTCTTTTATTGGCTTATGACTGTCTGCCTCTCCTTGTTGGCCTTCCAGACATACTAATGGCCTGCAGGGAGATGTAGCTGCAAAAAGCTGGGAAGTATATACTGATATACTGCAGCTAGCAGAATCAACTGCCTGCCGGTAGTAATATTAGTATGAGAACACCAGCAATTGGGGTAGCTTTATGTGCACACTGTGCAGAGGACACAGTACACCGACTGTAATTACTGCAGCTGCCTGCGGTATAGGATCAGAAGAACGCAAGCAATTGGGGTAGCTTTAAGTGCACACGGTGCAGATGGCACAATACACCGACTGTAACTGTTACAGCTGCCTCCTGATAGGACCAGCAGAACACCAGCAATTGGGGTAGCTTTAAGTGCACGCTGTGCAGATGACACAATACACCGACTGTAATTACTGCAAAGGGGATGTGAAATAATTACATACAGCAATGTAATCTGTAAGATTACATTATAATGTATGTAATGTGTAATGGTTCTTGAATTTTGTCTTACACATAATTACTTCTGGTATAATGGAAATTTTTATAACCAGAAGATAGGAGTTGCTATGGACGCTAAATTCGCGCCAAGTCTTGCCAATCTCTTCATGGGAGAGTGGGAGGACAAGTGGGTCTTCCAAAATAGGCGTACTGAGCTGATTATTTACCAGCGGTACATAGATGACCTGTTCCTTATTTGGGCAGGGTCTGAGGCATTCCTGGTCGATTTTTCAAAACATCTGAATAGTAATTGTAACAATATTAAATTAGAATTTAATTGGAGCCAAGATTATATTAATTTTTTGGAAGTGGTGGTGATGAGAGATACTAATCGTCTCATCACCAAGATGTTTTTTAAAAATACGGATAGAAACAGTTTTATCCCAATACATAGTGGACATCATCCACAATGGCTTTCCAATATTCTGAAAGGTCAAATTACCCATATTAGACGTAATTGCACATTAGATGACGATTATTATAAGCAAGTTCATGATATTAAAGAACGATTTATGGAGAAAGGGTACAAATCCCTACCAATTAAAAATTAATAGAAGAAGTAGGGCAAAAATCACAGGACATGCTTCTTTTACCCATATCAAAACAACAGGATACTAAACATCAATGGGGCTTCATTTCTCAATTTCATGAGCAATATAGGGATGTTGAAGCCATTTTTGGTAAATATTGGAATATTTTAAAGATGGATAAAGTATTAGGAAAAGAACTGCCAAATAGACCTCCCTTTATATATAGGAGAAACATGACGTTCAGTGATCAGGTGGTGAAGAAAGTTTTAGACCCACCTAGACGTATAAAGATGTTTTGGGACCAAACAGGCTTTTTTGCCTTTAGAAAATGTAAGGCTTGTAGACAGGTGTCTACACACTTGAGGGAACTTACTAATTTTATTTCAACGGCTAATGGTAAAGAATTCCAGATTAAGAAATTTATAACATGCACATCCACTCATGTGGTATATGCTTTAGAATGCCCTTGTGGGCTTATGTATGTGGGCCGTACAAAACGCACATTGGCCAAAAGAATATCTGAGCATATTTATAACATTGTTACAGGTTACAAGGAACATAGTGTCTCGTTCCACTTTAGGGAAAAACATAATAGGAATCCCTTAGGTCTCAAGTTCTGGGGTATAGATAGAATATACCCTAGATTGCAAGGTGACAATATGGTTAGAGAAATATCACGCCTTGAAACGGAGTGGATATTTTTAACCACTCGCTTACTGGGCACATAAACCCCCCTCAGTCCCAGACCAATTTTCAGCTTTCAGCGCTGATGCACTTTGAATGACAATTGCGTGGGCATACAACACTACCCAAATGAAATTTTTATCATTTTTATCCCACAAATAGAGATTTCTTTTGGTGGTATTTAATCACAGCTGGGAGTTTTATTTTTTGCTAAACAAACAAAAAAAGATGCAAAAAAAAAAAAATCATGTTTAATAGTTTTTTATAAAATTTTGCAAACAGGTCATTTTTCTTCTTCATTGAAGTGCGCTGATGAGGCGGCACTGATAGGCTGCATTGGTGGGCACTGATAGGCTGCACTGGTGGGCACTGATAGGCATAGTTAAGGCGGCACTAATAGGCACAGATAAGGCGGCACCGATGGGCACAGATAAGGCGGCACTGATGGGCAAAGACGGGCACAGATAAGATGGCACGGATGGGTGGCACAGATGGGTGGCACGGATGGGTGGCACTAAGGGGCACTGATAGGTACCACTGATAGATGGGACTGATGGGCACTGATAGGTGGCACTGATAGGTGGCTCTGATAGGTGGCACTGCTGGGCACTGATGGGCGACACTGCTGGGCACTGATGGGCGGCACTGCTGGGCACGAATATGTGGCACTGGGGTGCAGCACCTTTGTTGAGGCAGATTGTGGGCACTGCTGGGTGGCACTGTGGGCACTGCTGGGTGGCACTGCTGGGTGGCACTGTGGGCACTGCTGGGTGGCACTATGGGCACTGCTGGGTGGCACTGACAGGGGGGACACATTTTTTATTAATGTGGCAAAGCAGGGGGCAGGTGGGCACTGGCAGGGGGCAGGTGGGCACTGGCAGGGCTGGCCGTGATCGGGACTTATGTCCCGATCACGGCCGCCGGTGATCGGCTTTTCTTTTTCTCCTCACGCTGTCAGCGCGAGGAGGAATAATAGCCGATTACCGGCTCCGTTATATCACATGATCAAATGTCATTGGCTGACAGCTGATCACGTGATAAGGGGTCGGGATCGACCCCTTGCACGAATCAGTGATCAGGCGAGTCTCGTAGACTCGCCGATCACAGAGCGCGCCGCGCGCGCCCCTCAGGGGGCGCGCAGGCCGCTCGTGCACGGGACTACGTCAATAGACGTAGTCCCGGAAAAGGAAATCCGCACTGTAGCCGTCATTCGGCTATAGCGCGGGTCTCAAGTGGTTAACCAATACACTCAGTCCGAATGGGTTAAATATTGAGTTAGATGTAAATTGTTTCATAGTGATTATATTTTATGCCTCTTGTTCAGATAAGATCTATATGCCATGATTTTATAATGTTGTTATTTCATGCTTTAGGAGATTTTGTTTATTTATCAGCTTTTGTACGAGCCCCGTTTTGAAAAAATATGTTAAGAAGGAGACAATAAAGGGTGTACATGGCTATTTTAGACTGTTTCCCTCTATAGTGCTGATTAGTTAGACGGGATTAATAGTGAGTGTGTTGCTTTGTGATTGTAGGTAGCGATCGCAAGTAGAGGCGTGCACTGCCAATCGTTGGACCAATCAGCATAAGGTGTAGAGCGAGAGGGATGTTGCTCCACATGACGTAGTGGTTTGTACTGACTATGTTTGCGTGACAACAAAGGGAATAGGGGTTTTACTATATGCCCTGTATTTATGCTATGCGGAGGTACGAATGAGAGGGCGGCTCTGTTGTGATTGATGTGGTGTTGTACGCTGAGGCACAGGACCGCCCTCCCTTGCCATTAGGTTGAATGAGAGGGGTGGTCTTTTGGGCATGACGCTGTGATTTACATTCATGTATGGATCCCCCCCTCTTGCTATTTAAGCAAGTGTTGTGATCGTGTGGCCACGTTCTCTGAAGACGGAATGACGAAACGCATCAGGGCGTGGCCACACAACGTTGTCTTGAGAAACACACAGACTGTCCCCCGGGTCTCATCTTTCCAACCAATCAGGTTTCTGGTGTTCGAGGCTGGTGGTGAGAGGACAGTTTACTGTATTTCATAACAGTGTGATACGCTGATGTAAAGAGATTTTAATGTAAGCACATGTAGTTTGTGATTTTGTGGATTGAAGTTTTAATAAACAGTATAACACTATTGGAAGCTTTATCCTTACTTCCACATGTGCATGACACTGTAAGTGAACATCGGAAGGAGTATAAGAATGGAGTGGTGAGAGGAAGCAAAGAGATAACTTATTTAAATATGTGATTGCATAAGCCTTCTGGAGTATAAAGAGTGGAGTGCTGGGATTAAACAGAGAGATACCATTGTTTAATGCTCGTTTGCATAAACCCTCTGGTAAGCGGCCACCTGTTGGATAGTGCACATGGTGTGAATGGTGAAGGTTTTGTTCAAATGAAACAAAGGACTTTCTCACTTCTTGGACGCTGCGTGATGTCACTCCTCTATACTCTTTCCATTGTTAGATTGGGACATTGTTTGCTGCTATAATAATAATCATTTTTAAATTGTTTTATAACATTTTAGGGATTGTTTTTGAGTGTATTTAAATATTGCTATATGGATGGTCAATTCATAGAGTATATATAGCAGTAATAATTCCTATTGAGATTAAGCGATTGTATACTATTGTGCGACTTTTTTGCTATGTTTTGTGAAGTGGCATATGAATTTATAATTTTTCTAATATGAGTATTTAGGAGCGCTGTTACTGTTTGGTTATGTAATCAAGCAGAGTAATTTATGATAATTTGTGTGTTCTTATGATAACGGCTGCTGCAAGTATAATATTAATACACAATCTGTTCAGCGCTGGGTTCAGGAATACTTGGTGATTTCAGAAATTTTTAGATTTGAATATGTAATGTGTGTGTTTTACTTTTTGAATTTGGTGCCATTCTCCATCCCCGTGCATCTCAACGCTCTCGGGGAACAGAGCCTGGCGATGTGATAGATCGAGCAGAGGACGGCTCGCTTGTACAGCGGGGGGACATCGCTGGATCCAGGGGACAAGGTAAGAAAGCTCTTCCTGGATCCAGCGATGCATTCCCGAGTCTGGCTCGGGGTTACCATTAATGGTACTAATTTTTAACCCTGAACTGGACTCGGGAATACCGCTGGGGGGGGGGGGGGGGGGGGTTAAAGTGGGTGTTGTGTGCCTCCTGCA
Source organism: Lithobates pipiens (assembly GCF_037356315.1). Lineage (NCBI taxonomy): Eukaryota > Metazoa > Chordata > Amphibia > Anura > Ranidae > Lithobates > Lithobates pipiens. Next base: position 180,223,450 of record NW_027507758.1, read on the forward strand.
CAGTATGCACCTGAAGCTACCCCTTATTGCTGGTGTTGTTCTGTTTCTGTAATACAGGCATATGCAGCAGTTAAAGTGGTTTTTGTTTGCCTCCTGCACAGTATACACCCAAAGCTACCCCTTATTGCTGGTGTTGTTTTGTTTCTGTAATACAGGCATCTGCAGCAGTTAAAGTGAGTGTTGTGTGCCTCCTGCACAGTATACACCTGAAGCTACCCCTTATTGCTGGTGTTGTTCTTTTTCTGTAATACAGGCATCTGCAGTAGGGATGAGCTTCGTGTTCGAGTTGAACATACGTTCGACTCAAACATCGGCTGTTCGCACGTTCGGCGAATACCGAACGTTATGGGCCGTTCGCACCAAATTCGTGTGGCGCTCATGGCCCACAATGCACTGCGCTATTGCAGTGCATTGCTGGCTCATGATTGGCCAAGCATGCACTGTGACCCCGCATGCTTGGCCAATCACAGCGCCGGCAGCGAGGAGAGCCATGATTGGCCACAGGCAGGATGCCTGTGGCCAATCATAGCTCAGGCTGTGTAGTACACGCCCCACACTATATAAGGCCGCCAGCGCGGCGGCCTTGTGTAGTGTGTTGGCGTCTGTAGGAGTTAGTGGGTGTTCTCTGTGTACCTTCAACACAGTATACACCATTCGTTATCGGCCGATTTTGCATTCTTGCTCTTCTGTAATTGAGCTGTTAGCAATCTACAGGAGTTTGTGGGTGTTGTCTGCATGCCCTGACCGCAGTATACACCATTATATCCACCTATATAGCTAGCTATATTACTCTTCTGTAATAGAGCTTGCAATCAGTTGTAGGAGATTGTGCGTGTTGTCTGCGTGCCCTGAGCGCACTATACACCATTATATACACCTATATAGCTAGCTTTATTGCTCTTCGGTAATAGAGCTTGCAGTCAGTTGTAGGAGATTGTGCGTCTTGTCTGCGTGCCCTGAGCACACTATTCATCATTATATCCACCTATATAGCTCTTCTCTAATTGAGCCATCTGCCATCTGCAGGAGTTAGTGGGTGTTGTGTGCCTCCAGCACAATATACACTACCCAATTGCTGGTTTTCCCATCTCCCTTCAGGCCATTACCATGTCTAGAAGGCCAACAAGGAGAGGCAGACAGGTGCGAGTCGATAAAAGAGGGAAAGCAGGCTCTGTGTCTAGAGACAACAGTGCTGGTTGTGGACGTGGTGCATCGTCATCATCAGCACGTGGCCATGGGACACGCTTGTCCTTCTTTTCGGCATCTGGACGTGTTGAGCCACATAATGCCGAAGACTTGGTAGAGTGGATGATCAAGCCCTCTTCATCCTCCTCATCCTCTCTCACACAGGCTCAGGGTTCTAGCAAAGCAGCTGCCAACGCATCGTCTTCCCTCGTCTCAATGTCCTGAGGAGTCCCCTGAACTCTTTGAGCACAGTGTTGGGTACATGCTCCAGGAGGATGCCCAGTGTTTTGTAGGCTCTGATGATGATACTCAGCTAGAGGAAGGCAGTAGCGTGAGCGCAGAGAGAGGGGATGCTCAAGAAGGACAGCAATCTGGCAGTCATGTTCCACAAGCTGCAGCATACTGCCAGGTTTGCTCCAGCGATGAAGAGGGAGTGGATGACTCCACGTGAGTGCCTGGTAAGAGAGAGGAGGAGGAGGAGGCACATGTCCAACGAGGCAGGATGCCCTCCGGGGGGCCAGGTTAGGGGCAGCACACCGACTGAATCACACTGCAGAGCTCCGCCTGTGCAGGGCGCTGTCTCTGCGCGTTATTCTAAAAGTTCTTTGGTGTGGGCCTTTTTGAGACGAGTGCATCAGATTGCACCGCTGCTATTTGCAACATATGTCTCAAGCATATCTCGCGTGACCAAAACATCAGCAGCTTGGGCACCACATGTTTGACCAGAAATATGTTGACCTGCCATGCAGTTCATTGGCAACCGTACCTTAAACACCCACACCAAACATCAAAGCGGACCTCTCCTTGCTCCTCATCAGCTGGGATCTCCAACCCCACTATACCTTAAGTCCTCTCTGAAACCTGCACTGAGAGGAATGAAGGTGTAGAATTAGGTGTGTCACAGCTAAGTACATGTGGGCACTCTGCTAGCAGTACACCTACGTCTGATTGTACCAGGCAAATTTCCCTGCCCCAGCTGCTGTACCATCGAAAGAAGTTCACTCCCAGCCATCCACATGCCCAGCGGTTGAATGCTAGCTTGGCTAAATTGCTAGCACTTCAACTGCTGCCTTTTCAGTTGGTAGACTCGGCCCCCTTCCGTGAGTTCGTACAATATGCGGTTCCTCAGTGGCAGGTTCCCAAATGCCACTTTTTCTCATGGAAGACGATTCCGGCTCTCTATTGGCATGTGGAAGGCAATGTCTTGGCCTCGCTGGACAGGGTGGTCAGCGGTAAGGTGCATATTACTGCTGACTCATGGTCCAGCAGGCATGGACAGGGAAACATGCACCACTTTACAGGCATACAATAGAAACCCCCCAGGTATGATATTTAAAGGAATATTTCACTTTTATTTTTTCACTTTAAGCATCATTAAAATCACTGCTCTCGAAAAACAGCCATTTTTTAAACTTCTTTTTGCATTGATACTGTACATGTCCCTTGGGGCAGGACCCAGGTCCCCAAACCCTTTCTAGGACAATAACTTGCATATTAGCCTTTAAAATTCGTACTTTTGATTTCTCAAGTTCGAGGCCCATAGACTTTAATGATGTTTGAAACTTTCGGCCCGTTTGCATTATTTGTAAATATTTTATTTTAACTTTTCATGGGACAACATTGAAGAAATTACACTTTGCTACAATGTAAAGTAGTGAGTGTAGAGCTTGTATAACCCAGTGCCCAGTGCGCCTGCGTGCCGCTGCCTAAGGCGCATGCGCTGTAGACAGCGGTACCGGTCTTTTTGTAAATATCTCCTAAACCATGTAAGTTTAGGAGATATTTCTTGGACCTACAGGTAATCCTTAATCTAGGCTTACCTGTAGGTCAAAGTAGTTTGTAAGGGTTTTCAACCACTTTAAGGCGGTGCTGGAAAATAATGGTGGCCACACAAAATATTGACACTTTGGCCATTTTTACTTAGGGGTGTACTCACTTAAGTTGCCAGCGGTTTAGACATTAATGGCTGTGTGTTGATTTATCTTGAGGGGACAGCAAATTTAAACTGTTATACAAGCTGTACACTCACTACTTAAATTGTAGCAAAGTGTAATTTCTTCAGTGTTGTCACATGAAATGATAAAATAAAATATTAAGGCCGCGTACACACGCGGGGACTGTTCGCCCAACTTTGTCCGTCAAACAGTTTCGGCAAACAGTCCGCTCAAAATTAGCATGGACGGACATGGCCACACACGACGGACGAACAGTTTGCTGAAACCGTGCGCGATGACGTGAACGGCACGTACGACGGGACGAAAAATACGACGTCCTATACACTGCATTATAACTTTCGGCGTGAAAATCCTTTCTGAGCATGCGCGCAACTTTGTTTGACGAACAAGCCTACACACGAGCGGACTATTCGCTGAAACAAGGTTTCAGCGAACAGTTTTTCGGAAATTCCGAAAAACCTTGTCCGTCAAACTGTCCGCTGAAACTGTCCGCTGAAAGCCCACACACGAGCGGACTGTCCGCCCAAACACTGTTCAGCGGACAAAGTTGGGCGAACAGTCCGCCCGTGTGTACGCGGCCTTACAAAAATGTGAGGGGTGTACTCACTTTTGTTAGATACTGTGTATATATATATATATATATATATATATATATATATATATATATATAGTTCTTTCATGTTTATGAATTTCTTTTTGTTAGCCTTTACATAAAACTATGCAGGTGACTTTTTTTTTTTTTTTTTTTGAAAATTATACTTGTTTTCCACCTAGAGAACCTTTCAAGGCTAAAAGTACAAATGTACTCTGCAGGTACAAAGTGTCATTATGTTTAAATGTTTGTTGCTGTGTTTGGAAGCAAACACAAATGAAGAATAAAGGTTACATGTCAAAGGGTTGCAAGTTTATAATAGTACTTAGGAAAAATATAGAATACACAATGTTGTAAATTAAATGGTATGTATATTACAGTAATAGAGCATAATTGTAATAGGTCGTTTGTAAAGTTCTAGTCAAACCTGATAATGAAGCACAATTCAGATTTTTTTAAAGAAATGTTATTATATGTATTATTTCAAACAGTTGTTTTTTATAGCTGCAGTAAGTTTTATAAATATATATATATCTATATATCTATATATATATATATATATATATATATATATATATATATATATATATATATATATATATATATATATATATATCTATATATATATATATATATATATATATATATATATATATAGTCCAATTTACTTGTTCATCTCAAACCAACCACTGAAAATGTAACCCCCACTGTAAATTGATGCCCCCCTAATATGTTGAAAGGATGTTAATTAAAACCTTTCACCAGCTGCAGGACTCAGTTTAGATTACTCTAATATCCAGAGATGAATTGAAAAATGATGTGGGGGACTAAACGATTTGATTGGTTGTTGTACTTTTGTACAGCCGCCCAATAATATCTACATGCTGCCAGTACAGTGAAACATACAGTACATACAGAAAAGCAGTCAGAATGCTTGTATGTATAAACAGCAGTTTGTGCAACCATTAGAGATCTCCATCCACATCAGAGGTAGAAAAATTATTTTAGGGCTGACATTTTAGTATAACTCTGAATTGATGGATGTGACATTTTTAATTTGTTGCCTCTTTGCGATTTAGGGTATCTGGTTTTAAATGTTATGCAAATGCATGCAATATTTAGCCAAAATATAATATTTATTTTTTAAGTTGACAGAGTCTCATTTTTTTTCCAAACACTTTTTTTGAATAAAAGGTTATTGTACATACAGAATGAGCACATATACATCATATGGTCAGAGATTATTACAATCGGTGCATTTCGGAAAAAGGTATAGAAACTAGTGCAGTGAAATTAAATTCATAAACAAGCAATTTTCATTGTGTAAAAACAAGGAAGGTGATGTATGTCAAACAGCAGGTCACGTATAAAGGAGAATATTTGAAATATTCAAAAGGGGGAGAGAAAAGCCTCAAGATTATGGGTAGGGGGAGAGAACTTGAAAAAAAAAACCTTCAGATTACGAGTAGGGGGAGGGTAGAAAGGTGTCAGATTTATCTGTCTAGGAGAGGAGGGTTTGTTATAAGGATAGAAAGTGAAAAGGGATAATTTAATACAATTACAAGTGGAACCCTACTTTTAAAATCTGAATTTGTGTCTGTACTGGGGTAGAGGGGAAAAACATAGGGGGGTGGGGGGGGGACGCAAGAAGGAAAAATAGGTTAGGTTGAATCACCACAAGATCTCTCTCTGGCTAAGGGCCATACCACATAGCCCTATCTTCCCTGGATTGGTGTGTCTTGTTGCTTATTCAAAGGATCCTGAACCAGGTATGGGAAGGGGGAGGAAGGGATGTGGTATCCATGTGGGTGACCTTTGTCTAATTAAAGATTAAACTTGGGAAACTGCGAGGCTCTTGTATTTGTTGGCTGTGCGGTATTAGCACAGACAAGCCCAGATAGTGGTAAATTTGGATGGAGACTCTTTCGCTAGGTATATAAGTTCTTCCATATCAGTGATTTTTTTTTCAGGTAAAAACATGTTGGTTAAGTATGGCAGAGTATGGTTAAGAGTGTGGGATTTATTGAAGTTGGAGATATAAAGAGAATGCTTAAGGTCTTTCAGTAGATTAAAATGGTTGTAAACCCTTACAAACCACTTTGACCTACAAGTAAGCCTAGATTAAGGCTTACTTGTAGGTCCAAGGAATATCTCCTAAACCTACATGGTTTAGGAGATATTTACTAAAAGACAGGCACTGCTGTCTATGGCGCACTATCGCTGTTAGTGGCGGCTCCCGTGCGCATGCCTGGGAGTGACGTCATTGCTGCTCCGGTGCTGTGAGTGGCCAGAGCAGCAATACCTAGAAGAAGATGGATGCTCTGTACTACAGGGGACAGCGGTGACATCGTTGGCTCCTGTGTCAGGTAAGTGACACATAATGGGCTGCTATGCGATGCATAGTAGCCCATTATGCTTTACCTTTGCAGGGAGACAAAGAAGAAGTAAACCCATAAGGGTTTATTTCCTCTTTAACCACTTAACAACCGACCCATAGCCGAATGATGAATACAGGGTGATTGCTTAATTCTGGGAGGCCGTCATATGACATCCTCCCAGAATTCCGCTTTTGCGCGCCCCCCTGGGGCACGCACTCAAGAGCATCCATGATCGCCGAGTCCACAGGACCCAGCGCATCACAGATCACGGCCGTTTACCACATGATCGCTCCGTCAAATGACGGAGCGATCACTTGTAAACAAACCGGCGTCATGTTATGGCGCAGGTTCCTCCCTCCCCTCTCTGTACTGATCAGTACAGTCAGAGGGGAGAGATCGGTGTCAGCAGCACTGTGGGCTGGATCTGTAGTGCCCACAGCACTGCTCACCGACAATTAACCCTAAAATTCCCTGCCAGTACTCTGCAATACCCAGCAATGCCCTGCCAATACTCTGCAATACCCTGCCAATACACTGCAATGCCCTGCCAATACTCTGCAATACCCTGCCAATACTCTGCAATGCCCTGCCAATACTCTGCAATGCCCAGCAATGCCCTGCCAATACTCTGCAATACCCTGCCAATACTCTGCGATGCCCTGCCAATACTCTGCGATGCCCTGCCAATACTCTGCAATACCCAGCAATGCCCTGTCAATACTCTACAATACCCTGCCAATACTCTGTAATGCCCTGCCAATACTCTGCAATACCCAGCAATGCCCTGCTAATACTCTGCAATGCCCTGCCAATACTCTGAAATACCCAGCAATTCCCTGCCAATACTCTGCAATACCCTGCCAATACTCTGTAATAACCAGCAATCCCCTGCCAATACTTTTCAATACCCAGCAGTAATCTGCAATACCCAGCAATCCTCTGCAATAGCCTGCAATACCCTGCCAATACTCTGCCATAAATTGCCATACCCAGCCCTACTCGGTGATAGCCAGCCATACTCTGTGATAGCCAGCCATACTCAGTGATACCCTGCAAAACCCAGCCATACTCTGCAATACCCAGCCATACTCAGTGATACCCAGTCATACTCGGTGATACCCTGCAATACCCAGCCATACTCGGTGATACCCTGCAATACCCAGCCATACTCGGTGATACCCTTCAATACCCAGCCACACTCTGTGATACCCTGCAATACCCAGCCATACTCGGTGATACCCTGCAATACCCAGCCATAGTCGGTGATACTCTGAAATACCCAGCCATACCCGGTGATACTCTGCAATACCCAATCATACTTGCTCATGCTCAGCCATACTCTTTGATACCCTGCAATACCCAGCCATACTCGGTGATACCCTACAATACTCAGTGATACCCAGCCATGCTCGGCCATGCTCAGCCATGCTTGGCTGTACTCAGCCTCTGTATGTGGCCAGGCTGTGGAAGTCTCACACATGTGTGACTTGACTGTGTACATTCCAATCTACTATCTGCGAGAGGTGGCAGGCCCTGTAATAATTGTATATATCTGGGAGACCTATTCCTTTTTTCTTTGGAAAAAAAGGAATAGGTCTTTCCCTAATGACGTATGGGTGACCCATACGTCATTAGGGAACCCCTGGCTTCCCTCTCCAGCATCAGAGGGGGCGGGGTCAGGTGATGGGTGGCCCCGCCCTCCTAATATAAGAAAAGTCAGCGCTGTGATCCCCGCAGTGTCTCCTCAGTGGAGACAGAAGACGAATGCATGGACTGCGCTGGACTGAAAATCACCCGTCGCTGGATCAGATCAGCCATCACTGGACCCCGGAGAGATGATCATCCATCACTGGATAGCAAGAGTGGATTAGCACCGCTGGAATCTTTTTTTTTTAAGGAATTTTTCAAAAGTGTGTTTGTCTTATTTAATCATTTTTTACACTTTCTTTGTGAAATTGTAGGGGTACAAAAATTTTGTACCCCCTTACCATTTCAAAGAGGGGGGCCGGGATCTGGGGGTCCCCTTGTTAAAGGAAGCTTCCAGATTCTGATAAGCCCCCTGCCCGCAGACCCCCACAACCACCGGCCAGGGTTGTGGGGATGAGGCTCTTGTCCCCATCAACATGGGGACATGGTGCTTTGAGGGGTCACAGACCCCCAATGCATCCTCCCAATGTTGAGGGCATGTGGCCTGGTACGGTTCAGGAGGGGGGGCGTCTCTCGTCCCCCTCTCTTTTCCTGCAGCCTTCCAGGTTGCGTGCTCAGATAAAGGGTCTGGTATGGATTTTTAGGGGGACCCCCACATCAATTTTTTTTATTTGACGCGGGGTTCCCCTTAATATCCATACCAGACCTGAAGGGCCTGGTAATTGAATTTAGGGGAACCCCATGCTTTTTTTTTTTTTTTTTTTTTTTATCAATGAATGAATTGTTGGCTCTGTAATACAGGGAGCACTCATTGAGTGTTCTCTGTATTACGGGAGCCGACAATTCAAAGTGATTTTAAAAGACTTTTTTTCCTTGCGAAATGATACTTTGTGCAGGGACAGTTCTAAGCACGGGAAACATGCGCCCCTTCACAGGCATACTATAGACACCCCCCCAGGTATGCAATTTAAATGAATATTACCACTTTTATTGTTTCACTTTAATCATTATTCAAATCACTGCTCCTGAAAAAACGGCCATTTTTAAAACTTTTTTTTTGCATTGATCCATGTCCCCTGGGCCAGGACCCAGGTCCCCAAACACTTTTTAGGACAGTAACTTGCATATTAGCCTTTAAAATTAGCACTTTAGATTTTGAACGTTCGAGTCCCATAGACTTTAATAGGGTTCTAAAGTTCACACGAAGTTTAGGTCTGTTTGCAGGTTCTGGTGCGAACTGGACAGGGGGGTATTCGGCTCATCCTTAATGAGAAAATAGGTTTGTCCCACCTACACAAATCTTCAGTTTTTGTGCGTAGGACATGTAGGAGATTTTTGGAGTTGAGGTCAGACAAATGAGGGGCTAATTGGATGCCTAGGTAGTTAATAGCATCTTACTTCCACGTAAAAGGGAAGTTATGTTGACATTGTGAGACAATTGAGATGGGAAGAGTATGGTTAAGAGCGTGGGTTTTTTTTAAAGTTAATTTTGAAGTTGGAGATATAAAGAGAATGCTCAAAGTCTTTCAGTAGATTAGGGAGTGTGGTCTGAGGTTTTGAAAGGAATAACAAGATTTCATTGGCAAATGCCGCTAGTTTATACGGATGATTCCCCACCTCTAGACCTTGAATATCATTATTTGCTCATAGATGTCAGAGAAAGGGTTCCAGGGTTTGTTATAAAGAAACATGATGAAATGAGGTAGGCAGTCTCGAATACCAATTTTATCTAAAACAGCCTCCATAGAGTCCCATACCAGTCTGTCAAATGCCTTCTCTGCATCTAATAATAATAAGAATCCTTATCTTTTCGAAGTGGTAAGCAAGTGATGGAGGTTGATAGCTTTAATGGTGTTGTCTTCAGCTTCTTGTTACGGAACAAACCATACTTTATTTACTTAATAACTGATATGTTGCAACATATATGGGGCTGTGATGAGATTGTTTCATGGCAGTGGTTTGTAGTCTGGCAGTATTATACATATATATTTTATGGGCTGTCTTTGACTAACTGCTCTATCTGTTTCTTAGTCACAGCCTTATATACAGTCATATGTAAATGCATATACATGTTTAATAAATGACCAACTTACCAACCATATAACTCTTAGTACATCTTGCCCTCAGTATCTTGCTCTATATACAAAATATTGTATGTTCATGTTTTTTTTCTGGGGAGCTACTGTATATAAACATAAGGTGTTTGAGTCCCGGCCGGGCTTCTCATCGGTCCAGTGTCAAGTCCGCTCTGCAGGGTTCTTCTTTCCGTCAGAAGATCTCCACGCAAGCCTTTCTTACCCACTAGTGACCTGTGCCTCTCCGTGCCTGATACTTTCTGTGCCACCTTCAGGGGTATAGTGTACTCAGTTGCAAGGGAAGCCCCTCTCAGCATCTCAGCCCTGGTGAGTACCTGACAGAAGTAAGAGGAATAGAAAATTGGGCAGAATTTCGCAAAAGTTTTTTTAGGTGATTGTTTAGTAGTGAGATCATTCAATAATTTATTACCAACCTTGGATATTTTCCCACTTTTGGAATGACTGCAATGTGGGCTTCTAGTAGGTCATGTACTGAAGGGGTAATGAATAAAAAAGGAGAAGGAAATTGGGACTTTGAATGAAGCAATTGAATAGTGGAGGTGAGTTACAATATAACGTATTTTATTTATAAATACTCTCAAAGCATTAAATCATTGTTCATATCATATATATATACACATGTAGTGTGCACAAAAACTGAACATAGTAAACAAAATACATACATACAACACATGACCGGAGTAATGAATATACAGATTGATACAAGAGGGCATGTACATGCCAATAGCACCATGCCCAATGCTAGCATGTACACCTACATGGTATATGTACATCTGTCAAAAAATATAGAAACATCATAAAGTCTAGTAGTAATAAATAAATATCAGTTCGTATGAGGTGTAACTGCAGCATCAAGTAAAGCTCTACGCGTTTCATGGGTATTCCCAATCGTCAGGAGCAGATGCGGCGGACATTCCTATGGAATATATATAAAAAGGGATGTAAAGAACTGAATTCCAAGTAAAAAATACTCAAAATAATTATACAAGTATAAATGGTTGACCAGCAACACTCACCAAACCTGACCACAACCGTAGCTAAGAGTGGCCAGCCAAGGGTCAGGCGAGAATACAAACCCCACCGCGGGAGCTGAGGCGGCATAAAAACAAGAATGCAGCATAGGATGGTATCAGGGCATGAGCAGTATGAATAGAATCTCCATGTGGCAAAGAATTGGGTCTACTGGGTGGAGCGGGGATATCTAAAAACAAAATGTTTGAGGGATATGTGTAATTATAACAGTGACATGTTCTAAATAATGATTTTATACGAGTGAAAGTGTCAGATTGTGAGGGTGTGAGAGTGTGAAAGAAGCCACAAGGGGTTTGGACACAATAAGAGAAGTGCAAGAGAAATGTGAGAGTATCAGTGTAAAAAAGTGATGGACAAGTATGTGAATCAAAAAAGAAAGAGAAAACCGAAAAATCGAAAAAATCTAAAACAGGTGGGAAGGTGATGAGGAGTAAAACTTAAAAGTGGATGAGAAAAAAAAAAAAAAAGGAAGGCAAGCAAAAGTGAATCTAGTCCAAGAAAAAAGCTGACCCTAATGTTGCATAGAAGCACCACCAGCAACCAACGTAGCCGGTGTGCAGTCCCCCAGCGGCAGACCGGTCAAATGAACAGCCCACTACACTGGGGGATGTGAATATATGCCGCCAACGCCACATCAGTGGACCAATGGTGGAGAACCAACCGCACCTGAACCAAGTGATCACTCAGTGACAGGTGCGCAAGCTCCCCATACAGGAACACAGGATGTCAGGGGCACGCGTTGGCGCAATGGCGCCAAAACTGACGTCATGCGCATGGTACACCCGCCGTCACGCCCACAGCATGACAGACGTGGCGCCGATGCGCGGAGGGGCACCCGCCCCCCCTCCCAAACGTAATACGTCATCCCTCTCCTCCCCTTACACGTATTACGTTTTGGAGGGGTAGGCGGGTGCCCCTCCGCGCATCGGCGCCACGTCTGTCATGCTGTGGGCGTGACGGTGGGTGTACCGTGCGCATGACGTCAGTTTTGCGCCATTGCGCCGACGCCTGCCCCTGACATCCTGTGTTCCTGTATGGGGAGCTTGCGCGCCTGTCACTGAGTGATCACTTGGTTCAGGTGTAGTTGGTTCTCCCCCATTGGTCCACTGATGTGGCGTTGGCGGCATATATTCACATCCCCCACTGTAGTGGGCTGTTCATTTGACCGGTCTGCCGCTGGGGGACTGCACACCGGCTACGTTGGTTGCTGGTGGTGCTTCTATGCAACATTAGGGTCAGCTTTTCTCTTGGACTAGATTCACTTTTGCTTGCCTTCCTTTTTTTTTATTTTTATTTTTTTTCTCATCCACTTTTAAGTTTTACTCCTCATCCCCTTCCCACCTGTTTTAGATTTTTTTAGATTTTTCGGTTTTCTCTTTCTTTTTTGATTCACATACTTGTCCATCACTTTTTTACACTGATACTCTCACATTTCTCTTGCACTTCTCTTATTTTGTCCAAACCCCTTGTGGCTTCTTTCACACTCTCACAGTCTCACAATCTGACACTTTCACTCGTATAAAATCATTATTTAGAACATGTCACTGTTATAATTACACATATCCCTCAAACATTTTGTTTTTAGATATCCTCGCTCCACGCAGTAGACCCACTTCTTTGCCACATGGAGATTCTATTCATACTGCTCATGCCCTGATACTATCCTATGCTGCATTCTTGTTTTTATGCCGCCTCAGCTCCCGCGGTGGGGTTTGTATTCTCGCCTGACCCTTGGCTGGCCACTCCTAGCTACGGTTGTGGTCAGGTTTGGTGAGTGTTGCTGGTCAACCATTTATACTTGTATAATTATTTTGAGTATTTTTTACTTGGAATTCAGTTCTTTACATCCTTTTTATATATATTCCATAGGAATGTCCGCCGCATCTGCTCCTGACGATTGGGAATACCCATGAAACGCGTAGAGATTTACTTGATGCTGCAGTTACACCTCATACGAACTGATATTTATTTATTACTACTAGACTTTATGATGTTTCTATATTTTTTGACAGATATACATATACCATGTAGGTGTACATGCCAGCATTGGGCATGGTGCTATTGGCATGTACATGCCCTCTTGTATCAATCTGTATATTCATTACTCCGATCATGTGTTGTATGTATGTATTTTGTTTACTATGTTCAGTTTTTGTGCACACTACATGTGTATATATATATATGATATGAAAAATGTTTTAATGCTTTGAGAGTATTTATAAATAAAATACGTTATATTGTAACTCACCTCCACTATTCAATTGCATCATTCAAAGTCCCAATTTCCTTCTCCTTTTTTATTCATTACCGGGATGGAGGCACCTTTGGGTGCTTCATTTAAAGTCCCAACCCTCTTCTATTGTACGTAATGTACTGAAGGGGTAGTGGGTGAAATAGAGTTAAAAGCATGGAGTAAAGAGTCTGCCAGGTCATCTAGGAATGTTTTGTAATAAGTTGCTGTAAACCCATCAGGTCCTGTACTTTTGCCTACTTTCAATTGTTTGATGGATAGTTTTAGTTCCACCAAGGTAATGGCTTGTTTATCTCCTGGGTAGCAGTTTAAGGTAATGGGTTTAGGGTAATACAGGTTTAGGAATTCAGTTATCTCTGTCTGTCATGTACTTGATTCTGCTGAGGGGTGTGGAGATGTGGGTTATAGAGTTCTGTGTAGTAGTGTTAAAATTGTATTGCTATATCAGTGGAGGTGTTGACCTGGGGGGGGGGGGGTGGGATATGCTGAATTGTGCTTGCTGCTTTCTTAGCTGTAACACTCTTGCTAAGAATTCCCAACATTCATAAAAGAGTTTTTGTGGGGGGCGTGCCTGGAAGCAGAAGAAGATGGACGCCCTTCTGTGAAACTCCGCAGAGGCCTTCGAAAATCCACAGCCATCCGCAGCCAGCGGCATCCACAACTAATCCCCACCGCCCATCCGTGGTCCCGGGAGTACGGGGAGCAGTCCGTTGCTGCTATTTTGTCTCCCGGATGGCCTTGGACACCATCTCCCGGCCTGCGGCCTTCCACAACACCAGACGTGGCGCACCCATCGCTAGCCTGTGGCGCTCTGCAAGGCCTCCGCCATCCCTGCTGACCACCCAGACGACCCCCTGAGCAGGGGACACAGATCGCGGACCACCCGGGAGCTGACAGAGCTGATCGGCTACTTTGAGAATGGCCGAAATTCAGGTGAAGGGCAGCGCCCATATTTCTACACCCTAGGCCTGGACAAGGCTCCCCCCCTCTCTTACAAGCTTGCTTAGCCCACCTAAACTCACTTACTCTACCTAACTACCTGAGACAGTGTTATGGACATTCACCTGCAGTGACTTTTGTATTTCTTTTGTCTCCTGGAATATGCAAGACCCTCTCTACATAATATACACCCAGCAGCCATCTTGCTCCACCTAACATCAGTGAAGCTACAATTGCTCTTTCTGGTATAGGCCTATCTTAAAGTTTACTGAACTGTCCTCTATACACATGTCTTAGGTGTGTTGCACAACCCCTGGAATCCTGGTACTTCAGCCACACTCTCATTTAAATATTGCCACCAAGCTGGAACAGTTTTAGTGGTTCAACATCATAAATCCCTAATTCCCACTCGTGTTTTTTGATTCACATTGCCACCAAGCATTTACAGGAATCCCCCCCCCCCTCCATAGCCACAAGTGCATTTTGAACTCTGCCAGTTTCTGTGCACTTGTTTACACAGTGCACAATACTGGCCACGCACGGCTTATAGATATGACAGACAGATGAGACCGGAGCCCCGGCCTCCCGCCATCTCTCCGAGATTCTCGCTTTCTACTTTGTCAGCTTCTATATACATGGGTGTCCTTTTTACAACTATTTCAGCAGGCCATACACCCCATGGGCAAAATTGGGGACCAAAGACGTAATTGCTCCTCTTCTATCAAATCACAAACCTCTATAGCGATGGACCGCTACTTAAGCAGGCCTTCACATGTGGCCTCGGGGGCCCCTGAAGGCTTGCAGATCACGCTGGAACAATTCAAACTAAGCACCAGCCTACTCTTTAACGAAACCTCCACTCTTACGTCTGAACTCCCCCCCCCCCCCACTGATATCGGAGATACTAGAAGCTAAACTACATTCCCTATTACAAGCTATCACTCATAACATTACACAGGAAGTAGGAAAAGTGGCTAAAGAACTAAGAGGGGAGATTGACCAACTAGGAGAACGCACTGACGCTCTAGAATATAAATTTGATGCAATACGTTCAGGTTCTGGAGGAGGACAATGCCAGTTGCCACTGTAAAAAACACCATTACTCAGCTACAAGCCCAGCAGGAAGATCTGGAAAACAGGAAACGCAGACAGAACCTGAGATTTAGAGGCATTCCCGAAGCTGTAGAAGATAAAGATCTGCGTGCCTACCTCCCGAACCTCTTCAACCTGGTAGCCCCCAACATCCCAGACATAGATTGGCGCCTGGACAGAGCACACCAATCACTTGCCCAGAAGCCTCCACCGGGGGGGCCAACCCAAGGGATGTGATTGTCTGCTTTCATTACTTTGAGAGCAAAAAAGCTCTAACTCTAGCATCTCACAATCAGTCCAGAATTGAATTCAAGGGCTCCAAGATCCAAATTTTCAGCGATCTCTGCCCCATCACTTTGACAAGAAGGAGGACTCTTCGCCCACTAACCTAGCACCTTCAGTCCCATAAGGTTGCCTAC
The DNA here is from genome assembly GCF_037356315.1 of Lithobates pipiens. Classification (NCBI taxonomy): domain Eukaryota; kingdom Metazoa; phylum Chordata; class Amphibia; order Anura; family Ranidae; genus Lithobates; species Lithobates pipiens. The sequence goes on from NW_027507758.1 coordinate 180,239,036, forward strand.
TGGTGAGGCTTCCCCTTTCGCCTCTCTGCATCCAGGGAAGGAATTCAATATTCTCTGCATGACCTGCAAGAAAGCGACATCTTTCTGTGCAACTTGGGACTCCCATCTCTCCCAGATGAAGATCCTCCATCTCTTCCAGCTACACTCAAACCACCGTTGGCCCCAAGCCGCATCTGGACCCCAGTGAGACAGAAACCATCCAAGTCTAACTTTACACCCCAGAAACGACGTGCCTCCAGATTCCTGACCTGAATGCTCTCCTTCAGGTCCATTTTGGATGCATCATTTTACTTGCCTCCCAGTTGTTGTTGTGGGTAGTCAACACCCTTTAATGGGTCTATTTACCCCCTGGCCTGAGGGGTAGGCGGCCAAACAATAGGTTGCAATTTTTTCATTTGGTTTTTTTCTTTTTTTTGTATCAAATTATCTGGTCTTTTATAATGTTTTGCCTCACAGCTGGCATTTTTACAACCTAGGGCAATTTTGTCTTTTTTCCTCGGGGAAAGGCAGGAGGCCTTCTGGTCCCTGTTTTTGGAGATCTACATGTCTCCACTCCTGACCCACGGCTCAGACCTGGGATTCCTGGTAGCGACTAGCCATTCCAGGTTTCTACTTGTTGGTCGTTAACTTTCGACCCCCTATTTTGACCCCAGTTTTTCTTTTTTTCTTTGTACCATTATTTTTTTCCCTTCTTCATAAGATCTCAGGTTTTTTTCAAACTGTACTGGCTAATTTTTGTACAAATCTTCCTAAAGAGTCACGCTGCTATCATTGCTATTAGTATTGCTCTGATATTTAACATGTATTTTTTTTTCTGGTTTCTCCGATATTTCTCCCTTATTACATATTTGAGGATGCATGTAATGCTTTCTTTCCTAATTGAATTGTTATGGCGCTGAAATTTCTAAGTTATAATGTCAAAGGTTTAAACTCCATTCAAAAAAGATGGTTGGCTTTGAAGGAGTTTAAAGCTTCCAAAGCGGACGTGATTTTGGTCCAAGAGACCCATTTCAAATTTACTAGCAAACACTTCCCGACCTTCTTTCTGGCATCCGATCCGTCAGGAAAAGCGGGCGTAGCTATCTTAATTAACTGGCTCTGCCCTTTACGAGTTAAGTCCTCCCACTTAGATCCCCAAGGTAGGTTTATCATCCTAAATTGTTCCTATCTTACTCAATCCCTCTCAATTGTCAATGTCTATGCCCCCAATTCAGGTCAGATTAGCTTTCTATCCTCTGTATTTGATGCTGTGGACCAATTCTCCCAACCCTTTATGGTGATAGGAGGGGACTTTAATATGACCATGTCCTCAGACAGAGACAGACATACCCTATTCCCATCAACCTCACCTCCTAGAGCCAACCACCTATCCAAATCATTCCGTAAGATAATTAGATCCAAACACTTGTTAGACATCTGGAGGATCAAACATCCTACTCACAAACAATACACGTTCTTTTCATACCTTTACAAACTTTATTCCAGGCTGGATCTCTTCTTTATCTCTGCACCCCTCTTAACATTGGCAGTCTCCTCTGAAATTAACCCCATAACATGGTCAAATCACTCTTCCGTTCAACTAGATATCCACCTCTCCTCTGCCTCTCCTAAGACCTGTCATTGGAGACTGAACAAAACATTCCTTCGCTCCCCAGAAACTAAAAACCTTCTATCTAATGGCCTAACAGAATATTTCCAATTTAACAAAGGTTCAGTCATGGAGCCCTCCACTCTGTGGGAGGCCCATAAAGCTGTTTTCCGAGGAAAATGCATAGCCCTAGGCTCTCGTCTTAAAAAGAACGCGGCTTCCCAACACTCTGCTATTATGACTAAATTACAATCAGCAGAGAGAATACTATTGGCCTCCCCCACAGTGGACAGACTCTGGACAATTGTATTGCTGCGAAACCAACTTAGGTCCCTAGCCATGAGCAAGATAGACAAATCCCTTCTATGGTCCAAACAGGAATTTTATAAATAAACAAGCCCCACAAACTACTAGTAAATAAGTTGAAACCACATCCCTTCCAATCCTCTCCTGAATTTCTTAGACACCCCTATGGATCTCCTACCTATTGTCCCTTGACTATGTCAAAGATTTTTGGAGAGTTTTATCACAAATTATATAACTGCTTACAGACAGATCCAAACTATAGCTTTACACAAGAGAAATTTGATCTCTTTTTTAAGCATTTACGCTTGCCCAAACTCCTGCTTGAACACCTTACAGCTTTGAACTCACACATTTCAACCAAGGAACTTGAAGAAGAGGTGATTACACAGCTCCCCAACCAAAAAGCCCCGGGCCCGGACGGGCTACCTTACTCTTACTATAAGACATTCCTACCAAGCCCACATATGATATCACTCTATACCTCTCTGCTCCGAGGATCAATACCACAAACGCAATTCCGCCATGCTCATATCTCGGTCATTCCGAAACCAGGTAAAGACCCCTCCTTACCTGACAATTACAGACCCATTGCATTATTAAACTCAGACTATAAGATTTTTACGAAGATTTTGGCAGATAGATTAACCCACATAATCCCTAGACTCATACATAAAGACCAGGTCGGTTTTGTGCAAACCAGACATGCAGGAGATAACACGAGGCACACTATAGACTTCATAGATCTGTTGCACAAGACCTCCCGTCCAGCTCTAGTTTTAAGTCTTGATGCACAAAAGGCCTTCGACCGGCTCAGTTGGCCATATATGTTTGCCACCCTCTCTAATTATGGTTTCACTGGACTCTTTGTGGCAGCTCTAGAGGCCCTAAATTTATACCCTTCTTCCCAGGTTCAATTAACTTCTCACTTGTCACCTTCCTTCTCGCTGAGTAATGGAACCAGACAGGGATGTCCCCTATCCCCCCTTCTCTTCATCCTTTGCCTAGAACCCCTAGCGGAGTCTATCCGCTTGCAACCCGATATTGAAGAAGTATGGTTATGCCAAAGAGAATATAAATTGTCCCTGTTTGCAGACAACATTCTCCTAACATTGACTAAACCCACATCTCACTTCCTAATCTCATGTCCCTGTTGAAAGATTTCAGCTCTCTATCTGGCTACAAAATTAACACGAGTAAAACGGAAGCCCTACCCCTACATGTCCGACCCCCTGATCTTACCATACTCCAAAACAACTTCTCCTTTCAGTGGTGCACAGACTCCATCGGATATTTGGGGATTAATAAAATTCCCTCGTAATCGACCCTATACCAAGCTAATTACCCTCCACTCTTTCGAGACATTGATAGATGCTTTTGAAACAATGGGACTCTTACCCCCTCTCCCTTCTGGGCTGCATCAATGTCCTAAAGATGTCTGTAATGCCAAGACTCCTTTACTTCTTTAAAACACTTCTGATTCCCATCCCAATGTCTCAACTGAAGGCCATGCAAAGAAACTTTCTTAACTTTATCTGGCACTACAAGGTCCATAGGATTGCAAGTTTGGTGATGCTAGCCCCTAGATGGCATGGCGGACTGGGAACTCCAGACTTGATTAAGTATTACTTCGCTACACACCTCAAACCAATTATTACCTGGTCATCCAGGAAGGCTCCTACTGTCTGGGCAGAGATTGAGATGAGCATCACTAAACCAGCACATATCTGTGCCATGATTTGGACAGATCTCAAAACCTCCATAGGTTCACTTAAAAGTATATTTCTGGCTCCAATGCTGCTGTCTCTAGACATATGGATGAAGTGCTCGAGACTATTCTCTCTTGCCGCTTCATGCCCTCCATTGATAAACATATTGTTCAACCCAGATATCCCCGACAGCTTAGCATACAATAGAATGCCCCCATGGACCCAAGCTGGTACATTCCAACTCCACAACATAGTACACTCCCTTACCAGAACACTTCTATCATTCGCAGAGTTGCAAAAACAGCACCATATCCCCAAACAGCTTTTCCACTCCTATTTGCAAATCAGACACTATTTTGCCTCAAAATCCCCCACTCTGAGTCTTGACAAACCAACACCATTTGAACTTCTATGCGTCAAGGTCCATACCAGGCCCATTTAATTTCTGACATTTATAGACTACTTCACGACTCCATGCTTATTACTGACTAATCCCATTCCTACATGCGAAAATGGTCCCAGGTACTAAAACACCCCATACCACTTCCGCAGTGGCAGAAAATCTGGGAGGTCATCCCTTAGTCGTCGCAATGTGTGGAACAGAAAGAGACAGCCTATAAGATACTACTTTTCTGGTATAAAACACCTGAAATTATACACAAATATGACCCCAAAACCCCTAGGATGTGTTGGAGATGCCAGGGAGACATAGGATCCCACTTTCACATTTTTTGGGACTTCCCCTTGATCTGCCCATTTTGGTTGACGATTCAGACCTTCACCCAAGATCTGTTTGAAATCTCCCTCCCATTAGACTCTATGCATCTTTTACTGGGCCTGTTGATCCCTGGACTCTCCAAACATTCCCAGAAACTCGCTACCTTTATTCTATTAGCAGCTAAAAGAGCCATTCCTGTACGATGGCTCTTCCCTACTCCACCCGCTCTCTCTCAAGTTTTACAGAACCTGGAACAAATTTGCCGAATGGAACGGCTCACTGCAATAGTCCACAATACCCTACCACAGTTCGCTACGACTTGGGAGCGATGGGATCATTCCGAACTTAATCCTGGTTCTTACTCTGTGCCCTCTAACGACATGTTAAATGCTTAAATTGGTATACCTATCAACTGAACACTCTCCTACAAGATAGCAATGTTCCTACTCCCTACCTCTTTTGACATATGTATTTACAGCGAACTGTGATATGTGACGCAAATATCTATTGTTTCAATGGTATGATGACTGTGCTGAATCTCCTTTTCCCTCTCTCTCCCTTTCTTTTTTTCTTTCCTTTTCCTTACAATTTCTTGCCTTTATTTATGATTTGTATTGTTTGCAATCCCTAATGTTCAGTTGCATACTTTTATAAGTGTACTTCTGTTATCTTTATACTTTCAATAAAAAGTAAAAAAGAGTTTTTGTCATAGTATAAATTTACATTTGGTCTTTCGTCCCAGTTTGTCTAGGATCATTGTTCGGACCTGTACAAGCTCTCGATATGTTTGTTGGGCTTGTTATTGTTTATGGTTTGTTTTGAGGGTTTGAAGTCTGGTCATGAGAGGTGAGTAAAGCCTGTGCCAGGTGTTTTCTCACTGTTGCCATAGCAATCAGGGCACCTCTGAGGACACATTTATGGGTGTTTCATTGCATTATTGGGGGGATTGCCTGGGGTAGTGTTTTCTTTAAAATAGTTTTGGATATGTATACGCATCCATGAGCAGCATTGATGGGATCAATGAGTAGGGAAGCATCTATTCGCTATGTTTTGGTGTATGGTATTTTGTCAGGAAATGTTAAAGTCAGTGTGATGGGATGGTGGTCGGAAAGGAGCATGGGTTCAATACTTGCTTCGGAGTGAAAAGGGAGGTCTCTCTGGGATAGGAATAGATAGTTGATTCTCGAATATCGCTCATGTGGTGAAAAGAAAAGGATGTAGTCTTTAGTGTCAGGGTAGAGCGTGCACCAGGAATCCTGGGGGAGTAAATCTTGGAGCTGGAGTTTAATTTGTTTAAGTATACGATATGGTAGGGAAGAGGTGCCTGTGGAAGTATCTTCTAAGGGATTAAGGGTCACGTTGAAATTGCCACCCAGGATAAGCAGGCAGGACTGGAAGGCTGAGAGGGCTTGAGCAATCTTCATGAAGAATCTCACTTGGTCCTTGTTGGGGCTCTATATGTTAGTAAGAGTTAATGGTATATCTTGGAAGGATCCCTTAAGGAAGATATAATGGCCCTCATCGTGCACCATAGGGTCCATCATCTGTAGTGGTAAGTGTTTGGATATTACAATAGAGACACCTTTCATTTTTGCAGATGTGTTTGTAGCATGGTATACTGTAGAGTAGTGGTGGTTACTTATCCACTTATGGACCACACACCATCATTATACTGTGGCTCTTTGAAGAGGGATGTCATTGTTATGGCAGCAGCTAGCTGCCATAACCCCGGTATCCTCTTCTTCATCGGGCAGTCGGCTTTCAGATAAAAGTGGTCTCTGCAGCGAATTTACCACAAGATCACTTTTATCGATGGCGGGAGAGGTGCCACCCTCCCATCTCGCTCCATGGGTCTCCACCGCTTACCAGACCCGCTGGTAGCATCGGAGATGACTGCATCCTTTCCTGTGGTGGCCTAGCTGCTGAGTGAGGGGAATATGGCCCCCGCTCCATAGCATTGACTGGTGGACTGGTGGAATTGACGTCAAATGTCCCTTCTGCCCAATGCTCTTAAAGGAGAATGAATTAAAATTACATTTTTCTTTTTTTTTACTGCATTTTAGTGTAAATACGAGATCTGAGGTTTTTTGGGCCCCAGATCTCACATTTAAGGAGGTCCTGTCATGCTTTTTTCCTATGACAAGGGATGTTTACATTCCTTGTAATATGAATAAAAGTGACACCATTTTTTTTTATAAGGACAGTGTCAAAAAAAGTAAAATAAATAAGAAAAAAAAGTAAAAAAATTTAAAGCGCCCATCCTGCCGAGTTTGTGCGCAGAAGCGAACGCATATGTGAGTAGTGCCTGCATTTGAAAACCACACATAGGAGGTATCACCGCCCGTGTCAAAGTCTGAATTGACGAAATGCGTTGGTACATGGCTACACGGCAATGCTGAGACAGTGAGTCCTTGTGTACGAAGGAAGCTATGAGGAGATTGCAACAGTGGCATGTTTGGAGTCTTAACAAGGCAATTTTCAATATTTTATGATGTAAGTGCATTACTTTTAATAAACCGATTACCTTAAGGTGCTTTTACACTATTGGATGCTCTGTCTCAATTTCTATCCCCAGATTTGGAGAGTGTCTTTATTAATCTGGATGGAGATTGGTGTGTGAAAGCAGTTCTTCAATAACATCCAATAAGGCGATATTTGCCAGACATGAGAGTGAAAGGCAACAGCATCTGGTGAGCTTTATTCTTAAGGGAGTGGAATTGGCACACAGCACTTGGTGAAAGATTTTTGGTGGATCAACCAGATTTTGTTTCACTACTTTTTTATCACTCTAAGTTGGACTGTATTACCATATTGATTAGCATATGTTGGAGCATATATATTTTTTTGGGTATACCATGTGGACATTTTTCATTATGTATGGGTGTTTTATGTTGATCATTCCACAATGTTAATATTTAGGAGTTTTATAGATTAATTTAGTGCGCTACTGTGGAATTATTTGTCTCTCTTTTTTACATTGACGTTTGTTTCACCTCATTTACATGTTTATTGAATATTGAGTGGCAGCACAGATAGGTGCAGTGCGCACAAGTATAAAGGTGATATTTCACCAGAGAGATCTCACGGCAAAATAGAGAAGGGGAAGAGGGAGGTAGATGAAGAAGAAGGGAGGGGAGACAACATAGGTAAAAAAGAAAAAAGTGGCGGAAAGGGGTAGGGATTGGAGAAGAGTGGGGTTTAAGAGAATGGGTTGAACTGAACTGAAGTATAGTTATGGGGGGGGTGATGGGGAGTACTAGTATCCGTGGTAGGAGTAGGCTGGCTATCCCACCCAAAAAAAGGGGAAAGGGAAGGGGTAGAGAGCTCCAAGGAGTTCAGGTTCCGAATTAGTCAGCACGATTCATGAGAATCGGCATGGATACTTCAAATAGGATCTTTAGGAAATGTCAGTCAAATGTATATGAACATGTTAAAGAAAAACTGAAAAAATATATACCGTATATACTCGAGTATAAGCCGAGATTTTCAGCCTCTTTTTTGAGGCTGAAAGTGCCCCCCTCGGCTTATACTCGAGTCATGGCCGTCTGCCTGCCCGATCAGCGTGTCGAGCAGACAGACGGCGGCCATTCTACTATTCAAAAGCCGCGCCTCCCTGTCTGTGATAGGCGGAACACTCAATTTCCCAGCAGTCAGTGGTCCGCCTATCACGGACATCCGCTCATCCTCATACTACGGACGAGGATGAGAGGATGTCCATGATAGGCGGAACACAGACTGCTGGGAAATTGAGTGTTCCGCCTATCACAGACGGAGGCGCGGCTTTTGAACAGTGGAATGGCCGCCGAAGCGCCGACGCCGTCTGTCAGACGAGAAGAACGGCGATCCTGGCATGGCAAAAGCACACAGGCTCGGGACGCAGGCGGGACGCAGGCTCGGGACACAGGCTCGGGACACAGGTAGGCTGAACACACAAGGCTGCACACACTTGGATGGACGGACACACAGGGATGGACAGCCACACAGGGATGGACGGACACACAGGGATGGACAGACACACAGGGATGGACGGACACACAGGGATGGACAGGCATGTCTCACCCTCGGCTTATACACGAGTCAATAAGTTTCCCAGTTTTTTTGTGGTAAATTGGGGGCCTCGGCTTATATTCGGGTCGGCCTATACTCGAGTATATACGGTATGTCCAATTTTGATTAGTCCCATAGTTTAAAAAATAACAGTATTAAGTAAGGTAATTGTGGGCTGTTTGGTGTATCCCACATTAGTAATGATAAACTGTGCATATAGAAACAGTATAAAGTACACAAACCAAGATGCAGTTACTGTTCTCCTATCGATTAATTACTTACATCTAGGTTGTCATGCCATGAAACTGATATACAAGGGACATAACCAAACGTCTTGTTGTACGCTAAATTGCCTTTGTACATGTAAAAGAAGGATATGTGAGAGAAAGGGGAGGGAGGGAAGTGGATGATGGAGAAGTGGGGGATGGGGAAATGGGGGAGGAAGGTGTTATCAGTAACCAGACAATGGGGAATATTATCAGCTGTCAGCTGTATGTCAGTTATATTATATGACTAGTAGGGATGAGCCGAACACCCCCTGGTTCGGTTCGCATCAGAACTTTCGAACGGTCCCCAAATTCGTACGAACGTTAGAACCCCATTGAAGTCTATGGGATCTCGAACGTTCGAAATTAAAAGTACTAATTTTAACGGCTAATATGCAAGATACTGTCCTAAAAATGGTTTGGGGACCTGGCTCCTGCCCCAGGGGACATGGGTCAATGCCTAAAATGTTTTTAAAAATGGCCGTTTTGGCGGGAGCACTGATTTTAATGACGAATAAAGTGAAAAAAAAGTGAAATATTCCTTTAAATATGGTGCCTGGGGGGTGTCTGTAGGATGCCTGTGAAGTGCCACATGTTTCCCGTGTTTAGAACAGTCCCTGCACAAAATGACATTAAACGGAAATAACACCATTTAAAACTGCTTGTGGTTTTAATGTTATATCTGGTTCCTGCAATATGGTTGAAAATCATTGAGAAAAATGGCATGGGTAGCTCCCTGCCCATTACCAGCCTATTTGGGTCTTGTACGCATATTAAGGGGAACCCTGTACCCATATTAAAAAAAGGAAATGCGTGTGGCCCCCAGGCCCTATATACTCAGAACAGCAGTATACAGGCGGTGCAAACAAGACAGGGACTGTGTAGGTTTGTTGTGTTAAGTTGAATCTGTTTGTAATTTTCAACTGGTACATTTTTAAAGTGTAGCTCCAGTCAAAAAAACTATTTTTAAGCTTTTTGGAAAACATAGGGAAGGGTTATCACCCCTGTATAATTTGTTTTGTCGTCCATCTTTTTTCATCTCACTTGCTGCTGTCTCCTTCCGCAAGTAGGAGATGTTTGTAAGTTGGATGTTTGAAAGTAGGGGCCTGCCCTATATGCTCTGCAGAAATGGCGGAACAAGGTGTTGGTTTTGCCACAACATTGTAAGCCCTCAAAGTGACTCTTGGTGGGCGCTGGAGCGCCCTGCTGTGAACGATTATATCAAGAATTGTAATTGCATGCCATTGTTGAACAGTGGTAGAAAAATTGACCTTTGGTGGTTGTGGTGCTGGTGCCATAACACTATAAGTCCTCACCGTTACTCTGGGTGGGCACAGGAAGGGGCCTTCCTATGAAATATTATATCAAGAATTGTAATTACATGTCCCTGTTAAACAGGGGCAGAAAAATTTGGCCTTAGGCACTGGTGCTGGTGCCACCACACTGCAACCTCTCCCATATACTCTAGTTTTATTGCAGGAATTAGCCCTGCTGCAAAGCATTGCACCAAAAATTGTACTTAAATGCCCCTGTTAAACAGGGGCAGAAAAATTGGGCCTTAGGCCCTGGTGCCGGTGCCACCACCCTGCAACCTCTGCCATATACTCTAGTTTTATTGCAGGAATTAGCCCTGCTGCAAAGCATTGCATCAAAAATTGTAATTAAACGCCCCTGTTAAACAGGGGCAGAAAAATTGGGCCTTAGGCACTGGTGCTGGTGCCACCACACTGCAACCTCTTCCATATACTCTAGTTTTATTGCAGGAATTAGCCCTGCTGCAAAGCATTGCATCAAAAATTGTAATTAAACGCCCCTGTTAAACAGGGGCAGAAAAATTGGGCCTTAGGCACTGGTGCTGGTGCCACCACACTGCAACCTCTCCCATATACTCTTGTTTTATTGCAGGAATTAGCCCTGCTGCAAAGCATTGCATCAAAAATTGTACTTAAACGCCCCTGTTAAACAGGGGCAGAAAAATTGGGCCTTAGGCACTGGTGCTGGTGCCACGACACTGCAACCTCTCCCATATACTCTTGTTTTATTGCAGGAATTAGCCCTGCTGCAAAGCATTGCATCAAAAATTGTACTTAAACGCCCCTGTTAAACAGGGGCAGAAAAATTGGGCTGATGGCATCACCCAGAACCAGAAATGTTCTTCCAACATATCAGCGGAGGAGGAAGAGGATAGACAATCAGCATAACAGGACAGTTACTCAGCATCAGCATAGGCAGTCTTGAAGGGATGTGATATTTCAAAACAAATTATTCTGTTACATCAGCTTCAGGTGCTTGGTAGCTGTGGGTGATCCAAGACTGATTCATCTTGATGAAGGTCAGTCGATCAACTGATTCGGTGGACAGGCGCACCCTGCGATCGGTAACAAAGCCACCAGCAGCACTGAAGGTGCGTTCCGAAAGAACGCTGTATGCAGAACAGGCCAGTAGCTCAATTGCATACTGTGCAAGCTCTGGCCAGTGATCCATCCTCAAGACCCAGTAAGCCAGAGGATTTTCGGTGGGAAAGGTGTCCCTGTCTGACCTTGCCCCTAGGTATTCCTGAACCATTTAAATCAGACGCTGGCGATGGGTGCTGGAACCGATCATACCTTGGGGCTGCGGACTAAAAAAATTGTCTGAAAGCATCAGTCAGACGGCCACCTTCTCCACCGCTCCTTCTGACCGATGCCTCAGAAACACGTTGTCCAGGACCAGGAGTTTGTAACCTCCCAGTCTCTGGGAACGCGTTGCACAGACCTTTCTGCAAGGCCTCCCGGAGATGTCTCATCCTCTGCTCCCTCTGCGATGGCAAGATAAGGTTGGCAACCTTACCCTTGTACCGTGTACTCTCCTTGATCCGAAGAATACAAGGATCCTTCCGCAGGCTTTGCAGGATCAGGGAGGTCATGCAGCGTAGGTTAGCTGAGGCATTCGGTCCGGAGTCCTCTGGGTCACTAAGGACAACATGATCCGCAGCTACCTCCTCACAGCCACGTACAAGTCCACATGTTTCTTGGGACTGTAAATCATCCCTACAAGACTGCTGCTGCTGCTGCTGCTGCTGATGCTGAGTGCCAGCCTCCACCTCCATGCTGACACAATCATCCTCCTCCTCCTCTTCCTCCTCCTCATCCTCTTCCTGTGTGATGGGTGGCACAGCAGGAACACTGTCTGGATAAAGGGGGCCTTGAGAGGCAAGGAAGTCCTCCTCTTCCTGCCTCTGTTCTGCCTCAAGTGCCCTGTCCATTATTCCACGCAGCGTATGCTCCAAGAGGTGGACAAGAGGTACAGTGTCACTGATGCATGCACTGTCACTGCTCACCATCCTTGTGGCCTCCTCAAACAGTGACAGGACAGTGCATGCATCCCTGATCATGCCCCACTGGCGTGGTGAGAAAAAACCGAGCTCCCCTGACCCTGTCCTGGTGCCGTAGTGGCACAGGTACTCATTGATGGCCCTCTGCTGCGTGTGCAGACGCTGCAGCATGGCCAACGTTGAGTTCCATCTGGTGGGCATGTCACATATAAGGCGGTTCTTGGGCAGGTTCAACTCCTTTTGGAGCTCAGCCAGCCGAGCACAGGCATTAAATGATCAGCGGAAATGCACACAGACTTTCCTGGCCTGCTTCAGGACATCCTGTAAGCCGGGGTACCTGCCCAAGAACGGCTGCACCACCAGGTTAAGGACGTGAGCTACACAGGGCACATGTGTCAGTTGTCCCTGTCGGAGGGCGGAGAGGAGGTTGGTGCCATTGTCACAAACCACCATTCCTGGCTTAAGCTGGCGTGGTGTCAACCACCTCTCGGCCTGCCCCTGCAGAGCTGACAAAACATCCGCCCCAGTGTGGCTCCTGTCCCCCAAACAAACCAGCGCAAGCACAGCATGGCATCGTTTTGCCCGCGTACTTGCGTAGCCCCTGGAACGCCTACAAAGCACCGCTGGTTCTGAGGACAGAGCACTGGAAGAGGCCATGGAGGAAGAAGAAGAGGAGGGGGTGGAGGAGAGAGGTGTGTCACAACCAATAGTAGCATTTTGGAGGCGTGGTGGTGGAACAACCTCCAACACTACTGCACCTTGTCCTGCATCCTTCCCAGCTGCCAGAAGAGTGACCTAATGGGCCGTGAAAGACAGGTAATGTCCCTGTCCATGCCTGCTGGACCATGAGTCAGCGGTAATATTCACCTTACCACTGTCCGCCCTGTCCAGCGAGGCAAGGACATTGCCTTCCACATGCCGGTAGAGAGCCAGAATCGCCTTCCGTGAGAAAAAGTGGCGTTTGGGGACCTGCCACTGAGGAACCGCACATTGTACAAACTCACGGAAGGGGGCCGAGTCTACCAACTGAAAAGGCAGCAGTTGAAGTGCTAGCAATTTAGCCAAGCTAGCATTCAACCGCTGGGCATGTGGATGGCTGGGAGTGAACTTCTTTCGCCGGTCCAGCAGCTGGGGCAGGGACATTTGCCTGCTATAATCGGACGTGGGTGTACCGCTAGCAGAGTTCCCGGAAGCACTTGGCTGTGACACACCTAATTCTACACCTTCATTCCTCTCAGAGCAGGTTTCAGAGAGGACTGAAGGTCTAGTGGGGTTGGAGATGCCAGCTGATGAGGAGCAAGGAGAGGTCCGCTTTGTTCTTTGGTGTGGGTCTTTGAGGTACGCTTGCCAACGAGCTGCATGGCATGTCAACATATGTCTGGTCAAGCATGTGGTGCCCAAGTGGCTGATGTTTTGGCCACGCGAGATACGCTTGACACATATGTTGCAAATAGCAGTGGTGCGATCTGATGCACTCGTCTCAAAAAAGGCCCACACCAAAGAACTTTTAGAATAACGCTCAGAGGCAGCGCCCTGCACAGGCGGAGCTCTGCGGTGTGATTCAGTCGGTGTGCTGCCCCTAAGCTGGCCCCCGGAGGGCATCCTGCCTCGTTGGACATGTGCCTCCTCCTCCTCCTCTCTCCTTCCAGGCACCCACGTGGAGTCAGTGCCCTCATCATCCCCTCCCTCTTCATCGCTGTAGCAAACCTGGCAGTATGCTGCAGCTTGTGGAACATGACTGCCAGATTGCTGTCCTTCTTGAGCATCCCCTCTCTCTGCGCTCATGCTACTGCCTTCCTCTAGCTGAGTGTCATCATCAGAGCCCACAAAACACTGGGCATCCTCCTGGAGCATGTACCCAACACTGTGCTCAAAGAGTTCAGGAGACTCCTCAGGAGGATGTGGTGGGTCTAGGGAAGGAGTCACTGATGATGACATTGATAGGAGGGAAGACGATGCGTTGGCAGCTGCTTTGCTAGTACCCTGAGACTGGGTGAGAGAGGATGAGGAGGATGAAGAGGGCTTGGTCATCCACTCTACCAAGTCGTTGGCATGTTGCGGCTCAACATGTCCAGCTGCCGAAAAGAAGGACAAGCGTGTCCCATGGCCACGTGCTGATGACAATGCACCGCGTCCACGGCCAGCACTGTTGTCTCTAGACACAGAGCCTGCTTGCCCTCTTTTATCGGCTCGCACCTGTCTGCCTCTCCTTGCTGGCCTTCCAGACATGGTAATGGCCTGAAGGGAGTTGGGTAAAAAAGCAGTTGGGTAGTGTATATTGTGCTAGAGGCACACAACACCCACTAACTCTTGCAGATGCCTTTATTATAGAACACCAGAGATAAAGGGGTATATACAGATGTATACTGTGCTGTGCTGAAGGCACACACAACTTCCAATAACTCCTGCAGATGGCAAGTGGTCTCAAATAGAGAAGAGCTATGTAGGTGGATATAGCGGTATGTACTGGGTACAGAGCACGCAGACAGCACGCACAAGCTCCTAACACTACTGACTGCAAGCTCTATTATAAAAGATAGATCACTAGCTATATACAGTGGTGTGAAAAAGTGTTTGCCCCCTTCCTCATTTCCTGTTCCTTTGCATGTTTGTCACACTTAAGTGTTTCGGAACATCAAACCAATTTAAAGGACAACACAAGTAAACACAAAATGCAATTTGTAAATGAAGGTGTTTATTATTAAAGGTGAAAAAAAATCCTAACCATCATGGCCCTGTGTGAAAAAGTGATTGCCCCCCTGGTTAAAACATACTATAACTGTGGTTGTCCACACCTGAGTTCAATTTCTATAGCCACACCCAGACCTGATTATTGCCACACCTGTTCACAATCAAGGCATCACTTAAATAGGAGCTGCTTGACACAGTAAGGTCCACCAGAAGATCCTTAAAAGCTACACATCATGCCGAGACCCAAAGAAATTCAGGAACAATTGAGAAAGAAAGTAATTGAGATCTATCAGTCTGGAAAGGGTTATAAAGCCATTTCCAAAGCTTTGGGAATCCAGCGAACCACAGTGAGAGCCATTATCCACAAATGGCGAAGACATGGAACAGTGGTGAACCTTCCCAGGAGTGGCCGGCCGCCCAAAATTACCCCAAGAGCGCAGCGACGACTCATCCAAGAGGTCACAAAAGACCCCACAACAACGTCCAAGGAACTGCAGGCCTCACTTGCCTCAGTTAAGGTCAGCGTTCATGCCTCCACTATCAGGAAAGACTGGGCAAAAATGGCCTGCATGGCAGAGTTCCAAGGAGAAAACCACTGCTGAGCAAAAAGAACATCAAAGCTCGTCTCAATTTCTCCACAACACATCTTGATGATCCCCAAGACTTTTGGGACAACATTCTGTGGACCGATGAGACAAAAGTGGAACTCTTTGGAAGGTGTGTGTCCAAGTATATCTGGCGTAGAAGGAACACTGCATTTCATAAAAAGAACATTATACCAACAGTAAAATATGGTGGTGGTAGTGTGATGGTCTGGGGCTGTTTTGCTGCTTCAGGACCTGGAAGACTTGCCGTGATAAAAGGAACTATGAATTCTGCTGTCTACCAAGAGATCCTGAAGGAGAATGTCCGACCATCTGTTCGTGTACTCAAGCTGAAACGAACTTGGGTTCTGCAGCAGGACAATGATCCTAAACACACCAGCAAGTCCACCACCGAATGGCTGAGGAAAAACAAAATTAAGACTTTGGAGTGGCCTAGCCAAAGTCCTGACCTGAATCCTATTGAGATGTTGTGGTATGACCTTAAAAAGGCCGTTCATGCTCGAAAACCCTCTAATGTAACTGAATTAGGACAATTCTGCAAAGATGAGTGGGCCAAAATTCCTCCAGGACGCTGTAAAAGCCTCATTGCACGTTATCGCAAACGCTTGGTTGCAGTTGTTGCTGCTAAGGGGGGCCCAACCAGTTATTAGGTTTAGGGGGCAATCACTTTTTCACACAGGGCCATGATGGTTTGGATTTTTTTTCACCTTTAATAATAAACACCTTCATTTACAAATTGCATTTTGTGTTTACTTGTGTTGTCCTTGACTATTGTTTAAATTGGTTTAATGTTCCGAAACACTTAAGTGTGACAAACATGCAAAGGAACAGGAAATGAGGAAGGGGGCAAACACTTTTTCACACCACTGTAGGTGAGGTGAATATAGCGGTGTATACTGCGGTCAGGGCACGCAGACAACAACCACTACACAACAGCAAGATCGAAAATCGTCCGAAAACGATCGGTGTGTACTGTGTTGATGGTACACAGAACACCCACTAACTCCTGCAGATGCCTTTATTATAGAACACCAGAGATAAAGGGGTATATACAGATGTATACTGTGCTGTGCTGGAGGCACACATAACTTCCAATAACTCCTGCAGATGGGAAGTGGGCTCAAATAAAGAGGAGCTATGTAGGTGGATATAGCGGTATGTACTGGGTACAGAGCACGCAGACAGCACGCACAAGCTCCTAACACTACTGACTGCAAGCTCTATTATAAAAGATAGATCACTAGCTATATAGGTGAGGTGAATATAGCGGTGTATACTGCGGTCAGGGCACGCAGACAACAACCACTACACAACAGCAAGATCGAAAATCGGCCAAAAACGATCGGTGTGTAGTGTGTTGAAGGTACACAGAACACCCACTGCTTCAGACGCCAACACACTACACAAGGTCGCCGCGCTGGCCAATCATGAGCCAGCAATGCACTGCGCCATCGTAGTGCATTGTGGGCCGTGAGCGCCACACGAATTTGGCGCGAATGGACCAAAATGTTCAGACTTCGCCGAACGGACGAACACGAAGCTCATCCCTAATGACTAGCAAAATGAAGCCAGTAATTCATAACGAAAAGATATGGCACTAGGTATATCTAATGCAGCAATGTAAAGTATTTGCTAGGCACAAATAATAGACAGGTCTGTACTAGGAAATATATCAATACGAATTCGGAAAGCAAGATTATCTATAATCTGTAATCTGGCTGTCGGGGAGAGGACAGTTAGCCAATTATGGGAGAGGTAGCTATATATATATATATATATATATATACATATATATATATATATATATATATATATATATATATATATATACATATATATATATATATATACATATATATATATATATATATATATATATATATATAGTTATACCTTTATGGAATAAGGGAAGATGTCAGAAGGATACTTCAGTGCTGCGTGGTATGTTGTTAAACCGCATTAGCAGTTTATTATAGATTATTAATTTTAGGAGATGAGAAGTGTTTCAAATTTACTTAAGGAGTGCAATTGGTTGGTATCGTCTCTTGGGCAATATTTCATTCGTGTGGGAAGCCTCTGACAATAAAGTCATAGTGTAATTCAATTACTTATAGCAAGGTAAAACATCATTATAATTTTTGGCTAGTAGTAACCAAAGAGGATTGAATAAGGGTAGGGGTAGGGAGGAGGGTAAGGGAAAAGGGAAAAAGAATGGTTGTGGGAGGAAAGAGAGGGGAAGAGGAGACAGAAGATAGTTGAGGTACTGGGAAAGGCTTTAGGCTTGCTAATGATCACCTGTGTAGTGGTCATTTAAAAGTCTCATAAACATAGATAGAAATAGTGATAGTCATGATAGTGTTATGGCTACATAACCCGATCTTTGTTTAATCACAATCATTCATCCTGTGAATCTAGATAGCATGTAGCTGTATACTATAATTAGTGGTTTATGGAGGAACAATGGAAAGATTAGCATTATAGATGATTTTAAGAGCATTGATCCAATCTCTATAGTGGAGGGTGGATGGATTTAATATATGCAAATAAATGGGAGGTTAGGAGAGGGATATCAGCAGAGGTTAAAAAAAATTGAGATGTGGAATATCTAGGTGGACTCCCAAGAAGAAGAAGTATAACTTCCCTCAGTGGAGGGAAGATAATATACCAAGAAGGTGTGTTCCCTCGATACCTTAAATTAAAATAAAAAATATAAAGGAGGGTTATGGGGAATAAGAGTGAGAGGTTGGAGTGGGTCAGCTGTGGCTTTCATTGCAGCAGTAAATGATAGTCGTTAGACTGGGCAGGGTGAGGTGCCATTACGATGAAGATAGTGGTGCTTGGAATGGGGACTTGGGATAGCCTGGCATTTTAGATTTGAATTCTGGCAACCAGATAAGGGATCATATATGAATAAAAATTTGTCTAATTAAAAAATTTCACAATAACAGCACTCAGACCATTTAGACTGTTCATGCAGATATTGCACAATACTCATACACCATTACACATAAATCAGTAACTTGATTGGGGCATTGCATTAATTAGTGCTCCAAATCATACAAAATGAGAATGTTCCATTGTCCATTTACAGATACATGGTAACTACTAATCCAATTGGTGGTTGTATATACACCGTCACCCCTAAACGTGGTCAGTCCAAAACACACAGATGCAGTGAAGAACGACAATCAGCTGTAAAAATCTCCTAATGGTGAAATTCTCAAGCTCGTCTAATTGCTACACCTCCACCGTTCCACCTCATGAGGATCCTCTTTGTGCTTCTGCTTACCAGCAGTTTAAATATACAGCGCCTTTCTCATGCCTTTCAACTGGTTTCAGGTCACATTGAATGCTCCACAGCTCCGTATCAGGATCCAGGCAGTGTTATGTTAAATATCGTATGCAGATACCATATAGAAATACAAGGGAATGCTCCACATAGTGTTATATTTTTATTGATAAGAAAACTCCTCCCCATAAAATGCAGCTTGCATAAAACAAAGTAAAATCAGCATATCACAGTAAGGCACCTTCTCCACATCGCTCGGAATACCTCTAGTCAGGCTGCTGTGAGTCCCAGAGTGGACGCCAAGTCGTGTCGCGCTGACAGGTCACGCTGCCCCAATCAAGTTACTGATTTATGTATGATGGTGTATGAGTATTGTGCAATATCTGCATGAACAGTGTAAATGGTTTGAGCACTGTTAGCCCTTGTACACACGGTCGGAGAATCCGTCGGAATGTGTCCTATCGGACCGTGTCATCGGATAATCCGACTGTGTGTGGTATGCATCGGACTGATTCCGTCGGAATATCCGTCGGACTCAATTTTCCAACATGTTGGAAATATTTCCCGACCAACTGGGCAGATCGGACATACTCCGATCATGTGTAGAGAATTGCTCAGATCAAATTCCTACATCAAAGCTATTGGCTACTAGCCTGAATGTAGTCCCATCGTAACGAAATTACGTCATCACGTTCTGAAAGATCGTGAAAAGATAAAGAAAGATAAAGAAAGAAAGATTTTTTTTCGCCAACTTTGTCCGACTGTGTGTATGCAACAGTTTCAGACAAGATCCGACAGACAAAATCCGATGGCCAAAATCCGACGGATTTGGTTGTGGAAATCTCCGACCGTGTGTACAGGGGCTTAGTGTGTAAATGTTTTAATTAGACACATTTTTATTCATATTTTATTTGGTTGTAAATAACAGCAGCTGGTGTTTTTGAGGTGTGGTAGTGAATAAGGGATGATAATCAGAGTTATTAGCAGTGTACGGTTACGGTGCATGTCAAGGGTAAAAAACTGAGCAAAAAACTGTCCTTTAGTAACAGAATTGAACAGCATTAACTTCTTTAAGTCGGTTTAACTGAGTGGGAAGCGAGTTTCCATCATTCTCTTGAGGCGGGTAAGAAAGAAGGGACTCGGTTTAGGAAGATCACAGTACAAGAACATATTTCACTTTGAATTTCATTGTGGTTTGCAGTGGGCAGGAGAGGCAAGAAGATTTTCCCTGCCTGGATGTCGGCCATCAGCAGGCTGTGGGGAGACATATCTATGACATTTGGTGTTGGAAGGGCCTTGCAGAAAGATGTCTTCCATGGACGTTGCTTGTTGTAGGGGAGAAGGAGCTATAACAATCAGGCAGCTCCACCATGTGTATAACCAGGCTTTCACAGAATGACTGTAGTTCCTCTGGGACCCACAGGTTAGCGGTGCAGCCCATTGCTGTGGCAGATAGGCAGAAGGGGAGTTTCCAGCAGTAGGGTATTCTGCATGCTATGAGTAAGCACTGATCACAGTGCAAAACGCATCAGTATTTTTGGACCCTGTTACCTTTTTGCTGTGGATTATTTGATTTGATTTGATGTGAGCTATTTAATTTTCAATAAAAGACGGGATTTCAAGTCTTTTTCCAGTGTGCGGCTATCCAGAGTTTTGTTCTGTCTACCCGCCCACAGGGTATTCTGCATGCACGGAATAGATCAAGTAAAGGGTGGGTGTCCTTTCTGCACTGCTTGATCTCTGTACCATTAAAGACAATACATCCCTGGTTTCTTGTTCTTCTGAGGATTTCTTCCTTTAAGCCGTAGTTGTCAATGTGATTACATCCCTGTGGGGGTAGACATCCCTGCCTTGGGGTCTAAGGGCCCTATATATGTCTTTTATATCTATTGGGGTCTTGTGAGGCCTCTCCAGCATAGCATTGATGATGGTGAAGATCACTGTTGCTAATTGATTCTGTTCTACAGACTCAGGGAGCCCTCAAAACGCATTGTTTGTGCAATTAAACTTACTTGAATCTCGTGGATGGAATTCTTATGTCGGGCAGTCACATCTTCTACCTCCTCTAGGTGCTGGGATACCCCCTGTATGTCGATGCATAGCTCTGAAATAGCCACGGATAGCGTGTTTTTGATTTCACCTGCCACAGTCCCGATGTCCCCCAGACTTAGCGGCAGGTACGGCGGTTTGATGTCTGCATTTGGTTGCTGGGAAGGGAGAGACTCTAAGGGTAGCCTGCTAGGTGAGAGTGATGTGTGCTCAGAGGCCTGGGAGGCTTGGGATGAAACTGAGATGTCTCGTAGCTGGGTCCGGAATATCTCCGGGGTGGTTTCGACTGAGCTGCATGTTCGAGTCGCAGGGTGAGCGGGAGCGAGGTGTAGAGGAGCTCCTGTCAGGTTTCTCCATTTTTGTGTGGCTGGATCCCATTTGGTAGTGGTGAGAAGGACCTCGTGGTGCAGGAGCATAAGGTTTAAGCATCCATCTTGGTCCAGGTCTTGGCCATACCCCCAGGCTCATTTTTATATTTAATTCTGTGTCAATGGCCTCGCTGTACATTGATGTTATCCCACGTTGATTGTGGTATTACAGTAATTGTACTAGAGACTGCCTAATATTTTATTTATATTTAGAGTACAAGTAATGAGTACATAAAGTATATGGTAAAACGATGGTTAAACAGTTATTGTTGAATAAAACAATGTATGCCAAAACTTTAATATTTGGTCTGCTCACAATGTTTTGTTACTTTTAGACATAAATTCTAACAATTACTGAAAGGAGCGGTCAGCCATAGGAAGCGCCACAATCTTTAATAGCTTAGCCTTGCACCTTTGTCCTTGTTGTTTTAATTTTTACCCAGAGATGGGCTTTAAAAGAGCAGCTGTTCAGACTATTATTCGCTAATGCAAGCATAGATTAGGCATTCTTGGAAAGGGGAGTAGGGTGAGTTTTGCTGCTGAAATGACTGAATGACCTCAGTGCTTCTGTTCTGAACTTACTCTAAGGTATTGTTTATAGCTACAGAATCAACGAGGGTTTGTTTTGAAGCTCATTAATTGCTTGTTAAGAATATGTAAATATGTGAATGCCCATGGTAAGGTCAAATGTCACTTTAAAGCAAATTATAAATAAAACCTAATATATAAAACTATGCTTTCACCACCAGTCTATTTCCCCCTTACAATGGGTATTTTCTGAAACTGAATAGAAATAAAACCCTCATATGTGGGACTTTAAGTGGCAATAACTCATAATATATAGTACATTGTATCTTGAAAGTTTTTTTTATAAGAATAGAAAAAGTTCTTTGTTCATATCACAGAATACAAAAGCATGTTGTTGGCGATTGGCGTGGAGTGGCTATTCTAAAGTTTAGTAAAATTAAAATGGATAGTAGAGTTCCTACTTAAATAAACCAAGCAGAATGCTCCAGGTAGTGGACTTTCATAATCTTCTTCAGGGCTGTATCCACGCTGGAAACAAGGAGCTACACTCTATAATTTGTACTTGTGTTAGACTACAATATACATATCAATATTCTTATATAGGTTCATCATAAAGAGCATCTATGTCAAACCATTTTGAATTACTTCCTTAATCTGTCCTTTAAAATGGACCACCACCCTTCTTTCAGAAAATAAAGAAATGTTTGTTCTAGCTTACAATAGACATATGAAAGAAAAAATAATATATTTATTCTCAGGATATTTCTGATTCTGACACATATACCACAGTGTGGAATGTCTTCAAGGAATTGACAAAAGGGTCTTTTCATACTGTGCATTACAATGCATGGGTGCGGAACTGGAAGGGTAGAGTGACAGATTTAGAAAAAAATGATAATTTCTAATGCCACGTACACACAATCAAATTATCCGGCGGAAAAACTTTACCCAAAAGTCCGGCGGACTTAGAAAGTAGTTTTGACTCAAAAATTGTCCACCGGACAATACGGCCGTGTGTGTGCTAGTCCGCTGTACTTTTGAAATGAACGGACTTTTCCCGCACTGAGAAAAGTCTGTTCATTTTGAGCACGGCCGAGACTAGCAAAGGAAGTCAATGTCGTCGCCTTCGGCGGTGATGGGGCCAGCAACATGTCAATCTCGACGCCGAAGGCGGTGACACTGTCTTCCTTCGCTAGTCCCGGCTACCTGGAGCCGCGTTTAAAATGAATGGACTTTCCTCCGTGTGTGGACAAGTCCGTTCATTTCAAAAGTACGGCGGATAGTCTGGCAGACTATACGGTGGATATAGTCTGTGTGTGGGCAGGTCTGCTCGTTCGGACAGTCCGCAAGACTAAGTCCGCTGGATAGTCTGATCCATGTGTACGCGGCATAAGACTTCCAAGACTTTGATCATGCTACACACATCCAAAAAAGTCAAGATAGTACACAGGTTATGCATAGCATATCCAGCTTTCTGACTCAGTGTTGATCAACAATACTGTTGAGACTGAAATAAAGATACAAAGTAAGATTGTTACTCTTGTATTTATTCTGTCCATTAATTTGCAGATGAAACAGATGAATTTAGATCTGCAGATGATGTCAGTCAAAGTATCCTGACAAGTAAAAAAAATATTTTTAATAAAATGTTCCTCTGTTTAATCCCTTATTAACCACTTGCTTACTGGGCACTTAAACACCCTTCCTGACCAGACCAATTTTCAGCTTTTGGTGCTCTCACACTTTGAATGACAATTACTCAGTCATGCAACACTGTACCCAAATGAATTTTGTGTCCTTTTTTTCCCACAAATAGAGCTTTCTTTTGGTGGTATTTGATCACCTCTGGGGTTTTTATTTTTTGCGCTATAAATGAAAAAAGACCGAAAATTTTGAAAAAAAACGCATATTTCTTTGTTTCTGTGATAAAATTGTGCAAATTATAATTTTTTTTTCATAAATTTTGGCCACAATTTATACTGCTACATGTCTTTGGTAAAAATAACCCAAATTAGTGGATATTATTTGGTCTTTGTGAAAGTTATAGAGTCTACAAGCTGTGGTGCGAATTGCACAAAATTGATCACACCTGATGTACTGGTGGCCTATCTCATTTCTTGCGACCCGAACAAGTCAGGAAAGTACAAATACCCCCCAAATGACCCCTTTTTTGAAAGTAGACATTCCAAGGTATTTACTAAGATGCATGGTGAGGTTTTTGATGTTGTCATCTTTTTCCCACAATTCTTTGCAAAATGAAGATTTTTTATTTATTTTTTTTCTCACAAAATTTTTAATGTAATAGGTTATTTCTCTCACATGGCATGTGTATACCACACATGACACCCCAAAATACGTTCTGCTACTCCTTCTGAGTATTACGATACCAAATGTGTGAGACTTTTACACAGCCTGACCACATACAGAGGCCCAATATTGAAATAGCACCATCAGGCGTTCTAGGAGCATAAATTACACATCTTATTTCTCAACCACCTATTACAGTTTTGAAGGCCCTGGAGCACTAGGACAATGGAAATGCCCACAAAGTGACCCCATTTTGGAAAGCTAACACCCCAACGTATAATCTATGAGGCATAATGAGTCGTTTGAATGGTTCATTTTTTTTTCAGAAGTTTTGGGAAAATGTGGAAAAAAATGAAAACGCATTTTTTTTACGCAAAGTTGTCCATTTATAAGATATTTCCAACACATAGCATGTACATAGCAAAAATGACACCCCAATATACGTTCTACTATTCCTCCTGAGTATAACGATACCAAATGTGTGAGACTTTTACACAGCCTGACCACATACAGAGGCCCAATATTGAAATAGCACCATCAGGCGTTCTAGGAGCATAAATTACACATCTTATTTCTCAACCACCTATTACAGTTTTGAAGGCCCTGGAGCACCAGGACAATGGAAATGCCCACAAAGTGACCCCACGTGGCACTTACGACACGTGGCACTGACAGATGGCACTGGAGGCAGATGGCACTGGAGGCAGATGGGGCTGGCAGATGGGGCTGGCAGATGGGGCTGACAGATGGGGCTGGCAGATGGAGCTGGCAGATGGGGTTGGCAGATGTCGCTGGCAGATGGGGCTGGGGCTGGCACTGGGGCTGGCACTGGCAGATGGTGCTGGCTATTTGCTCTGGCTAATTGCTCTGGCAAATGGGGCTGGCAGATGGCACTGCGGCTGGCAGATGGCGCTGGCAGGTGGCGCTGGCAGGTGGCACTGGCAGGTGGCACTGGGGCTGGCGGCACTGGGGCTGACGGATGGCACTGGTGCTGGCAGGTGGCACTGCTCGCTGGCAGGTGGCACTGGAGCTGGCAGGTGGCACTGGCAGGTGGCACTGGCGCTGGCAGGTGGCACTGGCAGGTGGCACTGGCACGTGGCACTGGCACTGGGGCTGACGGATGGCACTGGCGCTGGCAGGTGGCACTGGCGCTGGCAGGTGGCACTGGCAGGTGGCACTAGCAAGTGGCACTGGCGGCACTGGCACTGGCGGCACTGGTGGTGGCACTGGCAGGTGGCACTGGCGGCACTGGCACTGGGGCTGACGGATGGCACTGACGGATGGCACTGGCGCTGGCAGGTGGCACTGGCGCTGGCAGGTGGCACTGGCAGGTGGCACTGGCACTGGCGGCACTGACGGCACTGGGGCTGACAGCACTGGGGCTGACGGCACTGGGGCTGATGGATGGCACTGGCAGGTGGCACTGGCAGGTGGCACTGGTGCTGGCAGGTGGCACTGGCAGGTGGCACTGGGGCTGACGGCACTGGCGCTGACGGCACTGACGGCACTGGGGCTGACGGCACTGACGGCACTGGGGCTGACGGACGGCACTGGGGCTGACGGACGGCACTGGGGCTGACGGGCGGCACTGGGGCTGATGGGCGGCACTGGGGCTGACGGGCGGCACTGGCGCTGGCAGGCGGCACTGGCGCTGGCAGCACGGGCTGACGGCACTGGGGCTGACGGCACTGGGGCTGACGGCACTGGGGCTGACGGCAGGCGCTGGCCGGTGGCACTGGGGCACTGGCACTACTGGCAGATGGCACTGGGCTGACAGATGGCACTGGTCTGACAGATGGCACTGGCACTGGGGCTGACAGATGGCACTGGGGCTGACACTGGCACTGGGGCTGACACAGGCACTGGGCTGACACAGGCACTGGGGCTGAGACTGGCACTGGGGCTGAGACTGGCACTGGGGCTGAGACAGGCACTGAGGCTGAGACTGGCACTGGGGCTGCACTGGGGCTGACACTTAGATCGCTCTCCCTCCTCACACGCTGTCTCTGTGTGAGGAGGGAGAGACACGGTAATGGGAGATGATCTCATATGTTTACATATGAGATCATCTCCCATTGGCAGCTGCGATCGCGCTGTGAACGGCCGCTATGATTGGCCGTTCACGGCGATCTGTATTTGCCTGTCTCCGGGAGACACGACAAATACAATACTTCCGCGATGCGCGCCCCCGGCGGCGCGCATTGCGGAAGTAAACACCAGGCCGTCCAGGGACGGCCAGGCGAAGGAAGCCGCCCGCTCTAAGGCCGTCATTCGGCCATAGGGCGGGTGGGAAGCGGTTAACACCAACATTAACTCTAATCAGCCCCAAGGAACTCCATATTTTGCTTCTCTTTTTTCTAATTTTTTTTGTTCATTTTTCTTTTCTTAAACATTAATATTTAAACTTTTTTTGTTTGTTTTGTTCAATAATGTTTTTACACATTTAACATATATTTCCACATTTCATATTTAAAAAACTGCAAAATGTTAAAAAAATTAACTAATTTGTAAATAACTTTGTAATGCTTTGTACTAGAATCATAATTGTAATGTAATTTTCAAAAGGAGAAATTACAGAATAAAATGTGCTCTTTTTATCTGCAGTAACATCTATTATATTTAAACTAATACTGGTCAAAAAAGAAAAAGCGCATTAAGTTAAATAAGACTTGAAACAACAGTTCAATAAGAGTTTAAGGTGGAGACTGGCTTAACATTCTTTACCTTAGATCATCTGAATGGATACAAAATGGCATCTGTGTCGGGGCAGTCTCAGTTTTTTTTTCCTAGAAGGATGGAAGTTACTAGTGTTTCCCGTAGAAGCAGAAACACCCTCATTAGATATACAAATAAATTGGGTGGCCCCACATAGTGATATAAGTTAAGTAGTAACAAATACTGAGTGTACCATTATTCAGATTTAGGATAGAGATTTGGGAGTCTGGTCCTCATCCAGAACCCACCAACAAAGAAAGACACTTGGACTGTCTCGGTACAAATAAAATTATTTTGTATATAAAGAAAAATATGGACAAGAATACAATTTGTGTCATTTATTAATACACACAAACAAAAACAATGTCTAAAATTACAGATGATGTAGCATTTCAACTAGTTTTGCGGTTTGACCTCTTCATTAGGAAATACAGAGGATACACCTGAAAAATATTTTCCAATTATGGTAAGTGAGTATAAGACAACTGTACAACATGGTGAATGGTGATGAGGTGAAGGATGCCGCTAGAAGTGAAGAGACTTACTTATATATGCCCCAGACCATAATAGTGGGCAGTGACATATTGTCAAAATAATAAAATATCCACAGAAATACCCATGGTGCCAAACGTACACATAAATGGTAAAGAGATGACAATAAAAAGTGAGGAGAAGAGGGAGGGGAAAGGGCAAGGGAAGGAAGGAAGAAAAGAAAATAACAGAATGGAAAATGAGAGAGAGAGAAAGAAAGAGAAGGAGAAGTCAAGAAAAGGGGGGGGGGGGGGAAGGAAACAGAGAAAAAATATATATATCTTTGTTGGGCCTCTTTTCCCCTTGTCTCCTGTTGGGGGGTTTTACCCTTCACCACGGGTACATTTTGAATACCTTCATATTATATTATTTAGCTTAGGTAATGTAAACGTATCTGTGTTTTTCTTCTTTCCTAATCTAGATAACACTGGGCTTTTCTTTCTTTTTTGCCTTTTTAAGTCCATATGGGTTTAGTCGAGAAATCGTCAGGTCGGAATAACGGTGAGTGCTGCCTATTGACTCAGCTACCATGGCCCCCTTAAACATTTTATCCCTGAATGTACAGGGACTCAATGTACCACAGAAATGCACTAAAGCATTTAGGTCATTCCAAGCAAAAACGCACACATTGTGTGCCTACAAGAGACTAATTTTACAGTAAAATCAACGCCTACATTTTTTATTTCATACTATCCACAAATATTCACTGCCTCGGCCAATACTAAACAATGTGGAACTCTTGTGGCTTTCCACCGGTCCACTACATTCACAATTCATTCCGAAATGATGGATTCGGAAGGAAGATATATAATCCTTACGGGACACATTTTGGACACAGAAGTAATTGTGGTTTCTTATTATGCACCTAACAAACAGCCAATTCCATTCTTAACACATCTATTACAAGTAGTTAATGCACATAGACTGGGAACCATCATTGTATGTGGCGATTCCAACCAGGTTCTCCTACCATTTCTGGACAAAAAACCATATACTCCACCCTGTAACCACTCTAAAATATCTCTCAACTCCTTTCCAAAGACAATTTAATAGATTCATGGAGAGAGAATAATCCAACAAAAATAAATTACACCTACTTTTCACACCCTCCCCAAACATTCAGTCGTATTGACCACATTTTCCTGACCACAGGAATGATACCTGAGATTCTCTTATCAAATATAATCCCCATCCCATGGTCTGACCATAATGCAGTCCTAACAATTATTGCATCAACCATACCTAAAGCACAGGATAAAACATGGTATTTACCAGAGATATTACTTAAAAACCCCTTTATATTGTCACAAAATTGAACATGCTCTGAAAGAATATTTAACATTCAACAAAAGCCCAGAAATTTCCCTAATAACATTGTGGGAAGCACATAAACCAGTCTTGAGGGGAACACTTCCGCAGCAGTATTGAATACTTAATAGAGAACGCAGAAATCTTGCACATAAATTAGAAACACAATTTAACTCCTTTTTCTTAGCTTTCCAAAGCAATCCTAATCCAACTACCGTATATACTCGAGTATAAGCCGAGATTTTCAGCCTCTTTTTTGAGGCTGAAAGTGCCCCCCTCGGCTTATACTCGAGTCATCGCCGTCTGACTGCTCGATCAGCGTATCGAGCAGACAGACGGCGGACATACTACAATTTGAAAGCCGCGCCTCCTTCTCCGCCTCCGCCTGTGATAGGCGGAACACTGAATTTCCCAGCAGCCTGTGTTCCGCCTATCACGGACATCGTCTCATCCTCGTCCGTAGTACGAGGATGAGACGATATCGGTGATAGGCGGAACACAGGCTGCTGGGAAATTCAGTGTTCCGCCTATCACAGGCGGAGGCGGAGGCGGGGCTTTTGAATTTTAGAATGGCCGCCGAGGCGATCCTGGCAAGGCACGGGACGGAGGCAAGGCAAGGCACGGCACGGGACGGGACGGGACGGAGGCAAGGCACGACACGACACGGGACGGAGGCAAGGAGGCAAGGCACGGCACGGGACGGAGGCAAGGAGGCAAGGCACGGCACGGGACGGAGGCAAGGAGGCAAGGCACGGGACGGAGGCTCGGGACACAGGTAGGCTGGACACACACACACACACACACACACACACACACACACACAGACACACAGACACACACACATGGACACACACACACAGGGATGGATGGATGGAGACACACACACACAGGGATGGATGGATGGATGGAGACACACACACACAGGGGTGGATGGATGGATGGAGACACACACACACACAGGGATGGATGGATGGAGACACACACACACAGGGATGGATGGATGGATGGACACACACACACACACAGGGATGGATGGATGGATGGACACACACACACACAGGGATGGATGGATGGATGGACACACACACACACAGGGATGGACGGACACACAGGGACGGACACACACACAGGGATGGACAGGCATGTCTCACCCTCGGCTTATACACGAGTCAATAAGTTTGCCAGTTTTTTTGGGGGTAAATTGGGGGCCTCGGCTTATATTCGGGTCGGCCTATACTCGAGTATATACGGTACTAAAAATAATTTAGAGAAGGCGCGCCTGGAATATGATCTTTTTCTTACAGAATCATCTGATAAATTACTGCGTCGTTCTAGACATGCTTTCTTCATGAAATCTAACAAACCAGGCACATATCTGGCGAGGGCACTCAGATCATCAAATAACTAATTTAAACCAATTAGATTAAAACTATCTAAAAACAAGCAACCCCCTTAAAATCGTTCACAAATTTCATTCTCACTTAAATACACTATACACGGAATCAAATACATTCAATTCAAACGAAGCAGATTCCTTCTTCTCACAAATTAATCTACCTGAACTGTTTCACAAAAAACACAACTTGAGATACCTATCAGGGCAGAGGAAGTAGAAAAGCTCATCAAAGAGTTGAAAATTAATAAAAGACCAGGACCAGATGGTTATTCTGCATTATACTACCACACCTTTTCAGACTCTATTTCCCCTATATTGGCAGAGGCATTCAATGATTTACTCAAAAATAAATCATTTAGACAAGAATCCTTATTGGCGATCATATGTATGATTCCCAAAATCCCATTCCGATGATACTTCTTGTACTAACTACCGACCTATATCAATGCTATATCTTGATATCAAAATTCTTGCAAAGATCTTAGCATCCCGTCTAAGTAGATTCATTGGCACACTTCATCATGATCAAGTTGGCCTTATGCCAACACGACAAGCAGGCGATAATGTATGCCGAGCAGTTCTTTTAGCACAAATTGCCAAAACACGTCGCATTCCCTCCTGCTTTCTCTCACTTGATATTCAAAAAGCTTTTGATTCTATATCCTGGTCCTACCTGCATTATACATTACAGAAGTGGGGTTTTGGCCCAAATTTTACTAACTGGATTAGGGCACTATATAATAAACCTAAAGCATATGTTAAATGTGCAGTTTATAAATCTGATACCTTTAATATTGAAAGGGACACTAGGCAGGGGTGTCTGCTTTCACCCCTGTTATTTGCACTTCTTATAGAACCACTTGCCCAACGGATCAGATCAGATCCCACCATAACAGGTATTTAATAGGAGGATTTCAACACAAAATTTGTCTATTCACGGATGAAATCCTTCTATTTCTTTCATCGCCACAGGTATCAGGCCCTAACCTATTGCCAATACTTGATGACCTTGCTACCTTCTCTGGCCTTTTCATTAATCCCAAGAAATGTGTAGCACTAAATGTATCTCTTTCAAATTTAGAATTAAGTTCAGCTAAGGTAGGTCTCCCCTTTACCTGGGCAGATAAATCAATTCCATATCTAGGAATACACCTCACTGCATCTTCTTTCAGCTAATTACCCTCCATTGTTAAAACATATAACAGATATGTTGAAATCTTGGAACCACCTTCCTTTATCACAGTTCGGATGAATCAACACAATAAAAATGACAGTCTTACCCAAATTATTGTACCTTTTCAGAGTCTTACCAATTCCAATTCCTGCCTATTACCTGAGAATTATACAGAAAAAGGCAAAGGCATTTTTATGGGGTTCTTCTATATGGGGTTCTTCTAGACCACGTACACAGCAACACACACTTTACCTCCCTAAATTAAATGGAGGTCTAGGCTGTCCTAATTTCGCATCTTATTACAGAGCAGCACATATAGCATCATTAACTAAATACCATGCACTACAAGAACCCCCTCTATGGGTATCGATCGAAGCTGCTGAATGTGATCCCTTGTCAATGGCAAACCTGATTTGGCTCTCACTGAGAGATCGTAGAGGGTTGCGTAATCCAATTACAAAACATTTTGTTTCAATATGGGACAGATACAAATTCAGAAATCAGTTGCAATCATTACATAATCCTCTACTATCTTTTTACAAAAACCCTGCATTTTACCCAGTTTTGGTATCTCCTAGATCTTTCAGAGTATGGGCTAGAAGTGATATGCTGCAGATGCACAAATTTGTGAATTCCTCGTCCTTTATCCCTTTCCCAACCCTCTGTGATAATTATGGAATACCACAATCAGAACTATTTAGGTACCTTCAGATCAAAAATTTCTTTATGCCTCTTTTAACCACAGACAGTTCACTAACTAATTTAACTAACTTTGAAAAATATTGTAAAAACGACCCTCATGCTAGGGGCATAAACTCAACATTATATGTTCAATTGGTAGCTAAACCTGAAACAGTAAAACAAGCTTATGTCCAGAAATTGGAGGTGGACTTAGAACAGACACTGGAAACCACAGAATGGAATCAAGTCTGGTTAACAACCAAAACAGCCTCTCCCAATATATTAGCGGTAGAGGCGAATTATAAAATACTAATAAGATGGTACCTTGTACCGGCTAGAATAGCAAAATATGTGCATAACTACTCATCAGATTGTTACCGTGGATGCGCTGAGTTAGGAACACATTTCCACATTTGGTGGTCATGTCCCAAAGCTCAAATTTATTGGAATGAGATCTTTACTATAGCATCTAAAATGTTTGGAATATCTATTACCCCAGATCCCTCAATGGCACTCATCAATCGAAAGCCAGACTTTCTAACACACACCCAATTTAAATTAATTGTTAATTTATTCACCGCAGCAAAACAAACACTTGCAAGAGCCTGGAAATCCCCTTCATTGATTGTGGATGAGGTAGTAAATAGGATGAACAACACTATGACGCAAACCAAAATGGTAGCTCTTGAAGCTGACACACTTATCAAATTAGAAAAAGTATGGCATCCGTGGATAAAAAATAATTTACCATCAAATTTTAACAAAGAAGTTCTATTACCATGGTAGTTGACCCGATGGGTAAGTGATTACAGTATATGGATTCTGAGTGATATGGCAGCCCTCGACTTGACCCTGTGGACCTCTCTTCTTCCCTTCCTAGTTTCTTCTCTTCCTATCTTTTCTTTCTTCTCAATCTATTCCTATTATGATTTTGAAGCTCTTTCCTACTTAAGAAGCTAATTCCTCTAATAAACCATACCATTAATATGCGTTATTGTAGTAATTATAGTTGAATATATCATTTACATTTCAATAAAATCTTTTTTACAAGGCAAAATAATAAATGTTACATTTGTATAAATCCATTAGATATCTACACTGTGGTTTCCATCTTCTTTTAGAAGCTTTACTTCTCTGAATCTAAATAGTACAGTATGTACAAGATCTCTAATAAATTACAGGAATATAGGCAGTATTGGCTTCTTATCCTGTCCTGACTCTGATAACTTCTTAAACTGTATCTAATGACAAATTATTTTTCCTGACACCTTCATGGCAGCACACACTGGGTTGTGACTCCTCCTCCACAACCTGACATGATTGGATAGCTATAAAAATTGAAGAGAGATCCCCCCCCCCCTATTCTCTTTTTTATCCTCTCCTGACGAGATTGGATGGACATTGCAAACCTCTTACCGCATCACCCCAGCAGGTTCAAGCCACTTCTGTTTGGAAGTCCCTCCCTTTACAATCTCTAAAGGAGCTTCTATGGAGGGAACCCCGATCTGGTGGTCTCAGGGGCATCCTATTTCTGGTTTTATATTGCACAATATATCTATTTTCCTCTTAATCTTACTGAGACTTGTTGTCCCACAAGTGCAGAATCTGTAGCTGTCGTGGCTGACTCGTCTCTCCCTCTGCTTTGCTCATAGGCTAGAGGAGGAGATACGGGCATTCTGAGCCCTTGCCTTATTCCAAGATGGCACTGACGCGATAATTTTTTCAGTGACATCGGCGGCAATTTTAAAAATCCAGAATGTTTTTCAGTGACTCTGGGTCGCTGCTTTCCATGCAACCCTGTATGCCTTCCCTCATTTTTTCAGGTACGTGAACCCCATGATTGCAATATGATCTCTCCCTGTATATACTGGGAGTTTTTATGTCTCTACCCCATTTTTAAACACCCTTATACTGTTTACAGGTTTCTTATTCTTCCTACCTGCATCCTATCTGCACTGGCGACCAGTGACCACGCAGACCACCCTCATCCAATAAGGTAAGAGGCTGTCCATCAGAAATTATAAGTATTGAAGATAGAAAAAAGAGAGCGCAACTTTTAATACGGCTTTTTCTGACAGCCCTTCCAGATCAAGGTCAAGACATAAAGACCAAACAAGCCATGCCTTAAGTAGAAGATCTTGCAGAAGCCAGTCACGATCCAAATCTTATCATGGCCATTCACGCCATGGCCAGTCCCACCATGGTCATTCATGCCACAGATCACCTTAATCTCATCACGATCTGAGCCACCACACCCGACCTGCAGCAAATGCCTGCTGGGTATGTTACGCCCCCGCCTTGCCAGCTAAATTGGCATGCCACACATGCTTCAATGAGGCCACAAAGGAGAGGGAATCAGATGTCAGAGAAGTTACTGGCCTGATTCGGGAATCTGTGTGGGAATCCATAATGGAAAAATCAACACCTGTGCCAGAGAGACCAGCTCCAAACACATCATCAGCTGCTCCCCTTCAAGCATTAGAACCAGAAACCCTTTCTGAGAGTGAGAATCCAGAAGTACCAGCTGGTTTTGACTTTTCTCTGGTAGAACCCTTTGCAAAATCAGTCAAAGAGGCCTTAGGTTGGGAATAATCTGAGGAAACTCCCTCAGAAAATCTGAAAATATTTTCCAAATCTAAAGAGGGATCCAGAAACCTTCACCTTCATTGAAGAAATATAAGACCTAATTAAAGATGAATGGGAAAGATCCGACAAGAGGTCTAGCCTTAATAATAGGCTAACAAAAATGTATCACTTGAAAGAACCTAGGGTTAATCCCTTAATTAATGCTCCAATAGTCAATGCTTCTCTAATGCCCCTGGCCAGACATGTTACCCTACCAAGGATGCAGTTTCCTTCCGGGATGTATTAGATCGGAATATTGATCTAAAGTTTTAAAAAAGCATACGCTGCGGCGGGAGGAGCGCGTAGACTGGCAGTCACCACAGTGGCAGTGGGTAGAGCTATCTCTGGTTGGGCTTCTAATATAGAAAAATAATTTTGGGAAGGAGCAGACCAGGAGAAAATAATTACCTCTCTGCAAGAACTCAAGTTGGCAGGCGACTTTGTAGCAGAAGCCTCAGTGGACATTATCAGGTCCTTGGCCCGGGCAATGTTAGCTTCGGTGATGGCAAGAAGAGCTTTGTGGCTAAAACCCTGGATAGCTGACACCGCATCAAAAACAAATTGGTGCAAAATTCCTTATGATGGCTCCAACCTCTTCAGCCCCAAATTGGATGCAGCCATTTCCAAAGTTACAGGGGGCAAGTCAGGTCTCATTCCCTCTGACAGGAGACCTAAAATGCCAAAGGGTCCTAATTACAAATGAAACCTTTCCGAAAGATACAGAGAAGCAAAGACCTATCAACCAGGGAGAGAATTTAAATAAAACTGGAGAAATACTCAGTCGTCTTTCCTGAGAATACAACAGCAAAAATCCTTTTGAAGGTACGCCCGCCCATCCCCTTAATTTGGGCTTCAGGCTCAGAAGGTTTACACGAGTATGGATGGATCACATCAGAGACCCCTAGACCCTTTCCACAATCAAATTTTGCCAAATTTTTGGCCAAATTTGCAGAATCCCCAAAAAACACTTATCCAACCAGACTCCTGTCTTCTCCGGACAAGAAAAAAAACCTTCTAAAATATATAACACAGTTAAAACAAAAGGGAAGAGGGTTCTATTCCCCCTTATTTCTCATAAAAAAGAAAACAGGATTTAAGACCAGTACTGGACTTAAAGAGACCCAACAAGAGTATCAAAATAGAGTCCTTCAAGATGGAAAGCCTCCAATTCATACTGTTAGCAGTGAATCTAAACGGCTGGATGCTGTCCGCAGATTTGTTGGACGCCTATCTGCATATTCCAATACACCCTGCATAAAAAATGTATCCGTTTCTCAATCAATCATCATCACTTCCAGTTCCATTGCCTACCATTCGGCATTTTATCGGCTCCAGGACCTTTACCAAAGTTCTTCTGCCCATTATTGCATATCTCAGGGAAAAGAGTCTAAGAATACACAACTATCTGGATGACATTCTGTTTCTAGCAGAAAGTCGGCAGACCTTGATTCAGCACCGGGAGATCTTACTGACAACCCTCCAAGATTTCAGCTGGTAAGTCAACTGGCAGAAGAGCAAACTACAGCCTACACAGAAGATGTTATTCCTAGGGGCAGAATTGGACACCAGACAAAACAAAGTGCAGCCTCCTCAGGAAAAAAGTTATGCCTCTAATTCAGAGAATACAGAGAGTAATCTCAGCAACACTAAAACAGAAATATGTCACAGCAACAAATACCATAACATTAGAAGCGCTAAAATAATCCAAACATTTTAGGATTTGTTAAAAGTTCACTAAAATAGTTAAATAAGTATGAAGTCCACTTTATATATAAAATGAGGCAGATGTAAATGTAGGATTGTCCATCACAGAAAAAATGTTGCAGATAGTAATTCAAAACAATCACACTCTCCAAACTGCAAGTGTCACAATCCCCCTAGGAAATGCACTTACCAGATGATACTGGGATATATACTTATCTGTCAATGGATGACATCTGCTCACTGCATACACTCTGTCAGATGATTCTGAGGTATACACTTGGCTTGCAATGGGTGTTGTCAGCTCTCTGCATGTAATTCATCAAGAGGTTTGCTCATCACAAGCAGAGAACAAAGATACACATAGAGTAATCCAGTATTAAAAGGGTATTTTGTATAGGTTTCCTTACGATTGAACACTTACAATGTGATTAAAAATAAAAAAGCATGTAACAACAATGTATCACAAGTCGATATTCCTGACTATCTCTCACCACTCCAGCGGTGTTCCAGGGTAAGACAAGCAGGAAAGCCGATGATGTAGGTTGCTATGTGGTCAAGCCCTGACTAGTTTTGTGATTGCTTCATCAGAGGGCGTGGCCACACAGCACAGCTTCCCACATTAAATACACTGCAGGACGCCGCAGAATTAACCCAATTGCGCCTGCATGTTTTAGGTTCGTCCACAGTGTTTACCACTTCGTTTTCAAGCCTACTTTAGACATAAAAAAAGCATATTGCATCTCTGCAAAGAATTCAGATTAAAAATACCATAACATATGAATTTAAAATGAGTAACAAAATTCACTGTCACTTATCAAAAGTGGATGTATCTGAAATCTTACTGCCCTTATCAATGCTTAAAATCAAATAAATTACACAAATCATGATTCAATTCAATCACTCCATGTGGGGTCTGTAAATGAACTCCACGAGTCTAACGTGGATCTGGATGGAAATGCATTTGTATTAACACTACAGGTCATATTACTGTTCTACTGCACCTTACATATCTATACCATGCTAATCAGGCATACTACACCTATCATTGGTACAGTGGTGAAATATTTGTGCAGATTATGATGATTAT
Organism: Lithobates pipiens; assembly: GCF_037356315.1. Classification (NCBI taxonomy): domain Eukaryota; kingdom Metazoa; phylum Chordata; class Amphibia; order Anura; family Ranidae; genus Lithobates; species Lithobates pipiens. The sequence goes on from NW_027507758.1 coordinate 180,276,038, forward strand.
GAAGATCCATATAACAGACTTTAAATCACATATAAACCATTATTACTGCATGAGGGAGTATACTGCCCCGATGTGTGTCTCCTAGATTCAAAATTAAACAACCCAAAACCTAGGAAAACGCACTAAACGTCATATCAGAGTTTAATAAATATACATAAGAAATTACTGAAAAAATGACTGCGTAAAATATTCAATCGCCTATAACATATAAACATGATATCATAGGTCATTATAAAATTCTTGAAAAAAAAATAATAGGGCAGACTACATTAAAACTCACCAATAAAATCAATAATTGCTGAAAAACAATTAATCTCAGCATCACATTTACCAGCCAGAGTTTGTATGAGCATCCTGGGGTTGATGTCTGCAACTCTACCCATGATTCAGTGGTCCCAGTGGTACACAAGAACGTTTCAAAATTCCTTTCTGAGGCAGTGGATTGGAGCATCAATGCTTCAGACAATTTACATCCACAGATACGTGAGACAATCAATGTGGCGGTGGACATTAGACATGTGCACACTGAAATATTTTGTTTCAGAATTTAGTTTTCATCCAAAAAATAAATGTATTTAATTACTCCTGAACTTAGTTTTTATTTATTTAGTTTAGTTAAAAAATGCATTCGGCCAAAAATCCGAAATAATTAAGGTCGAATGTGTCATTGAAGGCTTATGGTGTCTGTCGAAGATTCGGAGCAACTAAACTGTACAACGACATAATCGTACATTTCCGGTCGAATGCTCCATCTACAAGCTATAGGAGAATTCTAATTTTGTATGACACTAGTAATAATAATATGTATTAATTATTATTACTAGTCAACCAACATTAGAATTCTTCTATAGCCTATGAGCGGAGCATTTGACCATAAATGTTCACTCGTGGTGACTACTTTGTCGAATCTTCATGTTGAATCTTTTCTCTCTATGTCGAATAATCTTGGACTAATAGATTAGGTTAGGCACATTCAACCTTTTTTGCTATTGTCTCTATAATGTCTAATCTGTTCTGTCTATGTTGAATCTGTTCTCTCTATGTAGAATAATCTTGGACTAATAGAGCTAAGGTTAGGCACATGCAACCAAAGGTTCAATGGACACAGATCGCTATTGTCAGCGTCATGTCGAATCTCCTATCGATATTGAAACTCTTGTCACAACAAAAATAAAGTATTTTTTATGTTAGATCTTTTGGTTTTTGGATTCGGCACGTTCGTTATTGTTAGTTAAAATGATAACGAAAATACCTGAAATTTGGACAAAAAATGCATTCGGACGAAAACGAATGCACATGTCTAGTGGACATATTTGAGCAACCTTAGGAGGCACAGACCTATAGTCCCTCCTCAGCTGGAAGTAGTTACATTGGATGCCAGTCAGAAAGAATGGGGAGCTCATTACCTGTACCAGGCAGCCCAAGGTCAGTGGCAGTTTCAAGCTCATGGTATAGTTTAGAATATACTGGAACTCAGAGCTGCCTTTCAGGCGCTTATGGCCTTTGCTCCATACTTGACAAGGAAGAGCATTCCGATTTAGATGGACAACAGATTTGTGGTGGCATATATCCAGAGGCAAGGAGGTACCAAGAGTCACACACTAATGGAGGAAGTTTGTCCCATCTTGGACTGGGCGCAATTACATCTGGCAGATCTGAGGGCAGTGTATGTTCCGGCAGCACAAAACATGTTAGACATCTATCTCAGCAGGGAAATTCTCTCGAACAACAAGTGGTCATTGAGACAGCCGGCATTTTCTCTTCTTACAGAGACTTGGGGAATTTCTGCATCCAGCCTTGGAGAGGTTACATTTGATGGCATGGAAATTGAGAGGACTAGGCTGCCAGAACAAGGCTGCTCACAAGAAGTAGTTTCTACACTTCTACAGGCCAGAAAGAACACCACTAACAAAACATATACACAAATCTGGAGAAGGTTTTGTTCTGTGGACCAAAAAAAGAACTGGAATCCAATATCAATTGAACCCTCGCAAGTTCTGGAATTTCTCCAATTAGGTATTAATAAGGGGCTAAGCTCAAGTACCCTTTAAGTTCATGTATCTGCCTTATCTGCAAAAACAGGCATTACACAGGCTTTACACCTCCTGGTAATCAAGTTCATGAGAGTGCCTGAAGATCAGACCTCTGAAAAAAAACTGACATTCCCAGCATGAGACCTTTCAATAAGAAAACCCTCCTTTTTACCTGTTCGAGTCAACCTCTCTATAGAACCTGACTTCTGCAAGAAGAGTCTCTGAGTTACAAGCATTAATGATAACAGATCCTTATCTAATCCTCTATCCTGATATAGTGGTACTGAGGCCTTTGGACCATTTCATCCCCAAGGTATCATCTTTGTTTCATTATAATCAGGACATCATCCTTCCATCTTTCACTAACAGTCAAGGCAAACCCCATGCATTGGATGGGAAATCAGTTATTACCAGCTATCTGTCAGCTACAGCTACCTTTAGGAAATCAGACACTCTCTTGATAATTTCCCATGGGGCTAGGAAGAGTCATCCAGCAACTTCTCGAATGATTGCATCCTGGTTGGTCAACTCTATCAAGAAGGCATATGCCATCCATCAACTGGCAATTCCAGAAGGCATCAGGGCTCACTCAACCAGGGCAGTGGCGACTTTGTGGAAAGCATACTGCAGAGTTTCACCAGAGATGATCTGTAAAGCAGCGACCTGGTCGTCTAGACATACATTCATTTCTCACTATAAGATAGACTCTGCCCAGCTAACAATGGTAGACTTTGGCAGAACCATTGTTAGAGCCAAATTCTACAGCCTTATAGGAAATAAATATAATTTTTTGCACCCACCTGACTAGCGAGTTATTTCCCAGTGTGTGCTGCCATGAAGCCATCAGGAAAACAGAAAATTGTATACTCATCTTTCCCTAATTTTCCTTTCCTCACGCATCTTCATGGCAGGCAGCACACAGGAATCCACCCATTCTTTGATGATAGCTAGAGGGGGGGGATCTCTCTTAAATTTTTATAGATGTCCAATCCTATCAGTTTGTGGAGGCGAAATCACAACCCAGTGTATGCTGCCATGAAGATGCGTCAGGAGAGGAAAATTACGGAAAGATGAATACTCGATATTATGTTTTTTTTTTTTCATTTTGTATAGAGTTTTTAGATTTTAATTTGTCATCTATATCTCATTAGGGAGATGATTATCATAATGGCATCCATAAGATAAGCACCAAGATCTGGTGCACCACACTGATATGGATTATGTCCATAATCTGTGCTCTGTGATCAATAATTTCACCATTTATGTGGAACTAATTTCCATTTTGATTATCTCTTATGAACTGTAGTAAAGGACATCACTATATACTAAGGAGCCTGTATGGGATTAAGAATTTCCCTTTACAGAAGTCACTGTTAAACAGTCACTGGTTACACTTGCCTGTTCTGCAGACTCATTTTAAAGGTTTCATTAAAATCAGCTGTCACAGAGAATGAACACTTGAGTTAGCTTCCATGCTGTAATCAGGATTGACTCCAGCATGGACTATAATTATACTTCTATGGTCCTCTGAACAAGAATAATCATGCCTCTGTGGTTCTATGAACAAGATATCTCCTTACATGCAATAGAGGACAAGGGCTTGTGAAGCTGCCATTATTAGCCTAATCCCCAAAAAGTCAGTTGTAGGTGCCTGGATGGTTATAGGCCAAGAGCGCTTACTTCAGTGATTATGAAGTGCCCAGAGAGGCTGGGCACTTCATAAACTCTGCTTACAGAGTTAGTAGGAGTAGAGAAGATGCCATTGCGTAATCATTGGATATGGGATTGAGTCATCTGGAAGCCCAAGGGAAACTATGCGAGGATGTTTTTTATAGATTACAGCTCAGTCTTTAATACTATTGTTCCAGATTTACTGTTTGAGAAATTGCTGAAGCTGTGTCTGCTGTTGTCCATCTGCCTTTGGATTAAGGATTTTTGACAAACAGATCTCAGGTGGTCAAATTAGTAGATACAGTATTAATCTTCTGAACAACAGTTAAAAATTGGATCTCCACAGGGTTGTGGACTAAGCCGTCTTCTTTATACACTTTAAAGCTAATAAATGTATTGTAATGAATCTGTGCTGTCTGATAACACGTGGCCGCTGGCAAACAAACTTACCCATACCCAAACCTAAACATCTATAATATCATGAAATGATGCAGGGCCAGTGAATATAATAAAAATTACAAAAAATAATTAAACAAACCGCGTTGCCAAGCGTTAACTCAAAGTCCATTAATATTCAAATAAAATAGATCTTTGTCTATTTTTGTTGGATGAAACTAGTCGTGACAGAGTTTCTGTTCTGCCATCACGTCCTTCTTAGTGAGTTTTTACAGTTTTTCACTGTTATATTGTTTTAACTAGATAAATGGTTCTGAGCTACAATAATTCCACGTACATACGATCGGATTTTCCAACGGGAAATGTTTGATGTGAGCTTGTTGGCTGAAAGTCTGACGGTGTATGCTCCATCGAACATTTTATGTCAGATTTTCCACCAACAAATGTTGGCAAAACTTTGTTGTCAGAAAGTTTGATCGTGTGTACACAAGTCTGCGCACAAAAGTTCACGCATGCTCAGAATCAAGTACAAGCCGGAAGCGCTTGGTCTTGTAAAACTAGCGTTCTTAATGGAAATATCACATTTGTCCCATGCCATTTTTTTCAATGACTTTTATCTCTATTGCCGGGACTCGACAATTCATTATAGCCTCAAGTAGTTTTAAATCACTTTTTATCCTTTAGAAATGTCATTTTGTGCAGGGACGGTTCTAAACACGGGAAAAATTTGCCACTTTACAGGTATACTATAGACATCCCCCAGGTATGACATTTAAAGGAATATTTCACTTTAAGCATTATTAAAACCACTGCTCCTAAAAAAACTGCAGTTTTTTTGCATTAATACGTGTGCCCTGGGTCCCTAAACACTTTTTTGACAATGCAATGCATATAAGCCTTTAAAATTAGCACTTTTGATTTCTCTCATAGACTTTTAAAGGATGTTCCATGGCTTTCGAATTTCCTGTGAACACCCCAAATTGTTCGGTAACAGGCGAACACCTAATGTTTGAGTCAAATTTACGCTCCACCTTGAACATCAGGCTCTTCCCTGCTGCTGATATTCACAGAGTTCTGAGAAATAGATTTTTTATTCTTTATAGTGATCTCCTTAATAATATTTGTTTTTGTTTGTTTTTGTTTTTTTCTCGTGATCTCCAGAACAATCTATTTTTTCTTGTGATCTCCAGAATAATCTTTTTTTTTTCTTGTGTTCTCCAGAATAATCTTTATATTTTTTTTTCTAGTGATCTCCATAATTTATTTTATTTCATTTTGGGGGTCAACTTACCACAGCATCATTATTATCTTGTATTTTTTAACCTCAAATATACAACTATGTTGTTGTACCTTGTTAATTTGACATTGTATTTTTGAAATGTGCCTGCCTCCTTTTTGAAGTAAAACACATAGCCAAGTATATATAAAAAAACATTTAAAATGTAATAGGGAGCACAAGGTCAGAACGAAATAAAGAGGAAGGCAACACTGGAGAAACAGTTGGAATTGGTGAAGCCTTTGTACCCCAGGGCAGACATCATTTATTTGACTGTCAAAATTGGTAACCTGAGCAGTCCATTTAATAGGGAGCATAATACAGTCCAGGACTCTGAGAGATCAGGAGCAGCAGCAGATTAAATATATATCCCGGGGCTGTGGTCTTACAACAGCCTGTGTTTTTTACCAGACCACACCAAACCCAGGCCATCACTCTCAACACTTCCTTCCACGCTTCCTTCCATGCTGCTGTGGGGTTGGGCAGCTGTGGTGTTGGTGGTGTTGTTGGAGGAGTATGGTCCAACTCAAACAGGTGGGTTTCAGTTGTTAATTCGTCCCTCATCCCCTTGTTTGGAGCCTTCCAAATTATTTATTTACAGATTGTGCATTGGCCCTCCTCCACGTTTTCTACTTTGCTTGCAGTGATAAGTCCAAATGCCTCGTTTACACCAGGGGTCATGTTAAATACCTCAGTAGCCTGTTTGAGAAAAACAGCCAGCCGACTCCTCAAGATTCCTTGCCTTCCTGGTCCTTTTGGTTGGAGGGCAGAGGAGAAGAACCTGGGATTCACTCAGGCCTCCTCCTCCTGGCTGAGACTTTCCTGTGTATGAAAAGGGTACACAGTTTTTGGGTTTTGGTCATCAATCACACACAATTTTTAGCTCATGACTGTTGCAAATTGAATGTTAACAAATAGAAAAGACCCCAGCATTTTGCATTCTTGTCCCAATCATTTTTGGCTACTACTGTCTATTGATATGTAAACCACTTTGTTAAATCAGAAATTAGTGATCAATAACATATAGTTAACATCATTCAATTTTTGATAAGAAATATGTTCAACAATGCTATACCTGGGTCAATCTGGGCTCCTCCACATCTTCCTGGGTGAAAGGCCCAGGTTGGATTTAGGAGCCTCAGCTGATGTGTACGGAAGTGTTGAAGGAACTGTTGATAGTGATGGCCTGGGTTCTGTCTGGTTGGACAAAAAACGCAGTCTGTCATAGTACCACAGCCTGGGGACATATACGTCATCTGCTGCTGCTCTGGATCTCTGGGAATCCTGGACCTTGCATTCCCTATTATATGTGCTCCTCGGGCTACCAATTTTGGCCTTCAAATAGTTGATGTCTGCCATTAGATACACAGCCTTCACGAACTCCAACAGTTTATCCAGAGCTGCCTTCCTCTTTTGCTTGTTTGAATAGTCCCTGCTTTGGATTTACCAGAGACATGGCAGCTCCCTGTATTTATCAATCGGGCAGGAAGTCAGGGTCTGTCCACCATTTTACTTGCAAGACACAACACAAGACAAACCCTAATGTCAGGCTAAACTCTCCTAATCTTGTCTCAAGATATGCCTTAATCTCTAAGCAGTATAGGCCACTAACCACTGATGCCTCAAGTTACAATTTTACCTTTGTTTGAACAATCGGCACTTACGATTCTCCGTCTGCCACTCACAGATCGTTTTTACGTCACACGCATTTTATGCTTTATATACACTGTGCATGTGTCAAAATCTGCCCCTGTCCTTTTTTCTAGTGTATTCCCCTTCCTCTTCTCTTTCGGGGCAGTGGGAGAGCACATGACGGAGGTACAGCAGGTGCCTGCAGAGAGCAGCAATGAAGAGGAAAGCCCGAAGCAAGGCAGTTCCACATCCAGGAGGAGATATAAGGCCTCAAATTTATCCTTCGAAGAAATGGTGGAGATGGTGGACATCTTGAAGAGGACTGACAATGATGAGAATCATGGACTGTATAGAAACCCAAATGTGAGGAAGGCCAAGATCATGACTAAAGTTGTGAGAAGTCTGCACAGGACTTTTGAAGTACGACGATCCAAGGAACAATTGAGGAAACCCTGGTCAGACCTGAAATTGAGGAAGCAGGATCAATATAGAAGGATCAAGAAAGTGCTGCAAAAAAGTAAGTATTTGTCGTGTGTTCCTATTATTATTAGTACTTTCGTGCAGGTACATGTGCTTTTCTTTACTTTATGTACAGTTTAAAATGCCAAGTTTGAGGTTCATGGGCACAGTATAATCGTTTGTATTAAACATTGTTTGTTCGACCACTAATACAACGTTTTTGGCAGATGCAGGTTAACTACATTTGTTCATGCCTATTTTGATTAAAAGCAGTTTATTACATTGTTGTCTAGATGTGTTTGAAACTAGAATGAAATGTCAACTTGATTCAGTGTAAGGAGTAGACACTCAGCAGCTGTTTACACATCTGGATGCAGAAGCACTAGTGTGGGACACCATAACAATCTTTTTATGGTGTCCCACGCAGGTGCTTCAGTGGATACTAGGGGTCTCTCCATGTGTGAAACTTGCACAAAACAGATAAGTATTCCAGTTCTTGTAAGGGAAACAATCATATCTTCAGCTTGGAACTCTGCCAAAACAGACAATTGGACAACACTTCCAAGTAATATTTCATATTACTATTTCTAGTCTCAAATATCTGTCTGCTAAATATACCATTTTTGTATTCACATAGGGGAGAAAATAATTGTGACAACTGAGGAAACCAGGAACCCTACACATACAGAAGAAGGTTGGGCAAACAACCTGATGATGTGGATGCAGAGGTTCAGGAAGTGGTCAAAATGGTAACCACAACAGGTCAGTGACTGAGACCACAGCTTACGGTAATAGATGTATGCCTGCATATTTATAATACATGATTTTTTATTATTAGGTGATGTGGATGTTGTGGAAGAAGAAACTCCCTTCAACAGTACAAGTACACTACGTGTAGTGCAATGTGGATTTGCCTTTAATAAATAACCCCCACAATCAGGGCAATTTCCCAAAATCAGGCCATTTTTAGGACTCCAATCAATTAATTCATGGAGTTGAAAAGGATGAATATGTTTATCATTAATACATTACATACATTAATAACAAAAACATTGTGCATGTGTAGCAGACCCACAGCACAACATAATAGTTATGCCGCATACACATAACCCAACTTTTCGGCAGATTAGGTCCAACTGACTTTTGTCTGAGTTCCAATGGACTTTCCGAACTAACGGACTTGGCCACACATGAACAGACTAAGTCCGTTTGAAAGTCTGTTAGTTTTGAACGTGATGACGTAAACGGGACTAAACAAGGAAGTTCAATAGCCAGTAGCCAATAGCTTCCCTTGCGTTGTATTTGGTCCGTCGGACCAGCACTCAGACAAACAGTTTACCTGATTTTAGTTTGTTGGAGTTGAGTCCGTCGATAGATTTGAAACATGTTCTATTTCTAGGTCCGTCTGATTTTAATTTTTTTTTTAAACGATAGGACTAGCCCACACACGATCGGATTGTTTGATGGACTAATACCTTCGGACCGTGTATACACGGCATTAGCTGCAGAAGAGATTGTCACCTCATGTATAAAATGAGTTACTTTTGTACAATTGAAGAAAATGGCCAAAAATAAAAGGCCATTGGAGAACCTAGGAGACAGATAAGAAACACAAGCCGTAAATCAAATGAAATATGAGTTTAGTTTTTCGCAAAAAATTTATTTTACAAAACTTCCAGATTCTCTGGTATATCAATTGCCCCCCTACCCATGAGTACTCCACATAGCTTTGACATACTTTGCAGGCGCTTTGGGGGGCAAGCCAGGACGGCCAGTTTCAAGAGCCGATATTGTTTCTGCGGGTGAAAAGACAACCTCAGTCGCAACTGAGGCCAGATAGTTGGCTGCATTCTTACGCAGAAAATTATGTAGAATGCAGCAGCTTAAAATTCTGTGGTTCAGTTTGTATACGGCCATGTTTATGGTCGTTTGGAAAAGCTGTAACCAGTCGGGTCCCCATATGCTTTTTTTTATGGCAATAACTTGCATATAAACCTTTAAAATTAGCACTTTTCATTTTTCATGTTCATGTCCCATAGATTTTAATAAGGTTTGCATGATCGCATGTTCTGGTGCGAAACTGGGGGTATTTGGCTCATCCCTAATCCTGACACAGTCACTGACATCTTTCTTCAGTTACATGCCTCCCTCAAAGAAATCTATATTCCTTCCTGCCCTCCGCCCTGCTTGACCTCTGTTGTGGGCTTCAGCTTCTCTCCTGTCCTCTTCATACCTATTACCTATTTTTATTCTACCTTCTACCTTTATTATACCATTATCTTTGTTCACTATCTTTCCTGTATTTCAGTTTTCTTTTTCTTATTTCCCCATCTTGTCACCTTCCCTTCTTCAAGGATTTGCTTTGATACTTTTCCACCTTCTACTATAATATCTGTTTGGAGTCTCTTGAGGTCTAGTGCCATGGGGTGTTCCAGTCAATGGGAAGTTTCCTATTTCTATTTAAATTTTCAGAAATAATCAGTTGTTTATTCTATGAACATAGTAAAATATAATTAATTTAACCAGTTCCAGACCAGTTCATGCAGATATACTGCGGTTTCCTGGGCGAAACCCCATATGGGTACGTCCTTCCCTTTTACAGCTGGCAAAAGGTGCATGCGCATTCCGATTGTACACCGTGGGGACCTGATGCTCATGGCCGGCGGGTCTGATCACCATAGGCCATGTGGGATCATGTGCATGAGCACCAGCACAGGGATTTGGGTGTGTAAACACCCAAATCCCTATTTTGCCAGGGGAGAGGAGACATATCGTTTGTTCCTACTAAGTAGGAACGATATGTCTCCCTCCCAGTCAGTCCTATCCATTCACAGTTAGAACACACTCAGGAAACACACATTTAACCCCTTGATCGCCCCCTAGTGTTAACCCCTTCCCTACCAGTGACATTTACACAGTAATCAGTGCATATTTATAGCACTGATCACTGTATAGATGTCACTGGTTCCAAAACTGTGTCAAAAGTGTCCGATCTGTCCATTGCAATGTCACAGTACAGATAAAAATCACATATCACTGCCATTACTAGTAAAAAATAAATATGCCATAAAAATGCCATAAATATTTACCATATTTTATAGACCCTATAACTTATTGCGATTTTTTTACCAAAAATATGTAGAAGAATATATATTGGCCTAAACTGATGAAGAAATTCGTTTTTTTTTTTATAGTGGGAAATGTATTATAGCAAAAAGTATGTTTTTTTTTCAAAATTTACGCTTTTTGTTTGTTTATAGTGCAAAAAATGAAAACCACAGAGGTGATCAAATACCACCAAAAGAAAGCTCTGTTTATGGGAAAAAAGGATCCAAATTTGTTTGGGTACAGCATTGCATGACCACGCAATTGTCAGTTAAAGTGCCAAATTGTAAAAAGTGCCCTGGTCAGGAAGGGGGTAAAATCTTCCGGGGCTGAAGTGGTTAACAAGCCATTGTTCTGATTCAGAAAAGGAGATACTTTTATTAAGAATGTTCTAAGATGAAATATGATTTATAACAGGAATAGGAATAGGACAATAACATTCTTGAGGGACATAACAAAAATAAAATATACAAACAGCACAAACCAAAGCTATTCCTTTTCACTATCTAATTGTCAAGTCCTGTCTCAATCCATACAATGGTACCCTGATACATCCTCCATACCCGCCCACTCTTTCCCTTCACTTCCTAATTCCATCTATTCATTCCTCTCCCTGGCACAAATTTTTCATGAGACAAGGGGCACAAAGGGGCTAATTTACAAATGGTTTGCGGCATGAGTTGCGGCGCACGCTGATCCGCAACGGCCATTTTCGTATTCACAAAACATTTGCACCTGCAACACAGCGCAATTCCCCATTTACTATTATCATGCCGGCGCACAGGAGGCGGCGATCGGTGCACCGCTATAGACATGGCGCACGCATTATTCAACTCAGAATTAAAAGAAGGTGGAAGTGCCAATATTATGGGGGTGATGTGAGGAAGTATAGTTATAACTGTCCAAGTAACAAATATTCCCAAAATAGAATGGAAAAGTAACTTTCTCTGAACAAGCCTGCTGCGCCTGCAAATACACTTGTAACTGTGTGAGGTCAATTTAAGCACTGCGCATGTGCAAGCGGCATTTGCGTGCATTCAAGTGCTTTGGTTCAATGCGCTTGCAAAATCTTAGTAAATGTCAAGCCACGTAAATGCATTTGCATAAGTTGAACAGGCACACCTCTCAACTTGCCTTTTTTTATGCTGGTTCACTTTTATGTTTTTTTTAAGGCTAATTGCACACAGGTCATGTTAGCATTAAGAAAAAAAAATTAAGAAAAAAAATGCGTGGAGGTCCCCCGCAAAATCCATACCAGACCCTTATCCGAGCACGGAACCTGGCAGGCCGCAGGAAAAGAGGGGGACGAGAGAGCGTCCCCCCTCCTGAACTGTACCAGGCCACATGCCCTCAATATTGGGAGATACCCCCAAAGCACCTTGTCCCCATGTTGATGAGGACAAGGGGACCCCCATACTCCAGCCTCCCCTCTGTGTGAAATGGTAAGGGGGTACAAAAGTAGCCCTAAAATTTCACCAAAAAAGTGACAAAAGCATCACACAGTGAGAGTCTCCCATTGTGCAGAGCAGCACAAGAATGAAGCGAGGAAGAAGAGACACCGTGGAGGAAGATGCCAGAAGAGAACACTGGAGCAAGAAGCAGAGGATCGGAGGAAGAAGAAGATGGAGGAAGAAACGGAAGGATGAAGAAAGGAAGAATGAAGAAGACCTGAAGAAGATGGAAAGAAGACTTTAATAAAGGACTTGTCAAAAACGGTCTCTTGTCATTTTTAACACCTTTGTCACTTTTTTGGTGAAATGGGTACTTTTTTGGGTACTTTTGTACCCCCTTACCATTTCACACAGGGGGGAGGCTGGGATCTGGGGGTCCCCTTGTTAAAAGGGCCTTCCAGATTCCAATAAGTCCCCTGCCCGCAGACCCCCCACAACCAGGGTTGTGGGGATGAGGCCCTTGTCCTCATCAACATGGGGACAAGGTGCTTTGGGGGGTACCCCAAAGCACCCTCCCAATGTTGAGGGCATGTGGCCTGGTACGGTTCAGGAGAGGGGGCGCTCTCTCATTCCCCCTCTTTTCCTGCGGCCTGCCAGGTTCCGTGCTCGGATAAGGGTCTGGTATGGATTTTTATGGGGACCCCCACGCCATTTTTTTTGGGTGCGGGGTTCCCCTTAATATCCATACCAGACCTGAAGGGCCTGGTATGCTCTTGGAGGGGAACCCATGCCGTTTTTTTTATTAAAGTCGCCTGGCCATGTTGTAAGTTGCCCCAAGTCACGCTGTGATTCATACTCAAGTCGTGTCCAAGTTGCCTTCCTAAGTTGCACTGGAAGTCATGTTGGCCCTGTGTGAATGGACTGCTAATGATACGGCGTGCGCTATTATCAATGGCATATCATTATCGTGTGCACGGGCATATTATCTGTTGCGCATATCCGTGCGCCGGTTTACACACTCAATTAATAATTTATCTGGCGCACAAATTAAGGTCTGAACCAGCACAGCGCATTCATCTTAGTAAATTACCCCCAAAATGTTGCCTTGTGCGGAGAAACTTAAAGTTTTTTTTTTTAATATTTGTCCTACTATGTAATATTTAAAAACAATGTTATCAATGCAAAGCCAGCAAATGTTGGCAGAGTCAAATTAATATGTGGAGAAAAGCTTGAGCCATGCAAGATGACAAGTAATGAAAAACATCTATTTAATGCATTATGTTTTTGACATGCATGAGTTTTTTTTATTACAGCTTATCTCTATAATAGCAAGTACCAACCTAATAAAGAGCATAAAAACAATTGGTATACTTGTCATTGTAAACACACTGAGTTATTCTTATCTGGAAAATATAGCCACATGCTTCACACCATACCAAGAATTTGAATTACTTCCAGGGGTTAAAGACTTTCCAGATAAATGAATGCTGAGCAGTATATTACTTTAGAAAGTGTTGGGATTTTTACAAATTTTCTCCATGCTTTTCAAAGAGTCTACAAACTGAAAAACACAGCAAGCAATCAATTAACATATTGGGATGATTTACTATTGCTGTTGTGAATCCGTCAGGGCAGTGCTACCTCACAGACATCTAAATGAATGTGCCACCACACTTATGAGGCGCTAGATGGCTGTAGCTAATCCGACATAGCGGTACAGCATAGGAAGGTCAGATTCTCTACAACAGTTTGGACCTGCAGTGTCCAAAGATCTGCCCACTTTTTAGAACTGTGCTTGTATGAGGACTGGGCGCTTTTCAAGCAGAAGCTTGTTAGCTATGTAATTAGAAGGTGGTATACAGTACATCTTAGGCCGCGTACACACGCGCGGACTGTTTGCCCAACCTTGTTCGTCAAACAGTTTCGGCAAACAGTCCGCTCAAAATTTGCATGAGCGGACTTGCCCACACACGAGCGGACTGTTTCAGCGAACTGTTTGCCAAACAGTTCGCTCAACTTTTGAAATGAACGGACTCGCCCACGTAAGGAGGAGGCAAATCCGCCCATTTCGAGCGCGTGTACAGGTAGGCGGGGCCCGCGAAGGAGACGTCGCGGGCTCCGCCGCCTGGAATGGGCTTAAAGGGGAACCCCAACGCCGAAAAAAATCGGCGTGGGGGTTCCCCCAAAGTCCACACCAGACCCTTGTCCGAGCACGCTACCCGGCCAGCCAGGAAAGGGGGGCGAGCGAGCGCGCCCCCCCTCCTGAGCCGTACCAGGCCGCGTGCCCTCAACATGGGGGGGTGCCTTGGGGAGGGGGGGGCCGCGCGGCCCCCCCACCCCAAAGCACCTTGTCCCCATGTTGATGAGGACAAGGGCCTCTTCCCGACAACCCTGGCCGTTGGTTGTCGGGGTCTGCGGGCGGGGGGCTTATCGGAATCCGGGAGCCCCCTTTAAGAAGGGGGCCCCCGGATACCGGCCCCCCACCCTATGTGAATGAGTATGGGGTACAATGTACCCCTACCCATTCACCTGTGAAATAAAGTACAAAAAAAAACACAACACAGGGAAAAAATATTTTATTGCACAGCTCCGGGGGTCTTCCGTCTTCGGGGGTCTTCTCGCCGGACTCCTCCGCTATCTGTGTGTAGCTCTTTTACTAGCGGAGGAGTCCGGCTTTCTTCCTCCCCGCCGCCGGCCTCTTCTCCCGACTTCGGGGGTCTTGTCCCCCTCTTCGGTTCTTCTGCCGGGCCACCGCGCCTTCTTGTAGCTCTTTTGCAGGCGGTGGCCCGGTCTTCTGTCGCCGCTGCCTTCCGTTCTTCTGTCGCCGCCTTCGGTTCTTCTGCCGGGCCACCGCGCCTTCTTGTAGCTCTTTTACAGGCGGTGGCCCGGTCTTCTGTCGCCGCTGTCGCCGCCGCCGCCGCCGCCGCCGCCTTCCGTTCTTGTTCTTCTTCTTCTTCTTCTTCTTCTCCTGGAGATGTTGACTCGACGAGCTCTCCGGCCGGAATGCCAGAGCCGCGCTGTGCGGTCACTTATATAGTGACAATGGGGCGGTGTCACATGGTATATGTCACATGGGTTGGTCACATGGGTTGATGTCACATGGGGACTATGACATCGTAAGGGGGCGGGGTCACCATGTGACCAACCCATGTGACATATACCATGTGACACCGCCCCATTGTCACTATATAAGTGACCGCACAGCGCGGCTCTGGCATTCCGGCCGGAGAGCTCGTCGAGTCAACATCTCCAGGAGAAGAAGAAGAAGAACAAGAAGAAGAACAAGAACGGAAGGCGGCGGCGGCGGCGGCGGCGGCGACAGCGGCGACAGAAGACCGGGCCACCGCCTGTAAAAGAGCTACAAGAAGGCGCGGTGGCCCGGCAGAAGAACCGAAGGCGGCGACAGAAGAACGGAAGGCAGCGGCGACAGAAGACCGGGCCACCGCCTGCAAAAGAGCTACAAGAAGGCGCGGTGGCCCGGCAGAAGAACCGAAGAGGGGGACAAGACCCCCGAAGTCGGAAGAAGAGGCCGGCGGCGGGGAGGAAGAAAGCCGGACTCCTCCGCTAGTAAAAGAGCTACACACAGATAGCGGAGGAGTCCGGCGAGAAGACCCCCGAAGACGGAAGACCCCCGGAGCTGTGCAATAAAATATTTTTTCCCTGTGTTGTGTTTTTTTTTGTACTTTATTTCACAGGTGAATGGGTAGGGGTACATTGTACCCCATACTCATTCACATAGGGTGGGGGGCCGGTATCCGGGGGCCCCCTTCTTAAAGGGGGCTCCCGGATTCCGATAAGCCCCCCGCCCGCAGACCCCGACAACCAACGGCCAGGGTTGTCGGGAAGAGGCCCTTGTCCTCATCAACATGGGGACAAGGTGCTTTGGGGTGGGGGGGCCGCGCGGCCCCCCCTTCCCCAAGGCACCCCCCCATGTTGAGGGCACGCGGCCTGGTACGGCTCAGGAGGGGGGGCGCGCTCGCGCGCCCCCCTTTCCTGGCTGGCCGGGTAGCGTGCTCGGACAAGGGTCTGGTGTGGACTTTGGGGGAACCCCCACGCCGATTTTTTTCGGCGTTGGGGTTCCCCTTTAAGCCCATTCCAGGCGGCGGAGCTCGCGACGTCTCCTTCGTGGGCCCCGCCTACCTGTACACGCGCTCGAAATGGGCGGACTTTCCGAGCCGGAACAGTTTGCTCATTTCGAAAGTAGCCTACACACGGGCGGACTGTTCGCTCAAACACAGTTTCAGCGGACAGTTTTTCGGAATTTCCGAAAGACTTTGTCCGTCCAACTGTCCGCTGAAACTGTCCGCTGAAAGCCCACACACGGGCGGACTGTCCGCCCAAACACTGTTCAGCGGACAAGGTTGGGCGAACAGTCCGCCCGTGTGTACGCGGCCTTTCAGGTGAAAATTACAATAATTATCAGTCTGAAACCATTAACAACAGACCTGATTTTAAAAGTTTTTTTCCTGAAAGCAAGATGGAAAAGTTGCTTTGTGCACATGTGGTAGCCAAGCAACAATCTTGCATTAGCACTTTGCTCATCTACACAGTGGTGCCTTGATGTTTTTGTTAAATGTGTGTCTGTCTGCCAATTTGAAAGATCAATATGCTGGTGCACAGCTGCTTGAACTGACAGTTAGAGGTGCATGCAATATACATTTGCCAGAACTGTACTGAGGAATTAATAAAGGCTGCCATTACTGCATTTATTTTGTAACAACTTCTATTGGGGCTGATTAATCCTGCCCACTATGGTGTGTCATCTGATGCATTGGAAGCACCATTGTTTAGTTAGTAATCTGTAACAAATATGGAGCTAACGTAGTGGAGTGGTGTGATGTTTTCTGGAAGCTATGCACACCATCTTGCTGGACACCAGCCATGATTGTCCTGTATTGCAGAGAAAAGAATAGGACCCAGGGATGACATCATTAAATCTAAAATGTATTAAAGGCATTGGTGTTTTTTTCTTCTTTTCTTTTTGTGAACAAGACTTTCATAAATACATGGCAGTGTATGGATAGACTGAATCTGCCCAGTTTGGAGTGTTGAATATAATATCCATATATCCATATATATCTAAAGCCATTTTTGTTCCCTTTTTTGAATTGAGAAGGGAATGATTAAATGATTAAAATCCCTTTTTGTTATATTTTCAAGGTTTTTTTCACATTTGTGTCTCATTTGGGAGGTTTGCAGACTTAACAGGAAGAAAAAGGGGATATTTGCAGTGTTTTGGAGATCCCTCCAAGACAACTGTCACCAGAACAAATTTCTCTTCTATTCCTGTTGTGGTGGCAAATGCAAATTTTGGATTTAAAGTGGAAGGTAAGTCGAAATCTAACTAATGCCGGGTACACACGATCAAACAATTGGGTGGAAAAGTCCGGTAAACTCAAGTCCGCTGGACAATCCCTCCGTGTGTAGCCTCCGGCGGACTTTTTTTACCCGAAAGTACGGCGGACTTAGAAAGTATTTTTGCACTCCAATCTTCCCGCCGGACTTGCATTTCGGCGGACAATCCAGCTGTTGGTATGCCAGTCCGCCGTACTTTTGAAATGAGCGGATTTTGAGAGCGTCTCCAGGTAGGCGGGGCCCGCGAAGGAGATGTCGCTGGCCCCGCCACCTGGTATGGACTTAAAGGGGACCCCCAACGCCGAAAAAATCGGCGTGGGGGTCCCCCCCAAGTCCACATCAGACCCTTGTCCGAGCACGCTACCCGGCCGGCCAGGAAAGGGGGGGACGAGCGAGCGCCCCCCCCCTCCTGAGCCGTACCAGGCCGCCCACTCCAAAGCACCTTGTCCCCATGTTGATGAGGACAAGGGCCTCTTCGTGACAACCCTGGCCGTTGATTGTCAGGGTCTGCGGGCAGGGGGCTTATTGGAATCCGGGAGCCCCCTTTAATAAGGGGGCCCCCGGATCCCGGCCCCCCACCCTATGTGAATGAGTATGGGGTACAATGTACCCCTACCCATTCACCTGTAAAAAAAACACAACACACAAGGGTTAAAATAGTTTATTGCACAGCTCCGGGGGTCTTCCGTCTTCGGGGGTCTTCTTGCCGGACTCCTCCGCTATCTTCTTCTAGCTCTTTTACTAGCGGAGGAGCCCGTCTTTCTTCTCCGCCGCCGCCCTCTTCTTCCAACTTCCCGGTCTTCTGTCGCCGTTGTCGCCGCCTTCTGTTCTTCTCTTCTTCTCTTCAGATGTTGCCTCGTCACTCTCTCTGCTCACAATGATGGGGACAATGCGTGCGGCGACTTATATAGGGACATCACCGGATGATGTCCCCGCCCATTATAGTGTCACAGTCCCAGAAGATGCTGGGACTGTGACATCATAATAGGCGGGGACATTATCCGGTAATGTCCCTATATAAGTCGCCGCGCACCTTGTCCTCGTCATTGTGAGCAGAGAGAGCAACGAGCCAACATCTGAAGAGAAGAAGAGAAGAACAGAAGGCGGCGACAGCGGCGACAGAAGACTGGGCCACCGCCTGTAAAAGAGCTAGAAGAAGGTGCGGTGGCCCGGCAAGAAGAACCGAAGAGGGGGACAAGACCCCCGAAGAGGGGGACAAGACCCCCGAAGTCGGAAGAAGAGGGTGGCGGCGAGGAAGAAAGCTGGTGACGTCTCCTTCGCGGGCCCCGCCTACTTGGAGACGCGCTCAAAATGAGTGGACTTTCCTCCGCGTGTGTGGGCGAGTCCGTTCATTTTAAAAGTACGGCTGATAGTCCGGCGGACTTAGTACGCTGTATTAGTCCGCTGAAAAAGTGCCGTGTGTGGGCAAGTAGCCCGTTCGGAAAGTCCGGGATAGTCCGCTACGTGTGTACGCGGCATAAGGCTAAACATACTCCCAAACACCCATGCTAAGCATATTCTATCCTACACTGTAAAGAAAAGATTTGTATATTTACCTATTCTAAAGCTTGTCTGGTCCATCACATGATCTCTCCAATGGTGGCTTTTGTGTTTAAAATATTTTTATTAAATTTTTTTTTTAGAAAAGAAAACACACAAATACATAACATGACATTCAAAGATCACTATATACGCAACATTCCTAAAGTATATTAATTACGTAATATTCCCAACCCCCCAAAATATATGTACAATGCTAGGGTTCTCCCAGCCATCTTCCACATTTTTAAGAAAAATAAGAGATAGACTACCCACTTCACCCTAATCCCCCCCCCCCCCCCCCCCGGAAGAGAGAGAGAGAGGAGAAAAAATGTCCCTTCCTTTTACTTTTCCTTTGTCATTCCCCTTTAGAAATTCTTAAACAATATTTTAGTTACCCAAACAGCTTAACTAAGTCAAAGATTGTTTGAACTCAAGCCAACCTCTGCAAGTTCCATAAAATCTTGATCAAGAGTCATTTTGAAGATATTAGTTCTTCCATCAATCTAGTTCTAGCTACTTCCTTAGAAATTCATGGGGTAGTGGCACATCCTGTGATATATTTAAATGTCCATAGGTAGTCCTTTGAGCTAGCCAGCTCTATGCTAAGAAACAGTCCACTGTGTCAGGGCAAGCCTTGCAAGGGAAGTGGAAACCACACTACAAACATGTAAAAAAGAGAGAAAGACACAGGTGCCTCTGATAAAGGATTGTAATATTTAATGGAAAAGGGTGCATTAAAAACTCACATTTGAGGTATCTGTATGTAGGCACAATAATGGCCAATGAACCACACTGTCACTGTCCAGGCTGTCTACAGCAACCACATCTCGCTAGTCCACATGGAGCTGGCGTCCTGTCCAGCAGGAATCTTTGGTGCTCGAGCGTGATCCAAACCAAGGGTTGGATTGCAGCTGGGGATCGAAGGAGATGGCTAAAGCACAGCGCGGGATGGAGTCACATACGTGATCGCGGCGCGTTTTGGAGCATGCGCACTAGAGAGATGTGTACAGTGCGCACTCCTTTGTCAAGCTACCTACTTCCTTAAACCAGTCCTTAAACCAACTATGCAACCCTTTATTGTCTGTGTTTTCTTTCATTTCCAATATCTCAGAATTAATGCTTTCGCTGCATTTAAAACAGGACAAAAGCTACTCTAGCTTTTTTTATTACCTCACCTGTAGCATGGAACAAGCACTGCCGGGGGTCTTGCCTGATTTCAAAATTATGATCTTCTTAATTATCTTCAATATTTCTTTCCAAAATGGCTGGTTTAAGGGGCAATGCCACCATATATGGGCATGTGTTCCTTCAAACCCGCAATACCTCCAACTCAACGGTGATATATCTGAATTGATCCTATGAAGTTTTCCTGGGACATAAAACCATTTAGTTAACAGTTTATAGTTCATTTCTTTTATCCATGTATCTTTTGAGGTGGATGTATATAATTAATAACTTTACATTTTGAGGTGGAATGTATATAATCAATAACCTTACATTTAAATTGTTCTGATATGGTTTGATTCCGTTTTGATTCCCAACTCTCCAGAGGACCCAGGACCAGGGGGAGATCAGCACACCATATATACTGGATATTCCATGTCTGTTTTTCCATCCCTGGTCCATAAGTCTCTCCCATGGACTAAACTCCCTAATAGAGCGGAGGGGTTTTGGGAAGGTATCCACAAAATACTGGAGTTGTCTATATCTTCAGACATCCCAAGGTGAAATACCATATCTCTCTCATAGTTCTGATATTGAACAAAGACTATTACCATTCAGGACATCTTTTAATCTCAGGTCATGTCCATTTTAAGTACAACTTTTTCTCCTTCCCTGGTGAAAAGTATCTCATACCTGAGAGAGGCATTAAAGGACTATTATATTGCTAATAACATACTTTTAATTAGGCTATCCAAAGCTCTAAAAGTTTATATTATTGGAGCTATATACCTAGGAAGATCCTTGTATTGCCTTGGTATCCACATGATCTGTCCAAAAGATGATCCACTTAAATTTTCCTCCAATGATACCCATTTTCTCTAAGAAGTACCATGAATGCAGTCTATTGTCTTTCCTAACACTGCTGCCTCATGATACCGCTCAAAATCTGGGAGATATAGTCCCCCTTTGACCTTGGTCTAGACAAAGTATCTTAAGAGCAATACAAGGGCATCTATGTTTCCATATAAATCTCCTAATCAGTAATCTAAGCCCTTGTACACAGGGTCGGACATTCCGATGGACAATGTTCGATAGGACCGTGTTGTCGGATAATCCGACAGTGTGTGGGCTCCATCGGACTGTTTCCGTCGGAGTATCCAACGGACCAAGTTTTCCAGCTGGGCTATAATATTTTCCGACAACATGATCCGATCAGACTCTGTCCGATCATGTGTAAAGAATTCTGATCGGACAAAGTGCCACGCATGCTCAGATCAAATTCCTAGACCAAAGCTATTGGCTACTACCCTGAACGTAGTCCCGTCCTAACGAAATAACGTCATCACGTTAAGGTGTCCTTTTATGAAGCAGTGAAATCTATTCACTGCTTCATTCTCCGGCATTCACATAGGAGATCTTTCTCCTCTGTGTGCCACTATATGAAGCGGAGTAGATCGCTTCACCCTTGGAGGAGTGAAGCGATCTACAAACGCTTCTAACACTGGAGAACGGCCCCTAATACTGGAATTTTGTGAGACTTTACGAGATTACAGTACTAGAAATTCACTGACACACAGAGATGTCAATATATTAAGCAGTGATAAATTATCACAGCTCAATACACTGACACGCGGTGTGATTAATGTTAGTGAAATAAAGCGTCCCCCTACATAATATATACATGTATACACACACAGACATTATATATACATGTATATACACACACATTATATATATATACATATACACATTATATATATATATGTATATATATGTATACACATACATATGACAGGGGGACATGGTTACAGTGTTGGGGGGTCTGAACGAGGCATAAGGAAGTTAATTATCTTCCTCTTTCCTCCTCAGATCCCCCCGATTCCCTCTTCACTACCCCGGTTCTCCACCTCTGAGTTGGTGAATCGGGGCGTGTGAATTCTGACACAGATCACAAGTGAAGCGCTGAGATCACAGCTTCATATAGTGACCGTTACTGTGTCAGTCTATGTGGATTCTCCATGTGCGGAGATAATCGGCGGGAGAACAAGTTCAAACACATCTCCCCCCGATTATCTCTGGTTTATATACTGTTTATGGGCTGTGATCAGCGGCGATCCTCTGGATCTCCACTGATCATTGCTTCATAAACGGACACCTAAGTACGATCGGATTTTCTGACAACTTTGTCCGACTGTGTGTATGAACAGTTTCGGCCAAAATCCGTCGGACAAAATCCATCGGACAAAATCCGACGGATTTGGTTGTTGGAATGTCCGACTGTGTGTACAAGGGCTTCGAGTTTTAAAATAAGCCTCTGGGTTGTTTATTGGGAGGGTTTGAAAAATATACAAGGCTTTCAGTAGAGTCTCTATTTTAATCACATTTATACTACCAAACCAGGACAGCTTATCAACCGAATGTCCCTTCAGGGCTTGTTTAATTTTGTTCAACAGAGACAGATAATTATCTTGGTATAAGTCCATTACTGATGCAGATAGAAAAATACCCAGTTATTTTAAGCCCTTCTGCTTCCAGGCAAAATGGTATACAGATATATAGACATTCCACTAGATGAACAGAGACAAATTTCCCCATACTTTCACAATTCTGCTAAGATATTTGGAAGCGTTTGTGTAGGATTAGAAACATATAGCGTCATATCATCTGCGAATGCAGAGACCTTATGTTCTTGCCCGGCAACCTCTAGACCCATAATTTATTGATTTGCCTGTATGCTTGCTAACAAGGGTTCTAAAGGATGGACGAAAAGTAAAGGGGAAAGTGGGCGTCCCTGGCGAGTACCATTATAAAATGCAAAGGAATCTGACATGGTCCCATTATCCAGTACCTGAGCTATTGATCTAGAGTATAATGTCTCTATTCACTTATACATACGCTGGTCTATGCCAACATGTCGTAGTGTTGAAAACATATACTCTCAGTCCAATCTGTTGAAAGCCTTTTCGGTATTTACTGACAGAAATAATAATGGTTTCTTTCCGTTTTTGACTCCATGCATTAAAAGTAATGGTCTTATTCTATTATCCCTCCCTTCCCTCCCAGGGACAAAACCCACTTGATCTTTATCTATCCATTTTGACATAAAGGGCTTCAGCCTCTTGGCCAGTATCCTCCCATAAATCTTCATCAATCAAGGATATTGGCCTCTAGCTTGCACACAATGTTGTATCTTTCCCTTCTTTAACTAGGAGAGATATATGGGCCCCTAAGGCTTCTTCACGTATTTCCGAACCTCCTCCTATGGAGTTAATGTATGTCTAAATGTAGGGGATTAGGATTCCTGAGAATTTTTTAAATATAGAGAATGTACCCATCCGGACCTGGGCTTTTACCTGCTTTAGTGCCTTTAATTTCCTGTTCTATTTCTTCTTTAGATATCCCTGTGTCCAACTTAATAGAGCCCTCTTCTGATATAATTGAGAGCTTTGCCTTTTCTAAATATTGCTCTGTTTTATTTCTTCTAAGTTGTATATCATTGAGATTTTTTATATTATTAATTTTATACAGTAGTTGATAATATTCTTGAAAAATGTTAGTAACGTTGTTTTTAAAATATTTCAGCTCCCCCTTCTTATCTTTAATTTTTGCTATATAATTTACATTACTTCTAGATTGAGTTAACCCTGCCAACAATTTCCCAGGCTTATTTCCCATTTCATAATGTTTTTTTAGTTGTCCTATTGAATGCCCATTTAGTGTCTTGCTTCATCAAGTCCTTCAATGCTTCTTGCTTTTCTGTTAATGCAACCATTACTTGATCTTCATTTAATCCTTTATGTAACTGTTCTAGATCCTAGATTTCCTGTAAAATGGATTGTTTCTGGGCTTGCCATATTTATTTCATCTTAGCCCTCTCTGCTGACAGCCTCCCTCTCATAGACACTTTATGGGTTTCCCAGATCAAGTCGGGGAAATATTTTCTATATTATTTTCCTTAAAAAAATGAATTTCATTCTCTAGATACCCAATTATTCTAGAGTCATAAAAAAGGGATTAATGAAAGCTGCAAGACCTCTGTCTAGCCAGGATATCCTTTAACTCCAAGACAACCTCAAATGGAGCATGGTCTGAGAGGGTTATCAATTTTATTTCTGCCCTTCTAAGAGCTGATGGTCTAACAGAATATAATCAGTTCTAGAATATGAAGAGTGTACTAGAGAGTAATATGTAAAAGCTTTATTCCTAGAGTATAAGATTCTCCATGCCTCTACTAACTGCAGTTGATATAATTTGTGTTTAATTGCCTTTAAATATTTTCCCTCTGACCTCAAAGAGAGAGGTTGAGTATCTAGAACTGGATCAAAGACAAAATTAAAATATCCCACCACTATCACTCTTCCCGCTCTAAAACCCTCTAGGTCATTTATGACCCTCTTCAGAAAAAGAGAGGGACGAGTACTAGGACAGTATACATTCACCAGTGTGTAATCAGTATTAAATAAAGATCCCTTGATAAATAGATATTGTCCTCAGGGTCCGACTCCATTACTTTCAATATAAATATTGTGTTCTTTCCAAACCCCATTGCTGTCCCCCTAGCTCTTTTATGAGGAGAGTAACTATGCAACCATGTTGCAAAACTTTTTAGACCCCAAACTAATTTTTGATGACCATTTTAGTTGGGTTTCTTGTAAAAAAAAACCTGAATTGGCAGGGAATCCTAATTTCTGAGATATCTGATGTCTTTTTAAACCTCTAACGTTATACTGTAAGTAGTTATTTTCAGGGGCGTCATACTTCAGCATACTTCAGAAAACAAACGATAAGCTTTGTAATAGGAATAAAAAATTATTTTCAGGGGGCGCGGTCTGCTTTAATCAGCTTGATTTTTACCGGAATACACTCCACAAGGAAAAAGACAGCTATGGGGAACAAAAAAAAAACCCACCGAAGATCTATTTTTGACTACACTTGCAATTTTCTGCCAGCTGGCTGCTGAGTCATTCCTAGGCTCCATGGAATTCAACTGAATACATATAACACTGGGCCCCCGCTACCCTGACCCAGAGAGGCCCCAGGATGTAATCTGCCAGATCCACAGATACTCACACAAAGAACTTATACTGCGGAAGGCCTGGGAAACAGGAGAAGTGGAATGGGATGGCGCTGTGATCAAAATACTGCCTGTTCTCTCCAGAGTGACACTGCAGCACCGAGCACTGCTCAGACTGGGCCTTACATACAGGACGGGATTTTCCCTCACAGTCACATTCAGGAGAGATCTGCGATACTTCTCCCTCTGCACACCCAAGGATCTCCCTGCCCTCTTTGCCTTCATGAAGATTGCTCCCATTGCAGTACTGAACTGGCTACAGCACCTTGCCCGGCTGAATGGCCGCACCAATACGGTGGTGGCCAGGGGTGGCCAGGGGGAATCTATCACTTAGACCACAGAGAAGCAAGTGACGATCTCGACTCTCTTCCCCAGAGGGCCGACCTGAATCATGACATTCCATAACCTGTAAGTAGCACTAGGAAATTGCATGTCTAACTGAAGTCTTGTTGTCCCTCACTGCGTGGAACCACTCAGGATTTTCATGCTCCTTCATGTTTCTGCCCTTACCAGTTAGGTACCACCTGAAGTGCCCCATCTGTGGCTGACCCTGCCTCCCCCCATCTGCAGAGAATGTTGATGTGGCAGCGGTTGGTGCACACCTCCACAGGATGTCTCTTGAAGGTCTTAGTGCCTTAATGTTTCATGCCCTTGTATCAAAGGTATCTACATACCCCAGAACTATACATCTCATGCATCATACCTGTTTGTTTTACCAGCCCGCAATGTTGACTTGAATCTTCTTATCTGACAGTAGATGTTAATATGTGCTTGCAACTATGTTATGCAATCCTTGTTTATTATTTCCCTGCTCTGTTATAGGTGGATTAAAAAGGTGGGGTTTATGTTTTTTAGGTGGGCTCCCTTACCACTCAATTTCATCCCCTGCCAGTTGTATAGGGTATGACATGTGACAATAAACTCCACTGAGGAGACTTTAGTGAGCGGATCCTCTGAGATGGCCATCTGCTGCCTGTGAGTGTCAGTCCCTTGATTATCACCAATATGCACGATTCCCATCAAGGGCCAGGCGACGTTCGCTTTTGAGGGGGTAGTCAGCTCGGCCTTAAAGAATCATTGGGGGGGATAGGGGGATACAGACAGTGTGGGCTAGGCGGCCTTGAGAACACCCTCTACCCAGAGACTCTGAGGGGGAGACAGGGCTGTGTATGGCAGATATCAACTTGAGCCAAGCCATATCGCAAAGTTGGGTCTTCCACCCGGTACAGTATTCATTATAGATAGCAGGGTGGGTAGGTGGGGCCAGATCAGTTCCTCTTTAGCCTGATCCCACCCCTCTCTGACATAGGTCAAGGTGCAGGTTCTCATCAGTTCATCAAAGTGTGCTCTAGTGAACCTTTTCGCCTCACTTAGAGGGGTACACAGTTTTCTTTTGATTCTTTAGCTCTCCCTACCTTGAGAATGCTGAATATTCTTGAAGACCCTGGTCCCCAAACACTTTTTATGACAATAACTTTCATACAAGCCTTTAAAATGAACACTTTTGATTATTCATGTTCATGTCCCATAGACAGTGTTCATGTGTTTTGCAGAATTTTTCACCTGTTCACATGTTCTGCTACGAACCGAACAGGTGGGTGTTCAGCTCATCTCTATCTGGGATTCAGCATGGGGTCCTTACATGAAAAGGATTGTATAGCACATAGTCCCACATCGTGTGGTGTGGAGGTATACAATGATTGAACATCAAGGGAGACCCAAAGGTAAGTGGGTTTCCAAGAATAAGGGAAAAGAAGTTCCAACAAGTGGGTGCCATCTCTGATGTATAACTGGAGGGATTGGGCAAGTGGCTGGAGAAACTGATCAACATATTGTGAGAAGCCACTAATAATACTTCCCATGGTCGCAACAATCGGTCATCCAGGGGGGTTGACTAGATTTTTATGTACCTTAGGCAGGTGGTAAAAAATGAAGAGTGTAATGACCAGCCTTAACAAAAAGGAGACTTCCTGCTGGGTAATGATATGGTCGCTAAGTGCATCCCTGACAAGGGAAGTGGCCTCTTAGGTGAATCAGGGTAGTGGGTCAGTCTTTAGTCTGATATATGTGTTGGTATTTGACAAGAGTCTAGTAGTCTCTGCAACATAGTCAGCTCTGTTTTGTACAACTATCCCTCCTCCCTTATCCGCAGATTTAATGGGAAGATGAAAAATTATTGGTTAGGGCATCAAGAGCTTTCTTTTCAAAGTATGTAAGTTTGTGAACCATCTTATTTTTACTTTTGGCTGAATTGCACATATCCTGAATCACTGCATATACGATAGGATAAAAGGCATTGATGCAGGAACCCTTGGGGTAAAATACAGATAAGGTCTGAATTTAGTGTTTTGGAAAGATGGAGAGGTCATAAGGTACTGAGTATATAATATTTGGTAATTTTACATCACAGACTGACACCACAGGGAAGCCATGGGGAAGCTCCTGTGGGGTCAGAGGGGGCGGATTCACACGGTTACATCACCGGGGGGCCCCGCCCTCAGTTATAAAAGAACTGTCACAGAGAAGATGCATCAGTCAGCGGGAGCCTCCCTTGGAGGAAGATCGGTGTAGTTTTTCTTTTTTTTGGTTCATCGGGTTACATCGTGGGACATTTTTATTTTTTTATTTTTTAATAAAGGACTTGTCCCAAGCTGTCTCTTTTCTTTTTTACCATTTTGACAATTTTTTTGTGAAATGGTAGGGGTACATCCATTACCAATTCACACACGGGGGAGGCTGTAGTTGTTAAAGATGAACAGAAAATAGTGTAGCGCTAAAGAAATCAAATAATGATCTCAAACTGTGTTTTAGAAAAGGGGTAAAGAAACCAATCCTATAAAACACACATATACAATCACGTGCATATGTGAAATACAAATTGATAATAATAAAAATAAAATGAAACTGTAAAACAATAAATGAGTGAAATCAATAATTCACTGCAAATATGGGTGCAATGTGGAAATGCACAGGAGTCCCAAAAAGTATCAACAACTACAACGTGTGTCCCAATATATAGTCCACATGCATTGAGAGATAGAGAGTATCAGTATTGATCTTTCCAGCAGCAGAGTGGACACCACACAGATCAACTATGGTAAACGGCTTGTCTGGAGTAATATCAATTATAAAAAATGAAATACTCTTACCAAAGTAATTGGACCCATCTTCATATGAAAGTGAATCACAAGCGCTTGAAATTATAGCTGATCTCAATCTGGTGTTATGCGTTTTCAAAAGGTCCTGAAGGTAAGTAGTCACTCTATCATCTCTGGAGTCGGTGGTTGGCTGGAACTCCGGATGTAGATGGCTGTGTCACACACTTCCAGGCTCCACAGAGTCACAAACACTCGAGTTTAAATGGCATCCAAAATGTGATGGATCATAAGAAAAAGGTTCAACAAAAAGAAAAAGAGAAAAGGCTCCAAATGGTGCAGGTCATGAGGTAACCTTTAGGTTTATTGAAAAAAGTTTGTCAAAAAAATGACATAAAAGCAACCAGTGATCATAAATAAAATCAACATAAAATAACGTTAGATCAATGTGGGGTACAAAAAATTCCGGGCTGACGCATTTCGACAACAATAGGTCTTCAACAGGGGCATATCATTATCTAACATTATTTTATGTTGATTTTATTTGTGATTACTGGTTGCTTTTATGTCTTTTTTGGAGATAGGAGAGTAAATAAAGTTTTGGACCCATCTAATAAACCATGCTTGTTTTGGGACCACACTCGTTTATTTTTGTGTAGGAGATGCAAAGCTTGTTCACAAGTAAACTGTCATATTAAAGGTTTGACAAAATTTTCTTCCACTGGCAATAATAGAATATTTCAAATCACTGAATTCATCACATGCGGTACCACACACATTTAATGTACATGGGACTTTTAAAAAAAGTATTGAGTTTATACCAATTGAATGGGGTCCAACATGGTTCGTGAAATAATCTAAACGAGAAACTAAGTGGATTTTTCTTAAGAATACGTTGATGCCTAGTGGCATGAACATAGAACTCAAAGTGAACTGTTTCTTAAGTCATTATTGAAGTACGTAATCAAAATAATCAAAATATCCACTTTAAAAGTATATTGTCAATTTATTAAAATATGTATTTATGATAGGAATTTTAAATACAATTTTTTCATATTTATGGAGTATTCAGAAGTTATAGAGGATATAGTATATCTCTATTGGAGCCATTGTGTTCAATGTATATATATATATATATATATATATATATATATATATATATATATATATATATATATATATACACACATTTTTTTAATGTTTTATTTATATTGTACATTTTTTAGCACATTATGATTATTTTTATTTCCAATGAGATTTTAGTTAGCGACAGGTTTTGCAGTCATATCATGCTGTTTTCATATTGTGTTTTTTTTTCAAATAATTGAAAAATAGTTTTTTTAAATCTGGACCTTACTATGCTAGACTTTTTAGTGTTCAATAAATTGAATACTTGATTGATCTAAGCCGATGGCCGATCAACGTGCATTGTGTCTGTGATGTTACGGGTTACTTACCTGATACAAACATATGATAGATGCACGTAATATATAGCTTTCTTGACTTTTACCTGATGCATGTTGATACTAATTAACAGCTGCCTCAGAGGTTAAGCATAGAAGCGGGATTACTGAAAGGGTTAACTGTTTGCAGAGTGATGTGCCTATATAATGGAACATTGTGTCGTGTAGCCACACCCTCAGATGATGTCACAGATGACAAAACGCATCAGGGTGGGGCTATATGAGGACCAACATTAACGTGGACACGCTACTTGAGGATGCCACCAACTTTGGAAAGCTGTGTTGTTATCGGTAGGAGACATTGCTACACTCCCCATTGGCATTATCACTTATCATGTCTATTTTATTTTGCAATCTTTTAAGTGTATGTCTTACAAAGGGGGAATTTCTATCTAAATAAATTAGTTTGAAATGGGATTACACTATGGAGTTCTCTCTTTCTATGTATGAATGAGCTCATTAATGGGTGACCCATCCTCCCGGCTGCAACAGGATTAATGATCAATTCTCCAGCGAGAGGATTAAACCTAAGTAAGAGTCTGATTCATAGGGGGATTTTTTACCCCCCCAACTCTACGCGTGTGGAAGTGGTGGTGGAATGGTTATATCACGCACTCTATCTTTGTTGGACTCTACTAAAACCTTAATGTGAAAATATCACACTGCTGCAACGATTATTTTTGGACTTTAATATTTATGTGCACTTGTATGACAGCATATTTGTAATAGTTTGATGTATGTCTCCTACCGACAATATTTTTATATAGTGCTGCCTTGATGAATGTTTTTTTGTCTGTTTTAAATTTAATTTGCTTGTTATCGGCAGGCATATGTGGTAGCTGATTTCGTTTTTTTTATTATTTGTGTATTTTCACCTATTCCTCAAGCACTTGAATTTGTAGGAGGAGGTTTGTTTGTCTACAAGAGTCGTTCATTATTATTTATGTATATAGACATGGCAGCAAAACAAGCTGCAGCACTGAGCCTTGTCCTACATCCTTCTGAGTTGCAAGCAGAGTTAGGCAGTGTGCTGTGAACAAAATATATTGTCCCTGACCATGCTTTCTGGACCATGTGTCAGCAATAACATGGACCTTGTGGTTGACTGCATTGCCCAACGATGCCACAACATTGCCTCCACATGATGATACCAAGCTGAAATGGCCTTAGAGCAAAGAAACAGTGACTGGGAACCTGCAATTGTGGTACAGTACATTCTGCTAATTCACGGAAGGGGGCAGAATCCACCAGGGAAAGGTAGGAGTTGTAAGGCCAGCAGCATTGACAAGCTGGAATTTAGACACTGGGCATGTGGGTGGTAATAACTATTTTATTTTCGCTGCAGCAGCTGGTGAAGAGAAATTTTCCTGCTATACTCTACAGCTGGTGGTGTGCTGATGGCAGATGTGCTGCAAGGACCTGTAACATCCTTCGCTATACCATCATCCCTGTCAGTGGAGGCTGCTGAGAGGTCATAAGATATAGCGGGGGTAGACCTGAAAGGTGAGGAGGAGTAAGGAGTTGCATCCCTTTTGTGTGACTTTCAGATGCTCTTGCCAATGGGCTGAGTTATGGAGGTTAAACGCCTTGTCTAGAATGTGGTGCCCGAATGACTGGTATTGTTGCCACGCTTAATCTGATTGAGGAAAAGCTTGCAAATTGCAACAGCACAATCGGCTGCACATGTGGGTTGCACATGTGCTAAAAAAAGGCCCAGACAGCTGAGCTGTGGGAGGTGGGCCTGGAGATAACAGCTCCACAATGTGATGCAATAGGGTGGCTGTCCCTATTCTGCCATGATGGCTGCCTCATTGGGGTTGTGCCTCACCCTCACTTTCCTCTTCTGCTCTATCCGGCACCCAAGTTGCATCAGTGACCTCATCATCATCATCCTCTCCATCTTCATCATTACTGGAGCCAATTTGGCAATAAGCTGCGGCTGCGGGAACATGACTGCCAATTTGTTGTTTACCAGTGTTCTCCCCTCTTTGTGGGCTTATTTTCCTACCTTCCTCAACCTCAGAACCAACATCATAAACAAGTAATGCCTGTGCATCGCCAAGGAGCAAGTGGCTGACACTGTGTTCAAATAACTCCTACGGTAGGAGTAGCTGTGGACAAGGATTCAGAATAAGCCCTTCTGGCAGCTGCAGTGGACTGCACACTAGTTTCTACTTGGGTGATAGAGGATGAGGAGGATGAGGATGGTTTAGTAAACCAGCCCACCACCTCCTCTGCATGCTGTGGCTGGATAGCACGGCAACATTACTAAACAGAGAAAATGATGCCCTGCCTGAGGAATGATCGCATCCACCTTTGCACACAGACATTGCTGGCCCCCTCACATTGCCATGAAAATATCTACCTCTCCATGTTGGCCTCCCAGACATGATGGAGGGCTTATTACTAAAATGTAATAGAAACAGGGAAATGTGTACTTGGATGCACTTTACTCAGTGGAAAGTGGTGTTTGATGCACTTCACTTGAGACAATATACTGCAGTAAACCTGCACTGATGCACTTCATTACACTGCAGTAAAAGTGCACTAATGCACTTAAAAATACTGCAGTAAAAGTGCCCTGACACACTTCAATATACAGCAGTAAAAGTGCTCTGATGCACTACAATATACTGCAGTAAAAATGTCCTGATGCACTTTAATATACTGCAGTAAAAGGGCCCTGACACTCTACACTGACACAGTTCAATATACTGCAGTAAACCTGCCCTGCCACACTAAACTGATACACTTCAATCTACTGCAGTAAACCTGCCCTGAAACACTAAACCAATGCACTGCAATATACTGCAATAGGGATGGGCTTTATGTTTGGGTCAAACATGAGTTCAGCTCGAACATTGGGGTGATCGCGGCAAATTCAAAAGCCGCGGAACACTCTTTAAAAGTCTATGGGAGAAATCAAAAGTGCTAATTTTAAAGGTTAATATGCAAGTTATTCTCATAAAAAGTGTTTGGAGGCCTGGGTCTTGCCCCATGGGACATGTATCAATGCAAACATTTTTTTTTAAATGTCAGTTTTTTCGGGAGCAGTGATTTTAATAATGCTTAAAGTGAAGTAATAAAAGTGCAATATTCCTTTAAATTTCATACCTGGGGGGTGTCTATAGTAGGCCTGTAAAGTGACAAATGTTTCCAGTGTTTAGAACAGTCTGACAGCAAAATTACATTTCTAAAGGAAAAAAGTAATTTAAAACTACTTGTGGCTATAATGAATTGTCGGTCCCGGCAATACACATAAAAGTTCATTGCTAAAAACAGCATGGGATTCCCCCACAGGGGAACCTCGAACCAATAAAAAAAAGTGTGGGGGTTCCCCCGAAATTCCTTACCAGGCCCTTCAGGGCCAATGTTGAGGACATGTGGCCTGGTACGATTTAGGGGGGGGGGGGGGCGCTCTCTTGTCCTACTTCTTTTCCTGTGGCCTGTCAGGTTGCATGCTCAGATAAGGCTCTGGTGTGTATTTTTTTAAATTTTTGACATGAGGTTCCCCTTAATATTCATACAAGACCTGAATGGCCTGGTATGTAATTTGGGGGACCCCCTAAGCATTTTTTTTGGTTCGGGGTTCCCCTGTGGGGGAATCCCATGCCATTTTTGGTAATGAACTTTTATGTGTATTGCTGGGACAGACAATTCATTATAGCCGTGAGTAGTTTTAAATTATGTTTTTTCCTTTAGAAATGTCATTTTGCTGTTAGACTTTTCTAAACACGGGAAACATGCACCAATTCACAGGCATACTATAGCCAGCCCCCCCAGATATGAAATTTAAAAGAATATTACACTTTCATTGTTTCACTTTAATCATTATTAAAATCACTGCTCCTGAAACAATGTCAGTTTTTAAAACTTTTTTTGCATTGATACATGTCCCCTGGGGCAGGACCCTGGTCCCCAAACAATTTTTAAGACAATACCATGCATATAAGCCTTTAAAATTAGCACTTTTGATTTTTCATGTTTGTGTCCCATAGACTTTAACTGTGTTCAAACAAATTTTTTGCTTGTTCACATATTTTGGTGCGAACCGAACGGGGGGTGTTCGGCCCATCCCTATATTGCAGTAAACCTGTATTAAACTGACACTAAAGTAAAAAAGAAAGGTTGGGGTACACTCATGCTGCACTGTTACTATATTCACACGCCCTGTTCTATCTTCACTCCAATATCACACTGCAAATGGCTGCTCTGGGAAGGAACCTTTTATAATGTGGGGTGGGCGGGTCTATGACCAATGAGCCATGATTGGGCACAGTCATCATTACTTTCTCCAATCATGGCTCTGACAGGGTTCTGTGACTTGATTGGACAAAGCCTTCATTGCTTCAGCTAATTTAGGGCTTCCATTGTGCGACGCGCACTGCATCTTGGAGTGTTCAGTGGGCCGAACAAATGGTCGAACATCCCTATAATTCAGGTGTTCGCCAAGCGGGCGAACAACCAATGTTTGGGCCAAACTTATGCTTGGCTCAAACTGTTTGCCCAACACTAATTGTAGTATGATTTTTTAAATACTTAACCACCTCAGTACAGTGCACTTACACCCCCTTCCTGACCAGACCAATTTTCAGCTTTCAGCGCTCTCACAGTTTAAATGACAATTACTCAGTCATGCAACACTGTACCCATATGAAACTTGCATCCTTTTTTTCCACACAAATAGAGTTTTCTTTTAGCGGTATTTAATCACTAGTGGGTTTTTTATTTTTTTGTGCTATAAATAAAAAAAACATATATTTTGTGAAAAAAATGCCTTTTTCTTTGTTTCTGTCATAAAATTTTGTTAATTAGCATTTTTTCTTAATACATTTTGGCCAAAATTTATACTGCTACATTTCTTTGGTAAAAATAACCCAGATTAGTGTATATTATTTGTTTTTTGTAAAAATTATAGAGTCTACAAACTATGGCGCCAATCACTGAAAATTGATCCCATCTGATCAGGCCTTCAGTACATCAGGTGTATCTCATTTCTTGAGACACTAACAAGTCAGGAAAGTACAAATACCCCCCAAATGACCCCTTTTTATAAAGTAGACATTCAAAGGTATTACGTAAGTAGCATGGTGAGTTTTTTAAGTTGTCATTTTTTTCCCACAATTCTTTGCAAAATGAAGATTTTTATTTTTTATTTTTACAAAATTGTCATATTATCAGGTTATTTCTCACACACAGCATATGCATACAACAAATT
Organism: Lithobates pipiens; assembly: GCF_037356315.1. NCBI lineage: Eukaryota > Metazoa > Chordata > Amphibia > Anura > Ranidae > Lithobates > Lithobates pipiens. The sequence goes on from NW_027507758.1 coordinate 180,310,912, forward strand.
ACACCCCAAAATACATTCTGCTACTCTTCCCGAGTACGGCGATACCACATGTGTGAGACTTTTACACAGCATTGCCACATACAGAGCACCAACATTGAAGTGGCACTTTCAGACGTATCTTATTTCACAGCCACCTATTACACTTTTGAAGGCCCTGGAGTACCAGGACAATGGAATTGCCCATAAAATGACCCCATTTTGGAAAGCTAACACCCCAACGTATAATCTGTGAGGTATAATGGGTCTTTTGAAAGGTTCATTTTTTTCCAGAAGTTTTTGGAAAATGTGGAAAAAAAATGAAAACGCATTTTTTTTTGACAAAGTTGACAATTTATAAGATATTTCTAACACATGCATGTATATAGCAAAAATTACACCCCAAAACACATTCTGCTACTCCTCCCGAGTATGATGATACCACATGTGTATGACTTTTACACAGCCTGGCCACATAGAGAGGCCGAACATTGAAGTAGTACCTTCAGGAGTTCTATGAGCAAAAATGACACATCTCATTAAATTCCTACCTATCACACTTTTGAAGGTCCTGGAGCACCAGGACAGTGAAATTACCCACAAAATGACCCCATTTTGGAAAGCAAACACCCCAACATATATATTCTATGAGGCATGGGCTGCAAATAGGTACTCGGGTACTCTGATGGGCTGCAGATAGGTACTTGAGTACTCTGATGGCCTGGTGACAGGCACTCGGGTACTCTGATGGCCTGGTGACAGGTACTCGGGTACTCTGATTGGCTGTGACAGGTACTCAGGTACTCTGATGGGCTGTGACAGGTACTAAGGTACTCTGATGGCTGTGACAGGTACTCGGGTACTTTGATGGGCTGTGACAGGTACTCGGATGGACTGTGACAGGTACTCGGGTACTCTGATGGACTATGACGGGTACTTGGATGGACTATGACAGGTACTCGGGTACTTTGATGGGCTGTGACAGGTACTCGAGTACTCTGATGGGCTGTGACAGGTACTCGGGTACTCTGATGGGCTGTGACAGGTACTCGGGTACTTTGATGGGCTGTGACAGGTACTCGGATGGACTGTGACAGGTACTCGGGTACTCTGATGGACTGTGACGGGTACTTGGATGGACTATGACAGGTACTCGGGTACTTTGATGGGCTGTGACAGGTACTCGAGTACTCTGATGGGCTGTGACAGGTACTCGGGTACTCTGATGGGCTGTGACAGGTACTCGGGTACTTTAATGGGCTGTGGTCAGCATCTAGTTAAAGACACTGTAGTGATGCATTTCATCCAGTAAAGGAAATAATTTTCTTATGGTAATATTATCACATGGGTATGCTTCTGGATGACTTTTTATTGGCGCATGAACTTCATTTTCCATGCATACAGTATGCATGCAAACATATGCAATCTTGCATGAAAAATCCACACTGATTTTTATCTCGATAGCTTAAAAACATTGATGTCAGTAACTTTTGTCTATAATCCTGAAAGCACCTTAGACAGATTAACCGCTTCCCGACCACCTCATGCATATATACTGTGGCAGAAGGGCACGTACAGGCAGATTAACTTAACTGTATGTTGCCCTTTAAGAGGTGGCTCAGGAGCAGGTCCGTCAGGAGCTCTGTGACCGATATCGTGGGTCCCATGGATGCGATGTCCGCGGGGATACCCACGAACGTCTCACGGTGAGGAAGAAAGGGGAGATGCTAATGTAAACAAACATCTCCCCCTTCTGCCTAGTGACACTGTCACTGATGAGCTCTCGGAGCGCTGATCAGGGACATGTCACACACAGCCACTCCCCCTCACAGTTAGAATCACTCCCTAAGACATGCTTAACCCCTACAGCGCCAACTAGTGGTTAACCCCTTCACTGCCAGTGACATTTTTACAGTAATCAATGCAAATTTTTAGCATTGATCACTGTATTAATGCCAATGACCCAAAAATGTGTCAAAATTGTCCAATGTGTCCGTCATAATGTTGCAGTCACGATAAAAATCACTGATCGCCGCCATTACTAGTAAAAAAAAAATATCAATAAAAATGCCACAAAACTATCCCCTATTTTGTAGACACTATAACTTTTGAGCAAACCAATCAATAAACAATCATTGCAATTTCTTTTTACCAAAAATATGTGGAAGAATACATATTGGCCTAAACTGATAAAAAAAATGTTTTTTTTAAATATTTATTGGGGATATTTATTATAGCAAAAAGTAAAAAATAATGTGTTTTTTTCAAAATTTACGCTTTTCTTTGTTTATAGCGCAAAAAATAAAAACCGCAGAGGTGATCAAATACCACCAAAAGAAAGCTCTATTTGTGGTAAAAAAGGATGTCAATTTTGATTGGGAGCCAAGTCGCATAGCTGCGCATTTGTCAGCTAAAGCGATGCAGTGCCGAAATGCAAAAAGTGCTCTGATCAGGAAGGGGTTAAATTCTTCCGGAGCTGAAGTGGTTAACATAGTTTTTTACAGTTAGTTAAAAAAGACAAAAGTTAAAGGTTAAGTATGTACATTTTTTTTTTATATTTTTTTCTTTTTTCTTTAACTGTTATGTTATTATTGTCAATGTATGCAATGTACTAAAATGTACTTTAGTGGTCTGTTGATAAATGTTTTCACACAGAATTCAATTAACTTTCCAGTTGATTTCAGTTATAAACATTGTAATTGTCTCCACGAGACGTTAAATTGTCTCCACGGGAAGGAGATATCCACCACAGGTTCCTTGAGCGGGAGGTTTGGTGGATTTTTAACCTAAAAACTAGAATGCCTCTAGGTATATATTACTGATACAATGTGTATCTTTTTCTTAAATAGTTTTTGATAGATGAATATATATGTGTGTGTAGCTTTTAATATATACACAGATGCTATGTCATCTTTTTTGCATTGTCTTCTCCTTCCATGTTTTTTTAGGATTGATAATAATATGTATGTAGGTATCTGATACTCTTTATAGCACCACACATGTTATTAAGCTACTAGTGATTGTATTGTTAAATTGACTAATGAATTGATCAATTGAGAGGTGGAGACTTTTTGTATGTATACATACATGTCCTGTTTTTATTTTTATGTGTGCTGTCTCCAAGACTCCCCAAAATGTGTTAGTCATTGTTTTTTATCTGCTAAAATGCAACAATAAAGAATATAAGGATTTATGGAATTGCCAGCTGTTCCCTTCGTTTGCGTCATCAGTCTAATGGTGTTGAGAGGACACCTCTGCCTGAGCATCCAAAAGACGATTTCTACTAACTCCCGATACTCTGTGGTACCACTGTTTTGATTGATGCACCTACTGTCTGTGTGATTCATTACCTCTCCTGCATTACGCTCCCTGGTAACTGAGGATCTCTCTTCTATTTGGAAGCATTACATGGAAACCACCATCCTTTATGGACATTTTTTTTCACCATATCAGTGAGTAGTCATATTACAGACATTGTATATAGAATTTTGTAATATTACTATTGAACATGGATCGACAGTTGAGAATTTCACAAGTTTATACACCAATACCAAAGGACATAATGTGCACCACTGTATTTAACAACTTAAAGAAGGCATTCAGTAAGGAAACTCAGATCTGGTAGTATGCCATTGGTTTGAAATAGTATATTGGGGAAAACATGATCCCAAGAGGATTGAGGATCAAAAAATGTCCTTCCACCACATATACAGAGGAATTTATAGTGGAATGCAATAATATCCTCATAAAAATATCCTTATGGGGTTAATAATTTCCCATGAAGAAAAATTCCTGTGCACAATTAATGATGAAATTAGATCCATAAAACACTCCCTAGAAATCTACCAATCTCTGAAAATGTATACTTCATTAAATTATGAACTTACTAAAGCCTTAAATAAACTTGAACAGGATATAATGAACAACATAAGACAACAATACCCAAGGGATGTACAGGATTACCAATTGGGGAATGTCTATATCTGTAATAAAACAGATAGACATGTTAGCTTCAGCTCTCTTGATATATCGGACTCGCAGTCCGAACAGTCTGACACAATAGACAAGAGATCACTCACTTCGAGAAGTTCAGCATTGTCAGTCTTCACTCTATTGCTAACGTAGTTAATTTCTCAGGTTTCACTGTCACCTGTTGAAAATTGAAAATTCTTAACTTTCTAAGGGCTTTTCTTTTGCTCCCCACACACATTTTGACATATTTACAACTTTGTTAGATGTGAATAGATTTGTATGTAATGTGGTACTTAGAAATTATTTTTTACCCCATGGGATCTGTCTGAGGTTTCACATGTAAATGAATCTCAGGAAATACATAATGTTACTTTTAATTTCCAGGATCAGGTATTAAGTTCCACCCTTGGGAGGCTTCAGTCAGAAACCACAGGAGGTACAGTGGTGTGAAAAAGTGTTTGCCCCCTTCCTCATTTCCTGTTCCTTTACATGTTTGTCACACTTAAGTGTTTCCGAACATCAAACCAATTTAAACAATAGTCAAGGACAACACAAGTAAACACAAAATGCAATTTGTAAATGAAGGTGTTTATTATTAAAGGTGAAAAAAAATCCAAACCATCATGGCCCTGTGTGAAAAAGTGATTGCCCCCCTTGTTAAAACATACTATAACTGTGGTTGTCCACACCTGAGTTCAATTTCTCTAGCCACACCCAGGCCTGATTATTGCCACACCTGTTCACAATCAAGGCATCACTTAAATAGGAGCTGCTTGACACAGTAAGGTCCACCAGAAGATCCTTAAAAGCTACACATCATGCCGAGACCCAAAGAAATTCAGGAACAATTGAGAAAGAAAGTAATTGAGATCTATCAGTCTGGAAAGGGTTATAAAGCCATTTCCAAAGCTTTGGGAATCCAGCGAACCACAGTGAGAGCCATTATCCACAAATGGCGAAGACATGGAACAGTGGTGAACCTTCCCAGGAGTGGCCGGCCGCCCAAAATTACCCCAAGAGCGCAGCGACGACTCATCCAAGAGGTCACAAAAGACCCCACAACAACGTCCAAGGAACTGCAGGCCTCACTTGCCTCAGTTAAGGTCAGCGTTCATGCCTCCACCATCAGAAAAAGACTGGGCAAAAATGGCCTGCATGGCAGAGTTCCAAGAAGAAAACCACTGCTGAGCAAAAAGAACATCAAAGCTTGTCTCAATTTCTCCACAACACATCTTGATGATCCCCAAGACTTTTGGGACAACATTCTGTGGACCGATGAGACAAAAGTGGAACTCTTTGGAAGGTGTGTGTCCAAGTATATCTGGCGTAGAAGGAACACTGCATTTCATAAAAAGAACATTATACCAACAGTAAAATATGGTGGTGGTAGTGTGATGGTCTGGGGCTGTTTTGCTGCTTCAGGACCTGGAAGACTTGCCGTGATAAAAGGAACTATGAATTCTGCTGTCTACCAAGAGATCCTGAAGGAGAATGTCCGACCATCTGTTCGTGTACTCAAGCTGAAACGAACTTGGGTTCTGCAGCAGGACAATGATCCTAAACACACCAGCAAGTCCACCACCGAATGGCTGAAGAAAAACAAAATGAAGACTTTGGAGTGGCCTAGCCAAAGTCCTGACCTGAATCCTATTGAGATGTTGTGGTATGACCTTAAAAAGGCCGTTCATGCTCGAAAACCCTCTAATGTAACTGAATTAGGACAATTCTGCAAAGATGAGTGGGCCAAAATTCCTCCAGGACGCTGTAAAAGCCTCATTGCACGTTATCGCAAACGCTTGGTTGCAGTTGTTGCTGCTAAGGGTGGCCCAACCAGTTATTAGGTTTAGGGGGCAATCACTTTTTCACACAGGGCCATGATGGTTTGGATTTTTTTTCACCTTTAATAATAAACACCTTCATTTACAAATTGCATTTTGTGTTTACTTGTGTTGTCCTTGACTATTGTTTAAATTGGTTTGATGTTCCGAAACACTTAAGTGTGACAAACATGCAAAGGAACAGGAAATGAGGAAGGGGGCAAACACTTTTTCACACCACTGTATTTTTGGCATTGATAAAGATGGCACATACACAGGCAATAAATATTACTATCCGGTCAAAACTAGAAATACTGCAATAGAAACTTTTCAAGCTCTTGTGAGAAGGAACTTGTGCAGCTTGGGGAGAATTTAATTAGGGCAGAAAGGTCTGCCATTCATAGCCAAAAATCTCATAATAATAATATAGTGATAAGGGAGGCAGACAAGGGAGGCTTGGTTGTTCTTAGAGCAGAAGATTACAGAGATGATGCTCTATGGCAATTACAGTGCACCTCCACATACCGTATGTTGAAGGGAAATCCCACTTCCACCTTTAAAAATCAATTATCTGATTTACTAGACACGGGGATAGAAATGGGAGTTTTAGGTTCCAAATGAGCTGAATATATCCTGATAGATTCCCCAGTGGCCCCTATTTTTCACTATCTACCAAAACTGCACAAAAATATTTTTCCCGTACAGGGACACCTGATAGTTGCGGGTATTGGGTCTTTGTTCGAGAGATTGGGACAATGGATTGACCAATATCTCCAAACTTTGGTTATGAGATTGCCAGGCTATATTAAGAATACCTCAAAAGTTCTAGCACACATACAAGAAGTGAAATGGAAAAGGTATTACCAATGGCTGACTATGGATGCTAAATCCTTTTATACGTGTAATCCCCTTAATCTTGCTATTGAGGCCCTCGAGTTTCATCTCATGCAATACAGTATATACAGTACCAATCTCAAAGAATTTTTGGTTATGGCAGTGGATTTCCTTTTAACACAAAATTATTTTATCTTTGATCAGACATATTACTTGCAATGCAGGGCTACATCTATGGGTGCTAAGTTCTCACCCTCCCAGGTGAACCTGTACATAAGTTGGTGGGGGGGAGTGCTTTCTCTTATCCTGTGCCAACCCATGTGCAGGTTCTAGCTAGTGGTATGGACGCTACATAGGTGCCCTGCTCCTAATCTGGGACAATTCAATTATGGACTATATGTCCTTTATTTAATTTGTCAATGAAAACTCTTTGAATCTAGAGTCCAGTTTTGATTGCCATTCTGAGTTTATTCCTTTTTTGGATTTAACTTTTGGATTTTGGGAGATGGTGCCCTTGGCACTGTTCATACCCACACTCATCGCAAGAAGTGTGCTGGAAACTCTTTATCATTAGCTTCTAGTTGTCATCTGGCACACACCAAGCAATCCATACCAACAGGAGAGTTTATCAGGGTCAGATGAAACTACTCTAGTCAAGATGGGTTTGCTAAAGAGTGTAATATTAGTACTTTCAGACTAAAGGAAAGTCAATATGACAAATGGAATGAAGACAGAGCAGTTCTTCTGGTTTCTGATAAAGATAGGTCCTTCCTTTAAGATTGTGCTGTATGCAGTCAACAGGAGAGAGTCAAGAATAGACACTCTTCAACATCTGGTGACAGATGTCCTATAACATTTGTAACTGCCTATTCACACGAGTTTGGCTCAATAAAGAGTATCGTAAATAATTATTTACATATACTATCTACTGATAAAGACTTGGCGCTCATAGTGTTGGCAGGCTGCAGATTTTATAGCCACCGTACTAAGACTATCAGTCGCGATGCCTTTAAAGATGACATGTCTACAGACTAGAGGCTCATATAGTTGTGGGAATAATGCTTGCCGTTTTTGTGACAAGCATTCTAAACAGCACAACAAAGTTGTTTATTGTGCCACTGGGAAAGCATTCCTGATTCAGGATTTTATTAATTGTGGCACCAGCAACATTGTTTATGCTGTGAAATGCAAACTATATATAACAAACAATATGTGGGATGCACATCGAGACCTCTCAGAACCAGGATCAGTGAACATTTCCATGGTGCCTCATACAGTGATGACAGAAAGCTTTCCGATGTTTCCAAACACTTTAACTGTGTTCAGTATGATAACATGGTATATTTTACTTTCCTGGGTCTTAAAAAAGTTAAATTGTCACCAGGAGGAGATATTCACTGCAAGCTCCTCAAGCGGGAGGTGTGGTAGATATTTAACCTCCAAACTAGAATGCCTCTAGGTATGAATTACCGTTATGATGTGGATCATTTTCTTAAATAGTTTTTGATAGATTAATATATATATGTGTGTGTAGTTTTTAATATACAGTCATGCTAAATGGTTGCATACCCTGGCAGAAATTTTTAAATTTTGTCATTAATATTGAAAATATGATTGATCATGCCAAAAAATGTCCTTTATTTAAGAATAAAAATCACTTGAAGCCCTTTATTATTACATCTTTTTTTAATCCTTTTTCAATCATAATGATAACAGAAATCACCCAAATGGCCCTGCTAAAACGTTTACATACCCTGGAATGTTTGGCCTTGGTACAGACACAGAAGGTGGCACACATAGGTTAAAATGGCAATTAAAGGTTAATTTCCCACCTGTGGCTTTTTAAATCACAATTAATGTCTGTGTATAAATAGTCAATGAGTTTGTTAGCTCTCAGACGAATGCACTAAGCAGGCTAGACACTGAGCCACGTGGAGGTAGAAAAGAACAGTCAAAAGACCTGCATAACAAGGTAATGAAACTTTACAAAGATGGAAAAGGATATAAAAAGATATCCAAAGCCTTGAATATGCCATTCAGTACTGATTAATCACTTATTAAGAAGTGGGAAATTAGGGGATTTAAGGTCTGGTATATCAAGAAAGATTGCAGCCACAACTGGCGGAAGAATTGCTCAGGATACACAGAAAAACTCGCAGGAAAGCACAAGAAAAATACAGGCTGCTATGGAAAAAGATGGTATATAAGGATTTATGGAGTTGCCAGCTGTTCCCTTCATTTGACTCATCTGTCTATTGGTGTTGAGAGGACACCTCAGCCTGAGCACCCGAAATATGGCTTCTACAACTCCAGATACCTTGTGGTTGCACTGTTTAGAGTGATGCACCTGCTGTCTGTGTGACATGCAGCAGAAGGCTATCAACGAGTACCTGTGTCAGCATGGGACAACGACAGGCTCAGACCAGCTCAGATTCTTTTTCCCCACACCAATGGCTGCTGGTAAAGGATGCATACACTGTACTGCCACCATTTGAGGGGGTGACAGAGATGGTAAGCTGTGACAATGTATGAATCAGTGACACAATCCCTGTTATGTCTCTGCTGGAGCAGACTCTGCATGGCATTATGGACAGATAGTTTTCTATTCCTAGTACCCTTGGGAGTAGTACATGGCTGGGAGGAGGCAGTTCCAGATACTGTAATTCTCAATGACCCCGAGAACTCTGCTTCTCATGTCTCTGCAAACTTTCTTCAAAGCCTGTGAAAGGACCAGAGGAAAGTCTTAGAATTCATCCTGTCCTCACAGAGGGAACAGAGGATGAAATATACTGAGGACGCCTTAAAAATTAGCTAATTTAATACCTTTCAGAGGCTCTGATAGGTTACAGTTTAATGGAAAGGCTAGTTTTGAGGCTTCGCTTGGTCAAAGGAGGAGTGGTGGAGAAGGGGGCCCCTCAGTGATGCATTTCTAATTTTTTTAGTCTCGGTGCCTAGGGCTGTCAGCTTCCACATTCCATCGGCAGCATCTGCTTTATATCGTGGAAGATTATCTAGGGGCAAAAACAGACATGGAGAGATTTCCAGTTGATGATCCACTGGGTTACTGGGTCATGAGAATAGACCACTGGCCAGAACTGCCAAATATGCAATTAAGCTGCTGGGCTGCCCTGCATGCTTTGCGAATGGATGGTGCTTCTGCTATTAGCAACTGTTTAAGATCATCTGGCTGGCTCTGTCACAGTTTGTCACATAACATGGCTACTGGGTGCTGATTTTGTTAACTTCTGACCCATAAGTGCCTGCTGCCTGTGAGTTCTGATACCATCCATTATGCCAGAGAGACAGACACAGTGCAATGTAGTCTATTCACAGACACCCCCAAAGCACACCTGTGTTGAAGCCTTGAAGGCACTGGCAGCCCCACAATTGGATCTGCTTCCCCTCTGTTTCTGCTGCTGTACATCATCAGCTGAGCTCAGCTTCCTCTGCCCATTGCTGCCTCCGCCACCTGCCTCACAGCCTCTCAGATATCACTCTCCGGGCCCCAGATACTACTGGGTGGGGAGCGGAGGAAAATGACTCTGGTAAGGAAATAAGCAGGCAGGCGGCTGGCCGGGATTTGTGCCAAGGCAGAAGAACATGTGAGCGGAGCTGAATGGGCATGTGCCGGAAACTGAAGAAATAGTCCATCCACTCTGACCAGCACATCATCATCAGAAAGGTACACAGATAATGAAAAAAATACACCCCCCTAAGCTAGTAGGAGCGGGGGTGTGTAATTCAGATTTTTTTTTATTCTGCACTGACTGTCTTTGAAAATTGCCCCAGCTCCTGTTGAAGTCAAATTCGGGGACAGACTTGGACTGGGGACAGTGTCCTCAATCCAGGGACTGTCCCCTGAAACTGGGGACATCTGGTCACCCTAATCTAAACACTCTGAGGCTAAAGAAGAGAGAACATCACCCAGGGACCAGTCTGTAAAGTCCACTTTGCAAATGTCTGGCTGATGCAGGAGGGAGGCACCTAGCTAAGGACTTTAGTAGATCTGAGAGCAGAACCTGAATGGCTGTGCTGCTGTTAACCCCTTTGGTGCATTATTGTTAAAGCTTGCCTGTCCTGGAGCATTGTCTATGGTACTCCAGTGCTGTCCATTCCCTGAGAACTGATTGAAGGGACTGTCCTAAGAAGTATCTGCAGAGAGAGAGGTGTCCTGTTGTTACTGTTTAGCATTCTAGAGTATCCCACAACTCATTACCCTACCCAAGTTTTGCAATAAATGCAAAAAAGGCAAACCCTTGACTACTCATTCAGCCATAGGACTGAATGCTGCTATGTGCTGCCGGCTGCTGCTGCACTATACAGACAGAGGAACTTGGGATGAATTAGGGGCTCTTGCGGTGGTAGAGCTACAAATATATAGATAGAAACATTTTATTTTTACCTACATACTTTTTATGTCCAGCAATATTCCTTTAATGTTATAGTGATTGCTTGCATTTTACTTGCTTCTGCTAGATTAAAAGTTGAAGTGCTCTTAATGGACACAAATGAGCTTTTTGCTGAATGGAAAAGCTATTAAATCAGATGTTAAAATTGCAAGTGGAAAATGTCATACCTTAATAACTCCCTAAAAAAAACATCCATGTATTCAAAATGCCTGCAATTTCTCTCACCTTGGTATACCATACAGTATTATTTGGTAATAATTCCTAAAATCCCACTTTTAACCTGTAGCATGGGCTACCACAGACTGATACATCACTCTACTTTGTACTTTATTGGAAATTGTACTTTTCTCAACAACAAATACCTATTTTTTGAATCTGTACTTCTGGAAAAGATCCTATTCATTTTGTTACACAAAAGCTACAGCTATTGTTGCCTTATAGTTATAATAATTCTCAGTTGCTGGCATCAAGCTTCTGTCTAGAAAGACAATAGCAGATGTCAGAGCTGTATTTTGAACATTTTACAAGCCTATTATTTTTTTATAAAATGGCATGAAATCTTTGAATTGGTTTTCTGTGTTTTTTTCCTACTTTATACATAGGCATTTAAATCAGCAAAATATACAGTATCTTGGAAAAGTATTCACACCCCTTGAAATTTTCCACATTTTGTCATGTTACAACCAAAAACGTAAATGTATTTTACTAGGATTTTATGTTATAGACAAAGTGGCACATAATTGTGAAGTGGAAAGAAAATTATAAATGTTTTTCAAAAATGTTTACAAATAAATATATGAAAAGTGTGGCATGCATTTGTATTCAGTCCCCTTTACTCTGATACCCCTAACTAAAATTTAGTGAAGCCAATTGCCTTCAGAAGTTACCTAATTAGTAAATGGAGTCCGCCTGTGTGTAATTTAATCACGGCATAAATACAGCTGTTCTGTGAAGCCCTCAGAGGTTTGCTAGAGGACCTTAGTGAACAAACAGCATCATGAAGGTCAAGAAACAGGCCAAGGAACACTTCAGACAGGTCAGGGATAATGTTGTGGAGAAGTTTAAAGCAGGGTTAGGTTATAAAAAATATCCCAAGCTTTGAACATCTCACGGAGCACAACTGCAAACCTAACAAGACATGGCCATCCACCTAAACTGACAGGCTGGGCAAGGAGAGCATTGATCAGAGAAGCAGCCAAGAGGCCCATGGTAACTCTGGAGGAGATGCAGAGATTCACAGCTCAGGTGGGAGAATCTGTCCACAGGACAAATCTGGCCTTTATGTAAGAGTGGCAAGAAGAAAGCCATTGTTGAAAAAAAGCCATAAGAAGTCCTGTTTGAAGGTTGCAAGAAGCCACATAGGGGACACAGCAAACATGTGGAAGAAGGTGCCCTGGTCAGTTGAGACCAAAATTTAACTTTTTGGCCTAAAAGCAAAATGTTATGTGTGGCAGAAAACTAACACTGCACATCACCCTGAACACACCATCCCCACCGTCAAACATGATGGTGGCAGCATCATGTTGTGGGGATGCTCTTCTTAAGCAGGGACAGGGAAGCTGGTCAGAGTTAATGGGAAGATGGATGGAGCCAAATACAGGGAAATTTTAGAAGAAAACCTGTTATGCACTGTACACACGGTAGGAAATTCCAACGGAAAAGGTCCGATCGGATTATATTGTCGGAAAATCCGATCGTGTGTGGGCTCTATCAGACTTTTTCCGTTTGAATTTCCAATGGAAAAAAATTTGAAAGCAGGACCTCAAATTTTCTGACAAGAAAATCTGATCCGACTTTTTGAGATTGTTTGTAGAGAATTTCGATCAGACAAAGTGCTACGCATGCTCAGATCAAATTACGAGACCAAAGCTATTGGCTACTAGCCGCAACGTAGTTCCATCACAACGAACGAATGTCATTACTTTCCGAACTTCGGATTTTCCAACAACTTTGTTTGACTGTGTATATACAACAACGGTTTCGGACAAAACCCATCTAAAAAAATCAGATGTATTTTGTTGTCGGAATGTCCAACCGTGTGTACGGGGGCTTAGAATCTGCAAAAGACTTGAAACTGGGGCAATGGTTCACCTTCCAGCAGGACAATGACCCCAAACATACAGCCAGAGCTATAATGGAATTGTTTAGCTCAAAGCATAATCATGTATTAGACTGGCCCAGTCAAAGTCCAGACCTAAATCCAGTTGAGAATCTGTGGCAAAACTTCTCCATCCAATCTGACAGAGCTTGAGCTATTTTGCAAAGAAGAAAGAGCAAAATTGTTACTCTCTAGATGTGCAAAGCTGGTAGAGGCATCTCCCCAAAAATTAGCAGCTGTAATTGCAGCGAAAGGTGATTCTACAAAGTATTGAATCAGAAGGGCTGAATACAAATGGACGCGCCACTTTTCATATATTTATTTGTAAAAAATGGTGAAAGCCAGTTATCATTTTTCTTCCACTTCACAATTATGTGCCACTTTGTGTTAGTCTATCACATAAAATCCCCACAAAATACATCTACGTTTTTTGTTGTAATATGACAAAATGTGGAAAATTTCAAGGGATATGAATACTTTTCCAAGGCACTGTAGTAGCACTAAATATAAGGACAAATTTTACTGGGTAATTTCAACCCTATTAGTATAAAATTGTACTTTAAAATGAGATCAAGTTTTTCAATTAGACTCCAGATCTAGCACAGTGCTAGTGTTCATTCATAACACAAACTACTATATATATATATATATATATATATATATATATATATATATATATATATATATATACAATTTTATATATACAGTATATACATATACATACAGTGTATATATATATATATATATATATATATATATATATATATATATATATATATATATATATATATATATATATAACACAATATAATGTAGCGCTAAAGTATACTGTGAGAAACATATGTGACAAATAAAAATAAAATAAAAATATAGTCCAAATATTAAGTGAATAGAAGAAGTCCTTTGGATCCTTATAGGACATAGGATGTGATTTTACACAAAATGTGGAGGCTGGAAGGTGATCTTGAAGACATTCAAAAGCAGTGGATTCTAAATAAATGCAAACAAGGTGGGTACTCTTACCTGTACCATAAGGTTAAGCATGCATATAGAGATGAATGGATCTCCACGGAGCTATCAGCCATTGAAGTTACTGTAAACCTTCTTAATCCAAGGAGGAATGATCCGTGACGTCCCCAGGATTCTTATTTCTCTTTTCAATATTTTTATTGAGTATGCAAGATTCAAATGATACAATAACCATTTTACAATGACAGTAGAGAAGATGAAATGGCACATAAACATAGCCCGTAAAGAGAGGTACATGAAGTTATACAATAAAGTATCGCCTTATCCCCTTCTCTGATAGGCAACTGGAGGTTAGTGAGACCTAACAACCTATGTACATCGTCCAAAATATCTCTGTTCTAGGGTTTGTGGGTGTTGAGGCATGGAACAATATATAAGAATCCCCCCCCCCCCATGAGAGGCATACCACCCCAGAAACAAACCAGTGGCAAACAGATAGGACATAACTTGTGCTAAAGGGGTAGAGAGCCCCACCCAAAGTAAGAAAACATCCCTGAATAAGAAAGAACATTTAGAGAAGTAGACTCTCCTTAATGTGCAAACCCAGCTATAACCATGCCTATTACCTATGTAAAGCTTTCTTCTGGTAACTTGTAGACATGTGCAGAGTAAAATATTTCGTTTCGTAATTTTGTTTTCGTCCGAAAAATTAATTTATTTCGTTACTTCCGAAATTCGTTTTTATTTATTTAGTTTTTCGTTCAAAAATTGCATTCGTCTGAAAATCCACATGAATTATGGTCGAATCTGTCTTTGAAGGCTTATGGTGTCTATCGAATGTATAAAGAAGATTAGACGGAGCTAGTATATAGCATACTTACACGTGTGACTTTTAGAACCCTATTAAAGTCTATGGGACTCAAACATTCAAAATCTAAAGTGCTAATTTTAAAGGCTAATTTGCAAGTTACTGTCAATGACTTTCAATGAGTGTTCTCTGTATTACGGAGCCGACAATTCATAATAGCTGCGAGTGATTTTAAAGGACTTTTTTTCCTGCATAAATGACATTTTGTGCAGGGACAGTTCTAAGCACCAGAAACATGCGCCCCTTCACAGGCATACTATAGGCACCCCCCCCCCCCCCCTACGAAAATTTAAGGAATATTACACTTTTATTGTTTCACTTTAATCATTATTAAAATCACTGCTCCCGAAAAAAACGGTCGTTTTTAAAACTTTTTTTTGCATTGATACATGTCCCCTGGGGCAGGACCCGGGTCCCCAAACACTTTTTAGGACAGTAACTTGCAGAATCTTTTCTCTCTGTCAAATCTTTTTTCTCTGTCGAATATTTTCTCTATATAATCTTGGACTAATAGAGGTAAGGTTAGGCACATTCGACCACAGGTTCTATAGACACAGATTGTTATTGTCGGAGTCACGTCGAATCTCCTATTCTATAACGAAAATAAAGCATTTATTTATGTCGGATCTTTCATTTTTCGGATTCTGTGCTTTCGTTATCGTTTGTCAAAACGAAAACGAAAATAGCTGAAATTCGGACGAAAATGCATTCGGACGAAAACGAATGCACATGTCTAGTAACTTGGAGAGAGCACGCCCCCCATGGCATCGGGGGGTGAACTTCACACATGCCTCTTGAACGGTTGCAATTAGCCCTAGCGTGTCACAGTGGATAAGGGTCTGCGTGAGAAAATAAGGATCTGATCCAACTCCCCGGGAAAATCTCCTATGGTGACTCCCGGGATCATCACTCCACCCCTATGGGAGCACGCTGTGGAGAGAGAGAGCCCCCACTATGGGGATCCCCATCTGATGCCCTCCGACTCCCCCAGGGGACACACTGAAGTCGTGACCCCCAGGTGGGAGTCCATAGGACTTGCAACTGAACCCTCATCCATTTGCAGCAAATAATAAAGAAAAACTCTAGATTAGATACACAATCAATCTGAAGAGAGATTTTGCTTATGGTAGCCGAGATGGAAATGCTTGAGGTTTTCCAAGCTTTTGCTAGAGTGATCTTGGCTCCCAGGCACATAAAAAAAATTAGTTGCTACGTGGCCTTAGGAGTATCCTGCAATCTACAGTTTAGCAATATGTGGGTGGGATCTTGGGGTATTGCAGTTTTAGTGACTTTTCGTAGTAAATGAAGAAACCCATTCCAAAAATTTCTAATACGGGGGCACATCCACCAGACATGAAGCATCGTGCCTACGTGACCACAACCTCTAAAACAAAGGGGAGAAGCATCAGGGAACATTTTGGCAAGTCTAGCAGGAACATAATACCATTTTGTGAGAATTTTGATGTTAGCTTCTATCAAAGTTATGTTCAAAATACCTTTGTAAGATCTCTGGAAAGCCTGAAACCACAGGTCCGTGTCCAGCTGGATGTCTAGATCGTTCTCCCATGATCTGGCGTATGCCGGCTTGTCAGTCCTATCTGCCAGGGACGTATATATCAAGGATATTCCACCCTTTTGAGGACTCATGTCTGAGCACCACTGTTCGTACATTGTAGCTCTGTGCATGATCTGTGCATCTGACCAGAGCGATTGGAGAAAATGCCTGATCTGTGATAATCTGAATTGTTCGTAAGCAGGCATTTCCAGTTTACTAAGGCAGTGTCCTAGGGAAACAGGGCCGTTAGGAGTGAGGAAATGGCCTATTCTGAAAAGTCCTTTATTCAGCCACCAATGAAATGCGTGTATGTTTATTCCCGGGGGAATTCAGGGTTGTGGAAAAGATGTGTGAGAGGTTTCAGTGTCGAGATCAGGTGGGCGTTTTTATGCAATTGGTCACAGAGCGCAAAGGAATGCGATAAGGTAGGGGCTAGAATGGCAGGCCTGTGCTTCGCTGGTCTCCATACCAAAAAATCAAGGGTATAATGGGGCACCGTCTGTCTCTCAATCGAGACCCAGTTGGGCCTATTAGCCTTTACATAAATCGCTGAGAACTGGGCCAATTGAGCCGCTTGGTAGTAGAACCACCCTGGGATTTAAGGCGGAATAGGACATCCCGAGCCAGCTGGTGGCCCCTCCTCCCCCAGACAAATACCACTACCTTAGATTGAAATTTCGCTAGGGTAGATTTGTTAATAGGGATGGGTAGGGATCTGAAAAGATACAAAAGGCGAGGTAGTAAGTTCATTTTGACTGCATTCAGCCTCCCTAACCATGATAGGCCTTCCTTTGTCCACTTAGAAAGATCCGCTTCTAAGGTTCTAAAACTGGGAGGGAAATTGGCATTGTATAGGTCTTTAACACACTTAGTTAATTTAATGCCTAGATAGGAGATTTTGTCACTGGCCCAAGAGAAGGGAAAGTGTTGTTTAAGACTTTCAACAATCAGTGGAGGCACAGAAATGTTAAGGGTGATGGATTTCGAGATATTGACCTGGAGGCCTGAGATGGTTCCAAAGTCATGGAGTAATTGGAATAGATTGGGGGTGGAAATAAGTGGAGATGTTAGGAATAATAACAGGTCGTCAGCAAAGAGAGTGCATTTATGGTCCTCTTGTCCGCAGAAAACCCCTTGAACGTTTGTGTTAGCTCTAATGGCTATGGCCAGAGTCTCAATTGCTATAGCAAAAATCAGGGGCGACAGGGGGCATCCCTGCCTCGTGCCCCTGTGTATAGCAATTGGTGAGGAGTAATGTCCTAATAGGCACACTTGGGCAGAGGGAAGTGCATAAAGGGTGTTCATAATTTTAATAAACCCAGTACCAAACCCCCACCTCGTTAGGATATCAAAAAGATACGGCCAAGATACAGTATTAAAGGCTTTCTGTAGATCCAATGATAGCAAGAAGCCCTCCTGTGCCACTCCCCCATCCCATCCGGAATGTAGAAGGGATATTAAATCAATTGCCCTCCGTACCTGGTCCGGTCCCTCCCTCCCCCCGGGATGAAGCCCACCTGGTCTTTATGAATGTAGCTGGATATAAAGCTGGACAACTTGTTGGCAAGAATTTTTGTCATAATTTTTAGATCATTATTAATCAATGATATGGGACGATAATTCCCAACTTCACAGGTATCTTTACCAGGCTTGGGTATGATCGATATGAAAGCAGTGTTTGAGTCATTTGGGAGGGGGGCTCCATCCCGGAGGGAGTTGAAGAGCCATGTGGGGGGCCAACTGTGGCCCAAATTTCTTATAGTAGCAGACGGAGAAGCCGTCTGGGCCCGGGGGCCGAGGCAGACTTCAAGGATTTTATGA
This sequence comes from Lithobates pipiens, assembly GCF_037356315.1. Classification (NCBI taxonomy): domain Eukaryota; kingdom Metazoa; phylum Chordata; class Amphibia; order Anura; family Ranidae; genus Lithobates; species Lithobates pipiens. The sequence goes on from NW_027507758.1 coordinate 180,329,231, forward strand.
CTTCCAGTATTTAATCTGAAGAGAAGGGTTTATCTAGTAATTCACGGTGTGTTTGCTGTAAGAGAGGTAGATTAAGGTTCTGTAGGAACCGTTCTCTAGCTTTAGAATGTGTGTGGGGCGTTTTGTCATAGAGTTGTTCATAGTAGTCATGGAATGATTTTAGGATCTCTACTGGGTTCTGTGTCAAAGTGCCCGTCTTGGTTCTGATTTTGGGGAAGACCAAGGTACGAATTCTTGGGCTTAGTTTACTGGCAAGCTTGGATCCTATTTTGTCTTTTTGGTAATAGAAGCGGGCCCCTGTCCATTGCAGGTGCTTTTCAGCTGAGGTGGTAAGTAAGAGATTTAGTTGTAATCGTCCCCTGTCAAGTTCTGCTAAGCTATCCGGGGTAGGGTTTTGCTTATGACGTTTACTCAGCCGTCTGTGAGCCTTAAGAGATCTGCAGTGTGTTCCCTTTTGAGTTAGGCGGATAATTGTATGAGTCTCCCCCTCAGAACTGCCTTGTGTGCTGCCCATAGAGAGCCTGGTGAGATCGACTCCGTGTTGTTTTCGGAGAAATATTGCGTTAAGGCTGTTTCAACTAATTTGCAGTGGGCCGGATTATTCAAAAGCGATTAGTTAAGTCGCCAACGAAAAGTTCCCCTCTCGACCCTTCCTCCTCTGATGATCAGTGAAACCAAGGAGTGATCTGAAAGGGGAGACTTGGGTATAAAACGTGGTGGGACAAAAATTTGATCAATCCTGGTCAGCGTATTATGGGGAACAGAATAGTGTGTGTAGTCTCTGGTGCGTGGATTCATCTCCCTCCAGATGTCGATAAGACCAGCTGATTGTATGGTCTGAGCCACCCGAAGGCTACGTTTGGGAGGTCTTTTGGGTTTAGGTTTGCAGGGATTGGATCTATCTGAGGAGAGATTGAAAGGGGTATTCGAGTCACCCGCCAGAATCACTGCGCGGAGGAGATGGGGTTTCAAAGATTGCAGAGTTGTCTCGAAGAATTTGTCCTGGTGGGGGCGTAGTAAGAAACAAACATGTATGTTTCTTTATTAATTGTTCCGGTCACTAGAATGTAGCGACCTTCAGGGTCTCTGATGGTTTTCGCGTGGGAAAAGCAAATTTTGTTAGAGAAGCATATTGCCACCCCTCTGGTTTTGTTAATCGCATTGGCCAGATAAAATTGAGAGAAATTTTTGCGGAGGAAAGTGGGATTGTATGTGGCAGGAAAATGTGTCTCTTGTAGTAGTGCAACATCCGCCTTCAGCACATGAAACTGTTGCATTATTTTGCGTCTTTTTACTGGGGAATTCAGGCCCTGGACGTTATTAGAGAATATTCTAATTCTTAATTGTGCCCTTGTGGTGTCAGTCATGAGGTGTGTTGGTGGAATTTAATGATCAAAAGGAGCTTACCTGGCAATGATAGTGTCCCTGGCAGATAGGAAATGACCTCGGATCCTTTGTGGAAGCATCGAAGATTTGGTGATGTAGAAGATCCAGCTAGACCCTGCAGCTGTGAAAAGTGGACAGGGGGGGACAGGTAAGTGGGGGAGGGAAGAAGGGGGAGGATAGGAAGGAAAGAAAAGAAAAGAGACAGAAGAAAAAGAAGATGAATGACCAAATACATCGTACAAAACATATACCCCAAACCCTCTGGGGTCAGGCAGAGACCTTCTACTGCCCGTACCCCAGCCATAAAATCAGGACAACCCCGTAGGGTCGTAGGAGTCTAGCCCCGGTAGGGGAAGGAACTGAGGTTCCCCTAACGGAATCAAAGGGAGGCGCATTGTGCCCACCCCGGTAAACTCCGCCACGGTGGTTAGCAATCTCAGTGTATCTAACTGAAAGTCTGAGCCCTATTGGAAGAAAAAAAAAAGGGGGGGGACAATCCCCATGGGGGAAAGAAAGAGCTTAGTTCCATCAGATACTGTGAGTCAGATCTTAAGGAGTCCAAGGACCAGTCCGAGAGAGCCTACAAAATGGATAGCGCCCCGCAGCCACCTCTGCAAGGTAACAGAGTGTCTCTAGGCTCAAACCAGGAGGGGGAGAGAGAAGAAGTGGTGAGAAGAAGAAACAGTCCAGGAGCAAGCTCAGGTCGGTTTGGACTCCCACGATCTCTTGGTAAGCTGCTGCTGCCACACTTGCGTCAGGAGGACTAGGAGGGGATGGACGTTTAGTTGACGGAGCTCCCTTAGGAAAAGAGGTCTGCGGTATTTCCTGAGAGATCAGACCAAGCTGTAATAAAAGATGTTCTCCATCTTGAAACATTGAAAAGTTGTGGGGCTTTTTGCGGTACGTGAAGTTTAGGCGTAGTGGGAAAGCCCATCTGTAGGTAATCTCTTTACTTGCCAGAACCTGAAGCAGTTGTTTCAGTGCACATCGTTTTTGTACCGTATAAGGGGACAGGTCGGTGAAGATTTGGATTGGATGTCCGATAAAGGACAGATTGTCTGATGCTCTGGATAGCTTCATCACTTCCTCCTTAACCGCATAATAATGCAGTTTAACTATTACATCCCTCGGGAGCCCATCAAGACGAGGAGGTTGCAATGCTCTGTGGGCCCTGTCCAGTTCTAAATGGTGCGCTGGAATATTGGGGATTATGCTTTTGATGAAGTCCTGGACCTCTGAGGGGGTGTCCTTAATAGATTCAGGGAGGCCTCTAATGCGGAAGTTATAGCGTCTCAACCTGTTTTCAAAGTCATCAATTTTGGCGGTAGCAATCTCCAGGTGATCTTGGAGCTCTTGGATCCTAGCCATGTTTTGGTTAATGCGCAGAGTCGCTTGGTCAGATTTATGTTCAATCGCCTCCATCCTAATTCCTATCTGTTGCAGATCAGTGTGAATAGAGGCTGTGATCTGTGCTGCTGTTTGTTAAAGGCCTCTAGTCAGCATTTGGGAGAACGCAGCCATCATAGAGGGAAAATCAGTGGGAGAGATGGAAGGGACCCTGGCATCTGTGTCCCATGGCTCAGGACTGTGGAGCAAGTCAGTCTGTGGAGACAGGGCACCCTCTCCAATCATCCACCCTATAAGTGATTCTGTAGATGCTGGTGAAGGGGCCCCATGTAGATGGTTACTCACTCTGGCATCCAGAGCTGTGGAGAGTGGTAAGGCTGTCTGATCCTGGTCGGCTATGGAGTCAGCTCTGCAAGCCGGGCCTCGTGAGGTGACGGCTGCCATTTTAGATCGGCCGGGCTGTGCTGCAGCTGAATGCAGGGCGGGAGTAAGGCTCCGGCGGGTGTGAGGTTTGGGCATCGGGGGATAGCCGGGAGTGTCCCCGACCCGTTGGTGATAAGCTTGGGCGAAAACGAGGGCTCAGACCGGTATAGCGGCGGTCGTTAGGCTGGAGTGGCGCGGAGCTCCCGGTCTACGTGGCCATCTTGGATGCTGCCGCGCATGCGCCTGGATTCTTATTTCTCCAAGGTCCCGATGGAATGGACGTGAGGAAAACTCAACGCCGACAAAAACCAAAGATGATGGGTAGATCCAATCTCATATAGAAAATCAGCGATGCTGCATTTAGGAGATCTCTGATTGCAGGTTCCTCCTTTTCAATCTGAGCTCCCAGGATGGCCCTGTTCCTCTTCCTTGGTATATATATATACATATATATATATATATATATATATATATATATATATATACAGGAGTAAATACAAAATGCAAAAAAGCTGTCCAAACCTGCCTGGCCTTATGTGAAAATTAATTGCCCCCCAAACCTAATAACTGGTTGTGCCACCCTTGGCAGCAACAACTGCAATCAAGCATTTGTGATAACTGGCAATGAGTCTTTCACATGGAACATTTTTGGCCCACTCTTCTTTGCAGAATTGTTTTAATTCAGCCACATTGGAAGGTTTTCCAACATGAACAGCCTGTGTAAGGTCATGATACAACATCTCAATTGGATTTAAGTCGGGGCTTTGACTAAGCCATTCCAAAACCAAAATTGTGCTTTGTTTGAAGCATTTGGAGGTGGACTTGCTGTTGTGTTTTGGATCATTGTCCTGCTGCATAACCCAAGTGCACTTGAGCTTTAGGTCACAAACTGATGGCCGGACATTCTCCTTTAGAATTTACTGGTAGAGCTCAGAATTTGTGGTTACATCAATTATGGCAAGTCGTCCAGGTCCTGAAGCTGTAAAGCAGCCCCAGACCATCATGCTACCACCAACATGTCTGACGGTTGTGTGATGTTCTTGTTATAAAACGCTATATTCGTTTTATGCCAGATGTAACGGGATGCACACCTTTTAAAAAGTGAAATTTTTGTCTCATCAGTGCACAGAATACTTGCCTAAAAGTCTTGGGGGTAATCAAGATGTATTTTGGTAAATGTGAGATAAGCCTTTGTGTTCTTTTTGGTCAGCAGTGGCTTTGGCCTTGGAACTCTCCAGTGAATGCCATTTTTGCCCAGGCTCTTTCTTATTGTTAAATCTTGAACACTGATCTTACCTGAGGCAAGTGAGGCCTGTAGTTCTTTAGATGTTGTTCTGTTTTTTTTTATGGCCTCCTGGATGAGTCGTCGTCATGCTCTTGGAGTAATTTTTGTAGGCCAGCGACTCCTGGGAGGTTCACCATGGCTCCAAGTTATCTCCATTTGTGGCCTTATGCCGCGTACACACGACCGGACTTTCCGGCAGACTAGGTCCGACGGTCTTCCCGACGGAATTTCGGCGAAGTTCCAACAGACCTTCTGAACGAACGGACTTGCCCACACACGAACTGACTAAGTCTGTTTGAAAGTCCTTCGTTTTGAATGTGATGATGTAAAACGGGACTAAAAAAGGAAGTTCAATAGCCAGTAGCCAATAGCTTCCCTTCATATTTGGTCAGTCAGGCCAGCAAACAGATGAACAGTTTTCCCAATAGGAATTGGGTCCATCGGACAGATTTGAAACATGTTCTATTTCTAGGTCCGTCAGATTTGGATCGGCTCACACATGATCGGATTGTCTGACAGACTGATTCCATCGGATATAGTCTGCCGGAAAGCCTGGTCATGTGTACGCGGCATAAGGAATAGCTTTGAACCCCTTCCTAGACCAATATACGTACATTACTTTGTTTCTGATCTGTTCTTGAATTAAGATTGTGGCATGATGTGTGTCTTTTTCCGATCTGTTAGTGTGCCTCACTTTGTCAGACAGCTTATATTTCTTGATTCAATGATTGAATGATTCTTGATTCAACAAGTCTGGCAGTAATCAGGCCTGGGTGTGGCAAGTGAAATTTAACTCAGCTTTCCACAAATTTGTGGTTAATCACAGTTCTTTCATTATTGAGCATTGGAGGGGGCAATTACTTTTTCACATAGGACCAGGCAGGTTTGAACAGCTTTTTTCCCTTAATAAATAAACTGCATCTTTGATTTACTCGAGTTATCTTTGTGTAATATTACAATTTGTTTGATGATCTGAATCATTTAAGTGTGAGAAATGTGCAAAAAAAAAGAAAAAAAATCAGGAAGGGGGCAAATACTTTTTACACAAATGTATAATATATATTATGAAAAGTGAAAAAAATATTAGTGCACAAATCAGTAAATCATTTGTGTAATCAACAATAATACATCTATACTAGACAATAAAACAAAACAGAGATATGTGTATAAATGAATATAACTATAAAAAAGTTTAATGAAAACATTTCCTGAAAAAAACACCAGGTGCATCTTCAATTCAATCAATATTCAGAGAAATAGTGGTTCCTTCACCAAACATTTGTAAATGTAGGCAGGTTGGAGTTGGCTGGCCCAAGATGGTAAGGGGTTAAACCTGTTTCTGTAGTTTCCCACTTCTTCTAGGCTGTGCCTCTCTCCCTGTGTTGTAAATAAAAAAAGGGGAGGGATCTGCACAGAGAGCAGCCTGTAAGGGAGGAAGATACAGACAAAACACAGCATGTAATTTCCATATACTTCACAGAACTGCTTCAGCTGCAAGAGAGGGCGTAGATGGAACAATTGAAGGAGTTTGCTGTGACTGGTGGTCCCCCTGAGGCACTGTCACAATGGACACCTCCTCTCTGGATTCTCCAATTATGGACTTCACCTATAAGGACTTTACCTGTGCAGGTATGCTGGGGCAGCCGCAATTAGCATTAGCTAGGGAAAAAATATTTTACCCTCTTGCATTTGACATGCTAAGTTGTTCCAATTGCTCTTAACTTGGTCTAAAGTTATTCAAAGGGGTGGGGTCTTGGCATATTCCTAAGACTATGGGTCTGTAAAAGCACTAGGGGGTATAAGTAATATCTCTTCAAAAAGCTAACTCAGCAAAGGCAAGGAAGAGGAGGTAGTTGATATGGGTAACTGAATTGAAGATCAGCTACAGCAACCAGTCATTTGGTGTGGTATTTGGTTAGGTGACAGGTCCTCCAGTAGCAGAGGGGGGCAGTGTCATGACTCCCTCTGGTCACTGGGAGCAGACTAGAGTTACAGAGATCTAAGGCCTGGTCACTAGGTAAGGAAAGAGTTAATGAGCATGCATGGGGGTCCGCTATGTGCTTGGCAGGACTCCATTCTGTTACTGGGAGTGAGGTAACAGAGGTATTCTGGACTGGTGAAGTGGGTTAAAGCTCTGCAAGTCCCTCTAAATGCAATCATACATCCCTTACAAGTGTGCAGTGACATGGGACAAGGTAACTCACAGAGGAACTCTGTATATTGATGTTGCACACAATTAGCTCCTCTCTGAGTCGGGGACTGCCTTAATGTTTGATTCATCACATGACCGCAGCCTTTGCCTAGTCTGGGCCATTGATGAATATGCCTTTGGGCGTGGTGTTATGTGCCTGGGTGCAGCAGACCCCACCCACACACTCACCAGAAGTGCATGCCAATCTTGTAAAAGACAGGCAAACACAACTTGAATGGCTTCAAAGTAGATGAGAAAATATCATTTGAATAGCCTCAGTGAAAGTAATCCTTCACTAATCGCATACACAATTATGATTTCGGGATCAATAAAGAACCATAAAGAAAAAGGCTCACATAACATAGTGTGATAACATAACAAACTTTATTGTGACCAATAAAAATGTATACTCACATAACTGGCAGATGACTGTGTGTATATAAAAACACAGGGAACTGTGAGTGTGAACCGGTACTTAGCAGAAACTGCTGGCCGCTCAGCTCTCTGCCGCACACAGAACTCAAAGAAGCGTACAACACAAAATCACTTTCCTGATGTTTGGGTTTATGTTTCATTATATATTTATTTTGTTTACTTGATGTTCACTGTAGAGCAGTGATCACAAGATAACAAGGATCATAAAAGTGTACTTTACTTTGTAAAACAAAACAAAAATTAAGCACCATTGTTCCACTGCCCTGATCTTAACACAATTTTGAGACTTAGATATGAATATATTTAGCAGCCCATTTATTACAAATGGCTATATAATATGTATTTCACTGTATATCAAAGTGGAATGGATCAGGGACCTAAAATATTCATATATAAGGAAATCGTATCATAGTTCCGCTACTCAGACATTAATACTTTAAGTGCCACTCTATTTTCACAAATATGACTGAACTCTTTAATAGTGCTGGTGCTCATAGACATAGTTCTTCCTAAACACACACACACATCCCCATTCTGTCAGGAGAGGAGAGACAGATTGTCTTTTCCTACTAGTTAGGAATGGCGATCTGGCTCCTACTCTAGTAAGTCACATCCCCCCACAGTTAGAAATGCACATGGGGAACACATTTAACACCTTGATCACCCCCTAGCGTTAACTCCTTTCCCGCCAGTGACATTTACACAAAAATTGCAGATTGCCCCCATTACTAGTATAAAACAAAATAATAATAAAAATACCATAAACATAGCTCCTATTTTGTAGACGCTATAACTTTTGCACAAACCAATCAATATACGCTTATTGCAAAAAAAAATTACCAAAAATATGTACAAGAATATATATCAGCCTAAACTGAGGAAGAAATTAATTGATTTTAATTTTTTTGGGGCTATTTATCATAGCCAAAAGTTAAAAAGATTGCTTTTTTCAAAACTGTTTCTTTTTTGTTTATAGCACAAAAAAAAAAAAAACGGTGATCAAATGCCACCAAAAGAAAGCTCTATTTGTGGGAAAAAAAGGACCTCAATTTTGTTTGGGTACAGCATTGCATAATTGCACAATTGTCAGTTAAACTGACGTAGTGCAGTATCGCAAAAAAAATGGCCTGGTCATTAAGGGGGCTATTCCTTCCAGGGCTGAAGTGGTTAATGTACATAAAAAAAAAAGCTTATTGTTGTGCTTTAAAAGTAAATGCAAAACATGAACCTGCATGTGAAAAAACACTTAATATGCGTAATAAAAGGAGGTCTTATTTTAGATGTGTTCATTCAAGATTCACATATTCCTAATTGGAGTAAGAAAATGTTTATGTGAGTGTGAATTTATAAACAGATCTTAGCTTTGGATTACATATATAGCTCCACTCAAAATACTCAAAATATATACAGCATTTATGAAATATATCTATATACATGTATTTTACAAATACACTTTGAATACAGAGGGCACCCATGACTCAAAGTCACAAAGCCATTTGGAGAGAATTTAATAAAGCACTTGCAACACTTTTTTGGCTATATGGCCTTTAAACTGACCTGTGCCAGATTCAGTTTAGATAGCTTTACTGAAACTTGCAACAGACTCAGCTATGTCTTTATAGATATTTTTTTACAAAGTGTGCCATGGATGCATCGAATTAAAAAGGAGTTACCTCCACTTAATAGATAATAAAACTGGAGGTAAGAAGGATCAACGCTAAATTGGCATACAGAGACAGGCAGAGTAATAATGGAGGTCATTAAACACTTCAAAACAGGTTCAGCTCCTGAGCACGACGGTCTATCAGTTCCATGTTACAAAGTCTTCGCAGGCATGTTAGCACCTCACATGGCAAATTTTTTTAACGTGAATTCACAAGGATGAGATCCTCAGCTCAATGCCACCTACGTAACGGTAATCCCAAAACCAAAAGGAACCCAGAGGAGCATGAGAATTATAGACCAATCTCCCTCATAAATAACGACCTCAAGATTTTGACCAAAATCCTGGCCAATCGCTTAGCCTCCTTTATAAATCGGTACGTCCATAAAGATCAAGTAGGGTTCATCCCAGGCAGACAGGGGCCAGATCAAATCAGAAGGGCCATTGATTTAGTCTCCCTTCTACAATCAGGATGGGATGGGGGCCCCAAACAAGAAGGGATGCTTCTTTCCCTAGACCTGCATAAGGCCTTCGACACAGTCAAGTGGCCTTATATATTTGCACTACTGGAGCAATGGGCATTTGGCAATCGCTTTCTGGGTACTCTGCACTCCCTCTACTCTACACCTACTGCACTGATTCGCCTCAACCGGCACCACTCTAAACCTTTCAACATAGCAAGGTGCACCAGACAGGGATGCCCCCTGTCCCCCTTAATATTCGCCATAGCTATTGAGACACTGGAAGTTGCAACAAATATCCAAGGAGTTTCCTGTGGTACCAAAATACACAAATGCTGCCTTTCCACAGACGATATGTTGCTTTTCAGAACTTCACCCATCACGTCCCTCCCTAACCTCTGCAAACTCTTGAAAGATTTTGCAAGGGTATCAAGCCTCCGGGTAAACTATGACAAATCCCACACCCTCAGCATATCTCTGAAACCAGCCACAGTGGAGACGCTGCAAAGCTCCTTTACGTTTAGATGGAATGTCTCTTCCATAGAATACCTAGGATTAACCTTACCGCCAAAATAGATCAACTGTACTCAGCGAACTTCCCACCTACCTACCAGAAATTTGAGTCAGAGTTGAAGTCCTGGGCCGGAAGGGAACTATCCTGGCTGGGTAGTATCCATTCCATAAAGATGACACTCCTCTCCCGACTGCTATTCTTATTTAGAGCTATCCTAATTAACCTAAGGAAAGATCATTTGTAATCTCTCCAAAGGAAAGTCATCAGGTTTATCTGGGGAGGAGCTGGACATAAGTTACCACAAAACACCATATACCAACAGCGTACACAGGGGGGAATAGGGCTGCCAAGATTGCTATGGTACTTTCAAGTGACGAGACTAACTCAACTATCCACAGTCTACTCCATAACTGAAAAACCAGACTGGATTCAAATAGAGAGACAGGCGGTACCCACCTATACCTTTTGACTATTTACGTTGGATACCCTCCAAGGAGAGACCCCCCCCCCCTCATATTCTCACCTATCCTCTCGCAATCCCTGACCCTATAGGATAGATTGAAAACCCAAACCTCCTTAACCTCTGACTTCCAGCCTCTAGCCCACATTTAAAACAACCCCGGCTTTGTTTCTGGTCAGGACATAAAATCCTTTAAATGGTGGTTTGACAAGGGGTAGTATTGGATCGGACACTTCTTTATTGCAACAGGCCCAATAACTATAAAATTCTGCAAACAACAGCTGGAAATGACAATTTGGGAACACTACAGGATTTGCCAGATACAACACTATCTCCACAAGATATCACCTAGATTTACTCCATATGAGTTATGGTCAGGACAAGCCAGAGGGGTGGAATCTCTGTTATCTACCAGTCACTAGCCCAGCAGTCAGGCAAAACCCCATTCATGTCAGCTTGGGAAAATGATCTCCAAATTCAATGGGAGCTTGAAAAATGGCAGTCATCCTTTCCCAGAGCCTATATGGGGATAAAGAATATTTCCCTAATAGAATCCAACCTCAAATGTATCCCTCTGCGAACCCTCAGTGCTTTAGCCCTTGTACACACGGTCGGACATTCCGACGGAAAATGTCCGATCAGGCCGCGTTGTCGGATAAACCAAAAGTGTGTGGGCTCCATCGGACTTTTTCCATCGGAATGTCCGACCAACAAAGTTTGAGAGATGGATATAAAACTTTCTGACAACATGATCCGATGCGTGTCCATTCCAATTGTGTGTAGCCTAGTCCGATGGACAAAGTGCCATGCATGCTTATAATAAATTCTGAGACGGAAGCGCTCGGTCAGGTAAAACTATCACTCGTAATCGATATAGCACATTCGTCACGCTGCAATGTTAAAAATTGTTTAATGCAACGTATTCTCTTTTTCTTTATAATGCTACAAGAATGAAGTTGTTTTGCTGCTCATATTCACACACACTTCTCCCAAACGTATTCTTTATTCTTTTTCCTCATTTCACGAATACAAAATTTTAATTCGTCACATCTCCCCAATTAATTTTTATTTATTTTTGTTTAAATTTTGTGGTTGGTTTTTTTAATCAAGATATTCTTTTCTGACATTTTGCTCATCTACGTAATTTTTTAGGTGTGTTTTGTGTATCAATTTACCACAACAACGATCGGATTTTCCGACAACTTTGTCCGACCGTGTGTATGCAACACCAGTTTCAGACAAAATCCGTTGGAAAAAATCAGACGGATTTTGTGGTCGGAATTTCTGACCGTGTGTACAAGGGCTATGGGGATGTCAGACCATTCTGGAAAAGGATGTTTAACCTGATCCAAACAGTGATGGGCCTGCAGGTACCAAGAACCCTGCGGTAGCCCTCTTAAATGCTAATATCCCCAAGACTCCTAAGTGGAATCGCAAATCAATCTACTTCATTTTATTGGACGCTAAGTTGACAATTTCCTCGGCCTGACAACAATCCGGGGTCACCTTCTCAGCCGCCAAGCATAAAATATCTTGGATGATGTCTCAAGAGAGTTTGACTCAAAAGCTCAGTTCGAATCCACCTAGGAACCTTGGGCCAAACACATGGGTATTTCCCTCATCCCTGGGATGCAAGCATAAAAAGTAAGCTTCAACACTTTCCCTCCAACCAACTTCCTGCTGAATGGCTTCACATTTTTTCCCCTCTTCTTCCCCCCCCTCTTCTTCTTTTAGTTATTTCTTTGGACCCATCTCGCTCAGGTGCTATGTGGCCCTACACTACAACCTGTTTGACAGTGAAATTTAAGTGCCTCCAGGCTCTCAAGTATTAGAGCCCCCACCATAGGGGCTCATAGGCGAGGCGTACAAATCTACTCAACACACAAAGTACTCATTGCCCCCCATTAAAGTTGGCTACACACCAGTTGTCCCGGGGTGGCTATCCCGGCACAGTATGATCCCTTTAAGAGTGCTGGGGGAACGCCCCAGGGCTCCTGGAACCAGGCATTTCAAGGCATGAGTACTGTGCGGTACCATCTGAACCACCTCAGAATTATAACCTCAAACATACCTCAGTTGTTTTCCATATCTGTATGTGAGTAGGACCATTCCACTCATCCAGGTGGCATTTTATGTTGCATCGTATCTTGATTTTGATGTATCACATGAAATCTCAAGAAACTATTACCATCCACTCTCACTATGGCGTCTCATGATGGAGAACAGACTCATCCTAGCCAGGACACATCCACTTAACACATCAATAAACACAAAAGCCACTCCCCTCTGAATACCTGTTGGAAACTGTCTACAATACAGTAACCACAGCAAGGAGGTGTACATGTGTGCCAAGAGGAGACAAACATAAAATAAAAATAAAAATGAGATAGATGTTTTATTATTATTACTAGGACCAATATGAAATTTATATCTTCCCTAAAAAAATATAATTTTAAAAGAAAGAGAAATATGTGAAAAAATTATTACTTTATAATTAGACCTGGTGTCACTGCAACCTCCCTTTACAATATAAACATGTATCATTCTCAACCAAAATAATAATAAAAACTCATCGACCAGAATACTCCTATGAAAAAAAAAAATATTAACGATGAGAAATAAAACAATTTAAATCAAATTCAACATTGAATCCCGTGGGTACTCCTACCTGGGTCTCATAGACCCAGAAGGACTCACAGCGACTCAACTGTCAAATAAAATTACCTCCCCCCTCCAATGACGGGTAACCTTCTCTACTCCCCAAAATTTCAGTTTGGCAGGGTTTCTATCGTGAAACAACTTGAAATGCTTAGAGACATTGTGGGTAACTACATCCTTTTTGATGTTATTTATGTGTTCTCCTATTCTAATATGTAGTGGTCGTGATGTTCTTCCCACATATTGTAGGCCACATTCACATTCCATCATGTAAACTACTCCGGACGTGGAGCAAGTAATTAGATCTTTGATCAGATAGACTTTTTTTGTCGCGGTTGCTAAAAACTCTTTCCTTTTCTTTACATTGCCTCTAGCTTTTATACAAGGCAGACACTGTCCACAAACGTGAAATCCAGTTAAAAGGTTGAATATCCTATTTTCAAATAAAATGGGTGGATCCATTACCCTGGATGCCAATTTATCTCTATGGGTAGGGGCCTTTTTATACAAAAATTGGGGAAATTCAGAAAGTGCCGGTCCAAGTACCCTATTCTGTTTGAGAATGGGCCAATACCTATGGACAATCTTTTTGAATTGTTTGTGTTGTACATTATAATCTAAAACCATTCTGATATCTCTAGAAGTATTCTGCTTGTCTCTGGGTCCATCAGACACTAATAGGGTCCTATCAAGTTTCCGAACAGATTCAATGTCCTTTTCCACACTAGCGCTGTCATACTTTTTCTGCACAAAACAGGCTGACAGAACCTGGGACTGGGAAAGATAATCTGTTTCATACGTACAGTTTTGTCTAATCCGCACGAATTGTCCCCTCGGAATGTTGCACAACCACTGTTTGTGGTGACAACTTCCGAGGGGAATGAACGCATTTCGATCCGTTGGTTTAAAATGGTTCATCATTTAATATTATGACCTTCTTTACTGATATCAAGATCTAAGAAAATTATCCGATTGAGACTCACATTCCAAGAAAGAACTGTATTTCTATCATTACTATTCAATTTCTCCATAAATAATTCAAGATTCAATTTCTCCCTATCTCAAATCATAATAATATCATCGATATAACGTTGGTAACAGATGAGCTCTGGGGGTCTGTCTTTAAAGATGATGTCCTCTTCCCAGTGTGCCATAAACACATTGGCAACACTGAGCAAAACGGGCCCCCCATCGCTACACCTCTTGTTTGAAGATAAAATTGTCTGCCATACCAAAAATAATTTTTTGATAAACAGAACTCCAAACAGTGCAAAATGTAGTTCTTATGTCTTCTCGACAAATCCGATGATCTAATGGCCCATTTAACTGAGGTTAAAGCATCCTCATGACTAATAATAGTATATAAGGAACTTACGTCTGCCGTTATTAAAAAACTAGATTGAGAAATTGTAAGGGCTTCCAAAATCTGAATAGCATGTTTTGTGTCCTTTAAAAATTATCTTGTTTTTACAACCATAGGCTGGAGAAAAAAGACAATATACTAATCCAGTCTAGAGGAGACTGAGTCAATCCCATTTACAATTGGCCGACCAACTTTTGTAGACTAATATAAGTTTTGAATTTATTTAAATTACGAATGGGGGCATATTTTAGGCCATATATTTTAGAAAGAGGCCTTAAATATGCCCTCATTCGTAATTTAAATAAATTCAAAACTTATATTAGTCTACAAAAGTACGTTAGGAATTTAAATATCAAGAAATAACATCTGTCTAATACTATAGTTCCAACAGAACCAAACACGGTGCAACCGTATGGTCCTTATTCCACCCTGCGCAATAAGTCAGTATTCAACCCCCTCCCCCAATTTAGACACTAAACATGATGTTTTTAAAAATATGGTTACCAGAGATCTAGAATCCCTTAAGGATCTGGATCTTATTAGGAAAGGTATTGAATCCCTGTCAGAGCAAAAAGATCTGGTGATACATCTGGCAGACAAGGGAGGGGGCCTGGTAGTATGACAGCGTTAGTGTGGAAAAGGACATTGAATCTGTTTGGAAACTTAATAGGACCCGATTAGTGTCTGATGGTCCCAGAGACAACAGGATAGTCAAACAGGATATGGTACTTGGACCAGCACTGAATTTCCACAATTTGTGTATAAAAAGGCCCCTAACCTTAGAGATAAATTGGCACCTGGGGTAATCGATCCACCCATTTTATTTGAAAATAGGATATTCAACTTTATATATTAATTCAGTACCTCAAAAAAGGTGGGATTTTAAAGGCAATATCAACAAAGAAAAAAGTATTGTGTGTGTGTGTATATATATATATATATATATATATATATATATATATATATATACCGTAATTATTGGCGTATAACACGCACAGGTGTATAACACGCACATTCATTTTAAGAGGGAAGTTTCAGGAAAAACTTACATTTTTGTATTGACGTATAATACGCACATGCTATTTGCACCCGATTTTCATGGTGAAAAAGTGAGTTTTATACACCAATAAATACAGTATATATATATATATATATATATATATATATATATATATATATATATATATATATATATACAGTATATATATAAAATATTTATTGATACAAAATATAATTAAAATCAATAACCAAATATAGTTGTGTAATTGTACAAGCAGCTTATACAGTGAAATGTACACAATATGCAGTGACAAAGAGCGTCTTTTCCAGCACGTTTTGAATAATGCATACAATTTCTTCTTCAGGGAAGCTACCCTCTGAAAACATAAAGTATCAAATAAATATGCTGAAAACAATTATTTATATTTATGTTAAACAGTATATAATAACAACACGGGACTACTCACACATCAACCCTCTGGATAGGGCTTAGATATTCTCCACCAAACAACTTTATCAGGGTCACAAGTTTTGATTCACTGCAAAAAGAGCCCAAGAGTCAAAAAGACTCAACGATCGATGTATACAAAAGCTTTGTTAAAATATGTCTCCAGGCCCAGATATAAATACAAAACTGGGCCAACAAAAAGAGGAAATGGGGACCTATGACAAAAAAAAGCAAACAATCAAAAAACATGTGTCAACCAGAGAAAAAAAAATGACTTACAAAAATATTAAAGACAAATTAGTAGCCCACCGAATCCTCCACAACATCCACAATGTTACCACTATATCAACCTAGTCCAGGAAACAGATATGGAGCTAACACCTTCTGTGCTCCTGGCGTTTTACCTTAAATAGCCCAACTCAGGATGGCCGACGCCAAAAT
Organism: Lithobates pipiens; assembly: GCF_037356315.1. Classification (NCBI taxonomy): domain Eukaryota; kingdom Metazoa; phylum Chordata; class Amphibia; order Anura; family Ranidae; genus Lithobates; species Lithobates pipiens. The sequence goes on from NW_027507758.1 coordinate 180,345,305, forward strand.
CTGCCCCAATCAGAGGTAACCCACAGGGGGTGGTGGGAGGAGCAGAGGCGGAGCATCCACCTGAGGTGTGAGGGGACAAGTCGGCAAATAGCCAACTTGATCCTCTAGACCACTAAGGCTGCTGACGCTCGCCACCAGCCAGGCAGCGACACCCTCTCCGTCCACCACCGACGGAGCCAGGTCGTCATCGCCTCAGCGACAGGAACAGCGTCATCCAGATGAAGCGGAATGGGCCACGGCATCATCACCTAGGCGACAGCATCGCCACCCCCCACACGCAACCATGGCGACGGCCCGGAACCTGAAGTGACGACCAGGTGGAAACATCTTACCGGACAGGGAGAGAGACAGTGGCGTCATCACCAAGGAGACGCCGCCGCTCTCCTCGCCGCCCACCCTCGAAGGGGCCAATGGGATCTGGGTAGGGCGAGGTCACCATGGCAACGGTGTGGCTACATCACGTCAGAATAACCACACACTGCTGGGGCCAAAATCAAACACAATAACAAAAGGGGGATAGCACCATGTCAAAAGCCTTTTGGAGGTTTATGGAAATAACGTATTCTGGCTGGGAAGGGCCTCTGTCCCATGAGGATTGCATAAGGGAGATTAAATCTACTGCTCTCCTGATCTGGTCAGGTCCCTGTCTACCAAGGATGAAGCCTACCTGATCCTTATGGACATAAAAATCTATAAAGGAGGCCATTCTATTTGCTAGAATTTTTGTCATGATCTTTAAGTCATTATTGATTAACCACTTGCCGACAAGCGCACGACTATGTACGTCGACAGAATGGCATGGGCAGGCAAATGGGAGTACATGTACGTCCCTTTAAATTTGCCGCCCTGCCATCGGGAGCGCGCCGGCGGCGGCACGCTCCTGCACTGGTCGAGACCCCCGTAAGTCCGGTCGCGGGACCCGCGGACTCGATCACCGCGGGCATACCCGCGATCGTCTCACGGAGTGGCCAAATGAAGAAATGCCCACAGTTAGTAACACACCCCTAGGAACACTTAACCCCTACACTGTCACCCACTGGTTAACCCCTTCACTATCAGTGTCATTTACACAGGAATCACTGCATTTATATAGCAGTGATTACTGTATAAATGACAATGGTCCCAAAAATGTGTCAAAAATGTCCGATGGGTCCCCCACAATATCGCAGTCACAATAAAAATCGCTGATCGCCGCCATTACTAGTAAAAAAAAAATAATAAAAAAATGATTAATAAAAATGCTATAAAACTATCCCTATTTTGTAAACGCTATAACTTTTGCGCAAACCAATCAATAATCGCTTATTGCGATTTTTTTTACCAAAAATATGTAGAAGAATACGTATTGGCCTAAACTGAGGGAAAAAAATGTTTTTTTATATATTTTTGGGGGATATTTATTATAACAAAAAGTAAAAAATAATGCGTTTTTTTCAAAATTGTCGCTCTATTTTTGTTTATAGCGCAAAAAATAAAAACCGCAGGTGTGATCAAATACCACCAAAAGAAAGCTCTATTTGTGAAAAAAAAGGGCGTCAATTTTGTTTGGGAGCCACGTCGCACGACCGCGCAATTGTCAGTTAAAGCAATGCAGTGCCGAATCACAAAAAGTGGTCTGGTCTTTGACCAGCAAATTGGTCCGGTCTGAAAGTGGTTAATGAGATAGGTCTATAGTAGCCTACTTCACGAGGATATTTTCCCTGTTTTGGAATTACTGATATATACGCTAGGTTAGTAGCTGGTTCAAGGGGGGAGCCTTCATGCAAGGAGTTAAAGAGACGGACCAGACAAGGAGAGAGGACCTCAGAAAATGCTTTGTAGTAGTGAGCTGAGAATCCATCCGGATGTGGCCTTTGTGACTTTTTAAAAAAAAATCAACAAACAGCATACAGGAGAAAAAGCATGCATATACTGTATTTCCTCCAAAATGTATACCAGGTCCGCTGAACCATTAACAGCCAAAAGTTATTTCGTTTGTCTATGCCGAATGCTCTAAACATTTGGTGTTCTGGCAAAAGTCTGAACCAGAGTTCAGTCTGTGCTCACATTTTGAACACTGACCTCATTCCTAATACCGAATTGCTGACAGGCCCTATATATACTGTACCGTATATATTGTACATATGGCAGTCAGCAAGTAGTTAAATGAATATGCTATTTTTTCATCTGAAAAATTAAAAGGTGTATACATTTTTAAGCAGTACAATGGACCCTAAACAATGGCAAACATGTCCCTTAATTACTCTTTTTGTATTTATTTCTATCTGTACTATATTACATGTGCATTATCTAAATTTTTTAAATTGTGCTCTGCACAATATTTTTCCTACAAATATATCCCATATGTGTCCTGACCAGGTAATTAGTTTTTAATCTTCCCAATGGAGATCTGTAAAATAGAAATTACATTTTCCTAAAATTTCCAATGAAGGATTTAATTTTGACCTCTATGAAATCACATTATGTAGATTATATTCTTGGTTACATTTGATACATCTTCACAGAAATATTATTGCAATAAATGTGCTTATTAAAATGCTAACCAAGTGTCTCTGTCCAAAGTAATGATAACATCAGCAAATTGCAGAGCTAGTGGGGCTGCTAAACCTGCAGAATTGACTGAATGACTCATTCACACCATGGCTCCAGTTCAGCTAATTAGAAGCTAAAGAAGTGTTAAAGTTCATCTTTCTAAAGTCATTGTTCTTTTTCAGGATTCTACCCCCTCACTGTGACTTCATGAATGTATTATGAAATAACACCTTTCTAAAATTAGTATGGGTTTTATGTGACAAGATTTCTTTCACCTATTTGTCCTCCTGCTGTTGTATCTTACACATTGTTTTCTCTGTATGGGTACTAGCAACTGTAAAATTATTCAAATACATCTATAGACTTCTGTGGTTATCTGCATACCAGCAAGTCAGTTCTTGCACAGGCTAATGTTAAAAATGTTGGCTGTGAAAAAAAATCTCCAGGGAAAAAAAGGGTAAACGAAAAAAGGTCTGCAGCACATGGAGAGCTCTGCATTGCCACATGCATGAGATGCAAATCCATGGATAGACAAACTCTAACCCTACTGGGGCTGATTTACTAACCGCAAATAGACTATTAACTTTGCAAGGGAAGGTGCACTTTGCAAGGGAATTTTCCCCAGTGTTTAGCAAATGAAGTAAAGTCACTGAAACACATTCTTCTCTAATTGCCATAAACAGGCACCTAGAAGACTTGGGTAACAGTGGAAGGAGGAATAATATTAGAGTAATGCCGCGTACACACGTAGCGGACTATCCGGCGGACTTAGTCCGGCAGACTTCCCGCCGGACTGTCCGCCGGACTTTCCGAACGGGCTACTTGCCCACACATGGCACTTTTTCAGTGAACTAATACGGCGTACTAAGTCCGCCGGACTATGCGCCGTACTTTTGAAATGAACAGACTCACCCACACACGCGGAGGAAAGTTCGCTCATTTTGAGCGCGTCTCCAGATAGTCGGGGTCAGCGAAGGAGGCGTCGCTGACCCCGTCACCTGATATGGACTTAAAGGGAATCCCTATGCCAAAAAATCGGCGTGGGGGTCCCCCCCTAGGTCCACATCAGACCCTTGTCCAAGCACGCTACCCGGCCGGCCAGGAAAGGGGGGGACGAGCGAGCGCCCCCCTCCTGAGCCGTACCAGGCCGCGTGCCCTCAACATGGCGGGTGCCTTGGGGAAGGGGGGGCCGCGTAGCCCCCCACCCCAAAGCACCTTGTCCCCATGTTGATGAAGACAAGGGCCTCTTCCCAACAACCCTGGCCGTTAGTTGTCGGGGTCTGCGGGCGGGGGCCTTATCAGAATCCGGGAGCCCCCTTTAATAAGGGGGCCCCCAGATACTGGCCCCCCACCCTATGTGAATGTGTATGGGGTACAATGTACCCCTACTCATTCACCTGTGGAAAAAAAAACACAACACACAAGGGTTAAAATTGTTTATTGCACAGCTCCGAGGGTCTTCCGTCTTCGGGGGTCTTCTCGCCGGACTCCTCCGCTATCTTCTGCTAGCTCTTTTGCTAGCAGAGGAGCCCGGCTTTCTTCTTTGCCACTGCCGCCCTCTTCTTCTGACTTCGGGGGTCTTGTCCCCCTCTTCGGTTGTTCTTGCTGGGCCGCCGCGCCTTCTTCTAGCTCTTTTACAGGCGGTGACCCGGTCTTCTGTCTCCGCTGTCGCTGCTTTTGCCGTCTTTTTTTCTTCTCTTCTTCTCTTCAGATGTTGCCTCGTCGCATCCTCCGCTCACAATGGCATGAACGCGGCACGCGGCGACTTATATAGGGACATCACCGGATGATGTCCCCGCCTATTATGATGTCACAGCGTCCGTGCCATTGTGAGCAGAGGATGCGACGAGGCAACATCTGAAGAGAAGAACAGAAGAACAGAAGACGGCGAAAGCGGCGACAGCGGCGACAGAAGACCGGGCCACCGCCTGTAAAAGAGCTAGAAGAAGGCACGGTGGTCCTGCAAGAAGAACCGAAGAGGGGGACAAGACCCCCGAAGTCGGAAGAAGAGGGTGGCGGCCGCGAAGAAGAAAGCCGGGCTCCTCCGCTAGCAAAAGAGCTAGCAGAAGATAGCAAAGGAGTCCGGCGAGAAGACCCCCGAAGACGGAAGACCCCCAGAGCTGTGCAATAAACTATTTTAACCCTTGTGTGCTGTGTTTTTTTAACTTTTTTCCACAGGTGAATGGGTAGGGGTACATTGTACCCCATACTCATTCACATAGGGTAGGGGGCCGGTATCCAGGGGCCCCCTTATTAAAGGGGGTTCCTGGATTCCGATAAGCCCCCCGCCCGCAGACTCCAACAACAAACGGCCAGGGTTGTCGGGAAAAGGCCCTTGTCCTCATCAACATGGGGACAAGGTGCTTTGGGGTGGGTGAGCCGCGTGGCCCCCCTCTCCCAAGGCACCCCCCATATTAAGGGCACGCGGCCTGGTACGGCTCAGGAGGGGGGGCGCTCGCTCGTCCCCCCTTTCCTGGCCGGACGGGTAGCGTGCTCGGACAAGGGTCTGATGTGGACCTAGGGGGGGACCCCCACGCCGATTTTTCGGCGTAGGGATTCCCCTTTAAGTCCATACCAGGTGATGGGGCCTGCGACGCCTCATTCACTGGCCCCGGCTACCTTGAGATGCGCTCAAAATGAGCAGACTTTTCTCCGGGTGGGAAAAGTCTGTTCATTTCAAAAGTACGGCGGACTGGCACATGCACGGCCGGATTGTCCGCCGAAATGCGAGTCCGGCGGTAAGATTGGAGTGCAAAACTACTTTCTAAGTCCGCCGTACTTTTGGGTAAAAAAAGTCCGCCGGAGGCTACACACGGGCGGATTGTCCGGCGGACTTGAGTTTGCCAGACTTTTCCACCGGATTGTTTGATCGTGTGTACGCGGCATAAGGGGCAGTGTATTTCTATTTCACTCATGAACACATTGAAAACTCACAAGTATTTACATTTTTTTTCCTCCCCCACAGACTTGGATTTTATGTTAACAGACTGAGAATTGTTTCTCTCCTCTACAATAATTTCCAGTTGGGTAAGGATGCAAACACTCCCGGCTCACTCAATTGCTCTATCGGTTTACCCTATTTTAGGTCATAAGGAGCTTTAGAGGAAACGTGGCACTTTGAATCATAAGCTCATCATAATCAGAATTGTTGTACAGATTATTAACATGTTTCGTCTTTTCAATTTCCCAAAAAGAAAAGTTTCGGTTTTATCAAAAAATATAGTTCAAATGCTCTTTTGTCACAGTTATGCATTTATCTTTTGATGCCAGAAAATGGTTAGATGTGACCTGTCTCTCCTTTTATTGATGTAAATTTTTGGTTACCTTCTCAACACCATTGGGGTGTTAGCCATGACACCATTTCAGGACAGACCTCTTTGGCTCAAAACCTCTTAACTGCTATCACTTTACATTGAGCTTTCTGGCTCCTCCCACTAACCCCTACATCTAGAAGAATATAAACAAGTACTCTGGTCAAGCAGTGTTAAACATTCGCATATATCTCTACAGAGCCATTTAACTTTTGGTTATACTTTACAGTTCAATATCAAAGGTTGTTTACACTATTTTAGCTTTTTGAATCTTAATACCGTTATTGTTCGTTTTTCGTATTACAAACTAAACTTAGTACATAGCAGACATGGGAGTAAGTCACACATGTGTAAGTCACAAGCAAGTCTCAAGTCTTAACCTTCAAGTCTCAAGCAAGTCCCAAGTTACTGTGGCGAAAAGTAAGCAAGTCAAGTCGAGTCCCTGCTAGAAGTCAAGCAAGTCAAGTCATTTATTTTGATCAAGTCACAAATCAAGTCAAAATACTGATATACCCTATTTCCACCTTTAAATTAGTTAAAAGTCAGTGTTCAGGAAAGGTTTTGTTTTATTTTCAACATTAACAAAACTACTTTGTGCTTTTTTCTTGGCATATTAAAGAAACACTTTGAATGCCCAAACAGCAGACAAGGAGCAGAACACTCAGCAATTAAATGGCCAACAAGCCTGAAAAAATGTAGTCCTTGCTGAGGGGGAAAATAACTAACTTCAAAGTTTGAACTTCAAACTAATAACAAAGTATTTTAACATCTAAATCAGTGGACACAATGCCAACATCTGGACACTTGAATGGTGATGAGAATAGCCACTTAAAATGCCAGATATGGGGGTGTGCAATGGATCAGTTTTAGGGTTTCACTATACTTTGTAAATAGCACCCTATACATTTATAGTCAGTGGTAGTTGTATCTTCTGCATTATGCCCTGATAAAATAACATTTAATTACAGTGCAGGTCAGTGTGATAATCACTATGATTGCATCAGCTAGCACTTATGTACAAATTTCATATAAAAGCACAATTTTTAACATATGTAAAACAAGTGACCTAATAGATTCTTTTTGAACCAAAGATGTGGGCTTTATTTTTTGATTGTGCATTGTACTACAGCAGAATTAAAAAAAACATACTATATAAAAATATGCTATTCATATACAATATACTAAACCTAGTATTGACAAGATATCTTCTCTATTAAAGAAGAGGAGGATATGTAGAGGTGGTTGTCCATATAAAAATGGCAGGGATGAGGAACAAGGACATTACTTCTCACTAGTATATATATATTACTTATTTATATATTAAATTACTTCTCACTAGTTTTATACATATATATATATATATATATATATATACATATTGTTATATATTAAATTATATATATTATTATTATTATTATTATTATTATACAGGTTTTATATAGCGCCAACAGTTTGCTCAGCGCTTTACAACATGAGGGCAGACATTACATTTACATTACAATTTGGCACAATCTAAAAAGGAAGGGGCAATTGATACAAGAGGTAATAGCTGTGGGGGATGAGCTGATGGAAAAAGTAAAACAGTGTTAGTTAGAAGCAGGATAGGCTTCTTTGAAGAGAAGGGTTTTCAGGGATCATCTAAAGATGGATAGATTAGGGGACAGTCGGACAGATTGGGGTAGGTAGTTCCAAAGGATGGGAGAAGCCCTGGAGAAATCCTAGAGGCGAGTATGGGAGGAGGTGACAAGGGAGCTAGAGAGCAGGAGGTCTTGGGATGACCGTAGAGAGCGGTTTGGTTGGTATTTTGGGACTAGGTCAGTGATGTAGCTGGGGGCAGAGTTATGGATGGCTTTGTAAATTATTGTTAGTACTTTGAATTTTATTTGTTGGGTGAGTGGAAGCCAGTGCAGGGATTGACAGAGAAGGGTGGAGGACACTGAATGGCTGGTAAGGTGGATGAGTCTGGCAGCGGCATTCATTATGGACTGGAGGGGGGATAGCCTATGTAAAGGTAATCCAACGAGGAGGGAGTTGCAGTAGTCGAGGCGAGAGATGACCAGGGAGTGAATTAAAAGCTTGGTGGTGTCATTAGTTAAAAAGGGGCGTATTCTGGAAATGTTGAGGAGGCTAAGGCGGCATGATTTGGACAGGGCTTGTATGTGGGCCTGAAAGGACAGTTTCGGAGTCTAAGGTTACCCCTAGCACCCTGGCATGTGGGGATGGACTGATAGATGTGCCATTGATCTTGACAGAGAAGTCAGGGTACGTGGGGGAGGAAATATTAAGAGCTCGGTTTTAGATAGATTAAGTTTGAGGAAGTGGTGTGACATCCAGGCTGATATGTCTGTTAGTAAATCAGCGATGCGTGAGGAGATTGATAGGGTGAGCTGAGGGGTAGAGAGACAGATTTGGGTGTCATCAGCATATAAATGGTAATGAAAGCCATGGGAGGCTATCAGCTGACCCAAGGAGGACGTGTAGATTGAGAATAGTAGAGGTCCAAGGACAGAACCTTGGGGGACCCCAACGGTAAGAGGAGTTGGAGAAGAGGAAGTGGAGTTGTAAGTGACACTGAAGGTGCGATGAGATAGGTAAGATTCAAACCAACGGAGAGTGTAGTCATGGAGACCAAGCAAATTGAGTTTTTTGAGGAGGAGGGGGTGGTCAACTGTATCAAAGGCAGCAGAAAGATCCAAGAGTAAGAGTATGGAATAATGACCGTTGGTTTTGGCTGTTAGTAAGTCGTTAGAAGGGCAGTTTCTGTGGAGTGCTGTGGGCGAAATCCAGACTGAATAGGATCGAGAAGGTTATTTTCAATGAGGTGGTTGCTCAGTTGGTTGTAGACTAAACGTTCAAGGGGTTTGGAGGCAAAAGGGAGTAAAGAGATGGGTCTTAAGTTGTTAAGATTGGTGGGGTCTGAGGCCTTTTTTTGTATGGGAGTGACTAGTGCATGTTTTAGAGGGTTGGGGAAGATGCCAGTAGAGAGTGAGAGGTTGAAGATATGAGTTAAAATGGAAGTAAACCCTTCCAAACAACTTTGACCTACAGGTAAGCCTAGATTAAGGCTTACCTGTAGGTCCAAGTAATATCTCCTAAACCTATATGGTTTAGGAGATATTTGCCCGAAAATGGGCACCGCTGTCTACGGCGCATGCGCCGTAGACAGCGGCGCGCAGGCGCACTAAATGCGGCAAGTCCAAGAATGGATTTGCCAAATTTGTCTACTCCCGTGCGCATGCGCGGGAGTGACGTCATCGCGGCTCCGGCGAATGGCAGCGTCGGAGCTCCGAGACGCGACTCCCGTGCGCATGCGCGGGAGTGACGTCATCGCGGCTTCTCCGCTGTCATTCGTCGGAGCTGCGAGAGACGCCACAACCAAGATGGATGCGGCGGACTACAGGTGACAGCGGCGACTTCGCTGGCTCCTGTGTCAGGTAAGTGACACATAATGAGCTACTATGCGATGCATAGTAGTCCATTATGCTTTACCTTTGCAGGGAAAAAAAGAGGAAGTAAACCCATCAGGGTTTACTTCCTCTTTAAGGAGTGTAGGATTGAGTCAGATGGTGACAGTAGTATTTGAGAAGGAACAGGGTCCAGGGGGCAGGAGGTTAGGCGGGCATTAGAAAAAAGTTTAGTAACTTCCTCTATAGTAGCTGGGTCAAAAGAGGAAAGTATTGATTGTGCAGGAGGACAGGGAGTGTAAGGTGAGGGAGATGTCTGTAGAGCGGAGATCTCGAGACGAATCGTCTCAATCTTATTTTTGAAGTGATAAGCAATCTCCTGGGCAGTGAGTAAGTTAGTGGGTGGGGGTAATGGAGGACGAAGTAGAGTCGTAAAGGTAGAAAAGATTTGACGGGGACTGCGTGAAAGGGTGTTAATGAGAGTGATAAAGTAGGTCTGTTTGGCAGCGTGCAGGCAGGAATGGTATTTTTGGAGGGCAGATTTATATTGGCTGAAGTCTTGCTGTGACTTAGTTTTACGCCACAGACGCTCAAGAGCACGGCTATGTTTTTTGAGGCTTCTGGTATTGTCTGTCTGCCAGGGTTGCAGCGGCCGGGGCCTGATTCTGTGCGTAGTAAGGGGGGCCAAGGTATCCAGGGTGGATGACAGCGAACTGTTGTAGACAGAAGTAGCCAAGTTGGGGCAGGACAAGGAGGAGATTTTGTCGTAGAGACAATCTGTAGCAGAGAAAAGAAGAGAAGGGTTAAGATGGCGAAGGTTTCTACGGGTAATAGTTTGGTAGTTGGAGGGTAAGGAGGAGGCAGACAAGGAGAGATTGAAACGAATAAGGTGGTGGTCAGATAGAGGCAAAGGAATATAGGAGAGGGTGTGCGGAGTGCATAGGTAGGAGAAGATGAGGTCAAGGCAGTTGCCAACAGAGTGAGTGGAAGCACTTGTCCATTGTTTTAGATAAAAAGAGGAGGTTAGGCTCAGCAGCTTAGAAGTAGCAGGAGTGTTAAGATTAACAGGGATGTTGAAGTCACCAAGATTGAGTGTTGGAATTTCAGGGGAGAGAAAGTATGGTAGCCAGACAGAGAAGTCGTCAAGGAACTTTGATACCGGTCCAGGGGGCCGATAGATCACAGCAATTTTCAATGAAACCGGAGAAAATAGGCAAATACAGTGAGCTTCAAATGAAGAGAGGGACAGAGAGGGGGGTGGATGAAGAACCTGAAAAGTGCTTTGAGGGGATAGGAGGATTCCAACACCACCTCCTTTCCGTCCACTAGGCCTGGGAGAGGGAGTCCACAGGAGGCCACCATAGGATAGAGACGCAGGAGAAGGAAGGTCAGATTCTTGAATCCAGGTCTCAGTAATTGCAAGTAAGTTCAGGGAGTTAGTGATAAATAGGTCATGGACGGTGGTGAGTTTGTTACAAACAGAGCGGGCATTCCAAAGGGCACAGGAGAAGGGGACGCAGGCCCTAGGCTGAAGAGGAATTGAAATGAGATTGTGTGTATTGCGGCTGCTAGCAGAGGATGGGTTGTGCTGGGTATGTTGGCCGAAGGTAAATGATTGTGGTCCAGGATTTGGGGAAATATCTCCAGTAGTTAGGAGAAGCAGAAGGGTGAGAGAGGTGATATGGGAGTGTGACTTATGTGGGGGGACACGGCTCAGTGGCCTGCAGGCTTTATTAGTATATGGATTTAGAGTTAGCAGGAGCTGATGAGTGCAGTAATAAGGTGAAGACAGGAGTGAGGGTGATATATGTAAGCTGTGGGGTGGAGAGGGTGGGTGAAGGAGTGAGAATTTAAGCAGAGACGATGCAACTGTGAGAAGGAAAAATAGAGAGTGCATGATACAGAGTGGCGAGATTGAGAGGAAGCATGAATAAGAGAAGAAAAAGTTTGGAGAATCAGGTCACCTGAAGTCTGTTTAATGTTCTGCTGAAGTCTGTTGTGTATTTTCGCTTTGTGCATTCGCTGAAGTGCTGAGCAGAAGTGCAATACTTAATCCAATATGAATACTTTATCCAAGATGTTAGTGGTCAATGCAACTCCTGCCTGGGCAAAAACCCTGCCTGGGCATCCCCTATGCAAGGTCTAATTTTATACTGAGTTTGGAGGGGGTATTGCCAATTAATTAGTCAGGATTGCATAGGAGGAACACATGGCTAACAGAATAAACTTCTCACACCAAGACTAACTACAAGACACAGCAAGAGAGCAGAAAAGGTCAGTGCCATAAAGATAAGAACAGCTCCTAAATTTTAGGTATAGTGAGACAATAAGAAAGTTAAATAAACATCATTCTGATATGGACAGAGGTAAATAATTTGACAGCAGCATAGATCACCAAAAGCACATACACAGAACTAGCAGGATGTTCCTAGTTGCAATTAAAGGTGGAAGTTGTGAGCTGACACATACACAGAACTAGCAGGATGTTCCTAGTTGCAATTAAAGGTGGAAGTTGTGAGCTGACACATACACAGAACTAGCAGGATGTTCCTAGTTGCAATTAAAGGTGGAAGTTGTGAGCTGACACATACACAGAACTAGCAGGATGTTCCTAGTTGCAATTAAAGGTGGAAGTTGTGAGCTGACACATACCTGTGGGAGGAGAGAAGGAGTTATGTTAGATAGTGCTGAGCAGAAGTGCAATACTATATATATATATATATATATATATATATATATATATATATATATATATATATATAAAATTAATTACTTTATATTAAATTATACAGTATATTATATTATACATTTTATGGTCAGGCAGCAATGTACCTTATTGGCGGCATCCTTGCGGGAGGCAGCCATTCCAGTATTCAAAAGCTGTGACTCCTCCTCGTCTATGATAGGTGAAACACTCAATTTCCCAGCATTCAGTGTTCCGCCTATCATGGACATCCGCTCAGCCTCATAACACAAACGAGGATGAGAGGATGTCTGTAATAGGCTGAACACTGGCTGCTTTGAAATTGTCGAGGACGAGGAGGCACGGCTTTTTAACACTACAATGTCAGCAATCTGTCTGCATGACACGCTGATCAGGTAGGCAGACAGCAGCTTGCGATTAGTGTGTTAGTGGTGGTTACGATTAGGGGTAGTGCTAGTGGTGGTAGTATTATGGTGCCAACTTGCCAAGTCATTGCAAGTCATATAGCCCAAGTCAAAGTCAAGTCGCAAGTCAGTAGTGACAAGTCAAAGTCAAGTCGAGTCATTTATTGAATTCAGTCAAGCAAGTTGCAAGTCCTCAAACAGGTGACTCAAGTCTGACTTAAGTCAAGTCATGTGACTCAAGTCCCCTATACATAGAACAATGGACTATTCTTCCCCAGGTAAAAAAGAAAAAAAAAAACTCTACTAATATCACACAATGTCAGAGGTTTAAATACACCTCAAAAAAGATCACAGCTCCTAAATGAGCGTAATGAAACCGGGAGTGGTGTTAATACAGGAAACACACTTTAAATTGGGAAATACAGCAAATACTTCAGGAAATACAGCAAATACTTCACTAAAATGTTTCCTGCTACGAACGATCTAGCTAAGACTAAAGCAGTCTCTATACTTATTAGCAAGGAAGTGGATATATCCATAACCGATTGATAGATAGACCCTGAGGGAAGATACATTTACCTGAAAGGCACATGGGTTGAGAAACGCATCACACTGGTCAATGTCTACTTTCCTAACTCAGCTCATATTACATTTTGCAAGCATCTTGTTGATGAATTTAAAGGTTTCACCTCCGGACACTTAATCCTGGGAGGCGACTTTAATATACCCCTCAATCTTGGACTGGTTCAGTGACCTTACTAAACCAATTCATTGAGGCCATTAATTGTAACCACATGAATTTGTGCTTTACAGTAACCTTTGATAATACACAGATCCCGTTCCTGGATCAAAAATTCTGATGCCACATTGGGAACCAATCTCTATTGCAAATCCACAGCTGGCAACACTCTGTTGCATTCTTCAAGTGCTCATCCTAAACCTCTTGTCCGCAGTATCCCTTACGCGCAGTACTTGGGACTGCGCCAGAACTGCGCACGAGAGGAAGACTTTTACAAACAGTCAGCTGCCTTATGTGAACGACTTCTTTTGAGGGGTTACTCTAAGACCAATTTGAGAAGGGCTTTCAACAAAGCTCTAGGCCAGATGAGAACCTCTTTACTTTATCCTTCTACACGTGCTTCCAGCACCAACACAGTCAAAATCATTACCCAATCTTCAGCGCATCGTGGCCAACTAAGAAACATACTATTCTTAAACATCACATACGAAATTCGCCTGAGCTAGTTTTCCAAACAGCCAAATCTCTTAGGGACCGTTTAACTAGCAGCCATTATCAAACTGATACTCCAAGTCCCCATAGGCATACCTCTCCATGTGGACAATGTTCCCTCTGTCCTTGGATATTGACAGGGTCCTCTTACAAGCTTCCCAATGGTGAGATTTTCCCCCCATCTGTCGGCCAATTGCGGCATTATATATCTTATGTTTTGTGCTTGTGGAGCATTTTATGTTGGCAAGACGATAAGGGAGTTCAGGCAGAGGGTCGGGGATCACGTTTATTATTCAACCAACGTTAAACTTACTACTATTGGTCGTCATATAGGGTTATACCATAAATTTGATCTCCAAGCTGTGAAATTCTTGGCACTAGAAGTGATACCGCCTGATGTGAGGGGAGGAGATCGGGACAAATTTTTATTGCAAAGGGAAGCCCTTTGGATTGAAAGATTAAATGCTACTTTGCAACCGGGCTTAAATGAAACAAACTCCTTTAAACCCTTCTTATGAGCGTTGCTCATATCCCTCTGCTGTGGGCTCCCTATCTTCTTGCCATCAATTGCACTATCTATTAATTATATGTTTTTGTGGATATTGTGCAGTATGATGTATTAATTGTTGTTTAACCATCATTGCTTTTGAGTCTATTTATTATTCATGGATTGACTGTTTGATTTGTCTAGAGATATCTACTAATTACATCGGCCATGTTTGTCCCTGTATCAGATCATGTTGTTGAGGAAGTAATTGCATCCTCTCTAGTGTAATTTGCATCATATACGTATTATTCCTTACTAACTTTGTTTTACAGAGTCCCTTTTTCCCTTTTTTCTTATGTGTTATTTCAATGCTTACATAATCATTGGTACTCTGTCTCACCTTCTTTTGAATATACAATGTACTGTGACAGTTTTTTTCCCCCTCTGGCATCTTGCAGTGGCCTCTGGTTCCCGGGTTGTCACTGTTGTCACTGTGACTGTCATGCGAACGCACTGCGGGACCCTTGACCCCTTGACACTGTGCGCCGACAGTGTCTGCGTCCTTTTGGTGTCATGGGGTTGGGATGGCAATTTATGGGCAGTCTTTTTCCACTCACCAGAAGGCGTTTGGTGACCCGAAGGATTCATATCCATCTATCCTGTGGCCAGTGGTTAGATTTCAGTGTGCTCACTGCTATTTATATAAGCATTCATCCACCGCTGTGCTTTACTTTATCTAACCTTTACCTAACCTCTACTGCCCAACTATTAATTTTACATGTAGGCTTTATTTTAAATGGTTTCATCTATATGCACAGCTGGAGCTGTATGGCGATGCCCATAAAGAGATTCAATTGGTGCAGCTATTACAAGGGGATACTACTTTTTGTTTCCTTTCCTCTGGGCTTCATATATGTGCACATCCATTGCCATTAGGTATATGAGGTTCCTTCATGTCCACTGTGTTTGCACATCGCTATTCATGGGCTTTTGCTTGCTGGGCCAGCATACTGTCACTTGACACTTATATTATTATGCACTTTCCTCATTTCAGCCATTTTTTCTTACTTGGTTGCTGCCATTACATAAGCAACCTCATGTGATTCTGTATTATTTTGTTATCACTGTTGTTTCACATCCTTCCCTGCCCCCCATTGTTCCCTTTATGGGCCCCCCCTTGCTTTCTATCTTTTTTTTCTCATGTCTTTTATCTTTTCTATTTTCCTTCCTCTTTATTTCCCTTTTTTTTCTCCCTTTTTTTCTTTTTCCTCACTTATTTTTATTTCCCCTTTTCTTCTTCCCTCTTTCTTCCCCCCTTTCTCTCCCTCCTAATATGTCCCTCCCCCTTTATTTTTTTTCTCTGCCATCACGTTTGGTCATTACACTTTTCATTCATTCTCTTTGTCACCCGAACTGGGTCACTCTGGTCCACTTTGTTCATGGTTTCATTACAGCACCTTCTTTCACTTTAGGTGTCTAGTGGTACTCATGTATTGTTGCAGCACTTTGGTTTGTTTGGTTCATGACTGATCCTCTCACCTCCCTCATCATCACCATCACTCACATGGATTCTCATTTTTCCACTAATCACATTGTCTCATTTTATTTTTTGGCTATTGAATGTGCTTCATTATTTTGTTTAGGCACTGGCCCCTGGTCTTCTTTATATGCTCTTCCCCAGTCGCCGTGGGAGACTCCCACCGGGTACCTTTGTGGCCCCATTTTTTCTGAAGTGTGGGTAAGCAGCCTTGAGTTGTCATGTTACAATTTTTTCTTTTCCCCATCATATTTTTTTTAATGTTCAATTTATGTACTGTTATATTGGTGCTTGTTTTTGTTTTTATATATATATGTTTTTCAGATGTATTTGCTGTGATGAAGTGGTTTAACCGCGAAACTAGTAGAAATACCACGCCATCTGTGAATTTTATGTAACCACCCTGTTGTTTTTGTATCAATAAATTATTGTCAAATTTTAACTTGTTTATGGAAATTTTCCTGTAACTGTTTGTGAGTCTGCTTGCTCTTTTTTGATGGGTCTGGGTTGTTGTCCAGACTCTCAAATCCTTATTCTATTCAATTGGGATGATGGTACTTATGATTACATTTAACATATTTTTCAGCTTATAATGGGAGGCCATCCAGTATTGTTTCTACAAAGGACATATTTAAGACCTTAAATTGCCTGGATGGGGATGTTTGTTGCTCCGGGCTTTTGACATCCTCCTTGTTGCTGCTCTCCTCTGCATGCACTTGCTCTTTCTTTGCCATGTGCTCTCCCACTGTGCTGAAAGAGGAGGGGTGGGGAATATACTAGAAAGAAGGTCAGTAGCGAGTGTTTATAAAGTGTAACATGTGTGCGTCGTATGTACGACCTGGGAGCGGAGGACGGAGTAGCAGAAGTGCCAATCGTGCTATTGAAGGTACCATTTTAACTTGGGGCATCAGTGGCCTATACTGCTTATAGATTGAGGCCTATATTGGGACAATGTTAGGAGAGTTTACCCTGGCATTAGGGTTTGTCTTGCGTTGTGTGTTGCAGATAAAATGAATCGATTCAATGATCACGACTTCCTCCACCAATCCATTGATATGTACAGAGAGCTGCCCTGTCTGTGGCAGACAAAACACCCCTTTTATACTAATAGAATAAAGAGGCAGGCAGTGCTGGATCAACTACTGGAATTTGTGAAGCCGCAGATCCCCACAGCAAACATCAACTATTTGAATTGCAAAATTGGTGGCCTGAGGAGCACGTATAATAGGGAGCGCAAGAGGGTCCAGGATTCCTAGAGATCAGGAGCAGCAGCAGATGACATTTATGTCCCCAGGCTGTGGTACTACGACAGACTTGATTTATGTCAGACCATGCTGAAATCAGACAATTACTCTCAACCCTTCCTTCCACTCTTCCTTCCACGCTTCCTTACACCCCAGCTAAGGCTTCCGACATACAACCTGGGCCTTGCACTCAGGAAGAAGTGGAGGAGCCCGGCTTGAGGTATAGCATTGTTCAAACATATTTCTCAAAATTGTGTGTTATTGATGAACAATAAACTAAAACTATTTCCCATTTTCATACACAGGAATGCCTCAGCCAGGAGGACGCTGTGGAAAGTGGTAGCCAGGAGGTGGTGGAGGAAAGTGGCAGCCAGGAGGTGGCTGTGCCCAGTAGCCTGACCAAATCACAGGAATGGGAGGAACATGAGTTCAGGGATTAGTGCTTTCTTTAATTCAGGAGGCTACTGCGGCCCTCAGAACCACCCTTAATATTCAAGAGGCCTATGCCTGCATTGCTGCTAGCAAAATGCAGGAAATGGAGGCCGTCCAATGCCTCATTTGTGAGGAAGTGATGTATCTGGCCCTAAATAAGAGGTTGAGGGGCGAACACACAAGCAAAACCCACCTGTGTAAGTTGGACCATCCTCCTCCTTCTCCACCTCCTCCACCTCCTGCCACAACTTCAACTCCAGAGCCACAGCCTGGAAGCAAGTGCGGAAGCAAGCATGGAAGGAAGACAAGAGTATGATGGCCTGGTCTGACAAAAGACGCGGGCTGTTGTATGACCACAGCCTGGGGACATATATGTCATCTGCTGCTGTTCCTGATCTCTCGGAGTCCTGGACTGGATTGTGCTCAGGCTACCAATTTTGCTTTCAAATAATTGATGTGTGCCCTGGGGTACAAATTCTTCACCAATTTCACCAGTTTAACCAGCGTTGCCTTCCTCGTTATTTTGTTATGACCCCTAATAAATGTCTCTTTTTTTATCACAAATACTTAGCTATGTGTTTTAGTTAAAAAAGGACAGTTTATTCGTGAGTAGGCAGGTACATTTCAAAAATACAATTTCACATTAACAAGGGACACCAACACCAACCAATCTCCTTGAGGTTAAAAAATATAAGATAATAATGGTGTTGTGGTAACTTGACACACGAAACAAAAAAAATATTATGGAGAACACTATAAAAACAAAATCAGGAGATCTTGATAAAGAAATTTAAAAAAAGTAGATCACTATAAAAAAATATAAACATTATTCTGGAAATCTGGTAAAAAAAATAATAAAGATTATTCATGAGCTCAAGATAATAAATAAACGAGATAATAAAGCAATCAGTTTGTTAGAACTCTGTGTGAATATCAGCAGCAAAACAACTTCATTATTCTAGCATTATAAAGAAGAAGAGAATGTGCTGCATCAAAAGATTAAAAACTTTGTATCATGATGAATGTGCTATCTCCATTACAAATTCTAGTTTTACCAGACCGAGCGCTTCTGTCTCGTACCTGATTCAGAGCAAGCGTGGGATTTTGTGCGTCAGAATTGTCTACACATGCTCGGAATTTATGACAATGGATTGTGTTTGCTCACATCGAACATTTGTTGTCAGAAATTCCAACCATGTGTACACGGTATAACAGTAAAGAACCCTCTACACCATTCGTCATCAACCCTGTCCTCAGGGCCCACTAACAGACCAGGTTTGCAAGATAACTGGAATACATCACAGGTAATATAATTTGTTGCTCAGTGATTGCAGTATTCTAGTCTGCATCTCCCCAATATAATACATAAAACCTGGCCTGTTAGTGGGCCCTGAGTACAGAGTTGATGACCACTGCTATACACAGTTTAAAGCAGTGCTCCACCCTAAAGTGGAACTTCCGCTCCTCGGTATTTACAGGTAAATACAGGTATTTGCACCCACATCCGGGCATAGATATCTGCAGAATCTGTGCGTATTTACGCCACTTCCTGTCCCTTCCCCGCTGTCTGCTGGGAAACACATGGGTCCCAGAGACAGCAGGGACCATCCGTATTGCGCAGCGCGACTCACGCATGTGCAGTAGGGAATCGGGAAGTGAAGCTACAAGGCTTCACTTCCTGATTCCCACAGCAAAGATGGCGGTAGCAGCACCCAAGATCCAAGTGACAGATCGGCTTTGGGTGCCAACATCGTGGGCACGCTGGACAGGTGAGTGTCCATATTTTAAAAGTCAGCAGCTGCAGTATTTGAAAAAAACAACGGCGGAACTCACGCTTTAAGGTTAAACTGCTTCTCTTCTAATTTTAGTGAATGGTTTGTCTTTTTAAATTCTCTTTCACTGAAACGTTTTTTCCATATGCTAGGGTCACCCGTATGGTATTTGTACATTGATATCATATCCACTCCCAAGTGTCTCCTTTCCAGAGTGAATAAGTTCAATGCTTGTAGTCTTTCCCCATAGCTGAGATCCTCCAGTCCCTTTATTAGCTTTTTTGCCATTCTCTGGACTCTCTCCAGTTCCAGCACATCCTTCCTGAGGACTGGTGCCCAGAACTGAACGGCATACCCAAGGTGCGACCAAGCCAGAGTCTTGTATAGTCGGAGAATTATAGTTTTATCTCTGGAGTGAATTCCCTTTTTTAATTCTGGCAAAAATTCTGGTGGCTTTGCTTGCAGCAGCTTGGCATTGCATGCCATTGTTGAGCCTGTCTTCTACTAGGACCCCCAGGTCCTTTTCCATTCTAGTTTCTCCCAGAGGTTCTCCCTCTAGCGAGTAAATTGCATTAATATTTTTGGCACCCAAATGCATTACTTTACATTTTTCAACATTAAACCTCATTTGCCATGTAGTTGCCCATCCCATTCATCTCTTTAGGTCTTCTTGTAAGGTTTCCACATCCTGCGTAAAAGTTATTGCTCTGCTTAACGTTGTATCATCTGCAAATACTGAGATTGAGCTGTGTATCCCATCCTCCAGATCATTTATGAATAAATTAAACAGGATTGGTCCCAGGACAGAGCTCTTTTCTACTTATCTGCTGAATGCTAAGGTTTCATTGGTTTCTGGGTACTAATCACCAAGGCTCTTCGTATTATTTAATTATTAGTTTTCTTTTTAAATAACACATTCCTACTGTGGTGAATTATACATTTGTTTTTAAAGAAAGCGCATAACTATACACTTTGTGCAGTTAAAGCTGAGCTCCAAGAATTATCTGTGTTTCATACTTACAGTGGGTACACTGTAAGCATGCATATCTTATCTCTTATAGGTAACTGGAGAAGCTGAAGTAATCAATGCTACTACAGTGATAGCCACTAGGGATGAGCTGAACACTCCGCGGTTCAGTTCGCAGAACATGTGAACAGGCAAAAGATTTATGCGAACACCATTAAAGTCTATGGGACACAAACATGAAAAATCAAAAGTGCTCATTTTAAAGGCTTATATGCAAGTTATTGTCATAAAAAGTTTTTGGGGACATGGGTCCTGCCCCAGGGGACATGTATCAATGCAAAAAAGTTTTAAAAATTGTAGTTTTTTCAGGAGCAGGGATTTTAATAATGCTTAAAGTGAAACAATAAAAGTGATATATTCCTTTAAATATCGTGCTTGGGGTCCCCTTAGTCTGCATGTAAAGTAGCACATCTTACCAATGTTTATTACAGTCCCGCAGCAAAATTACATTTCTAGAGGAAAGATGTAATTCAAAATGACTCTCGGGTGTAATGTATTGTTGGCTCCAAGTAATCTAGATGGAAAACCATTATAAAAACAGCGTCCGGTTCCCCCCCCCCCCCCCCCCCACCCCAGTCCATACCAGGCCCTTTGGGTCCAGTAAAGATATTAGGGGTAATCCATGCCAACATTTAAAAAAATTGTGTGGGGGTCCCCACAAAATCCATACCAGGCCCATCAGGTCTGGTATGGATTTTAAGGGGTACCCTGCGCCAACAATTTTCTTGTGGTCTCTGAGTGCTGCGGCCGATGCCATTTTGTTGTAATCCATGGCCAGCACCATTTTATGGTAGTCTGTGGACAGAGGCTTTCTGCATCTGTGCTCTTTCTTTCTGCATGCAGGTCACCTCGCTGGGGTGGCAGGTAAATTACCTGTTGGATGGCTGCTTCTGGCGCTGTCATGGCGGTGGGAGATCCCAGCGGTGGAGCTCTTTCAAGGAGCGGCCATCTTGGGGAAATGGATCATTTTGGATAATCCTGGCATTAGTGTTAGTTACAATGACAATGACCATGGAAGGAACAGAACATTTTTATTACCTTCTTTTTGACAAAGTTCTGTTACCTTAATACGGCAAAATATAGTTTTATAGCTTATTTTATTAAATAGATTTATGGTTTGTCTTTAAAATGGCTCCACTGGAACCAATAAAAAACACAAGGCTTTCTAATATTAAAACAGTTATTTCTTTTTTCTATTGGAAATAAAACATGAATTAGAATGCTCATTTGTATCCTATTGTTTAGGAATACAAGCTCTACATTTAAAGGCTTCACTTTTATTCCTCTGCCTACAATTTATATTTCAAGTTTTCTACAAGGCAAAACACACTACCATGTTGAAGAATTGCCGTGCATAAATAACACGGTGTAGCCATGCTTCAGTTAAATTGATTTTACAATTATGTATAAATTGCTTTGAATGTACAGGTTTAAAGTATTGTATATTATCTAAAACCAAAACGATGATTAGACAAATGGTGCAATTTAAACTAAGATAAAAATGAGTTTTAGATAAAGATAAATAAGCAACATTCTAAAACTCTATTTGAAAAAAAAAAGCTGTGCTGTGACAAAAAAAAAATGCTGAACCTAAACATTTTGTTAAACATTAATATTTTTTAGGATAAAGCTATTTTTTCTTGTATGCTGTAAATAAAGTTAAATAAATAAAAGACAAGGGACATTATTGTTATCAGGCATAGGGATTTAAGCTTAGGCTGAATTTTAGTTCCTAAAACTAGCCTGTCCGCAGTTTGGCAAAATAAATATCTACAGATAGGAATCTGTCCATTAGCACCTGTAGCAATGCCACCACCAAATGGCATGGCAAATGCCTGGCTGTTCTGGAATGTAAACAAGAGCACCAGCATCTGGCCTAACATCATTGACTGCATATGGTCACGAACAGCTATCTACAACTGGCATTAGCAATTGCAGTAGTGGTGGCGCAGCATCATTGTAACAGCAAGTTGTTGTGGTGGAGGGTTAACATTAGGGATGAGCTTCGTGTTCGAGTCAAACGTACGTTCGACTCGAACATTGGCTGTTCGGCCGTTCGGCGAATTCCGAACGTTTGGGCCGTTCGCGTCAAAATTCGAGTGACGCGCGCGCGGACCACAATGCACTGCGGTGGCGCAGTGCATTGCTGCCCCATGATTGGCCAAGCATGCACTGTGACCCCGCATGCTTGGCCAATCGCAGCGCCAGCAGCGAGGAGAGCCATGATTGGCCACAGGCATCCTGCCTGTGGCCAATCATAGCTCAGGCTGTGTAGTGCACGCCCCACACTATATAAGGCCGCCTTTGAGGCGGATTCGTGTAGTGTGTTACTTAGCATCTGAAGCAGTGGGTGTTCTGTGTACCTTCAACACAGTACACACCAATCGTTTTTGGCTGATTTCCTATCTTGCTGCTGTGTAGTGGTTGTTGTCTGTGCCCTGACTGCAGTATACACCACTATATTCACCTCACCTATATAGCTAGTGATCTAGCTTTAACCACTTAACAACTGCCCATTGCCGATTAACGGCTTCAGGGCGGTTGTTTAACTCTGAGAGGCCGTTAATTAACGGCCTCCCAGAATTCTGCTCTCGCGTGCCCCGAGGTGTGCGCACTCGAGAGCATCCGTGACCGCCGGGTCGCATCACGGATACGGTAAATGGCCGCTCATAGCGGCCGTTTACCACGTGATTGCTCCATCAAATGACGGAGTGATCACTTGGAAACAAACCGGCGTCATGTTATGACGCCTGTTCCTCCCTCCCCTCTCTGTACCGATTGGTACAGCGGAGGGGAAAGAGATCGGTGTCAGCAGCGATGTGGGCTGCATCTGCAGTGCCCACATCGCTGCTCACCGAATTTAACCCCTCAATCCCCTGCCAATACTCTGCAATACCAGTGCATACTCTGCAGTACCCTGCCATTACTCTGCAGTACCCCGCCACTACTCTGCAGTGCAGTACCCTGCCATTACTCTGCAGTGCAGTACCCTGCCATTACTCTGCAGTGCAGTACCCTGCCATTACTCTGCAGTGCAGTACCCTGCCATTACTCTGCAGTACCCCCCCATTACTCTGCAGTACCCTGCCATTACTCTGCAGTGCAGTACCCTGCCATTACTCTGCAGTACCCCCCATTACTCTGCAGTACCCTGCCATTACTCTGCAGTGCAGTACCCTGCCATTACTCTGCAGTACCCCCCATTACTCTGCAGTAACCCCCATTACTCTGCAGTACCCCCCAATACTCTGCAGTACCCGCCATTACTCTGCAGTACCCGCCATTACTCTGCAGTACCCGCCATTACTCTGCAGTACCCCCAATACTCTGCAGTACCCTGCCATTACTCTGTAGTACCCCCCAATACTCTGCAGTACCCTGCTATTACTCTGTAGTACCCCGCCAATACCCCGCCAATACTCTGTAATACCCTGCCATAAATTGCCATACCCAGCCATACTCAGAGATACCCAGCCATACTCGGTGATACCCTGAAATACCCAGCCATAGACGCCCCCCACCCCTCACCGCCCTCCGGTGCTTCTACCAACTCGCCAGTACGATCAAAGCCAGAATCTTTTTTTTATTTTTTATTTCTGGCTTCCCAGCCTAGAGGTGAGATGTGGGGTCATATTGACCCCCCAGATTTCACTGTAAAGAGGACCTGTCACCCCATATTCCTATTACAAGGGATGTTTACATTTCTTGTAATAGGAATAAAAGTGATCAAAAATATATTTTTGGGGAAAAAAATGTCAAACTAACATAAATAAAGTAAAATGAACAATAAAAAAATAAAATTAAAATTAAAGCGCCCATGTCCCCATGTGCTCGCATGTGCCACACATGTGAGGTATCGCCGAGAATGTTAGAGCGAGAGCAATAATTCTAGTCCTAGACCTCCTCTGCAACTCAAAACATGTAACCAGTAAAAAAAAATTAAAGCGTCGCCTATGGGGATTTTTTAAGTAGCGATGTTTGGCGCCATTCCACGGGCATGTGCAATTTTGAAGAGTGACATGTTTGATATCTATTTACTCAGCATAACTTCATCTTTCACTTTATGCAAACATTGGGCTAACAAGTGGTTAATAATAGAGCTTGCAGTCAGTAGTGTTAGGAGATAGTGCGTGCTGTCTGCGTGCTCTGTACCCAGTACATACCGCTATAATATAGGGCAGGCCCCTACTTTCAAACATCCAACTTACAAACATCTCCTACTTGCAAACGCAAGGAGACAGCAGCAAGTGAGATGAAAAAAGATGGACGACAAAACAAATTATACAGGGGTGATAACCCTTCCCTATGTTTTCCAAAAAGCTTAAAGATAGTTTTTTTGACTGGAGCTACACTTTAAAAATGTACTGGTTGAAAATGACAAACAGATTCAACTTAACACAACAAACCTACACAGTCCCTGTCTTGTTTGCACCGCCTGTATACTGCTGTTCTGAGTATATAGGGCCTGGGGGCCACACGCATTTCCTTTTTTTAATATGGGTACGGGGTTCCCCTTAATATGCATACAAGACCCAAATAGGCTGGTAATGGGCAGGGAGGGCTACCCATGCCATGTTTCTCAATGATTTTCAACCATATTGCAGGAACCAGATATAACATTAAAACCGCAAGCAGTTTTAAATGGTGTTATTTCCGTTTAATGTCATTTTGTGCAGGGACTGTTCTAAACACGGGAAACACGTGGCACTTCACAGGCATACTACAGACACCCCCCAGGCACCATATTTAAAGGAATATTTCACTTTTTTTTTTTCACTTTAATCGTCATTAAAATCAGTGCTCCTGCCAAAACGGCAGTTTTTAAAACTTTTTTTTGCAGTGACCCATGTCCCCTGAGGCAGGAGGCAGGTCCCCAAACCCTTTTTAGGACACTATTTTGCATATTAGCCGTTAAAATTAGCACTTTCCAATTCGAACGTTCGAGTCCCATAGACTTCAATGGGGTTCTAACGTTCGTACCGAACGCGGGGGTCGTTCGCAAGTTCTGGTGCGAACCGAACCGGGGGGTGTTCGGCTCATCCCTAGTTAACATCATTGGGAGACCAACATGGGGGCAAGGTGCCTAGCTAGTGGGGCTTGGATGCACACTAACTGTCCACCTTACATGGCTAGCCAGGCTTTATGCCAGGATAGGGTCCTTTTTTAGTATTATGGTGTGGAGGGGAGGGGGTCAGGTTTTTTTTTTTTTTCTCCAAGCCAGACCTCTATTATAAGATTGACCTACCTGTTATAAAGGGGGTCACATGCTTGTTGCTCTCTGCTAAATGTACTGGGAGGGTACCTTGAAAAGGAGGATGGCTAAGGCACCTCCCTCTGCAAGGCACCTTATCCCCATGTGGATCACCATAACTGCACCAGAATCTGGAAGCCTGTTTAGAATAAGGTGACCCTATATACTCCCCTTAAGTAAATACATATCAACAATGGCATTGACAAATCAGGCAATGATTTGTTTTTGGGTTTGTTGGTTATTGGTTGGTTTTTGGGTTTGTTTCTCCTAACATAGCCTGAGTTCATCTTTAAAATTCTGCTGTGCATGTAGTTATACTTGAATTTTAGCCTAACTCCTGCTTTGTGGACATAATTGCTCACGCTAGATTTAATTAAGCATTGCATGTATGAGTATTCACCTGGGAAGCTTCTTTAACCACTTCAGTATCAGGCACATTCCCCCCTTCCTGCCCAGGCCGCTGTCACATTTTGAATGACAATTGCACGATCATGCTACACTGTACCCAAACACATTTTTTATCATTTTGTTTCCACAAATAGAGCTTTCTTTTGATGGTATTTGATCACTGTTGGAGTTTTTATTTTTTGCGCAACAAATAAAAAAAAGACCACAAATGTAGAAAAAAATGTTTCTTTGTTCCTGATATAAAATTTTGTAAATAAGTATGTTTTCTCCTGCACTGATGGGCACGGATAGGTGGCACTGGTATGTAGCACTGATGGGCACTCATAGGCGGCACTGGTGGGCACTGAGAGATGGCACTGATGGGCACTGAAAGGCTGCACTGATGGGTACTTATGGGTGACACTGATGGGTGGCACAGGTGGGGACTGATGGGCAATGATAGGTGGGCACTGATGGACATTTATCGAGATCAGTGTTGCGGTGTGCGTCAGACTGACACACCACACCACCGATCATCACGCTGTGCGCCCCCACGGGCGCGTGCCGGCAGATATCCTGAAAGACATCATATGAAGTCCAGTCAGGATAACTGAACCACTTCCCACCCGGCCTATATCAAAATGATGGCCAGGTGGGAAGTGGTTAAATCCAATACAGTGCATTTTTAATTAGTGATATCAGTGTACAGTTAACCTGATAACAGTTACTTTCACTTAATTTTTTCCCTTCTGCTGTATTTGTATGATTGTATTTCATGCATAGAGAGAGAGGTTTGGGCTGATTTACTATGTAAGGCCGCGTACACACGGGCGGATTTTCTGCCCAACTAAGTTCGTCAGACAATCCGACAGACAGTCCGTTCAAAATTTGAATGAATGCACTTGACCACACACGATGAGCAGACAGTCCGCTGAAAGCGTGCGTGATGATGTGTACAGCACGTACGACGGGACTAGAAAAACGACGTCCTATACACTGCAATGCAACCTTCGGCCGTGTAAATCCTTTCTGAGCATGCGCCATACTTAGTCCCTCCAACTTGCCTAAACACGAGCGGACTGTCCGCTGAAACCAAGTTTGGACGGACAAAACCAAGTTTGAACGGACAAAATTACGGAAATTCCGTAAGACTTTGTTCGTCAGACAGTCCGCTGAAAAAGTCAGCTGAAGCCCACACACGAGCGGATTGTCCGCTGAAACACGGTTCAGCGGACTAAGTTGGACAGACAATCCGCCCGTGTGTACGCGGCCTAACTGTTAATCACACTCAAAAATGTTCTCTAGAATAAGGCAACCAATCTTTTGAAGGGGCTGCCTATTCTGGCAGTGCAATTCAAAGCATTTTAACAGCACAGTCTATCGGCAAAGTACTTTGGGGCACTACATTGCACTAACATGTGACGAGAGTTACCATGCTTTGCAGTAACATACATGGTAGAACAGTGCAATAGTATGAATTGGTCCTCAATATATCATTCAATGTATTTTTCTAAATTCAAGCAGCGTAAGTACCTGATTTTGACCTGATATAAACCACTTATAATCCTCTCTAAAGCACCATTCAGCCTGGAGTAGAGAAAATAAGCACAAGGAGCAGCCCAGTTGTGCTGCAGTACAGGAAGAATGACCCTAGAGAATAAAATGGCATTGCAATACTTTCTGTCACACCGTATTTGCGCATAATAATAAGACAACAGTAAAGTTAACCCAATTTTTTTAATATAGGGAAAGATAGTGTTATGCCAAGTAAATTGATACCCAACATGTCATGCTTCAATATTGCACCCACTCCTGGAATGGTGACATTTACCCTTAAGAAACTCCATAGAGGACCTTTAAAAATTTCTACAGGTTATCAGTTTTGAGTTTCAGAGGAGATC
Source organism: Lithobates pipiens (assembly GCF_037356315.1). Lineage (NCBI taxonomy): Eukaryota > Metazoa > Chordata > Amphibia > Anura > Ranidae > Lithobates > Lithobates pipiens. The sequence goes on from NW_027507758.1 coordinate 180,372,929, forward strand.
TAGGGACAGAATTATTGCTCTCACTCTATTGCGGAAATACCTCGCATGTGTGGTTTGAACAACGTTTTCATATGTAGGCGCTACTCACGTATGCATTCGCATTTGCACGCAAGCTTGTCGGTACGGTGAGCTTTAAAAAAATTTTTTTTTATTATTTTACTTCACTTTTATTCCTATTACAAAGAATGTAAACAGCCCTTGTATTAGAAAAAAAGCATGATAGGACCTCTTAAATATAAGATCTGTGATCAAAAAGACACTAAATTTACATTAACCAGTTTCCGACCAGCGCACAATGATGTACGTTGGGAGAATGGCACGGGCAGGCATATTGGCGTACAGGTACGTCCATTTCTATATGCCACCCTGCCATCGTGTGCACGCCACCGACGGCGCACTCGCGTGATGGTCGGGACCCCCATGAGTCCGGCTGCAGGTCAAGCGGACTCGATCGCCTCGGGGATACCCTTGATCGTCTCACAGGGAGGCTGAACGGGGAGATACCGTTGTAAACAGCATCTCCCTGTTCTGCCTAGCAACAAGTGACCCTGATATCTGCTCCATGTGATTGGAGCAGAGATCAGTGTTCACTAACACAAAGCCCAACACCCCACAGTTAGTAACACACCCCTAGGAACACTTAACCCCTACACTGCCACCCCCTTTGTGGTCAGATTTATGGATGAATTCACCAAAGCATGTAGTGCAAGGGCCTGCCTCAATACTTTCAAATGCTACAGTTTAAAGTTTGTTTTCTCCTATTATTATCTTGATAGGTAATAGCAGAATGTAAAAATGTGCTTACATTTGTTTCTTTTTTTTGTATTATGACACTTCTTACCTGTCCGGTGGGCTGCCATTAGTGTAAGTAAGGAGGGGCTGGCCAAAGTATTGCACATTATTTATGCATTCAGCTCTCAATGAAGTGGAGAGGGTTACCTGTCCGAAACATCCCTCCCCCCCCTAATTTTTTGCAATGGGCCATTAGATGAGGGTGAGGAATCTGATAAGGGGACCTTATACTTTTGGCTTTAAATACTCATTTCCGAAAATGTTATACTGATCTTGGCCAAAAATGTTTGTGTCTAATCTGCTTGCAATGTTGATGTGCAAAATTACTATTTTTGTTTTTTCTTGTTTGACTCCACAGTTTCCTTCAACGCCACAGGAATGGCAGACTGTGGCCTCCCACTTTGCCAGCCGTTGGGACTTTCCCAATTGTGGAGGTGCTATTGATGGGAAACACATCCACATCATCCCACCCCCCAACTCAGGGTCATACTATTATAATTACAGGGGGTATAATAGTATCGCGATGTTGGAGGTGGTGTCAGCGAATATGACTTCCTGTATGTGAACGTTGGGAAAAATGGCTGGATGTCGGATGGTGGAGTGTTTGCGTGGACGGAGTTCTACTGGCGTCTCCAGAGTGGCAGTCTGGGCTTGCCACCTCCAGAGGAGAATGTGGAAGGACTCCCCTTTGTTTTCATTGCGGATGAGGCGTTTGCTCTGGCAAACCATCGGATGCAGCCTTTCCCGATGAGGACCCTCACAACGGACCAGAGGATATTTAATTTGCGGCTGTCCAGAGCCAGAAGAGTAGTGGAGAACACTTTCGGGATAATGGACAGCCGGTTCCGCCTATTTTTGACTCCAATCCACATGGTAGAATATAAACTCAATCATATTGTGCTTTTGTGCTGCATTCTGCACAATTTTTTGAAAAAACACTCAGAAAATTATGTGGCCTCAGTTGGGCCTGATGCAGACTTACCTGAAAATGCCAACCTGATGGCCCTTGAAGCTGGTCATCCTGGCTTGCCCCCCCCCCCCCCCCCCCCAAAGCGCCCCTGAGGTCAGAACAAGATATGTGGAGTACTTTGTGGGTAGGGGGGCCATTGATATGCCAGACAAAGTCTGAGAGGCATTTTTTAAATTCATTTGAATTCCAATAATCTTTGTTTTCATTTACTGCTTGGCTTTGTTTTAGATGTCCCCTAGGTTTTTTTTGTGTTTTTTTGGGCCTTTTTCTACAACAGTGCAAACCCAATTTCAGAGCGAGATGAGGTGACAGTCTCTTCTTCAGATAATCTTATTATGTTGTGTGTCTGCTACACACACACCTTGTTTTTGTTGTTAATGTATGTAGTGCATTACTGACAAAAATATTGCTCATTTTCAGCACCATGGCAGAAATATGTGGGGTCATGAAAATGGCGTGATTGGGGAAATTTTAAAATCACTGTGGGTGTTATTTACTAAAGGTAAATCCACTATGCACTACAAGTGCACTGCAAAAGTGCACCTGAAACTGCAATTGGAGTGCAAAGTGGATTTGCCTTTAGTAAATAACATTGATTGTCACAGAAAACAACAACTTTACTACAAATACTGCTTTTGCTCATTGAAAAGGAAGCCACACATTGTTGATAATTTAACTTTGTAGTCAAAGCACATTCACATGTGCATTTAGAAAAGGGTTTTACAACAAACCAACATATTTGGTGTATATAAAACACCATTTTTGGTAACATTTTTCTAACTTGGCGTTTTTGTGGAAACAGCAAGTATCAAAGCATAACATACAGAACACAGGAACTTACAAAGTTCAACTTTGAAAAGTGAAGACAATATCAGACATAAGTATGTACAAACTGTGCTGATATTGCCTTCATCAGGTGGGGTGTCACCCCTGGAAAAGCCAAATTTGGAAGATGCACACAAATTGTGTATCAAAAAGTGGCCAGTTTCCTCCTGATCCCATGCCTAATGTCCACATGTGCTATCTCCCATCATGGGGTATCAATGTACGTGCTTTGGGGGTGCAACCCCTTCATCTCAACCACTTTAGTAGCAAGGAAGGGGTTGCACCCACAAAACGAGTACATTGATCCCCCATGATGGGAGATAGTACATATTGATACACTGTGTGCATCTTCCAAATTTGGCTTTTCTAAAAATATAAAAGTGTTTTTGAAAAATTAAAATGGATGCTAGCTAGTTTTGGGTGTTTCAGACTAAAACATCAATGATGTTCTTCATTTTTTGCTGAACATCATTGATGTTTTTCTGGATATTCTTGAAGTCCCGATTGCACCCCATTATCTCCCCAATGAGGATCTTGGCACTTTCACTGGTAAAATGCGATTCTTCTTCCACAACATCCACATCCCCTAAAACTAAACCAAAAAAACATTGTGTATTATAAATATGCAGGCATACATTGATTAGCTTACCAGAAGCTGTGGTCTCAGACACTCACCTGTTGTGATGCCAATTTCGCCAATCTCTATAATCTCTACTTCCTCCTCTGCTTTTGGTGTTGGTGTTTCCCCTTCTTTGGGAGGTGTGGGGTCCCTGGTGTCCTCAGACGTCCCGAGTCTTCTCTCCCCTATGAGAATGTAAAAAAGGAATACTTAGCACACAGATATTTGAGGGCAGAAATAGGAATATGAAACATTGCTTTGAAGTGTCGTACAATTGTATTTTTTGGCAGTGTTCAAAGGTGAAAACATTATTTTTGACACTTTCTAAAGCTTGAATACTTACCTGTTGTGTGAACAAATGTAGTCAAGTGCAACTTGGCAAAACATCATCTTTGGAGTAGGCTAACGAACAATGTTTATTACGAACGATTGAACCCATGAACATGAAAGTGGCCATTTTAAACTGTACAAGATTAAAGCAAAGCACATGGAGCAGTATGCAAGCAATAATAATAATATGAACACACGACAACTACTTACTTTTTTGAAGAACTCGCTTGATCCTTCTGTACTGATCATGCTCCCTCAGTTTCAGGTCTGACCAGCGTTTTCTTAGTTGATCCTTGGATCGTCATACCCCAAAATTCTTCTGAAGACTCTTCACAACTTTAGTCATGATCTTGGCCTTTCTGACATTTGGGTTTGGGTAAGGTCCATACTTCCCATCATAGTCGTTCCTCTTCAATATGTCCACCATCTCCAACATCTCTCCAAAAGACATATTTGAGGCCTTAAATCTTCTCCTCCGGGATCGGGACGTTTCAGGCTCTGGGCTTTCCTCATCCTCCTCCTTGTTAGTAGAATTATCATGCCCCTGCTGTGTCTCCGCCATGCGCTCTCCCCACTGCGCCAAAAGAGAAGGGGCGGGGGAATAGTTTAGAAAGAACGCCAGGGGTGGGTGGAGTTTCACGCATGCACACTGTATATAAAACTCAACACGCGTATGTCATATGTACGATCTGTGAGCAGAGGGAGAAGCTGACGTGCCGATCGTTCAAACGAAGGTACAATTTTAACTTGGTACATCACTAGCCTATACTGCTTCTAGATTGAGGCCTATATTGGGACAAGATTAGGAGAGTTTAGCCTGACATTAGGGTTTGTCTTATGTTGTGTCTTGCAGATAAAATAATATGGAGGGGTTTAACAACCACAGCTTTCTCCCCCTGTTCATCAAAAAGTACAGGGAGCTGCCCTGTCTGTGGCAAGCTACACATCCCCACTACAGCAACAAATTAAAGAAGCAGGCAGCGATGGAGAAACTGCTGGAGTTTGTGAAGTCGGGGGACCCCAGGGCAGACATCACCTATTTAAAAAATAAAATTGGTGGCCTGAGGAGTACATATCTGAGCGAGCGCAAGAAGGTGCTGAAGTCCATGCAAACTGGAGCAGCAACAGATGAAGTTTATGTCCCCAAGCTGTGGTACTATGAGAGGATGCATTTTCTGTCATATCAGGCTGAGGTCAGGGAATACCTCTCTACTATTCCTTCCAAGCTTCCTTCTATGCTTCATTCCACCCCTGCTGAGGCTTCCGCAGCCCAGCCTGGGCCTTCCAGACAGGAAGAACTGGAGGAGCCCAGCTTGAGCCAGGTATAGTATGGTTCTACATATTTTTGGAGTAAAAATTAATGATGTTAATTAGATTTTTTCTCACTAATTGCTGATTTTAGAAAGTGTTTCACATATCAATAGACAGTAGTGGCCAAAACATTTGGGCCAAGAATGAAAAATGCTGGGCTCAGAATGATAGTCTTTTCTATTTGTTAACAATTTTCAACAGTCAAAAGCTGAAAATTGTGTGTGTTTAATGAACCAAAAACTAAAACTATGTCCCTTTTTCATACACAGGAAGACCTCAGCCAGGAGGAGGGTGTGGAATTCAGCAGCCAGGAGGTGGCTGTGGAACGTGGCAGCCAGGAGGAGGCAGGGGTAAGTGGCAGCCAAGAGGTGGGCAAACCTAGGAGCCTGACTCAATTACAAGTCCCTTTCCTCCGCCTTCCACCCAAAAGGGCCAGAAAGGGAGGAATGTGGAGGAGTAGGCTCTCAAGCTAATTGGGAAGGCTTCAGTGGCCCTCAAAGCCATCCCCACATATCAAGAGGCTTTTGCTGCCTTGGCTGCCTGCAAACTCCAGCAAATGGAGAAGGGGCAACACCTCATGTGTGAGGAGATAATTATCAAAACACTTAATAAGGGGTTGAAGGGCCAAATCACACAAACAGCACACTTGTGTGATTTGGACCATGCTCTTTCTCCTCCTCCTTCTTCCACACCTCCAGCACCACAGCCACAGCCTGGAAGGAAGCGTGGAAGGAGGACCAGAGAGTGATGACCTGGGTTCAGTCTGGTCTGACAGAAGATGCAGGCTCTTGTATGACCACAGCCTGGGGACATAGATGCCATCTGCTGCTGTTCCAGGTTTTTTGGACTTCTGGACCAGACTGTTCTCCCTCAGTTATGTACTCCTCAGGCCACCAATTTTTGCGTTTAAATAGTTGATGTGTGCCCTGGGGACCAAAGGCTTCGCTAAGTTCCCCAGTTTCTCCAGCGCTGCCTCCCTCATTGTTTGTTTATGACACCTAAAAAAAGTTTTTTTGTTGGTTCAAGGAATACTTGCCTATGTGTTTTACTTCAAAAAGGATAGTTTATTTGTGAGTAGGCAGGTACATTTCAAAAATACAAAGTCAAATTAATAACAAGGGGTACCAATACCAAACAACCTCCTAGAGATTAAAAAAGAAAACAATAAAATAAAAAGATAATAATGGTGTTGTGGTAAGTTGACACACAAAACACACCAAAAAAATTATGAAGATGAGCAAAATGTCAGAAAAGGAGATCTTGATTAAAAAAAAACAACCACAAAGTTTAAACAAAAAAATTGATTGGGGAGATGTGACGAATTAAAATATTGTATTTATGAAATGAGGAAAAAGAATAAAGAAATACGTTTGGGAGAAGTGTGTGTAAATATGAGCAGCAAAACAACATCATTCTTGTAACATTATAAAGAAAAAGAGAATACACTGCATTAAACAAATTTTAACATTGCAGCGTCACAAATGTGCTATATCGATTACGAGTGGTAGTTTTACCTGTCTGAGCGTTTCCGTCTCAGAATTTTTTCTGAGCATGTGTGGCACTTTGTCGTGATTGACAGATCATGTTGTCGGAAAATTTTATATCCAGCTCTCAAACTTTGTTGGTCGGAAATTGCGATGTAAAAAGTCAGATGGAGCCCACACACAGTCGGATTATCCGACAACATGGTCCGATCGGACATTTTCCATCAGATTTTCCGACCGTGTGTGCAAGGGCTAACATGTTAAAGTCTTAATGATTAGCATAAATGGCAGATGCAAAACACCACAGGATTGTACGCAGAGTAATGCATGAAGAAACTGATCCCTTTCACACTGAGGTGCTTTAAAGGTGCTACAGCACTAAAAATAGCACCTGCATAGCACCTGTAAAGTGCCTCTCCTGTCTCTCCAGTGTGAAAGCCTGAGGGCTTTCACACTGGAGTAGTGCACTTGCAGGACGTTAAAAAAACTCCTGCAAGCAGCATCTTTGGAATGGTGAAGGAGCAGTGTATACACCGCTCCTTCACTGCTCCTTCACTGCTCTTGCCCATTGAACCGAATGGGCACCACTGCAGCAGCGCTTTGTGGGTAGTATTTAGGGTATAGGTCTGGAGACATGCTTGGCCAGTCCATCACTTTTACCCTCAGCTTCTTTATAGCAAGGCAATGGTCGTCTTGGAGGTGTGTTTGGGCGTCATTATCATGTTGGAATACTGCCCTGCGGCCCAGTCTCCGAAGGGAGAGGATCATGCTCTCCTTCAGTATGCCACAGTACATGTTGGCATTCATGGTTCCCTCAATAAACTATAGCTCCCCAGTGCCAGCAGAACTAATGCAGCCCCAGAACATGACACTCCCACCACCATGCTTGACTGTAGGCAAGACACACTTGTCTTTGTATTCCTTGCCTGATTGCCGGCACACATGCTGGACATCATCTGAACCAAATAAGTTCATCTTGGTCTCCTCAGACCACAGGGCATGGTTCCAATAATCCATGTCTATAGTCTGTTTGTCTTTAGCAACTGATTGTGGGCTTTCTTGTGCATTATCTTTAGAAGAGGCTTCCTCTTCTAAAGATAATGCACAACAGCCATGCAGACCAATTTGCACAACAGCCATGCAGACCAATTTGATGCAGTGTGCGGAGTATGGTCTGAGCACTGACAGGCTGACCCCCCACCCCTTCAACCTCTTCAGCAATGCTGGCAGCACTCATACATCTATTTCCCAAAGACAACTTCTGGATATGATGCGGAGCATGTGCACTCAACTTTTTTGGTCAACCATGGCGAGGCCTGTCCTGAGTGGAACCTGTCCTGTTAAACTGCCGTATGGTCTTGGCCACCATGCTGCAGTTCAGTTTCAGGGTCTTAGCAATCTTCGTATAGCCTAGGGCATCTTTATATAGAGCAACAATTCTTTTTTTTCAGATCCTCAGAGAGTTCTTTGCCATGAGGTGCCATGTTGAATTTCCGGTAACCAGTATGAGGGAGTGAGAGTGATAATACCAAATTTAACACACCTGCTACCCATTCACACCTGAGACCTTGTATCACGTACCTGGTCAGAGGCAGAAGTGCTGAGAGGGCGTCCCTTGCAGCTAAGTGCATAGTGCCGCCTGAAGGTGGTAGAGGGAGTGCTATACTCAAAGAAGCAGGGGTTACCAGCTATGACAGGCTGAAGTGACGAAGAGATGTCCGCTGGAAGGTGGCTGATGAGCAGGGTGGACTGCTGGGCAGGAGTCCCACAGGAGTACCAGATGAGACTTGGCAGCAGGGTGAGCCAGGAGCAGACACTGGAGCCAGGCTGGATGTCATACACAGAGGATCAGCCAGGGGTAAGCCAGGGTCATACACAGATCAGCAGGCATGCGCATTAGCATTAGCAAATTTGCATTTTTCAATCTGCAATTCTGCTGCCCATTGATAGATATGCCAGTTCTTCTGTGGATTGTTCTCTGACACCTTGTTACACTAATAAGGTTGAATATTTGTTTATTGTTACAGTTCAGGTAACAATTTAATACAATAAGAATTGAGAGGGGAAGGGGGTACAGAATAAAGAAAGTTGGGGAGGGGGGAAGGGGTAGGGAGTGCATTGTATACAAGACAACTTATAGGCATCTTCAGAATTCGTATACCAAATCGTACAGTTATATCCATACAAAAATGAAATTATCATAAAACCTCCCCCGCGGCTTCATCTATCCAAGGACCCCACTTGGGAGGTTCATTCAGTCAAGGGGTATGTAAGCCTATAATGGTAACCTATTCGGCATGGGATGGGTCAGCTGTTTGTGTGACCTCTTGGGTCTTCTGGGTAGGGAGGGGAAAGGTGTAGGTAAGGGGACCTCAACAAGGAAGGGCTCATGGCTTGTCCACCAAGGGATCTGCTCTGAGCCCTTTGGTCTTGGGGACCATCTCGAACTATCTGCCTGCGCGCCACAGTTGCAAGGCCCCGTTCTCACAAAGCCACACTATTGAGAAAGGGGGCCGATGAGGAGTGATGGAGCCAGGGATACCAGAGGGACATATACTTATCCCATTTGTCAGTTTGTTTGGCGTGTAGTTCTTCCATGAGCATAATATCATTCATGGCATCCGTCCATCTCGTAATCGGGGGGACAACATCCTTTTTCCAAAACTGCGAGATGACGTGACAAGCTGCGGACAGAAAGAACTGAAACAGGCTCTTTCGGTGTGAGCTCAGTGGTCCTGGGGGCATGGAAAGTAAAGCTATTTGTGGCGTCGGCAACACAAAAACATCTTACAGGTCATTATGAATTTTAAATACCTTGTCCCAAAATGGGCGTACTCAGTCGCAATCCCACCACACATGGACATACGTGCCCTCTCCTCCGTGGCAACGCCAGCACCTGTCCGAGGTCCCAGGATACATTTTGCTCACCGTGACTGGATCCCTGTACCATCTTGCCAGCAGTTTGTAATTTTTTTCTTGCATAAAACCGGACATGGAAGATTTGTGAGTAATTATAAACAACGTATTCCATTGTGCTGGGGATATTTCAATGCCGAGGTCCCTGGACCATTTTTGTGTGAAATTTGGTAGTGTGTTATAAGAATGTAGTTGGATGTCTTTATATATCAGAGATAATGAGTGTTTAGGCTTTCGAGAGAGACCACACATATCCTCAAAAGTTGTGAGAGGCCTATGTACCTGCCCAGAGAGATGGAGTGACCTACAGTATTGTGTTATGGTTAGCCTGGAGAGCCAGTCTATCTGGTTCAAAGTTTGGGGATCTACAGGTGCCCAAAATAGACCGGTGGAAGCCTGTACATACTGTTTGGCAGTAGGCCACTGGTCCCTAGAGTAAGTCCCACATTGTCTCCCCGTGTGAAATGTCGGGATTGCCGGATTGTCAAATAGGGGTGTCAATGGGCTCGGATCTGTGAAGATGGAAAGAGATGTTTGTTTGCAATACCAGAGGGTAAGTGCTGCTATCGTTAATGGGCATAGTCCGGTCATGATGCGAAATTTCACGTGATAGCCCCACAGAAGGGCTCTAAGGTCAACCTGAGCCATGGTTTGTTCGATTATTGTAGATGGTTTAGTTAGGGGGCGTGGGAACCATTCAAGGAGTCGTGACGAAATGGCTGACAAGTAGTACAATTGAAAGTCTGGGAGACCTATGCCCCCCTTGTCTTTAGGAGCACATAAGATTCTATGTTTTAGTTTAGGTGGGTGATTCTGCCAGATGAACCTGACCGCTAAGGAACGAAGCGTATGGAAAAAGGCCACAGGAAGGGTTATGGGTAGTGTCTGAAACAAGTACAGCAACTTAGGCAGAATGTCCATTTTCAGTACATTCATAAGTCCCCACCAAGATAGTTTGAGGTTATGCCAAGATTCCAGCGAGTGACGGATTTTCGCCAACATAACGAAGGTGCCGCCGATATTGTGTCAATCTCGCTGCTTCTAGCGGCGAGATTGACACCCTACGAGCTCTGTCACGGGAGCCAGCGCCGATCTGGCTCGCATCGGGAAAGTAAAAATGTTTATTTTCCTTTCCCGATAAGTGACAAGCATCGCTGGCCGGGTTGACACTGGTGCGGGGATCCGAATTGGATTCCCGCCAACACCAGGCACTGTTTGGCATGAATCCTAAAGGGAGAACTCCACGCCAAATGTAAAAAGAAAAATGGCATGGGTTCCCCTTTGGAGGCATACCAGGCCCTTAGGTCTGGCAGGGATTTTAAGGGGAATCCCCTTCGCCGAAAAAAACGGCGTGGGGTCCCCCCAAAATCAATACCAGACCCCTATCCGAGCACGCAGCCCGGCCGGTCAGGAAAGGGGGTGGGGAAAGCGAGCGCCCCCCCTCCTGAGCCGTACCAGGCCGAGTGCCCTCAACATGGGGGGGTGCGCGGCCCCCCCACCCCAAAGCACCTTGTCCCCATGTTGATGAGGACAAGGGCCTCTTCCCGATAACCCTGGCTGTTGGTTGTCGGGGTCTGCGGGTGGGAGGCTTATCGGAATCCAGGAGCCCCCTTTAATAAGGGGGCCCCTGGATACCGGCCCCCACCCTATGTGAATGAGTATGGGGTACAATGTACCCCTACCCATTCACCTGTAAAATAAAGTAAAAAAAAACACAACACAGGGTTAAAATAGTTTATTGCACAGCTCCGGGGGTCTTCCATCTTCAGGGGTCTTCTTGCTGGACTCCTCTGCTATCTTGTACTAGCTCTTTTCTTGCAGAGGAGCCCGGCATTCTTCTTCATCGGCGCCCTCTTCTTCCGACTTCGGGGGTCTTGTCCCCCTCTTCGATTCTTCTTGCCGGTCCACCGCTTCTTCTTCCAGCTCTTTTACTAGCGGTGGCCCGGTCTTCTGTCGCCGCCGCCGCCTTCCGTTCTTCTTCTTCTGCTTCTTCTCCTGGATATGTTGACTCGAAGCTCTCTCCGGCGGCAATGCCAGGGACGCGCTGCGCGGCGACTTATATAGGGACAAGGGGCGGGGTCATAGTACCGGAGGATACTGGGACTGTCACCATGTGACATTAACCCATGTGACATCAACCATGACCCCGCCCCTTGTCCCTATATAAGTCGCCGTGGAGCGCGTCCCTGGCATTGCGGCTGGAGAGAGCGTCGAGTCAACATCTCCAGGAGAAGAAGGAGAAGAAGAAGAACGGACGGCGGTGGCGGCGGTGACAGAAGCCCGGGCCACCGCTAGTAATAGAGCTGGAAGAAGAAGCGGTGGCCCGGCAAGAAGGACCGAAGAGGGAGACAAGACCCCCGAAGTCGGAAGAAGAGGGCGCCGACGAAGAAGAATGCCGGGCTCCTACGCTAGCAAAAGAGCTAGCACAAGATAGCGGAGGAGTCCGGCGAGAAGACCCCCGAAGACGGAAGACCCCCGGAGCTGTGCAATAAACTATTTTAACCCTGTGTTGTGTTTTTTTACTTTATTTTACAGGTGAATGGGTAGGGGTACATTGTACCCCATACTCATTCACATAGGGTGGGGGGCCGGTATCCGGGGGCCCCCTTATTAAAGGGGGCTCCCAGATTCCGATAAGCCCCCCGCCCGCAGACCCCGACAATCAACGGCCAGGGTTGTCGGGAAGAGGCCCTTGTTCTCATCAACATGGGGACAAGGCGCTTTGTGGTGGGGGGCCGCGCTGCCCCCCCTTCCCCAAGGCACCCCCCCATGTTGAGGGCACGTGGCCTGGTACGGCTCAGGAGGGGGGGGCGCTCGCTCGTCCCCACCCCCTTTCCTGACCGGCCGGGCTGCGTGCTCGGATAGGGGTCTGGTATGGATTTGGGGGGGACCCCACGCCGTTTTTTTCGGCGAAGGGAATTCCCCTTAAAATCCCTGCCAGACCTGAGGGCCTGGTATGCCCCCGAGTAGGCATGCAGGCTTTATGAGTGAGGCGACATTGTCGCCTCGCTCTGGCTGCTATAGGAAAATGACGTACAGAGGGACATCCCAGCTATCCCTCTGTGCGTGGCCCTGGAGGGATGGGCTCCTGGATGGAGAATAGCTGCCCGGGGGGTCCCCATCTAGGTCTGGGGATCTGGGGGAGTGGGGTCGTTAGCCCGCAGGCTGTACCTGAGACCCGCGAAGCGGGTCGCCGGCATCTTGGGTGTGGAGGCCGCTCTGTGTCCTGTGCCTTTTGCGGGGAAATAGCTCCCTATTTCGCCCAGTTTTGATGTCCCTGAGGAGCGGGGGGTATTGCTAGGTTCCTTCCTGCTCATGTGGAGCTGCGTAGCGGCCTCGGTCCATGCTGCTGCTGGTGGCGAGAGAGACTGGAGCGGGAGTTGGGCACTTGCACGTCCGTCCTCGTCATGCGCTAGGCCACGCCCTCTTGTAACACTAATAAATCACATGACATCGGGGAGGGAAAATGGCTAATTGAGCCCAATCTGGACATTTTCACTTAGGGGTGTATTCATTTTTTTTTTTTGTGGCCAGCGGCTTAGACATTAATGGCTGTGTGTTGAATTGTTTTGAGAGGACAGCAAATTTAAACTGTTATACAAGCTGTACACTCACTACCTTGTAGCAAAGTGTAATTTCTTTAGTGTTGTCACATGAAAAGATATAATAAAGTATTTACAAAAATGTGAGGGGTGTACTCACTTTTGTGAGATACTGTACATGAATGTAGATTCTTTCCCTTTACTAAATACTGATATGATCCATACAAATATTAATATTAGACAAGGCTATTAGACAATAAATCCAAAGATTTTTAGTCATGTACAAAAGGTAGAAATGTAAAGCCTTCATTAAGGCCAGATGGCGCTCAAGAATTGAGATGGAAAATCCATCTCACTTCTGACATGGAAATTTGTAGATAGGCAACTCCTATCCTCATATTGATTAGTGGTTTCAAATTAATAATAACTACTGCAGTAGGGGACAGACACAAAAGATACACTCTGCATCTTTCCAAATAACTGTTATAATTTATTATGACCCAATTGAAGGTTTTTATTCACATGCTTACGTAGGTATCACATTAATATTACAATTGTACTTTTATGGTAACAAGGGGCGTAACATAGGCAGACTAATATATATATCTATATATATATTTCCTCTGTTACTCTCTGTAGATTCTGCATTCTGTACTTACAAACTACATCTGATAACACTTTTTTCTTTGGCCTTTGCAGTAGCATTTGCCACTGGACATCCAGAAAACATACAGACAAAATGCATATTCCTAAGATCCTGACTTAGGCATCTGGATATATCTTTTTGTAATCTCTGGAAGGGATGTTCAGCTTTTGGTAACACCTTTGGTAACAGGTAAAACAAAAACTGATATGTTATAAAAAAAAACTGTGGTGATCCCTGGTTCTTTCCCATGCTCATTTACTAAGGCAGCCATAACTGCTTATGTTGCTGATGACATGGCCCATGTGCCAAGCTGGTGGGAAAAGAGTGTTTGGCAGACATAAACAATTACATTTTTCCAATGTCCTGTTTCATAAGAAGTTGCCCCCTGTGGACCACTTGTTCTTCTCATTCTGGGGTCCTTAAAGTTGAATTATTAATCCCAGCTATACTGGCCCAGAACGAGGGTGGAATCTGTGAGTTGCACAGACCGAGCAAGTGTCCGGGGGTGTAATGCAGCATTCTTAGTCGCCTGGTCTGCTTCCATGTGTGAGTTTTAATGTTAGTATGGCTATGTCAGCAGAAGCTGGAAGGCTGAAAACAGTCAATCAATTACCTTGGCATGCTTTATTGGTTTACCCGTCAAAGTAAAAACAAACTTCTGGCCCTGCAAATAGAACCAAAAGCTCTCTATATCTCGACTATCTATATAAATATATACTCCTTTTATAGCTCACAGGCTTGCTAAAACATGGAGCTCTGCTTCTTGAGCTGGGAAAAAAGGATCCAATGACTCCGAATACAGAGTATCCTTCTGGGTGATAAACTGCATACTAAGTATGGGTATTGCCATCTTCACAATAAAAACCTGGATCAAATCTCCAAAAAATTTAATATCTGGGTCTGCAGGGATTGTGTCCTGCACTGGACTCAAAGCAGCTGATTCCTACATCATCAGTTTACCATACGTGTTTTTCTTTGTCTCCAGCCTCCTCCAATAGAGGCAATAAGGTGGCTAAATTGAAATGTACACATTTTCATTTTTTTTTTTTATTTAATATTTGACCAAAATAATATCTGTAACTTTGTCTAATAGCACATTTGCATAAAGCTACAGCTCTGATATATCGGGGTGAACTCTTTATTACTGGGTCCAGCTTGCATAAATATATTACAATGGCTTGTTTCTATCATGCTGTTTGTGTGAGGCCGCGTACACACGCGCGGACTGTTCGCCCAACCTTGTTCGTCAAACAGTTTGTCAAACAGTCCGCTCAAAATTAGCATGAGCGGACTTGACCACACACGATGAACGAACAGTCCGCTGAAACCGTGCGCGATGACGTGAACGGCACGTACGACGGGACTAGAAAAACGACGTCCTATACACTGCAATGCAACCTTCGGCGTGTAAATCCTTTCTGAGCATGCGCGGAACTTAGTTTGACGAACAAGCCTACACAGGAGCGGACTGTCCGCTCAAACCAAGTTTCAGCGGACAGTTTTACGGGATTTCCGAAAAACTTTGTTCGTCAGACTGTCCGCTGAAACTGTCCGCTGAAGCCCACACACGAGCGGACTGTCCGCTGAAACACTGTTCAGCGGACAAAGTTGGGCGCCCGTGTGTACGCGGCCTAAGAACTCCAGTTTCATGTTTCAAAAAGAAAATATTTTCCTGGCAATATTATAATTTCTCATTGCTTGCTCTGATGTTAGTTTTAGCTAGAAAAAAAAAGTCCTTAGTTTCCATCTGACATTATTTTCCTAATGTCATAACATAATAAATGATAACAATACCCTGCGGTCATGCAGAGATGTCCATAAATCCAAACTATTTTTCTGCTTATACCATTGCACTTACAAGGAAAAGGGGCACATGATTCCACAATCCACACATTCTGCTTTGGATTTCAAAAATAAAAATAAATACAAACAAAAGGACCAATAATCTGTACAGTATATGACAGAACAGAAAGCTCTCAGCCAGATTAAAAACTATAAAACAACTGGCTGCAAGTGGCATCTATCCTAACACGGTGTGTGGACTTGATGTGATGATTCTCTTATATTTTTTTGTTTATAAACTATTTTTATTTGGTACAAAAGGCAGTAAAAAAAGCTTTGTCCATATGCCAGAGGAAAGTACAATACAGGTAGCTTACACATAGGAAAGAGCAAGATATACTTTGTGATATTTGAGGAATATAGTTTGCTATAGTATATTAACTTTATAATATTATACACTATGCATATTGTAAATATATACCTCTTATAAATTTCTTCAGACATATGTTAATAATAATATCATTCAGAGTTGAAAGAGATTGGAAAAATTAAGCCATGAGTCCCGTTTTTTATTATAAAAATGATTAGTGTTCTGTAGCATACGGAATATTTTTTCCATTAGATTGGTATTATTAATTCTGGTTTTCAAGTGTGTTAATTGAACTGATGAGGATTTCCTGTGAAATGCTAATAACCAGTGTATTGCTACACATATTGTGTGGATCAATCTCATATTATAGGATGTGAGTCCAGTGATAAGGGAAAATAATAGGCAGTTGTGGAGAGTCAGGTTAATAATACTATCTGAGATTCTGGAAGCACATTTTTCTACTTGCTTCCATATATGTGTGACTTTCTCACAATTCCAAAAAATGTGTGAGAATGAACCTGTGGCATTGCAACCTCTGAAGCATGTCTGAGGAGTTGTGGGGAAAATGGTGTGAATTTTAATCAGAGTGTAATGTTAATGTAGTGTTAATTGTGATTGATCTGGTGCACTTGTGTAGATTATTGATGCAATTGTCTCAGCTTTCGGTTGTAAACGTGAATTTCACATTCTTGCTCCCATTTATGCATATAGGGGAGTTTGTTTTGTTCTACGTTATTAACTAGATTAGAGTATATTTCTGACATCAGTCCAGTTCTTCTTGGTGATTTTAGAGAAATGCTTTTGAAGAATAATGGTGGATGTGAGTTTGTTGTTTGGAAATATGTGTTAAAAAAAGTGTCTAATTTGGAGGAATTTATTAAACTCAGCATTGAGAATATGATATTTAGATTTTAGTAAAGAGAATGAGGCAAAAATGTTGTGTTATTTAAAGATAGAGAGGGATGTCAGGTTGTTACTTATCCACCATGAGAAATATCCAGTATTATGTGTATTAAGGGGGAATTTTGGGTCTCCAACAAAAGAAGCATGTGGAGCTGTGTTAGATATCAGTTTGTATTTTTTGTTATGTAGATTCCATTATTGGTATGATTGTGTGACTAGTTGGTTGAGAGTGTCTAAAGTATGAATTTAAATCTTATTTTTCCCATAATATACCAGAGATAGAATATGGTAGGATTGAGTCTTTCTCAAACCTAACCCATGGGACCATGGGGTTGGGAGTATGCCATTGTGAAATTTTTGACCATCTGGCAGTTAAGTAATATAGCCAGAAATCTGGAAGGCCAAGTCCTCCATTCTTTTATGATTTATATAATACTAATTTTGATAAACGAGGATGAGAATTAGGTCTCTTATATTTAAAGTGTATTTATTATTGCTCTCACATCATGGACTGCACATCAAGTTATTATCAGACTTTTAGATTTAATTTTAGTAGAAAACTTCTCATGTATCCCACCCATCTTGGCTTTGTTAAATATTATGGCAGCTGTATTCCAATTAACAACCTCATCTGAATCTTTTTTTTCTCTCAATAAGAGTAAAATATAAAATTACAAAATTGTTGTCTTAATCTAACTGAAACCCATCTAACAAATTTCCCCAATAACCTGAATTTAATTTCCAACCAAAGGTTGTCTAAACCAGTTACAATATATCTTTATTATTATTCAAATTATTAAACTCTTATCAGAAATGAATACTCAAGTGATAATCTCAATATCACATCCTAATTCTAATATATATCCACAAATATATTTCCTTAAATCAGGACATTTTACTTAACCACCTTCAGACCGGACCATTTTGCTGGTAAATGACCAGAGGTCTTTTTTACAATTTGGCACTGAGCTGCTTTAACTGGTAATTGCGCGGTCATGCAATGTTGTACCCAAACAAAATTTGCGTCCTTTTCTTCCCACATATAGAGCTTTCTTTTGATGGTATTTGATTGCCTCTGCGATTTTTATTTTTTGCGATATAAACGTAAAAAGACCGCAAATTTTGAAAAAAAAAGATATTTTCTACTTTTTGTTATTAGAAAAATCCAATAAACTCAATTTTAGTCATACATTTAGGCCAAAATGTATTCAGCCACATGTCTTTGGTAAAAAAAAAGTCAATAATTGTATATTTATTGGTTTGCGCAAAAGTTGTCACATCTACAAACTAAGGTACGTTTTCTGGAATTTACGCAGCTTTTAGTTTACGACTGCCTATCTCATTTCTTGAGGTGCTAAAATGGCAGGGCAGTACAAAACCCCCCCCAAATGACCCCATTTTGGAAAGTAGACACCCTAAGGAAATTGATAAGTGGCATGTTGAGCCCATTGAATATTTTATTTTTTTGCCTCAAGCGATTGAATAATGACAAAAAATAATTTTTTTTTTTTTTTTACACAAAGTTGTCACTAAATGATATATTGCTCACACATGCTATGGGCATATGTGAAATGACACCCCAAAATACATTCTGCTGCTTCTCCTGAGTACGGGGATACCACATATGTGGGACTTTTTGGGAGCCTAGCCGCGTACGGGGCCCCGAAAACCAAGCACCGCCTTCAGGCTTTCTAAGGGCGTAAATTTTTGATTTCACTTCTCACTACCTATTACAGTTTTGAAGGCCATAAAATGCCAAGATGGCACAAAACCCCCACAAATGACCCCATTTTAGAAAGTAGACACCCAAAGCTATTTGCTGAGAGGCATTTTGAGTCCATGGAATATTTTATATTTTGCCACAAGTTGCGGGAAAATTACAAACTTTAATTTTTTTTTATTTCTTTTTCACAAAGTTGTCACTAAATGATATATTGCTCACACATACTATGGGCATATGTGAAATGACACCCCAAAATAAATTCTGCTGCTTCTCCTGAGTACGGGGATACCACATATGTGGGACTTTTTGGGAGCCTAGCCGCGTACGGGGCCCCGAAAACCAAGAACCGCCTTCAGGTTTTCTAAGGGCGTAAATATTTGACTTCACTCCTCACTACCTATTACAGTTTTGAAGGCCATAAAATGCCAAGATGGCACAAAACCCCCACAAATGACCCCATTTTAGAAAGTAGACACCCCAAGCTATTTGCTGAGAGGCATGTTGAGTCCATGGAATATTTTATATTTTGCCACAAGTTGCGGGAAAATTACAAACTTTTTTTTATTTTTATTTTTTTCACAAAGTTGTCACTAAATGATATATTGCTCACGCATGCCATGGGCATATGTGAAATGACACCCCAAAATAAATTCTGCTGCTTCTCCTGAGTACGGGGATACCACATATGTGGGACTTTTTGGGAGCCTAGCCGCGTACGGGGCCCCGAAAACCAAGCACCGCCTTCAGGCTTTCTAAGGGCGTTACAGTTTTGAAGGCCATAAAATGCCAAGATGGCACAAACCCCCCCCAAATGACCCCATTTTGGAAAGTAGACACCCCTAAATTTAGGGGTACACTAGTGAGACTAGGTAATAAATGGCGGGTGGCCTGAAACTATAAAAAAAATAACTAACCAACCAGCGTCACCTGTAACAGTTATATGGTGATCACTGGTGAAAGGGTTAACTAGGGGGCAATCAGGGGGCTTTATGCGGTAGTATATGGGGGTCCCTGGCGCTATAAAAAGCTGCAGCGAACCTAAATACCTACCTGCCTAACTAGCGTCACCTGTGACACTAATACAGTGATCAGAAAAACGATCGCTTATTAGGCTGGGTTCACACTGGAGCGATGTGGGAACGCCACGAATGCGCGGCGGGTTCCCGCATCACATGCCTCCCGGCGGCAGTTCACACTGCCCTATGCGAACTGCTGGGAGTGTCAGTGAAATGTTAATGACACCCCCAGATCAGTTCGCATATCACAGTGCGATCTGCAAACTCGGATCGCATGGTGTGAACACCCATGCGATCCGATTCTGCTGCAGACCAAAAAAAGGGTCCCGTGCGAGTTTGCGGCGGGTGCGGCGGGTGCGACACGAATTCAGCCATACTATCTGTATGGCTGAACTCGAATCGCACAGAGATCGGATGTGATTTGCACTGCAGTGCGGTGCGAATCACATCCGTGCTCATAAACCGCTGCAATGTGAACCCAGCCTTAGTGACACTGGCGACGGGGGGTGATCACGGGGTTAAACCTTTATTGGGGGGGTTAGGGGGGTACCTTAGAACTAAAGGGGGCTAACCCTAACTGCCCCAACAGTTATTACAGTCACAAATGACACCCGCCGGGTGATCAGGGGGTTAAACCTTTATTAGGTAATAAATGGCGGGTGCCCTGAAACTATAAAAAAATAACTAACCAACCAGCGTCACCTGTAACAGTTATATGGTGATCACTGGTGAAAGGGTTAACTAGGGGGAAATCAGGGGGCTTTATGTGGTAGTATATGGGGGTCCCTGGCGCTATAAAAAGCTGCAGCGAACCTAAATACCTACCTGCCTAACTAGCGTCACCTGTGACACTAATACAGCGATCAGAAAAATGATCGCTTATTAGGCTGGGTTCACACTGGAGCGATGCGGGAACGCCATGAATCCGCGGCGGGTTCCCGCATCGCATGCCTCCCGGCGGCAGTTCACACTGCCCTATGCGAACTGCTGGGAGTGTCAGTGAAATGTTAATGACACCCCCAGATCAGTTCGCATATCGCAGTGCGATCTGCAAACTCGGATCGCATGGTGTGAACACCCATGCGATCTGATTCTGCTGCGGGCCAAAAAAAGGGTCCCGTGCGAATTTGCGGCGGGTGCGGCGGGTGCGGCGGGTGCGACACGAATTCAGCCATACTATCTGTATGGCTGAACTCGAATCGCACAGAGATCGGATGTGATTTGCACTGCAGTGCGGTGCGAATCACATCCGTTCTCATAAACCGCTGCAATGTGAACCCAGCCTTAGTGACACTGGCGACGGGGGGTGATCACGGGGTTAAACCTTTATTGGGGGGGGTTAGGGGGGCACATTAGAACTAAAGGGGGCTAACCCTAACTGCCCTAACAGTTATTACAGTCACAAATGACACCAATGCAAAAAAAGAAAAAAAAAAAAAGCAATTGGTGTCACTGTGACTGGGGGGGCAGGGGTAATTGGGGGGTGATCGGGGGGTAAAGGGGGGTGTGAGTGTGCCTGGCATGTTCTACTGTGTAGTGTAGTGCTTGTGCAACTCACCGATGCTCTCTCCTCGGTGCCGGAACGAAAAATACCGACACGGAGGAGAGAATACATCACTTCCTCTCCTGTGTTTACATTACAGGAGAGGAAGTGATGTCACGGGACATTTTCATTCGTCGGGAGCGATCGCGAGGGGGTGGCCATAAATGAATGGCCGTCCCCTCGTCCGGGATCGCTCCCGAACGAATACCGACCGCCGCAGGCACCAGGCGGGGGCCCGATCGGGCCCCCGACCCGCGGGCAGGCAAGGACGTACATGTAAGCCCTTATGCCTGCCCGTGCCATTCTGTCGACGTACATCGTCGTGCGGCGGTCGGCAAGTGGTTAATTTCCCTTATTGAAATCCACGATCAAAGGATATTCAATTTCTGTAATACATGGTTAAATGTAACCTTCATTTTACGATGTTTGGAAAATAGATTCAAAATAATTGTGATCACATTGTTTATCATTAACCACTTTCAGACCGGACCATTTTGCTGGCTTTAGACCAGACCACTTTTTGTGATTAGGCACTGAGTCGCTTTAACTGACAATTTAGTGTGACGTGGCTCCCAAACAAAATTGATGTATTTTTTTCCCCACAAATAGAGCTTTCTTTTGGTGGTATTTGATCACCCCTGTGGTTTTTATTTTTTGTGCTATAAACAAAAAAAGAGTGACAATTTTGAAAAAAACGCATTCTTTTTTTTTTTCTATAATAAATATCCCCCAAAAATATATAAAAAAACATTTTTTTCCTCAGTTTAGGCCGATAAGTATTCTTCTACATATTTTTGGTAAAAAAAATCGCAATAAGTGATTATTGATTGGTTTGTGCAACATTTATAGTGTTTACAAAATAGGGGATAGTTTTATGGCACTTTTATTAATATTTTTTTTTACTAGTAATGGCGGCGATCAGCGATTTGTATTGTGACTGTGACATTATGGAAGACATTTTTGGGATCAGTGTCATTTATACAGCAATCAGTGCTATACAAATGCACTGATTCCTGTGTAAATGACACTGGCAGTGAAGGGGTTAACCAGGGGGTGGCAGTGTAGGGGTTAAGTGTGTCCTAGGGGCGTGGCTGTGTGTTAGTGAACAATGATCTCTGTTCCAATCACAGGGAGCAGAGATCAGTGTCACCTGTTGCTAGGCAGAACGGGGAGATGCTGTTTACTTCTGCATCTCCCCCTTCAGCCTCCCTGTGAGATGATCGAGGGTATCCCCGCGGCAATCGAGTCCGCGGGACCCGCGACTGGACTCACGGGGGTCCTGACTGGCACGCGCATGCGCCGCCGCTGGCGTGCACGTGATGGCAGGGCAGCAATTTAAAATGGACGTACCTGTATGCCAATTTGCCTGCCCGTGCCATTCTGCTGATGTACATCATCGTGCTCCGGTCGGGAAGTGATTAAATTAATTAACCCAGCACATTTTGTTATGATGTACATGTAGTCATATCATGGGTATTCTTGTCATTAATGTCTCATCCCAGTAAATTCTTTTATGAGACAGAGAAAAGGGAGAGGGCCTGCAGAGACTAACATCACACACAAGATGTAGAACTAAAGGTTCCAGCATTCACACATATGCACAAAATATCTCTCTAAAATCACTTACATTTTTTCCCATGTGTACACAACACATGCATATCATTCTCTTACTTTCTTTTAACTCTTTAATATTACCCTGCTTAAATTTTGTTTCCTTATTTTGTTCTGATATCCTTTGCATCCCATATATTGTAATCCCATACTTCACATACTCTAGCTTCTATGATTCTATAATCAGATGGGCAGCCGTAGTGCTCATTTCATCTTCCCTCTCTGACAACATATAAAGTATTCTGTTTTGACTCTCATTTCTCTGTTTTGACTTTACTAGTTGTAGTGCCTGACCCCAAATTCATCCCACAACTTAACATCAAAATGTCCCTTTCTGGCTAGTGTTAATTGTCACCCTTGATCCATCCTGCTCACGTAGATAGCTGTTTCTCTAGATGTTTACTCTGCATGATTCTTAGTCCCTGTGGACTTTGGTAACCCAGTTACCCATTGTGGATTGTTGTCCACTCTAACCATTTTTCTAGGTGCTCGGTATAGGTTGAACAGCACCTTTGGCTCATATATTTTTTAGAGCTCCTCTTGAGCTGGGCATTTTTTTGAGGGTCTCTTACCCTTCATTCCCTTACATAATTTAATGCCTATAATAACTGGTCAGTCTTTTTCTCTTCTCTACATCTGCCTATACCCTCTTGCCTCTAAACTATTTTATCTAGCAGATGTACTACATATGTACTACATATATCTGTGAACAGCACTATTCTTCCTTTTCTTATCTATAACACTCCAATGGACAGTAGACATGGACCACATAGCATATAACTACAAATCAATACAGTTTAATTAAGGGGAGTAAAATAGGTACCATTTGTCCCGAAAATGCCTTACCGATCAAGGAAGTCTGTAACTCAAATGTAAGCAAAATGCTTACCTCAGCCGGATGACTATCAGAAATTCCCAGATCGTCACAGTTTCCTCATTTTGGATTCTCAGGGTCACCTGTAAATCCCCTCCTAGGCAAAGCTAGCCATCTGACATGGAAATTTATAGATAGGCAACTCCTATCCTCCTATCCTCATATTGATTAGTGGTTCCAAATTAATAATAACTAGGGATGAGCCGAACACCCCCGGTTCGGTTCGAACCACAACATACCGAACAGGCAAAACATTTGGCAGAACACACGAACAACATTAATGTCTATGTGACACAAACATGAATAATCAAAAGTGCTAATTTTAAAGGCTTATATGCAAGTTATTGTCATAAAAAGTGTTTGGGGACCCGGGTCCATCCCCAGGGGACATGTATCAATGCAAAAAAAGTTGTAAAAATGGTTGTTTTTATAATGCTTAAAGTGAAACATTAAAATAGAAATTAGGGATGAGCTTCGTGTTCGTGTCGAACATACGTTCGACTCGAACATCGGCTGTTCGTCCGTTCGGCGAAGTCCGAACATTTTGGTCCGTTCGCGCCAAATTCGTGTGGCGCTCACGGCCCACAATGCACTGCGATGGCGCAGTGCATTGCTGGCTCATGATTGGCCAAGCATGCACTGTGACCCCGCATGCTTGGCCAATCGCAGCGCCAGCAGCGAGGAGAGCCATGATTGGCCACAGGCAGAATGCATGTGGCCAATCATAGCTCAGGCTGTGTAGTGCACGCCCCACACTATATAAGGCCGCCAGCGCGGCGGCCTTGTGTAGTGTGTTGGCATCTGAAGCAGTGGGTGTTCTGTGTACCTTCAACACAGTACACACCGATCGTTTTCGGCCGATTTTCGATCTTGCTGTTGTGTAGTGGTTGTTGTCTGCGTGCCCTGACTGCAGTATACACCGCTATATTCACCTCACCTATATAGCTAGTGATCTATCTTTTATAATAGAGCTTGCAGTCAGTAGTGTTAGGAGCTAGTGTGTGCTGTCTGCGTGCTCTGTACCCAGTACATACCGCTATATCCACCTACATAGCTGTTCTCTATTTGAGCCCACTTGCCATCTGCAGGAGTTATTGGAAGTTGTGTGTGCCTCCAGCACAGCACAGTATACATCTGTTTATACCCCTTTACCTCTGGTGTTCTATAATAAAGGCATCTGCAGGAGTTAGTGGGTGTTCTGTGTACCTTCAACACAGTACACACCGATCGTTTTCGGACGATTTTCGATCTTGCTGTTGTGTAGTGGTTGTTGTCTGCGTGCCCTGACCGCAGTATACACCGCTATATTCACCTCACCTATATAGCTAGTGATCTATTTTTTATAATAGAGCTTGCAGTCAGTAGTGTTAGGAGCTAGTGTGTGCTGTCTGCGTGCTCTGTACCCAGTACATACCGCTATATCCACCTACATAGCTCTTCTCTATTTGAGACCACTTGCCATCTGCAGGAGTTATTGGAAGTTGTGTGTGCCTCCAGCACAGCACAGTATACATCTGTATATACCCCTTTATCTCTGGTGTTCTATAATAAAGGCATCTGTAGGAGTTAGTGGGTGTTGTGTGCCTCTAGCACAATATACACTACCCAACTGCTTTTTTACTCAACTCCCTTCAGGCCATTACCATGTCTGGAAGGCCAGCAAGGAGAGGCAGACAGGCGCGAGCCGATAAAAGAGGGCAAGCAGGCTCTGTGTCTAGAGACAACAGTGCTGGTCGTGGACGCGGTGCATTGTCATCAGCACGTGGCCATGGGGCACGCTTGTCCTTCTTTTCGGCAGCTGGACATGTTGAGCCGCAACATGCCAACGACTTGGTAGAGTGGATGACCAAGCCCTCTTCATCCTCCTCATCCTCTCTCACCCAGTCTCAGGGTACTAGCAAAGCATCTGCCAACGCATCGTCTTCCCTCCTCTCAATGTCATCATCAGTGACTCCTTCCCTAGACCCACCACGTCCTCCTGAGGAGTCTCCTGAACTCTTTGAGCACAGTGTTGGGTACATGCTCCAGGAGGATGCCCAGTGTTTTGTGGGCTCTGATGATGACACTCAGCTAGAGGAAGGCAGTAGCGTGAGCGCAGAGAGAGGGGATGCTCAAGAAGGACAGCAATCTGGCAGTCATGTTCCACAAGCTGCAGCATACTGTCAGGTTTGCTACAGCGATGAAGAGGGAGGGGATGATGAGGGCACTGACTCCACGTGGGTGCCTGGAAGGAGAGAGGAGGAGGAGGCACATGTCCAACGAGGCAGGATGCCCTCCGGGGGCCAGCTTAGGGGCAGCACACCGACTGAATCACACCACAGAGCTCCGCCTGTGCAGGGCGCTGCCTCTGCGCGTTATTCTAAAAGTTCTTTGGTGTGGGCCTTTTTTGAGACAAGTGCATCAGATCGCACCGCTGCTATTTGCAACATATGTGTCAAGCGTATCTTGCGTGGCCAAAACATCAGCCGCTTGGGCACCACATGCTTGACCAGACATATGTTGACCTGCCATGCAGCTCGTTGGCAAGCGTACCTCAAAGACCCCCACCAAAGAACAAAGCGGACCTCTCCTTGCTCCTCATCAGCTGGCATCTCCAACCCCACTAGACCTTCAGTCCTCTCTGAAACCTGCTCTGAGAGGAATGAAGGTGTAGAATTAGGTGTGTCACAGCCAAGTGCTTCCGGGAACTCTGCTAGCAGTACACCCACGTCCGATTATAGCAGGCAAATGTCCCTGCCCCAGCTGCTGGACAGGCGAAAGAAGTTCACTCCCAGCCATCCACATGCCCAGCGGTTGAATGCTAGCTTGGCTAAATTGCTAGCACTTCAACTGCTGCCTTTTCAGTTGGTAGACTCGGCCCCCTTTCCGTGAGTTTGTACAATGTGCGGTTCCTCAGTGGCAGGTCCCCAAACGCCACTTTTTCTCACGGAAGGCGATTCCGGCTCTCTACCGGCATGTGGAAGGCAATGTCCTTGCCTCGCTGGACAGGGCGGTCAGCGGTAAGGTGCATATTACCGCTGACTCATGGTCCAGCAGGCATGGACAGGGACGTTACCTGTCTTTCACGGCCCATTGGGTCACTCTTCTGGCAGCTGGGAAGGATGCAGGACAAGGTGCAGTAGTGTTGGAGGTTGTTCCGCCACCACGCCTCCAAAATGCTACTATTGGTTGTGACACACCTCTCTCCTCCACCCCCTCCTCTTCTTCTTCCTCCATGGCCTCTTCCAGTGCTCTGTCCTCAGAACCAGCGGTGCTTCGTAGGCGTTCCAGGGGCTACTCAAGTACGCAGGCAAAACGATGCCATGCCGTGCTTGCGCTGGTTTGTTTGGGGGACAGGAGCCACACTGGGGCAGATGTTTTATCAGCTCTGCAGGGGAAGGCCGAGAGGTGGTTGACGCCACGCCAGCTTAAGCCAGGAATGGTGGTTTGTGACAAGGGCACTAACCTCCTCTCCGCCCTCTGACAGGGATAACTGACCCATGTGCCCTGTGTAGCTCACGTCCTTAACCTGGTGGTGCAGCGGTTCTTGGGCAGGTACCCGGGCTTACAGGATGTCCTGAAGCAGGCCAGGAAAGTCTGTGTGCATTTCCGCCGATCATTTAATGCCTGTGCTCGGCTGGCTGAGCTCCAAAAGGATTTGAACCTGCCCAAGAACCGCCTTATATGTGACATGCCCACCAGGTGGAACTCAAAATTGGCCATGCTGCAGCGGCTGCACACGCAGCAGAGGGCCATCAATGAGTACCTGTGCGACTACGGCACCAGGACAGGGTCAGGGGAGCTCGGTTTTTTCTCACCACGCCAGTGGGGCATGATCAGGGATGCATGCACTGTCCTGTCACCGTTTGAGGAGGCCACAAGGATGGTGAGCAGTGACAGTGCATGCATCAGTGACACTGTACCTCTTGTCCACCTCTTGGAGCATACGCTGCATGGAATAATGGACAGGGCACTTGAGGCAGAACAGAGGCAGGAAGAGGAGGACTTCCTTGCCTCGCAAGGCCCCCTTTATCCAGACAGTGTTCCTTCTGTGCCACCCATCACACAGGAAGAGGATGAGGATGAGGAGGATGATTGTGTCAGCATGGAGGTGGAGGCTGGCACTCAGCATCAGCAGCAGCAGCAGCAGCAGCAGTCTTGTAGGGATGATTTACAGTCCCAAGAAACACGTGGACTTGTACGTGGCTGGGAGGAGGTAGCTGCGGATCATGTTGTCCTTAGTGACCTAGAGGACTCCGGACCGAATGCATCAGCTAACCTACGCTGCATGGCCTCCCTGATCCTGCAAAGCCTGTGGAAGGATCCTCGTATTCTTCGGATCAAGGAGAGGGACCATTACTGGCTGGCCACTCTCCTTGATCCACGCTACAAGGGTAAGGTTGCCGACCTTATCTTTCCATCGCAGAGGGAGCAGAGGATGAGACATCTCTGGGAGGCCTTGCAGAAAGGTCTGTGCAATGCGTTCCCAGAGACTGGGAGGTTACAAACTCCTGGTCCTGGACAACGTGTTGCTGAGGCATTGGTCAGAAGGAGCGGTGGAGAAGGTGGCCGTCTGACCGATGCTTTCAGACAATTTTGTAGTCCGCAGACCCAAGGTATGATCGGTTCCAGCACCCATCGCCAGCGTCTGATTTACATGGTGCAGGAATACCTAGGGGCAAGGTCAGACACCTTTCCCACCGAAAATCCTCTGGCTTACTGGGTCTTGAGAATGGATCACTGGCCAGAGCTTGCACAGTATGCAATTGAGCTACTGGCCTCTCCTGCATCCAGCGTTCTTTCAGAATGCACCTTCAGTGCTGCTGGTGGCTTTGTTACCGATCACAGGATGCGCCTGTCCACCGAATCAGTTGATCGACTGACCTTCATCAAGATGAATCAGTCTTGGATCACCCACAGCTTCCAAGCACCTGAAGCCGATGTAACCGAATAATTTTTTTTTAAATATCACATCCCTTCAAGACTGCCTATGCTGATGCTGAGTGACTGTCCTGTTATGTTGATTGTCTATCCTCTTCCTCCTCTGCTGATATGTTGGAAGAACATTTCTGGTTCTGGTTGATGCCATCAGCACAATTTTTCTGCCCCTGTTTAACAGGGGTGTTTAAGTACAATTTTTGATGCAATGCTTTGCAGCAGGGCTAATTCCTGCAATCAAACAAGAGTATATGGGAGAGGTTGCAGTGTGGTGGCACCAGCACCAGTGCCTAAGGCCCAATTTTTCTGCCCCTGTTTAACAGGGGCGTTTAATTACAATTTTTGATGCAATGCTTTGCAGCAGGGCTAATTCCTGCAATAAAACTAGAGTATATGGCAGAGGTTGCAATGTGGTGGCACCAGCACCAGTGCCTAAGGCCCAATTTTTCTGCCCCTGTTTAACAGGGGCGTTTAAGTAAAATTTTTGATGCAATGCTTTGCAGCAGGGCTAATTCCTGCAATAAAACTAGAGTATATGGAAGAGGTTGCAGTGTGGTGGCACCAGCACCAGTGCCTAATGCCCAATTTTTCTGCCCCTGTTTAACAGGGGCGTTTAATTACAATTTTTGATGCAATGCTTTGCAGCAGGGCTAATTCCTGCAATAAAACTAGAGTATATGGCAGAGGTTGCAGTGTGGTGGCAACAGCACCAGTGCCTAAGGCCCAATTTTTCTGCCCCTGTTTAACAGGGGCATTTAAGTACAATTTTTGATGCAATGCTTTGCAGCAGGGCTAATTCCTGCAATAAAACTAGAGTATATGGGAGAGGTTGCAGTGTGGTGGCACCAGCAGCAGTGCCTAAGGCCAAATTTTTCTGCCCCTGTTTAACAGGGACATGTAATTACAATTCTTGATATAATATTTCACAGGAGGGCCTCTTCCTGTGCCCACCCAGAGTAACGGTGAGGACTTATAGTGTTGTGGCACCAGCACCACAACCACTAAAGGTCAATTTTTCTACCACTGTTCAACAATGGCATGTAATTACAATTCTTGATATAATCGTTCACAGCAGGGCGCTCCAGTGCCCACCAAGAGTCACTTTGAGGGCTTACAATGTTGTGGCAAAACCAACACCTTGTTCCGCCATTACTGCAGAGCATATAGGGCAGGCCCCTACTTTCAAACATCCAATTTACAAACATCTCCTACTTGCAAACGGAAGGAGACAACAGCAAGTGAGATGAAAAAAGATGGACGACAAAACAAATTATACAGGGGTGATAACCCTTCCCTATGTTTTCCAAAAAGCTTAAAAATAGTTTTTTTTGACTGGAGCTACACTTTAAAAATGTACCAGTTGAAAATTACAAACAGATTCAACTTAACACAACAAACCTACACAGTCCCTGTCTTGTTTGCACCGCCTGTATACTGCTGTTCTGAGTATATAGGGCCTGGGGGCCACACGCATTTCCTTTTTTTAATATGGGTACAGGGTTCCCCTTAATATGCGTACAAGACCCAAATAGGCTGGTAATGGGCAGGGAGGGCTACCCATGCCATTTTTCTCAATGATTTTCAACCATATTGCAGGAACCAGATATAACATTAAAACCGCAAGCAGTTTTAAATGGTGTTATTTCCGTTTAATGTCATTTTGTGCAGGGACTGTTCTAAACACAGGAAACACGTGGCACTTCACAGGCATACTACAGACACCCCCCAGGCACCATATTTAAAGGAATATTTCACTTTTTTTTTCACTTTAATCGTCATTAAAATCAGTGCTCCCGCCAAAACGGCCATTTTTAAAAACATTTTAGGCATTGACCCATGTCCCCTGGGGCAGGAGCCAGGTCCCCAAGCCCTTTTTAGGACAGTATCTTGCATATTAGCCGTTAAAATTAGCACTTTTAATTTCGAACGTTCGAGTCCCATAGACTTCAATGGGGTTCTAAAGTTCGTTCGAATTTGGGGTCCGTTCGAAAGTTCTGGTGCGAACCGAACCGGGGTTTTCGGCTCATCCCTAATAGAAATATTCCTTTACATTTGGTACCTGGGGGGTGTGTATAGTATGCCTGTAAAATGGTGGATTTTTCCTATGTTTAGAATAGTCCCTACACAAAATTGCATTTCTAAAGGAAAAAAGTAATTTAAAAGTACTCACGGCTATAATGAATTGACAGTCCCGGCAATACAGATAAAAGTCATTGAAAAAATGGCAAAAAATGGCATGGGATTCCCCCAGTCCATTACCAGGCCTTTTGGGTCTGGTATGAATATTAAGGGAAACCCCGAACCAAAATGAAAAAAAAATTGCGTGGGGTTCCCCCCAAATTCCATGCTAGTTCCTTCAGGTCTGATATGGATATTAAGGGGAATCCAATGGCATTTTTTCAATGACTTTTAGGGGAAACCCTGTGCCAAAAAAAAGGCTAGGGGTCCCCCCCCCCTCTGACGCCCACGGAAAAGCCATGGGGAAGTCCTGGTGCATCACAGGGGGCGGGGTCACCAGGACAACAACGGGAAAATCACTGTGTACTCCATTACCATTTCACACAAGGGAGAGGCAGGAATCTGGGGGTCCTCTTCCAATAAGCCCCCCGCCCACAGAATCCCACAACCAATGGGCAAGGGTTGTGGGGATAAGGCCCTTGTCCCCATCAACATGGAGACAAGGTGCTTTGGGGGGCTACCCCAAAGCACCCTCCCAATGTTGAGAGGAAGTGGTCTGGTATGGTTCAGGAGGGGAGGGCGCTCTCTCGTCCCATGGCCTGCTAGGTTGTGTGCTCAGGTAAGGGTCTGGTATGGATTTTGAGGGGGACCCCCATACCATTTAAAAAGAAAATGACACAGGGCTCCCCTTAATATCCACACCAGACCTGAAGGGCCTGGTATGAAATCTGGGGGGACCCCCACGCAATTTTTTTTATTTTGGTTTGGGGTTCCCCTTAATATTCATACCAAACCCAAAGAGCCTGGTAATGGACTGAGGGAGTTCCATGTCATTTTTTTCAATGACTTTAAATTACTTATTTTTTTCCGTTTTAGGTTATCATCTACCGTGGCCGGCTTTTCACATCAGCGGTGGATATTGTGAGCGCAACGCTTCCCTTCAGATATTCAGATCGTCCACTGATGAACTCCCTCCTTGTTGGGACTACTTTACATGCTCATTACCTACCTCTCAAATGTGAGTTGCCACTTTTGAAGTGCTTATTAAAAACTTGTTTTACATCTACACCCAGAGGGGCTTCCCTCCTTGTTTCCTTTGTCATTGTGTAGCATGTCCCATTATTATTTACATGTGCTAAAAATTCCTCAAATCTCTCCCTTCGGCCCTTCGGCCCTGCCAAATCATAAAAATATCATCAATGAAGCGTACCCATAGCAAAATGTGTACAGTAAATTGTTCTAACTCTTCTGTGAACACTATGGTACATTCCCACTAGGGATGAGCCGAACACCCCCCGGTTAAGTTCGCACCAGAACTTTCGAATGGACCCCAAATTCGTACGAACGTTAGAACCTCATTGAAGTCTATGGGACTCGAACGTTCAAAATTAAAAGTGCTAATTTTAACGGCTAATATGCAAGATACTGTCTTAAAAAGGGTTTGGGGACCTGGCTCCTGCCCCAGGGGACATGGGTCAATGCAAAAAAAAAGTTTTAAAAACTGCCGTTTTGGCGGGAGCACTGATTTTAATGATGATTAAAGTGAAAAAAAAGTGAAATATTCCTTTAAATATCGTGCCTGGGGGGTGTCTGTAGTATGCCTGTGAAGTGCCATGTGTTTCCCGTGTTTAGAACAGTCCCTGCACAAAATGACATTTAACGGAAATAATGTCATTTAAAACTGCTTGCGGTTTTTTATGTTATATCTGGTTCCTGCAATATGGTTGAAAATCATTGAGAAAAATGGCATGGGTAGCCCTCCCTGCCCATTACCAGCCCCTTTGGGTCTTGTACGGATATTAAGGGTAACCCCATACCCATATTAAAAAAAGGAAATATGTGTGGCCCCCAGGCCCTATATACTCAGAACAGCAGTATACAGGCGGTGCAAACAAGACAGGGACTGTGTAGGTTTGTTGTGTTAAGTTGAATCTGTTTGTAATTTTCAACTGGTACATTTTTAAAGTGTAGCTCCAGTCAAAAAAACTATTTTTAAGCTTTTTGGAAAACATAGGGAAGGGTTATCACCCCTGTATAATTTGTTTTGCCGTCCGTCTTTTTTCATCTCACTTGCTGTTGTCTCCTTCCGTTTGCAAGTAGGAGATGTTTGTAAGTTGGATGTTTGAAAGTAGGGGCCTGCCCTATATGCTCTGCAGAAATGGCGGAACAAGGTGTTGGTTTTGCCACAACATTGTAAGCCCTCAAAGTGACTCTTGGTGGGCGCTGGAGTGCCCTGCTGTGAACGATTATATCAAGAATTGTAATTACATGTCATTGTTGAACAGTGGTAGAAAAATTGACCTTTGGTGGTTGTGGTGCTGGTGCCACAACACTATAAGTCCTCACAGTTACTCTGGGTGGGCACAGGAAGAGGCCCTCCTGTGAAATATTATATCAAGAATTGTAATTACATGTCCCTGTTAAACAGGGGCAGAAAAATTTGGCCTTAGGCACTGCTGCTGGTGCCACAACACTATAAGTCCTCACAGTTACTCTGGGTGGGCACAGGAATGGGCCCTCCTATGAAATATTATATCAAGAATTGTAATTACATGTCCCTGTTAAACAGGGGTAGAAAAATTGGGCCTTAGGCACTGGTGCTGGTGCCACGACACTGCAACCTCTCCCATATACTCTAGTTTTAGTGCAGGAATTAGCCCTGCTACAAAGCATTGCATCAAAAATTGTAATTAAACGCCCCTGTTAAACAGGGGCAGAAAAATTGGGCCTTGGGCACTAGTGATGGACGAACTTCCGACGGGACGTTTCGCGAACGCGGCCGATAGTTTGCGAACCGTAGCGTTCGCGGCGGTCCCCATTGACTTCAATGGGAGGCGAACTTTGCAAACCTACAGGTCAAATTTGCAGCCACAAAATAATTACTAGCTGTGCAAACATAGTCCCACCACATGACATAACACATGTATGAGGTGAATCTGGGATCGACAACTACAAGCATTCTTTTTTTATATGTGAAATTGTTGTGACAATTTAGGACTGTGGAGCGCATGAAGGCAAGGGAGAAGAGGGAAGGTCAGGGTAGGCAAAGAAGAGGGTGCAGGAGATGATCACCAGCAGCGTGACATACAGCAATGACACCTGCACCGTGATAGAGTCATCTGACACCAGCACCGTGATAGAGAGCACTGACATCAGCAGCGTGACATACAGCAATGACACCTGCACCGTGATAGAGTGATCTGACACCAGCACCATGATAGAGAGCACTGATATCAGCAGCGTGACATAAAGCACTGACACCAGCACTGTGATATACAGCACTGACAGTAGCACCGTGATAGAGAGCACTGACATCAGCAACGCGGCATACAGCAATGACACCTGCACCGTGATAGAGTGATCTGACACCAGCACCGTGATAGAGAGCACTGTCATCAGCAGCGTGACATAAAGCACTAACACCAGCACCGTGATATACAGCACTGGCAGCAGCACCGTGATAGAGAGCACTGACATCAGCAGCGTGACATACAGCAATGACACCTGCACCATGATAGAGTGATCTGACACCAGCACCATGATAGAGAGCACTGACATCAGCAGCGTGACATAAAGCACTAACACCATCACCGTGATATACAGCACTGACAGCAGCACCGTGATAGAGAGCACTGACATCAGCAGCGTGACATACAGCAATGACACCTGCACCGTGATAGAGTGATCTGACACCAGCACCGTGATAGAGAGCACTGACATCAGCACCGTGATAGAGAGCACTGACATCAGCAGAGTGACATAAAGCACTGACACCAGCACCATGATATACAGCACTGACAGCAGCACCGTGATAGAGAGCACTGACATCAGCAACGCGACATACAGCAATGACACCTGCACCGTGATAGAGTGATCTGACACCAGCACCGTGATAGAGAGCACTGACAGCAGCACCGTGATAGAGAGCACTGACATCACCAGCCTGACATACAGCAATGACACCTGCACCGTGATAGAGTGATCTGACACCAGCACCGTGATAGAGAGCACTGACATCAGCACCGTGATAGAGAGCACTGACATCAGCAGCGTGACATAAAGCACTAACACCAGCACCGTGATAGAGAGCACTGACATCAGCACCGTGATAGAGAGCACTGACATCAGCAGCGTGACATACAGCAATGACACCTGCACCGTGATAGAGTGATCTGACACCAGCACCGTGATAGAGAGCACTGACATCAGCACCGTGATAGAGAGCACTGACATCAGCAGAGTGACATAAAGCACTGACACCAGCACCATGATATACAGCACTGACAGCAGCACCGTGATAGAGAGCACTGACATCAGCAACGCGACATACAGCAATGACACCTGCACCGTGATAGAGTGATCTGACACCAGCACCGTGATAGAGAGCACTGACAGCAGCACCGTGATAGAGATCACTGACATCACCAGCCTGACATACAGCAATGACACCTGCACCGTGATAGAGTGATCTGACACCAGCACCGTGATAGAGAGCACTGACATCAGCACCGTGATAGAGAGCACTGACATCAGCAGCGTGACATAAAGCACTAACACCAGCACCGTGATAGAGAGCACTGACATCAGCACCGTGATAGAGAGCACTGACATCAGCAGCGTGACATAAAGCACTAACACCAGCACCGTGATATACAGCACTGGCAGCAGCACCGTGATAGAGAGCACTGACATCAGCAGCGTGACATACAGCAATGACACCTGCACCGTAATAGAGTGATCTAACACCAGCACCGTGATAGAGAGCACTGACATCAGCACCGTGATAGAGAGCACTGACATCAGCAGCATGACATAAAGCACTAACACCAGCACCGTGATATACAGCACTGACAGCAGCACCATGATAGAGAGCACTGACATCAGCAGCGTGGCATACAGCAATGACACCAGCACCATGATAGAGAGCACAGACATCAGCAGCGTGACATAAAGCACTGACACCAGCACCATGATATACAGCACTGACAGCAGCACCGTGATAGAGAGCACTGACATCAGCAGCGTGACATACAGCAATGACACCTGCACCGTGATAGAGTGATCTGACACCAGCACCGTGATAGAGAGCACTGACATCAGCAGCGTGACATAAAGCACTGACACCAGCACTGTGATATACAGCACTGCCACCAGCACCGTGATAGAGAGCACTGACACCAGCAGCGTCACATAAAGCACTCACACCAGCACCGAGATATACAGCACTGACACCTGCACCGTAAGCAGCCCCAGGAGGAAGTCAGCATAGCACAGGGATGGTGGGAGCCCCTCATAATGAGCATAGCACAGGAATGGTGGGAGCCCCTCACAATGAGTATAACACAGGGATGGTGAAAGCCCCTCATAATATGCACAGCAGAGGTACAGCCCCAGGAGGAAGTCAGCACAGCACAGGGATGGTGGGAGCCCCTCATAATAAGCAGCCCCAGGAGTAAGTCAGCACAGCACAGGGATGGTGGGAGCCCCGCATAATGAGCATAGCACAGGGATGGTGGGAGCCCCTCATAATATGCACAGCAGAGGTACAGCCCCAGGAGGAAGTCAGCACCGTGATATACAGCACTGACACCAGCACCGTGATATACAGCACTGACACCTGCACCGTAAGCAGCCCCAGGAGGAAGTCAGCATAGCACAGGGATGGTGGGAGCCCCTCATAATGAGCATAGCACAGGGATGGTGGGAGCCCCTCATAATGAGTATAGCACAGGGATGGTGGAAGCCCCTCATAATATGCACAGCAGAGGTACAGCCCCAGGAGGAAGTCAGCACAGCACAGGGATGGTGGGAGCCCCTCATAATAAGCAGCCCCAGGAGGAAGTCAGCACAGCACAGGGATGGTGGGAGCCCCTCATAATGAGCATAGCACAGAGATGGTGGGAGCCCCTCATAATATGCACAGCAGAGGTACAGCCCCAGGAGGAAGTCAGCACCATGATATACAGCACTGACACCAGCACCGTGATATACAGCACTGACACCTGCACCGTAAGCAGCCCCAGGAGGAAGTCAGCATAGCACAGGGATGGTGGGAGCCCCTCATAATGAGCATAGCACAGGGATGGTGGGAGCCCCTCATAATGAGTATAGCACAGGGATGGTGGAAGCCCCTCATAATATGCACAGCAGAGGTACAGCCCCAGGAGGAAGTCAGCACAGCCCAGGGATGGTGGGAGCCCCTCATAATAAGCAGCCCCAGGAGGATGTCAGCATAGCACAGGGATGGTGGGAGCCCCTCATAATAAGCAGCCCCAAGAGGAAGTCAGCACAGGGATGGTGGGAGCCCCTCATAATAAGCAGCCCCAGGAGGATGTCAGCATAGCACAGAGATGGTGGGAGCGCCTCATAATAAGCAGCCCCAGGAGGAAGTCAGCACAGCACAGGGATGGTGCGAGCCCCTCATAATGAGCATAGCACAGGGATGGTGGGAGGCCCTCATAATATGCACAGCAGAGGTACAGCCCCAGGAGGAAGTCAGCACAGCACAGGGATGGTGGGAGCCCCTCATAATAAGCAGCCCCAGGAGGAAGTCAGCACAGCACAGGGATGGTGGGAGCCCCTCATAATAAGCAGCCCCAGGAGGAAGTCAGCACAGCACAGGGATGGTGGGAGCCCTTCCTAATAAGCAGCCCCAGGAGGAAGTCAGCACAGCACAGGGATGGTGGGAGCCCCTCATAATAAGCAGCCCCAGGAGGAAGTCAGCACAGCACAGGGATGGTGGGAGCCCCTCATAATGAGCATAGCACAGGGATGGTGGGAGCCTCTCATAATATGCACAGCAGAGGTACAGCCCCAGGAGGAAGTCAGCACAGCACAGGGATGGTGGGAGCCCCTCATAATAAGCAGCCCCAGGAGGAAGTCAAGTATGTGCAAGTATTTTATACATGTATTACACAAATATATACTGCACACCAAATAGTACACCTATACCAGTCCTTAAGGACCTTTGTGGGACTAGTAGCTAGGGATTAGCAGACTGTACTTCAGTCCCTATACTGATAAAGGACTGCTGCAGCAGAAGGGCAGCAGTCAGCAGTAGTGCACCTCAACCCTATATATTGTGGACCTATACCAGTCTTTAAGGAATAGCAGACTGTACCTCCCTCAACCCTATGTACTGTAGTACCCTATACCTTACCAGTCCTTATAAGGACCTTTGTGGAACAAGTAGGTTGTGAATGATTAGCAGACTGTACCTCAGTCCCTATACTGATAAAGGACTACTGCAGCAGAAGGGCAGCAGTCAAGTATAATATTCTTTCTATATTTGGAAGAAAGAATATTATATGTGTACAAGCCTATTACCATACCAGTCCTGAAAAGAACCTTTGTGGACCTAATAGTAACAGCTACTGATTAAACTGACTGTCCCTCACTGCCTCACACACAGCTTCCTGCCTGTCCCTATTTAAACTGACAAAACAGAGGCTGCTGGAACAATAACTTGAATAGCACTTTTGTGGACCTAATAGTAACAGCTAATGATTAAACTGACTGTCCCTGCAGCACACAGCGTCCTGTCCCTCTCTCTACACTGACAAAAGACAGACTGCTGCAAAAATCAGTAGCACAGCAGTGCCTCAAACCTATATCCTGAACTACACCTAACACCTATACCAGTCCTGAAAATAACTTTTGTGGACCAAATAGCTAGCGATTTGGGTCACTGCAGTCTCTCCCTGCTCCACACAGCAACCTCTCCCTATAGTGACAGAAGAAAGAATGTAAAATGGCCGCCGGATCGGGTCTATTTATAAGTTAGGGGGAATGTCCAAGTGTCCATGTGCTGTAATGTCTCAGTTGGCTGTCCTGTACCCCATGATGGATGTGTTATCATAGGTCAAAGTACTTTTACACAGTAAACACGGAAGTCCGCGGGGGGGAAAGGCGGCAATAGTCTGCCGATCGGGCGGACGGCGAACAGCCAAAATTCGCAGCGAAACGACCGCCGGGTGAACCGTTCGGCCATCCCTATTAGGCACTGGTGCTGGTGCCACGACACTGCAACCTCTCCCATATACTCTAGTTTTAGTGCAGGAATTAGCCCTGCTGCAAAGCATTGCATCAAAAATTGTAATTAAACGCCCCTGTTAAACAGGGGCAGAAAAATTGGGCCTTAGGCACTGGTGCTGGTGCCATGACACTGCAACCTCTCCCATATACTCTAGTTGTAGTGCAGGAATTAGCCCTGCTGCAAAGCATTGCATCAAAAATTTTAATTAAACAGCATCACCCAGAACCAGAAATGTTCTTCCAACATATCAGCGGAGGAGGAAGAGGATAGACAATCAACATAACAGGACAGTCACTCAGCATCAGCATAGGCAGTCTTGAAGGGATGTGATATTTAAAAAAAAAATTATTCGGTTACATCGGCTTCAGGTGCTTGGAAGCTGTGGGTGATCCAAGACTGATTCATCTTGATGAAGGTCAGTCGATCAACTGATTCGGTGGACAGGCGCATCCTGTGATCGGTAACAAAGCCACCAGCAGCACTGAAGGTGCATTCTGAAAGAACGCTGGATGCAGGAGAGGCCAGTAGCTCAATTGCATACTGTGCAAGCTCTGGCCAGTGATCCATTCTCAAGACCCAGTAAGCCAGAGGATTTTCGGTGGAAAAGGTGTCCAAGTCCGACCTTGCCCCTAGGTATTCCTGCACCATGTAAATCAGACGCTGGCGGGGGGCGTGGCTTGGCTGAGCTCGATGGCGGACGTCTAACTGATTAGCTCCGCTATCTCGGGACGAAAACTTCAGCTTACAGAGGTATCTCTCACCCGTTCTCCATACACAAACGATGGGAACAGCTTCTAGAACCTCCTCCGCATCTCGGTCCCGTTCCCCGCGTAGGAACTCGAGCGGAATGAGCCAGCAAATACCGGAGATGTTCCGCACACAGAGGGGAAACATGGCGCCGTCCCGCCACAGTGCCTCACACTCAGTGCCCTCACATTCTCCTCAGCGCGAAGATATTATCCTGACTAACGCTGGCATTAGAGACTCTCATCTTGATGGTCCTACTAACCAACAACTCCCTGAGGTAAATCCGTCCTCCCACATCAGTATGCAAGACCTAAAAATGATTGCTTCAGATATAAAGGACACCCTATCGGCGGCCATTGCTGAACTTCGGGTGGATCTGAGAGCTTTGTCTGATCGTGTACTTCATGTGGAAAACCGCTCCGATCAACATGAGCTAATCCTTCGTAAATCTACTAGAAAAATTGATGGACATACACTACAAATGAGAGACATGCAGAGACATTTAGAGGATTTGGACAATAGGGGGAGGTGACATAACCTCCGTATTAGAGGTCTCCCTGAAGCCATTGAAGGTGATCAAATCCCCATTGCAGTTACCGCCATATTTAATAATGTACTGGACCGACCCCTTCAGTCCGCTGTAGAAATGGAAAGAATCCACAGAGCCTTGAGACCTAAAGGTAGGGACACTGATCCCCCTCGAGATATTATATGCTGCCTTGTAAACTACCAGTTGAAAGAAGATATATTGAAGGGTGCTCGGGCAAAGCAACGCATACTGCATGATAACACCCCCATACAAATCTTTCAAGATCTCTCAGGTAGTGATGGACGAACTTCCGACGGGACGTTTCGCGAACGCGAAACGCGAACGGGCACAAACGTTCGCGAAAACGACCGTTCGCCGCGGGCTCCATTGACTTCAATGGGAGGCGAATTTCGCAAACCTTTAGGTCGAATTTGCGGCCACGGGGTAATTATTAGGGGGTAGCACGTAGTCCCACCACCTGGACAATAGCATAATACATGTATGAGGTGAATTTGGGATCGATAACTACAAGCATTTTTTTTTTATTTGGGAAATTGTTCTGACAATTCAGGACTATGGAGCTAATGAAGGCAATGGAGGAGAGGGAAGGTCAGGGACCAGGGTAGGCAAACAAGAGGGTGCAGGAGATACAGAGCACTGACAGCAGCACCGTAATACAGAGCACTGACATCAGCACCGTGACATACAGCGCTGACAGCAGCTCCGTGACATACAGCGCTGACAGCAGCTCCGTGACATACAGCGCTGACAGCAGCTCCGTGACATACAGCGCTGACAGCAGCTCCGTGACATACAGCGCTGACAGCAGCTCCGTGACATACAGCGCTGACAGCAGCACCGTGACATACAGCGCTGACAGCAGCTCCGTGACATACAGCGCTGACAGCAGCTCCGTGACATACAGCGCTGACAGCAGCTCCGTGACATACAGCACTGACAGCAGCTCCGTGACATACAGCGCTGACAGCAGCTCCGTGACATACAGCGCTGACAGCAGCACCGTGACATACAGCGCTGACAGCAGCTCCGTGACATACAGCGCTGACAGCAGCTCCGTGACATACAGCGCTGACAGCAGCTCCGTGACATACAGCACTGACAGCAGCTCCGTGACATACAGCGCTGACAGCAGCTCCGTGACATACAGCGCTGACAGCAGCACCGTGACATACAGCGCTGACAGCAGCTCCGTGACATACAGCGCTGACAGCAGCTCCGTGACATACAGCGCTGACAGCAGCTCCGTGACATACAGCGCTGACAGCAGCTCCGTGACATACAGCGCTGACAGCAGCTCCGTGACATACAGTGCTGACAGCAGCTCCGTGACATACAGCGCTGACAGCAGCTCCGTGACATACAGCGCTGACAGCAGCTCCGTGACATACAGCGCTGACAGCAGCACCGTAAGCAGCCCCAGGAGGAAGTCAGCACAGCACAGGGATGGTGTGATCCCCTCATAATAAGAACCCCCAGGAGGAAGTCAGCACAGCACAGGGATGGTGGGAGCCCCTCATAATAAGAACCCCCAGGAGGAAGTCAGCACAGCACAGGGATGGTGGGAGCCCCTCATAATAAGAACACCCAGGAGGAAGTCAGCACAGCACAGGGATGGTGGGAACCCCTCATAATAAGCAGCCCCAGTAGAAATATGACACCGCTCAACCTCTTCAAAGAGGAGGGTAGGGGCATATAGTACGGTGTGCTTTTTTGGGTCAGGGAAGTGAGCCAAATGAATTAAGAAGGTCTGTGTGCTTGATTCCAAAAATTGTTTATAGACATATACATGGTCTACTGATCACATGTGTTGAATTCCTCCGAGATCCATGCCTCATTCATTTTTAGAAATGTGAGGTAGTTAACACTGTCGTGAGCTAGGCGAGTACGCTTATCGGTCACAATCCCCCCTGCTGCGCTGAACGTCCTTTCGGACAGGACACTGGATGAGGGGCAAGCCAACAGTTCGATTGCAAATTGGGCAAGCTCTGGCCAGAGGTCAAGCCTGCCCACCCAGTAGTCTAGGGGTTCATCACTCCTCAGAGCGTCCACATCGGCCGTTAACCCAATGTAGTCGGACACCTGACGGTCTAGGCGTTCCCTGATGCTGGATCCGGATGACACCTGTCGATGGGTCGGCTGAAAGAATGACCTCATATCCGAAGTCACCAACACATCTTCAAACCGGCCTCTTCTTGCAGGCGCTGTTGGATTGGTACCCGCAAATCCTTCTCTGGGAGTGGGAATTGCTCCTCTGCCAGCGCACGCAAAAGCAGAATGCAGCATTTCTCGAAGCAAGGCCTGGAAGTGCTGCATTCTGACAGCCCTCTGCGACGGCGGTAACATTTCCGCCATTTTGTGTTTGTACCGGGGATCTAAGTACGTTGCCACCCAGTACTGGTCCTTGACCCTCATGCTTTTTATACGGGGGTCCCTATTAAAACACTGGAGCATGAAGGCCCCCATTTGCACTCAAGCGGAAGGTATGTGGTGGTGGTGGTGTTGTTGGTGGTAGTGTCTTTGGGGGTGCACATAGCAGAGAGTGAAGAAGAGGGTGCAGATCGAGAGGATGAGGAGGGTGCAGAAGAATAAGGCTGAGTGAGCCACTCAACCAAGTCTGGTGCGTCCTTTAAAGTAATTGAACGCACCTTCTGCAACTTCCCACTTTGGCTCAAGGCTGTTGCTCCTGCCCTACCCCTACCACCCCTGCGGAAGGGCCTGCCTCTTCCTCTGCCTGTCATTTTTTAAATCACCCTGTGACAAAACTCTTAGTCCCTATACCGCTGAAGGACTGCTGCAGTATAGGGCAGCGGTCAGCAGTAGTGCACGTCAACCCTATGTATTGTGGACCGATAGCGGTCCTTACAGAACAGCAGACTGTACTGCACTCAGGCCTATGTACCGTAGCACCCTATACCAAGTTACCAGTCCTTATAAGAACTTTTGTGGACCAAGCAGGTTGTGTGTTAGTGATTAGCAGACTGTACGTCAGTCCCTATACCAATGAAGGACTGCTGCAGTATAGGGCAGCGGTCAGCAGTAGTGCACGTCAACCCTATGTATTGTGGACCGATAGCGGTCCTTACAGAACAGCAGACTGTACTGCACTCAGGCCTATGTACCGTAGCACCCTATACCAAGTTACCAGTCCTTATAAAAACTTTTGTGGACCAAGCAGGTTGTGTGTTAGTGATTAGCAGACTGTACGTCAGTCCCTATACCAATGAAGGACTGCTGCAGTATAGGGCAGCGGTCAGCAGTAGTGCACGGCAACCCTATGTATTGTGGACCGATAGCGGTCCTTACAGAACAGCAGACTGTACTGCACTCAGGCCTATGTACCGTAGCACCCTATACCAAGTTACCAGTCCTTATAAGAACTTTTGTGGACCAAGCAGGTTGTGTGTTAGTGTTTAGCAGACTGTGCGTCAGTCCCTATACCGCTGAAGGACTGCTGCAGTATAGGGCAGCGGTCAGCAGTAGTGCACGGCAACCCTATGTATTGTGGACCGATAGCGGTCCTTACAGAACAGCAGACTGTAACGCACTCAGGCCTATGTACCGTAGCACCCTATACCAAGTTACCAGTCCTTATAAGAACTTTTGTGGACCAAGCAGGTTGTGTGTTAGTGATTAGCAGACTGTACGTCAGTCCCTATACCAATGAAGGACTGCTGCAGTATAGGGCAGCGGTCAGCAGTAGTGCACGGCAACCCTATGTATTGTGGACCGATAGCGGTCCTTACAGAACAGCAGACTGTAACGCACTCAGGCCTATGTACCGTAGCACCCTATACCAAGTTACCAGTCCTTATAAGAACTTTTGTGGACCAAGCAGGTTGTGTGTTAGTGATTAGCAGACTGTACGTCAGTCCCTATACCAATGAAGGACTGCTGCAGTATAGGGCAGCGGTCAGCAGTAGTGCACGGCAACCCTATGTATTGTGGACCGATAGCGGTCCTTACAGAACAGCAGACTGTAACGCACTCAGGCCTATGTACCGTAGCACCCTATACCAAGTTACCAGTCCTTATAAGAACTTTTGTGGACCAAGCAGGTTGTGTGTTAGTGTTTAGCAGACTGTGCGTCAGTCCCTATACCGCTGAAGGACTGCTGCAGTATAGGGCAGCGGTCAGCAGTAGTGCACGGCAACCCTATGTATTGTGGACCGATAGCGGTCCTTACAGAACAGCAGACTGTACTGCACTCAGGCCTATGTACCGTAGCACCCTATACCAAGTTACCAGTCCTTATAAGAACTTTTGTGGACCAAGCAGGTTGTGTGTTAGTGTTTAGCAGACTGTGCGTCAGTCCCTATACCGCTGAAGGACTGCTGCAGTATAGGGCAGCGGTCAGCAGTAGTGCACGGCAACCCTATGTATTGTGGACCGATAGCGGTCCTTACAGAACAGCAGACTGTAACGCACTCAGGCCTATGTACCGTAGCACCCTATACCAAGTTACCAGTCCTTATAAGAACTTTTGTGGACCAAGCAGGTTGTGTGTTAGTGATTAGCAGACTGTACGTCAGTCCCTATACCAATGAAGGACTGCTGCAGTATAGGGCAGCGGTCAGCAGTAGTGCACGGCAACCCTATGTATTGTGGACCGATAGCGGTCCTTACAGAACAGCAGACTGTACTGCACTCAGGCCTATGTACCGTAGCACCCTATACCAAGTTACCAGTCCTTATAAGAACTTTTGTGGACCAAGCAGGTTGTGTGTTAGTGTTTAGCAGACTGTGCGTCAGTCCCTATACCGCTGAAGGACT
This sequence comes from Lithobates pipiens, assembly GCF_037356315.1. NCBI lineage: Eukaryota > Metazoa > Chordata > Amphibia > Anura > Ranidae > Lithobates > Lithobates pipiens. The sequence continues at coordinate 180,417,383 of NW_027507758.1, forward strand.
GCTGCAGTATAGGGCAGCGGTCAGCAGTAGTGCACGGCAACCCTATGTATTGTGGACCGATAGCGGTCCTTACAGAACAGCAGACTGTAACGCACTCAGGCCTATGTACCGTAGCGCCCTATACCAAGTTACCAGTCCTTATAAGAACTTTTGTGGACCAAGCAGGTTGTGTGTTAGTGATTAGCAGACTGTACGTCAGTCCCTATACCAATGAAGGACTGCTGCAGTATAGGGCAGCGGTCAGCAGTAGTGCACGGCAACCCTATGTATTGTGGACCGATAGCGGTCCTTACAGAACAGCAGACTGTAACGCACTCAGGCCTATGTACCGTAGCACCCTATACCAAGTTACCAGTCCTTATAAGAACTTTTGTGGACCAAGCAGGTTGTGTGTTAGTGATTAGCAGACTGTACGTCAGTCCCTATACCAATGAAGGACTGCTGCAGTATAGGGCAGCGGTCAGCAGTAGTGCACGGCAACCCTATGTATTGTGGACCGATAGCGGTCCTTACAGAACAGCAGACTGTAACGCACTCAGGCCTATGTACCGTAGCACCCTATACCAAGTTACCAGTCCTTATAAGAACTTTTGTGGACCAAGCAGGTTGTGTGTTAGTGATTAGCAGACTGTACGTCAGTCCCTATACCAATGAAGGACTGCTGCAGTATAGGGCAGCGGTCAGCAGTAGTGCACGGCAACCCTATGTATTGTGGACCGATAGCGGTCCTTACAGAACAGCAGACTGTAACGCACTCAGGCCTATGTACCGTAGCACCCTATACCAAGTTACCAGTCCTTATAAGAACTTTTGTGGACCAAGCAGGTTGTGTATTAGTGTTTAGCAGACTGTGCGTCAGTCCCTATACCGCTGAAGGACTGCTGCAGTATAGGGCAGCGGTCAGCAGTAGTGCACGGCAACCCTATGTATTGTGGACCGATAGCAGTCCTTACAGAACAGCAGACTGTACTGCACTCAGGCCTATGTACCGTAGCACCCTATACCAAGTTACCAGTCCTTATAAGAACTTTTGTGGACCAAGCAGGTTGTGTGTTAGTGTTTAGCAGACTGTGCGTCAGTCCCTATACCGCTGAAGGACTGCTGCAGTATAGGGCAGCGGTCAGCAGTAGTGCACGTCAACCCTATGTATTGTGGACCGATAGCGGTCCTTACAGAACAGCAGACTGTAACGCACTCAGGCCTATGTACCGTAGCACCCTATACCAAGTTACCAGTCCTTATAAGAACTTTTGTGGACCAAGCAGGTTGTGTATTAGTGTTTAGCAGACTGTGCGTCAGTCCCTATACCGCTGAAGGACTGCTGCAGTATAGGGCAGCGGTCAGCAGTAGTGCACGGCAACCCTATCTATTGTGGACCGATAGCGGTCCTTACAGAACAGCAGACTGTACCGCACCCAAGCCTATGTACCGTAGCACCCTAGACAGACCAAGTTACCAGTCCTTATAAGAACTTTTGTGGAACAAGTGAGTTGTGAATGATTAGCAGACTGCAGCAGAAGGGCAGCAGTCAAGTATAATATTCTTTCTATATTTGGAAGAAAGAATATTATACGTGTACAAGCCTATTACCGTACCACTGATACCAGTCCTGAAAAGAACCTTTGTGGAACTAATAGTAACAGCAAGTCTTTAAAATTATCCTCACTGCCTGACACACTGCTTCCTGCCTGTCCCTATACAAATTGGCAAAAAAGAGTAGGCTGGAACGATTAGCTGGAACAGCTCTTTTGTGGACCTGATAGTAACAGCTAATGATGATGATGATGATGATGATGAAGAAAGACTAATCTGGCTGAGCTGTCCCTAAAATAGCAGCATACAGCGCTCTGTCCCTTTATCTAAACTGACAAAAGAAACTCAGGCTGCTGACCTAACACCTATACCAGTCCTGAAAAGAACTTTTGTGTACCAAATAGCTAGCGTTTTCTCTGTCCCTACTCCACACAGGATCCTTTCCCTACAGTGACAGAAGAAAGAATGTAAAATGGCCACCGGATCGGGTGTATTTATAGGTTAGGGGGAATGTCCAAGTGTCCATGAGCTGTCATGTCTCAATTGGTTGTCCTGTAACACATGATAAACGTGTCACGAAAGGTTAAAGTTCTTGTATACATTAAACACGTAAGTCCGCCGGGGCGAACGACGGAAAAAGGCGTTCGAACCCGCGGACGGCGAAAGTCGGAAATTCGCCGCGAAACGACCGCCGGGCGAACCGTTCGGCCATCACTACTCTCAGGCATCACTCTGCAACACCGTAGGGACCTTAAGCCACTCCTGGAGGTGCTGAGAGACCGGAACATAATCTACAAATGGAAATTTCCTTTTTGCCTAACTGCCTCACATCTTGGTCGCACAGCCCATCTTAGAGTCCCGGAAGACTTGCCCATGTTTTGCTCGACCTTGGGGATCCCGTTAATAGAGGTACCTAACTGGTATTCAAATTATCGTCCTCTCCTAAGCAGATCAGATAAGTCACAACCTGACATGATGGAGGCCCAAGAAGCGGGATATCGGAGACGCAGGTCTCCATCGCATACCAGGATGCATCGACCCTCTGAGAATCAAAGGGCATATAGCCCTTCTGCGCCCCCCAGATCGCATAGAGCGAGGAGAGATTATTAAGGAGCTGACACCTTCTACGGTCGTATGAGCTGCTACACTGCCTCCCAATGCAGAGTTATTGCTTCTTTTCTGTTCCGTTGCCCTCTTTGTCCCATGACTGTGGGAGTTATGGTCACTATGCTTGAGGATATTAAGAAGCCCACTTGTTTGCTGTTGGATGCTTCACGTTTACCATACTTGTTTTCTACTTATTTTCGCATTAGATTCGTTTTGTTCATCTACCGGTATCCGTTTTACGATGTAGGAATCGAATACCAGTGCTGAAACTACATTACCCAGCACACACCTGGGACATGGTACGTAAGGTTGTTACGCATCGCTTCCTGTGTAACTCCCCGGATGCTTCCTCCTTGATCAGATGTCTCTACTCGCATCCATGGTCTACACACGGCAATCACCAGACTTCAGGTGCAGAACTTTTCCATTCTATCTGAACGCTACTTGCTGAATATAACTTTACCTGATGAGACACGCAGTAAGCTCTCATATAGAAGCAGTGAGTAACTATATAATAGGAATTACTTTCCTCGTGAACAACTGTATATACTCTCCTCCATATTCACACACTGTCGGCTCTGTGTCCATACTGACACACAACATTACCTCGCCTGACATCGGTTATGCTACATTGCATGAGACCTACGACAGATGAGGCCCACCTTTTGTCCTTCAACTTGCGGACAATATACATATAGTTCTCACGCACCAAAACGGTTGCCTGTCTATTATTTGTCGGTCACTAATGTTGAAAGATAAGTTTGGTATAAAAAAGTTTTGCTTATGCCTGTTTTCACCTTTTTTGCCTCTTCGGCTCTCCAAAGATGTGTGGTAGGTGATGATACTCGTCGCACTGATGGTTGCGCTTAATGGTTTTGTCTGCCAATCAGGGCACATATGTTTGTTACTTTAATGACAAGTGTGCTTTGTTACAGGTTCACAGGTTTATAGTTATTAGGTTTTCACACAATTTTATATACATGCATAGTATGTTTATGTTGAACTTATAATATAGAATTACAGGATAAATGCACACCATTTAATTTTCCTACTTATAGCTCATTCCTACTTGTATTGTGCCTATGCTTATGATAACTTACTGCTCAGAGGTTAACAACCGCCCATAAGCACGAATGACATATCCTCGACAGAGTAACCTATCTTTCTAGTCCTGACTGGCGGAGTTCCACGACTTGACTACTTCCAACCTAGTCTTTCATTGGACTTGGCGACAGCCAACCCCCACGTAGTGGTGGCTGAGAGGGGGTGTACATTTTCTAGGTGTATACTCTCTCTGGTCACCCGACAATATATCTGAATTGTACTATTTGTCACTCAACAAGTGACTCACTTGTCCCTTCCCCCTCATTTAATCTGGTTTTGCTATCAGGTTACCCCCTCTAATTGATAATCTGTCCCCCCCTACCCCAGACCCAACCGTTAAACCTCTCCTATCCCTCCCCTTACCATGGCCTCTCCACTACCCCTATATACTGGGTCGGGATTATCCCCCGCTACTGAAGATCCCCCCCCACAAATCCACCCAACCCCATCAATTAACTTTTACTCTTTGAATATTAGAGGCTTGAACATTCCTGAAAAAAGATCCAAGCTTCTTTATACTCTACACAGAGCAAAAGCACACATAGCCCTTTTACAAGAAACCCACTTTAGATCGGATGCTATCCCCAAACTCTATAATAAATCTTTTCCTACAGTATACCATGCGACAAATGACCACACGAAATCTAAAGGAGTCTCTATATTAATCTCGAAATCTTGCCCCATTGATATCACCGATGTTCTCAAAGATCCTCAGGGAAGATATTTATTTATTAAAGGACGGATACATAACCTCCCAATTACAATAGCCAACATATATGCCCCAAATTCTAAACAGGTGACCTTTTTTAGAGAAACGATGGCCCTTCTTACCTCATTTAAATCAGGAATTCTCCTGTTAGCAGGCGATTTCAATGTGCCCTTGACACCGTCCCTTGACACGTCCAATGGTACGTCTTGTCTAAAATATCAGGCACTGAGGGATATCAAAACACAGCTCCAAACTTTGACCCTGCACGACACCTGGCGCACTCTTCATCCAAACACAAAAGACTTCACTTTCTTCTCTCCCCCCCATTCAAAATATTCCAGAATCGACCACTTCTTCCTTTCACAAGCGGACATTCACTATGTAACAAAGGCTACTATTGAGCCCCTATTACTTTCTGACCACAATCCCATCACGGTTACACTTACATTTACAAAACGTAGCCCCAGATCCGTCATATGGCGACTTGATGATTCTCTGCTTCTTGACACTGAAAATCAGACCACAATCAGAGACTGCCTTTCCCATTATTTTCGAGAGAACTCCAACCCTGAGATGCCACATGCTTCGGTGTGGGCAGCGCACAAATGCGTCGTACGAGGAGTACTTATCTCCCTTGCGGCCAAAAGACACAAGTGCCAGAAAGCAACTTTGGATTCGCTATACTTGCGCATTCAATCTCTTGAACGCTTACATAAACGTACTCTAGCTGACACTCACCTGAATGAACTCATTGCCACTCGAGAACTTCTATTGGAAGAACTCCAAAAAACTATTCGTCGCAAATTCGCTTTATCCAACAAAATCTTCTATGAGTTTGGTAACAAGGCGAGTAAATTCCTAGCGAGAGCATTACAGACTAAAAGAGCAAGGCACACCATACATAGAATCGTAACGCCTAATGGAGACTCTATAATAGCGACGGATGCAATTGCGGAACACTTTGTAAAGTATTTTCATTCATTGTATAACCTACCACCGCCCTCTCCGACTGAGCCGACGGGAACTAGATCAGAACGTATACGAGAGTTCCTATCCAAATTCTCCCCACCCCCTATTGAATCTTTAGATCAACAGGTACTGGATTCCCCCTTGTCCAAGGAAGAAGTGCTTCTCGCCCTAAAACAGCTAAAAACTGGTAAAAGCCCGGGCCCAGATGGCCTATCTGCGGCATACTATAAAACATTTTCGGAGCTATTAATTCCTCACTACTTAAATACTTTTAATAACCTTTCCTCCCACACTCAATCCACTACTGACCTTCTACAAGCACACATCACAATGATCCCCAAGCCTGGCAAGGATGATACCTTAATCCCGAACTACCGACCTATCTCTTTACTCAATGTGGACATTAAGATCTATGCCAAGATTCTCGCAAACCGCATTACCCCCTTACTTCCTCGCATGGTTTCAACTGATCAGGTCGGTTTTGTCCCCGGCAGAGAAGCCCGGGACAACACCACCAAGACCCTGAATATACATCACTGGCTGACCACATCCCGGAACAAAGGTTTCTTTTTATCATTGGATGCGGAGAAGGCGTTCGATAGGGTGGCATGGGACTATATGTTATCTGTCCTCCAACATATTGGTTTACCCTCCAGATTGATTCAAATGATATCGATCTTATACTCCACCCCTACTGCGTGCATACGAGTCAATGGTCACCTATCGAACGCCTTCTCCATCACTAATGGCACACGCCAGGGATGCCCACTTTCACCAATCATCTTTATCCTAACCTTAGAGCCATTTCTCCGTATGCTTAGGGACAATCCGACCATCCAGGGCATTAACATCAACAACAACCAATATAAAATTGCCGCTTACGCCGACGATATCATGCTATACCTTTCGGATCCAATCACTACTCTTCCAAACTTGTTGAAAGACCTTGATGCCTTCGCTACAATCTCGAACTTTAAAGTAAACTTTGACAAATCAAAGGCTCTAAATGTTTCTTTACCTAACAAAACGGTTGTACAATGCTGCCTCAATTTCCCGTTTACGTGGGAAAATGAGGCGTTAACTTATCTGGGCATCAAAATCCCTACTGATCTGTCCAGGCTATATGAACTTAATTTTGCTCCTGCTCTCCTTCGGTTACAACACGATCTGCATAAATGGCATGGAGGCCCTTTCTCCTGGTTTGGCAGAGTAGCCATTTTAAAAATGAATGTCCTCCCCAAACTACTATATCTGTTGCAGGCCATACCTATCGCTTTACCCAAGTCCTTTTTTCATTCCTACAAAGCCATGTGTAGAAAATTTCTATGGTCATACCGCCCTCCCCGTTTGAGCTGGGCTAAACTCATTCTCCCAAAGCTCGATGGAGGCCTGGGTCTGCCTGACCTTCATACCTACTACAATGCGACCCTCCTGGCCAGAATTATTGATTGGCATATCCACCAAAAAGATAAGGCATGGATATCTTTAGAAAATGTTTATGCCCCTTTCCCTATATCCCATTTACCTTGGATCTCCACTCAAGCAATACCTTTAGCCTGCACCCAACACCCCTTAATAGGTCCTACCATTCGTGCTCTCCATCGAACGCATAAATCTCTCCACATTAATATACCTCATGGTCCATTAACTCCACTTTCTTCGAACCCAGATTTTCCCCCGGATCTTACTGTGCCTAGATCTAGGGACTCCCTTTCAAGAAATATATATAGAGCTTATCAATTTTTTGATAAGGGGACAATGTTAACCTATCCCAATATGATTGAAAAATTACCTGAGCTACATCTTCCATTTTTCAAATTTCTCCAGATCCGTCACTTCCTTACTTCGTCACAACCGACCTCACGGTGGCACACAACCCTTACTCCATTTGAATCCTTATGTTCCAGCTCAGAACCACAAAAACATGTAATCTCAATGGTGGTAAAAATGTTAAGCTCAGATCTCACCCCACAAAAACCCATTATACAACAATGGGAATCAGATCTGAAGTCTACCTTGACTTCGCAACAGTGGTCATTGATTTTTGAACACATACACAAACGCTCTATCAACGTGTCGGCACAAGAAAATCGCTATAAAATTTACTCGAGGTGGTACCGCACCCCTGACAAAGTCCATAAACTCTTCCCAGATGTCCCTACATCCTGTTGGCGATGTAATGCTCTGGTTGGCAATTTCTTACACATATGGTGGGACTGCCCTGTACTACAACCCTTTTGGAAAGAGATTCATGACACAATAATTAACATTACTACATACCGTCCTGATTTCTCCCCGGCACAATATCTGCTACACCACACGAAGCTTCCATATAAAATTTATAAATCCTCGATAGTACCACACCTGATTACTGCAGCAACTCAATGTATTCCACGTCATTGGAGATCTCCAAACCCCCCATCCATTGCAGAATGGCTCCAACAGATGGATAAAATCGAGGAAATGGAAAGATTGATTCACCAAGCTTATGATAGACATGAAAAATTCTCTCATAAATGGGCATGTTGGATACATTTCCGAGCCTCTACTTCCCGTACCACCTCGACCCCCTGTACTTGACATAGTTGATCATTGGTTTGAACACCATATGCACTAGCTTTTCTAGGAGATTGTTTGCATATTTTGTAGGACACCCCCTCTCTGCTTCCTTCCTGGAGAAATCATAACCGATTGCACTCTTCCATACGCACTTAACTCTACATTGCCGTACAATTTATAATCCCCCCCCTACCCCCTTTTTTATGAGGCCTCACCCCCCCTCCTCCCTGACATAACCATGAGATTTCTGTTACTGACTCCTCCTTCCCCTTACTTTACCTTTACATGAATATACATGCTATACCTAAGATATGGGTACTGTGATTTAATTATTGACCCCTAACGGATCTCCTCCCATATAGCACTTAAAAGCTTCCCTTCTTCAATCATCCACAGTGTGATCCCATTTGGGGTGGATGACAACACAGGTGATCCGTTGGGATACAATGCTATTACCTGATTATTATTCAGATATCGTTCTGTACAATTTGATTGGAATACTGGATTCTATATTTTAGACTGTATCTTCTCAGTATTTACACGATTCCTTTATTACTTATTGATTCATCAATTGATGTTCCATGAGCTTTCTGTTTTCTTATCATTTTTTGTCTTCCTCTTCTTCTTCTTTTTTGTAATATCTTACCTTGTCATTGATATCCTGTACTCTACATACATGCAGTCACTGTATTGTATAACTTTGTATAACTTTCAATAAACTTTCTTGGAACAAAAAAAAATCAGACGCTGGCGATGGTTGCTGGAACTGATCATACCTTGGGGCTGCGGACTAAAAAATTGTCTGAAAGCATCAGTCAGACGGCCACCTTCTCCACCGCTCCTTCTGACTGATGCCTCAGCAACACGTTGTCCAGGACCAGGAGTTTGTAACCTCCCAGTCTCTGGGAACGCGTTGCACAGACCTTTCTGCAAGGCCTCCCGGAGATGTCTCATCCTCTGCTCCCTCTGCAATGGCAAGATAAGGTCGGCAACCTTACCCTTGTACCGTGGATGAAGGAGAGTGGCCAGCCAGTAATGGTCCCTCTCCTTGATCCGAAGAATACGAGGATCCTTCCGCAGGCTTTGCAGGATCAGGGAGGCCATGCAGCGTAGGTTAGCTGAGGCATTCAGTCCGGAGTCCTCTGGGTCACTAAGGACAACATGATCCGCAGCTACCTCCTCCCAGCCACGTACAAGTCCACGTGATTCTTGGGACTGTTAATCATCCCTACAAGACTGCTGCTGCTGCTGCTGATGCTGAGTGCCAGCCTCCACCTCCATGCTGACACAATCATCCTCCTCCTCCTCCTCCTCATCCTCTTCCTGTGTGATGGGTGGCACATCAGGAACACTGTCTGGATAAAGGGGGCCTTGAGAGGCAAGGAAGTCCTCCTCTTCCTGCCTCTGTTCTGCCTCAAGTGCCCTGTCCATTATTTCGCGCAGCGTATGCTCCAAGAGGTGGACAAGAGGTACAGTGTCACTGATGCATGCACTGTCACTGCTCACCATCCGTGTGGCCTCCTCAAACGGTGACAGGACAGTGCATGCATCCCTGATCATGCCCCACTGGCGTGGTGAGAAAAAACCGAGCTCCCCTGACCCTGTCCTGGTGCCGTAGTCGCACAGGTACTCATTGATGGCCCTCTTCTGCGTGTGCACCCGCTGCAGCATGGCCAACGTTGAGTTCCACCTGGTGGGCATGTCACATATAAGGCGGTTCTTGGGCAGGTTCAAATCCTTTTGGAGCTCAGCCAGCCGAGCACAGGCATTAAATGATCGGCGGAAATGCACACAGACTTTCCTGGCCTGCTTCAGGACATCCTGTAAGCCCGGGTACCTGCCCAAGAACCGCTGCACCACCAGATTAAGGAGCCACACAGGGCACACAGGGCACATGGGTCAGTTGTCCCTGTCGGAGGGCGGAGAGGAGGTTGGTGCCATTGTCGCAAACCACCATTCCTGGCTTAAGCTGGCGTGGCGTCAACTACCTCTCGGCCTGCCCCTGCAGAGCTGACAAAACATCCGCCCCAGTGTGGCTCCTGTCCCCCAAACAAACCAGCGCAAGCACAGCATGACATCGTTTTGCCTGCGTACTTGCGTAGCCCCTGGAACGCCTACGGAGCACCGCTGGTTCTGAGGACAGAGCACTGGAAGAGGCCATGGAGGAAGAAGAAGAGGAGGGGGTGGAGGAGAGAGGTGTGTCACAACCAATAGTAGCATTTTGGAGGCGTGGTGGCGGAACAACCTCCAACACTACTGCACCTTGTCCTGCATCCTTCCCAGCTGCCAGAAGAGTGACCCAATGGGCCGTGAAAGACAGGTAACGTCCCTGTCCATGCCTGCTGGACCATGAGTCAGCGGCAATATGCACCTTACCGCTGACCGCCCTGTCCAGCGAGGCAAGGACATTGCCTTCCACATGCCGGTAGAGAGCCGGAATTGCCTTCTGTGAGAAAAAGTGGCGTTTGGGGACCTGCCACTGAGGAACCGCACATTGTACAAACTCACGGAAGGGGGACGAGTCTACCAACTGAAAAGGCAGCAGTTGAAGTGCTAGCAATTTAGCCAAGCTAGCATTCAACCGCTGGGCATGTGGATGGCTGGGAGTTAACTTCTTTCGCCTGTCCAGCAGCTGGGGCAGGGACATTTGCCTGCTATAATCGGACGTGGGTGTACTGCTAGCAGAGTGCCCGGAAGCACTTGGCTGTGACACACCTAATTCTACACCTTCATTCCTCTCAGAGCAGGTTTCAGAGAGGACTGAAGGTCTAGTGGGGTTGGAGATGCCAGCTGATGAGGAGCAAGGAGAGGTCCGCTTTGTTCTTTGGTGTGGGTCTTTGAGGTACGCTTGCCAACGAGCTGCATGGCAGGTCAACATATGTCTGGTCAAGCATGTGGTGCCCAAGCGGCTGATGTTTTGGCCGCGCAAGATACGCTTGAGACATATGTTGCAAATAGCAGCGGTGCGATCTGATGCACCCCTCTCAAAAAAGGCCCACACCAAAGAACTTTTAGAATAACGCGCAGAGGCAGCGCCCTGCACAGGCGGAGCTCTGCGGTGTGATTCAGTCGGTGTGCTGCCCCTAAGCTGGCCCCCGGAGGGCATCCTGCCTCATTGGACATGTGCCTCCTCCTCCTCCTCTCTCCTACCAGGCACCCACGTGGAGTCAGTGCCCTCATCATCCCCTCCCTCTTCATCGCTGGAGCAAACCTGGCAGTATGCTAAAGCTTGTGGAACATGACTACCAGATTGCTGTCCTTCTTGAACATCCCCTCTCTCTGCATTCACACTACTGCCTTCCTCTAGCTGAGTATCATCATCAGAGCCTACAAAACACTGGGCATCCTTCTGGAGCATGTACCCAACACTGTGCTCAAAGAGTTCAGGAGACTCCTCAAGAGGACGTGGTGGGTCTAGGGAAGGAGTCACTGATGATGACATTGAGAGGAGGGAAGACGATGCGTTGGCAGCTGCTTTGCTAGTACCCTGAGCCTGGGTGAGAGAGGATGAGGAGGATGAAGAGGGCTTGGTCATCCACTCTACCAAGTCGTTGGCATGTTGCGGCTCAACATGTCCAGCTGCCGAAAAGAAGGACAAGCGTGTCCCATGACCACGTGCTGATGATGACGATGCACCGCGTCCACGACCAGCACTGTTGTCTCTAGACACAGAGCCTGCTTGCCCTCTTTTATCGGCTCGCGCCTGTCTGTCTCTCCTTGCTGGCCTTCCAGACATGGTAATGGCCTGAAGGGAGTTGGGAAAACCAGCAATTGGGTAATGTATATTGTGCTGGAGGCACACACAACTTCCACTAACTCCTGCAGATGGCAGATGGCTCAAATAGAGAAGAGCTATGTAGGTGGATATAGCGGTGTATACTGGGTTTAGAGCATGCAGACAGCACGCACAATCTCCTAACACTGACTGAAAGCTCTATTTAAAACGAGAAAGATAGTTAGCTATATAGGTGGATATAGCGGTATATACTGGGTTCAGAGCATGCAGACAGCACGCACAATCTCCTAACACTGACTGAAAGCTCTATTTAAAACGAGAAAGATAGTTAGCTATATAGGTGGATATAGCGGTATATACTGGGTTCAGAGCATGCAGACAGCACGCACAATCTCCTAACACTGACTGAAAGCTCTATTTAAAACGAGAAAGATAGTTAGCTATATAGGTGGATATAGCGGTGTATACTGCGTTCAGAGCACGCAGACAGCACGCACAATCTCCTACCGCTGACTGCAAGCTCTATTTAAAACGAGCAAGATAGTTAGCTATATAGGTAGATATAGCGGTGTATACTGCGTTCAGAGCACGCAGACAGCACGCACAATCTCCTAACGCCGACTGCAAGCTCTATTTAAAACGAGCAAGATAGTTAGCTATATAGGTGGATATAGCGGTGTATACTGCGTTCAGAGCACACAGACAGCACGCACAATCTCCTAACACTGACTGAAAGCTCTATTTAAAACGAGCAAGATAGTTAGCTATATAGGTGGATATAGCGGTGTATACTACGTTCAGAGCACACAGACAGCACGCACAATCTCCTAACACTGACTGAAAGCTCTATTTAAAATGAGCAAGATAGTTAGCTAAATAGGTGGATATAGCGGTGTATACTGCGTTCAGAGCACGCAGACAGCACGCACAATCTCCTAACACTGACTGACAGCTCTATTTAAAACGAGCAAGATAGTTAGCTATATAGGTGGATATAGCGGTGTATACTGGGTTCAGAGCACACAGACAGCACGCACAATCTCCTAACACTGACTGTAAGCTCTATTATAAAAGATAGATATATCGCTAGCTATATAGGTGAATATAGCGGTGTATACTGCGGTCAGGGCACGCAGACAACAACCACTACAGAAGATCAAGAACGAAAAATCGTCCGATAACGATCGGTGTATACTGTGTTGAAGGTACACAGAACACCCACTAACTGCTACAGACGCCAACACACTACACAAGGCCGCCGCGCTGGCGGCCTTATATAGTGTGGGGCGTGTACTACACAGCCTGAGCTATGATTGGCCACAGGCATCCTGCCTGTGGCCAATCTTGGCTCTCCTCGCTGCCGGCGCTGTGATTGGCCAAGCATGCGGGGTCACAGTGCATGCTTGGCCAATCATGAGCCAGCAATGCACTGCGCCATCGCAGTGCATTGTGGGCCGTGAGCGCCACACAAATTTGGCGCGAACGGCCCATAACGTTTGGAATTCGCCGAACACGAACACGAAGCTCATCCCTAGTTCCCACCACTCAAGGAACATATTTGCATATGTTGGTGCACATGATAAAACCATTGCAGTGCCTTTACATTGTCTGTAAATTTTGTGTTCACATGGATGAGTGTACCTGTATCGCATATCTTAGAGATAGATAATTTCATAGGGCAGAAGATAGATTGCCCATATCTTCAGTAAGACAGTATTTACTAGCATACCTTCCATTTTCTGTTCATCTCATTTTTATTAGGGCTGTTACTAAAATTTCCATGTCCGATTAATTGATTTATTTTTAATCGATTAATCAACTCATTTCGATTAATTATAACACACATACAGATTCAACTACTTTTAGTTGATCTCCTTGCTTTGCAAATCTTAGGCAGTGGTAAATGTGATATACACTATATACAATCACCCGACACTAGTTAGTTTCCACAATCTATGTCTTAATTTCACAGATCACACAAATACGTTTTAAATTCAAGCACTGAAGTAATCTTTTTTTCCACAGTAGCGTGACAAGCCCTCCACCTCTAACTAATTACTCTCCCCTTATGACATGGACCCCTGTGCAAACGGGTGTCATGCAAGCAGGTATCAAAAGGGTTAACACGGACCATAAACTTCTCTCATGTCTCCTGAGATTTCAGCAAGGACGCCAGGTCATGGGTAGAAAGAAAAGCTCTAAGTGCTCACGTGCTTAAGTATAAGATAAAATTTTTGTGTTCAAACACATCTACCAACATAAAGATGATAAAAATACAGCATGTAAAGCCGACAATCATGTTAGTTCCATAGGGCAGCAGTGGGTGACATCGTGCGTAGCTCCTCCCCTGTAAGCGTTACGTTCAATCAGAGCTGCAACATCACCGGACTCCTCCCCCTTCCCTTCGTTAGCAGACGGAGGCACTTGGGGAAGGGGGAGGAGTCCAGCGATGTCCGTGACATCACCAGATTTTCGGATGAACTCGCTCAAGACCCAGAAGCCGGTGGAGAGGTGAGTACCGATCAAAACAATTAATTGATTAATCGAGGAATTCATCTTTCATTTCCACAGCCCTAATTTTTATATATGGCCAATAGATGGGAGAAGAGACAGATTTACCCCCATCTCTTGATACCAGGTGGTGTTGGTGAGTAGACCTTTATTTTACATATCCTCTAATACCCTGGAGCCTGTATATTGAATATAGGAGGATACTATAGCCCTCATATTGTCTATATGTATATATTTAAGAGAAAACATAGAGATAGAACATTGATTTTTTTTATATAATGGCATTGGCCTCATCCTATAGGTATACCTGATATGGACATTTTACATACTTTTTTCAATGAAAGTTACGTTTTAGTTAAGTGGCCTTTTGGTGCGTAGGGAAACTCACCCTCTTATAGTGACATGTGTATAGATTCATGGTCTGGTGGCAATAGAGTTTATACAACACAGGACTTCCAAGTTTGGATGGATATTTATCTTTGTGGAATACATTCCCAGCAGGGGACCTTTATTCTCCAACATATATTGGAACAAATTCTATTTTTGACTAGGAAGTGGGTTTTCAAAGAGGAAGGAAATTTTTCTCTGCTGCTGTTTTTTGTTGTTAGAATTGACCAAATATGGTTTTAACAAGATTTATGTGTGATGTTTTTTGACTATTGATATAATAAACATATGACTTATCACTGAGATGTCTCCCAGGTCTCATATATGTAGTAAGAGTTTTAGCTTTAGTTACAAAGCACTAGAGGTTGAGCCAGAGCCACAGTTTTTTATTCAGGTTTTAATTTATTCTATACCATACATTTTTTATTTTAGAAACAGAAAAGTGAAAAAATATTACAGTGAGTTGTTTGAAAAGGGATGAATCTCTGCAATAGCTCAAGATTTAGCGTGGGCTTTTGAATTATGTACAAAACAGGCTATTAAAGCAGACCTAAATGTTTCACAATGAAAATACTCAAAAGATTGAACGTTAGAAATAGCTCAAACATGCCCACTTCCAAAAGTATGTGTCTTATGGCTTATCCAGAAGGTCTGAGTGAACAGTGCAGGACCCAGGACCTCAGCTGCACAGAATGAATGGAGAGGATTAGCTATGTACAGTGCTTCCCATACATTTACAAACAAAAACAAAGGATGGTATGGTCACTGACTCTCCTTTCAGAAAAGGCTTCATCCTGACAGATCCCCCATAGCAACCGGTGGGAGAAGAAAGAGCCCTGCGGAGCTGTGAGGACTAGGGGGACAGGAAAAAGCACAGGGGGGCCTTAGAGCACACAGGGGGCAGCAGAAAGGAGCTGCATAGAGGAAGCTGTGGGTTGGCTTCATATAAAGGAACCAATCTCTCCATTTCCCCCTGCTTCTCCTCCCCTCCCGCAGGCATTCAGCAGCTGCAGGAGGAAAATAGAGAGATCCCCTTTGCCAGTGTTTCTCAATATTTTTCCAGTCAGGGCACCCTTGAAGTGTACCCTTAGGTGAATGGGGCTGCACTGCAACCACCCCACAACTATGTGCATTGCATGCAGTTGCAGCATAGTTTAGATGCATTTAGAGAGTTAAAACAGGCGGTGAGGAGACAACATATTGGCTCTTTACCACCTGTCAAATGCCTCTGAAAAAGCGATGTGAGCATGAATCGCTTTTCAGAGGAATGGCATTTTCTTGCTGGTACTATGAACAAGCAGTAAAAAAAAAATCAGTTCTGATTGTACACATATAGGAGGTCAGGATTAAAATTAATGTGCATACATACACATACATGTAAACAAACATGTACGCACATACACATAAAACACACATACATGCACGCACACACACACACACACACACACACACACACACACCTATACATGCACACACACACACATATAAACACAAATAAACACACACATACATGCACACACACACACACACACAAACACACACACACACATACATGTACACACACATATAAACACACACACATTTAAACACACACATACGGTATCTTTTCATGTAACACCACTGAAGAAATTACACTTTACTACAATGTAAAGTAGTGAGTGTACAGCTTGTATAACAGTGTAAATTTGCTGTTCCCTCAAAATAACTCAACACACAGCCATTCATGCCTAATCCGCTGGCAACAAAAGTGAGTACAGCCCTAAGTGAAAGTGTCCAAATTGGGCCCAATTAGCAATTTTCCCTCCCTGGTGTTATGTGACTCGTTAAAGAGGGATTCCACCTACAAAAAAATATTAAAAGCCAGCAGCTATAAATACTACAGCTGCTGAATTTTAATAAATGGACACTCACCTGTCCTGGGTTCCAGCGATGCCGGCAGCCGAGGCCGATCGATCACTCGGCCCTCGGCTGCTGCCGCCACCATTCTAGGTGAGGGAATCAGGAAGTGAAGCGAATCGGCTTCACTTCCCGGTTCCCTACTGTGCATGCGCGACTCGCGCAGCGCAATAGGAATTGTCCGCGCTGTCTCTCAGACCCGTGTGTGTCCCAGCAGACAGCGCGGCAGGACAGGAAATGGCGTAGACTCCCACGGGAGTTTATGCCCGGAAGTGGGTGTAAATACCTGTCTTTGACAGGTATCTCCACCCCCCTCCCCCCTGAAAGGTGTCAATTGTGACACCGGAGGGGGGGAGGGTTCCGATCAGCGGAGGTTCCACTTTAGGGTGGAACCCCACTTTAATGTCACAAGGTCTCAGGTGTGAATGGGAACAGGTGTTTTAAATTTGGTGTTATTGCTCTCATTCTCCCATACTGGTCACTGGAAGTTCAACGTGGCACCTCATGGCAAAGAACTCTCTGAGGATCTAAAAAATTTAATTGTTACTCTACATAAAGATGGCCTAGGCTATAAGAAGATTGGCAAGACCCTGAAACTGACCTGCAGCATAGTGGCCAAGACCATATAGGGGTTTAACGGGACAGGTTCCACTCAGAACAGGCCTTGCCATGGTCAATCAAAGAAGTTGAGTGCACGCGCTCAGCGTCATATCCAGAGCTTGTCTTTGGAAAATAGATGTATGAGTGCTGCCAGCATTGGGGGGGGGGGGGGGTCAGCCTGTCAGTGCTCAGACCATATGCCACACACTGCATAAAATTGGCCTGCATGGCTGTCATACCAGAAGGAAGCCTCTTCTAATGATGATGCACAAGAAAGCCAGCAAACAGTTAGCTGAAGACAAGCAGACTAAGGACATGGATTACTGAAACCATGTCCTGTGTGTAGTGATATATGGTATCCTTCAAAGAACGGGTCATGGCACCAATGTAGTGATATATTATATTGGGTATATAATTAATTAGTAGTTATTAAGTACTCTTCCGCAGCAACCCAATTTTTCCAGAAAGATACACTTTATTGACTTCCAACACAGAACAAAATCTTGCAACAGATGACAAAATCCAAAAGACTAAACATGACAACACTAGTAAATATACTAGCTTTCAGAGTCCCATGTTTCCTATACCTGTGCCTTCATTATTACACACAGACTGAATAAACTGAATGCCATGTTATATCCCAATACACTGAATGGCTGAGCAATTTGATTGGCCGTTTCATTAGGCCTTTGATCTGCTTCCGTCTTTCAGAGTGACAGACAATGACCCCTAGCCCCGAACAGCTGTAGTCATAAACTGCCCTAATTTGTATTCTTTCATATTAACATCAATAAGTCCCCTTTGATATGTTAAAATTGAGTTGGCTTCAGTTGACAACTCAACCATATTACAACATATGGCCCCACTTGGGTCGGTTCTAACTACTAGAACTAACTCATAAGTCAAACAACAAAAAAATATCATTATGATTTAAGGCACTGAATGCTTTACAATGGCTCATATAAAATATGAAGTTGAAACTGGTTACATCTCTCTTCACCAGTCTCTAAAATATCCCCAAGAAACAGTTTTTAGATAATATAACTTTTACACCATGACTGGAAAAGAATTGGAAAATGATTGTCCGTCCAACTAAGTCCGCTGAAACGTGTTTCAGCGGACAATCCGCTCGTGTGTGGGCTTCAGCGGACTTTTTCAGCGGACAGTCTGGCGGACTAAGTCTTTCGGAATTTCCGTAATACAGTCCGTCCAAACTTGGTTTCAGCGGACAGTCCGCTCGTGAGTAGGCAAGTTGGACGGACTAAGTATGGCGCATGCTCGGAAAGGATTTACACGGCGAAAGGTTGCATTGCAGTGTATTGGACGTCGTATTTCTAGTCCCGTCGTACGTGCTGTACACGTCATCGCGCAAGCTTTCAGCGGACTGTCTGTTCGTCGTGTGTGGTCAAGTCCGTTCATTCAAAAGTAGGACTGTCTGTCGGATTGTCTGACGAACTTAGTTGGATGGACAATCCTCTCGTGTGTACGCGGCCTAAGTATACAAATACTCAGACACCCAGTAATTTATGCCATGCCAAGCCATTGTGCATTATCTCACCTTAAATGTCAAATATATTGATCAATACGTATTATATAATATGTACAGATGTTATGAAAATTATATTTTAGGTTTAAAAGATTCTCTGGTTTTAAGATAAAGTTCAAGAAATAAAACATAATGAAAATAAAAAATGAAAAGCAAAATATATCAGGAAAAGGGAGAAAAATAAAAAATGAGGGTGTTGAAGAAAAAAGAATAAAGATCCATTGCTTGATGAATATTGAGAGGGGCGTGGCCGAACAGCGTAGCAGGGAGGACGTGTGGAAACAGGGCTCCACACAGAAGAGTTGAATCCACCGCCATCCCTGCTCTAACTCCCGCAGGCGACGACAGCCACGACTGGGGGAAGCTTCAGGGACACCCGCTCTGCCATCCTGAACATTTTCCGCCACTTAGAACTCCCCCTCGCCGCCGCGGCGATCCCGGAGGGGCCAGCCGCACAAAGCGCTCGGCGCCATCTTGCGGCCTACACTCCGGCCGGACGCATACAACACCTGTAGTGGATCTCCGATCTGGGGACCACTTTCTACCGCCCATCCTACATTAAAAGCCAGCGGCGGACATCCGACAGACACCGCCGGCAGGCGCTGACGGCCCGCGGACCGGAGCTGCTTTGCAGGCCTACGGACCAGGCCTTCTCCCCAGGACTTCTCCTCAGGACGCAGTGAGTAGGAGAGCTAACTCACCCCCTTCCAGATAGCGGTGGAGCCCACTTCTGTCCCCTGTCAGGATTAACGTATCTGAGCAAGGGCAGGGAACCCCTGAGTGGCTATAACCCCCAAGAAAGTCAGAGGCTTCGGCCTACCTCCCCATAGCCGGCGGCCATCTTGGTACTCCTCCTACACCCAACCCTAGCAGCAATCAATTATTCCCTCAGCAGCATAATTTGGTCTTAATCCATCCTTGAAATATCTGACTACCACCCCACTGCAAGAAAGGTGCAGAGTCATTTGGGCAGACCACTTTACCCAGCCTCAAGGTGCCTCACAGAAGGAGGTCCCACCACAGGACCCAGGGAAATACGCCCATCCCCATTCTGCTCTGAGGATAATACACACCCTCTATCTATTGCTGCAGCCCTTAATTACTACCGAGGTGGCTAATTGCATGGCACTTTAAAAATTTTGGAGGCCGTGGCTTGACACGCAGTGTATATGGCTATGATGTAACAACGCCCCGGTGTTCCGAGGAGCCTGAAAACTGAAAACAGACCGATAAAGGAGAATATGTCCACACACCTGAGGAGCAGCACACACAACCATACCCTTCGCTCCCTAGGGACTCCTAAAAGAAAACCCTCGCCTGGGAACCTAAACAAGTTTAGATACAGTGGCAACAACAAAACCCATAAGATGGCCCCACCACAGAGGAACAATATTGAGGATGACTTAGATGATGACGAAATCTCACTACCAGCATCTGAGGATTCGGTCGCCGGTAACAAACTCGACCAACCGCTAACGTATGCCGTTATGACAGATATCGCAGCTGACATTAAAAACTCTCTTTCTGCCGCAATCACAGACATGAAAACTGAATTGCTGAAAATAACAGAACAAATGGCAATAGCAGAACGTGCAGGGAAAAGAAGGGACAAAGCCCTAACCAGATTGAACAACATCACGAATCTGCATTCCCAACATCTGATCGATATGAACAGACAAATCGAAGATCTAGACAACCGCGGCAGGCGAAACAACATCAGAGTCAGGGGTGTGCCTGAAGCGGTTCCCCCTGACCAGATCAGACCTGCGCTTACTGCCATCTTCAACAGCCTCATTGAGAGACCTGAACAGTCCCCTATTGACTTCGATAGAGCACATATGGCTCTCAAACCTAGAGCGCAAGACGGGAATCCCCCAAGAGATATAATTTGCTGTTTGCCCAATTATGGCCTGAAGGAAGACATCCTTCAAAAAGCGAGATCTAAAGAGCAAATTCTGTATGCAGACGCTTCAATACAACTTTTTCAAGACCTCTCACCTATCACACTCAAAAACAGAAGAGCTTTAAAACCCCTACTGGAAGTGCTCAGACAAAAAGGCATCAACTACAGATGGAAATTCCCCTTTGCACTACAAGCTAACTACTTGGGGAAACAACACCTGCTGAGAGTCCCTGATGACCTGCAAAAATTCTGTGAGGATCTACAGGTGGCACCGATAAACCTACCGGACTGGTACGCTGAATTCTGTACTCCACCTGAAATTAACAACCCCCAGGCCTCTCCAGGACCACACCACGCACAATCTCCTTACCAGCGTGGAAAACATGCCAGACATACAGAACGAAGCAGCTTTGTTTCTCCATCCTCCTCTAAAGCCACTAAGGCCCCGAGAGCAAGGGAATCCTTAGGATATTGAATTACTTTGCGATATAACCAGTGACAACCTTATTTACCAAACATCTACACTGAACAGTTAAACCCACTTATGTTTTTTTTTTGGCCTACCTCAAGATTGGATCAACCCACAGGCTGAATTGACAGTGAGGCCGGTTTAAGGCAACGCCTGACATGAACTCTGTTTTGCACTAAAAGGGGGGGTTTTTCCTTTTTTTTTTTTTTTTCTCCACCCCCAGCAATGGCCTCAAGATAGCTTACGGTGGGTTGTGAACGCTGCTCCCCGGGATTGCTATCAGTTTGCACAGACTCTGATAAGACTTTCGTTTGGAGCCTTCACAGTGTAAGTAACCTGGCCTGACCACTATGCTACACTCAACACATAACGAGACACATTTTCTCTCTGCACCCAAATGGAAATGAGAAACCAGAAACAGGTAGACTACCTATCCTTTTCTTAGCTGTACTAGTTCTCAACTCAAACACTGAGGGCACATATCTGCTGGGCTGTGCAAACACCCGGGCCTCAGGAGAGGACTGAGACATTTCCACCCTTCTCCCCCCCCCCCCCCCTTTTTTTTATTTTTTATTTTTTTTTGCCACTCGACATCCTCAGGTTATGGGTTAAAGGTCAAAGTTGACCACTATGACAACTAATGAAAAGTTCAATGTTTAAGTTTAGCGTTTTTTTTTTTTTATGACAGGTTATAGAACGGTTGTATTGTTTATGCATCTTGTGAACTGCTTTGTAATATCCTCTGAGACGTACCTCCCTCCAATACAGTGACAATCATATTTACCCAAGATATGACATAACAGCACAAACGGTCTCAGACATACCAGTCACAATTGATACTACATAACTGTATACTCGGGCTCCTCTGGACCTGTCGAACACCCCCCACAAAAGTATTTCCTACTGTTACAAATCATATGACGAGATTGCTTATCTCTATTACCACCTACGTGTCTCCCACTACCTCCCCAAAAGGAAGGCAAAAACAGGAAAAAAGAGGGAAAATAATACCTCAACCTTCCAAACTCTATATACTAGCATCATTCATTACTTATACACGGACAACAGACAACTATCCTACTTACCACCCTGCCGAATACCTAACCCCTTTTATCACTCCCCTTCCAAATCCTCCCTACCGACCCTCCCTCACAACTTCCCCCTGCACCCCCCACTGACTATAACCTCTTCCTCGGTTATAAACCCCCCCGCCCGTAGCATACCCCACTGTAATTAGTTACAAAGACCTCTACCTGATCTAGATTTTCAAATCCCTGACCTCACCAGTCCCCAGTTTCAGCCATGGCGTACGCCTTTTTGGGGAAAGCACCAACAATTATCTCCCATAATGTAAATGGCCTGAACATACCAGAGAAACGAACCAAGCTTCTGAGAGAACTCCAGAAAGTCCGCCCCTATGTCGTATTTCTTCAAGAAACCCATTTTAAAGACAAAAACATCCCCAGACTCACTGATAATGTCTACACGACTGCCTACCATGCTACCAATCCCCTTGCCAAAACCAAAGGTGTGTCCATATTAATCAATAAAGATGCTCCCTTTGAACTTAAACAGCAGCTTATTGACCCTGAAGGTCGATACATAATCCTCAAAGGCTCATGGGAAGGGACCCCAATCACACTTGCAAATGTGTACTTCCCGAACACCGCCCACATCACATTCTGCAACAAAATAATAGAAGAGCTTAAATGGTTCTCAGAAGGTTGCACCATCCTAGGAGGAGATTTTAACATCCCTCTCTCCCCACTTAAAGATACTTCCACAGGACACACATTCATCACTTATAAGATCCTCAAACGAATCAAATCCCTACTACAATCTCTAACACTGATCGATACATGGAGATCCACACATCCCACAGAGAAAGACTTCACATTTTACTCTTCTCCACATAAAAGATACTCAAGAATTGACCTTATCTTTATCTCACAAAGAGACCTGAACAAACTAACTTCAGCTGAGATCGGCATCGTAGCCCTCTCTGACCATGCTCCCACGGCCATTTCATTGAAACTAGATACACCCCACCTCACCTCCTTCAATTGGAGACTCAACGCAGAGCTTCTCACAGACCAAGAAATAAAAGATGAAATACACAGTGCTATAAATACCTACTTCAGTTACAACCCCGACGCCGACACAAACCCACTAAACAACTGGGAGGCGCACAAAGCAGTTATAAGAGGCAAACTTATAAAGTGGGGCGCCAGGAAAAAGAGAGAAAGGGACAGAGAAATTGAAACACTATCCCAGCAAATTGCCAATCTGGAGCTACAACACAAACAATCTCAATCAATCATACTGGAGGAAAAATTGACACAAAGCAGGTTATCCCTGAGACATATTCTAGATTTAAAAATCAAAAAATCCCTTTTCTTTAAAAAAAACATATTTTATGAACATGGAGACAAAAGTGGGAAACAATTAGCCAAAGCTTTGAAAGACACAACTATAGCAGGTCACATTCATGCCATGAAAAACAGTAAGGAACGCCAAAACACAAATCCCAAGAAATCGCAGACATCTTCCATAAATTTTACTCCAAATTGTATAATCTCCCATCTCAACATAAACCACCCCACCTAACGCAATCTAAAAGGGACATAATACAATCCTTCTTGGAAGACAGCAAAATCCCCTCCCTATCAGCAAAGGAATCAAATAAACTAGAAGAACCCATATCCATAATTGAGATTACCGAAGCAATTTCAGATTTGAAAACAGGGAAGAGCCCGGGCCCTGATGGCTTTACCTCACAATACTACAAAACTTATACTCACCTACTTGCAAAACCCCTCCAATCCGCCTTTAATTATCTTGCAGAGAACAAAACCAATTCTAACTCCTTCCTCATGGCACACATAGCTGTAATCCCCAAACCCGACAAGGATCATACAGATTGCGCAAACTTTAGGCCTATCTCACTCCTAAATATTGACCTCAAACTCCTTGCCAAAATACTGGCTAATAGACTAAAACCCCTTCTATCAAAGATTATTGGCCCTGAACAGGTTGGGTTTATGCCTGGTAGAGAAGCCTGCGATAACATTACGAAAGCCCTAAACTTAATTCACTTTGTCCAAAACTCTAAAACCCAAGGAATACTACTCTCCACGGACGCTGAAAAGGCTTTTGACAGAGTCTCTTGGGACTACATGTTTTCCACTTGTACCCACATTGGTTTAAACGAAAACATGCTAACCTGGATCTCTGCCCTCTACCACAATCCCCACGCAAAAATTAAAGTAAATAATACTCTCTCTGAACCCCTAAGGATCCACAACGGCACCCGCCAAGGCTGTCCACTTTCCCCCCTACTCTTTATTATAGCATTGGAACCCCTAATAAGGACAATTAACTTAAATAATGACATAAAAGGATTCACAGTAAACAACAGGGAATACAAAATAGCCGCATACGCGGGCGACCTGCTATTCTTCATATCCAACCCCCATATCTCCATACCTAATCTCCATAAAATCTTTGAAACTTTTGGATACATCTCTAACTTTAAAGTAAACCAATCGAAATCTGAAGCACTTAATCTCACCCTGCCCCAAGAACAATTAACGATGTTAAAAGATAACTACCCTTATAAGTGGGAACAAAACACACTTAAATATCTAGGGATATATTTAACAAACAACCTTGACTCATTATATAACACTAATTATAAGCCTTTACTAGTCGCCATAACGAAAGACCTAAGTAGATGGACCCCAAAGATGTTCTCGTGGTTTGGTAGACTTTCAATCCTAAAGATGACAATACTCCCCAGACTCCTCTACCTGTTTAACGCCCTACCCATTAGAATCCCAGGAACCTTCTTCACAAAACTCCTCACAGTACAAAGAAATTTTCTCTGGGCAGACAAAAAACCAAGAATAAATTTCCGTCTCCTAACATTACCCAAAAATAGAGGGGGTATAGGACTACCAGACTTCAAAAAATATCATCAGGCTTCGCATATCACCAGATTGATAGACTGGCATTGTCACGGCCCAAATAAAGACTGGGTTCAATTGGAAAACAACCTATCCCCATACCAACTCCTCTTCTACCCATGGACACTTCACTCCAAGACAAACAAACACATAAACCACCCACTAATTGTAAATACAATCTATATTTGGCACAAAATAGTAGGTCCATATAAAATTGCCTCCATACCGGGACCATTGACACCCATCGCTAACAACCCTGATTTTGCACCAGGCCTGCAGCATAATATACCACGCAACCTTCTCACCTCACATTGCATGAATGGCCCGAACATTAAGTCATTTGCAGCACTCCGCTCCGAGGTGGGCGAATCATTTCCCGGCTTATGGTTCTATACACAACTGAAGGACTTCCTGATCAACGGCAAACACAAATCTCAATACCGCCTTCCATTGACACACTTAGAGTCCCTATGCCTCAAAGGATCGCAGGTATCGAATACCACATCTCTTGCATATGCTTGGCTGAATCAGATAGCACATGCTGATAACTATAAACATAAGAGGAAATGGGAACAAGATCTCAAAATTAAGATCTCCGAGAAGCAATGGGAAAAGGCGTGTATTATGACACACAAATGCTCTCTGAGCTCTAGATATCAGGAAATATCCTACAAAATCCTTACGCAATGGTACATAACACCACAGAGGGCCGGGAGATGGTTCCGCTCAACCTCGGACATATGCTGGCGTTGTAAGACTCACACCGGATCCTTCTTACACATCTGGTGGGAATGTCCAACCATTCGGGCATACTGGGATGAAATTAAATTCTGGATAAAACACATCACAGATACCAAACTTGAACTAAATGCGGCCGCATGTTTAATTAACTTAGTACCCACTACTTTAAGCAGATATAAAAAATCACTCTCACGACACCTACTTACTGCTGCCAAAACTCTCATACCCATTTAGTGGAAATCCACAAAAGTCCCAGGAATCAAGGACTGGGTAAACAGAGTACAATATATCTTTAAAATGGAAGAAATTGTGGCCATGAAGAGAGAAAACAGCTTAAACTTCAATAAAACATGGCAACCTTGGTTGTTATTCACTCTATCTCCTGATTACCAATTACTTACCCAATGATTTACCTACCCTTATCAATTCCCAAGTTTACAATAAGGTCATAAATGAATGAGGTCTGAACAAGTTACCATAACCAAAAACCTTTGGTGCAATACACTCCCCCCCCCCCCATCCCATAAACTCCCCAATCCGATATACGCTAATCCTGACAATCTTGTCAAGATCATCATTCCATATTCAGTCTTAATGACTCTGATGTTAACTGTTTATATCATAACCTAGCATTTACTATGTCGTTGTCCAGACTCTATATGACATTTGCAAGACTTATACTTTTACCAATGTCACTATTTTCTTTGTTATTAAGGACAGCTATTTTTATATTCTTTATTGTAACACTGAATATGCTTCAATAAACCTTTGATTGAGAAAAAAAAAAAAAAAAAAAAAAAGAATATTGAGAGTCCATGATTTCTTTATAATTCCTTGTATAGTCATATATTGTCTATTCGGCATTTCTCACTAGCCAGCAATGTCAGATACTTCTAGTGCTTCTGCTATTCACATGCAAACAAACTCTTCAACAAAAACTCATTAGCAAGGTCTTTAAATGTTGTTTGAAGTTAAAATTAAGCAATATTTACAGTTTGAAGCTAATTCACCCCCAATGCTAGAGAAGTGTCATTTGAATCCAAAAACAGATATGGAGACTGTACATCCTATACCCACTTCAACTGCTCTAATAATGTATCAAGTTCCCCTCTTATCTTGTCATACTCAATCTTCAGGTGGTTGTATTTCTGTTTTAACTGAGAAAATGGTATCCAGGTCTTCAACCTTTTCTTTTTATTATTTTGGTCAGCTGTGTTTTTCATATTAATACCACCTCCATTTGACCCGGTGTCTGCTCTCTGGGTGTTATCAGAAGATATTATCTTTTGATCTTTATGTTCAGTATTTGTCCTAAACAATGTGGCTAAATCAATGTTGACAGCCTGCTCATTTGACTTTCTCCATAAATGGTCTGCTCTCAACAATACATCTTTTAAATCATGAGGATTTAGGGTAACAAATAAAATATTTTGTTTGATATCTTCATGCAAAGCATCTAGAAACATATTTATACGTATCAAGCCACCACGCTCAAATGCAAGATTATTACCGACCAATAATTCCATAATAGTTGTTATCTTGTGTGACAATTCACTTTGCATATGTTGGATCTTCCCATGAATAGTAACATCAGAAAGCACACCATACAAAACACATAATCATTCCAGTTATATGTCCCTTGCCCACAGAGGCTGAATACAGATTTGTTTAATTCTCATCCAAAGACCACTTCCTATAGAATGTTGTATGACTCTTTCTAAATCACATGGGTTCAGACTGTACATATTTCTGACATTCTGAAAGTCACAAAACCATTTAAAAAATCTGTTTAAATCATGGTAGGGAATAATTTATATTTCTTTAAGAATTACATCTAATTCTTTTGGTTTCAAAGGCTTCATTACAAGCTGAACATCACCTGTATTATTATTATTATTGTTATAAACTGTGGTGGTCACAGTGGGTACAGCTGGCAATGAATTATGAGATTTAATATGAGGTTCTGTTTCATTTGATAGAAAGTTTGTGTTTGTATTTTGCTGCATATTGCTGAATCCAAGATTTGATGCATATCTGCATTCCTGAGATCACTTCTCTAATTCCATAATTCTTAATTTGAATCTCTCATTTTCCTCTGATAATTCATCACAATGTTTAGATTTCTCAAGCAAAGCTCCCCAATGGTAACTGCATGCAATTTTAAATTTACTGTCTCACTGTCTGGTTTTGTAACCTCTCACAAACATTGTTGCTATTATCAATTGCGTTCTGTAACTGGGTAATTTCCTCAACCTTATCCTTCAAAGAACTTTCCATTGTTAAACAGCAAGATAATAATCCCTGTACAATACAATCTTTTTTATTACTTTCTGAAATTTTGCTATCAAAAACATTTTTATCTAAAAATCCCTTCATCATCGTCCAAGTCTGATTCCATTTTTTTGGAATTTCATAAGGACCGCCATGGCGCTTAATGTATTTTAATATCCATCTGGTAACTTTATCAGAACTGACACTAGCTTGACACTGAGTAATCATTTTGACTATATTAATAATAATTAAAAATATATGTATATATTTTACTCACCGCATTAGCTACTCCTTCAGCTTCCAGTTCAGGGTCTTCTTGTACACGACAGTCCTTTTTTTTTGTTTCCAGTCTCCAGAGAATAATTCTGGGGTTCCCAACTTGTTTAATTTTGTAGATCAGACTCTCTTATGTCACAACCAGACATTAGAGTCACAGCACAGCTCTTGGTTCTTCATCAGACTTCTGTCCACCTCACAGGATTGTTGTCACCACCGACTTCTGTTACTGAGTCCGAAAATGCTCTTCTGGTCACTGGAACGGCACCAATGTAGTGATATATTATATTGGGCATATAATTAACTCGTAGTTATTAAGTACTCTTCCGCAGCAACCCAATTCTTCCAGAGAGATGCACTTTATTGACTGCCAACACAGAAGAAAGTTTTGCAACAGATGACACAATACAAAAGAGTAAATATGACAATGCTAGTAAATATACTAGCCTTCAGAGTCCCATGTTTCCTATACCTGTACCTTCATAATTACACACAGACTGAATAAGCTGAACGCCATGTTATATCTCCAATACACTGAATGGCTGAGCAATTTAATTGGCCATTTCATTAGGCCTTTGATCTGCTTCTGTCTTTCAGAGTGACAGACAATAACCCCTAGCCCTGAACAGCTGTAGTCATAAATTGCCCTAATTTGCATTCTTGCATATTAACATCAACAAGTCCCCTTTGATATGTTAAAATTGAGTTGGCTTCAGTTGACAACTCAACCATATTACAACACTGTGGTCTGATGAGACCAAAATAAACGTATTTGGTACAGATGGTGTCAAGCATGTGTGGCGGCGACCAGGTAAGGAGTACAAAGACAAGTGTGTCTTGCCTACAGTCAAGCATGGTGGTGGGAGTGTCATGGGGCTGCATGAGTGCTTCTAACACTAGGGAGCTACAGTTCATTGAGGGAACCATGAATGCCAACATGTGCTGTGACATACTGAAGCAGAACATGATCCCCTTCCTTCAGAGACTGGGCTGCATGGCAGAATTCCATCATGATAACAATCCCAAACACACCTCCAAGAGGACCACTGCCTTGCTAAAGAAGCTGAGGGTAAAGATGGTGGACTGGCCAAGCATGTCTCCAGACCTATTGAATATATGTGGGGCATCCTCAAATTGAAGATGGAGGAGCGCAAGGTCTCTAACATCCGCCGACTCCATAATGTCATCATTGAGGAGTGGAAGAAGACTGTAGTGGAAACCTGTGAAGCTTAGTGAACTCCATACCCAAGAGGGTTAAGGCAGTGCTGGAAAATAATGGTGGCCACCCAAAATATTGACACTTTGGGCCCAATTTGGACATTTTCACTTAGGGGTGTACTCACTTTTGTTGCCAGCGGATTAGGCATGAATAGCTGTGTGTTGAGTTATTTTAGAGTTCTTTGCCATGAGGTGCCATGTTGAACTTCCAGTGACCAGTATGGGAGAATGAGAGCAATAACACCAAATTTAACACACCTGTTCCCATTCACAACTGAGACCTTGTAACACTAATGAGTCACATAACTCCGGGGAGGGAAAATTGCTAATTGGGTCCAATTTGGACATTTTCACTTAGGGGTGTACTCACTTTTGTTGCCAGCGGATTAGGCATGAATGGCTGTGTGTTGAGTTATTTTGAGGGAACAGCAAATTTACAATGTTATACAAGCTGTACACTGACTACTTTGCATTGTAGCAAAGTGTCATTTCTTCAGTGTTATCATATGAAAATATATAATAAAATATTTACAAAAATGTGAGGGGTGTACTCAATTTTGTGAGATATTGTACATGTACACATACACACACATATATAAACACACATACACATACATGTACACACACACATAAATTAACACACACATGTAAATATAGCCTTTTAAAAAATGGCAATCCTTTATCTTAACTCTTCCTGCCGGCTACTGCACTGTAGGGGGAGGCAGAGAGCAAAGCACACACTGTGCTTTCACTTTAGGTGTAAACAGTGTGACCATCTCCCCGCAGATTTATTTTGCGATGGCGACTCCTGCAACCCTTGTACATCCACCCCTGGCTTGGCTGCAGAGCAAGATGGCTGTATAGCTCCTGTGCTGCTCTTTACCAGGAGTTTTCTCAGCAACTAACAGTGATCCCACCAGTTCTACCTGCATTCTGCTGGAGACACCAACTGCCACACATTGCTGAAGTCTGTCTGACATGGAAGATGCTACTACCACTCTCTCTACCTGCTCCTCCTCTGAGCAAAGAATGCTGCCTCATCTCCTATTCTCTTAACAAGACAGCTGTAAGTAATAAATAGCACTTGGCAGAAACACAGGTTGACTACATGGAGGGGGAAGGAGCAGAGACACTAGCTACCATGCAAGCCTCAAATGTTCCTGTATCTGAGAACACACTTAAATCTATCCTTTTGGTCACTGCACAAAAATCTGTAAAAGGAACTGCATTCCTCCATTTCTCACACACAGATCAGGCTTGATCATGTGGAGGAACGAACGGATCAAATTGAGAGACCTATGGAAGCATATGTTAGTGCCTACAATGAACTGGCGATTCACGTCATGACCACACAGAGGAGCTCTAGTGCTAGTGATGGCTGAACGGTTCGCCCGGCGGTCGTTTCGCGGTCCGCCCGTTCGGTAGACTATTGGCGCCGTTCGCCCGGCGGACTTCCGTGTGTACTGTGTAAAAGAACTTTGACCTATGATGACACATCCATCATGGGGTACAGGACAGCCAATTGAGACATTACAGCACATAGACACTTGGACATTCCCCCTAACTTATAAATACACCCGATCCGGCGGCCATTTTACATTCTTTCTTCTGTCACTATAGGGAAAGGTTGCTGTGTGGAGCAGGGAGAGATTACAGTGACCCAAATCGCTAGCTATTTGGTACACAAAAGTTCTTTTCGGGACTGGTATAGGTGTTAGGTGTAGTTCAGGATAGGCAGTGCTGTGCTAGTGATTGTTGCAGCAGCCTGAGTGTCTTTTGTCAGTTTAGAGAAAGGGACAGGACGGTGTGTGCTGCAGGGACAGCCAGTTTAGTCATTAGCTGTTACTATCAGGTCCACAAAAGTGCTATTTCAATTATTGTTCCAGTAGCCTCTGTTTTGTCAGTTTATATAGGGACAGGCAGGAAGCAGTGTGTGAGGCAGTGAGGGTCAGTTTAATCAGTAGCTGTTACTATTAGTTCCACAAAGGTTATTTTCAGGACTGGTATCAGTGGTATGGTAATAGGCTTGTACACGTATAATATTCTTTCTTCCAAATATAGAAAGAATATTATACTTGACTGCTGCCCTTCTGCTGCAGTCTGCTAATCATTCACAACCCACTTGTTCCACAAAGCTCCTTATAAGGACTGGTAACTTGGTCTGTCTAGGGTGCTACAGTACATAGGGTTGAGTGAGGTACAGTCTGCCATTCTATAAGGACTGGTATAGGTCCACAGTACATAGGGTTGAGGTGCACTACTGCTGACCGCTGCCCTATACTGCAGCAGTCCTTCATTGGTATAGGGATTGACGTACAGTCTGCTAATCACTCACACACAACCTACTTGATCCACAAAGGTCCTTATAAGGACTGGTAAGGTATAGGGTACTACAGTACATAGGGTTGAGTGAGGTACAGTCTGCCATTCTATAAGGACTGGTATCGGTCCACAATACATAGGGTTGAGGTGCACTACTGCTGACCGCTGCCCTATACTGCAGCAGTCCTTCATCGGTATAGGGACTGAGAGTTTTGTCACAGGGTCATTTAAAAAATGACAGGCAGGGGAAGAGGCGGGCCCTTCCGCAGGGGTGGTAGGGGGAGGGCAGGAGCAACAGGCTTGAGCCAAAGTGGGAAGTTGCAGAAGGTGCGTTCAATTACTTTAAAGGACGCACCAGACTTGGTTGAGTGGCTCGCTCAGCCTTACTCTTCTGCACCCTCCTCATCCTCTCGATCTGCACCCTCTTCTTCACTCTCTGCTATGTGCACCCCCAAAGACACTACCACCAACAACACCACCACCACCACATACCTTCCGCTTGAGTCACAGGAATTATTTTCCGATCCATATCAAGACATTTCTGATGCGCAGCCACTCTTGGTATTGGATCAGGAAGAGGAGGCAGCAACAACCGCTACTCAGCAGTTTGACGACAGTACCCAGATCAGCCCAAGGAGGAGGTTGGTCACCTGTGTTGCTGCCTACTCCGAGATCTCTACTTATAGCGATGGGGAAGGTGATGTTGATGATGACGTGTCTAGTGATGTCACGTGGGTGCCCACAAGAGAGGAAGAGGAGGGGAGTTCAGAGGGAGATATAGACCAGCAGATAGGGAGGAGAAGCAGGAATAACTTACATTGCACAGGAGGGACAAAGCAGACTGCAAATGTATCAGGAGCGAGTCATCGACCATGTACGGTCACATCTGCCGCTCCCAGGACACCGGCACATGGCTCCGCAGTGTGGGCTTTTTTTAACGTGTCCGCTGCTGACAATAGCGTTGCCATCTGCAATCTTTGCAGTCAACGCATTAGTCGCGGTAAGCCCAACACTCACCTAGGGACGACTGCCTTAAGAAGGCACATGAGCAGCCATCACCGAGCCGAGTGGGAGCAATGGAACACACAAAGCCACACTGCAGGCTCTCACCGTCCAGCCTCGTCTTCTACTTCTCCTTCTCCTTTCTCCTCACAATTGTCCTCCACTCCACCTTCCATCACGCCAAGTTCACGTTTTTCTGCAAAAAGGCAGGCTTCCGTGGGCCTAATGTTCGAGCGTAAAAAAATGATGATGCCGGATAACCCTCTTGCCCAACGGTTGATGGCTGGCTTGTTAGAACTCATAGCCCGCCAACTACTGCCATATAAACTGGTGGACTCGGAGGCCTTTCGCAAATTTGTGGCCATTGGAACACCACAATGGAAGGTCCCAGGAAGGAAGTATTTCTCAGAGAAGAGCATCCCAGAGCTATATGGCCATGTTTAGCGGCAAGTGAATGTATCTCTGGCACACAGTGTCGGTGCCAAGATACATCTGACCACAGACACGTGGTCTAGCAAACACGGGCAGGGAAGGTATATCACTTTTACTGCCCACTGGGTGAACCTTCTGACAGCCGTCAAGCATGTAACCCGTGGCACCCGTGTAGATTTGGTTTTACCGCCACGGATTGCATGCAGGGCTGACTCTTCTTCTCCTCCTCCTCCTACTCCATCCTCCTCCCTCTCCTCCTCAGCTGACTCCTCCTTTTCCGCTGCTAGCGTCTCTTCCGCTGCACCGCCCAAGCTCCCCAGAACCTATTCGACATGCCAGGTGAGACGTTGCCATGCCGTGCTGTGTCTGTTGTGCCTGGAAGCAAAGAGCCACACTGGCCCGGCGCTCCTTTCAGCTTTGTGTTCACAGGCAGATCAGTGGCTAACACCGCTCAATTTGACAGTTGGTAAAGTGGTGTGTGACAACGGTGCCAATCTGCTTAGCGCATTGAAACAGGGCACACGTCTTAAACTTGGTCGTGCAGCGATTCCTTGTCAAATACCCTGGGGTCCAGAACATCTTGCGGCAGGCAAGGAAAATCTCGGCCTATTTCAGAAGATCTTACATGGCCATGGCTCGCCTTGCTGACATTCAGCGGCGACACAATCTGCCGGTCAGACTTCTTATTTGCGATTGCCCGACGCGATGGAACTCAACCTTCTATATGCTTGATAGGCTGCTCCAGCAGAAACGTGCAGTTAACTTCTACCTGTATGAACTCTGCGGCAGAACCGGTTCTGGGGAGCTGGGGTTTTGTTCACCGTGCCAGTGGCTGCTCATGGGCGACTCATGCAGACTTCTGCGCCCATTTGAGGAGATCACCAAACTGGTCAGTCGCAGCCATGGCGCCATCAGTGACATGGTACCTTATGCCTTCTTTATGGAGCGTGCATTGCTTCGTGTCATTGATCAAGCTGTGGAGGAGCAGGAGCGGGAAGATGAGGGAATCGCAATGCTGGATGAATTCCCGGGGGGGGCTACTCTATTTGAGACAAGTGAACAGCAGGAGTCTGAAGAGGAGTCAGAGGAGGATGGTGCTGGGGCGGATGAGGAGGAGCAAGAAGAGCATGCTTTAAACCTTTCTGGGATCCCTGTTGTGCGTGGATGGGGAGAGGAGAATGAAGAGGACGACATTATCCTGGATGATGAGCAGGAGCCAGGCCACCACACCGCTTCCACTTTAGTGCAAATGGGGGCCTTCATGCTCCAGTGTTTTAATAGGGACCCCCGTATAAAAAGCATAAGGGTCAAGGACCAGTACTGGGTGGCAACGTACTTAGACCCCCAGTACAAACACAAAATGGCGGAAATGTTACCGCCGTCACAGAGGGCTGTCAGAATGCAGCACTTCCAGGCATTGCTTCGAGAAATGCTGCATTCTGCTTTTGCGTGCGCTGGCAGAGGAGCAATTCCCACTCCCAGAGAAGGAGCTGCGGGTACCAATCCAACAGCGCCTGCAAGAAGAGGCCGGTTTGAAGATGTGTTGGTGACTTCGGATGTGAGGTCATTCTTTCAGCCGACCCATCGACAGGTGTCATCCGGATCCAGCATCAGGGAACGCCTAGACCGTCAGGTGTCCGACTACATCAGGTTAACGGCCGATGTGGACGATCTGAGGAGTGATGAACCCCTGGACTACTGGGTGGGCAGGCTTGACCTCTGGCCAGAGCTTGCCCAATTTGCAATCGAACTGTTGGCTTGCCCCTCATCCAGTGTCCTGTCCGAAAGGACGTTCAGCGCAGCAGGGGGGATCGTGACCGATAAGCATACTTGCCTAGCTCACGACAGTGTTAACTACCTCATATTTCTAAAAATGAATGAGGCATGGATCTCGGAGGAATTCAACACATGTGACCAGTAGACCATGTATATGTCTATAAACTATTTTTTTAATCGAGCACACAGACCTTCTTTCTTCATTTGGCTCACTTCCTTGTCCAAAAAAAGCACACCGCACTATATGCCCGTACCCTCCTCTTTGAAGAGGTTGAGCGGTGTCATATTTCTACTGGGGCTGCTTATTATGAGGGGCTCCCACCATCCCTGTGCTATGCTGACATCCTCCTGGGGCTGTACCTCTGCTGTGCATATTATGAGGGGCTCCCACCATCCCTGTGCTGTGCTGACTTCCTCCTGGGGCTGTACCTCTGCTGTGCATATTTTGAGGTGCTCCCACCATCCCTGTGCTATGCTTATTATGAGGGGCTCCCACCATCCCTGTGCCGTGCTGACTTACTCCTGGGGCTGTACCTCTGCTGTACATATTATGAGGGGCTCCCAATATCCCTGTGCTGTGCTAACTTCCTCCTGGGGCTGCTTATTATGAGGGGATCCCACCATCCCTGTGCTATGCTGACTTCCTCCTGGGGCTGTACCTCTGCTGTGCATATTATGAGGGGCTCCCACCATCCCTGTGCTGTGCTGACTTCCTCATGGGGCTGCTTATTATGAGGGGCTCCCACCATCCCTGTGCTGTGCTGACTTCCTCCTGGGGCTGCTTATTATGAGGGGCTCCCACCATCCCTATGCTGTACTGACTTCCTCCTGGGGCTGCTTATTATGAGGGGCTCCCACCATCCCTGTGCTATGCTGACTTCCTCCTGGGGCTGTTTAATGGATGAATGAATCACAGTCCAGCATTAATAAGTCCAGCACAAAAAAGTGACAGAGTCCTTTCCAACTATCTGCGTGAAAGCAACAAACGCCACACTTTAAAACAATCAATTAAAAGCAGGTATCATGGATGTCAGTTGTACAGATCAAGCTTCTCACCACCAGGCTGGTTACCTTGTTCGTCACTGCCTGTGTGTAGAGACCCGGGTTCTCGTCTGTTACTGATCCACCTCACTACTCGCGTTGACTGTTTTAAAGTAAGCGCATTTGTAAGGGGGGAGACGGGTATTGTTAATAAAGGATATAACACTATATCAGACCCCTTGCATCTTTTACATGTCCATGTACAATGAGAGCAACATAAACGGAGGAGACAGGAACAGGCAGCTGGATCGTATGCAGCAGAGATAGGCTCATAAGCAGATAGCTTCTGGTAAGCTGCATTCGTGTGGATACATATAGCGGTGTAAAATGGTGAAGGTGTAGGATTGTCCTCACTCACATCTACACATATGGGAAGATCATCTCTGTGGCGTATGTTGCTTTCATGCAGATAGTTGGAAAGGACTCTGTCACTTTTTTGTGCTGGACTTATTATTGCTGGACTGTGATTCATTCATCCATTTGTTTTAAAACTCTTAAAGTATTCATGTTGGTTATTAGTAATTATTAAGAAAATAATATTGCAATAAACCAAGTTTAACTGCATGGTGGGAACAACAGGGGACTGGTAGTTCTACCAATAAGCAGTAAAAGCGCTGTTAGTGTTTGATTTGATGTAATTAGGTCAACCACATTGAGTTATATTATGGTATTTAACCACTGCTGGGTTTTTTATTTTTTGCAATATGAAAGAAAAAAGACTGAAAATTCTGGAAAAAAATGCATTTTTCTTTGTTTTTGTTCTAATTTTGCAAATTAATAATTTTTCCTCAAACATTTTGGCCAACATGTATACTGCTACCTATCTTTGGTAAAAAAAATAACCCTAATTGATATATATTATTTGGTCTTTGTGAAAGTTATAGAGTCCACAAGCTATGGTGCCTAACTCTGAAAATTGATCACACTGACTTTCATTTCTTGAGACCCTAACAAGCCAGGAAAGTAAAAATACCCCCAAATTATTCCTTTGTGGATAGTAGACATTCCAAGTTATGTAATAAGAGGCATGGTGAGTTTTTTTGAAGTTTTCATTTTTTCCCACAATTCTTTGCAAAATCAATATTTGTTTTTCTTTATTCCAAAAAAAAAAAATTGTCATATTAGCAGGTTATTTTTCACACATAGCATATGCATACCACAAATTACACGCCAAAACACTTTCTGATACTCCTCCTGAGTATGGTGATACCACATGTGTGAGACTTTTACACAGCATGGCCACATACAGAGGCCCAACATGCAGGGCATTCTAGGAGCATAAATTATACATCAAATTTTTTGACTACCTCTTGCACTTTTGAAGGCCCTGGAGCACCAGGACAATGGAAATGTCCCAAAAATGAACCCATTTCGGAAAGAAAATACCCCAACATATAATCTATGAGGCATATTGAGTCTTTTGAACATGTCATTTTTTTTCTACAAGTTTTTGGAAATGTGGAAGAAAATGAAAACGCTTTTTTTTACACAAGTTGTCCATTTATACAATATTTCTAACGCATAACATGTATTGTACATAACAAACATTATACCCAAACATAGATTCTCATACTCCTGCTGAGTATGGTGCTACCCCATGTAGGAGACTTTTCTACACCCTGACCACATACAGAGGCCCAACATGCAGGGAACAGCATCAGGTGTTCTAGGTGCATACATTTCTCAAATCTAATTTGACTACCTATTAAACTTTTGTGACACTGTAGTGGCATGGATGAGAACTGATGAGCATGAATGTGGATGGATGAGCCATGGATGGGGATGGCTGAGCCATAAATGGGAATGGCTGAGTAGGGATGGGATGACTGAGCATGGCTGGGTATGGCTCAGTACAGCTGGGTATGGCTGAGTACAGCTGGGTATGGCTGGGTACAGCTGGGTATGGCTGAGTACGGCTGGGTATGGCTGAGTATGGCTGGGTACGGCTGAGTAAGGCTGGGTACGGCTGAGTATGGATGGGTACAGCTGAGTATGGCTGGATACGGCTGGGTACAGATGAGTATGGCTGAGTATTGCTGTGTATGGCTGAGTATGGATGGGGTGGATGGGATGGCTGGGCATGGATGGATGGATGGATGGATGAGTATTTCTGAGTATGGATGGCTGAGCATGTATGGATGGATGAGTATTTCTGAGTTTGGATGGCTGAGCATGGATGGATGGTTGAGTATTGCTGAATGTGGATGGCTGAGCATGGATGGATAGATGAGTATTGCTGAGTATGGATGGCTGAGCATGGATAGATGAGTATTGTTGAGTGTGGATGGCTGAGCATGGATGGATGGATGAGTATTTCTAAGTATGGTGGCTGAGCATGGATGAGTATGACAGAGGAGTGGCTGAGCATAGATGGATGGATGAGGCTGCAATGGGTACAGAGCAGCGCTGTGGGCACTGTAGATCCAGGCCATAGTGCTACAGCAACTGATCAGACATGACGCAGTTTGTTTACAGGGGAGCGATCACGCAGTAAACAGCCTCCATCAGCTGCCATTTACCATGATACGCCGGGAGCGTGATTCGAGGAGAATGTCAATGTATGCCCTCCCAGGGTTATCAAGCCATGCTGTAGCTGTCATTCGGCTATAGAGTGGTTGTTAATTGGTTAAATGAGCAGGATCCATTTTTTCGGGTTAACAAACACTTTAAAGAGCATTAAAACAGCAAAAAAAGGTCTTGTGCCAGAAAACCGGGACATTTATAACAATGGGAGTAATTTTTCATGTCCTACTTGTGCCCAAAAAGCAGCTATATGGATGAACACACCAGAAAAGATGTGATAAAAGTGCATAAAGTCAATGGCAACCATAAGAAAAAGTGCTTTTTGAGCCAGTCTTGTGTGAACAGATAAACAGGCAAAAATCAATCAGAAGAACCATTCATCGATTTATTGTTGCCATAAGATGATTTTTTTATTTAAAATAAAATAAAATTCTCCTTTGCGTAGATGGTAGACAATCAGCTTGCTCACCACTATAATGGTACCTTATGGCGGTGGCCAATGGACCAGCTTGTTGATAGTTTGCTGCAGTGATATAATCCTCATGCATCCCTTATAAAATCCACGCAAACGGAGAAGGGGGAGGAAAAACCCAACTTTACTGTGGACCGGGAGATTATGTAGAGCCTTGACCAAGTCCCTGATGGTATCCAGCGGTGAGCGACAGCACAGCTAGCCAGCCAGCCATAGGTGGAAAAGGGTCTGGGAGACAGTCAAAGCAAGCCCCAATAGGAACCAGTGAGTGTGTGACTCCTAGGCGTGACGCCACATGCTCAGGGAGACCAGATTTAAAGCCCGGCTTGGAGCTCAAGATATTGGAGAGCAACCCGAGGGAAGCAAGGAGAAAGAATGGCTGCTATCTTGACATCGGGGCGTGGCCCTTTCTCAGGTCATGTTACATGATCAGCCAATGGAGATAAAATAGGAATTGACTGTGGGAAGATTACAATTTTTAATGAAACAAAACCATGACAGGTTACATCCACTGCAGCAAAACCTCTACTATTAAACAGCATAATAAAACAAATTCCTAATACAATTACTAGAAAATCATTGACTAAGAGCTACATCAATACTAAACCACGAAGCAAACTAATGATAAGGAATTGGTACATATAATTAATGTAGGTATAAATGAACTACCATTGAATAAGGGGTGGGGAGGGTAAAAAATAAAATTAAATGAAGGCTATATGTATATGTACAGCTAAATGGTTCTATAGTAACACCATGTAAACCGACAGAGGGTTATTACCCATGACCAGACAAAATATAAGTGTTGTACAACAAAAATCAACAAATGATGATGCAGGGTCTAGATGATACTATGAACCTCAAGACCCTTATTTAACCCATTGGGGGACAAAGAAGCCAAATTATAGATCCAGAATTATTCCCGTTTGTACAATAAAGAGAACCTTTCATTGTCAGTTAGGGAACCACTTGGAATATATTCAATGGCTACAACCTTTAGACACTATATGTTCTTGGCATGGTAACTTTTGAAATGGTGGGGAACACTGTGTTCATAAAGGCCTTTCTGTGTGAACCGTCGGTGCTCACCCACCCTTTTCCCTAGAGTTTGCATTGTCCTGCCCACATAGAGCAGATGGCAAGGGCATATTAATGCATACATAACAATAATAATACATACTCAGTGGAGCAGGTGATAAATTGTTTAATATAATATGTGTTGCCAGACCTATCAGAAAAGGAGGATTGACCATGTTGGATAAACTGACAGGTCAAACACCCTCTTTTCTTACACTGAAAGATACCAGTTCTATTATCAAAGTAGGACCTAATGCCTATGACTCGCTCCCTGGGGGCTACAATGTTCTAAAGAGTGTGAGTTCTTTTGAATGTGACCTGTGTAACCGGGGGTAAAATAGGTGCCAGTTGCGGATCCATATGCAGAATATGCCAGTGTTTTTTAACAATATTCTGGATAGATCTATATTTGCTATCATACTCAGTTAGAAACCTGATGGTATTAGCATCTGTTTTTTCATGGATCCTAGGGGGTGGTATGCTATCCAAGAATTTATCATGAGCCCTTTGTATTAATTCTGCTGGATATACTTTTTGCAGGAATTTATTTTTGAAAGACACACTTTGTAACTCATATTCCTCAGGATTGGTACAGTTTCTCCTCAGCCTTTGAAACTGTCCACTCAGAATGTTTTTTGTCCAGGATGGATGGTGGCAATTACCGTAGTATAATGTAAGTACAAGTTGCCACTGGTAGGTTTACAATACTTTTTTGCCCAAATGGACCCGCCTTCATGATATAAAACCAGGTCAAGAAACACTAAATCCGTGGAATCTATCACATGTGTAAAGCTGAGATCTAAAGTGTTGGCATTGCAGTAACTGACAAATGACTCAAAAAGCTCAACACTTCCATTCCAGATTAACAAAACATCATCAATATAGTGCCCAAAGAACACTATGCGTCTTGCAAAAGGATTATGTGTTCATATATATTTATCTTCCCCACATGAAGATATTAGTGTGCTTCCATCACTGTTCCATGTTTCTGGATATAAAATAATTATGCTTCAAGCAAAATTCTGCAGAATCAATCAAAAATTAGGCCTGCCTGGAGTTCATATTGGGATCCTTGGAGATAAAGTATTGAAGTGCTTCTAGGCCTATTCTATGGGGAATTGAGGTATAGAATACTACAATCCATCTTGCAGTCCTCGATATCCCTATCACATGTACCCGTTTTTTTATCTATCCATTGGTCTTCAAATTTCTGAGTGTTTTTATCAAAGACAGTCATCCATTTGGGAAAAGACAAGAAGTGAATACAGATAGTTCCTCTTTCAAGGCTTTTTTCTTTGTTCAGCACTATCTAGTTTGAATTTGCGTTGTATTATTGGGATCTTTATCCATTTTGTGGTATAAAATTTGGACATTAGCTGCCACTCCTTTGGAGATCAGGATCTAAAAAGCTACACTGCTTTTTTATCCTAAGTCCTCTAGGGTTGATATATAATTCCAAAGTTTTTTTAAGGAACAAAAGGTTCTACCACTGAGTACATTCAGATTCTCTGGCATTTTGTACCAGAAAGAAGGCCTTTCTCATTTGTACCTCAAATTATATGGAGGGAGATCCTCCACATAATTTGTGTCTGATATCGGAGTAGCAGCATAGGAGGGAGAACCAACCTCCTGCCGATTCAGGATGGCCTTGTTAAAAATCTGTTTAAGCCTAGCAATTATATTCTGATCCATGTTGAAGGGGGGGGGGGAGAGGATGGAGAGAGGAAGAAAAGAAAAATAGAAATGATAAGGAAAAGAAAAATAATAAAAAAACTATAAATGAAATAAAAAAAAAATAATAATATTGGATGGATGGATAATATTTAGAGGTTGCACACTTTGACCTGTTTTGTAAAAGTAGGCAAAACAAATAAGATTTTTCAATGTTCATTACTTTTATTGGGAAAACTAGAAATTACAAACTTAAAATACTATTAAAACTATACGCTAAGATTAATAGGTAATATGATAGGCCATATGATAGGCCAAACATGTGTTATATTAATCAATTTTGAACAATGCAATCCCTTGTATTCTGTCACATCGTGGATCCCAAACCATTCAAAGAATGTATTTGTTTTATTAGTAATGAAATTGCTCAGGTCTTTTCCTTCAAAAACCATGTTTGTACCCTCTAATCATTTCACTTCCTTTTTCTTTGCAGGTTTGGTTTCTAAATTTTTAGTCATATTTTCCTTAACAGCCTGAGTAATACGTTTGTCCAAAAAAGCCAATCCTACATTTGTGTCTGACAGATACCAAAGGTGTCTCTTAGCAACTGTGAGAGTGTTTTTTTGGAGGACTTCCGCCTTTTAGGACATTTTGGATGTAGTTAAACAGTTAAACTTAAACAGGACTTTCTTCAGCATTGTTGTATATGACTTCTTATTAAGTGAACCCCCTAAATATTATCCAATCTTCTTGAAATGTGGCATATATATCTTTTACATCACTGAGACTCTGAGTGTAAGCAAAGTCATATGAAAATCACATCTTTGGAAAAATAAAACACCCTAATATGTATATAGAAGAAATAAAACAACGCCCAGGAGTTCCATGCTCAATGGTTCATATTGGGGCTTACTTTGATTTTCCCCTGGCCCCATTTCCACCTACAGCTGGCTAGCTGTGCTGCTGCTCACCACTGGATATGATCAGGGACTCGGGTTGAGGCTCTACGTTGTCTCCTGGTCCACACTTAAGTTGGACTTTTCCTCCCCCTTCCCCGTTTGTGTGGATTTCATAGGGGATGTATGAGGAGTCCATCACTGCAGCAAATCTATCAACAAGGCGGTCCATTGGCTGCCGCCATAAGGTACCATTATAGTGGTGGGCAAGCTGATTGTCTACCATGTACGCAAAGGAGAATTTTAATTTTTTTTTTTTTTAAATAACAAAGACATCTTATGGCATCAATAAATCTTTTGCCTGTTTATGCATCCGCACAATAGCGCTTTTCCTTATGGTTGTCATTGACTGTAAATGCTTTAAAGGGGCACAGCATTTTTTTGGCCATGATATGTGATATATTTATATTAGTGTATTTTGCAAGCAGCTCCCCATTTTGTTTGTCTTTTTCTCTCTCTTTTCTCTTTTTTTTTCACTTTCTTTAATGTTGAGCAAGGGTTAGATGCAATTTATAGTAGCCTCCTAATGAATCTGCCCACTACTGAAAGTTGCTGTCTTCTGAGCATTTGCATCATATATGAAAATATTGGCTACAAGGAATACTCTTTAGTAGTGGGGCCAAATGTGCACTGTGCCTATTAAAGACTGCGTTACCAGTCACTGTTTTTTGGTATAGGATACTTGCTAACATATTGTCTTTCTTCCAAAAAAAAAAAAATTCACATCCATAAAAAAGATAGCAGTTTGGCCACAAGATAA
Organism: Lithobates pipiens; assembly: GCF_037356315.1. Lineage (NCBI taxonomy): Eukaryota > Metazoa > Chordata > Amphibia > Anura > Ranidae > Lithobates > Lithobates pipiens. The sequence continues at coordinate 180,460,915 of NW_027507758.1, forward strand.
TGCAGAATTAAATTTCTAATTATTTAAATGATCCATTAATTCATTCAACAGCATCCTTTCACCATTAATTTCAACACAACAAAAAACTATCATCTATAGACCTGTTCCACAGGAGGTATCACAAGAAAACAGGCCAATGTCCAACTTTCCTAGATACTGGTTGGCAATGGATGGAATAGAGTATGCTCCCATAAAATCCTAATGTGGATCTTGGTTAATTTTTAGAATACTGTTCCTATTAGACATGTGCATTCATTTTCGTCTGAATTTCAGGTAATTTCGTTATCGTTTTTAACAAACAATAACAAAAGCGCAGAATCTGAAAAACGTAAGATCATACATAAAAAACAAGCTTTATTTACGTTTTCGTTGTGACAACAGTTTGATATAGATGGGAGATTTGACATGATGCTGACAATAAAAATCTGTGTCTGTCGAGTGTGCCTAACCTTAACTCTATTAGTCCAGGATTATTCCACATAGAGAAAAGATTTGACATAAAGAGGAAAGATTTGACATAGAGAGAAACGATCACTGCTGGAATTGGGTGGGGGAAGTAAAATAAAAATAATGATGATGAATGTTATTGGCTGATTGTAACCAAAGAGGAGGAGCAGTAAAATAGCTAGAACTAAGTACACAAATACAGCCAACTTACTTTAACTTACGATTGCTAGTAGAGAGAGACACACACACACACTGAATCATTTCAGAAGACAGTCAATCTTAGCTGGTCCGTTTGTCAGAGAACCTAAATTATTTAACAATTAACCATAAGCACATCAGCAGAACAATAGTGAAGCAAGCTACAGTTCAACTTAACTTTTTCATAATAATCTGCTGCTATTATGTTAGTGTTGTGAACTTAATAGTGATATTAGTGTTGCTAGTGTTGTGATAGCCTCAGAGGCTGCCTGTGTTGTGGGGGGGGGGGGGGGGGGGATTTATTATTATAGATTCTATGTTATAGATTGAGATTCTATGTAGATTCTATTAACCCTATTTTGTTACCTGTCTGCTCAGTGATCACTATCACCAGTCCATTTTCTGTTTGAACTATATACATTCAAGATGAGCGACAAAGATTCGACAAAGCAGCGAAAAATTTTTGGCTTATGGTGTATGTTGAAAGTTCTAAGAAGATTCAATGGAGCAGCTAAACTATACCGTTTAGCTGCTCCGTCGAATATTCTTTGAACATTCAACAGACACCATAAGCCTTCAATGACAGATTTGACCTTAATTAATTTGGATTTTCGGACTAATGCGATTTTTAACGAAAAACAAAATAAATAAAAACGAATTTCAGGAGTAACTAAATAAATTTATTTTTCGGACGAAAAAGAAATTCCGAAACGAAATATTTCAGTGTGCACATATCTAGTTCCTATATGTGAACCCCTTTAAAAATACAACACAATACGTCCGCACCTATTAGGTGAGTTTTCCTTCAATACTAACACAAAATCTTTTCAAGCAGTGAGTGTTTATGGTCACAATATGTATTATGGTTGCAGTAGATTGCCTGTGAGATATCAATAAAAGTTATTTATTTTTCCTCTTTGTTTACTATTCTGTAATGCCAGGATTGTGTCATCTACTTGTATTGGTCCCATGCTGCTTTTTGCTTTTTGTCCATTAGCCCCTATCTCAGTGGGGGACTACTTTTTAATAACGTTGAATGTGCAGTGAGTACACAGGAAATGTAAGCTGGTGTAGAAATGTTATGTGATGAATGGTCTGTAGATCTTGGAAAAATTACAGTATCCTAAGGCATATTAGTGTACATTTTTCAAAACGAATAACCTCTATGTCTACTGAAAATGTGAAGATGTGATTTGCAAAGCATGTAGAATTAGTAAGTGAGAGTGTGAGTAATGCCCGTGCTCCCTGCCTCCGCCTGCCTCCCTGCCTCCGCCATGAGATCCGAGGTATCTGAGCTATTTTCCTCTGATGCGGCTTCGTTTTGAGCGGCTGACTTCGGAGATCGTATGCCACCTCCTCCCTCCCTACCTGCCGGGACCGTCGGAAAAGCCGGGGAAGTGTCGAGAGCCGCCGAGACTACCCGAATAGCGGTCTCGAGGCAGGCTCGGGTTATCTCGAGATCTTGGAGAGAAGATTCGAATGCCCCCATCCGATACTGCACGAGGACACAGTAAGGAGACCCGAACGCTTTCATCCGACGCCGCACGAGGGTACAGTAAGGAGGTCCGAACGCTCCCATCCGACGCCGCACATGGATACAGCAAGGAGGTCCGAACGCTTTCATCCGACGCCGCAAGAGGATACAGCAAGGAGGTCCGGCGATCGATTCGGACTGGGACGATACTATCGTTGGAACCCGGTAGAGTATATCACCGGGTTTTTGATAAATGGAACTGCTTTCCCTAGTATCCCTAGAGCCTTGAGGCACCTTGAGGTATGCTGTGTATGCTGGGTATGTTGTAAAGCCCAGTAGGGCTTGCTGGAAGCTATTAAAGGGGAAAAACAGAGAAGGGGGGAAGAGAGAGAAGAGGAAGGGAAAAGAAGGAGAGAGAAGGAAAAAACTTGGACAAAATCCTGTATGCTTAAGAGCCCTGAAGATGGTGACTGTAAGCTTATAAAAAAATTTTGCTAGCGCGGCAGCAAATTGGCGCTCCTTGTCCTGATGGAAGGCTTGCCACCCCCCCCCCCCCTACTGCTTTGGGATGTATTGCTAGTTGTGCCTTTAGCAACAAGCGTAACAAGGGTATTTCCTTTGCTGGAAAGTCTTGGGGAGACACGTTACTTCCCATTGGCTTAAGGTCTTCTCCCCCCTTTTTATTTTTCTTTTCCTTTTTTTTTTTGTGGTTTGTAAGTACTGCTATGCTCAGCAAAAGAGCTGTGGAGGACATGTCACAAGGGGAGGGGAACCAAAAGACACGCGCTGCTAAGGAAAAATTACACCAAGCCTCTGCGGCCTCAAAACTTGAACGGTTTGCACATGCAACTTCACCAGGCAGGAAAACACAACCTTACCCATCAGCAGGCCAGCCTAAAGCCCAGGGGACATTGGGGGATAGGAGAAGTGCGGGTAATGTGGCAATAGACCCTGGCACTTTACCTATACCTCCTGGAGGGGGGGGGGTGGCGAGCTACCCCAAGGGGAGAATAATAAATCCCAAAAACCTGCAGGGAGTGGTGAGCCTACTCTACGAGAGATTCTGTCGGCGGTTAACGAGTGTAAAACTTCTATCTTGGGCCTGGACAGCCAATTAAAAAATATTCAAAATGAACTGCACTCTGTGAGCCAACTATTAAGCAATACCATTGATAGAACAAATGCCCTAGAGGGAAGATTAAGTATGGTGGAAGACGAACTATCCCCCCTGCAGGAAAAAATTGCTTCGCTCCGGAAACAAATTGTCGCACAAGCATCTAAAATTGACGACATGGACAACAAAAGTCGCAGGAATAACGTGCGACTAATTGGCCTTCCAGAGGGAAGCGAGGGCTCTAATCCTATAATCTTCTTGGAGAACTGGTTTAAGGAATTACTGGGAGGTGTCTCCTTCTCCTCGCTCTCTTGCATTGAAAAAGCCTACAGAGTCCCTGCTAGATCGTATCTGGCAGAGGGACGCTGTAGGCCAATGATATTGAAATTTATTAATTATAACGATCGAATGATTTTGATGCAGAGAGTCAGGGGATTGGGAGACATCTTCTATAGAGGGACTAGAGTGTCATTTTACCCAGATTTTTCATCGGACTTGCAGAAACAGAGAGCGGAGTTTGTACCTGTTAAGCGCATCTTGCAAAAGTACAAGATAACCTACACTTTACTGTATCCAGCCCGACTTCGGGTGTCCGCCCTGGGCTCAATACTATTTTTTAGCTCTCCAATGGAGGCTACGAACTGGCTGGAGGAACATAAAGGGTCTCTTTAAGTGGCATTTAGAGTCACTCTGTATTATCTTTTGTATTAGCTTTTGGAGGGGGGTAGCGGTGGGTTCCCCCCCCCCCCCCCCCCCAAAAAAAAATTTTTTTTTTTTTTTTTTTTTGGGTTCTGGCTGTTTTGCTCTGCTTTGTACTGTTTTTGCCACAGGTTATTAATGGTTGAAGAGGTGGGGAACGGGAGGGGGATGAGTAGGGGGGTATAATGTATCAACAGGAATGGGGATTAATGCGCCACAGGTTATTGTGTATTATATGTGAATTACACTGTGTATAAGTATATGTAAGGTGTATCCACAGTTGGGGTGCGAGGGCGGGGGGGTGGGTGTGAGGGAATACATATAAAAATTGAGTATAAATATTATTGGTAATATTTTGTTTATGAATGTATATTAACGAATAAGAGGGGAAGGTATAATGCCACTGTCTGCTACTCGAGAGAAGAGGGACAACGATATAACAAAGGGCGTAGGGTAAGCACTATGGGTTATGGAGCACTATGACACTATTAGGATAAATTAAATATAATTTTACACGGGATGCGGCAAATGAGGCTCTATAGCGGATCTGGGAGGACGAGACTCGAGGGGGGGGGGGGGTGAGAGTAGTGGGGATAAGGTTATACTTTGGGGGTATATACTATTATGGCCATTGAGTTCTTGAAGCCTTGTCAGCATCTCCCCCTCCCCTCTCCCCCCCCCTTTTTTTTTTTTTTTTTTTCTTCCTTCCCTTTCTCTCCTTCGGGACATAATTGGTGCCATGGAGGGATTATAATCCCACCTTGAATCTATGTTAAATGGGCATGGTAGGATTGTCTGGGGGGGTGGGGAGCACGGGTATTTTTGAATGGGGTGAGATCATACTGGCTACAGTCGAGACCCCTAGGGGTTGCTCTGATGGGCAGGGTTGGGAGGGAGGGGGGAGGGGGCTCAGTTTTCGAACACGTGCTGTTGACATTAGGGTGGTGACGGGGAGCAGGTTGAGATGGGGGGGTGGTGCTGGGGGGAGGAAGCGGCCCCCCCCCCCATCCCCCCCATTACATGGATATAGTAACTACTGGAACTAATGGGTAGATGGAACATAACCTCATGGAATGTGAGGGGCCTGGGAGATCCTAAGAAGAGGGGGTCCGTGATGTTGGAGATGGAGAGGAAGGGATCCGGTTTGGTTTTCCTACAGGAAACCCATTTAACTCCAACCACGGCCCCCCATTTACACAATCGGAATCTTCAAGCACACTATCACTCTTTTTATTCATCATATTCTCGTGGTGTGAGTGTACTAGTCTGGAAGGGTATAGACTTTTTATGTAAAGAGTCTCAGATCGATAGGGAGGGGAGATTTGTTTTTCTGCACTTTGATTGATGGGCAAGAATATGTCTTGGCCAATATTTATATACCTCCCCCCTTCAAGCTAGAGGTTATGTACAAATTCCTTGTGTTCAGCTTGGGTAAACCAGGGGTCCCATGGATTATAGCCGGAGATTTTAATGAAACTATAGATAAGAGCCTCGACAGATTTCCTTACCCAGGGGGGGAATAGAACGGGCCGGCTACACGAATTCCTATTGGAAGTTGGATTAAGTGATATTTGGCGAATACGACACCCCGAGGACAGGCAGTACTCTTGCTTCTCTAGCACCCACCAGACGTTATCGAGAATAGATATGGGTTTGGGAAATAAAGCGGCATCAGGGGTGGTGGTAGACATAGAATATGGGGCACGCGGGATTTCAGATCATTCCCCCTTAGTTATAACCTTGTGTTCGGGAGAGAGCGCCCCACAGAGAGAGTGGAAAATAAATCCTGCTTGGCTGGAGCTAATTGACAGCTCCAACCTCCTAGGGGCACAGATAGGGGAATTTCTCCAAATCAATAGAGGGACAGCGGCTCCCGGATTTGTTTGGGACTCCCTTAAAGCCTTTCTCAGAGGTATACTTATACAAAAAATTGCAATATCTAAAAAGGAAGCGCGAGAGCAAGAGGAAGGAATTAGAAATGATGTTATCCAGGCTGAGAGAGTGTTTGTGGAGGACCCAACGCGGGGAAGCAACAGGCCTGGGTGGACTGCCAGCAAATATATAGAATGGCCCTTTTAAAGAAGGCAGAAAACCAGCGCATCTTCCAACGTCAACGTTATTTTGGTGAAGGAGAAAGGGTGGGTCGAGTTCTTTCCTTATTGGTACAATCCAATGGTCCCTCCACAGTAATACAAGCAATTAAAGCACAGAATGGAGACCTGGTCTCCAGGCCCCCTGAGATTATGAAGGTACTCAGCGATTATTATAGAAATCTATATAAATCAACTACACAGGAACATAGACACCTGGCCATTAATTTTTTACATCAAGCAGCGATTCCCATGCTTTCAGATCAGGATAAACTGAATTTGGATCTCCCACTTACGTTGGAAGAATTAAAAAGTGCAATGATTAGTATGCCTAATTATAAATCACCTGGCCCTGATGGCCTCCCAGTAGAAGTTTATAAACGCTATAGCGAACAGCTGATGCCGGCATTGTTGGAGACATTAAATCACGCACTAGAAGCGGGAAAGCTTCCTGCCTCAATGCTAGAGGCCAATATTACATTAATCTTAAAGGAGGGGAAGGATCAACAGGAGGTCTCGTCATACCGGCCGATATCCCTGTTATGCTCAGATGTAAAAATCTTGGCCAAAGCCCTAGCAACTCGCTTAAACAACTATATTCATAAGTTAATACATCCAGACCAGTCTGGGTTTATCCCGGGCAGAACAACTAGCACTAACATTAGGAGGGTCTTCCTAAACTTACAAATACCCAGAGACAATGAAAGCCCAGGTGCCATATTGGCCCTGGATGCTACTAAAGCCTTTGACAGTCTGGAGTGGGGTTACCTTTGGGGTGTATTGGAACGTTTTGGCTTCGGCCCGTTATTTATTCAATGGGTAAAGTTGCTCTATGGGGGGCCCAGGGCAAAGATTAAAATGGGGACTAGATTCTCCGATACATTTCATTTAGAAAGGGGTACGAGACAGGGGTGTCTGCTTTCTCCCCTCCTGTTCGTGCTGGCTATGGAGCCCCTGGCAGTGCTGGCGAGATCGCGCCCGGACATCCAGGGGTTCCGGCGTGGACCGGAGGAGGAGAAAGTGGCCTTATTTGCAGATGACGTTTTGTTTTTTATCGGTGACACGGACGCTACTCTAATTAATGTAGTGCAGCTGATGGAGGAATTTGGGCAACAATCAGGCCTGGTCATCAATTGGAGCAAATCAGCCCTTATGCCACTGTCGGGACCAGGAGATTTAATGCCATCGTCAGTTTTGGGATTAGAAGTGGTGCCTAAGCTAAAATATTTGGGTATTTGGATTCCTAGAGATATAAATCAGTACATTATGGAGAACTTGGTACCATTACTGGCGAAGCTGGAACAAAAGGTTAACAGCTGGTGTCGCCTCCCTCTGTCGGTGGCAGGCCGCTGTAATTTAGTTAAAATGATTTGGCAGCCACAGATCCTATATATCCTTCATAACTCCCCAATCTGGATCAACCAGAAGTGGTTTACCAGATTGGAGGTACTGATTCGTGAATTGATATGGGGGAAGAGACAGCCTCGTATTCGCTTGCCGACACTGCAGTTGTCTGCAGGAAAAGGAGGAGTAGCGATACCACATCCAAGAACATACTTCCTGTCAGCCCAACTCCAGCATTTTACTGGGGCTGGGCTTGGAGGAGGTGGTAGCCCAAACCATAAATTGATGATCGACAAAGCACATCATAAAACATTAGCTGAGGTTCTGGAGGCCAACTCATTTGCATGCAAATGTCCTACCAACGTATTGGCGAGGAAGGTATGGCAGACAGTCAAGCAACTCCTAGACTATGAGGGAGTAACTGAGTACACGCCCCTATGGAACAACAGAGACCTGGCTGAATTAAACAGTATAGGTAAATCACTGGAGTGGGAGAGAAGAGGGATTAGTAGGTTGGTCCATCTCTACCAAGGGAATTCTATGAAATCTTTTGAGGCTCTTCGGCAGGAATTTGGCATTTCGAATAAAACGTTCTACACCTACCTGCAAGTGAGGCATGGGATACAAGCACAGTATAGCACACTTACCATTGAGAGGACAAAGTCCCCCCTACTTCAGGAACTCCTTGAACGAAGGCAAACAAAGGGCCAGATTTCTAAGCTATACATAAAACTTAAGGACAAAGTGTTGAAAGGAGAGGGACCTGATAAGAGTAGAAGGGGATGGGCGGTAGATCTGGGACCACTTAAGCAAGAGCAATGGGACGAGACCCTAGCACAGGGGAACCTGGTATCTATCTCTCCATCACAGCGTATGTCCCATAAGCTCTTTATATATAGGGCATACTACACCCCTAAAAAAATGTGGAAAATAAATAGAAAATCCAACGGCAACTGCCCCAGATGTGGGGCATTAGGGGACCTTCTCCATATGGTATGGAAATGCCCAAAATTATATCAGTACTGGATAGAAATTGTACATAGAATTAATAGGATTTTCAACGCCGCCCTAAAACCAGAAGCTAAGACTTGTCTACTAGGGATTATGGAAGGGGGTAGAGTATCTGCTGTAACAAAGATATCTATACTGAGGTGCTTATACCAAGCCAGGCGACTAATTGTGTTGAACTGGCAGGCAAAAAGCCCCCCAGTATTACAAGCATGGGTAAACGTCATGAACTCTACAATTTGGTGTGAACGAACAATGTTTGTTAGACAAAATAATATAAAAAAATTTAGGGCACTTTGGAACCCATGGTTGTAGGGATATTGGCTACCCCCTGGATGAGACAGAGGATGATAAGACTTAGTGAGTACTTACTTGGCCTGGGCTCGGCGTAGGTCGAGGACTCTTCGGTGTTCTCTATTACTGCTCCCGAAGTGATCTGTCATTCGCCCGCTGGTCGGCCTGAATTGGTCAGGCCGGCGTCAGCAACACGTGTTCTTAGAATGGGGTATTGGGGGGGGGGGGTGGTTTAGTAAGTGGTGTAGGGATAATCAGTTTGTTATTATATGGTTACATTTGTGTATTTTGGTGAATTTTACGATGGTAGAATTTGTACTTGTTGTTGTTTTATATGTCAATTTTTTGTAACTATGTCTATGTTATATCATGGGAAAAAAAAAAAAAGAGAGAAAAAAGTGAAAAGATCCTTTTCAATAAAGAGTAATTAAATTAAAAAGAATTAGTAATATCTCATCAGTGAAGATTCAAGCATCACAATGCATTGTTGGATCAACATGGAGAAGATGTTTGATTGTCATAAGCAAATTGTCACCTGGGTTTGGTTTGGAGGGGTCTAAGCATATAAAGTTTAGTTGCTGAGCCAAACCCTAATAAAGTCAATGGAAGCCAAATCTGTCAAATCAATGTTTTAACTGTTTAAGGCCAATTGGTAAGGCATTGGGATGTTTTGACTATATATACTGTATATATATAATAGGATATTATCATTAAGTTATTTGTTTGAATGCACAATTATTGGTGTACAATGCTTTTTAACCACTTCAGCTTGGATGGTTTTATCCCCCTTCCTGAGCAGGCCATACTGCACTGCGTTGCAATGCTTTCTTTTGGTGGTATTTGATCACCTCTGCAGTTTTTATATTTTTGCTATAAACAAAGAAAGACAGACAATTTATATATATATATATATATATATATATATATATATATATATATTTTACTTTCTGCTATAAAACACATCCAATAAAAAAAAGTAAACAATGTTTTCATCAATTTAGGTCAATATGTATTCAGCGACATGTTTTTGGTAAATAAATCCCAATAAGTGTATATTGATTGGTTTGCGCAAAAGTTATAGGATCTACAAACAATGAGATAGATTTATGGACTTTTAATTGTTTTTACTAGTAATGGTGGGGCTATCAGCAATTTTTAGTGGGACTGTGACATTGCGGTGGACAAATCTAAGTGACACTTTCTGGGGACCACTGACACTAATACAGTGATCAGTGCTAAAAAAAATGCACTAAATAAATGACACTGGCAGAGAGGAGGTTAACACCAGGGATGATCAAAGGGTTAACTGTGTACCTTATGAGTGTTTTCTAACTGTGGGGGGGTGTGCTTAACTGAAGCAAGACAGAGCCCCAGACCCCAAAGAGGGAATCTTGTACAGGTACATGATTTTTCACTCAAGGGCCGCCCTGCTGAAGTAAATGTACATAAGGTGATACTTAATCACTTTAGCTCTAGAAGGATTTACCCCCTTCCTGATCAGAGCACTTTTTGCAATTTGCATCGCTTTAACTGACAATTGCGCAGTCATGCGAGGTTGCACTAAACAAAATTGACATCCTTTTTTCCCCACAAATAGAGCTTTCTTTTGGTGGTATTTGATCATCTGTACGGTTTTTATTTTTTGCGCTATAAACAAAAAAAGAGCAGTTAATAGGTTAATAGGTGAATTATATGCCTTAATAATAATAAATAAGGATTTTATTGATAGAAAATATTCTCTACTCATAAGAATTATATATCAATTTACAATTTCAAAGTCCCTGTTTATTTGTCTCTGGTGGTAAAATTGACCTATATGAGAAGATTCCTGTTATACCAATTTTGTATATAATATCTCCTCTAAAATTATGCAGTCTCACTGCCCACCTCTCCTTACAAACAATACAGCCCCCCTCCTCACACACATTACAATCCCCTGTCCCCCCGGCATATTTTACAGCCCCCTGACCCTTTCTTCACACACTATTCAGCTGCCTGCCTTCTCTGCTCACACATATTGCAGACCCCTGTCCCCATCTCCTGACACATAATACAGCCTCCTTTGCCCCCTTCCTTACAGCTAAAAAGTCACAGATGTGGTTGCTGGTGGTCATGTGGAGATAATGAACAAGAAGTCCCTGTATAGAAACGACTGTTCCAGACAGCTGGGAATAAAACTGTAAAAACAATATTAAACAACATGACAGATGGGAGGTAGTACTCAGTGGTGTATTTAGGTTTTGTGCTGCCCTAGGCCTGACTAAACTAGTGAACCCCCCCAATTTAAATATTACCCACCTCTTTCTGTCATTATCACACCCCTTCAGGTGTAAGACCCACCCTATCACCTGTAAACCACACCTCTTCCTCTTTAGGCTCCACCTTAATGGCGCTATATAAGTACCTTAAATTTATAACTTAATAATAAATTAGTACAGTGATAGTACATATTTTTACCACTGATCACTGTATTAGTGTCACTGGTCCCCAAAAAAGTGACAATGTCTGATTTGTCCACTGCAATGGCCCAGTCCTATCATGTACATGAAGGAGTAAAGACCAGGTATCCATAGTGTAAATTCGTAGTGTAGGAAGCGCTTGTAGCTTGGGAACGAGCAGTTTTGTATGTTAGTAGCAGCTCTTTGTGATGTATTTTTTATCAAACAAAATGGATTTACACTATGGGTGCCCATGCCCGGTCTTTACTCTTTTAACATGTACATGGAGTAGAGAAGCAAATAAGAGGCTGACACAATTTATTTTTCATGAGGCGTAGTTTTTTTTGTTCTGGTGAGTGAGGACACATAGGAGGGGAGCAAAGAGTCCTACACCTGGGGCACTGCATATAGGCACTGTTATTACAGCTTATCATTGTACGTAAATTAGGTTTTGATTATAGCACGGAGCACTTTGGAGCTTACAAAATTTTCACTGAATGCAGACTGTTTAATGAATTTGTAAAGCATTTGTATCTGTACAATAATTTAATGCATATTGATCACTTTATATTTGGTTGATCCTATTGCTCTTATTGCTCCTAAGATAGAAAGCAGTTGTATACAAAATGCAACTGCTCTTGTTGAGCACAGAAATAAGAGACATTGTGCTTTCTATCATCAAAAAGATAGCTTCTGTCCCTGCCTGTTACCTATCAGACCCAGTGGTGGCTGGTGCTAAAACATTTTTGGGGGGCGCAAGCAAATTGAAAAATGCTGAAAAAAACCCCATCAATTGCAGCCTCATTGTGCCATCAAATGCAGCCACTGTGCCATCAAATGCAACCACTGTGCCCATCAAATGCAACCACTGTGCGCATCAAATGCAATCATTGTGCCCATCAAATGCAACCACTGTGCCCATCAAATGCAGCCACTTGCAGCCACTGTGCCCATCAAATGCAGCCACTTGTGTCCATCATATGCAGCCACTTGTGCCCATCATATGCAGCCACTTGTGCTTGTCAAATGCAGCCACTTGTACCCCATCAAATGCAGCCACTTGTGTCCCATTAAATGCAGCCACTTGTACCCCATGAAATGCATCCTCTGGCTCCGAGTGCAATGCTCTGTGCTCCAAGTCCACCTATGGCTCTAATCAGGTGCTTCAAAAACACACCCCCGCCACTGTAATTCAGGTGTCGGCATCTGAAAAGGGGCCGAAAGCCTGGATGGGGTGGCAGCTGCGGCCATGGATAGATTCATGCAATGCATGAATCTATCTATTAGTCACAGAGGGGGTAGCTGGAGAGAAGGAGCTGTGCCCATGCATCCTAAATGGACGAGCCACCCCAGACCCATGTGACATTTAATTGCAGCTTTTGTCCAGGTCTGACAAGCAGTAGGTCTGCACCACCAGGGACATTTCTGGAGCCATGTGTTGGATTGGAACCCTAGGAAGTGCTCTTAAAACCTTCCTCAGCTCTGTGCTAGCTACACAGGTCTGACTGACAGGAGGTGGGCAGAGACTAGAGTCAACAACTACGGTACATTGTTCAAACTCCTCCTTGTCTGCATGCCACACTGTCTTGACAAGTGTCAGTAACATTTGCACTGGAACTAGCACACTTACATTATGTAGGCGAAGGATGCACTAGTGCTTGCTGAATGGGAAGGTGGGCGGGGTGGTCTGCCTGGGAGTTCCCCTCATCCTCCTCTCTCTCATTGAGTCGACAGAGCCCGGGCAGGAAGGATGCCATGGAGGAAAGTAGGCAGACTATTATGCTCTGCCTCCGGCAGTTGTACTGAGTCTAGAATTCACCGCCCGCTTTATGGGGGTGCCAGACGCTGCCCCCCCACACAGTCCACCTCATGCCATAATGACACTGATATAAGGACATACAGTGTAACGGCTACACAAAAGCCACCACTGACTATTTTGCAGCGGGAGCTGGGAGGAGGCTTTTTGTGTGGCTTTTTGCCGCCCCCTTCCCCCCCCCCACAAATTGCTGCCCTTGGCCTGGGCCTTGCTGGCCTAGGCTAAGAGACAGCACTGGTGGTACTACAGAAACCAGAAAAAAGTGACAGGCAGTTGTGGCTTTGGGCACCAGCTACATATGTGGGGCATGGTAGACGCCTGGTGCCAGCAATTTGCCTGTGTATACTGCTGTCCATTTCTATGCTGAGAAGATTCACACTCTCCCTCTGTCCTGTTCACAATTGTCACTAGAAAATCCTCTCACTTATTAAGTGTCTCAGGGACAGAAATGAAAAGGGGATGTCCCAGAACAGAACAAAGAATATGAAACTGACCAAGGTTCTAGTCTACTAAATCAAAATAAGAAATGGCTTTAAAAACACTTTAATTTATCATCAATTGAAAATACTAGCTTTTGATTTATAACACAGTGAGGTTGATATTCTATAAGACAGGGGCCCCCAACCCCTGGACCGTGGTCTGATACTGATCAATACCCTGTTTGCAGCTGGAGCGTACAGGCTGATCTGAAGGAGCTGTGGCGGGTGAGCAGAGAGATTACATCATTGTTTCTCACCGCCAGCCCCGCATCACCACTGTTCTGTCTTCTTACATTTCATAGGATGTAATATCCTGTAATATCAACTGCACATGTGTTGGTTTTCCCCTCATCGGCAACATTTTCTTAATATCTTTAAATATTGACCCATTGGAATAATCTGAATCAAGATATGTATGTTTTACATGCAAGGCTGTAATATCCAATTTAGAATATAAAGAAGTGCAAATACTACCATGCAATGTTTTTCTAATGACAATATCCAAAAAATATAGTCACAGTGAACTGTTAATTGAAAGCATTCTGATTTAGATGAAATGCAAAATCCATAAACTATTCTTATATACTTGTCAAAAAGTATACTTGTTTTTTATTCTGTGCCAAGATAATACATCATGGCACAGGTTCAGAGAGAAATCATCATCAGTAAATAGCCTGCATTCCAACCAACACTGTTATAAGTTTGCATACAGGGGAACACAAGTTGTTTCAAGAGAATGCATCCAAGCAAAGTTATAATTATAGAAAACATTATGAAAACCAATGTTTAAAGCTTATATAAAGTCAATTTGAGTGAAACAAATGTTAACTTAAATTGATCTTCATTATAACTGTACACTTTCTGCTCCCCATGCACAAATGGTATGGTATGGTATATATTTTCTGTAATATCTTTATAATTTTGATTGAAAGTTATTAATTTAATTTGCCTTGCAGTATTCTAGCCTGTTCACCTTCATTAGCACTAGACAGATGACTGCTGGAGTCTCCTGCAGTGAAATGTCATGGCTTGGTGCCACATAAACTATTTGTAATCCTTGCCGATTACAAAAAAAGATGATCAAATAATTATGTTCACTGCAACTATGCCAATTAAAATGAAACCTAACTTCATTTTCTACCATTTTTTTCTTTTCTTGCTGCATGTAATATAATTACCAATTAGATGATTTTCACATTTTGTGTATAATGTGTAAAACAGTAGGCTCAGGTGGAAAGGTCATGGTTTTAAGTCACAGTGCTCTACAATCAATTAAATAATTTTACAATTGCAGCCTGCAGTTTAGCACTATACATTTTTGGTGTATACATTTTTAGAATCAAGTTTAATATCAGCTTGGATTGTCATAGCATAATGCACAATATATTCTTTGTATAAAAATGAACCCATAACTTCAGAGTAGATGTAGACATAGTAGGTGCAACTCAATGGCATTTAGTTTGCTAAAGTGCCATTGGGGGTATTTAATAAAGCCGTTACATCACTTTTTTTCCATTATAGCCCCTTTAAAATTACCTGAGCCTAAGTCAAAAACTCTTGCAAAAGTTTCATAAAGCTTTCCTAGATGCACATCAGATTCAGGTACATACAGTATTATTACCACCACTTTTGAAATCTGTCACTAAAGCTGCGATGGATGCAAAAAATAAATAAAAAGAATTACCACCGATTGGCAGTTAAAGTGATTGTAAACCCTTACAACACACTTTGACCTACGGGTAAGCCTAGATTAAGGCTTACCTGTAGGTCCAAGAAATATCTCCTAAACGTACACGGTTTATGAGATATTTGCCGAAAGACAGGCACCGCTGTCTACGGCACATGCGCCGTAGACAGCGGCGCGCAGGCACGCAGGTGCGCAGGCACACTGAGCGCGCCGTGGTCAACGGCGATATGCCGCGAGTGGCGGCTCCCGTGCGCATGCGCGGGAGTGACATCATCACGGCTTCGCTAAATGACAGCTGAATGACAGCGGTGGAGCAGCGAGACCCACCGGGAAGATGGATGCGCCGGACTACAGGGGACAGCGGTGACTTCTCTGGCTCCTGTGTCAGGTAAGTGACACATAATGGACTACCTTTGCAGGGAATGAAAGAGGAAGTAAACTCATCAGGGTTTACTTCCTCTTTAAGCAAGCTGTCAGTCATTTGGACTAACACTGAGATGGCATACAAAGTTGCCAGTGCTCAGAGTGGGGCATCTTGTGTTGGGAATGACAATTTCCCTCAGTGCTACCTGGTTTCTGTGAAGTAGGCTGCCAGTTGAAATTGTTTCCCTCTGCAAAAACACTCCATCACTAAAGGGGTAATCTTCAATAATACAGTACAAAATAAAACTGTACAACCACCAGATTCCCTCCAATGGGGAAATTATTCAAATACTAAATGACAAATGCATCGCCAACATTCAAAAAATAGATACATTTGAATCTTTCAGCAGGGACAGGGAATTCAGAATCAAGAAGTTCATTACCTGTAAATCTACACATGTCACACATGTAGTGGCTTGTCCTTGTGGGTTACAGTATATTGGGTGGACTTTGAGGCATCAGAGTACAAGAATAAATGAACACCTCAATAATATTAAAAAGGGATTCTCGAAACACAGCCTTTCAAACCATTTTAGAATGTATCACAGAAGAGACCCAAGTTTAGCAACTTTTTTTGGTATAGATCGGGTAGAGACCCACTGGAGAGGGGGGAACATGATCCAGAGGATTTTAAAAAATTAAACTGAGTGGGTTTTTATATTGAGCATACTTAATCTGGTGGGTATTAAAGGCGACATAGATCTGTATTGTTTTTTGTCAAATTATTAGTGATTATGATGTTTTTATCTATATTGTAAAAGGTGTCCTTCATCCAAGCTAAGCTTTTCTGCCATATGAGATCATTTAGTCGTAGGTTGTGATGAGTATTACCGATGACCGCCACATGATGGCGACATTTGTGAATCAATACCCTATTTGGGTTTGACCACTTAGTCTTTGCCACCACAAGGTGTTGCATGTGAGACCAAACTATTAAATGTTCTGTAGAAATTTTCATTTTTCTATTTTTTAGTTAAAGTGGTGTTGCCACCAAAAATATAACCTAACTTGTATGTGCAGCAAAGGGTCTTAATAAAATTAATTGGATAATAAAATTTTTTTTACTTACCTATTTCTTGCGGTTGCTAGGTGGTCCCACGAAATCTGCCTCTTCCATTGCCCGGGCTAAAAACGTCACTTCCCTCGGCAGCCCGGCTCGCTAAGGCTCCTGGGAGAAGTATGTCACCATTTCCCAGGATGCCTTGGGCATCACCGAGGGTGTAGTGTCATATTTTGCTGCCTATCACAGGATGCTGCGGAAGTGACGCTGCCGCCAGAAATTTGCGTACTGCGCATGCGCGATGCGTTCCAAACACTCGCGCCGTGCGTTCCAACAGGCAGCAAAATATGACACTACAACGGCGCTCGATATAGCGCTGACTGCGCATGCGCAAGATCTAATCGAACAGGTGGTGCATGCTGGTCTTTTATCAGCGCACTCTCCCGGAAGAGGATGCCTGTGGGCTTCACATGTCCACAGGCAAAATGACAACCGGCAGGAGACGGTTTTATAAAATCTTTTTTAATGACAAAACAGCATGCTGCTGGATGGAAAAAACGAAAAAGTAAGTGTTAGATTTAATTATAATAATGATTGTCAGTATGCAAAAAAAAAAAAAAACTATCAAGACAGTGGAATCCCGCTTTAATATAATTCTTTATCCACTACTGAACATGTACATTTACTAGTACATAGTTTATTTTTTCATTAATTCAATGCCAATTGGAAGGATTGGATATCCTTGAGTGGGTGGCAGTATAAATAATGGAGGTGATTTATCTGGTCATGTGAGCCCTGTTGACATCAGGCGTGCTGACGAAACGTGTTGGGTGTAGTCGAGCGTAATACGTCCCTTTCGCCCACAGTGGAATGCAGGTGGAGTCCATTTGTATACTTTTTAATTTTGGTCTTTCCTGGATGGTTTTAAGAGCTACTTTTAATTAAATAAACTTTTTTTATGATATACTTCACCATGGCAGATTGTTCCTTGTTTCATGTCTAACCCAGATACGTGTGGCCATCTCCCCTAAGTGATCGATCAAAGGTACTACTGGGCTTGTTGATCGTCAGAAATATCTCAATTTCCAAAGTTGCTATGATCTCTGTAATAGGGATCATCTCCATCTGGTAAGTAGGCTGAGTGATTGGTGTTGGTAGAGGATTCCTACAGTCACTCATTCATCGGATTAATGAAATCACCTCTTCATTAGAAAATGTCTAAGATTCTTTGGACTTAAAATATTTTCTTTAGTCTTGGTTATTTGGACATTATTGTTTTGTGATTCTTATCAAGTTGATGGCATTTATATGTTCGATCACAGTTAACCACTTGCCGACCGCCGCACGACGATGTACGTCCATTTTTTGAAGAGGGATATCTCGGTAACGGCAGCAGCTGCTGCCACAACCGAGGTGTCCATCTCTTCAGGCGGCGGTCGGCTGTACGATAACGGTGGTCTCCGCAGCGGATTCGCCGCGAGATCACCGCTATCGGCGGCGGGAGAGGTGCCACCCCCCCTCCCGCCGCCCTCCCGCACCTTCCGCCGCTTACCGGAGCCGTCGGTAGCGGCGGAGGCGATCGGGTCCTTCTGTCGGCTGGGCATAGAGACAAGTGAGGCTAAGATGGCCCCCACTCGTCTCTATACCATAGGAGGGCGGAAGCGACGTCAAAACGTCACTTCCGCCCATACCTCTTAAAGGTATATTTTTTTTTTTAAATGTCAGATTTTCTTTTTTTTTTTTTTTTTTTTTTTTTTTGTTGCATTTTAGCCCAAATATGAGATCTGAGGACCTTTGGACCCCAGATCTCATATTTAAGAGGACCTGTCATGCTTTTTTCTATTACAAGGAATGTTTACATTCCTTGTAATAGGAATAAAAGTGATCCATTTTATTTATTTTTTTTTAAAAAGTGTAAAAATAAATAAAATAAATTAAAATAAATAAGAAAAAAAAAAAAATTTAAAAACACCCCGTTACGACGAGCTTGCGCACAGAAGCGAGCGCATACGTGAGTAGCGCCCGCATATGAAAACGGTGGTCAAACCACATATGTGAGGTATCGCCGCGATCGGTAGAGCGAGAGCAATAATTCTAGCCCTAGACCTCCTCTGTAACGCAAAAAATGCAACCTGTAGAATTTTTTAAATGTCGCTTATGGAGATTTTTGAGGCTAAAAGTTTGACGCCATTCCACGAGCGGGCGCAATTTTGAAGCGTGACATGTTGGGTATCAATTTACTCGGCATACCATTATCTTTCACAGTATAAAAAAAATTGGGCTAATTTTACTGTTGTCTTATTTTTTTATTCAAAAAAGTGAATTTTTTCCAAAAAAAGTGCGCTTCTAAGACCGCTGCGCAAATACGGTGTGAAAAAAAGTATTTCAATGACCGCCATTTTATTCTCTAGGGTGTTAGAAAAAAAACAATATAAAATGTTTGGGGGTTCTAAGTAATTTTCTAGCAAAAAAAACTGTTTTAAACATGGAAACACCAAGTCCGAAAAAGAGGCCTGGTCCTTAAGTGGTTAATGTACACTTGTGTTGATCATTTAGTGTTTGATTAATTTTCCCATTGAAGTGAATCCGGTGGTTGTACATTTTTATTTTGCACTGTATGCACTTTAAATTAAGGTATTAACCCACAGGCAGCGCGGTTCATCACACACATACTTTCACTCACTAGTTTATCACAACTTTAGAACGGGCAGCTACAATAGATTATATTTTTATTACACATTTTTTATTATATTTCTTCATCCAACTGCCCAGGTAGGGAATAATACTTATTGTATTATTATATATATATTATTATACTTATTTATTATTAATCTTCAACATATGCTTCAGTATTCTGCTTTATAGAAAGGAATAGAAAAGAATAGAATAAAACTGAATAAAATAGAGGCTAGAATATAACAGAATAGAATATAACAGAATAGAATAGAACAGAAAAGACTAGCATAGATCAGAATAGAATAGAATCAATATAGCCATCTTCTGAATTTCACATTTTTAAGTTTGAAATTTGAATTTTGGGACAGTTATATTCATTCTATTTTATTATTTCTATTGTATTCTATAATTTCTAATGTTCTATTCAGTTCTATTCTTTTATATTCTATTCTACTATATTATTTTCTATTTTATTTTGTTTTATTCTATTATTTTATGTTCTATTCTATTCTTATATTTTCTATTCTATTATATTCTGTTTTATTCTAGTTCATTATTTTATGTTATATTATGTTCTATTCTATTCTTTTATGTTTTATTCTATTTTATTTTATTCTATAGAGCAGCCTAAGTAGTAATCATCATTTTATTTCACTTTTATACCTTACTGTATTTATTGCTATATGTTTCCATTTTCAATTTAAATTCATTTTCAAATTCAAATTTATTTGCAAATTCAAATTCATTTTGTAGATTTTTTTTTCATATTAATTGAAATTCATTACTATTGTGATTTAGAAATGCAAATACATCCACATATCTAAATAATAAAACGTTTGTCTGATTTTCGATCCATAACAAAATGCACATGTTTTAGTGCAGCCTCTTTACAGCCATTGCCTGTCTAAACACACGCACCCCGGGATTGAAGAGTTTCCCAAAATGGATACCAGTTGACTATGTGCCATGCAATAAAGATTCTGTATGCAAACTGTAAAGGCATGAAGGACATTTAGGTGACAAGTTTGAAATTCAGGCTTGCTGTTGTACCATGTAGCTATATGTGTTTATACATTTATACCAAAGAGAATGTATGCTTTAGGTTGTTGTACCAGTTACATCTTTCACCAGTCTCCAACCACAAAGTCTCTGTCTATCATGTCCTGTAGCATGTCAGCATGTCTCTGACAGGCCTGCCTAGCATTAAATATACTGAACATCGTGTGTGTGACCCTGTGGTAAAGTCAGGAGATGCTATATATATATATCTCATAGGTTGAGAGCAAACTTCTTGTTTAAAAAGAAGATTCCTTACACCATCAGCCAATAATTTTTGCACAAATACTTAAGATTAGTACACCACCCTTGGCCATGATTTCATATATATCTATAAATTATAAATGTGATTAGTATTTGCTATGTTTAGTGACTTCTGCCTTCACATTCTTGACAACTCTCTCCATCAAGTTCCTACACATTCTCTGCAGTTACCTGATGATAAATAGTTCAGGTAGAAAAAGTTCCATCACTCTGACTTCACCTTGTAATTTCTCTCCCAATTAGCTGCATAAAAGTGCCTCACACTAAACAGGTGGAAGAAGAGAACATTGGAGTTTACTCTGCTACCCTAGCCACAGCTCATACTATTCAGCATGTA
Organism: Lithobates pipiens; assembly: GCF_037356315.1. Taxonomy (NCBI): domain Eukaryota; kingdom Metazoa; phylum Chordata; class Amphibia; order Anura; family Ranidae; genus Lithobates; species Lithobates pipiens. The sequence continues at coordinate 180,481,759 of NW_027507758.1, forward strand.
ATAGTTATTATGCAGTTGGCATAAAGTACATTTAGAGAAGGGTAGGGTCAAATTGGACAGTAATCTAGTGGGTACCACCCACCCTCACTAAGAAGATTATTTCTTTGCCCACTTAGCCTCCACTGCAATCCCCTCCCACCAGTTTTCATTTTCTGATGATCTAACCCACCTAGTTCAAAACAATCATGGCAAAATATATATATACCTTGCCAGGATCCAGGTCTAACAAACAGCCAGTTCACTAATGAGTCAGTTGTGTTCTAGGCTTTAAGTAATCACCAGACCAAGTCTTTAGGCTCCCAGTTGGAGACGACTCCACCCTGTAGACAGGAGGTCTGGACATGGGAGTCAGTCAGGGCTTTGTGATGGACCTAGCCAGGGCAGAGGCTTTTGGAGGGAACTAAATGCTAGCCTCTCCTACTGATCAGGGGCCCTGGCATTTGAGGGGATGGTGCTCTTTCTGAGCTGTACGCCTGGGAACTCTTGAGGTGGTGTTACTTTGGATTCAGGTCCATGTCCCCCCAAGACACACAGAATCTGGGAACCCTGCATATGCCATATTAGAAATAGTGACTAAGAAAATATATCTTGGATTACTTGAAATGGGACAGTAATATTTATCCGCAATATCTCCCAGGATATATGTAAAGACTATTCTTGGTTTGTTTGATTCTGAACTCAACATGTTAGTTGAGAGAGCTGATCACATTGTCCTCTGTACAATGTAGGAGAAAGGCCGACTCCTGCTGGAGCGCCTGCTATTGTGAGAAGGTGTTCTTTGTTATACTTATGATAATGTATAATCTACTGTGTGAAACTCTGTGACAACAAGTCTGACCTGTACTGAAATCCTGATTAATCATAACAATGCTCAGGAGGGCATGGAGTTACATTGGCTGCTTTAAGGGATTAGTTAATTAGCTCATATTAATTCTGTTTCTGGTTACATTTGTATTGTCAGAGTGATATGAGCAGGAGGTAGGAACCTCCTCCTCTTTAACTGCGTATAAGACTTGTATTTTGGTTCTAATAAAAGAGTCCATGTTCAGCAACTAACAAGTATTGTCTTGTTTTGTGCTTGTGAGCGGTTGGAATATCTGATATCTATATTCAGACTGGAAGGAAGTGGTATATGACAAAAGCACTCAACTAGAGTGTGGGACGTTTCCTTACAGGCTTCACCTAGGAGAGAGAGGTGGGAGCCAGTGTAGCATGAGGCTACTTGCTGTACGCATGGAGGTGCTGAGCGTCCGGTCTGTGGGAGATAGACCAAGGCCCTTAGTTTTTTTCTATTAGAGACCGGGAATCATGTAAAGATCTATTTTGTTTAAACACTATTTCAGGGTAGTTCCTGATATGTTTGCTAACCGTGGGGTCTTAGTAAATGCCAATGTGTAAATAGGATATCACTAATTAGGCTCATGTTGCTGAGAGGAAAATTAGGCCACCATTTTAACCGTGGTTCAAACTGAATCACGGTTTTTGGTTTTATAAAGTAGAGTATTGCGTTCATGTGTCAATGCCTTGTTAAAGGCCTTGCGTTGCAACAACCTACTGTATCCCCTACGTAACAGACAAGCCCATAGTTGTAGGATTTGCTGCTTAAAATCCAATAAATGCATACAATTCACTTTAATTGTACATACTGTGCATAGGGGATGCTTCTAATCAGAGATGGAGGGTATGCACTCACTGCATGGAGCAGGGTGTTGCCTGCTGTTTCCTTGCAGAACAATGTTGTAGCTAAACAATTGTATGTATCCTTGAAGATCTGTAAATCGAGAAATGTAATCTTATTGGGATCTGTCACGTACCTGGTGGACGAGCCTGGAGTGCAGGGAGCGGCCCCTCGTAGCCCCTGGCTCAAGAACCCCTGGAGGTGGTAACAGAGATTCGAAAGTTCAGGGGGCACAAGTGCCTGGCAGGTGTTGGTAGGTCCGGACGACAACAGCAACACGGGTAGCAGTCGGCAGGAGACAGCAGGAACAGACTGATGGACTGGCAAGATGGTGGTTGTCAATGGAGACAGCGGACACTGGCAGGTCAAGACAGGAACAGCAGGCACAAGCAGATCCGGATGGATCAGTAGACAGCAGAGTAGTCAGGTACAGGCAGGGTCGGCAGCAGGCGGGCAACACAGTACAAGGGCAGAGGCAGAGACGTGGTCAGGCAGGCAGGTAGTCGGTGGCAGGCAGCAGGCAAAACGTGGTCAAGAACAAGCCGGGTCACAGGAATCAAACTAGCAGGTAACAGGTAAACAGAATCTCCGAACACGCTGTAGACTGGACAGCGAGGGGAGAGTGGAAACCGAGTCCTTAAGAAGCCTTTAGGGCGCCAAAGCGGTCGCACGACGGGTCTGCGTGCCCCCGTGGGAGGTCGTGCGCCCGTTCGTGACCCCGCGCTCCCGCGTGCGCTCGTTTGCCACGTCGCGCACCAGCGTGCGCCCGGTCGTACCGGGACGCAACCGTGTGCGTCCGTTCGCGTTGGCCCGCGCTAAAGGGGAACGACGGGTTCTCAACATGGGACCTCTGTGAGTAGATCTCCCAAGAACGATCGGGATGCCAGGACGGTCGTGACATTGCCCCCCCCCAAGGGGCAGCCTCCGGATGCCCAGTTGTGCCATCTTATCCGGGTGGGATCTCTTGAAAGCAGAAATTAGTCTCTTCGCGTGGATATTGGATTCTGGTTCCCAAGAGTTCTCTTCGGGCCCGTACCCCTTCCATTTAACCAGGAATTGGACCTGGTTCCGCCTCTTCCTGCAATCAAGTATGGATTCCACCTCGTATTCGATTTCCCCATCGACCATCACGGGCTCTGGAGGATTGGTAACTCGATCGGGAAAAGAATCTGGAACTGCAGGCTTAAGTAGCGATGCGTGGAAAACAGGGTGAATCCGAAAAGACTCCGGAAGCTTTAGCTCGAATGCCACACTATTCAGCTTTCTTACGATTGGGAAGGGGCCCACAAATTTCGGTCCCAATTTCTTGGATGGGCAGGATAGTTTGAGGTTCAGGGTGGACAGCCAGGCCAGATCCCCGACCTTGAGGTCCAGTTCCCCCCTTCTCTTCTTATCAAATACCTCTTTATTATATTCTTGCGACTTGGTCAAGGTTTCTTGCAAAAGTTTGTTATTTGTCTCGAAGAAGTTGAGATTTTCCTGCACCGCTGGAACTGGACACTCGGGGAGGTCGCCAGACAGAAACAGTGGGTGAAAGCCAAAATTCGCAAAAAATGGGGATTGCTTGGTGGCAGAGTGCATTGAATTATTGTAGGCGAATTCGGCCAAAGGAAGAAGCGGAGCCCAGTCGTCTTGGGAGAACGACGAGAAGCAGCGTAGATACTGCTCCAGCGTCTGGTTCGTCCTCTCGGTCTGGCCGTTGGTCTGGGGGTGATATGCGGAAGACAAGCGGAGATCAATTTTCAGCGCACCGCAGAGTGCTCTCCAGAATCTTGAAGTGAATTGCACCCCCCTGTCGGAAGTGATATTAGCGGGGATGCCATGGAGTCTCACGATCTCTCTGATGAAGGTCTTGGCTGTCTCTGTGGCTGAAGGGGTGCCCCTCATGGGTAGGAAGTGGGCCATTTTGGTAAGCCTATCCACCACGACAAAAATCGTAGAGTATTCTTCTGAAGGGGGTAACTCGACGATGAAATCCATGGAGATCATCCTCCATGGTCTGTCAGGAACGGGCAGTGGCTTCAGTAAACCCCAGGCTCTTGACTTACTGTTCTTGTTTCGGATGCAGACGATACAGGCCTCAACATATCTCCTGCAGTCATCCTTCATTCGAGGCCACCAGAACGAGCGTCGGAGTAGCTCCAAGGTCTTGTATACCCCGAAATGGCCGGCCAATAGGTGGTCGTGACAAGCGGCCAGAACCGAAGTCCGTGCTTCCTGGGGGACGAAGATCCTGCCCTCGTACCAAAGAAGATCGTTGCTAGAAGTCAATGAGAAGCCAGGTGGAGGAGTAGTGCCCATGGAGGCCTGCTTAACTTGAGATATTAGATCCCCTTGGAGCAGGAGGAAGCTTCCCGCGGAGAGAATGGTATCTGAAGACGGGGAGTTTTCTGGTTGGCTGAACATGCGCGACAAGGCGTCGGGCTTGACGTTCTTGGATCCTGGACGATAGGTAATGTGTAGCGAGAACCTGGAGAAGAAGAGCGCCCATCTGGCCTGACGCGGTTTCAACCTTTTTGCTGATTTGAGGTATTCTAGGTTCTTATGGTCTGTATAAACCAGGATCGGGTGGGTGGCGCCCTCAAGAAGGCAGCGCCATTCCTCGAGTGCTGCCTTTATCGCCAACAGCTCACGATCACCGACATCGTAATTCTTCTCTGCGTCGGACAATTTACGGGAGAAAAAGGCGACCGGGTGTAGCAAAGACTTGGGCCCTTGTCTCTGGGAGAGCACCGCCCCTACCGCTATTTCAGAAGCGTCCACTTCCAGGATGTATGGTAGCGCGGAATCAGGATGCTTTAGGACTGACGCCGAAACAAACTGGTCCTTCAGAGTCTTGAAAGCCTCCTGCGCTTCGGGGGTCCAACGGAACTTCTGACCCTGTTTGGTCAAACCGGTGATAGGGGAGATGATAGAGGAGAATCCTCTGATAAACTTACGATAAAAATTGGCGAACCCCACGAACCGCTGAACTCCCTTCTTATCGGATGGGGCAGGCCAGTCTTGAATAGCAGAGACCTTCTGGGGATCCATCTCCACCCCCTTTATGGAAATAACCAGACCCAGGAACTGGATGCTCTGTCTTTCGAAGATACATTTTTCAGGCTTGGCGTACAGGCCATGAAGTCGGAGACGAGCCAGGACATTCTTGACGTGTTCTCGGTGGTCGGCTAGAGTGGAGGAAAAGATTAGAATGTCATCAAGGTAGATTATTACGAATAATTCAAGGTAGTCTCTAAAAATGTCATTGACAAAGTGTTGGAATGTGGCTGGGGCATTACACAATCCAAACGGCATTACAAGGTATTCGAAGTGCCCGAAGCGGGTACGGAAGGCAGTTTTCCACTCGTCACCCCTCCGGATGCGGACAAGATTATAGGCACCCCGGAGGTCCAGCTTGGAGAAGACTTTAGCAGAACCAAGTCTCTGAAAAAGTTCAGGTACCAGTGGCAGGGGGTAGCGATTCTTTATAGTAATTTTATTCAATGCCCGGTAGTCCACACACGGGCGAAGGGAATGGTCCTTCTTCTCGACAAAGAAGATTCCTGCGCCCGCCGGGGAGGTGGAAGGTCGGATGAATCCCTTCTCAAGGTTGTCATCTAAGTAGGACCTCAGGGTACCCAGCTCGGACTCAGATAGGGGGAAGATTCTTCCGAAGGGAATCTCTGCCCCGGGTAGTAATTCAATTGGGCAATCGTATGGCCTGTGGGGTGGTAGAGTTTCAGCCCCTTTTTTACTAAATACATCCAGGAAATCGTGGTAGTCCTTGGGTACAGCTTGTCGGGTCTCAGAGTCTGTTTCCAAACAGAGGAGGGCAGAAGAGTCTCTATCATCAACAGGGCAACAATGTTGACGGCAATAGTCCGAAGTAAACTCAATCTTTCCAGTGGCCCAATTGATGTTTGGATTGTGTGCTCTCAACCAAGGCATGCCTAGGATGATGGGAAACAGTGGTGACTTAATAACATCTAGGCATAGGAATTCCTGGTGGGTCCCGGCAATGATAGCAGATAAAGGGGTGGTCTTCTGGGTCACTGGTCCGGATTCAAGGGTAGAACCATCGGCCAAAAATACTGAAAGTCCCTTCTCTCTGGGCCGAAGGGGGATCTTGTTCCTTAGAGCGAAGGTCGTATCCACAAAGCCACTACACGCCCCAGAATCAATAACTGCGTGAGTCCGGACAGTCCTTTCTGGAAGCTGTAAAAGAACAGGGACAGCCAGGTGAGTAGTGTTGTTAGGTAGCACAGGCAAAGGAACAGATGGAATGAAAAGGCACTTACGCATCTTCGCTGGGCAAGTGCGAACAAAATGTCCTGAACCTCCGCAGTAAAGGCAGAGGTTCCCAACCCGATGTCGTTGCCGCTCTTCTGGTGTCAGAGAGGGACGGAGTAGGCCCAGCTGCATGGGTTCCGGCTGATCCGGTGTAGCTGTGGCAGGGGCAGGTGGAGCCGCATGACTTGAGCTGGGTACACGTGGCAACATCCAGATGGGGCGTATGGCTGTGGAAGAGCGCTCCTGGCAACGCTCCCTTAGACGTCTGTCGATCTGGACCGAAATGTCTATGAGGGCCTCCAGGGTCTCTGGGATGCCTATGCGTGCCAATTCATCCTTCAGCGGTTCAGATAGGCCCAAACGGAACTGGTACCGGAGGGCTGCATCGTTCCATTCTGTGTCGGAACTCCAGCGTCGGAATTCCGACACGTAATCTTCCACAGGCCTGCGACCTTGTTGTAGGGCGTGTAGGGCAGCCTCTGCAGTCGCAGCAAGTTGAGGGTCTTCGTAAAGTCTTGACATTGCCAGGAAAAAGGTGTCCAGAGTATCTAAAGATGGATCCTTTCGCTCCAAAAGGCGGTGTGCCCAGGCCTGTGGTTCGTCCGTCAATAAGGAAATGACGAACCCCACCTTGGTCGCCTCGAGAGAGAAGGTTCTTGGTTGTAAAGCGAAAAAGAGCTCGCAAGAGTTGCGGAAGGCTCTAAATTTGTTCCGGTTGCCCGAAAATCGTTCCGGGGTAGGGACCCTGGGCTCGGGTGGCATCATCACCACTGATGGTGGGGCATGGAGCCCAGAAGCAGCTGGCGGGGTCGCGGACAGGGCTTGAACCTGTTCCTCCAGTCGGCCATACCCTTCCTGCAGACTCTTCACCGCCTGGGTAAGGCCGGCAAGATGGCGGCAGAGCTCGTCCATAGGGGAGGCTCCCTGCGTAGGCTCGGACATGGCTGTCCAGTACTGTCACATACCTGGTGGACGAGCCTGGAGTGCAGGGAGCGGCCCCTCGTAGCCCCTGGCTCAAGAACCCCTGGAGGTGGTAACAGAGATTCGAAAGTTCAGGGGGCACAAGTGCCTGGCAGGTGTTGGTAGGTCCGGACGACAACAGCAACACGGGTAGCAGTCGGCAGGAGACAGCAGGAACAGACTGATGGACTGGCAAGATGGTGGTTGTCAATGGAGACAGCGGACACTGGCAGGTCAAGACAGGAACAGCAGGCACAAGCAGATCCGGATGGATCAGTAGACAGCAGAGTAGTCAGGTACAGGCAGGGTCGGCAGCAGGCGGGCAACACAGTACAAGGGCAGAGGCAGAGACGTGGTCAGGCAGGCAGGTAGTCGGTGGCAGGCAGCAGGCAAAACGTGGTCAAGAACAAGCCGGGTCACAGGAATCAAACTAGCAGGTAACAGGTAAACAGAATCTCCGAACACGCTGTAGACTGGACAGCGAGGGGAGAGTGGAAACCGAGTCCTTAAGAAGCCTTTAGGGCGCCAAAGCGGTCGCATGACGGGTCTGCGTGCCCCCGTGGGAGGTCGTGCGCCCGTTCGTGACCCCGCGCTCCTGCGTGCGCTCGTTTGCCACGTCGCGCACCCGCGTGCGCCCGGGCGTACCGGGACGCAACCGTGTGCGTCCGTTCGCGTTGGCCCGCGCTAAAGGGGAACGACGGGTTCTCAACATGGGACCTCTGTGAGTAGATCTCCCAAGAACGATCGGGATGCCAGGACGGTCGTGACAGGATCCCTGTTTAATGTGAACTTAAAATTGAAGTGATTATCGTTCAATGCATCCACAAATGTATTCACCAGTGCATGTACCAGTCCAAATGATAAAATGTCATCTATGTAATGTAACCAGCACGACACCAAAAAACACAGTCACTTCCAGTGCTAATAGGTCTTCCAAGGTGTGGATTAACAGATGTCAGATAAAATGGTGGTGTGAAATGTATATATGGTATCCAAAACAGGGTGGATGCTGCCTTCCTCAGATGGGGTAATCAGAAAGGAACTACAAGAAAAACAGAAATGGAAGGTGCACACACCTAGTGCATTACCAAAGATAATTTATATAAAACATTGTTATTATTAAAAGTGCAAATGACAAAAGGCCATAAAAACAATGCATGGACATGCACAGAACACGTGTAGCCTAGCTCTGAGGAAGGGGGTGCACCCCTAAAACATGTTAGTTGTACCCCGTGTTCTGTGCATGTCCATGCATTGTTTTTATGGCCTTTTACCATATCTTTGGTAAAGCACTAGGTGTAGTAGCAAATTGATATAGTCACATAGGTTGTCATGTGAGAAGATAGCCCGGAGATCACCCACTGTCTCCCTTGGCTTGTTCTTTCCTTCTGTTGCTGTGAGTGGTCCCCCTCTCTGTCATCGGGGGAATCCCTTGTGGATCCCTTGCCGCATGCGCAGGAGTTTAGCGCATTTGCACCGCTGTAGCAGCTGGTCCAGATGGCTACGGCCAGTGATTGGCATCCCGGTTCGGAGGTAGGCAGATTTAAAGCACAATTGTGCCTTTCAGCATATGCCATCTGGGTGTGAGATACACATTTACCTTTGTGGCATTACTTATATAAGATGGACAGCTCTATTTGTGTTTCCCTCTCCTAGGTGTTTTACTGTTTGCTCTATTGTGTTGCAGCCTGAGTGTGGCATATAAGGGTGGAGGTTACTATACAGATATTTTGGGGTCCTTAGTTTACTCCTTATGAGGTCTATGCATTTATTACTCCTTACGAAAGCCCCTGATGGGTACCCCCTTGTCGCTTTACTATAGTTTTTGCTCATGATTGTGGGTAAGTGTCATACTTATATATCCTCTGTCTCTTTTTTCATTTTTACCTCTTTTTACCTTCCCGTTCCCCTCCCCTCTCTCCTTTCCTCCTCTCCCCCCCCCCCCCCCCCAATCCCCCATCCTGCTTAATTTATTGAAACCATTTCTTTATCTTAATGCAAAGACCATTTAACATTGAATTCTTGCCGGCAAATCTTCTAACCCACATTTTACAATACCAGGACAACTTTTGACAGTTGATTATATACTACCTAAGCCTTTATTAGATTCTAGTGTGATTCCCTTTTGGACCGCCTATGGTCATTTGTTGGTATACCTATAATCTAACTATGTTGTGTCTCAACTTATTACCTTTCTACCCTTTAGCCGGTCCTCACTCACCATGATGGTGGGTGTCTGTATCCACACACCCATGTTATGCCCCCTCCTCACTGTCCTGTGGTGTTACACTGGTCATATCTATACCTACTTATGGTATCTTGAATCACCCCCCTTTTTTATTATATACATCTGCTATATTTCATTGCTTGTACTTTATTGTATTTATTTTTCATTCTATATAGATTACTTACTTCAAGTTCCTGAAGAAGCGTGTCAGAGTGAAACATGTAGAGCTTCAAACTTTTCTGTCCTCTACATCAACCTACACCAGGCCTACCTAAACATTGATGACTGCATTTGTACAAATCTAATGCTAAGTTACAGTTTGGCCTATGAATATTTATGGTGATGTCTATGTGGTAGTTTTTCTAGCAGATGGTACTAGGAATTTTTAACTTCACTGTATTCGTCTTTTAATGTTTTTGTATAAATAAAATCCTTCTTTCTAGATGACCATGTGTGTTGTGGTGCCTAAAAAGTCCATCTAGATTCTACATGTCCAATTTTGTCTATAATTTATGATGTGGCACCCTTTTACTATATTGGCACCCACTTTACCACCCTGTGGGCATGTCTTCTTTTCATTTTGTTTCAAAATAATACAGAGCAGCCCAGATCCTCCCTCTTTAGCACTCCTGCTATGGGGGTACCCGAGCTGAGCCGCTGCTCTGTGTATCCATTCGGACAAGGAGCCATGGCCCAGTCCCGCCCACTCTATCTCCTCATTGGCTCACTGATTTTGATTCACAGCAGCGGGAGCCAATGGCACTTCGCTGCTGTCTCAATAAGAAGAGAGTGTACAGGACAGCCAAGTCTATTGTGCAAAATCGCTGGATCAAGATGGGGCTCAGATAAGTATTAGGGAGGCTGAGGGCTTTTTATCTTAATGCATAGAATGCATTAAGAAAAAAACCTTCTGCCTTTCATATTCCATACCATCTTCAGAGTTCTGGGTTGGTGGAAAGAATGATCTGTACAATTAAACAAAAATTGTGAAAAGCCACAGGAGGCACTTATGCTAGGTGGCATACTTGCCAGCAGTACTGGAGGAAATAATGATGACTCCTAACAAAACTACTAAAATGTCTCCTTTTGACATTTTGATAGGAAGATCATTCCCCACTCCTTGGACAAGAGGTCCAGTGGTATTAATGGCAGGTGATTTGGATCTGATTCAAGAAGAATATGTTGTGAATTTTATGCAGCTTTTGAATGGCATCCACGGTAATGTGTCCCTTTCTTTTCCTATTCCTTCACAGGAACCGGAACATCAGTTTAAACCAGGCGAGTAGTGGTTAAAGCACTCCACAAGCATAAGGCTATGGATCCACCTTATGGGGAGCCAACTCTGGTGGCTGCTGTAACAAGAACTACAATATTAATTAACGATTCTTAAGCCTGGATCCATACTTCAAGGGTGAAGAAAGTCCCAGAGGATCCTAGGATACAAGACACAGACAATGAGGGAGAAGTAGGTGTAGAAATCTCTGAAGTAGACGAACAAGACAGTGAAGCTGGTTCACAAGTCTCTGAAGTTGTTAAATCATAAGAAGCAGATAAATCAGAAGCAGAAGACACAGGACAAGATGTCGAATCTCAGTCCACAGACATCTTGCAGGTTCTTCCTATTGATAATCTCTCTCACTGGCAGTTTTCTTGCCAGTATGGGTCTTCATCCACAGGAATGACCTTTCTGTCCAGGTAATGTGCAACATAACGGGACTCATTATCGACCAGCAAAAGACTTAACATCAGTAGATACTACATCTCTCACTGATAAGATGCTTTTGTTACAATTCAAATACAGCTAAGAACAAAAGTCAGGGTATGATAAATGTTGGGTTTGCAGTAAATTACACCTAGGTTCAATGATGGCCGCACCGGTGAACATCACTTCTTTTTTGAATGCCACCCCGCGCAGTAATTATACAAGACGTATCAGGTGTCCAGGGAGATGAATCAATTTCCTTTCCTACAATCACTTTAATTTACCCACCAGGCTGGTGTTTTAGACTAGAAAATGAGTCAAATAAGAGAGAGGAAATGTGAAATATATTTAAGCCTGGACCTTCTATGTTTAAAATTTCTAACAAAGCCTTAAAGGGGTTGTAAAGGTAAATATTTTTTCACCTTAATGCATTCTATGCATTAAGGTGAAAAAACATTTGACAGTGTCGGTGCCCCCAGCCCCCCCCCCCCCGTTTTACTTACCTGACCCCTCGAAAGTCCTGCGCTCGCTCCCGACATCCTCTTCGCCGCTCAGCCTGGCCGCTGATTGGCTAAAGTGGATGGATTGTCAATCACATCCAATGACGCGGCGTGCCGGGGGCGGGTGCAGAGTGATACATCGAGTGGCTATAGCCGCCGACTGTATCACCATGCAAGGGAGCTCGCATGAACGTGAGAAGTACTTGCGGAGGGAAGCCGAGACAGCCGCCGAGGGACCCCAGAAGACCAGGTTCGGGGCCACTCTGTGCAAAACGAGCTGAACAGTGGAGGTAAGTATAACATGTTTGTTATTTTAAAAATTACTTTACAATCCTTTTAAATGTCACAATCTGGTCCATAATGAATGAAACACATCCACTATATAATTGAACTGGTAAGGTTTTAGCAATACTTACTTTATCTAGTAATTTTGTCCCCATAAGAAAGGCACTGGGCTTGCACCCTTTTACATTAGGTAATAGTTTGTTTATCTGCTGTGGTAGGGTATGTTACCCATGGATCCTATTACAAGAGATAGGATGGTGCTATCTGGCCTCTCTGTTTTCAGTCCTGCAGATAATTGGGAGTGAGGGTCCCCGCCATGTATTACAAGCAAGTAAACACTCAAAATATCCCCTCAAACATGTAAAAAGGATATAACTCTTTAACAAAGGACAAGATGGGGAATTGAGTTGATGAAAACATTAAACAAGTATTAAATTATGATAGATGAGATATTAAAAAAAAACTGTCAGATCACATTGCCCTGCTTAATCGGGAACAATGGGCCTTACGGACAGGGTCGGATTAACATAGGGGCTATTGGAGCTGCAGCTCCAGGCCCCTTTCTCAAGATAGGCCCATTTGCCCAAAAAACAAAAAAAAAGATCGACTTCAAGGATTGTAGCTCAGCGATGAATCCTCACAGAGAGCTAAAGACCGACTCCAGCACTGGTTAAAATATGGGGCGGCTATCATCTATGCTTCCGGAGATACGGGGCTCCTTGCGCAGCCTGTCAGAAGCTACATACAGAGCGGCCAGTTTAAATACAAGCTGGAACACTCTGCAGCAGACTGAGAGGATGAACTCACAGTGCTTATAATAATTATTTGTATATTACTTATAATAATTAACCCCTTGCCACCCAGGCCCATTCTGAGACTTCTCACCTACATGTAAAAATCATCATTTTTTTATGCTAGAAAATTACTCAGAACCCTCAAGCATTATATATTATTTTAGCAGACACCCTATGGAATAAAATGGTGGTCTTTGCAAAGACCACCATTGTATTCCATAGGGTGTCTGCTAAAATAAATAAAGTAATTTTGTACGTTACACGATATTTGCTCAGTTTTGAAAAGAAACTGTTTCATTCATAAAAAAAAAAAAACACTAAAGTTAGCACGATTTTTTGTTGTGTACTAAGCGATGCTTTACATTTTTTTACAGGTTACGTGTTTAGAGTTACAGAGGAGGTCTAGTGCTAGAATTATTGCTCTCGCTCTAACGATCGTGGCGTATGTAACCTGTGTGTATCTGGCTCTGATACTAACCAGTGCCTACCCAGGGACTGACTAGTATCTCTCCCCAGCCTGTCCCCACACAGTGTTATTGTGTTCTGCCAGTGAATACAATGATTAGTGTTGCTAACTATAGCTGGCAGCACTGATTGTTTTGAGGAAAACCTGACAGGCTGGTTGTACTCAAGTCGGTTAATAGGTTGACTTGTGTAAAACCAGCTAGCCCATATATAGATCGACTATGGCTGGTCTCTGCTTAATTGGTGTAATTTCAATCCATGTATGGCCCGCTTAACCACTACGCAGTCCCTAAACATCCTTCCACAAACCTTTACATTTTTCCTTCCCATATTATTTCATCCTCCTCTCCTATAGATAGTGCCCACTGTCATACTCTCCACACTTCTCTCCTATACATAGTGCCCACTGTCATACTTTCCACACTTCTCTCCTGTACATACTGCTCACTGTCATACTGTCCACACTTCTCTCCTATACATAACGCCTGCTGTCATATCCTACACACTCCTCTCTTGTACATAGTGCCCGCTGTCATACACTTCTCTCCTGTACATAGTGCCCACTGTCATACCCTCCACACGCCTCTCCTATACATAGTGCCCACCGTCATACCCTCCACACTCCTCTCCTGTACATACTACTCACTGTCATACCCTCCACACTCCTCTCCTATACATAGTGCCCACTGTCATACCTCCAACACTTCTCTCCTATACATAGTGCCCACCGTCATACCCTCCCTCCACACTCCTCTCCTGTAGTTACTGCTTACTGTCCTACTCTCCACACTTCTCTCCTGTACATAGTGCCTACTGTCATACCCTCCACACTCTTCTCTTATACATAGTGCCCAATTTCATACCCTCTACACTCCTCTGCTGTGCATACTGGCCACTGCCATACCCTCTGCACTCCTCTCATGTACATAGTGCCCACTGTTAGACCCTCCACCTTCCTCTACCTCACCTGCACATACTTCCCACTTTTATACCATCCATACTCCTCCCCTATGCCTCTTACCCACAAAAACTGTTCTTTAAACTTATACTGAATATCCTCGATGTTACCAGCTCTAGAATGGGCACACCTTTGTCAGTTTAACTAAAGGAAATCTCACAGTTCTAATATTTGTTCTGCCCCATTATTAGTACTTATTTAATTTTGTAATTACTATTGTGATGTATAGAGGAACATAGGGGATGTCAGCTACTCTAAATATAGAACTTGTAAAAAAAGCGTCCCTGAAATTATTTTTGAAATGTTGACAACTATGCACTTAGGCACTGCCCAAGAGCCACAGGGTCAGTAGGGGGCCCCATGAGAAGCTCTTGTGATATTAAAGCGGTAGTAAACTTTTCTAATATTACTACTTTTTAGAGGCCCTGGGGTAGGTTATGCCATAATGTACAAGTATCCACAGCATATTAGCACATTAGGGTACACTTACCTGTCAGACTGAGTCCTCCAGTGCTGTGCTGTGATCAACCCGCCGGGGCCCGGGCACTTCCATCTTCACCCGGTCTTCCTTCTGGGTTCTGTGCCTTTGGTGACTTGCCTTGGCCAGGCTGCATTGATGCCATTCCCACACATGCTCATGTGCATCCTCTTTCTCTCATCCTCCCTCCCTTACCCTCACACCTCTTTCATTCCCTTTCTCTCTCTCTTTCTCTCTCTCTCATCCTTCCTCTCTCTCTTTAATTTAATTTGTTATAACAAAAAATAGTTAGCATTTTTATTTATTTATTGTTTATAAAAGGCCCCACCAAAATCCTCAGTACCAGGTCCATGATGTTCTCAATCTGGCCCTGCTTATGGAAACAGTAAATGTTGCAAGAGCTAGCGATCAAATCTATGTGAGCAGCACTTACTGGTCTCTGTGAAGTAACAGAAGATTGTGAGTGTTTTACCAGGATTCCTAATACAAGCATGAAAGTGATTATTATGAAGTAATTGATCAATGTCGAATGGAGGTAGCAGGACTTTAGGCAGAAGCCAGGAAAATTGTTGATGATGGGTGGAATCCTTTTAAGGGATTGGAAAGTTTTTGAATTTTTTTTGGATCTGTATCATCATGGTTTAAGCAAACCAGAATATTAATTTTAATATGTTTATTGCTTCTTCTTTTTATATATTTGTTTGTAAAGATAGACCAATGCATTTAAAGGAAGGCAACACAAGATGATGCATATTGGAGACTAGATTTATAGTTGTCACTTTGGGGTTTATTTACTAAAGCTAGAGAGTGCAAAATTAGTCACAGTTCTGCAGAGAAACCAATCAGCTTCTAACCTCAGCTTGTTCAATTAAGCTTTGGCAATAAAACCTGAAAGCCGATTGGTTTCTTTACAGAAGTGTGACAAATTTTGCACTCTTTAGCTTTAGTAAATAAACCCCAAAGTGACAACTGGGAAGAAATGTTAGAGCTATTCTTTAACTAATGATTATATACTGAAGTGTCTTTTTTGCTATATAGACATATCCGCTGTTGAGAATGTAGGAAGTTTCCTCCTATTGTTATCTGAACTATGAGAATGTTAATACTTGCATAGAACTTTGCTATTATGAGAGGCTATTTCCTGAGATAATTTTCCTGTTACATATACATCTGTTTCTTGTTGTCATTATCATAGAGGAGTATTATGTACATGTCTATTCTTTTTTTTTCCTTGATATTGTGTGCATATTTTGTATTGGTCCAGGGGACTAATGTCTAATCCCCTTTCTTAACTGTATATAAGCTGTCCTGACCTGAATATAGTATAAAGGACCATATGTGTCTTATGTCTTATTTCCTAATGCTCATACACATTACAGGTTGAACGAAGGATGGCCAGCAGAAGTGTACCTATCAAGGGGTACTAACCTATTAGGTACATGTCCCCCAGGGCCGTAGTTGGGCCCATATACCCTTTTTATGGCCAATAATTTGCATATAAGCCTTGAAAATGGGGAATATTGATTTTTCAAGTTTGAGTCTCATAGACTTCAATGGGGTTTGCCATTCGTGTTCGAACTTTTGTGATGCTCGAGACTTCTGATACGAACCAAACCAGGGGTGTTCGGCCCATTTCGATTCTAAAATTCAGTTTGTAAATGGATAAAAAAGACCGTATTAACAGAGTATTGATTAATGATTCATACTCTGAATGGTGTACCCCAAGATTCAGTGATGGGACCCTTACTTTCTAACATATTTATAAATAATATAGAGTTTGGGATTAAATGTACCATTTTAGTGTTTTCAGATGATGCTAAGCAATGTAATGTTGACTGGGCAACTACAGTATGTGGCAAATGAGGGTTATGCCGCGTACACACGATCAAACAAGCGGGTGGAAAAGTCCGGCAAACTCAATTCTGCCAGACAACCCCCCCGTGTGTAGCCTCCGGCATACTTTTTTGACCCGAAAGTACGGCGGACTTGGAAGGCAGTGTTGCACTCCAATCTTCCCGCCGGACTCGCATTTCGGCGGACATTCCGGCCGTGTGTATGCCAGTCCACCGTACTTTTGAAATGAGCGGTCTTTTCCCGCGCGGAGAAAAGTCCGCTCATTTAGAGCGGGACTCAAGGTAGGCGGGGCCCACGAAGGAGACGCCGCTGGCACCGTCACCTAGTATGGACTTAAAGGGGAACCCCAATGCCGAAAAAAATCGGCGTGGGGGTTCCCCCCAAGTCCACAACAGACCCTTGTCCGAGCACGCTACCCGGCCGGCCAGGAAAGGAGGGGCGAGCGCCCCCCCTCCTGAGCCGTACCAGGCCGCGTGCCCTCAACATGGGGGTGCCTTGGGGAAGGGGGGCTGCGCGGCCCCCCCACCCCAAAGCACCTTGTCCCCATGTTGATGAGGACAAGGGTCTCTTCCCGACAACCCTGGCCGTTGGTTGTCGGGGTCTGCGGGCGGGGGGCCTATCGGAATCCGGGAGCCCCCTTTAATAAGGGGGCCCCTGGATACCGGCCCCCCACCCTATGTGAATGAGTATGGGGTACAATGTACCCCTACCCATTCACCTGTAAAATAAAGTACAAAAAAAAACACAACACACAAGATAAAATAATTTATTGCACAGCTCCGGGGGGTCTTCCGTCTTCGGGGGTCTTCTCGCCGGACTCCTCCGCTATCTTATTGTAGCTCTTTTACTAGCGGAGGAACCCGGCATTCTTCTTCGTCGCCGCGGCCTCTTCTTCCGACTTCGGGGGTCTTGTCCCCCTCTTCAGTTCTTCTGCCGGGCCACCGCGCCTTCTTCTAGCTCTTTTACAGGCGGTGGCCCGGTCTTCTGTCGCCGCCGCCGCCGCCTTCCGTTCTTCTGTTCTTGTCTTCTTCTTCTTCTTCTTCAGATGTTGCCTCGCCGAGTCCTCCGCTCACAATGACGGGGAGCGGGCACGCAGCGACTTATATAGGGACAAGGGGCAGGGTCTTCGGTGGATGTCACATGGGTGGATGTCACATGGGTTGATGTCACATGGCGGCAGTCCCAGCATCCTCCGGGACTGTGACATCGTAAGGGGCGGGGTCACCATGTGACATCCACCCATGTGACATCCACCGAAGACCCCGCCCCTTGCCCCTATATAAGTCGCCGCGTGCCCGCTCCCTGTCATTGTGAGCGGAGGACTCGGCGAGTCAACATCTGAAGAGGAAGACAAGAACAGAAGAACGGAAGGTGGTGGCGGCGGAAGACCGGGCCACCACCTGTAAAAGAGCTAGAAGAAGGCGCGGTGGCCCGGCAGAAGAGCCGAAGAGGGGGACAAGACCCCCGAAGTCGGAAGAAGAGGCCGCGGCGACGAAGAAGAATGCCGGGCTCCTCCGCTAGTAAAAGAGCTACAAGAAGATAGCGGAGGAGTCCGGCGAGAAGACCCCCGAAGACGGAAGACCCCCCGGAGCTGTGCAATAAATTATTTTATCTTGTGTGTTGTGTTTTTTTTTGTACTTTATTTTACAGGTGAATGGGTAGGGGTACATTGTAGCCCATACTCATTCACATAGGGTGGGGGGCCGGTATCCGGGGGCCCCCTTATTAAAGGGGGCTCCTGGATTCCGATAAGCCCCCCACCCGCAGACCCCGACAACCAACGGCCAGGGTTGTCGGGAAGAGGCCCTTGTCCTCATCAACATGGGGACAAGGTGCTTTGGGGTGGGGGGGGCCGCGCGGTCCCCCCTTCCCCAAGGCACCCCCCATGTTGAGGGGGGCACGCGGCCTGGTACGGCTCAGGGGGGGGGGGCGCTCGCTCGCCCCTCCTTTCCTGGCCGGCCGGGTAGCGTGCTCGTACAAGGGTCTGTTGTGGACTTTGGGGGGACCCCAATGCCGATTTTTTTCAGCGTTGGGGTCCCCCTTTAAGTCCATACCAGGCGGCGGGGCCAGCGACGTCTCCTTCACGGGCCCCGCCTACCTGGAGACGCGCTCGAAATGAGCGGACTTTCCTCCGCGTGTGTGGGCGAGTCCGTTCATTTCAAAAGTAGGGCGGAAGTACGGTGGACTTAGTACGCCGTATTAGCCTGCTGAAAAAGTGCCGTGTGTGGGCAAGTAGCCCGTTCGGCTTTACTGATAATAAATGTAAACATATTCACTTGGGGGATAAAAATGTGCATGCAACATAATGAATAATAATTTATTCTGGCCATTAAAATTAATTAACACTCAAGTGCTAAGCGCACCTAGCGTTAATGTGTGCTTAGACGCATTTAGATGCGTTTACACGTTCAAGCATTTTTTCTGCCAAAATGCTGCTGCTCCTAGACGCACTGGCTGTTACATAGTTACATAGTTAGCCAGGTTGAAAAAAGACACAAGTCCATCCAGTTCAACCTTAAAAACAAATAAATAAAATAAAAAATAATCGTACAATCCAGATACCCAATTTTATGCCCACAATTGTGTTTTTTTTTTTTTTTTTTCTGTTTCTAAACACCCCTGCCTCTTAACTTCTCTAAGGCCACTTTCACATTGAGGCGTTTTACAGGCATTTTTGCGTTCAAAATAGTGCCTGAAAAGTGCCCCTATAAACTGCTTCTTCTGCAGCTCCAGTATGAAAGCCTGAGTGCTTTCTCACTGGGGTGGTGTGCATGCAGGACAGGAAAAAAATTCCTGCAAGCAGCATCTTTGGGGCAGTGCAGGAGCAGTGTGTACATTGAAATCAATGGCCAAAAGCGCTTTGGCAGCGGTGCTTTGCAGGCACCTTTAACCCTTTTTTGGCCATTAGCGGGGGGCCGCTAAAACAACAGTCATTTTTATTTCTTCCTCTAAACACTTTATGCACAATAAGGCCACTTTTACACTGGGGCGGGGCGCGTTGACGGTAAAGAGCTGCTAGTTTTACCATCAACGCCCCCCGCCCCAGTGTGAAAGTGGCCTTAATGTGCATAAAGTGTTTAGAGGCAGAAATAAAAAATGGCAGATGCCCCTAGGCGCAGCGTTTAACCACTTGAGGTCCGGGCCATAGCCAAATGACGTCCTCCCATGTGCACGCTCCCTGCATGCACCCTGCAGGGCGCACGGGGAGCATGCTGTGATCACAGAGTCACTGAGACTCAAGTGATCACTGATCCAAGTAAGGGGCTGGTCCCGGCCCCTTACCATGTGATCAGCTGTCAGCCAATGACAGCTGATCACATGGTGTAAACAAAAGCTTGGTAATCGCTTTTTTTTCTTCTCGCGCTGAGGAGAAAAAAAATCTGATCACTGGCTTATGTTAAAGGCACCTCATCTGTGCCAATCAGTACCCCCTGCTAGTGCCACCTGTTATTGCCACCTGCTAGTGCCCACAGTGCCCACCAGTGCCACCTATCAATGCCCACAAGTTCCACCTATCAATGTTCACCAGTGGTGCCAGAAATTGTGCAATATGATTGCATAGTGGATGGCCACCTTTGTAAACCTAAAATTAGCTAGTTGTGTTTTGGTGCCATTCATTGCTAATGACAAGCACAGGAGCAAACATGCATCTTGCCGCATGAAAAAATGTGTAGCAAATGTGGCAAAATGTACAGTAAAAATTGTGCAAACAACAACATGCCAAAATGTCCCATGGGCTACATTGCCACATGTAGGGCAGCCCAGGAAAAGCAAGCCAGAAACATGTGCTCCCTCTATATTAGGTGTGAATGAGGCCTGAAAATTAAATCGGTATGTTTCACAAGAACAATGAACGTGTCTCCATCCACTCACTTTTATGTACTTGTATAAAGTTGGCCATACACTGTGAAATCTGTTTGTACATTTTTTCATTTAGATTTACCAAATCTATGGAATAGGAGGTCCCACCTGAACAATCTATTCAATTTCAGGCAGACTCTTGCACTATATAGCTAATGGTAGATCTAAAGGAGATTATACAATCAGATTGCACAGTGTATGGCCACCTTAAATGAAGAAGTAGAAAAGTGGGTGGAAAAAAAAGAGATGGTACATCAATGAGGGAGGTATGGTCCAAAGAGGTAAACACTCCCTAATCTGTGATGCAATAAGGTAATGCATGATGGAATAGGATGTTTCCTGGAAGGGACATGCTGTTACAGAAAGTGATGGGCTCAGATGTATTTTTAACATTTTTAACAGAGAGGTACAGTCAAAGCTGCCATGGACTAGGCAAGTGAGAGATAAGCACATTGGGATGGCTTGGGGAGAAAAAAAAATAGAAAAGGCTTCTAGTTTCTATTAAAACTGAAACTCTGTCTAAAAAGGTGAACTCTGTCTTCAAGCATTTCATAAAAATTTTGAGTAAGTGTTGTATTTGTGTGATATGCATATAAATAATTGATCACTTGTAGTTTGAACAAATTAAAATAACCATCTGCTACAAAAAAGGAAAAAACTCAATTTGGTTACATTCAATTGGAAAGAGTGCTCATTCATATTTTAATGAAAAACAATCAACTACTGATCAAATTGCCCATTTATCTATTGTTCTATCAAGCACTTGCATCATTTACATGTATAGTCAGCATTAGTTCAACAAAAATTTTATGTTTTTGTAAAGCAAAAGAGAAAACAGTAGGATCAAAAAATATAAAAGCATATCTGCTATCTACCCAGATCACTCCCCACGCTGCTGGAGACAGTGTGGACAGAGTGGAACTTTAGTGCATATTTGATGGCATTGTCCGCAGCTAACTCATTTTTGGTGGAAAATATTTAACCTTATATCCTCTGTTACCCTTATAGCCTTTTCACCCAACCCAAAACTGGCCCTTTTAGGTGTAGGCATTGAATATTAGCCCACTCAATTTCAAACATTCATTACTCACACTTTCATTGCAGCCAGACTGTCCATAGCAAAATCCTGGAAAAAAACAAAACCCCCTAGCAACGGCAATTTCGATGATGAATAATAAAGCTCTACAAGAATTTATTTTTGCCAACGCACATTAGAAAGAGAGCGTTTTTTGGAGGCAATGGTCCTCCTGGCTGCAAGATCATAAATCTATATCCCCTTCATAAAAATAGATTAGGCTTCTCATGAGCACCCAAGAATCTTAGTGCCTAATCACCTTGTTTCTCCTTTGTTCATCTATAGTCCAACTAAGATAACATACTTTATATTATACACACTTGTGCCGCGTACACGCAATCAGAATTTCGGCCAGCAAAAGACAGATGAGAGCTTTTCATCGGAAAATGTGACCGTGTGTATGCTCCATCTGAATTTAGCTGGCTAAATTCCCGCCAGCAAAAATTTGATAGCATGTTCTCAATTTTCCAGATGGAAAAACTTTCTATCGGAAATTCCGATCGCGTGTATGCAATTCCGACGCGCAAAAACTCACGCATGTTCAGATTTAACTACGAGATGGAAGCTATTGACTACTAGGTATTGAACTTCCTTTTTTTAGTCCCGTCGTACGTGTTGTATGTCACTGTGTTCTTGGCAGTCGGAATTTGGTGTGACCGTGTGTAGGCAAGACAGTTTGAGTGGAATGCCATTGGAATTCAGACAGAAAAAAACATCAGAGCTTTTTCTGACGAGAATTACGATCGTGTGTACACGGCATTAGAGGAGACCAGGTACCACCTGGCAATTTGATTTTCTAAAAAGTTCAATAAAGAAATAAAAAAAAATATTTAAAAAGCAGCAGAATCATTTGTATTTAAAGTGGTTCTAGACTAAACTCATGTTTTACCCTAATGCATTGTCTGCATTTACCACTTCGGTCTTGGAATATTTTACCCCCTTAAGGACTAGAGCATTTTTTGCGATACGTCACTGCGTTGCTTTAACTGACAATTATGCGGACGTGCAACGCTTTACTCAAACAAAATTGACGTACTTTTTTTCATACAAATAGAGCTTTCTTTTGGTGGTATTTGATCATCTTTGCATTTTTTATTTTTTGTACTATAAACAAAAAAGACGGACTATTTTTTTTTACTTTTTGCTATAATAAATATTGCCAAAAAATATATATAAAAAAATTCTTCCTCAGTTTGGGCCAATATATATTCTTCTACATATTTTTGGTAATAAAAAAAATCGCAATACGCGTATATTGATTGGTTTGCGTAAAAGTTATAGTGGCGGCAAGCTGCGATTTTAATCGGGACTGCAACATAGCAGCAGATAGATCAGACACTTTTGACACTATTTTGGGACCACTGACATTTATACAGCGATCAGAGCTAAAAATGGCCACTGATTACTGTATAAATGTCACTGACAGCAAAGGGGTTAAGCACTAGGGGGCAATCAAGGGGTTAAATGTGCTCCCTCAGAGTGTTATAACTGTAGGGGGATGGGCTACCACTGACATGACAGAGATCACTGTTCCCAATGACAGGGAACAGAAGATCCCTGTCATGTCCCTAGGCAAAACAGGAAAAATTGCCTTGTTTACATTTGCATTTCCTCATTCTGCCTCTCCTTGCTGAGATCGCAGGCCATCGGCAAACATCAAGTCTGCAGGGCATGCTCCCGCGGTGCATGGCAGGCGCACACGCGATATCCTGCTTTTGCGGACTGATGTACTGACGTATATCGGCGTGAGCCGTTCGGCAAGCGGTTAAAGGCTAAGTTCACCTTTCTGAACATATTACATGATACACCCGTATTTAGGGTGTAACATGTTCAGCATGCACCTTCTCTCCCCATGACCTCACACCCCCTCCCTTTGACAGCAGACAGGGCATCCCCTCCCTGCACCCGTTGTCAAAATTTGAAAACAAGGCGGCCGTGAATGAATAGACTACAAGTGCCGTGAGTCATTGTGGCAGATGTCTTGTTGTTCTCAGTGAACTGCAAGGGCACTGGTGAGTGCTATTGTACTTCATTGATCTTCCTGATTTCATGCCTGCCCATATTGGAGGTATGAGGAGACAGCTATCCTGAGAGTCTACAGGAGCCTGGCACTGCATCCGCAATCTGGTGATCATGGGTGCAATGCTATGTAGGCTCCTAAGAAAAAAAAAATGCACATTTTTAATTCCTGCAAAAATTATTTTTATTTTTTATTTTTTTTAAAGGTGAACTT
Source organism: Lithobates pipiens (assembly GCF_037356315.1). NCBI lineage: Eukaryota > Metazoa > Chordata > Amphibia > Anura > Ranidae > Lithobates > Lithobates pipiens. Next base: position 180,505,101 of record NW_027507758.1, read on the forward strand.
ATCCTTTAAGGTAAAAAAATACAATACTACCTTTGCTCCCTCCCCTTCCTAAATGCTTATCTGACACCTCCCACTGCCCCAACATGTCCCGGATGCAGCTCCGTTCTCCTCCCTTCCTGAATTTACAGGAAACACTGAGAACAGCAGTAGCCATAGGCTTATGCTGTTATCAGTCAAACTCCTGTGAGGAGAGAATGGGTGGGTGGCTTGCCGGTGCTGTGTGGTTCTATGGATGCACACAGCCTGGCTCAAGAGCACACCCACACAGGTGCCCCCTTAACACCTAGCTTGTTGAGTGGGCGCTTGTGGAAACAAGGAGGAGATTGTCCCGGGGTGTGGGGCAAAGTGGAGGTAAGCGACTTAGACACATTAACACTAAACCAGACCAAAAAATTGATTCCACGGCTTGAATAAGGAACAGCTTAAACAGCAAGACATAACTATATCAGCAGTAGAAGAAAACCCAAAGTAATTCAAAGACCTGAAGCGCCGAAATGTATTTTGTCTACCAGGCACTCGGGTTTGGCACATCATAGAACTAGTGGACAGATTATTGAGAGGGGCTGGGGAAGACCTGGCTGTCATGGTGCACGTTGGCACTAATGACAAAGTCACAGACAGATGGAGTGTCCTAAAGAATGATTTTAGAGACTTGGGAGCAAAATTGAGAAAAAGGACTTCCAAGGTAGTATTCTCAAGAATACTACCAGTACATCGAGCCACACCAGAAAGGCAGAGGGAGATTAGGGAAGTAAAAAACTGGCTGAGGAGCTGGTGTAGTAAGGAGGGGTTTGGGTTCCTGGAGGACAGGGCCGACTTCTCAGTCGATCACCAGTTCTATAGAAGGGATGGACTGCACCTAAATGAGTAGGGTGCAGATCAGCTTGGAGTAAAGAAGGCCAAAAATTTTGAGATGTTTTTAAATTAGGTGACGAGGGAGAGCCCAGAGGTAGAGATAGTCAGCGCAGAACATATTCAAGAGGATAGTATTGGGGACATTATTGGTAAGTTGACTAAAGCACATAAACCCAAGGTAAGTATTGTAACAAGTCCTAGTTGCAACCTCAGAACACCCAATAGGAGGATAGTATGTGTCATGGTTATGCAGTGATCTTCCTCTGCTTACTTACCTCCCCTCATGTGTTCTGACTAAGAGGCCAGCCATTTCCACCAGGTGGTTTTTATAACCTCTCCTCTAAGCATGGCTCCACCCCAGGCCCTATCAGGGAATCCTATATTAACCTGTGCACTGCAAGCCAGCGGGGCTGATCAACCATTGTGTATTCATTGTGTGTTTGGATTCCTGTTTCCTGCTTGCCCGTGTGCTATACTTTGTCTCTGTTACTGACCCTGGCGTGTTCTCAACGATTCCTGTCTTCCTGTGACCTTGACCTTTTGGCATATCCCTGACCATCCCTGTCTGCCTGTGACCCTGAACCTTTGGCGTGTACTCTGTTGTTTATGTCTGCTAGTTGCCCTGACCTCTGCCTTATCCCCTTACAATTCTTGTTGTTCCAGACTGCTGCTTCCTTCTCCTGTAGTCTACTGTGACTGTGAGCTGTGAGACCCTAGAGGCCGTGACCTGGAGCTAGACTGCAGCAAAATCCATCCTCACCACTGGAGGCTTTGGTGAACACCTGCTGGCTCTTAGACTCCGCGCCCTGGGGAATCTATGCTCCACCCCAGGCCCTATCAGGGAATCCTATATTAACCTGTGCACTGCAAGCCAGTGGGTCTGATCAACCATTGTGTATTCATTGTGTGTTTGGCTTCCTGTTTCCTACTTGCCATGTGCTATACGTTTGTCTCTGTTACCGACCTTGGCGTGTTCTCAATGATTCCGGTCTGCCTGTGACCTTGACCATTTGGCATGTCCCTGACCCTCCCTGTCTGCCTGTGACCCTGAACCTTTGGCGTGTACTCTGTTGTTCATGTCTGCTAGTTGCCCTGACCTCTGCCTTATCCCCTTACTATTCTTGTTGTTCCAGCCTGCTGCTTCCTTCCCCTGTAGTCTACTGTGAGCGTGAGCTGTGAGACCCTAGGGACTGCGACCTGGAGCCAGACTCCAGCGAAGTCCATCCTCACCACCGGAGGCTCTGGTGAACACCTGCTGGCTCTTAGACTCCGCGCCCTGGGGAATCTATGCTCTAGCTCCTACTGGGATCTGTGTTAGTGATCCAGTAGATCTGTGTCCTGAATCTCCCTGGGTACAATCCGCAGCAGTCAGTCCTAAGGTCCACTACCTAGCGGTGCACTTCCGACTCCTACGGAGTGCATCTGTCACCTGGTCTCAGGTGACCTGACAGTTTGATCAGCCATGGACCCAGCTGATGTGCCGCTACCCGCAGATGAACCATTGCAGGGTTTAGTTTGCAGACTTGAGACCCAAGAATCGCATCAGACCCAGATGATGTGATTTCTTCAGGATTTGGCATCCCGTTTTAAACAGGTTCAGGCCTCATTGGGACCCCCAGTCCAACAACCTCAACCATTATCTGCTGCTGCCACACATTCATTACAACTACCAGCTCCGGCCCGTTTCTCTGGGGACTCCAAGGCTTGCAGGGGGTTCCTTAGCCAGTGCACAATTAGTTTTGAACTTCAGCCCCAAAACTTCCTGTCCGATCGGGCGAAAGTAGCATATATTATATCCCTCCTGTCCGGCGAGGCGCTAGCTTGGGTGGCCCCTCTGTTGGAACTGAATGATCCAGTGGTTTCTAGCCTGTCTGATTTCTTGAAACTTTTTCGGAATATCTTCAAGGAACCGGGTCGTGTATCCTCAGCGGCTAGTGCTCTTTTACGTCTCCGTCAAGAGTCCGCTTCTTTGGGCCAGTATGCTCTTCAGTTCCGTATCCTCACAGCTGAATTGAGCTGGAATAATGAGGCCCTAGTTGCAACCTTTTTACATGGCCTCTCTGATAGAGTGAAGGATGAATTATCAGGAAGATCCATTCCTGCTGATCTGGACAGTGTCATCACCTTGTGTAACCAGATCGATATTCGCTTTCAGGAGAGGGCCCTGGAAAAAAGACACCAGCACTCCCCATTCCTTAGGCAGCCTGAGCTCCCAGTCCCTTCTCTTCGATCCGAGTAGCACCCCCTGTCTGCTGAGGAACCTATGCAGTTGGGCCGGACAAAGTTATCTCCCGAAGAACGCACTAGGCGCAGAACTCTGGGCCTATGTCTCTATTGTGGAGCCGAAGGTCATTTCCGTGACACTTATTCTCTTCGTCCGGAAAAACGCTCAGGGCTAATACATCTGGAAGGTGGAGTATTAGACCCTGAAATATCACCTTCACTTTCTCGTCTTCTTCTTTCTGTGTTGCTTCATGTCGTTGCTTCCTCTTGTTCGGTCTCAGCACATCTGGATTCTGGAGCCGCTGCTAATTTCATGGATTGGGAAACTGCATCCTCCATGAGACTTACCCTTTTGCCCCTTACAACGCCATTGGTGGTCTTGGCGATTGGTGGCACTGTTCTCCCAGGGGGCCCTATCCACTTCCAGACTCTTCCTGTTAAGATGTTAGTAGGGACACTCCACCAGGAGTGGATATCCTTCCTTGTCTTACCTAAGGCTTCATCTCCTATCATATTAGGTCTTCCTTGGTTACGGCTCCATTCTCCACACGTTGACTGGTCTGCTGGACAGATCCTGGCTTGGGGTTCATCCTGTTCCTCTTCCTGCCTACTCAAGGGTACCCCAAAAGAGAATCTTCCTGTTACCACCATCCCAGTATCTTCTGCTCTTCCCGCTGTATATAGCGATCTCTGGAATGTGTCCTGCAATAGTCCGACTGGTGCACTCTCTAGGTCATGTGGTACTCTGGATGAGGGGCCCACCTATGAACCTGAGTCGATCATTCACTCCAGTTTGCATAACCATTTACCTTTGCCTGTCCTTAATCTCCCTTGGACACACAGCCAGGCTAACTTGTCTGCAAGTTCCACAGTCGATATGCCCTGTGATGCAATTGAGATGGTCGCTACACCTGACAATACTATTCAGTCAGCCTCTGCACCAGTTATGCCAGTCCAGCCCATGCCCAATGAGCTTCCTGCTTCTTGTTCAGGACCTTCTGTAACCTGGTCTCACCCTACTGCTACTATGTCCGTTCAAACCTGTTTAAAAGGCTCAATCCATTCTTTGGATAGACTGCCTCATTCGGCCAGGTGGGGTTTTCAATCTTTTTCTCAGGGCTCTCTGCATTCTGTTTTTGTTTCAGCTATCCAGCTTGACTCTTGTGACATGTCACCTTCTAACCAACCTGACCTCAGGGATCCACTGACCTCTGCCCAGTCTGGTGGTCCTGTGCTGGATGTCCAACTCATCTTTAAGGATCTGGGGGACCCTGCTCAGACTCCTGATCTTCTCATGCCCTTACCCATTCCTAAAAAGCATTTTGTCATCAAGTCCTCTCGTTCTCTCCCTACTTCGGTTCCGGTCTCTGAGGATAATCTAAAATACAAGGGTAGTCAAGTTTTGGATTCCCGGCTCCGTAAAGGCATTCTTCAGTACCTTGTACATTGGAAAGGGTTTGACCCCAAGGAGAGGTCTTGGATCACTGCATCTGAGGTCTTTGTTCCTCGTCTGTTGAGGAGGTTCCATCTGGAGTTTCCCTTTAAGCCTGGACCCAGGCGGGGGAGGGGGAGGCCTCGTAAGAGGGAGGGTACTGTCATGGTTATGCAGTGATCTTCCTCTGTTTGCTTACCTCCCCTCATGTGTTCTGACTAAGAGGCCAGCCATTTCCACCAGGTGGTTTTTATAACCTCTCCTCTAAGCATGGCTCCACCCCAGGCCCTATCGGGGAATCCTATATTAACCTGTGCACTGCAAGCCAGCGGGGCTGATCAACCATTGTGTATTCATTGTGTGTTTGGATTCCTGTTTCCTGCTTGCCCGTGTGCTATACTTTGTCTCTGTTACTGACCCTGGCGTGTTCTCAACGATTCCTGTCTTCCTGTGACCTTGACCTTTTGGCATATCCCTGACCATCCCTGTCTGCCTGTGACCCTGAACCTTTGGCGTGTACTCTGTTGTTCATGTCTGCTAGTTGCCCTGACCTCTGCCTTATCCCCTTACAATTCTTGTTGTTCCAGACTGCTGCTTCCTTCTCCTGTAGTCTACTGTGACTGTGAGCTGTGAGACCCTAGAGGCCGTGACCTGGAGCCAGACTGCAGCAAAGTCCATCCTCACCACCGGAGGCTTTGGTGAACACCTGCTGGCTCTTAGACTCTATGCTCTAGCTCCTACTGGGATCTGTGTTAGTGATCCAGTAGACCTGTGTCCTGAATCTCCCTGGGTACAATCTGCAGCAGTCGGTCCTAAGGTTCACTACCTCGCGGTGCACTTCCGACTCCTATGGAGTGCATCTGTCACCTGGTCTCAGGTAACCTGACAGTATGCAACCGGTCTAAACTACGTGGCATGTTCACCAATGCCAGGAGGCTGGCGGACAGGATGGGTGAACTAAAAATACTGTTGTACGAGGAGGATTTGTATTTTGTGGGAATTTCAGAAACCTGGTTCAACAGCTATCATGATTGGCTGGCAAACATTGAAGGGTATACCCTATATCATAGAGATAGAGAAGGTAAAAAAGGGGGGGGGGGGTATGCCTATATATCAAGAATAATGTACAAGTGAATATGAGAGATGACATCACTAAGGGAACTAGGGATAAGGTGGAATCCTTATGGGTAGAGCTTCAAAGGGATGAAGCTAAGGGGAAAATAATACTGGCAGCAAGGATGAGAAGTGTTATCATAATGGGGAATTTTAATTATCCAGACAGACTTGGCGGAGGGAACCACGCATTCTAGTTTCCAAATGTCTTTAACCACTTGCCGCCCGCCCTATTACAAATTGACGGCGGCAAAGTGGTTTCATTATCCTAACCTCACGTCATATGACGTGATTAGGATAATAAGCCGCTGCGCGCCCCCGGGGGCGCGCATCGCGGCGATCGTTGTTGCGGGGTGTCAGTCTGACACCCGGCAACTACGATCTCGGTAAAGAGTCTCCGACGGAGACTCTTTACCATGTGATCAGCCGTGTCCAATCACGGCTGATCACAGTGTAAATGGGAAGAGCCGGTGATCGGCTTTCCCTCACTCGCGTCTGTCAGACGCGAGTAGAGGAGAGCCGATCGGCTGCTCCTCTGACAGGGGGGGTCTGTGCTGATCGATTATCAGCACAGCCCCCCCGAGGATGCCCACACTGGACCACCAGGGACACCACTAGACCACCAGGGAAAAGGTAATAACAATCCATAATCCTCCCTAGACCACCAGGGTGCCAGTCAGCACAATAGGTGCCAATCAGTGCCCATAATGGATGCCAATCAGTGGCCACAATGGGCATCACTGATTGGCATGCATTATTGTTTGGCACTGATTGGCATCCATTACTATAACACCTAAGCCACCTATGAGTGCCCACCTGTGCCGCCTATGAGTGCCCACCTGTGCCGCCTGAGTGCCCACCTGTGCCGCCTGAGTGCCCACCTGTGCCGCCTGAGTGCCCACCTGTGCCGCCTATGAGTGCCCACCTGTGCCACCTATGAGTGCCCACCTGTGCCGCCTATCTATGCCCACCTGTGCCGCCTATCTATGCCCACCTGTGCCGCCTATCTATGCCCACCTGTGCCGCCTATCCATGCCCATCCGTGCCAGCTATCAGTGCCAATTTGTGCCACCTATCAGTGTCCGTCCGTGTCGCCCATCCGTGTCGCCCATCCGTGTCGCCCATCCGTGTCGCCCATCCGTGTCGCTCATCAGTGCCGCCTATCAGTGCCACTTCATTGGTGCCACATTGGTGCCCATCAGTGCCACCTTATCAGTGCCCATCAGTGTAGCCCCATCAGTGCCCATCGGTGAAGGAGAAAACATACTTATTTACAAAGTTTTGAAACTGAAACAAAAAAAAACATTTTTTTTTTCAAGATTTTCGGTACTTTTTTATTTGTAGCGCAAAAAATAAAAACCGTAAAGGTGATCAAATACCACCAAAAGAAAGCTCTATTTGTGGGAAAAAAATGATAAAAATTTCATTTGGGTACAGTGTAGCACGACCGCGCAATTGTCATTCAAAGTGCGACAGCGCTGAAAGCTCAAAATTGGTCTGGGCAGGAAGGTGTTTAAGTGCCCTGTATTGAAGTGGTTAAGGACAATTTCATGATTCATTTGGTAAACACACCAACTAGATTTAAAGCGTTATTGGATCTACTGATTAGGGATGGCCGAACGGTTCGCCCGGCGGTTGTTTCGCTGCGAATTTCGGCTGTTCGTGGTCCACCCGATCGGCGGACTATTGCCGCCGTTCGCCCGGCGGACTTCCCTGTTTACTGTGTAAAAGAATTTTGACCTATGATGACACATCCATCATGGGGTACAAGACAGCCAATTGAGACATTACAGCACATGGACACTTGGACATTCCCCCTAACTTATAAATAGACCGGATCCGGCGGCCATTTTACATTCTTTCTTCTGTCACTATAGGGAGAGGTTGCTGTGTGGAGCAGGGAGAGACTGCAGTGACCCAAATCGCTAGCTATTTGGTCCACAAAAGTTCTTTTCAGGACTGGTATAGGTGTAATGCCCCGTACACACGAGCGGACTTTTCGACATCCAAACTCCGACGGACTGAGTCCGGCGGACTATCCGCTCGTGTGTGGGCTGCAACGGACTTTAGCTTCGCAAAAGTCTGACGGACTTTAGAAATGAAGCATGCTTCAAATTTTCCCGACGGAACTCCGCCGGACCCAGGTCCGATGTAGAAGTCCGCTCGTCTGTATGCTGTTCCGACAGTCCTAAAACGACGCATGCTCTGAAGCAAGTACGAGACGGAAGTGCTCGGTCTTGTAAAACTCCAGTTCGTATTGGAAGTAGCACATTCGTCATGCTGCAAATTCTGTGCTCGTTTAAATGTATAGCGCATCTTCTTTATAATGCTAGAAGAACAAAGCCTTTTTATTTATAATGCTAGAAGAACGAAGTTGCTTTGCTGCTCATATTCACTCACAGAGTTCTCACCAAACACATTTCTGTTTTATTTCTCCTCATCTCATGAATGATCTTGTTTTTATTTTAAAGCCCCATCTCAATATTTTTTATTTTTATTTTTTTTTTAATAATTTTTTTTACTCCATATTTTTGGTACAATTCTTTACCATGTTTTTCTTGTGATCTCCATATTTAATTATTCTGTCAATTAAAACCAAAAAAAAAAAAAAAAGTTGTTAACTTGACCGAATAATTAAATATGGAGATCACAAGAATAAAAATGTTCATGATTTCACCCAAAAATATTGATGAAAAAATTACTCCAAAAAAATAAAAAAAAACAAGAAAAAATGTTGGTGACTAATTTTTGGCCTACATATTTTTGGTACAATTCTTTACCATTTTTTTTTTATTGTGATCTCCATATTTAATTGTTCCGTCAAGTTAAAACCAAAAACTTTATTTTATTTTATTTTTTTTTCATTACCACAATAACCTTTTTATTTTTATTCTGGTGACAAGTTACCACAATAACATTTTTATTTTGTTTATAACCTCAAGGAGGTTAGTGTCCCTTGTTAATTTCACATTGTCTTTTATAGAAAGGTATTTGACCAAAAAACACATAGGCAATTATATTTTCAAACAAAAATATCCATTTATTCTGGTTCTACAAACAAAAAAATGAAGGCAACACTGGAGAAAATTGTGACATTTGTGTAGCCTTTTGGCCCCAGGGCAAACGTGAAACTATGTGGACAAGAAAATTCAAATATTACAAAATCCAATATGGTCCCAGAATCCCAGACATCAAGAGCAGCATCAGATGGTATATATGTCCCCAGGCTGTGGTTGGTCGGACCAGAGTGAAGCCAGGTCATCACCTTCTTCTCTTCGCTCCACCCTTCACTGCACCCTTCCCTGCAGACTTCCCTGTAGCCTTCCTGGGAGGCTGTGTCTCCGGTGGTGGACTCGTGGCAGGAGGAGGAGGAGGAGGAGGAACAGGAGGAACTTGCTCCACAATATTACTGTTGGCAGATAATTCTCCACTGAACCCCTTCTGTAACGCCAGGAAAATGAGCCTTTCACAGTGGAGACGTTGGCCCATCTCTAGTTGCTGGAGCCGGCTGGCGATGTAGCAGCCATAGGCCTCTTCTGCGTCAGGGGGGCTGTTTAAAACATTAGTCGCCTCTCTAATTAGTCGCAGGGATTCCTCTTGTGCCTGCGTATTTTTTTTGGCCCTTTTGGATGGAAGACGGAGGGGAGGCACTTGAGATGTTGTGAGGCTTCTACTAGGCCCGGCCACCTCCTGCCTGACAGAGGGCATGGACTCCTCCTGGCCGAGAGTGGGCATAGCCTCCTCCTGCCTGCCACTTTCCCCACCTTCCTCCTGGCTGAGCTCCTCCTGTGTATAAAAAAGGGACATTGTTTTAGTTTTTTGTTCATCAATCCTAAACATTTTTCAGCTCCTGACTTCAAAATTCTGTTAATACATATAAAAGAGTATCATTATGACACCACTATTTCTTGTTTCTGCTGGTGACAAACATTTGTGGCCACTACTGTAAATTGATATGTCCAAATTTTAACTATTTTTTAACATCAATAATAGCGTACAAATTCGAATAACATCTAGTTAACATCATTCATATTCTGAATATCACTATTTTTGGTAAAAAAATACCTGGCTCCAGCTGGGTGCATCCGCTTCTTCCAGGATGGAAGGCTCATCAGCCTCTGCTGAGGTGGAGGGAATGCTGCAGGGAAGGGTGGAGGGAAGGGTGGAGGGAAGAGTAGAAAGCGACTCCCTGGGTCTACACCGGTCGTCCAGGAACCGTAGCTTTTCAAAGTACCACAGCCTGGGTACATATACATCACCTGGTGCTGCTCCTGATGTTTGGGATTGAGCGATTTTCCTCTTTTCCTTTCGGAACATATTTTGCAATATTTGAATTTTCTTATCCACAAAGTCCACGTCTGCCTCTGGGATCCAAGTCTGCACAAATGTCACAAATCTCTCCAGTGTTGCCCTCCTTACTTGTTTATTAAAATAATCCTTGTGCTTGGTATGCCACAGATTTGACATTTCTTTATACTTGTCGATAAACAGACTTAAAAATTCTGGATCCCTGAATTTTTTATTCATTTTTCTGCAAGACAATACACAAGCCAAAAAACATAATGTTAGCTCAGACTCTCCTAATCTTAGCCCAAGATAGACTCCAGGATCTGCCACTTATTTGGGGAAATGGTTTAAACTTACCTTCGTTTTTCTTGCTCCCAACTTCTGTTCCTATTTTCGCAAACGAACATACGACATGTGATTTTTGTCATTATATACAGTGCGTACGCGTAGAACTACACCTGCGTTGCCCGCCCCTGACGTTCTTTTAGTCAAGTTCATGTTTTCCCGCCCCTTTCTGCGCACTTAACGTACGTACGACGTGTGATTTTGTCGTAAGATCCAGTGCGTACGCGTAGAACTACGCCTGCGTTGCCCGCCCCTGACGTTCTTTTAGTCAAGTTCATGTTTTCCCGCCCCTTTCTGCGCACTTAACGTACGTACGACGTGTGATTTTGGCGTAAGATCCAGTGCGTACGCGTAGAACTACGCCTGCGTTGCCCGCCCCTGACGTTCTTTTAGTCAAGTTCATGTTTTCCCGCCCCTTTCTGCGCACTTAACGTACGTACGACATGTGCATTTTGGCTTAAGATCCAGTGCGTACGCGTAGAACTACGCCTGCGTTGCCCGCCCCTGACGTTCTTTTAGTCAAGTTCATGTTTTCCCGCCCCTTTCTGCGCACTTAACATACGTACGACATGTGCATTTTGGCTTAAGATCCAGTGCGTACGCGTAGAACTACGCCTGCGTTGCCCGCCCCTGACGTTCTTTTAGTCAAGTTCATGGTTTCCCGCCCTTTCTGCGCACTTAACGTACGTACGACGTGTGATTTTGGCGTAAGATCCAGTGCGTACGCGTAGAACTACGCCTGCTTTGCCCGCCCATGACGTTCTTTTACAAGAATATTTCCCGCCCCCTTTTCTCTACGGTGCGCAGTAGGAGAAACATGGCGGAAACACAACAGGTGCTTGATATGAACGACTCCAGTAGTCAGGAATCCCCGGAGCCACAAACATCCCGATCCGGAAAGAGGAGATTTAAGGCCTCAAATATGGCATTTCAAGAGATGGTGGAGATGGTGGGAATCTTGCGAAGTAAGGATTATGATGGCAAGCATGGACCATACACCCATCCGAACTTGCGCAAGGCCAGAATCATGGCCAAAGTAGTTAAGACCCTGCATAATCGTTTTGGGGTACGACGGTCAAAAGACCAATTGAGGAAACGGTGGTCCGACCTGAAATTGAGGGAGCCGGATCAATACAGAAGGATCAAGAAAGTTCTGAAAAAAAGTAAGTACTTGTCGTGTGTTCCTATTTTATGATTATTGCATACAGATCCATATGCTTTACCTTTGTACAATGTCAAAAATTGCTGCTTTCATGTTGTATACAGTAAAAGAATCGTATCGTTTTTTCAAACCCTCGTAAATTGTTCGTGGCAAACCTCGTTTATGATACAGGGTTTGAACAGCATTTTTTGGGTGTGTAATTTTTAGGACACAACAAATGATTAGGACATTGTGGTTTAGATGTGTTTCAAAATACAATGACTAGAAAAGAACATTCAGTGTAATTGAAGGAGAGGACACTTGGCAGCTGGGTAAAAACACATCTGCACTCATGAGCAAAGGTGTGGGACACCAGAGAACATTTATTAGGGTAAACCACACGCCACACGGGGTTCCCTGGTATACTTGGGGGGGGGGGGGGGTTGGGCATGTGTGAACCTTCGCACAAAAAGCAAATTATTTGCTTTTTTGTCAAAGTGAATTGATTTCTCATGTCTTCACATTTTGCATCTCTTCATAAACCGACAATTGTACAACACTTCTAATCAAGGTTTCATCTTCCTAGTTCTGGCCTTAAATATCTGTGTGCTAAAGTATACCTTTTTGTTTGCTAATTTCTCATAGGGGAGAAAAGCCTCACAAAGCAGGATCCCAGGGACCGCCACCCTTGCCAGCAGGAATGTGAGGTTAGCCCCATCCCCCCCGTGGATGTGCATGTGGAGGAAGGAGAGGTGGAAGAAGGAGAGGAGATGGGCACCCCACCAGGTGAGTGTCTGACACCACAGCTTCAGGTAATCGATGTATACCTGCATATTTCCAAACACATTTTTTTACATCTATTTTAGGTGATGTTGTGGTTGTGGAAAGCGACACATTTCCAAGCACCAGTGCCCCCCCCGAGGATGTCGAGGAAGGAGAGGTTGAGGAAGGAGAGGTGGAGGAAGTAGGGGAGCTGGGCACCCCACCAGGTGAGTGTCTGACACCCCAGCTTGTTGAAATCCATGTATGACTGCATAATTTTTGACCCAATTTTTCCCATCTATTGTAGGTGATGTTCTGTTTGTGGAAAGGGCCCCATTTTCCAGTGACAGCGCACAAAGGCTGATTGGCCAGATAATGGGCTGGAATGGGGAACTAGATGACATGCGAACTAGCCTGGATCTCATGAAGACTCAGATTGACAATATGCAGCTGGAAATGAAGAACATGATCGATATTTTGGGGAGAATATAATCCGTTTCTCCATAATATCGATCATGTTCTTCATTTCCCTTGTTTTAGTTCAAAGATTGTTACTTCACCAATTTTTACGATTGTGGCTGATTGTTGTTTTATACATTTTTCATATTTTTTATAGAAAAATAAAAAGCACAAAAAAAAAAAAAAAAAGTTTTTAAAAAATTGAAAAAAAAGCAAACCAAAAAATGTTTGGCAAAGAAAGTTAAATAAACCCAAAAAAAAAATTTAGATCACTAAATATTCAATGGCACATGTGAATGTGGCCAAATTAAAATTTTGAATAATCAACAATGTGTGGCGTATTCTTTCAATGCTTAATACCAGTTTGGGAAAAGGGATTTTGTGTATCCAGTGACAATGGGCCTTATTGAATTTAATGAAAATACACTTGGCACTACAAGTGCACTAGGATAACATAGGAGACAGCACAAACCAAAAGCAAGCAAGAAAACACATTTCAGATTTGAGGTTATTTTATTATTTTCCTCTTTTTAAAAATTAAATATTGGGTGGCATTGCAATGGCCCCCCTACCGTTAAAATAAGTCACATATCTTTCGCGCACTTCACGTGCACTTTGGGGGGCCAAGCCAGTACGGCCAGTATCCAGGCCTGTCATGGATTCTGGACCAACTCCAGCCTCCGGCATTATTCCTGATAAGTAAGTATTGGAGTATTTGTGCAAAAAGTTGTGCAAAATGCAGCACGTAAGGATGACATAGTTCAGTTTGTATTCCGCTAGGTTTAGAGCCGTCAGAAATACACGGAACCGGCTGGCCATTATTCCAAAAGCATTTTCCACCACTCTTCTCGCTCTGGCCAGCCGGTAGTTGAAAACCCTCCTCTCCGGGGTGAGGGCTCTTTGGGGGAATGGCCGCATTATGTGGTTGTCAAGAGCAAAAGCCTCATCCGCGATGAATACGAAGGGTAGTTCCTCCACATTCTCCGAATCAGGTGGCAAGCCCAGGCCACCTGTCTGTAGACGGCGGTAGAACTCCGTCTGGGCGAAGACTCCTCCATCCGACATGCGGCCATTCTTCCCCACGTCCACATAGAGAAATTCATACTGTGCCGACACCACCGCCATTAACACAATACTGTGAAACCCCTTGTAATTAAAAAAGTATGACCCCGAATGGGGTGGTGGCACAATGTGGACGTGCTTCCCATCTATGGCACCACCGCAGTTAGGAAAGTCCCACCGGGTGGCAAAATGGGATGCCACAGTCTGCCATTCCTGTGGCGATGAAGGAAACTGGGGAGGCAAAAAGAAGAAAAAAAAACAAAATAAGTACTTTTGCACATTAAACATTGTACATTACAACACAAACTTTATTTCACGCTTCTGCCTAGTCACATGACACCGATCGTCTGCTCCCTGTCATTGGGAGCAGTGATCAGGGTCATGTCACTGCTAGCCCATCCCCCAGACAGTTAAGAAAAACACTCACCCAGAACACACTTTAAACCATTCCTTGGCCCCCTTGTGCTTAATAAAACACCTTCACTGCATGTGACATTTTTACAGTAATCAAGACAATTTTTGACAGCATTGATCACTGTATTAATGACAATGGTCACAAAAATGTTTGGAATTGGCCAATGTGTCCGCCATAATGTGGCAGTCACCAGAAAAACAAAAAACAAAAAAAAAAAAAAAAACGGTTAGCAACGCCATTACTATTTTCAAAAATGGCAAGATTTTACAAATGCCAGCAAAATAGACCATATTTACGAAACGATTGAACTTTTAACCAAAACAATCAAGAAACGCTTAAATTGTGATTCATTTTAACACATTTTTGTTTACTAAAAGACTACGTATCAGCATCAAATGATGTCCCAAAAAATCATGGTGATATATTTTTGTGCCTATCTTTCTTTAGAGCGAAAAGAGAGAAAAAAATGCATATTTAGAAAAATGCATTTTGGGTTTGTTGGTGGTTAATCACCAAAACTAAAAAAGCAGAGGTGATCAAAGACAACCAAATACAAAATCGCTTTGTGCTAATAAAATGAAGATAATTTACTAGGAGGAGCCATGTTACAAGGACGCACAATTGTCAATTCAAACAACGCACTGCCAAATCACCCAAAAAAGTGATGAAGGTCAGGAAGGGGGGAAAATCATTCCAGGGTTGAAGTGTGTTAAAAATACAATATATAATTCAACATTAATTTAAGGACACACAGACTCGTTGGAATTATATTAAGTGTGTGTGGGGGGGGGGGGGGGGATCCAGTTAAAGGACACACAGACCATTTGGGATACTATTAAGGGGGGGGGGGGGATTCAGTTAAGGGGACACAGACCATTTGGAATAAGCTTTAAAATGTTTGGTTTTAGGATAAAGCAATAGAATGGAGCTGACAAAAGACATTTTAAGTGACTAGACTAGGTGGATATGGGCCTACCATAGCATGTTGGTGAGGTTTAATGAAGGCAAATATGCATGAAAAACAAAAAAGGAGCATTAAAAGATTGCAGCATGCATGAGGACAAAGGGGACATTCACAGCATATTGCAATCATGGTAATTAGAGATTGAGGAAAGAAATACAAGGCATTAGCAAACATTAAAGACAATAAAATGTGATGTTAAATGCTAAATCTTACCTTAATATAGTCCTCCTGCAGGACCTGTATAATGGCAGAACAGGTCTCTGGGATAATGATCCCCAGAGCCTGGGGGGAGATGCCTGTCGAGAACTTCAAGTCCTGAAGGCTTCTCCCTGTCGCCAAGTAGCGCAACGTGGCGACGAGCCTCTGCTCTGGAGTGATGGCTTGCCGCATGCAGGTATCCTGCCTGCTGATATAAGGGGTCAGCAAAGCCAGCAGACGGTGAAAAACGGGGTCCGTCATCCGGAGATAATTCCTGAAATCATCAGGATTATTCTCCCGGATCTCACGAAGCAAAGGCATGTGCGAGAACTGGTCACGCTGGAGCAACCAATTCTTCGTCCATGAACTCCTCAACACCCCGTCCAAGGACTGTTCTTGGGTTGCAGAATGAACTACAACACCAAGCGCAAGCAAAGCACGAACTCGACGATGAGTACGTACACGCAACATGGCTTCAAAACGGTCGGATTGTCAGAGCGGACTTAACAGACGTCACTGAAGAACAGCAAGGCCTGTGAAGAGCGAGC
Organism: Lithobates pipiens; assembly: GCF_037356315.1. NCBI lineage: Eukaryota > Metazoa > Chordata > Amphibia > Anura > Ranidae > Lithobates > Lithobates pipiens. Next base: position 180,520,905 of record NW_027507758.1, read on the forward strand.
TGAAAGTCAGCGAGCGCAGTTAGATCGCACTGCAAAATACAGACACGAACTGACTACACGCACTAAAAAACAGATACAAACCTCACAAGCACAAACTGAAAAGCAGTGAAAAACGTTCTGAAAAATACGAGTCTGAAAAACGCGAATCGTCTCTCACCAAACTTCTACTAACACGAGATAAACACGAAATTAGCAGAAGGAGCCCAAAGGGTGGCGCACTTGGTATTGAACTTCCGTTTTATAGTCTCGTCGGACCTGGTGTACGTCACAGCGGACCAGACGGGCGGACTTTAGTGGGATCGTGTGTAGGCAAGTCCGTTGCGTCGGAACTCTGTCGGAACTCCGGCGGAACTCCGGCGGAACTCCAGCGGAAACTCCTTCGGATTTAAGTCCTCTCGTGTGTACGGGGCATTAGGTGTAGTTCAGGATATAGGTTTGAGGCACTGTTGTGCTACTGATTTTTGCAGCAGCCTGTCTTTTGTCAGTGTAGAGAGAGGGACAGGACGCTGTGTGCTGCAGGGACAGTCAGTTTAATCATTAGCTGTTACTATTAGGTCCACAAAAGTGCTATTCAAGTTATTGTTCCAGCAGCCTCTGTTTTGTCAGTTTAAATAGGGACAGGCAGGAAGCTGTGTGTGAGGCAGTGAGGGACAGTCAGTTTAATCAGTAGCTGTTACTATTAGGTCCACAAAGGTTCTGTTCAGGACTGGTATGGTAATAGGCTTGTACACGTATAATATTCTTTCTTCCAAATATAGAAAGAATATTATGCTTGACTGCTGCCATTCTGCTGCAGTAGTCCTTTATTAGTATAGGGACTGAGGTACAGTCTGCTAATCATTCACAACCTACTTGTTCCACAAAGGTCCTTATAAGGATTGGTAAGGTCTAGGGTACTACAGTACATAGGGTTGAGTGAGGTACAGTCTGCTATTCCTTAAGGACTGGTATAGGTCCACAATAAATAGGGTTGAGGTGCACTACTGCTGACTGCTGCCCTTCTGCTGCAGTAGTCCTTTATCAGTATAGGGACTGAGGTACAGTCTGCTAATCATTCACAACCTACTTGTTCCACAAAGGTCCTTATAAGGACTGGTAAGGTATAGGGTACTACAGTACATAGGGTTGAGTGAGGTACAGACTGCTATTCCTTAAGGACTGGTATAGGTCCACAATACATAGGGTTGAGGTGCACTACTGCTGACTGCTGCCCTATATTGCAGCAGTCCTTTATCAGTATAGGGACTGAGGTACAGTCTGCTAATCATTCACAACCTACTTGTTTCACAAAGGTCCTTATAAGGACTGGTAAGGTATAGGGTACTACAGTACATAGGGTTGAGTGAGGTACAGTCTGCTATTCCTTAAGAACTGGTATAGGTCCACAATACATAGGGTTGAGGTGCACTACTGCTGACTGCTGCCCTATACTGCAGCAGTCCTTTATCAGTATAGGGATTGAGGTACAGTCTGCTAATCATTCACAACTTACTTGTTCCACAAAGGTCCTTATAAGGACTGGTAAGGTATAGAGTACTACAGTACATAGGGTTGAGTGAGGTACAGTCTGCTATTCCTTAAGGACTGGTATAGGTCCACAATACATAGGGTTGAGGTGCACTACTGCTGACTGCTGCCCTATACTGCAGCAGTCCTTTATCAGTATAGGGACTGATAGTTTTGTCACAGGGTCATTTATAAAATGACAGGCAGAGGAAGAGGCAGGCCCTTCCGCAGGTGTGGTAGGTGTAGGGCAGGAGCAACAGGCTTGAGCCAAAGTGGGAAGTTGCAGAAGGTGCGTTCAATTACTTTAAAGGAGGCACCAGACTTGGTTGAGTGGCTCACTCAGCCTTACTCTTCTGCACCCTCCTCATCCTCTCGATCTGCACCCTCTTCTTCACTCTCTGCTATGTGCACCCCCAAAGACACTACCTCCAACAACACCACCACCACCACATACCTTCCGCTTGAGTCAGAGGAATTATTTTCCGATCCATATCAAGACATTTCTGATGCGCAGCCACTCTTAGTATTGGATCAGGAAGAGGAGGTAGCAACAACCGCAACTCAGCAGTCTGATGACAGTACCCAGATCAGCCCAAGGAGGAGGTTGGTCCCCGCTGTTGCTGCCTACTCCAAGATCTCTACTTATAGCGGTGGGGAAGGTGACGTCGATGATGACATGTCTAGTGATGTCACGTGGGTGCCCACAAGAGAGGAAGAGGAGGGGAATTCAGAGGGAGATATGGACCAGCAGATAGGGAGGAGAAGCAGGAATAACTTACATTGCACAGGAGGGACAAAGCAGACTGCAAATGTATCAGGAGCGAGTCATCGACCATGTACGGTCACATCTGGCGCTCCCAGGACACGGCACATGGCACATGGCTCCGCAGTGTGGGCTTTTTTTAACGTGTCCGCTGCTGACAATAGCGTTGCCATCTGCAAACTTTGCAGTCAACGCATTAGTCATGGTAAGCCCAACACTCACCTAGGGACGACCGCCTTAAGAAGGCACACGAGCAGCCATCACCGAGCCCAGTGGGAGCAACTGAACACACAAAGCCACACTCCAGGCTCTCACCATCCAGCCTCGTCTTCTACTTCTCCTTCTCCTCTCTCCTCACAATTGTCCTCCACTTCACCTTCCATCACGTCAAGCTCACGTTTTTCTGCAAAAAGGCAGGCTTCCGTGGGCCTAATGTTCGAGCGTAAAAAAACGATGACACCGGATAACCCTCTTGCCCAACGGTTGACGGCTGGCTTGTCAGAACTGATAGCCCCCCAACTACTGCCATATAAACTGGTGGACTCGGAGGCCTTTCAAAAATTTGTGGCCATTGGAACACCACAATGGAAGGTCCCAGGAAGGAAGTATTTCTCAGAGAAGGGCATCCCAGAGCTATATGGCCATGTTCAGCGGCAAGTGAATGTATCTCTGGCACAAAGTGTCGGTGCCAAGATACATCTGACCACAGACACGTGGTCTAGCAAACACGGGCAGGGAAGGTATATCACTTTTACTGCCCAATGGGTGAACCTTCTGACGGCCGTCAAGCATGTAACCCGTGGCACCCGTGTAGATTTGGTTTTACCGCCACGGATTGCATGCAGGCCTGGCTCTTCTTCTCCTCCTCCTCCTTCTCCATCCTCCTCCCTCTCCTCCTCGGCTGACTCCTCCTTTTCCGCTGACAGTTGGTAAAGTGGTGTGTGACAACGGTGCCAATCTGCTTAGCGCATTGAAACAGGGCAAAATGACGCACGTGCCATGCATGACACACGTCTTAAACTTGGTCGTGCAGCGATTTGTTGTCAAATACCCTGGGGTCCAGGACATCTTGCGGCAGGCAAGGAAAATCTTGGCCCATTTCAGAAGATCTTACACGGCCATGGCTCGCCTTGCTGACATTCAGCGGCGACACAATATGCCGGTCAGACGTCTTATTTGCGATTGCCCGACGTGATGGAACTCAACCTTCTATATGCTTGATAGGCTGCTCCAGCAGAAACTTGCAGTTAACGTCTACCTGTATGAACTCTGCGGCAGAACAGGTTCTGGGGAGCTGTTTTTTTTTCACCGTGCCAGTGGCTGCTCATGCACGATGCATGCAGACTTCTGAGGCCATTTGAGGAGATCACCAAACTGGTCAGTCGTAGCCATGGCGCCATTAGTGACATGGTACCTTATGCCTTCTTTATGGAGCGTGCATTGCATCGTGTCATTGATAAAGCTGTGGAGGAGCAGGAGCGGGAAGATGAGGAAGTCGCAATGCTGGATGAATTCCCAGGGGGGCTACTCTATCTGAGACAAGTGAACAACAGGAGTCTGAAGAGGAGTCAGAGGAGGATGGTGCCGGGGCGGATGAGGAGGAGCAAGAAGAGCATGCTTTAATCCTTTCTGGGATCCCTGTTGTTGTGCGTGGATGGGGAGAGGAGAATGAAGAGGACGACATAATCCTGGATGATGAGCAGGAGCCAGGCCACCACACCGCTTCCAGTTTAGTGCAAATGGGGGCCTTCATACTCCAGTGTTTTAATAGGGACCCCCGTATAAAAAGCATAAGGGTCAAGGACCAGTACTGGGTGGCAACGTACTTAGACCCCCGGTACAAACACAAAATGGCGGAAATGTTACCGCCGTCACAGAGGGCTGTCAGAATGGAGCACTTCCAGGCCTTACTTCGAGAAATGCTGCATTCTGCTTTTGCGTGCGCTGGCAGAGGAGCAATTCCCAATCCCAGAGAAGGAGTTGCGGGTACCAATCCAACAGCGCATGCAAGAAGAGGCCGGTTTGAAGATGTGTTGGTGACTTCGGATATGAGGTCATGTTTTCAGCCGACCCATCGACAGGTGTCATTCGGATCCAGCATCAGGGAACGCCTAGACCGTCAGGTGTCCGACTACATCGGGTTAACGGCCGATGTGGACGCTCTGAGGAGTGATGAACCCCTGGACTACTGGGTGGGCAGGCTTGACCTCTGGCCGGAGCTTGCCCAATTTGCAATCGAACTGTTGGCTTGCCCCTCGTCCAGTGTCCTGTCCGAAAGGACGTTCAGCGTAGCAGGGGGGATCCTGACCGATAAACGTACTCGCCTAGCTCACGACAGTGTTAACTACCTCACATTTCTAAAAATGAATGAGGCATGGATCTTGGAGGAATTCAACACATGTAACCAGTAGACCATGTATATGTCTATAAACAATTTTTTTAATCGAGCACACAGACCTTTTTTCTTCATTTCTTCAAAAAAAGCACACCATACTATATGCCCGTACCCTCCTGTTTGAAGAGGTTGAGTGGTGTCATATTTCTACTGGGGATGCTTATTATGAGGGGCTCCCACCATCCCTGTGCTGTGCTGACTTCCTCCTGGGGCTGTACCTCTGCTGTGCATATTATAAGGGGCTCCCACCATCCCTGTGCTATGCTCATTATGAGGGGCTCCCACCATCCCTGTGCTGTGCTGACTTCCTCCTGGGGCTGTACCTCTGCTGTGCATATTATGAGGGGCTCCCACCATCCCTGTGCTATGCTCATTAGGAGGGGTTCCCACCATCCCTGTGCTGTGCTGACTTCCTCCTGGGGCTGCTTATTATGAGGGGCTCCCACCATCCCTGTGCTATGCTGACATCCTCCTGGGGCTGCTTATTATGAGGGGCTCCCACCATCCCTGTGCTGTGCTGACTTCCTCCTGGGGCTGCTTACGGTGCAGGTGTCAGTGCTGTATATCACGGTGCTGGTGTCAGTGCTGTATATCACTGTGCTGGTGTGAGTGCTTTATGTCACGCTGCTGATGTCAGTGCTCTCTATCACGGTGCTGGTGTCAGTGCTGTATATCACGGTGCTGGTGTCAGTGCTTTATGTCACGCTGCTGATGTCAGTGCTCTCTATCCCGGTGCTGGTGTCAGATCACTCTATCACGGTGCAGGTGTCATTGCTGTATGTCACGCTGCTGATGTCAGTGCTCTCTATCACGGTGCTGGTGTCAGATCACTCTATCATGGTGCAGGTGTCATTGCTGTATGTCACGCTGCTGATGTCAGTGCTCTCTATCACGGTGCTGGTGTCAGATGACTCTATCATGGTGCAGGTGTCATTGCTGTATGTCACACTGCTGATGTCAGTGCTCTCTATCATGGTGCGGTTGATCATCTCCTGCACCCTCTTCTTTGCCTACCCTGACCTTCCCTCTCCTCCATTGCCTTCATGCGCTCCACAGTCCTGAATTGTCACAACAATTTCACATATAAAAAAAGAATGCTTGTAGTTGTCGATCCCAGATTCACCTCATACATGTGTTATGTCATTGGCCATGGGGTGGGACTATGTTTGCACAGCTAGTAATTATTTTGTGGCTGCAAAGTTCACCTCCCATTGAAGTCAATGGGGCCCGCCGCAAACGTTACAGTTTGCAAACTATCGGCCGCGTTCGCGGTCCGCGTTCGCGAAACGTCCCATCGGAAGTTCATCCATCACTACTACTGATTACCAACAATGCAGACCTGATCACGGATGTGGAAATATGGGGTAATCTAGGAAACAGCGATCACAGGTCAATTGGCTTCAGTATAAATCACACAAATAGGAAACATAAGGGGATTACAAAGACAGTGAATTTCAAAAGAGCCAACTTCCCTAAACTACTAACCTTGCTAGAAGGCATGAATTGGGATAAAATCTTAGGAACAAAGAACATGGAGCATATTAAATAAGGGCATTAGCCAATGCATTGCATTGGGTAATACATTTAAAAGAGCAAACAAGTCCTGCATGGCTTAACTCCAATATAAAAATGCATATAAAAGCAAAGGAGAAGGCCTTCAAAAAATACAAGGTTGAGGGATCATCATCAGCATTCAGACTTTATAAAGAATGCAACAAGAAATGTAAGGGTGCAATTAGGGCGGCTAAGAAAGAACATGAAAGACACATAGTGAAGGAGAGCAAAAAAAACCCCAAGGAATTCTTTAGGTATGTAAATAGTAAAAAAGGAAGGACAAACCATATTGGCCCCATAAAGAATAAGGAAGGACATCTGGTTGCAACGGATGAGGATATGGTAAAGTTATTGAATTCATTCTTCTCCTCAGTCTTCACAAGGGAATCAGGGGGCTTCAGTAACCAAAACTGCAGTGTTTATCCTCGTGACACATCACAGGAAGCACCTCCATGGTTAACAGAGGACAGAATTAAAATTAGACTTGGGAAACTTAACATAAATAAATCACTGGGACCAGATGGCTTGCATCCGAGGGTACTTAGGGAACTCAGTCAAGTAATTACCAGACCACTGTTCCTAATTTTTACTGACAGTCTATTGACTGGAATTGTACCAGCTGATTGGAGAAATGCCAATGCAGCACCAATATTTAAAAGGGCCCAAAATACATCCCTGGGAATTACAGACCAGTTAGCCTAACATCAATAGTATGCAAGCTCTTGGAAGGGATGATAAGGGACTATATACAAGATTTTATCTTTAGCAGTAATCAGCATGGATTCCTAAAGAATCATTCTTGCCAAACCAATCTATTAACCTTCTATGAGGAGGCGAGTTGCCATCTAGATAAACGAAGGCCAGTAGACATGGTGTATCTGGATTTTGCAAAAGCATTTGACACAGTTCCCCATAAACATTTACTGTACAAAATAGGTTGGGTACATGGATTGAAAACTGGCTACAAGGGTGAGTTCAGAGGGTGGTGATAAATGGAGAGTACTCTGAATGATCATGGGTGGGTAGCGGGGTCCTCCAGGGTTCTGTACTGGGACCAATCCTATTTATTTTGTTCATAAAAGACCTGGAGGGTGGGGTAAACAGTATAATCTCTGTATTTGCGGATGATACTAAGTTAAGCAGGGCAAAAACTTCTCCACAGGATGTGGAAAACTCAAAAAGATATGAGCAAATGAATGGGGTGGGCAACTGTATGGTAAATGAGGTTTAATGTAGAAAAAGTTAAAATAATTTGGGTGGTAAAAATTTGAATGCAATCTATACACTGGGGGGGAGAACCTAGGATGGAAAAGGACCTGGGGGTCCTAGTAGAAGATGGCATGCAATGCCAAGCTGCTGCTAACAAAGCAAACAGAATATTGGCATAAATTAAAAAGAGGATCAACTTTGCACCTAGAGTATGCTGTCCAGTTATGAGCACCAGTCCTCATGAAGGATATACTGGAAATGGAGTGAGTACAAAGAAGAGCAAACAAGCTAATAAAGGATCTGGTGGATATTAGTTATGAGGAAAGGTTGCATGCACTGAACTTATTCTCTCGGGAGAATAGACGCTTGAGAGGGGATATGATTTAAATTTCTAAATACCGTACTGTGACCCCACAATAGGGATAAAACGTTTTCATGGAAGGGAGTTTAACAGCACATGTGGCCACTCATTAAACTTAGAAGAAAAAAGGTTTAACATTAAACTATGCAGAGGGTTCTTTACTGTGAGAGCAGCAAGGATGTGGAATTCCCTTCAACAGGCGGTGGTCTCAGTGGGGAGCATCGTTAGGTTAAAAAAAATATTAGATAAGCACCTGAACGTCCATAACATATAGGGATATACAAGCTAATACTGACATATAATTACACACATAGGTTGGATTTGATGATCTTTTTTAAACCTCGCCTACTATGTAACCTGGTAATAACCAATAATAATACAAATGCAAACTCAATTTCCTCCATTCAGAGAACACTTTGCATGCATTCAGAAGGTGCAAAGTAATCTCTGAATAAAGCCTGTACACTATGGCCTGTGTTCACAATACAGCAGTGCAGCACCTAAAAAATATTAAAGAAGTCCAGTCTGAGCTCATTTGGCTGGGCTTCTCTTTTGGGTCACATGAGTGCAATTAGTTTTGCACTCCTGTGACCCATTTTTTAGCAGAGACCAGTCTAAAGTCCGCTCTTTGCTGACATCACCAGGATCAGTCCAGGTACCATGTCATCCCGACTTCGGAAGTCTAGATCCGTCAAGTGCCTGGACTGATAGGCACATCAGCCTCTTAGTGGCTCCCTGCCTCTCCACAGCTCAACGCTCCAGTGAGCGTGGGGGAATAGAGCAGGAGAGATGCTGACTGACAGGCAGCAGCTCTCCACTCAAGGAGGTGAGAGAACCGAGCCATTGGCGATGTTCAGTGGCTCGGTTCTCAGTGAAGAGGCAGTGGGGAACAGATGCAGCATAAGCCTAATGCTGCATCCACCTAGGTAAGTATGAATATGGGATAGAAAAAAAAATTCCCATACTTCTCTTTTAAGAAAAAGACTGTCCCTCCAAAACAGAGACACATGGGAGCTACAAATTTTGAAAAGGAATGTCCAGCCTGCATGCAACGTAATGCTGACTTGACAACATTTGGAAAAATAAGCTGGTTTCACAGACATTACCAAATGAAACTTACAATTTTCCTTTAAACAACAGGCAAGAAAAGGATGACACTGAAAAATAGCTTACATTTAATAATTACCAGTCACCAGATATTTCAGTGGCATGAAGGCCAGAGGGTCTTGTTTACAACGAATTGAACATCTGGTCCAAAATTATCTCATTTGATTGCAATATTGTAGATCACAAGCGTGGTTTAATTGTGCCATTTAAAAATCTTATTAAAAGGGTGTATTGTTGTCTGAACAGATGGCCGGCAGGCTATGTGTGTGAAATTTATTATTTTTTATATTAAAAATATATTTTAACCAAGATAAGTGAGTATTTACAGAATATGGTTTGACATAACAATTAAATACATTTAGCTGTTGAGATTAAATAGCCTAGTAAAAATGGTTGTAGATAAACATGTAAGTAACTTGTTTCTGTCCCTCGATTTTCGATTTTCTGTTTCCCTACTCTTAAGAGGACTTGCATTTACTAAACAAAAATACTTTCTATTTGTTGTCTCATCATCATTTCTTTGTAATCATATGCACACTACTTACATTGCAACTGCAGTTACAGATACCCCCCTCAAGCCATGTATCCCACACTGCTGTCAAAAGTAGAAGGAAAGGGAACATATCAATAACATTCCAAATGCTACCTCTGGCATTGCTTTGTCACTCATTTGTGTTTAGTTAGTAAAAATCAACATACAAATACCTTGTTTTCATATTTTTTGTCTGCATTCACACTACCAAACACTTTTGGTCCTGGTGCTAGGCTAGCAGCAGGAAGAGCACCCCTTCATCACTGACATCAAAATAGGAAGGAAGGAGGGAAGAAGCTGTAATTGCCTGTACTGTAATTGTAAGAAACCATGGCACTAACTGCATGGAGTTTGCATGTTCTCCCTGCGCAGGTTTCCTCACACTCCAAAAACATGCTGGTGTTGGAAAAGTACAACGACAAAGTTGCTTATAAACTGACTATATATATATATATATATATATATATATATATATATATATATATATATATACACACACAGTATACCTATCTATGCCAGCATCTGGTGCTGTAGTATTATAGTATTATAGTTTATACTTCATGTATTCTATGATATGAGAGGAAGTACCCCCTGTATCATCTAACTATGCACTCGTTTGTGTTCTCTTCCTGTCTGTCTCTATGATAATAAAAGGCATGTAATGTATTCCTCCATGAAAATAAAGTATTCTGCTGTATACAAGAAGCTTCCAAAGCATGATTTCTATACTCAGCTAATGGGTTATGGGTCCCATGCACCCAACTGAACCCAGAGGCACTGGAAAGAATACTCAGTGAGTACAGCAAGTCAGTGAATACAGTATACAAGCTACTGAAACATGGCAAGTGGTTCAGGTGTGAGGTTTGCAATAGCAAAGCTGAACAATGCCAATTACCAGCTATGGAAGTTTAAACTATAAATGTTTCCAAAAAAGGATGACTTGTGGCTAGTGCTGAATACAGACAGACCCACAGACGGAAAGACGGAGGAATGGAAGAGGAAGGATAAGCAGGCAAAAACAATAATAAGCTTACTAATGGAAGTTGACCAGCTTATCCACATAAGAACAGAGAGAGCTGCCAAAGGCATGAGAATTTCATTACAGAAACTGCACGAGTGTTCAAGTCTAAACAGCAAACAGTTTTTTCTAAGAAAGTTGTACAATATGAGACTACAAGAAGGCCAGCAAATTTGTGACGACGTGAATGCTATGCTAGAAATCAAAGAGCAGCTGTGTGCCATCGTAGAGGACATCAAAGATCATCATATTGTTGCCCTGCTCCTCTGCAGCCTTCCAGAGACATATACTGTTCTCATTAATGCTTTAGAAACCAGACCGAGCAGGAGCTGACGCTGGAATATGTCAAAGAAAGATTAATCAATGAATATGACAGAAGGAATGAAAATATGCACAATGGCGACAAATCTCTTAAGATGTACAAAGGTCTGGACTGGTCACTTAAAAGAGGACTGTTCTATGTGGAAAGCTAAGCAGCAAAAGCTAGAGCTATTCACAAAAGAAAGAGTCAAAGCAATCACAAAGGAAACTGCAGATACATCATGGAGTGGCACTTTTAAAGTAACACAAAGCGGCAAGTCACACGGCTGGTGCATAGACACAGGTGCTACAAGCCACATAATGAGCGACGAGCCCTTCTTCACAAACATTGAATACGGTGCAAAAGACAAAGTTTTCCTAGCAAACAGGAAAAGTATCACTGCCGAAAGTGAAGGCCAGGGCTTCCTGAACTGCATTACACCACAAGGCAAGCAGAGTATCCTTGTAAAGAAAGTGCTGCATGTTCTAGAACTAGAAGGCAGCATTCTATCAGTGAAAAGTCTTGCAAACAACAGTCTCACAGTTAAGTTCCAGGGTGATAAATGCACAATTCACAATAATAAGCAATGCCTCACAAAAGGAAAACTGGATAATCACCTATACAGGCTCATCACAACAGACCAGCAAGCTAATATAGTCTCTAATGATCTACACAGCAAAAGTATTCACTTATGGCACAGGCGGCTGCGAAACATAAATCCAGAAGCTATACAGGACATTATAAAAAAGAGGTTTAACAGAAGATTAACAAATAGCGCCTTGCAAAGTGCTCATGAAATGCAAGTGCTGTATTGAAGCAAAAGCCACACGTGCTCCCCTTCCACAAGCATCTCAAAGAAAAACTACACACCCCCTGCAGCTCATGCACAGTGATGTATGCAGTCCAATGAAAACTCCTACGTCAGGCGGGAACAGATATCTACTGACTTTCATTGATGATTATCCAATTTTTTATCGCTGTTTTCTAGCTGGTCTAAAACCATGTAAAGGGACAGTTTTGGTTGCTATGGACAATCTTCAGTTTCCAGGCAGAAAGAACAGTTTTTATAATATAAAACTACATGCAGGGCACTGGGCAGACCACTAGGGACAAAGGGGTGTGAAATAATTACATACAGTAATGTAATCTGTAAGATTACATTATACTGTATGTATACTGTGTGTTTTACTTTTTGAATTTGGTGCCGTTCTTCATCCTCGTGCATTGCAACACTTGCAGGGAACTGAGCCCGACGATGTGATAGATCGAGCAGAGGATGGCTCACTCGTACAGCGGGGGGGACATTGCTGGATCCAGGGGATAAGGTAAGTATACTCATCTTGGATCCAGCGATTCGGTCCCGAGTCTGGCTCGGAGTTACCGCTAATAGTACAAGATTTTCACCCCGAGCCAGACTCGGGAATACCGCCAGGGGGGTTAAAAGTACTCCATTTGAAACTGTGCATGGATCAAAGCCTAGCATAGGGCACATCAGAGTGTTTGGATGTAAAGCATATGTCTATCAGAGATGAGCTTTATGTTCGAGTCGAACTCATGTTCGACTTGAACATTGGTTGTTTGCCAGTTCGCTGAACAGTGATCAATTTTGGGTGTTCACAGAAAATTCGAAAAGCCGCCGAACACCCTTTAAAAGTCTATGGGAGAAATCAAAAGTGCTAATTTTAAAGGCTTATATGCATGGTATTGTCATAAAAAGTGTTTGGGGACCGGGGTCCTGCTCCAGGAGACATGTATCAATGCAAACAAAAGTTTTAAAAATAGCAGTTTTTTTGGGAGCAGTGATTTTAATAATGTTTAAAGTGAAACAGCAAAAGTGTAATATTCCTTTAAATTTCATACCTGGGGGGTGTCTATAGTAAAGGGGTGTATGTTTTCCATTGTTAGAACAGTCTGATAGCTAAGTGACATTTCTAAAGGAAAAAAAGTCATTTAAAACTACTCAATGCTGTAATGAATTGTCGGTTCCGCAATACACATAAAAGTTAATTGATAAAAAACGGCATGGGGATTTCCCCACAGGGAACCCCGAACCAAAATTTAAAAAAAAAAATGCGTAGGGGTCCCTCTAAATTCCATACCAGGCCCTTCAGTTCTGGTATGGATATTAAGGGGAACCCCGCACCAAAATTAAGAAAAAATGGCGCGAGGTCCCCCCAAAAATCCATACCAGACCCTTATCCGAGCACACCACCTGGCAGGCTGCAGAAGAAGAGGGGGGAATGAGAGAGCACCCCCCTCTTGAACCATACCAGGCCACATGCCCTCAACATTGGGAGGGTGCTTTGAGGTAGCCCCTCAAAGCACCTTGTTCCCATGTTGACGGGGAGAAGGGCCTCATCCCCACAACCCTTGCCTGGTGGTTGTTGGAGTCTGCGGGCAGGGGGCTTAATGGAATCTGGAAGCCCCCTTTAACAAGGGTACCCCCAGATATTGGCCTCCCCCTGTGTGAAATGGTAATGGGGTACAAAAGTACTCCTACCATTTTACAAAAAAAGTGTCACAAATTTTAAAAATGACAAGAGCCAGTTTTTGACAATTCCTTTATTTAAAGTCTTCTTCTTTCCATCTTCTTTGGGTCTTCTTCCTTCCTTCTTCCTTTGGTTTCTTCCTCCATCCTCTGCTTCTTGCTCTGGTGTTCTCGTCCAGTATCTTCCTCTGCGGTGTCTTCTTCCCCGCTTTGTTCTTGGGCCGCTCCGCATCCATGGGAGGCTCCCACTGTGTGACGCTTCTCTTCTTCTGACAGTTATTATAACGGAGGGTGGGGCCACCCGGGGACCCCGTCCCCACATGATGCACGGGGGCTTCACAGGGACTTCCTTATGACTTTCCCCATGATGTCAAAGGTCACCCCTTTTATGTTTATGGCCACTTACTTGCATATAAGCCATCAAAATGGCACCATGAATTTTTCCTGTTCAGCTCCCATTGACATCAATGGGGCTTTTCCGTTCTGGTTAGAACATTTCCCCTGTTTGGGAGTTCTGCTGCAAACCGAACAGGGGGGTATTCAACCCATCTCTAGTAACAATGTTGACTTTGGGACAGTGTATAGAAAAGCATCTAAACAGGATTGACCTGAACTTGTTTTGTCTTACTATCTTAACCTGTGCAAAGTTATCTCAGAAAGGAATTGCTCAAAAGTCACTAAAACAATATCTTTCCAAATGAAAAATAGAAGATTGAAAAAATGTATAATTTTACATTCAAGCAAATAAAAAGTCATTTCTAATTGAAAAAAAAATGTATTTGTGCCATTTGAGAAGACGTTGGGGCTGATTTGCTAAAGCTATTGCGAATGCGCCAAAATCAAACATCAACGTAAGTGAGTTAGACTTACCGATAATGGTATTTCCAGGAATCTTCCAGGACAGCTACTTGAGAGATGATTGGCTCTGCCTTCTACAGGAAACACAAAGCAGACACAATTTAAAAGGCCTCACCCTCTCCCCTGACCCTAAGTTGTATGAAGATCAAGTAAACATTCACCAAAAGTGAACTATAAAAGGCGGTTATTGATTCGGGAGAACAATTATCAAAAGTAGAATATTCAATACATCATTATTTGAGAGACCATACAAGATAAAATCAATATGGCATAATTACCCATTCCAAAATGGTTACTGTTCCTAATGGCTGGTTACCAGAGTTAAGATGGCTGCCATAGCTTTCAAAAATGGATACTCTTAAAGAGGATTTACTTCTTGCGACCTCCAAGTTCCAAGAATCGGGGCTCAGGGATCTACATGAATGTCAAAATATGTATTCATGCATGGTGCACAAGTGTCAATCTGTCTGGGAGTGTGTGTATCTCCCAGTGTCCCCCTTCAGGGTTTGTCCCTGAGTGTCTCTCAGGGTGGGTCCAGTGGCGGAATTATAGGGGTCACCAAGATCGCCTTGGCGACTGGGCCCATTGCTGCAGGGGGCCCTTGAGGGCCCCCTGTACTCTTCGATAGGGGGGGAAGCTGAGAGGAGCTCCCCAATCATCAGCCGAACTGAAATCGGCACTATGCAGGGAGCTCCTCACATTAGCCTAAGTAAAAGCACAGTATGTGTTCTTTGTCTCCCCCTAGAGTGCATTACCCGGCAGGGAAAGCAAAGGTAAATGTCTGCCGTTTTTTTTTATAAGACTATCTACTGTATTTGTCTTTATATGTGTGTGTGTGTGTGTGAGAGCATGCATGTATGTGTGTGTGAGCATGCGTGTGTGTGTGTGTGTGTGAGCATGCTTATATATATGTGTGTGTGTGTGAGCACGCTTGTGTGTGTGTGTGTGTGTGTGTGTGAGCATGCTTGTATGTGTGTGTGTGTGAGCATTCATGTATGTGTGCGTGTGCGTGTGAGCATGCATGTATGTGTGTGTGTGAGCATGTTTGTATGTGTGTGTGTGTGTGTGTGAGCATGCGTGTGTGTGTGTGTGTGTGTGTGTGTGTGTTCATATATGTATGTGTATGTATGCATGTATGTATGTGAATGTGCATGTGTTTATCAGTGGCGGTTCATCCAAAAGGGCGCACAGGTACCGCCCCCTCTCTCCAGCCACCCCCTCTATGACCAATGGATAGATTCATGCATAGCATAGCATGAATCTATCCATGGCCACCGCTGCCACCCCCATATTTAAGTGTCTGGTCCCTTTTGGGGTGCCGGATGCCTGAATTACAGCAGCGGGGGGTGTTTTGCAGCACCTGATTTGAGCCATAGGCTCTAATAGGCTTCAAAATAGGTGAACTGCGAGCACCATGCTTGACGCTCACACTCCACCCAGGTGTGTTAGAAAAGTGAATTAATATTCACTTTCCTAACACTGAACCGCCTCTCCACCAATCAGGTGTGTGGGTCTGTTACCCGTCACCTGATTGGCTGAAATGATAGGCGCAGCTATTGGACGCCTATCAGGAGGAGAGGACGGGAGATGAGGATGGCAGGAGATGCATGGAGGACCCCGCTCATGGCTGTTACCCGCTGCCCCACCAAGACAGGGTAAGTGGCAGGCAGACAGCGAGCGGGTGGTGGGGATTCACAGTGGCAGCATTTGATGGACACACCAACAGCATTTGATAGACACACCAACAGCATTTGATGTGCACAGTGGCGCCATTTGATGGCCACAGTGGCAGAGCTTGATGGGCACAGTGGCAGCATTTGATGGGTACACTGGCAGCATTTGATGGGCACACTGGTGGCATTTGATGGCACAGCGGCAGAGTTTGATGGCACAGCGGCAGAGTTTGATGGCACAGCGGCAGAGTTTGATGGGCACAGTGGTGACATTTGATGGCACAGTGGTGGCGTTTGATGGTACAGTGGCTGCAACTGATGGGCACAGTGGCTGTAATTTATGTTTTTTTCTGAATTTTTCAGTTTGCTTGCGCCCCCCTAAAAATTTTGAGCACCAGCTGCCGCTGGTTTATATGTGTGTGCATATGTGAATTTTCCTCCTGCAGCCGCTGAATGCCTGTGGGTGGGAGAGGAGGAGAAGCGGGGGGAAATTGAGAAATCGGTTCCTTTATATGCAGCCACCCACTTGGGACTGGGCCCTGGTGTTCCACCATTGGGCTCGGAGAAAAGAGCCCTGTCTGGAGGTCGGGGGGGGGGGGGGCCTCCATGGTTTCTTGCATCGGGGCCCTGAAGGTTCTAGTTATGCCACTGGGTGGGTCCCTGGGCCTCTGTGCCTTCATGGCATCTTTCTTGCTTCTACATACCCTCTCAGACAATAAGATCATAAAACTTATAATATGTTCAGCCCAAAAGGTATGGCTTCTTTTCTATTGGTTAAGCAAAAACTAATGATTTACTTTGGTGAATTTTCAGGTAATATCACCTTCAACCAAAAGGCATGTCTGAGAGCAGAAAATTGAAAATTGTATACTTACCTTTCGGTAATTTTCCTTTCCTGTCGCATCTTCATGGCAGCATACACTCTGGGTTGTGACTCCGCCCCCACAACCTGATAGGACCACATAGCTATAAGATGAAGATACGCCCCCCGCCTCGGTATTCTCTGTATATATGAATCACCTTTGTGGGTGGGATATTGTATGCTGCCATGAAGATGCGACAGGAAAGGAAAATTACGGAAAGGTAAGTATACAATTTTCCATTTTCCTGTCACATCATGGCAGCATACACTCTGGGGATTAACTCGCAGACTGGGTGGGAGATGCAAAGGTAAACGTTTATTAGCAAGGAATAGAAGAGTTGGCTTGAATAATGGACTTTCCCAATTCTACTGTTGATAGCTGAGCTGAGTCCACCTTGTAGTGAGAGATAAAGGTGTTCCTGGAGGACCAAGTGGCCGCTCTGCAGATGGTCTCCACCGAGACCCCACAATACGCCGCCCAGGAGGTGGCCACTGCTCTGGTGGAATGAGCCCTAAGGTCTTCAGGAATTTGCGACTCACTCAGCAAGTAGGCCTTCACCAACCAGGAGGCAATGGTTCGGGCTGACGCTGCTTGACCTCTCCTAAGGCCATAGGGAATGATGAAGAGGTTCTCCGATCTTTTAAAGGATTTGGACAGGGAAAGATATTTTATGATTTTGCCCCTTACATCCAGAGGATGAGGGTTACCCTGGTCTGTGTTAAGAGCTGGCAAGTTGATTTCCTGGTTGAAGTGAAAAGAGGATGCCACCTTTGGGATAAAGTGATCCAAGGGTCTTAGAA
Organism: Lithobates pipiens; assembly: GCF_037356315.1. NCBI lineage: Eukaryota > Metazoa > Chordata > Amphibia > Anura > Ranidae > Lithobates > Lithobates pipiens. The sequence continues at coordinate 180,538,333 of NW_027507758.1, forward strand.
CTACCCTGTCTGGATTAATGATCAGATACGGCTCCTTAATCAGTAATGCTTGCATCTCTGAAACTCTCTTCGCTGATGTGATTGCGACCAGGAAAGGTGACTTTTAGTGTCAGGTGCCAGAGGGAGATGTTTTCCAGCGGAAAACAAGGTTCTTTGGATAGTACCTCTAAGATGACTGATGGGTCCCATGTTGGAAAGGAAGGCTTCCTAGGTGGTCTTAGTTTAAGACAGGCCTTCTGAAATTGCATAACAAGGGGATCGTGAGCCCATTTAACCCCTGTCAGGGCGGATAGAGCTGACACCTGAACTTTCAGAGTACTAGAGCTAAGACCTTTGTCTAAGCCTGATTGCAGGAACTCTAGGATCAGAGGAGCCGAAAGGGAGGACAGATCCCGGCCAAGGTCCTGAGAGAAGGCAACAAACTTCTTCCAGACCCCGCAGTAGGTGCAGTTGGTGGTAGGTTTTCTGGCCTGGAGCAGGGTATCAGCTACCTTCTGGGAGCAGCCGTGACATAGATACCTAGCCCTCTCAGCCCCCAAGCCATCAAGTGCAGCTTCCCCGAATCTGGATGTAGTAGCTGGCCCTGGGAGAGCAAGTCGGCTGACAGGGAAGAGCAAGAGGGTCTGCCGTGCTCAGTTGTAGGAGGGTGGTGTACCATGGCCTCCTGGGCCAAAAAGGAATCACCGCTATCACCAATGCCGTTGATCTCTTGAGCCTTAAGAGAAATCTCGCATCAGAGGGCAGATATACCCGAGATGGAAGTTCCAGGGATGCTGGAGGCAATCTGTCCCCTCCGTTAAGTGAAAGGGAAACCTCGACAGGAACCTTCGGCATTTGGAGTTTGCCGGAGTCGCAGCAAGGTCTATGTCTAGTTGACCCCAGGTCTGGCAGATGAGGGAGAAGGCCTGAGGGCTCAGGGACCACTCGTTGTTGAAGGCGAACTCCCTGCTGAGCGTGTCGGCTAAGATGTTCTCGAACCCCTGGATGTAAGTCGCCCTCAAGTCTGACAGGTTCAACTGTGCCTATTCAATCACAGGGAGAACTTCCCGCATCATGGAGGGACTCCTGGTCCCCCCTGTCTGTTTATGTAGGCGACAGCAACCTTGTTGTCCATCGTTAAGAGGACCTGCTTCCCCCTTAAAAGGGAGCTGAAGGCCAGGAGAGCCTGGAGGGCTGCCCTCATCTCCAGCACGTTCGATACCGAGTCCCGTACTTTGAAAGGCCAACGGCCCTGCGCTGCATGGGACTGGTAGTGGGCTCCCAAACCTTCTAGACTGGCATCCGTGGTCACTACCTCCTGAGGAGGGATGACTATGTGTTTGCAATTGTTTAAGCTGTGGGGACCACAACGCAATGAGCGCCTGACTGTCTCCGAGATCCGGATCGTCTGGGTCATGGATGAACCATCCCACTGATGTAGGAAGGAGTTCTGCAGAGATCTGGTGTGCCACTGAGCCCAACGGACCATAGGAATTGTCGCTGATAGGGAGCCTAGAAGGCTGAGGCATACTCTGGCCGACAGGGATCTTGCTAGAATGGCCTTCTTCACCTTCCGGACCAACAGGGAAGACTTCTCCGGAGGCAGCTGCACTGTATTCAACTGGGCTCCTAAGAAGATCATTCTCTGGGTGGGCCGAGTCTGGCTCTTTCCCCAGTTTATGAGCCATCCCAGATTCTGCAGAGTGGAGACGAGGATCTTTTGATGCTGTAACAGCGACTCCCGGCTGTCTGAGAGGAGGAGAATATCGTCCAGATAATGGTGGACTCGCAGCCCCCTCTCCCTCAGATGCGCGATAACGGGAAGAAGGACCTTTGTAAAGGTCCTGGGAGCCGCAGAAATTCCAAACGGAATACTTCAGAACTGAAAGTGTCTGTGGTTTAGCGAAAAACTGAGGAACTTTTGGAGTTCTGAATAGATATGGATATGGAGGTAGGCGCCCTGTAGATCTATGGAGAGCATCCAGTCCCCCAAATTTATGGCCTGGAGGATAGACTGTAGGCTCTCCATTTTGAATGCTTCTACCTCGATAGAGCGGTTTACGTTTAGATCCAGGACCGGACGTAGGTCCCCTGATTTCTTTTTTACTAGAAATAGAGGGGAATAGAACCCCCGACCTCTTTGGGATAGGGGCACCTCGGTAATTGCTTCCTTTTGGAGCAGATCCTGAATGTATCGGGTCAAGGCTAACCTCTTTTGCCGGGATGACGGGAGGTTTGTTGGGCAAAAATGGTCCCCCGGGGGAAGTCACCTGAATGACCATCTGTGCCCGACGCGAACGCTGGTTAACGCTTATTGTTTCCCCCCAGACCAGCGTGAACTTTGAGAGTCTGGCCCCCACCACTGCTGGCTGGGCGGACGCACCTTCAAAAGGACTTCTGGTCAGTAGATGCCGGGGTCCTGGGCTTCTGGGACGTCAGGAAGGACGTTTGAGGGGCCTTCCAGTTCCTTCTGTACTACCTACCAGGCCTGTAGGACTTGGCATCCCTGTACCTGTCCGGGAGGTTACGCTTAAAGGGAGGAGGCCTCTGAAGCTTTGGCTTTCTATCCGAGGGGATAAGCCCTGATTTTCCGCCAGTGACCTTAGAAATAGTAGAGTCCAATTTTGCGCCGAAAAGGTTCTCACCATCATACGGGATGCGGCACCAATTGGGCTTGGAAGCAGGATCTGCCGCCCAGGGTTTGAGCCAGAGAGCCCGTCTGGCCATTACCGAGGACAATATAGCCCTGGATGCAGACTTAATAGCATCCACAGATGCCTCTGCCACAAAATCCCCTGCAAGGCTTAGTTCTTGCAGGGCCCTAACTATCTGGTCCTGATCAGCGCCTTGGATACAAGCTTTTCTGTGCTTGCTGACCAACTGGCAATAGCCTTACCCACAGCTGCAAGAACCACTGCTGGCCTGCATACGCCTCCTGCTGCTAAGTAAGCTCTTTTGAGATCAGTATCGATCTTCCTATCCAGGACATCCTTGACTGACACAGCGTCCTCGATAGGGAGCGTAACGTGTCTGGCCACGCGCATGAGGGATGCATCCACCACTGGCGGGGACACGAGAGATTTAATTTTAGCCTCCTTTAGAGGATATAGTTTGGCAAGCCGATTGTTAAGACTTGCTTTCTTCTCGGGTCTCTGCCACTCGTCTCTGATAAGTTCCTCCAACTCATCAATGAAGGGGAAGGCTTTGGGTTCTCTCATCAGGTTCGGGAAATATTTTCTCCTTATGGGTTGGGCCTCCTTGGGTTCCTCCCAGCTAATGGCCCCCTTCACTGACCTCACAAAAGGCTCTATTAGGGAGAAGTCAAAGGCCGCTGAAGCCTCTACTTCTTCCTCATCTGAAGGAGAATCATGCTCTCTGGAAGTACTTGGGGGAGCCAGCGAAGCACCCCGTGGAGATAACTCCGTGTCGGGAGTGACACGTAGGGCAGAAGACTCTGTGAGCTCTCTGTGTTCTTGCCCTTTCTCTCGTTAAAAAAGGGAAAAGACATAGATAGACATACACAGGCTGCCCAAAGTGCACAGTGAGCATGTGCAAAGCGACAGAGTGACCAGGAAGAGTGGTGATGTTGCCGTGGGACTACAGAGCTAAGGGAAAGGAAGTAAAATATGGCAGAAAGGCAACACTGGGGTAAAGGCACCAGACAACCTAAGGTGACAAGAGATACTGAAGGCAGAGAGTATGCTGTCAGGTTGCAGACAGAGTGACACCAGGGAGGAACAGGAAACCGGAGACCACCGCAGGTACTAAGCCTGTTTAAGGCTTAAAGACCAATCTTTTTATTATATGCCTTCAGCCTGTTTAAGACTTACTTTCAACGGCTATAGAGGCAATGCTCTGTTTGCAGAGAAAAAGTATTCATACCCCTGAGATCACCAGAGTGGGGTTCCTTCCATTTAGCTTCCTTTAGAGGCTGTACCGGTAAGGACTTCCACCCAGGAGAGGCTAGAACCTGGCTGGGGCGAAGCGGTAAGAGGGTGATGATCCGTGTGGTCCCAACAGGTGAGGAAAAATAAGAGAATACCGGGGCGGGGGGGCGTATCTTCATCTTATAGCTATGTGGTCCTATCAGGTTGTGGGGGCGGAGTCACAACCCAGAGTTTATGCTGCTATGATGCGACAGTAAAATGTGTTCTGAACTATCTTTTAAATAATATGTTCTATTTTTCTTTTCAAATGTTTTTATTGAGATTTTTAGCAGAGTTAGTTACAACAAGGGTTACAAAAAAATAATAATATATAGTAACAAAAGTAACATAACACAGTATAATGTAGTGACAGGGTTTTCTCAGCACAATATAGCATAGTAACAAATAGTCAATAAAGTAGTATTCCCAAGTATCTAATATTCATAGTCATAAAGGGACTCGAACAAGAGTAAGTCTCTTAGAACTTGTATAATAAAGTCCGTAATATAATTATTGTAAGATTTATAAATAGCGATATGGATAATGGCCACTTCTGGACCCCAAGACACCCCTCACAGGGATCTATCTGTGTCCTGGAGTACCTAGGCCAACATCTTAAAGGAAAATCAAACACAGTAGTTATCTTTTATGAAGGAAAATAAAGAACTATTCTTACTCCGCAGCTCAATTCAGATAAACAGACATGTGATATGTTTGTCACTTTGCTATGAAATTATTTTTAAAGCCATCCAAAAAAATATTAAAACGCACAGGAGTTCTTTCTTCTATATGATTAAAGAATCAGCATTATCTAAATTGTGGAAGTATAATTTTTGTACCATGTACTCCAAGGTTCCCATAGTTGTTGTTCCTTAACCACCTCAATACAGTGCAGATACACCCCCTTCCTGACCAGACCAATTTTCAGCTTTCAGCGCTCCCACAGTTTGAATGACAATTACTCAGTCATCCTACACTGTATCCATATTAAACTTGCATCCTTTTTTCCACACAAATAGAGCTTTCTTTTAGTGGTATTTAATCACTAGTGGGTTTTTTATTTTTTGTGCTATAAATAAAATAAAACGTAAATTTTGTGAAAAAAATGCCTTTTTCTTCGTTTCTGTCATAAATTTTTGCTAATTAGTAATTTTTCTTCATAAATTTTGGCCCAAATTTATACTGCTACATATCTTTGGTAAAAATAACCCACATTAGTATATATTATTTGGTCTTTGTGAAAGTTATAGAGTCTACAAACTATGGTGCCAATCACTGAAAATTGATCACTTCTGATCAGGCCTTCAGTACATCAGGTGTACCTCATTTCTTGAGACACTAACAAGTCAGGAAAGTACAAATACCCCCCAAATGACCCCTTTTTACAAAGTAGACATCCCAAGGTATTAAGTAAGTAGCATGGTGAGTTTTTTTAAGTTGTCATTTTTTCCCACAATTCTTTGCAAAATTAAGATTTTTTATTTTTTTTTATTTTTTTTAACTAAATTGTCATATTATCAGGTTATTTCTCACACACAGCATATGCATACAACAAATTACACCCCAAAATACATTCTGATACTCTTCCCGAGTACGGCGATACCACATATGTAGGAATTTTACACAGCCTGGCCACATACAGAGCACTAACATTGATGTAGTACCTTCAGACGTTCTACGAGCAAAAATTACGCATCTCATTTCTCAACCACCTATTACACTTTTGAAGGCCCTGGAGTACCAGGACAATGGAATTTCCCATAAAATTATCCCATTTTGGAAAGCAAACACCCCAACGTATAATCTGTGAGGCATAATGAGTCTTTTGAACGGTTCATTTTTTTCCAGAAGTTTTTGGAATATGTGGAAAAAAATTAAAACACATTTTTTTTTTACACAAAATTGTCAATTTATAAGATATTTCTAACACATAGCATGTATATAGCAAAAATTACACCCCAAAATACATTCTGCTACTCCTCTCGAGTATGGCGATACCGCATGTGTAGGACTTTTACACAGCCTGGCCACATAGAGAGGCCGAACATTGAAGTAGTACGTTCAGGCGTTCTAGGAGCATAAATGACACATCTCATTTCATTCCTACCCATCACACTTTTGAAGGTCCTGGACCACCAGGACAGTGAAATTACCCACAAAATGACCCCATTTTGGAAAGCAAACACCCCAACGTATATTCTATGAGACATGGGCTGCAAATAGGTACTCGGGTACTCTGATGGCCTGGTGACAGGTACTCGGGTACTCTGATGGCCTGGTGACAGGTACTCGGGTACTCTGATGGTCTGGTGACAGGTACTCGGGTACTCTGATGGTCTGGTGACAGGTACTCGGGTACTCTGATGGTCTGGTGACAGGTACTCGGGTACTCTGATGGTCTGGTGACAGGCACTCGGGTACTCTGATGGTCTGGTGACAGGTACTCGGGTACTCTGATGGTCTGATGGTCTGGTGGCAGGTACTCGGGTACTCTGATGGCCTGGTGGCAGGTACTCGGGTACTCTGATGGCCTGGTGAAAGGTACTCGGGTACTCTGATGGCCTGGTGACAGGAACTCGGGTACTCTGATGGCCTGGTGACAGGTACTCGGGTACTCTGATGGCCTGGTGACAGGTACTCGGGTACTCTGATGGCCTGGTGACAGGTACTCTGATGGTTTGGTGACTGGTATTTGGGTACTGTGAAGGGCGGTGACAGGTACTCATATGGACTGTGACAGGCACTCGGGTACTCAGATGGACTGTGACAGGTACTCTGGTACACAGATGGACTGGAACAGGTACTCGGGTACTCAGATGGGCTGTGACAGGTACTCGGGTACCCTGATGGACTGTGACAGGTACTCGGTACTCTAATGGACTGTGACAGGTACTCGGTACTCTAATGGACTGTGACAGGTACTCGGGTACTCTAATGGACTGTGACAGGTACTCGGTACTCTAATGGACTGTGACAGGTACTCGGGTACCCTGATGGACTGTGACAGGTACTCGGGTACCCTGATGGACTGTGACAGGTACTCGGTACTCTAATGGACTGTGACAGGTACTCGGGTACCCTGATGGGCCGTGACAGGTACTCGGGTACCCTGATGGGCCGTGACAGGTACTCCGGTACCCTGATGGGCCGTGACAGGTACTCGGGTACCCTGATGTGCCGTGACAGGTACTCGGGTACTCTGATGTGCCGTGACAGGTACTCGGGTACTCTGATGTGCCGTGACAGGTACTCGGGTACTCTGATGGGCTGTGACAGGTACTCGGGTACTCTGATGGGCTGTGACAGGTACTCGGGTACTCAGATGAACTGTGACAGGTACTCGGGTACTCTGATGGGCTGACAGGTACTCTGATGGGCTGTGACAGGTACTCGGGTAATCTGATGTGCTGTGACAGGTACTCAAATACTCTGATGGACTGTGTTTGACAGGTACTATGAGGGGTGGTGACAGGTCCTCTTTATTGGGGGGGCAATCAGTATGATTGGTGTACACTGTATGCGGTAACGAGATGTTACCGCAATCTCCTCCTCACACACGATCGGTGTGTGAGGAGGAGAACCCGGTAACATCCCGTTACCGCAGTTTGTTTACATTTTTGTGATCGGCTGTGAAAGGATCACAGCCGATCACGTGGGTAAACAGCCGACCAATGGCTGTTTACCAGCGTCGGTGACGAGCAGTGTTCCCGGGGAACACGCCGCCACCGACGTGCACGCGCAGCGCGCTCGCGATCGCGCGCATGCGCCGTGCACGTTCGGGGTGTGACCATCTGTGATCGGCCGTGACTTCATCACGGCCGATCACGTGGTAAACAGCCATAACGAATGGCTGTTCACCCCCTTCGGTGGCGAGCGGTGTCTCCGTGACACGCCGCCACCGAAGAAACAGGGATGCGCGCGCTCGATCGCGCGCATTCCCTGTTTAAACGGGAGGCCGTCATATGACGGCCTCCCGCCACAATAGGTGCGCCGCCTGGCCGTCATTTGACGGCCGGCGGTCAGCAACTAGTTAATATATAGGGATTTGTCATTAGGAAATAACAATTTGTAGGAGTGATGGAGTTGGGTTAATTCTATAACTTCTGTCATAGTAGGAAGAGAGTCAGTTTTCCATTTTCTAGTTATGGATAGTCTCGCAGCTAAAAGTATATGTGTTACTACTTTATGATATTGTTTGGGAATCGTATGTAAATTCATATTCAGAATGGCTAGTTCTGGTGAAAGTTGAAGGACAATACCTGTTACGGAAGTGAGTAAATGGGAGATTGCCTGCCAGTAGTTATGTAAGCTTGGGCAGTCCCACATAATATGAAATAGGGTCCCCAATTGGGTACAATTTCTCCAGCAATTAGGTGACGAGTTCCCCTTGAATTTTGCTAGGATATGTGGAGTCAGGTATTGTCTTTGAACAATTTTTTGTGCCAATTCCCATAGTGTAACACATGCAGTGGCCCTATATATGCTTCGTAGGGAAGCCATCCATTGTTTAATTGAAAAGTCTTGCACCAAATCTTGTTCCCATTTAAGGAAGGAAGGTAGTTTGCTGGGTATGTTTTTTTCCCCTAGAATTGGGTATATTGTAGCTACTCCTTTCTGTGAGGTGGCATGGTTATTGAGGAAAGACCATATTTTAACCGGGATTGAAGCTCTGAGTTGTGGATTGTGTAGCAGACACTTTCCTATTTGAATATATGTAGATCGCCAGGGATCAAGTCCTGGGGAAAAAAGTGTGGGAACTCCCACCCAAGATCCACCCCCCCCACCAAAAAAATAATAATTATACGCTCATATGCACAAACACTTCAAAAGTGGTATTTTTCATCCAATTTTTCTATTATGTGTATGAAGCTTAACTTAGTACATAAAAAAAAAATTCTCAATAAACATATATACAGTAATTCTCTGAATAATCAGCATTCATTCAATTGTGCTTCCATGCAAATGTGAACATAGTGTTCTGATCTTTATTGGGAAATTTTATTTTGTATATAGAGTGTTTATGTGGTGAGTTTACACTTTTCATTGAACAGAGTTTAGATAACACAGGGTTAAACGGAAAGGTCATAAATTAACTGCACATTATCTGGACAGAATGCTTGGGGTGATAGCGATGTGTTCCTGCTTAGGAGATGTATGTTAGTTGGGGGGGCTGCAAACTCTGCAGGGCTCCAACACACACTCGCTGCTATTCCAACCTAAGCTATTTCCACATAAACTTCCCTCCTGGCATTAAACTTTGCCAGGTATTGTGCTCAGCTTACCACCCCAAACTGATGTTCCTCCCTCAGCTCACCTCTCTCCCTGCATGTCCTGTGAGCAGAATAGCTGTGCTCCTCCTCTGGGTTCTCTCATCATATGGCACTGAATATAGAGGAGGGGGAGATGCAGTGGGACACACAGAGCAAGTATGCAGGACAAGGGGGGACGATGAGGATACAGAAAATCAGGAGGGGCTGGCGGGGAGGAGCGCATCACGAGAGGTCTGACTAAATACAATCTCTTAGCAGCAGGTACCTGATCTACCCGTCAGCTAGCTGTGATTGACAGGTAGATCGAAGAGGAAGCTGTCATGAGGCCCCCTACTGGCAATGCCTGAATGGTCAGGTGTGCGGCACTTACTATTGTGAGCTGTGTTGGCAGCTGCTTGTGTAGCACCTGCCATACAGCTCGCATACTTCAAAGTCTTGCAGGACATGGCTGCTAATGGGAACTGAGTTGCTGTTGTGGAAAAAGTACAGGAACTCCGTTCCCGTGAGTTCCCACAGGACTTGAGCCCTGTAGATCGCTCAGATTTCGGAAGCTGTAATTCATTACTTAACTGAGGAAAATACTTTAATGAGCCCTGTTGGAAGAAGGAACCAAGTTTGATATCCCGACCCAAATTCCAGTCGTGTACTTGTACGGCAGGAATTAATGTTGGTATGATTGTTAGAGGAGGGTTTAACACTGTGATTGGAGTTTTATCCCATTTGTATGTGATGATTCTCTGCCAAGAGTGTAGCGTCGCTTTCACTGTTGGTGAGTATTGAGCTGTAATTGTGGACTTAATTTTCCTACTAAGTAACCAGAATTGCATATTAGGCTGTCGCGTGATGTCTTTCTCAATTTGTCCCCATAAAGTTTTAGGAGTAGGCAAGAACCATTCTTGCAATTGGGTCAAAAGAGTTGCGTCATAATAATCCTGTAGATCAGGTATGGTCGCACCACCTATATTTCTATATTTAATTAGTATATGGTATGCGCAACGGGATTTTTTGCCATTCCATAGATATTTTCCCAAACTGCTTTGTAAGGATTTAAAGTAGTATTTAGGGATACATATTGGAAGGGACCTGAGTTGATATAATAATTTTGGTAAGGACATCATTTTGAAAGCTGTCAGGCGACCAGCCCATGTAAATTCGAATTTACTAAGTGTTGTCAGATCTGTTTCAAAATGTTTCTTAAATGGTAAAAAGTTTGTTTTAAATAGCTGTTTTGTTTTGTTAGTGAGAGTGATTCCTAAGTAAGAAATCACCTCGTCTTTCCAGTGGTAGGGGTATTTATTAGACAATAACTGCCTGGTTGTGTTATCTAATCCTAGGTCTAAAATATGGGACTTGGTTTCATTGATTTTATAATATGATGCTGCTCCAAATGTCGTTAGTATATTTTGGAGATTTGGGAGAGATGAAATAGGATCAGACACTATAAGCACTATGTCATCTGCGAACAGACTTATTTTATTATCTATTTGCCCAATTTTTATACCAGATAATTTTGTGTCAGATCGTATACGTTCTGCTAGAGGTTCGATGGCTAAATTAAATATTAAAGGAGATATGGGGCAACCTTGTCGTGTTCCATTCGAGATGCCAAAGGGGCCCTTATACAGTGCAAAAATTGCCGATAAAATATTTCCATGAAAGCCGAATTTTAAAAGCACTGACTGTAAATAGCCCCAATGGACCCTATCAAACGCCTTCTCTGCATCCAAAGAAAGGAGCAGAGAAGGCGTTTGATGTCTCTCAGTGAAGTGTATAATATCAATCAGACGTCTTGTTGCATCTGAAGATTGTCGACCTTTAGTAAAGCCAGAATGATCTTTGTGAATGAGGTCTGGTATGTAGTTCATCAGTCGATTCGCTATTGCTTTGGCGTATATTTTGATGTCATTGTTCAATAATGAAATCAGTCTGAAATTTTGGGGAGCGTTGGGATCTTTGCCTGGTTTCGGCAGTGTTATGATCAAGGCCTGAAGCATCTCAGCCGGAAATTCTGATTTGGATGCCGCTTCGTTAAAAAGTGAGCATAAGTGGGGAGCCAGTATATCTCAAAGTAATTTATAGTATTCTCCTATCATTCCGTCTGGGCCCGGAGATTTATTGTTGGGCAGGGAGTCTATAGTTCTAGCAATTTCTTCCACTGAAAATGGGACGTTAAGATCAGAGATTTGATCAGTAGTTAATGATGGGAGACTAATAGTATCTAAGAAATCACTTATTATCTTTGGGGTAGGTATGGGAGTTTGAGAATCATCTTTAAGATTGTAAAGGGAGCTATAATAACAGCTAAATGCATTCGCTATGTCTTGGGGGTCTTGCAATTTTTCTCTAGTAATAGGGTGGTATAGATATGGAATCTTTGATTTGGAATATCCGCCTTTGATCCGAAGTGCCATGTTTTTTCCTGCTTTGTTGCTAGTATGGTAATATTTAGCTTTAAGTTTTCTAGTATGTTTTTCAAATGTATCCAATAAAGTCGTTCTGAGTTCCTGACGTAATATTTGTAGTTTCGTTTTCAGTTGTTGTGATGGGTGAGATTGGTTTTGGGAATCTAATGTTTTAATGTCAGCAGTAAGTTTCTCAATGAGTTTTGTTTTATTTTTCCTGAATTGAGCATTCAGTTGCATTAGGATTCCCCTACTAAATGCTTTATGAGCACCCCATAGGGTGGCGGAGTCTGACACCGATCCCACATTATATTTAAAGAATTCAGTTATCTGGTTTTGTATAGCTGTAGCATAGGTAGGCATTTTGATAAGATATGCATTTGTTCTCCATAGAAAATGGGTCGTTTGAGAGTGTTTAGGTAGAATAGTCATACTAACTGGGGCATGATCAGTCCAAGTGATGGGTGCAATGTCAGACTCCCTCACCCGCTGTAATAACCACTTATCCGTAAAAATATAATCAATACGAGTATAGTTATTATGTACCAGGGAATGATATGTGTATTCACGATCTCCAGGATGATGGCATCTCCATACATCATAGAGATCGCTTTTATTAAAGTGGTTTTGGGATTAGAAGTGTCTAGTTCTTGTTCATGTATTGTGTTGAAGTCTCCACAAATTATTAAGGCACCTTTTTGGCATTTACCTATTTTTCTCATCAGGCCATTCAGAAAATGGGATTGCATTTTATTAGGCGCATACACATTTACCAATGTAGTAAGTGTATTATCAATGGTACATATTAATATGAGGTATCGTCCATTGGTATCTACAATAGATTCATGTAATTGAAAATTAACTGAATGATGTATGGCAATAAGTACTCCTCTTTTTTTCTGTTGACCTGAGGCTGTAAATATGTGAGGAAAGTTCTTATGGGTGCAAGTGGGAATAGCGCCTGTTTTGAAATGGGTTTCTTGTATACACAATATTTGACATCGCTGGGTGTTAGCCATTTGCCACATCAACGCTCTTTTTGCTGGATGGTTAAGACCATTAGTATTTAAAGATATTAACTTTATACTCATAAAAGGATATTAATAAGATGGAAAAAGTAAGTACATACTAGCCTGATAATAGCTTTAAACTCTACTTCCATGTGAACAATCTGTAGTCTGAAATGACTATGAATGTCCAAAAATTTAGTGACTGAAAAGTTTTGATTCAAATTTTGTAGGTTCACAACATACCTGTCCCTTTGAACGCTATGAGTTGTGTATAGGATACTGTGAGGAAAAAAAATAAAAGTAAAAACACAAACAAAAATATAACCAAACATTAAACTTAACTTGCAGTGGTAAACATTTCAATGCATACTGCAACATTAGAATGGGGAATTAGTTCAAAGGTCAGCTGTTCCAAAGATTTAGTATCGCACGGCACGGCGGGCAAGCTGATAGATCGGTTTCCTATAGATAGGGTTGTATTTTAACCGGATCTAGTCAATGAAAGCTAATGCCATTGTGGCGTAAGTTTCTCCGGATTCTTCTTAGCTCTGATAGGTGGAGTTGGTTCGGGGATAATACCCCATGTGTGAAGTAACTTAATGCCTTGTTCCACAGAAGTGATTGTATGGTAGATGTCATTCTTCTGTATCAGTAGTTTAGATGGTTGTTTCCAACGGTATTCAATTTTATGATTACGCAGAGCTTTTGTAATCGTGGAAAGTTGTCTTCTCATATCTAGAGTATGTTTAGACAAGTCAGCATAAATCTGGATTGTATTATATGGTTGTGGAAGTTGTCCTAGATGTCGCACTTTATATAGGATTTGTTCTTTAACATGGTAGAAGTGTACTCTAAGTAGTTCATCACGTGGTATCTGTGGAGGGAGAAATGACAGTTTCGGAATCCGATGGATACGATCAATTGTGAGCTCTAAGGCTGGTATAGCTGGCAGCAAGTTGGAGAATAAGTCAGTGGCATATTTTTTAAGATCAGACTGCTGTATATTTTCAGGGATACCCCTGATTTTGAGATTGTTCTTCCTTGAGCGGTCTTCTAAATCTGCGATTTTAAATTTAAGCCACTCTTTTTCAGCTTTATTTTCTTCATGAGCATCTATTAAGTCATTAATAGTATTGGTCATGTCTCCCATAGAGTTCTCAATAGTGTGTACTCTTTCACCTAAGGAGTTGACTGCTTTGGAGAATTGACTTGTGAGTTGTAAAATATCCGTATGAAGCGAAGTATGTAAAGTTAATAGCATTTCTTTTAATTGGGTGTCCAGAATAGGCTGGTTATTAGTGGGGAATGCGGCTATAGGCGAAGCTATAGGAGTTATGACTGTGTTATCTTGACTAATATGAGGTATTTTATGGCTTACCTCCTGGCCTGTGAAATCCAGTTTGATATGAGTTTTAGCCGGGCTGCGACATGTAGGGCTGAGGCAATCTTCCTCATGAGGAGATTCCAGATGTGTTTTGTGAGTTGATTCTTCTAGAGCAGCATCAGGCATGTCAGTGTAGTGCGCTCTCCCTGAGGAGGCTGTTGCTGGTACAGCAGCTGTGAGAGGATCTGCGCCATCTTTTTTTCTCCCTCCCGCTGACTGAGAGGAGAATGTCGTTAGTTTTTTTCCATTCGTCTTTCTGCTTTTTCGACATCACCTTCGGATTCAGGAATTCTTCCGTCGTCTGTTCGTATCTTTTTTACCGATATTCGCTGTGAATTGTCGCTAATATGCCCGTTCGTGTCACGGAGCTCTCTCACAGAGCTTCCATTCGGCTTGTGCGCTGGTCACGCCCCCATATGTTCTATTTTGCATACTGTATATCAGTTTTTATATTTGTTCTAATGAATATATATATCTGGTATTCAGGAATGCTAGTAATCGACATAATATTAAATCTACATTACATAAAATGGTTCTATATTTATACATAAATGTATATCTATTAAATCTGGTCTACCTAGGAAGGACACAGGTTATATACATCAATCAATATCACACCAAATGATTATCTATATGGATAAATGGATAATTCTGATATATCCAATGTGTATGTGTTAATCTAAACGTAGGTTAAATTCTTATATAGTTATAATCACGATTAGGTGTCTCTCATAATGCAAATTTTTAAACACTTCTACTTATAATCACAACTTTTATATATATTTTCTTTATAACAAAGTTCTTAGATCCTCATATACTAATTATAATCATCTCTGTGACCTACAATATCATACATAATTCAAATGACTTATAATCACCATATAGGTACTTTCAAAATATTTCTGACTTGCACAAACTTCAAATCTTTTCCACCATGTGTTTAATTGGACTGTTTGAACAGTTTCAATGGATGTTTAGAGATGGATGGCTATTCACACAGTTCCTAACTCTAATACAATGGGTTATGTTAGCCAAGGTGTTAGCTATTTAAACAGTTCCTCACTTGAACACAATGATTTAGGCCAAGTGAATGTGATAACAGTCTAGTCACTTATTTGTGTAACTTTTTTTTTTTTTATGGCTGTGTTTGTGGCTGTTATTTATCCACTAAAGCCAGGTACACATCTTCTTTGTTTTGTGAAATGGGACCTTATTGTTCCTGAAAGTCTCTGTCTCAATGCAGGCTTCTAAAAGTTTTCAATATTTGATGTAGTAACACCTTGGAAAACATGAGATCATCTATTTTGCTTTAAAGGTCTCGAAGAGTCACAGTTCAATGATGGCAAAATCTAGGTTCATCTATTTTGAGGCTTAAACAAATCTCGCCATTTCTGCCAGTAAATATAAATGTATTATTTCTTCATAAATCCTTAACAACTTGGGGGCGTGGTGACCGAACTCCGGAATGGATGCTTGAACAACATGCTCCGCTCGGCCGCCAGAGAGAACAAAGCTGCTACAGAGATCAATGGCACAGCACACGGAAGTCTCCACAGCTCCGGCGGACCTGGCAGCAACCCCCGGCCATGCCAAAAAACAAAAAAGAAGCCCCACAGCCACAGAAGCTGCCGAGCTTCTTTCAACAGCGTGGGCACTCACAAAATGATGGCGGCGGCTCCCGCACAGACACACAGGGCGGCATAACAGCAACTCCTGCAGGTGAAGCCAGGGGAGACCCAAACAAAATAATCACCAACCGCAGCAGCTCTTCCTCCGGAATGGTGAACAGCCCAGCGAAGCAAAAAATGAGAACAAAATCCCCAGACATACCGCACCAGGATCCTGACATGGAGGTAAGCGGGAACACAGAATCTAATGGGGGAACACCGCACCATACTCCTGACCCCATAGCCGCCTACCCCACCTCCAACAGGCCAGTTTCCGATACAATGCTAAAAGAAATGCTGCTTTCACTTAAAGCATCCCTGCAGTCAGACCTCACAGCAGGTATACAATCCTGCCAAAAAGAAGTTCAGGTGCTGGGAGGTAGAGTGGACCACATGGAGCGACAGGTGGCAGACTACTCCATCTCTTATAACACACTGGTAGATACACATACATCTCACAATGAGGAAATAGTATGGTTGAGGAACAAGGTGGCAGACCTAGAAGACAGATCCAGAAGACAAAATATTAAAATCAGAGGAATCCCTGAGGCTATACCAGCCACACAGCTGCTCCAATATGCTCAAATGCTATTCTCTGCGCTAATACCTAATCTGATGTCACAAGACTTAACAATAGACAGCCTCAACAGAGTCCCAAAGCCGTCATTCCTTCCGGAATACACTCCCAGAGCACCATGTTCATCACCAACAAAGGAGGAAAAGCAACAAGCACAATCTGGAAATCACTGCCTGACACAGGATGGCATCCACCAACTGAAAATCATATCCACGGGACACCGGCCACAGTAAGTATGGCATCACTCCACACACTCTAAGACATTATAATGACCATAAAGTGTTTATCTATTAATGCCAGGGGCCTCAACCACCTGGCCAAAAGATGCTCCATGTGGTTAGAGGCCTTAAAGCATAAAGCTGATCTCCGGTTTGTGCAGGAAACACATTTTCAAACAAATAACTATCCGAACTGCACACACAGGGAATACCCACACATATTCCTAGCCACCACCCCTGAACACAAAAAGAAGTACTACTGGCAATACGAAATACCGTATCCTTCCAACACAAGGAAACAACCTCAGCAGATAATGGGCGGTATATTATAGTTAAGGGGGACATTAACTCCATCCCATATACAATAGTTTAAGCGTATGCCCCGAACTCTCATCAGATAAAATTCCTAAGCTGCCTATTCAAGAAAGTACTTTCCCAGCCATATGGCAAAATCATAATATGTGGAAATTTCAACATGATCGCGGATTCGAAAATGGACACCACTGCCCACAAAAGTAACAATACCATGTATCTGAACAAGCTAGCACAACAATTGGAGCTATATGATGTTTGGAGATGCATGCACGGGAATGAAAGAGACTACACCTTTTTTTTCGCATAGACATTGTTCGTACTCATGTATAGGCATGTTTCTAACAGACAAATGGTCCCTACAAAACATTGATTCAACACAGATCCATGATATTACATTGTCGGACCATGCTGTTATGTCAATGACCATAACCGAGAAGGGTGTCTCTCCCTCCTCACCCATCTGGTGCAGTAATGTCAGGTTATTACAAGACCCCAAAATTTCCCAAGAAATAGCTCAGCACCTAATATCCTTTTTGCACACTCAGTAGATAACCCATTTTCAACCTGGAACGCCCATAAAGCCTATATGAGAGGCATACTGTATTAATACAATTAGGAGCCAGGGAAAAAAAGCGTTACACACTAGAACTCGACACCACACTAGCTAACATCCATACACTAGAAACACAGAACAAAATGGCACCAAATGCACAACTAGCCTACAAACTTACACACTTAAGAGAAAATTACGGGAACTTCTATCTAACCAATACAATGCATACATTAGACGCCTACAACTAAATTCCTACACCAACGCTAATAAAGCGGGCAAATATCTGGCCAACAGAATGAAAGCAGCTAGATTTAAAGCAAGAATCACACATCTCACAAACATAAAATCATCAACCCACAAGAAATTGCCGAACAATTTGCCACAGACTACAGTGACCTATACAACATACAAAAAGACCCAACTATCACACAACCCACAATCCCAAACATACAAAAATTTCTACAAGACATACAACTGCCATCCCTATCAGATGAACAAATAAACACACTGAATATACCATTCACAACATCTAAAATTGAAGAAACAATAACCACCTTACCCAATGGCAAATCACCGGGTCCAGATGAGTTTGCCAATGAATATTTAAAAATCCTCAAACACATCCTAGCCTCACACATGCAAAAGACTTTCCAAAAACCCACCACCGACGCATCATTCCCCCCAGAGATGCTAAAAGCCTACATTGTCACCATACCTGGAATAGATCCAATGACACCAAGTAACTTCAGACCATATCATTATTAAATGTAGATATCAAAGTATATGCCAAACTCATAGCCAAAAGATTAGCAGAATTTATTTCATCCCTAATTCAACGCGACCAGATGGGAAGGGGAGACAAAGTTCAGATGCCACTAGGCGTATTATAAATGTTATACATCATGCTGAGCAAACCGGAACACCTTCTCTGCTTCTTTCAATAGATGCAGAGAAGGCGTTTGACCGGATTCACTGGGGATGCATTTCAGAGGTATTGACTAGATTTGGATTCCATGACCATATCTTAAATGCAGTAATGACATTATACTCGCACCCATCTGCACAAGTTTACACAAAAGGTATGCTGTCTTCCTCATTCAATATTTCTAATAGTACCCGCCAGGGATGTCCACTATCACCAACGATTTTCAGTTTTATGATAGAACCCCTGGCTGAGTCCATTAGAACTCATCCTAATGTCTGTGGCTTTCAGTTTGGGTCTCAAAAACACATAATTAACCTATTCGCGGATGACATTATCCTTATGCTATCCAACCCACTTGAATCACTCCCAACAGTTCACAAAATCCGGCAAAGATTCGGGGAGATATCGCATTACAAGATTAACTTCACCAAATCCCTAATTCTAGGTCTAGGAATGCCCCAAATCAACAAAAACAAACTACAAAAGTCCCTCCCCTATACTTGGCATGACAAAGGAGTACCCTATCTGGGCATAAACCTGAGAGCGTCCACAAAGGACCTAGCAAACACTAATTTTAAACCCCTCCTGACCAGTCTGGAAGCCCAGACTAAGGACTTGGCTAAAAAAGAATTATCATGGATGGGATGACTAGCAGCATATAAAATGACTATTTTACCGCAAGTATTGTACATATTTAGAGTACTTCCAATTCCTATCCCATATCCATATCCACTTCTATTTGTAGATTTTTGTGGGGAGCCGGGAAAGCCAGATGCACACCTAAAAACTTGATCCCAGCCCCATCAAATCATTCTCTGCAGCTATTACCCTTTGTATCACCACCCCCTCCCTTTAGAATGTAAGCTCTACGAGCAGGGCCCTCCTGTACCTTTTGTATTGTACTGTAATTGTGTTTTCCCCCCCTATACATTGTGGAATAAATAGTGTAGCGCTAAGATTGTGTAAACAATTATTGTGTGTAACAACAAATAAATAAAAATATGAACAATAAGATGTAGCAAGAGGAGAGGATGGAACCAACAGCAACGGTCTATTTGACTGAAGCGATGTTTACATAAAATCTTCTATAGGTATAAGATGGGTACTCTTACCAATGATGTTGGACCCACCTGTCATACGACATTGGGTCTGAAAGGCTTGTAATCACAGAAGGTTACACTCTGGCCTTCAATAGGATGGATCCTGTTGTATAATCCTCATTTAACCGTCCTGGGTCACGGATAAGAGTAGATACTCCTGACAATCACCATCCGTTAGTCTCCAGATTCCAGGGGAAAATGGTATTTCAGGAGCCAGACATATCCAAACTCAGATTTCAGATAGAAAAACTCGTATGAATGGCATATGGAAAAAATAAAAAGCAAAAAGGGGCTCCGGATGGTGCAGATCAAAAAAACAAACCAGTAGGTTTATTGAAAAATATACGATGTACAAATAATAAAAAGTGATCACGAAATAAAACATATAAATGCAATGTGAGGTACAAGAAATGCCGCCCGACGCATGTTGACACAATCAGTCTTCGACAGGGGCATACATTAAGTATGATGAAGTCCTGTTCAGGACGATACGCCTGCTGGAGAACCCTGGAATGTCACTGCAACCACCTTACTACATTTTAGCTTGTGGAACGATTTTGTCCATGTTTATAATCCAGCACTAGGTTTAGTGCTCTGTATGTGGGTACCTGTTCATTAGTAATAAATCCAGTCTTTTACCTATACGGTCTGCACTATATATATTTTTTCATTTTATGATACCTTATTTGGGGAATCCGAGTTACCATTGATAACAGCGCCACAGTATCCAAGAAGCCGAGTTTCATCTATCTGGCCTACCTGAACCTTGGTGTGTGACCACTGGTAGTGGCGAATGTTTGTTTGACCTATCTGTTCAGTCAGAGGTCTATACTTTAAGGTGATCGGTTTGGCTGTCTGTTGGTGGGAGCACTGAGTCTGTTGACGGCTAAGGATATCTGCACGCATCTTTATCAACATAGAGGAATACATCACTGTTGACCACTACTATCAGAGTTTCCTTAATAATTTTTTCTATGATACTTCTAATTTTTTCGAGATACTTTATGTATAATGATTAGAGGGTATTTTTAGTGCTGCACTACTCTGTTTATTATGTCTATTTGAGGTTTTTGTTATATTTGCCTTTAGTGTTCTGCAGCTGTGTTATTTACATTTTAAACATAAGGCATTGTTTTGCGCTGACTGACCTTCCATGTATTACCCTAGAAAGAATGTTAGCAATTAGTGCATTAAAATGTGCAGAATTTGACAAACATTTGGACATATGGAAAGCCATAAGTAAAAAGCCATAAATACACACTTAAAATACTGTGTGTTCTTTTTCACGTCACCAATAATTATGTTTACGAACATGAGTGCTTTATGTTTATGTTTATGTTGATATTCTTTTATGAGAATCAATATATTTAACCCTTTCTTGCAATGTTAAATCACTCGTACACACACGAGGAAGTTCCACTGTACGTGGTGCAGTGTGTTCCCTTTGGGGCACCCGTAGAGGGAACGAACTTGAACGAAGCCACAATGATTGACATGGTAAGACTACAAAGTACAGACTTACACCCTAAGTAACAACACAAACGTATCAACCGAACCTACTGTTGTAACACCCTATTTGAATGAAACTTATGTTGTTAATTATCTCAATAATGTAATGAAACTTTTCAATAAAAATTTTATGACAAAAAAATAAATAAATCCACAACAACTTTAACTGCTTAAGGACCACCTCACAACGATATATGTCGGCAGAATGGCACGGCTGGGCACAGGCACATACAGGTACGTTGCCCTTTAAGGGCCCAGCCATGGGTTGCACGCGCGCCGCCAACGGTGCACTTGCGGCCTGGTCCTGAGCTCCATGACCATGGCCCACAGACCCACCGCTGCTGTCCTGCAATCGGGTCACAAAGCTGAAGAACGAGGAGAGGTAAATGTAAACAAGCCTCTCCTCATGCTTCCTAGTGAGCCTGTCATTGATCGTCTGTTCCCTGTCATAGGGAATGACGATCAGTGACATAACACGCCAAGCCACGCCCCCTACAGTAAAAAAAAAAAACCACACACACACTTAACCCCTACACTGTCCCCTAGTGGTTAACCCCTTCACTGCCAGTGACATTTTTACAGTAATCAGTGCATTTTTAATCGCACTGATCGCTGTATTAATGCCAATGGTCCCAAAAATGTGTCAAAATTGTCCGACGTGTCCACCATAATGTCGCAGTCACAATAAAAATCGCTGATCACTGCCATTACTAGTAAAACAAAAATATTAATAAAAATGCCATAAAACTATCCCCTTTTTGTAGATGCTATAACTTTTGCGCAAACCAATCAATAAACACTTATTGTGATTTCTTTTACCAAAAATATGTAGAAGACTACGTATTGGCCTAAACTGAGGAAAATGTTTTGTTTTTTTTATATATTTTTGGGGGATATTTAATTTAATTTAACATATTAAATTAATATACAGTGGTGTGAAAAAGTGTTTGCCCCCTTCCTCATTTCCTGTTCCTTTGCATGTTTGTCACACTTAAGTGTTTCGGAACATCAAACCAATTTAAACAATAGTCAAGAACAACACAAGTAAACACAAAATGCAATTTGTAAATTAAGGTGTTTATTATTAAAGGTGAAAAAAAATCCAAACCATCATGGCCCTGTGTGAAAAAGTGATTGCCCCCCAAACCTAATAACTGGTTGGGACACCCTTAGCAGCAACAACTGCAACCAAGCGTTTGCGATAACGTGCAATGAGGCTTTTACAGCGTCCTGGAGGAATTTTGGCCCACTCATCTTTGCAGAATTGTCCTAATTCAGTTACATTAGAGGGTTTTCGAGCATGAACGGCCTTTTTAAGGTCATACCACAACATCTCAATAGGATTCAGGTCAGGACTTTGGCTAGGCCACTCCAAAGTCTTAATTTTGTTTTTCTTCAGCCATTCGGTGGTGGACTTGCTGGTGTGTTTAGGATCATTGTCCTGCTGCAGAACCCAAGTTCGTTTCAGCTTGAGTACACGAACAGATGTTCGGACATTCTCCTTCAGGATCTCTTGGTAGACAGCAGAATTCATAGTTCCTTTTATCACGGCAAGTCTTCCAGGTCCTGAAGCAGCAAAACAGCCCCAGACCATCACACTACCACCACCATATTTTACGGTTGGTATAATGTTCTTTTTATGAAATGCAGTGTTCCTTATACGCCAGATATACTTGGACACACACCTTCCAAAGAGTTCCACTTTTGTCTCATCAGTCCACAGAATGTTGTCCCAAAAGTCTTGGGGATCATCAAGATGTGTTGTGGAGAAATTGAGATGAGCTTTGATGTTCTTTTTGCTCAGCAGTGGTTTTCTCCTTGAAACTCTGCCATGCAGGCCATTTTTGCCCAGTCTTTTCCTGATGGTGGAGGCATGAACGCTGACCTTAACTGAGGCAAGTGAGGCCTGCAGTTCCTTGGACGTTGTTGTGGGGCTCTTGAATGAGTCGTCGCTGCGCTCTTGGGGTAATTTTGGACGACCAGCCACTCCTGGGAAGGTTCACCACTGTTCCATGTCTTCGCCATTTGTGGATAATGGCTCTCACTGTGGTTCGCTGGATTCCCAAAGCTTTGGAAATGGCTTTATAACCCTTTCCAGACTGATAGATCTCAATTACTTTCTTTCTCAATTGTTCCTGAATTTCTTTGGGTCTCGGCATGATGTGTAGCTTTTAAGGATCTTCTGGTGGACCTTACTGTGTCAAGCAGCTCCTATTTAAGTGATGCCTTGATTGTGAACAGGTGTGGCAATAATCAGGCCTGGGTGTGGCTAGAGAAATTGAACTCAGGTGTGGACAACCACAGTTATAGTATGTTTTAACAAGGGGGGCAATCACTTTTTCACACAGGGCCATGATGGTTTGGATTTTTTTTCACCTTTAATAATAAACACCTTCATTTACAAATTGCATTTTGTGTTTACTTGTGTTGTCCTTGACTATTGTTTAAATTGGTTTGATGTTTCCGAAACACTTAAGTGTGACAAACATGCAAAGGAACAGGAAATGAGGAAGGGGGCAAACACTTTTTCACACCACTGTATATATATTGAATTTTTTTCAAAATTGTCGCTCTATTTTTGTTTATAGCACAAAAAAATAAAAACCGCAGAGGTAATCAAATACCCCCAAAAGAAAGCTCTATTTGTGGGAAAAAAAGGACACCAATTTTGTTTGGGAGACACGTCGCACGACCGCGTCAGTTAAAGCGACACAGTGCCGAATCGCAAAAAGGGGCTTGGTCCTTTAGCTGCAAAAATGGTCCGGGGGTTAAGTGGTTAAGCATTATTAAAATCACTGCTCCTGAAAAAAACAGCAGTTTTTAAAACTTTTTTATTGCATTGTATGGATTTTTAGGGAGACCCCGACGTCAAATATTTTTTTTTTAATTTGATGCGGGGTTCCCCTTAATATCCATACCAGACCTGAAGGGCCTGGTAATTGAATGTAGGGGAACCCCCACGCTTTTTTTTTTTTTTTTTTTTTTTAATCAATGAATGAATGAATTGTCGGCTAATACAGAGAGCACTCATTGAGTGTTCTCTGTATTATGGGAGCCGACAATATAGCTGCAAGTGATTTTAAAAGACTTTTTTTCCTGCACAAATGACACTTTGTGCAGGGACAGTTCTAAGCACAGGAAACATGCGCTCCTTCACAGGCATACTATAGACACCCCCCAGGTACAAAATTTAAAGGAATATTACACTTTTATTGTTTCACTTTAATCATTATTAAAATCACTGCTCCTGAAAAAACGTCAGTTTTTAAAACTTTTTTTTGCATTGATCCATGTCCCCTGGGGCAGGATCCAGGTCCCCAAACACTTTTTTATGACAATAACTTGCATATAAGCCTTTAAACGAGCACTTTTGATTTTTCATGTTCATGTCCCATAGACTTTAACTGTGTTTGCATGTTCACACAAATTTTTTGCCTGTTCGCAAGTTCTGGTGCAAACTGAACCAGGAGGTTTGTTCAGCTCATCCCCAATTATGGCCATATGATTTCAGTCTGTGCAATACAGACATGTCAAATTTACATATTAGCTACATATTTCACTATTTATGCAAATAGTTCGCTACAGAAAAATAGGACTTTCACTCATAGTAGATTTCTATTGATGCTAAAGACTTGCAAATAGTGATGGCCGAACGGTTCGCCCGGCGGTCGTTTCGCGGCGAATTTCCGACTTTCGCCGTCCGCGGGTTCGAACGCCTTTTTCCGTCGTTCGCCCCGGCGGACTTACGTGTTTAATGTATACAAGAACTTTAACCTTTCGTGACACGTTTATCATGTGTTACAGGACAACCAATTGAGACATGACAGCTCATGGACACTTGGACATTCCCCCTAACCTATAAATACACCCGATCCGGTGGCCATTTTACATTCTTTCTTCTGTCACTGTAGGGAAAGGATCCTGTGTGGAGTAGGGACAGAGAAAACGCTAGCTATTTGGTACACAAAAGTTCTTTTCAGGACTGGTATAGGTGTTAGGTCAGCAGCCTGAGTTTCTTTTGTCAGTTTAGATAAAGGGACAGAGCGCTGTATGCTGCTATTTTAGGGACAGCTCAGCCAGATTAGTCTTTCTTCATCATCATCATCATCATCATCATTAGCTGTTACTATCAGGTCCACAAAAGAGCTGTTCCAGCTAATCGTTCCAGCCTACTCTTTTTTGCCAATTTGTATAGGGACAGGCAGGAAGCAGTGTGTCAGGCAGTGAGGATAATTTTAAAGACTTGCTGTTACTATTAGTTCCACAAAGGTTCTTTTCAGGACTGGTATCAGTGGTACGGTAATAGGCTTGTACACGTATAATATTCTTTCTTCCAAATATAGAAAGAATATTATACTTGACTGCTGCCCTTCTGCTGCAGTCTGCTAATCATTCACAACTCACTTGTTCCACAAAGCTCTTTATCAGGACTGGTAACTTGGTCTGTCTAGGGTGCTACGGTACATAGGCTTGGGTGCGGTACAGTCTGCTGTTCTGTAAGGACCGCTATCGGTCCACAATACATAGGGTTGCCGTGCACTACTGCTGACCGCTGCCCTATACTGCAGCAGTCCTTCATTGGTATAGGGACTGACGTACAGTCTGCTAATCACTAACACACAACCTGCTTGGTCCACAAAAGTTCTTATAAGGACTGGTAACTTGGTATAGGGTGCTACGGTACATAGGCCTGAGTGCGTTACAGTCTGCTGTTCTGTAAGGACCGCTATCGGTCCACAATACATAGGGTTGCCGTGCACTACTGCTGACCGCTGCCCTATACTGCAGCAGTCCTTCAGCGGTATAGGGACTGACGCACAGTCTGCTAAACACTAACACACAACCTGCTTGGTCCACAAAAGTTTTTATAAGGACTGGTAACTTGGTATAGGGTGCTACGGTACATAGGCCTGAGTGCAGTACAGTCTGCTGTTCTGTAAGGACCGCTATCGGTCCACAATACATAGGGTTGCCGTGCACTACTGCTGACCGCTGCCCTATACTGCAGCAGTCCTTCATTGGTATAGGGACTGACGTACAGTCTGCTAATCACTAACACACAACCTGCTTGGTCCACAAAAGTTCTTATAAGGACTGGTAACTTGGTATAGGGTGCTACGGTACATAGGCCTGAGTGCGTTACAGTCTGCTGTTCTGTAAGGACCGCTATCGGTCCACAATACATAGGGTTGACGTGCACCACTGCTGACCGCTGCCCTATACTGCAGCAGTCCTTCAGCGGTATAGGGACTGACGTACAGTCTGCTAAACACTAATACACAACCTGCTTGGTCCACAAAAGTTCTTATAAGGACTGGTAACTTGGTATAGGGTGCTACGGTACATAGGCTTGAGTGCGGTACAGTCTGCTGTTCTGTAAGGACCGCTATCGGTCCACAATAGATAGGGTTGACGTGCACCACTGCTGACCGCTGCCCTATACTGCAGCAGTCCTTCAGCGGTATAGGGACTGACGCACAGTCTGCTAAACACTAACACACAACCTGCTTGGTCCACAAAAGTTTTTATAAGGACTGGTAACTTGGTATAGGGTGCTACGGTACATAGGCCTGAGTGCGTTACAGTCTGCTGTTCTGTAAGGACCGCTATCGGTCCACAATACATAGGGTTGCCGTGCACTACTGCTGACCGCTGCCCTATACTGCAGCAGTCCTTCATTGGTATAGGGACTGACGTACAGTCTGCTAATCACTAACACACAACCTGCTTGGTCCACAAAAGTTCTTATAAGGACTGGTAACTTGGTATAGGGTGCTACGGTACATAGGCCTGAGTGCGTTACAGTCTGCTGTTCTGTAAGGACCGCTATCGGTCCACAATACATAGGGTTGCCGTGCACTACTGCTGACCGCTGCCCTATACTGCAGCAGTCCTTCAGCGGTATAGGGACTGACGCACAGTCTGCTAAACACTAACACACAACCTGCTTGGTCCACAAAAGTTTTTATAAGGACTGGTAACTTGGTATAGGGTGCTACGGTACATAGGCCTGAGTGCAGTACAGTCTGCTGTTCTGTAAGGACCGCTATCGGTCCACAATACATAGGGTTGCCGTGCACTACTGCTGACCGCTGCCCTATACTGCAGCAGTCCTTCATTGGTATAGGGACTGACGTACAGTCTGCTAATCACTAACACACAACCTGCTTGGTCCACAAAAGTTCTTATAAGGACTGGTAACTTGGTATAGGGTGCTACGGTACATAGGCCTGAGTGCGTTACAGTCTGCTGTTCTGTAAGGACCGCTATCGGTCCACAATACATAGGGTTGACGTGCACCACTGCTGACCGCTGCCCTATACTGCAGCAGTCCTTCAGCGGTATAGGGACTGACGTACAGTCTGCTAAACACTAATACACAACCTGCTTGGTCCACAAAAGTTCTTATAAGGACTGGTAACTTGGTATAGGGTGCTACGGTACATAGGCTTGAGTGCGGTACAGTCTGCTGTTCTGTAAGGACCGCTATCGGTCCACAATAGATAGGGTTGACGTGCACCACTGCTGACCGCTGCCCTATACTGCAGCAGTCCTTCAGCGGTATAGGGACTGACGCACAGTCTGCTAAACACTAACACACAACCTGCTTGGTCCACAAAAGTTTTTATAAGGACTGGTAACTTGGTATAGGGTGCTACGGTACATAGGCCTGAGTGCGTTACAGTCTGCTGTTCTGTAAGGACCGCTATCGGTCCACAATACATAGGGTTGCCGTGCACTACTGCTGACCGCTGCCCTATACTGCAGCAGTCCTTCATTGGTATAGGGACTGACGTACAGTCTGCTAATCACTAACACACAACCTGCTTGGTCCACAAAAGTTCTTATAAGGACTGGTAACTTGGTATAGGGTGCTACGGTACATAGGCCTGAGTGCGTTACAGTCTGCTGTTCTGTAAGGACCGCTATCGGTCCACAATACATAGGGTTGCCGTGCACTACTGCTGACCGCTGCCCTATACTGCAGCAGTCCTTCAGCGGTATAGGGACTGACGCACAGTCTGCTAAACACTAACACACAACCTGCTTGGTCCACAAAAGTTCTTATAAGGACTGGTAACTTGGTATAGGGTGCTACGGTACATAGGCCTGAGTGCAGTACAGTCTGCTGTTCTGTAAGGACCGCTATCGGTCCACAATACATAGGGTTGCCGTGCACTACTGCTGACCGCTGCCCTATACTGCAGCAGTCCTTCATTGGTATAGGGACTGACGTACAGTCTGCTAATCACTAACACACAACCTGCTTGTTCCACAAAAGTTCTTATAAGGACTGGTAACTTGGTATAGGGTGCTACGGTACATAGGCTTGAGTGCGGTACAGTCTGCTGTTCTGTAAGGACCGCTATCGGTCCACAATAGATAGGGTTGACGTGCACCACTGCTGACCGCTGCCCTATACTGCAGCAGTCCTTCAGCGGTATAGGGACTGACGTACAGTCTGCTAAACACTAATACACAACCTGCTTGGTCCACAAAAGTTCTTATAAGGACTGGTAACTTGGTATAGGGTGCTACGGTACATAGGCTTGAGTGCGGTACAGTCTGCTGTTCTGTAAGGACCGCTATCGGTCCACAATAGATAGGGTTGACGTGCACCACTGCTGACCGCTGCCCTATACTGCAGCAGTCCTTCAGCGGTATAGGGACTGACGTACAGTCTGCTAAACACTAATACACAACCTGCTTGGTCCACAAAAGTTCTTATAAGGACTGGTAACTTGGTATAGGGTGCTACGGTACATAGGCTTGAGTGCGGTACAGTCTGCTGTTCTGTAAGGACCGCTATAGGTCCACAATAGATAGGGTTGACGTGCACCACTGCTGACCGCTCACCTATACTGCAGCAGTCCTTCAGCGGTATAGGGACTAAGAGTTTTGTCACAGGGTCATTTAAAAAATGACATGCAGAGGAAGAGGCAGGCCCTTCCGCAGGGGTGGTAGGGGTAGGGCAGGAGCAACAGGCTTGAGCCAAAGTGGGAAGTTGCAGAAGGTGCGTTCAATTACTTTAAAGGATGCACCAGACTTGGTTGAGTGGCTCGCTCAGCCTTACTCTTCTGCACCCTCCTCATCCTCTCGATCTGCACCCTCTTCTTCACTCTCTGCTATGTGCACCCCCAAAGACACTACCACCAACAACACGACCACCACCACCACCACCACATACCTTCCGCTTGAGTCACTGGAATTATTTTCCGATCCATATCAAGAGGACATTTCTGATGCGCAGCCACTCTTGGTATTGGATCAGGAAGAGGAGGTAGCAACAAGCGCTACTCAGCAGTCTGACGCCAGTACCCAGATCAGCCCAAGGAGGAGGTTGGTCCCCGGTGTTGCTGCCTACTCTACTTATAGCGGTGGGGAAGGTGACGTTGATGATGACGTGTCTAGTGATGTCACGTGGGTGCCCACAAGAGAGGAAGAGGAGGGGAGTTCAGAGGGAGATATGGACCAGCAGATAGGGAGGAGAAGCAGCAATGACTTACATTGCACAGCAGGGACAAAGCAGACTGCAAATGTATCAGGAGCGAGTCATCGACCATGTACGGTCACATCTGGCGCTCCCAGGACACCGGCACATGGCTCCGCAGTGTGGGCTTTTTTTAACGTGTCCGCTGCTGACAATAGCGTTGCCATCTGCAATCTTTGCAGTCAACGCGTTAGTCGCGGTAAGCCCAATACTCACCTAGGGACGACCGCCTTAAGAAGGCACATGAGCAGCCATCACCGAGCCCAGTGGGAGCAACGGAACACACAAAGCCACACTGCAGGCTCTCACCGTCCAGCCTCGTCTTCTACTTCTCCTTCTCCTCTCTCCTCACAATTGTCCTCCACTCCACCTTCCATCACGCCAAGCTCACATTTTTCTGCAAAAAGGCAGGCTTCCGTGGGCCTAATGTTTGAGCGTAAAAAAATGATGACGCCGGATAACCCTCTTGCCCAACGGTTGGCGGCTGGCTTGTCAGAACTCATAGCCCGCCAACTACTGCCATATAAACTGGTGGACTCGGAGGCCTTTCGCAAATTTGTGGCCATTGGAACACCACAATGGAAGGTCCCAGGAAGGAAGTATTTCTCAGAGAAGGGCATCCCAGAGCTATATGGCCATGTTCAGCGGCAAGTGAATGTATCTCTGGCACACAGTGTCGGTGCCAAGATACATCTGACCACAGACACGTGGTCTAGCAAACACGGGCAGGGAAGGTATATCAGTTTTACTGCCCACTGGGTGAACCTTCTGACGGCCGTCAAGCATGTAACCCGTGGCACCCGTGTAGATTTGGTTTTACCGCCACGGATTGCATGCAGGCCTGACTCTTCTTCTCCTCCTCCTACTCCATCCTCCTCCCTCTCCTCCTCAGCTGCCTCCTCCTTTTCCGCTGCTAGCGTCTCTTCCACTGCACCGCCCAAGCTCCCCAGAACCTATTCCACATGCCAGGTGAGACGTTGCCATGCCGTGCTGCGTCTGTTGTGCCTGGAAGCAAAGAGCCACACTGGCCCGGCACTCCTTTCAGCTTTGCGTTCACAGGCAGATGAGTGGCTAACACCGCTCAATTTGACAGTTGGTAAAGTGGTGTGTGACAACGGTGCCAATCTGCTTAGCGCATTGAAACAGGGCAAAATCACGCACGTGCCGTGCATGGCACACGTCTTAAACTTGGTCGTGCAGCGATTCCTTGTCAAATACCCTGGGGTCCAGGACATCTTGCGGCAGGCAAGGAAAATCTCGGCCCATTTCAGAAGATCTTACACGGCCATGGCTCGCCTTGCTGACATTCAGCGGCGACACCATCTGCCGGTCAGACGTCTTATTTGCGATTGCCCGACGCGATGGAACTCAACCTTCTATATGCTTGATAGGCTGCTCCAGCAGAAACGTGCAGTTAACGTCTACCTGTATGAACTCTGCGAAAGAAACGGTTCTGGGGAGCTGGGTTTTTTTTCACCGCGCCAGTGGCTGCTCATGCGCGACACATGCAGACTTCTGCGGCCATTTGAGGAGATCACCAAACTGGTCAGTCGCAGCCATGGCGCCATCAGTGACATGGTACCTTATGCCTTCTTTCTGGAGCGTGCATTGCGTCGTGTCATTGATCAGGCTGTGGAGGAGCAGGAGCGGGAAGATGAGGAAGTCGCAATGCTGGATGAATTCCCAGGGGGGGCTACTCTATCTGAGACAAGTCAACAACAGGAGTCTGATGAGGAGTCAGAGGAGGATGGTGCCGGGGCGGATGAGCAGGAGCAAGAAGAGCATGCTTTAAACCTTTCTGGGATCCCTGTTGTGCGAGGATGGGGAGAGGAGAATGAAGAGGACGACATTATCCTGGATGATGAGCAGGAGCCAGGCCACCACACCGCTTCCACTTTAGTGCAAATGGGGGCCTTCATGCTCCAGTGTTTTAATAGGGACCCCCGTATAAAAAGCATGAGGGTCAAGGACCAGTACTGGGTGGCAACGTACTTAGACCCCCGGTACAAACACAAAATGGCGGAAATGTTACCGCCGTCGCAGAGGGCTGTCAGAATGCAGCACTTCCAGGCCTTGCTTCGAGAAATGCTGCATTCTGCTTTTGCGTGCGCTGGCAGAGGAGCAATTCCCACTCCCAGAGAAGGATTTGCGGGTACCAATCCAACAGCGCCTGCAAGAAGAGGCCGGTTTGAAGATGTGTTGGTGACTTCGGATATGAGGTCATTCTTTCAGCCGACCCATCGACAGGTGTCATCCGGATCCAGCATCAGGGAACGCCTAGACCGTCAGGTGTCCGACTACATTGGGTTAACGGCCGATGTGGACGCTCTGAGGAGTGATGAACCCCTAGACTACTGGGTGGGCAGGCTTGACCTCTGGCCAGAGCTTGCCCAATTTGCAATCGAACTGTTGGCTTGCCCCTCATCCAGTGTCCTGTCCGAAAGGACGTTCAGCGCAGCAGGGGGGATTGTGACCGATAAGCGTACTCGCCTAGCTCACCACAGTGTTAACTACCTCACATTTCTAAAAATGAATGAGGCATGGATCTCGGAGGAATTCAACACATGTGATCAGTAGACCATGTATATGTCTATAAACAATTTTTGGAATCAAGCACACAGACCTTCTTAATTCATTTGGCTCACTTCCCTGACCCAAAAAAGCACACCGTACTATATGCCCCTACCCTCCTCTTTGAAGAGGTTGAGCGGTGTCATATTTCTACTGGGGCTGCTTATTATGAGGGGTTCCCACCATCCCTGTGCTGTGCTGACTTCCTCCTGGGTGTTCTTATTATGAGGGGCTCCCACCATCCCTGTGCTGTGCTGACTTCCTCCTGGGGGTTCTTATTATGAGGGGATCACACCATCCCTGTGCTGTGCTGACTTCCTCCTGGGGCTGCTTACGGTGCTGCTGTCAGCGCTGTATGTCACGGAGCTGCTGTCAGCGCTGTATGTCACGGAGCTGCTGTCAGCGCTGTATGTCACGGAGCTGCTGTCAGCGCTGTATGTCACGGAGCTGCTGTCAGCGCTGTATGTCACGGAGCTGCTGTCAGCGCTGTATGTCACGGAGCTGCTGTCAGCGCTGTATGTCACGGAGCTGCTGTCAGCGCTGTATGTCACGGAGCTGCTGTCAGCGCTGTATGTCACGGAGCTGCTGTCAGCGCTGTATGTCACGGAGCTGCTGTCAGCGCTGTATGTCACGGTGCTGCTGTCAGCGCTGTATGTCACGGAGCTGCTGTCAGCGCTGTATGTCACGGAGCTGCTGTCAGTGCTGTATGTCACGGAGCTGCTGTCAGCGCTGTATGTCACGGAGCTGCTGTCAGCGCTGTATGTCACGGAGCTGCTGTCAGCGCTGTATGTCACGGTGCTGCTGTCAGCGCTGTATGTCACGGAGCTGCTGTCAGCGCTGTATGTCACGGAGCTGCTGTCAGCGCTGTATGTCACGGAGCTGCTGTCAGCGCTGTATGTCACGGAGCTGCTGTCAGCGCTGTATGTCACGGAGCTGCTGTCAGCGCTGTATGTCACGGAGCTGCTGTCAGCGCTGTATGTCACGGAGCTGCTGTCAGCGCTGTATGTCACGGAGCTGCTGTCAGCGCTGTATGTCACGGAGCTGCTGTCAGCGCTGTATGTCACGGAGCTGCTGTCAGCGCTGTATGTCACGGAGCTGCTGTCAGCGCTGTATGTCACGGAGCTGCTGTCAGCGCTGTATGTCACGGTGCTGCTGTCAGCGCTGTATGTCACGGAGCTGCTGTCAGCGCTGTATGTCACGGAGCTGCTGTCAGTGCTGTATGTCACGGAGCTGCTGTCAGCGCTGTATGTCACGGAGCTGCTGTCAGCGCTGTATGTCACGGAGCTGCTGTCAGCGCTGTATGTCACGGTGCTGCTGTCAGCGCTGTATGTCACGGAGCTGCTGTCAGCGCTGTATGTCACGGAGCTGCTGTCAGCGCTGTATGTCACGGAGCTGCTGTCAGCGCTGTATGTCACGGAGCTGCTGTCAGCGCTGTATGTCACGGAGCTGCTGTCAGCGCTGTATGTCACGGTGCTGATGTCAGTGCTCTGTATTACGGTGCTGCTGTCAGTGCTCTGTATCTCCTGCACCCTCTTGTTTGCCTACCCTGGTCCCTGACCTTCCCTCTCCTCCATTGCCTTCAT
This sequence comes from Lithobates pipiens, assembly GCF_037356315.1. Taxonomy (NCBI): domain Eukaryota; kingdom Metazoa; phylum Chordata; class Amphibia; order Anura; family Ranidae; genus Lithobates; species Lithobates pipiens. The sequence continues at coordinate 180,571,813 of NW_027507758.1, forward strand.
TAGCTCCATAGTCCTGAATTGTCAGAACAATTTCCCAAATAAAAAAAAAATGCTTGTAGTTATCGATCCCAAATTCACCTCATACATGTATTATGCTATTGTCCAGGTGGTGGGACTACGTGCTACCCCCTAATAATTACCCCGTGGCCGCAAATTCGACCTAAAGGTTTGCGAAATTCGCCTCCCATTGAAGTCAATGGAGCCCGCGGCGAACGGTCGTTTTCGCGAACGTTTGTGTCCGTTCGCGTTTCGCGTTCGCGAAACGTCCCGTCGGAAGTTCGTCCATCACTACTTGCAAATATGATACCAATTTTGAACTGCCAAAAAGCAAATACAAATATAAGAATTTCCATAACTCAAAAGAAGTCTTTCAATCCAATTAAATACATATATTGAGCTAGTCTTGCATGTGACCCTGATTTGAGTGAAGGGGAAGACCCCACCAAAAAGGTTTACATGGAAATTATGCATGCATAAGGCACTCCCAGCTATCACAGAGAGGCAGAAGTAGGAGCCATTGGATCCTGTTGCTGTCATTAAAATCCTGTGATGAGGGAATGGGAGATGGGGACAAGCTGTGCTGTCTATGTCTATTGGCAAAGGAAAGTAGCCCAGGATTGAGTCCGCACAAGTGTCACCCTAGGAAGCTACTTTGCATGGGGGCACTCACCAAAGAGGTGGCATTAGAAGAAGAAGAGGAGGATTGGGGCTGCTCTGTGCAAAACTATTGCACAGAGCAGGTAAGTATGACATATTTATTATTTTTAATCTCTAAGTAGGCTACATATTTTGCACTCAGAACGTTATCCTGAAAATATACAGACCTTCTGCAGATGTGTTTTATTTTTCCCCAAGTCTGGGTTTATTTAGAACCGGAACCTAATTCAGATGTGGTGTATCCTAAGTCTTAAAGGCTAAATTCACCTTTACAGGAAAATCAATAAATGCACATATGTTTGCAGGAAAAAATTGTGCATGTATTACTTTTTCTGCAGGAGCCTGGAAAGTATTATACCACAATTAGTACTGGCTTTCTGTTTGAAAACCAGAGGACATGTCAGTGGACTATGATCATCAGCGCACCCACAGCCCATTACATCTACAAGTCTGTCTGCCACAATGGTAGATGATACTTGTAGTTGATTCATTCACAGGAATCTGTAAATAATTGACATGGCTGTGTGTGTAGAGCCCTGTACAACTGTGCTGTTTTTAACCACTTGCTTACTGGGCACTTAAACCCCCTCCTGTCCAGACCAATTTTCAGCTTTCAGCGCTAATGCACTTTGAATGACAATTGCGCGGTCATACAACACTGTACCCAAATTAAATTGTTATAATTTTTCCCCACAAATAGAGCTTTCTTTTGGTGGTATTTGATCACCTCTGCGGTTTTTATTTTTTGCTACATTTTTTTAAAAAGACCAGATTTACACTAATAGGTGACACTGATAGGTGGCACTGATAGCTGGCAGTGATGGGCACTGATGGGTGTCAGTGATGGGCACTGATGGGTGGCAGTGATGGACACTGATATGTTAAACTGAAAGGCAGCAATGTTAGGTGGCACTGATGAGGCACTGAATGGCACCACTGGTGGGCATTGATAGGTGGCACTTGTGGGCATTGATAGGTGGCACTCATCGGCATTGATAGGTAGCAGTGGTGGGCACTGTGGGTAATGGCAGGTGGCACTTGGAGGCACAGAGGAGGAGGCAGATGTGCCTCCTTCCTCTTCAGGACCGATGTCCCAGTGATTGGCTTTTTTTTCTCCTCACGCTGTCAGCATGAGGAGAAAAAAAATGCAGATTACCGCGCTTTTGTTTATACACGTGATCGGCTGTTATTGGCTGACAGCTGATCACGTGGTAAGGGGCGGGACCGGTCCCTTACTCGGATTGGTGATCACCCGAGTCTTGGCGACTTGGTGTTCACAGCACGTGGGGGGCATGCAAAGGGGAGGGCGTCCTATGATGGCCTCCTGGAAATTCAGGTCCACGCTGTGGCCATCATTCGGCTATAGCGCGGACCTCAAGAGGTTAAAAAGTGACAGCACGTGCAAGAAGAACCCCACCTGCCTTCACAGGTGAATTTGGGGGAGAGGGGGCAGGTCTTTGAACATGTAACATGTTCCACCCTAAATATTGATTGAACATGTAACATGTTCCAAAGGTGCACTTTAACCACTTCCAGACCAGGCCTTTTCTTGCACTTCTTGTTTACACGTAACAATCAGTGTTTTTTGCTAGAAAATTACTTAGAACCCTCAAACATTATAGACCAATTGCTGTCATCTGGAGACTATTTGTATCACCAGTTTCCTTCCATTTGTTTGTGAGTAGTTTTATGATTTACTTTTAAATAAAATATATCCAAGGATACTGCACAAGGTTGGTGCGCCCCTTTTTTTCTTTTTCCCTCTGACTGCTAGGATACCCCTATCCCTGAAGGCAGCAAGGCCTGAGGCATTATCCGCTACGAAACTTAGTCCACCTGTTGATCCACTTGTGCACAGGAGTGTTTGTTTTCTGCAAGAAGAACCCCACCTGCTGTCGCAGGGGGAGGTGAATTTGGGGGAGAGGGGGCAGGTGCTGGAACATGTAGCATGTTCCACCCTAAATATTGATCGAACACGTGACATGTTCCAAAGGTGCACTTTAACCACTTCCAGACCAAGCCTTTTCTTGCACTTTTAACAATCAGTGTTTTTTGCTAGAAAATTACTTAGAACCCCCAAACATTATATATATATTTTAACCACTACAATACAGGGCACTTTCGCCCCCTTCCTTCCCAGCCCAATTTTCAGCTTTCATCTCTCTAGCGCTTTCAGTGACAATTGCGCGGTCATGCTACACTGTACCCAAATTAAATTTTTATCATTTTGTTCGCACAAATAGAGCTTTATTTTGGTAGTATTTATTCACGACTCCGTTTTTTATTTTTTGCTATATAAGCGCAAAAAAGCGGAAATTTGGAAAAAAAACAATATTTTCTTTTTTCTATTTTAAAAGAAATCCAATAAAATCAAATTTTGTCATAAATTTAAGCCAAAATGTATTCTGCTACATGTTTTTGGTAAAAAAAATTCCGTTAAGTGTATAATAATTGGTTTGTGTGATCACGGACATATGTACGCAAACGATGTGGGTAGTAAGGGTGGGGGGGTGGGAGGTGAGGATGGGGGGGGAGGGAAGGTGTAAGGTTGGGGAAGGTAAGTAAAGTGGAAAGAGGGGGTAGGGAGGAAAGAGAAAGAAAAATAAAGTGGACCACCCAAGTAAACAGGATAAAAAGTACCCATGTAGGGCAGGGGAGTTTTAGGACAAATAGATGGGCAACAGTAAAATAGACGGCTTGAAATTTATGTCCTATAACGTTAAGGGCATGAACACCCCAACAAAAAGACATAAGATCTTAGCAGAGCTGAAACGGTATGAGGCCGACGTTATATCTCTCCAGGAGACTCATATCTCCCTCGCATCAAACATAAGATTATACTCCAACAACTACCCGGTCTGGTATTATAGCGATACCATATCAGCCAAAAGTAGAGGGGTAGCGATAGGGTTCTCTAAAAGAATAAGATTTCAGTTAAATGAAAAAATGTGCGATGCAGAGGGAAGATATCTGTTTCTAAAGGGTACATTAGAGGAACTGGAATGTACTTTAGTAAATATATATGCTCCCAATAGCAACCCAATCAGCTTTTTAAATAAGACATTAAATAAACTTATGAATTTTAAAACAGGATATGTAATTATGATGGGAGATATGAACTTCGGCCTCAATCCGGAAGAAGATAGTTCATCGGAGGTAAAGTAGGTGAGAAGCTCTGCGCACAAAAATATACTACAAAAGCTGTATAACAATCAACTAGTAGATATATGGAGAGTAAAGAATCCTCTGGTACGCGATTATTCTTTTTATTCAACAGTCCATGGGACGTACTCATGTATCGACTACATATTTATAGACCATGGGCTGTTGGAATATGTGACGGACACGGGGATAGAAGTTATGACCCTCTCGGACCATGCTCCGGTAAAACTATGCCGGAATATCTCAAGGATAGGGAGGAATCCCTCTACATGGCGGTTGAATGAAGAGTTGCTGCTCGGGGAGGAGGATAGGATAAAAATCGTGAGTGAGATCGAACAATATTTTACATATAACGATACAGAGGGAATTAAAAGCCACACGTTGTGGGATGCGCATAAGGCCTACATAAGGGGAATACTGATATCTATGGGATCTAAAAAGAAAAAAATGAGAGCTGAAAAAATCAACAAATTAATGAGAGAGATACACTGTTTGGAACAAGACCATAAAAAAAGTTTGTCACAAAAAGATCTGGTACTTAAAAAGTTATTAACGGCAAGGATGGAGCTGAAGGACCTTCTAGACCAAGAAGCCAGGATGGCGTTTAAAGGGTTGGCCAAGGAACAGTATACATGGGGAGATAAATCAAGTAAGTTTCTAGCTAGAATGTTAAAAAAGAAAAAAGGAAAAAATTGTATTGGGGAAATTAAGAATAAAAATGGAAAAATGTTCCATACTACCAAGGATATAGCAGAAACCTTCAGATTATACTTTGAGGGGATATTCACAGATAGCAATATAGGTGTAAAAAACTGAGAAAAAGAGAAGAAGATCAGGGAATTTTTGGGAAAAACTATACTGACTAAAATTACCCCTACTGAAAGGGAGATGCTCGAAAGGCTAGTTTCGGAAGAAGAAATAGTTAGAGCACTATTAAAATCAGCCACAGGAAAATCTCCGGGACCAGACGGTTTCACAACATTTTATTACAAAACATTTAGAGAGGCCCTTGTCCCCCAAATGTGCCGGTATATGAATGGTCTAGGAGAAGAGTATAGAATGAGTAAGGAAGATCTAATGGCAGCAATTACATTAATCCAGAAAGAAGGCAAAGATCCCATACAGTGTACCAGCTATAGGCCGATTTCGCTGTTAAACGCAGATACAAAACTTTATGCTAAAGTACTAGCAGAGCGAATGAAGGATTTAATGACAACACTGGTTCACCCAGATCAGACAGGATTTATAGGTGGTCGGGAGGGAAAGGACAACGGAATAAAGACACTTCTCCTGCTCCAGAAGATGCGACAGGGTGGAACCCCCAGTCTGCTTCTGTCGCTGGAAGCCTTCGACAGAGTAGACTGGGGGTTTATGTTTAAGACACTGGAGAAGATGGGGTTAGGACCAAAGATGATACAGAGGGTGAAGGTATTGTACGACCATCCAAAGACACGTATAAAAGTTAACGGGTATGAGTCGGAGTCTTTCGAGATGGAGAGGGGTACAAGGCAGGATTGCCCGCTTTCACCCCTCCTGTTTGTACTCTCCTTAGAACCACTCCTAGCAGCAATAAGGGGAGACCCTGAAATAGAAGGGGTGAAAGTGGAAAAAGTTGAATACAAATATTCCGCTTTTGCGGACGATATATTATTGTACTTAAACAACCCAAAGACATCTATGCCAGAATTATTAAATTTACTAGACCAGTATGGGGAGGTTTCAAATTTTAAAATAAATAGGTCAAATCGGAGATAATGAATATTAATATTAACAAGCGAGAGGCACAAAGTATGCAACAGAATTGGAAATTCCCGTGGAGGAGTGAACTTAAATATTTAGGGATAAAGCTATCAAAAACAGAGAGAAAAATGTACCGTTGTAATTACATCCCGTTATTAGATGAGATACAGGCAGAATGTAAAAGGTGTAGCTATAGACCACTATCATGGCTGGGGAGAATAAACTCATTAAAGATGATAATATTTCCTAAGATCTTATATAGGTTTCAGATGCTCCCAATACCTTTGTCCAATGTTTACTTGTCAAAATTAAAAACCATCCTAATGAAATTTGTGTGGAAAAACAAAAAAGCCAGGGTGGCCTTCGCGACACTTTGACAACCAAAGAATAGGGGTGGAGTAGCAATGCTAGACGCGCAGACTTATTATGAAGCAGTTGTAGTGTCTAGAGTGAGTGAATGGAGTATAAGGGACAACACAGAGAAAAGATGGGTGAGATTGGAACACGATTTATGTAGAACAAAATTGGAGAAGCAAATTTGGAATCCCCCACATGAGAGAAGTGTATTTTTGGAAGGGAATAATATTACACGAAACACTTTGCGGATATGGGACAAGATATATAGGCAATTTAATGGGAAATACAATTCACCACTTATAGCATTAAAGAACAATAATTTCTTTTTACCAGGGTGTCAGGAGATAGGAGGAAATTGGGTCAAGGAGGAGGTAAAATTAAAAGATGTAATGAAAGGGGAGGGGTTAGCACCATATCACGAGTTGGCACAAAAAAAAGAGATGATGATAATTGATGAGTGGAGGTACGCACAGCTTTCGAGTTTTATTAAAAAACTCCCCTCACGGATTAGAACAGCGGAAGATTTAACTCCTTTGGAACAGCTATGTACATTAAAGACGTCAAAGAAAATTGTTTCGAGATGGTACGGAACGCTGTTGGAGGGAGTAGAGCTGGGGGTACCTGCGTACATCAAAAAATGGGAGAGGGAACTAGGAACACAACCAGATAACACAATACTAAGGAAAATATTTAAATTAGTGCATGGCTCGGCGGTAGACGCTAGAACGGCGGAAATGAGCTTCAAATGTTTGACGAGATGGTACTACACCCCAGAGAAGAAAAGCAAATTTCAGCGGGATGGCGCCAGGGAATGTTGGCGGGGATGTAGAGAGTTGGGCACGATGACACATCTGTGGTGGAGTTGTCCAAAAATAAAACTGTACTGGAACCAAATTCTAGCCTTCATTAAAGAGATTACAAACAAAGAGGTGAAAGCTGATCCCTGGGTAGTGTTATTCCATGGGACAAGAACTGGGCTCAGACAATATAAGGAATCGGTGATCCCCCATCTGCTGGACGCAGGTAAAAAATGAATACCGAAAAAATGGCAAGAGAAGGAGGCCCCGTCAATGTGGGAATGGGTGGATTCGGTAGAAAAGACCTATAAGATGGAGTGTTTGAGAGGTAGCTTGGAAGAGCGGAGCATTACACCAATCACAGAGAAATGGAAGTGCTGGGTAGATTTTAGGAAGAAATGGCTCATCTCAGAGGGGTTGAGGAGGCCCTAAAATAGGTACAGATAAGACACAACAAGGTACAAACTAGATAGAAATGAAAGTACTTACAGGAAAAACAGGACAAGGTGGTCCACAGATAGGCAGGAGGGGGGTGGGGGGTCGAGGCAAGAGGGGGGATAAGATGGGAGTGTGAGACCGAGAGGGATGATAAGGTTAATATGTAAAGTAGTAAGCCTGGTATTAACATTCTCAAAAAAAAAAAAAACATAGATATTACTATCCATAGGCAACACTTTAAAAGCCTTTAAAAGTTACAAAGGAGGTCTAGTGCTAGAATTATTGCCCATGATCTGACATGGTTCATGGTGATGCCTCACATGTGTGGTACAACTGATGTGCAAGTTCACCTTTGTGCGTGAGCATGAGGGGGCAGGGGTACTTAAATTTTTTCTTTTTAATTATTAGTTTTTTTTTTTTACACTGTTGCTTTAAAAAAAAATGTCATCACTTTTATTGCTGTCATAAGGAATGTAGACATGTGACAGGTTCCCCTTTATGGAGAGATCTGGGGTCTCTAAGACCCCAAATTCCTCCTCTGACCTTAAAAGCATTTAAAACATCAAGATTGGCATTTTGAAATCCTTTGATGCCGTTGGCATTCGGGAAAACCAGAAGTGATGTCAGGTCATTCTTTCTACCAAAGCAGGGAGCTGATCAAAGCCGAGACAAAAGAGCCAGAGCAAGCCACGGAAAGTGGCAGGAGGGAGGATGTTCCTCCTGCTGCTTGTAAAACTAATACAACAGCTGGTTAGATACTAGGATTGCTTTTACAAGAGAATTGATCGCTGGCTCTAAAAAACGGTACAGGTATAACCACACAAAGTCCAGAAATGTACGGGTACATCGCTGGTCTGGAAGTGGAAAAGGCAACCTGTGTCTGTCCCCAACCTACCTGTATCATACCAGGGTGAAACTAAGCATTTGGTTTAAAGCTACCTTACATACAAGGGACTAAACACGGTGCATTTAATTATTTACATTGTATAATCAAACAATAAATGCAATGATGTTTAATTAATGCACATATCTGCATGCTCAATTGTTACTGGAAGTACATTATTGCTTCTGAGGCCGCGTACACACGCGGGGACTGTTCGCTCAACTTTGTCCGTCAAACAGTTTCAGCAAACAGTCCGCTCAAAATTAGCATGGACGGACTTGCCCACACACGACGAACGAACAGTTTGCTGAAACCGTGCGCGATGACGTGAACGGCACGTACGACGGGACGGAAAATACAACGTCCTATACACTGCATTACAACTTTCGGCGTGTAAATCCTTTCTGAGCATGCGCGGAACTTAGTTTGACGAACAAGCCTACACACGAGGGGACTGTTCGCTGAAACCAAGTTTCAGCGGACAGTTTTTCGGAAATTCCGAAAAACCTTGTTCAGCAAACTGTTCGCTGAAACTGTCCGCTGAAAGCCCACACACGGGCGGACTGTCCGCCGAAACACTGTTCAGCGGACAACGTTGGGCGAACAGTCCCCGCGTGTGTACGCGGCCTGAGTGATTTGTAACTGTACGACCAATAGTAGCTATCCAGGAAGTACATTTCACAAGTCTGAAGCATGCCAATGTACAACCTTTTAGTCACATGAAACAGTCTTGATTTGTGAGTTAGGTAAAGGGTACAAACATCAGAGGCCCATCTACACGGGGTGCAGGGGCGCCACCCCCCTAATCAATGCATCCGGCCCCTAATTTACATGTAGGGCACTGGACACATGGATTCCAATGGGAGTTTTTTTTTTCTTAGAAGCACATGATTAGAGCTGTAGGCTATAATTGGCTTAAAAAAAAGGTGGGCTCTCCCAGTTGTGTGACTATAGCGAATTAATATTTGCTATTTTCTTCCTGCTTCTTCTCCCAGGCCCATCCCAGCTCAGGAAGCGGGTCCTGAGACCCGATTGGCGGAGAGGAGAAGCGATCATATTGGCGCCGAGGAGGAGGAGGGAGGAGATGCAGGGCAAGCCATGCTGCAGTAAAGCTGAGGAAGGAGGAGATGCCGAGGCCCACTGCCTGGAGGAAGCCCACGACTTAGATGGGGTAAGTACCAGGATCGATCAACCGGTCGGGGGAGGTGGAGTCCCTATAGGTGGAACTTCAAAGAGAAGAAACAAGAGGGTCATTAATAGTTGGGGTATGCTACATGCCCCCTAACCTGCAGGAAGAGGAGGATTTGGATCTCCTGTCACAGTTAGAAGTGGCGGCGAGGCAGAGCAATGTCATCATAATGGTGGATTTCAACTATCCAAAGATTGACTGGGCAGAAGAAACTACTCACTCATTTAAGGTTCATCATGTGTCAATTGGTGGATACCCCGACTAGAAATAATGCATTGCTAGATCAATTAATTACAAATGACATAGATCTGGTAGCAGATGTGGAAATAAGGGACAACTTGGGAACCCACTTTCACAGGATAATTACATGCAGCATAAATCATGAAACATGGCGCCCCCCTTCCTCAAAGCACCCACCCCCCATGTTGAGGGCATGTGCTCGCTCGTCCCCACCCCCTTCTGACTGGCCGAGCTGTGTTCTCGGATAAGGGTCTGGTATGGACTTTGGGGGGACCCCCACGCCATTTTTTGGCGTAGGATGTTACCCTTAAAACCCATACCAAGCAATGGGGCTCGCAAGGTGTCAATCTCGCCGATGAAAGCGGCGACATTGACTTCCTTCTCTAGTCCCGTCGTACCTGAAGTCACGTTCAAAATGAACGGACTTTAGTCTGTGTGTTGGCAAGTCCGTTCATTTGGAAAGTCCATCGGACCAGCATACAGATGGGCGGACTTCCCGACAGGAACTGGGTCTGGCGGACTTTTGGTGGAAAGATTTAAAACATGTTTAAAGTCTAGGTCCGCTGGACTTTGGGGAAGAAAAAGTCCACTGGAGCCCACACACGATCGAATTGTTTGATCGTGTGTATGGGGCATTACTGTACACGTGTGAAATACATTCAATCCATTGCATAAAATAATTCATATATCATACAAAAAATGATTTGTTTCTATGAAAACAATTAAAGTGCAAATGATGTTAAAAAAAAGTGCAAAAGAAAAAATAGTGTGCTGACACAGTGAACAAAAAGTGCTTAGTGCAAGAAAATATTATTCATTAGTAAAGTTCGTGCATCAAAAATTCATATGTGTTCAAAATATTTGAAGTCCATTTAGCAATCCCAGGAAAAATCCAAAATTAATATTATCACTTTCTTGGATTTTCCTGGGAATGCAAAATGAACTTGATGAATGACTAATGAATAATATTTTCTTGTACTAAGCACTTTTTTGTTAACTGTGTCAGCACACAGTTTTTACTTTTGCACTTTTTAAAAAAAGCATTTACGGACTTCCGGTTCCGGCGCCACATGAGGAGGAGGTAAGCGGACATTGCTCCGACCGCTCACCCCCCTGAAACCGGCCTCTAGCCTGCTATTTACCTCGGGGAACCCCCCCGCCAGCCTCCGGGAGACGACGAGCCGCTGATGGATCGCTTTGTTGAGCGATCCGCGCAACGGTCGCTCTCCGCGGCGATCAATGCCGAGACAGACGCGGCCAAGACAGCGGCCAAGATGGCGCCCGTACACTGCCTCACAGAGCCTCCTCCGCTGTCTCTGGCTACACCCAGCACTGCAACGGCCCCCTCTGCGGACATTGCTCAGGCAGTGGTGACACTCCTGACCCCCACACTTACTTCTACTATAGACACGGCAATCCATAAAGCCATGGAGCAGCTCCGCACTGAGCTTCACCTACAGGCGCAGCGCCTCACGCATGCAGAGGAGCGTATCTCCATCATGGAGGACGACACCACAGCGCCGTCTGCGGCCATAGCACGCCTTACCCACTCCAATAGGGATCTCTGGATCAAAATCGACGATTTGGAAAATCGTGCTAGAAGGAACAACCTGAGGGTTGTGGGACTGCCTGAGTCGATTACTAATGCACAGCTAACGGACATTTGTGCCGAAGCCATTCCTGCTCAACTAGGCCTCACTACGCCATGCATTGTCGAACGGGCCCGCCGCCTGGGCCATCCCAATGATAAGCGCTCTAAACCCAGAGCGGTCATTGTACGCTATCTCAATTATGCGGATAAACATGCCATTCTACAAAAATTTCGATCCCAACGCTCCCTGGCTATTGACTGTGCAAACCTGCTTCTATTCGCAGACTACTCCATTGAAGTCATGAACATGCGCAAGGCTTTCTCACCGATCTAGGCGGCCCTTTTCAACAACCATGTTAAGTTCACTTTGGCGTACCCGGCGGTACTCCATGTCACTTCTCCTGATGGTACCCGTCGCACTTTCACGTCCCCTGCTGAGGCAGAACACTTTCTCAATTACCCTACAGAAATGGACACTACCCATGCCGCCTCAACAAGAAGCCCCTCGCCATAATCGGCACTTGATCCTCATGTCCCTACCACCCACCGTATGAGCCCTGAAAAGCCGCCTTACAAGCGAAGCCGCTTGACCAATCATCCCCAACGTACGGAAATTCGCTGAAGATCTCCCCCTACTACTCATCTGTACTGTTCTGTGCATTGGGGATTCCGCTATCCCTATTGATCCAGTGCAGGCTGGAAGTTTGCTGCACTGCAGGTTCACATGTTTACCCGCAAACCTCCAGTATGTTAGTTTACTACTGTTCACTCACTTTTTGTCTTTTATTATTTTTCTGTTCCTGCTTGGATAGTACATGGTTATAGATCGCATTGTTGCTGTTTACTCTGGGTCTCGGCCTTGCTGCCTTCACTAGGCTGATCACTGTTATGGTATATATTTTTTTCATCCGTGTTAATTGATATCTTGATGCTCTCAGTATTTTGCTATTATCCTCTGGTCTCTCCCGCAGTCCCTCCTCCTGCCCTCCTTCCCTGGTCTTCCCTCCCCTCCTCTCCTCTTCTCCTTCCCTCTCACCCCTCCCCTTCCAGGTTTTACCCTGGCCCTCCCACTCTTTCCCTCGCCTCCCCCTTCCACCCCTCCCTCCTCCCCGGGGTACAAGTCGCGCCTCTCCCAGGGGGTGCGGTCACTCTCTGGGAGATGCACTCACACAGCGTTCCTTGTGTGGAAAAAGGTGAAGGTGTTGATAGCACTTGTTTGGTTTATTTTCTGTTCTCTCTTTCTCCCCCCTCTTTACCCTCCCTCTTATCTCTCCCTCTACTCCTCTCTTTCCTTCTGCCTCTCTCTCCTCCCCCCCTGTCCTGTGTGCCATCTTGTGTATACCTACCCATACACATTACAATATCCACCCTGAACCCCTTCATGTCTCCTTTAGATGTAGTACTGATGCTTTTACACACTCCCCACGCACCTAATGGCTGACACGAGCGGAGACCAACTAACCGTGGTTACGTGGAATGTCAAGGGCCTTCGGTCGCCTGCTAAACGTATGAAAATACTTTGATACCTTAAACGTCTACGGGCGGATGTCGCGCTCCTGCAGGAGACCCATCTGTCAGCCGCTGATCTTTTCCACCTCAGAAAACTCTGGGTCGGAGAGGTCTTTGGTTCCCCTGCTGAAGGTCGTAAGGCAGGTGTAGCTATTCTGCTACGCAAGCACCTCCGGTATATGACACGGGATGTTCGCACTGACTCGAGTGGACGTATGCTTACCATACATCTTTCCTTGAATAACAAAGACTTAGCCTTCACCTTCAACTCACCTGATACTGCATTTTTCCAGGACATGTTGGCCTGGATATCGCGCGTACCTGATGCTCTACATCTAGTTGGTGGTGACTTTAACTCTGTCATCAATCCACTAGAAGATAGGCAATATTGGGATCTTCCCTCCTCCTCCACGGCCAGTCCCCATACATCAACCGTCACTCCCTTAGACCGGACATTTTCCACTCTACAGTTCCCCGACGTCTGGCGCCTAACCCATCCTACCGATCGGGAATTCACTTTTTTCTCGCCCCCCCCACAAATCTTTTTCGCGACTCGATTACTTTTTTGCATCCCCGCCCCTACTGTCGTTCGTTAGAGACCCAGAGATTAAGGATATGGTAATCACAGACCATAGCCCAGTCTTAGTCCGTTTATTACATGCCAAACCCTCTTCACCATTAATCACATGGCGCTTCCCCTCTCATCTGACCGACAGCGAGGATTTTAAGCAGATGCTTCTATCTAGCTGGTCAGAATATACTGAAACTAATGACACACATTTAATTGACCCCAATCTGTTTTGGGAAGCAGGTAAGGCCTACCTCAGAGGCAAAATCATAGCCTATGTTTCCAGGCACAAGAAACACTCTAAACAGCAATACCTGCTGGCCAGCCAAAAACTATGTGCAATGCACTTAAACCTTTTACACAGTCTGACTCCTGCCAACGTCATTGCCTGGCAACTAGCCAAGCAGGAATTTGACTTGTGGGCTGACGCTCAAGAGCGTCTAACCTCCTCTTTCCACACCCTACGCCTCCATAAATATGGGAACAAGGCAGGAAAACTTCTTTCCAGACTCTGTTCAGGTTTCCATCGCCCCACCTATATACACACCTTAAAACGCACAGACGGATCTTTAGCTTCTGCTCCTGAGGAAATTAGCAATATCCTCACTGACTTTTACACGTCCTTGTATGCGAATGACCCTATTGACCAGTCCTTAGCAGATCAGCTACTATCCAAAATCCATTTGCCAAAACTAACTGCCCCGCCATTAATTAGAAGCCATTAATGCCCCTATCACACTAGAAGATGTTAAGTCAACTATTAAATCCCTGTCCTCTTCCAAAGCCCCAGGCCCTGATGGCTATACTGCGGAGTTTTATAAAATTACTCAGGATTTTCTCCCTGACACCTATCTCCCTACGGTTCTCAGGCTCATATTAAACTGATAGCAAAGACCCCTCCCACCCTGGCTCCTACAGACCTATATCCCTAATAAACGTTGATGTGAAGATCCTGTCCAAAATTATTGCCTCCCGTCTAGCTGTGCTCCTCCCCTCTCTTCTCCACCCAGCGCAATCTGGTTTCACCACTGGTAGATCTGCAACCCTTAACATCCGAAAAGTCCTCTTGGCGCTGGAATGTGCCAAGCGAAATCCGGATTGTGATATGGCCATTATTTCTGTTGACGCCGAGAAGGCCTTTGATAACATCAACTTTACCTGGTTGTTCAAAGTACTCCAGACTTTTGGCTTCTCAGGTCCGGTTTTACATTTCCTGCACCAGATGTATGCTGCCCCGACTGCTAGATTGGTGACTCCAGATTTCGTCTCTCCAACCATTCCTCTCACTAAAGGCACACGACAAGGCTGTCCCCTTTATGCCCTACTCTTCAATTTGGCCATTGAACCCCTGTCGAGAATCCTGAATTCCCCTGATGGCATTAGTGGCATCCCCATACACAATCATAAGTTACAATCTGCCCTTTTTGCGGATGACATCCTTCTTTTTTCATCTGAACCTTTAACCAATTTTGACACCCTGCGCGATTTGTTCACAACCTTCCGACTCTGCTCAGGGTTTAGAATCAACTATGATAAAACTGAGATCCTAGCCCTAAATCCGCGTAAAGCCAAACTCTGGCAATTATCTTCGCCCTTCACTCTTGCACGACACTACATCACATATTTAGGTATATGCATTGGTAGAGAACCCTCCTCACTGTACTCCCTTAATTATCCTCCACTGCTGACCAAGATACTGCAGGAATTGGAGTCTTGGGCAGGCCTGCCGCTCTCGCTCTTTGGGAGATGTCATCTCTTTAAGATGGTCTCCTTTGCGAGACTTTTGTACCCGATGCAAACTATCCCACTTTTACTAAAACACTCTGATGTTCAAAAAATACACAAAGCCCTAAACGCTTTCCTATGGGCCAACAAAAAACCTTGCATTGCTCTTCAGAAACTATGTCTCCCGAAGTCTGAGGGAGGGGCTGGCCTGCCCAATATTCGCTTCTACAATCTCTCCTGCCTATTACGTCAAGGGTTAGATTGGATAGTGGGTAAGTCTAGATATTCGAACTATGTTCTTGAAAATGCATTGGTACATCCCTGTACTCTCCCTGCTGTTCTTCATTCCAATTTGCATGTCCTCCCAGGTCATCTCAAAGTGAATGTACTTATACGTGATACAGTAATCGCCTGGAGGGAAGTTAGAAAGCTCATGGGACTACCTACTAACATCTCCAAACATCTGACCATCCAAGGAAACCCAATGTTTCCCCCCTCCACGGCTCATCAGGCCTTCGCACTTTGGGGCACAAAAGGTCTTACCACAGTGGCCTCCCTATATGACCATTCTCGGGGACAACTCAAACCCTACCGTGATTTGGCTTATGAATACTCCCTCCCTCTCTCTCAGGTGTTCCACTATTTCCAACTGACTCACTATCTGCAAGCTATAGGAGGGTCTCGGCCTGACTCTTGCTCTACCTCTCCCCTGGACTCTATGCTTCAACGAGACAATTATTCTATGTCCGATCTTTATACCCAGCTAATCACCTACCAACCTGACAAATACCACCTCGCTCCCTTCAAAAATTGGGCCTCCATCTTTGGCGACACGGGCCTCTCCGACAACTTTCTACAGGGATACAGACGTATCCATAAGCTCATCATCTCAGAAGTCTGGCGGGAAACTCAATTCAAAATTATCCACAGGGCCTACTATCCATTTCGCACTCATGATGGAGATCCCTCCCAATCCAAGTGCCCATGGTGCTCGCTGGATTGCCCCACCCTGCTTCATCGCCTCTGGGACTGTACTTCAATCTCCACCTTCTGGGACTCGGTGCTGCAATACATATTCACCATTACTAAGGTGCATTTGCCTAAGGAGCGACTTATCTGCTTGTTTAGCTGTGAACCCGCCAATCCTACAGAGCCTTAACCAGGATCTATGGCGCTCTCCCATTGGATACACGTCTGTCTGCTAGCTGCTCGCAGAACCATTATGAATCATTGGATCAACTCATCTCCCCCGAGTCTTCACGGAGTGCAACCAGCTCTTCTGTCCTTGTTCTACATGGAAAGGCTAGACACTATCTCCTCACATTTCCACTCTACTGCCCGGTTCTTCTCATGGTGGAAAAATTACATTGAACATTCGTTTTCTCCTGCTGACATTCCCTCTCTTATGTACCCTTTCAGATATACCGACTGGTACCTCAAACGTAACCTCACAAACTCGTTGGGGATGCTTAAGCTACCGACCTCCCATCTTCCTACTCACCCCCTCAACATCGTGCATTATCCACCATGAGCCCACTGGTTATCCTTTAGATTGTTCTGCTCTTCCAACCGCTTCATAGGCGGTAGATCTCTCTGTCCACCAATCATTTAACTGCACTTACTTACTGGTCTCCCACAGGTCTACCATCACCGAGTCATAAGCCTGATAACAGCTCGTGGTAATTAAGGGTACTTAGTACTGTATATATTATTTTTGTCAGTTCTCCTTGCAAAGGTGGTTTACTATACTATGCTGTGAATGTGATGGCACACAATCCGGGAATACGAGAATCCGGTCTCGTGGATATCGCCAAGCTGGCTGAAAGATCCAGGTATCACACAAGTGTTCTACATGTTAGTTTTCCTACGTGTTCTACAACAACGTCTGTGGCAGAGACTTATCCTTGTATGTTCTACAACAATGTCTGTGGCAGAGACTTGTTCCTGAATTAAGCACCTTGTTGGCTGCTAGGCCTTGTGAGAAAGGGACTGTCCAACTTGAGTGAACATCCAGTTGTGAATGGCTATTCTCTGGATGCAGTCAAAGTATGCAGTCAAACTCTAAGAGTCCCTGAACTTCCTTTCCAACCCTCTGATCCTATTTTATGAGACTGGTCATTGTCTACTTTTCGCAAATAAAATCCATTTAAGTGGATCTGTCGTCAGTCTCTCAAGTTACTGGACCATCTACCACGGGACACCCCTAGACGTGAAGTGAGAAAGAAGGTAACGGTAAGCCCAAATCTAACCAGCAGCTACTTCGGGGGTTAGTGCTACATACATGATTGTTGCATTGAATGCATTTCACATGTGTACAGTAAGGGATTAGGTTAATAGCAGTGGGTTCACTATCATCAGATTGTGGGATTATAGATTTGCGCTGCTTGCTTTATTTTTCTTGCCAATTGGTAATCATAGGCATGCACAGGGGGTATGCCAGGTGTGCCCGGGCACACCCTAATCACCCCAAGCGCATTAGCATTATCACTTTGTGTGCAAGCAGAGAGATAGGAAATATCTCCCTCTGACCAGTTCTGCCATTCATGAAGTTCTACCGTACTTCTCTTTCATGGTAACGGCTCTACCATAAGAGTGTGTGTCTGTATTTACAGTTAAAAGTATGTGAACTCTTTTGGAATGATATGAATTTCTGCACAAATTGGTAATAAAATGTGATCTGATCTTCATCTAAGTCACAACAATAGACAATCACAGTCTGCTTAAACTAATAACACACAAAGAATTAAATGTTACCATACTTTTATTGAAAATAGCATGTAAACATTCACCGTGCAGGTGGAAAAAGTATGTGAACCCCCTGGATTTAATAACTGGTTGAACCTCCTTTGGCAGCAATAACCTCAACCAAATGTTTCCTGTAGTCCTGTAGTACTTTTTTTTGCAACAGTATTTGTCATTATATATATATATAATGCATGGGCTACACACACCTATGCTGGTGGCAGCAATCTTATTTAATCCCTCAATCTTCCATTAATATCTTTGGCACTAGTTTTTCTTGTGTCCAAGTCTCCATTTTTATCAGGTCTATTCACTAATAAGTGAAGAGAGGTGGATTGTCAGGAAAATATAAGTGGCTGAAGTAGGAAAAAAAAAGCTCTCATTGAAATATTTTTAGTTTAGCTTTTTTTTGGCCTATATTTTACCATTTCCCTAAAAAAATTACCTCAGTTCACTGAATAGTGCATTCAGACAAAACTGATCTTTATAAAAACAATTTAAAAAATTGAATAAAATCAATATGTACAATATCTCACAAAAGTACACCTCTCACATTTTTGTAAATATGTTATTATATCTTTTCATGTCAAAACACAGAAGGAATGACGCTTTGTTACAATGTAAAATAGTGAGTGTACAGCTTGTATAACAGTGTAAATTTGCTGTCCCGTCAAAATAACTCAACATACAATGTCTAAACCGACATTAATGTCGAAACCGCTGGCAACAAAAGTGAGTACATCCCTAAGTAAAAATATCCAAATCCACAATGGTGTCCAACACACCATCTCCACCTTGGATGGCAGCCTGAAACTTCTCGAAGCCTGGGGTATAATACCTGAAACTCAACAGGATCAATCCAATTCCCTAGGCTAACCTAAACCATTTCAGTTTGGGCTGGATCAAAAGCGAGGTAAAAACAGACATAAATGAGCTATCTTTCCCTGACATCAACTTCTTTGTACAACAAACTTTAAGTCCGGTCGGGCCATGTGTTAAGAGCATTACCTGCTGAACTTTTCCCCCAAGTTTGATCAGCTCCTCACTGAGCTTTCCTCTGCTGATACATTTCTTTGTCTTACCTATAGTTGTTGTTCTTGCAATCTTACGTTTCTACTGAGCTCTTCCTCATACCAACCTTACAGCACCGTCGACAGAACCAGTCAACGATCAGAACATCACAGCACCGCTCGGATTTACAAGGTCTAAACTTCTGGTCTTCAACAACTGTAAGTTCATCATAACCCTACCACACCATTACAGCACACGATAACATGAATTTCAACATCCTGTCCCTCAATGCCAAAGGGTTGAACCACCCGGCCAAGAGGACCTCCCTTTGGAAAACAGCACTATACCATACCTGTGACGTACTTTGCGTCCAAGAGACCCACTTTGCCCAAAACGCATCCCCGCAGTGCACCCACAGGCAATTTCCATATGTCTTCCACTCCAGCTATACCAAAAAACAAAGGGGAGTCATGATAGCCATTCGGAACACTGTGTCTTTCCAGCTTCAGAACTGCATCGAGGACCCAGAAGGGAGGTATATATTTCTGCTATGCATAATTAACAATGTCCCTTACACCTTGATCTAATTATAAGGAAGCCACATCACCAAATTTTCACCCTATCTCTTTACTCAATTTAGATCTGAAGATTTATGCTAAAATCATAGCTAACAGACCCCAAAATATATTACCGTCCCTCATCCACAGAGACCAATCAGGTTTTATCAAAGGCCGACAAGCCTCAGATGCCACTAGAAGATTGATCAACATCATTCATCAAGTAGAAACCAATGAAACCCCGGTGCTTTTTCTTTCCCTAGACACTGAAAAAGCGTTTGATAGGGTCCACTGGGGATATATCTCATTAGTATTACACAAATTCAGGTTACATGGTCCAATACACAACTCAGTAATGGTCCTATATTCTACCCCATCTGCCAGGGTCTTTGCAGCAGGAAACCTCTCTATACAATTCCAAATCACAAACGGCACGAGACAGGGGTGCCCGCTATCACCCATAATATTCAACCTAATTATGGAACAGCTTGCCGAAACTATCAGATCTAATACATATATCAAAGGAATATATCACGCAGATCAGGAACATAAAATCAGTCTCTTTGCTGATGACGTGATACTTATGATTACCGATCCTGACCACTCCCTCCCCGAGATCCAGAAGACGCTTGCCTGGTTCAGTAACATCTCTTACTATAAAGTAAATGAGACTAAATCTCATATCCTAAACTTAGGAATAAATAACTCCACTAGAGACCATCTCAAAACACAGTTCCCTTACGCATGGGCAGAGCAAAGTATTACATATCTGGGGATACAACTATCCGCTTCCACCAAATAGTTATATTCCTTAAATTATATACCATTCTGAACTGCGCTCCAAGACAAACTTACAAGGGTGGCATCCTTTGAGTTTTCGTGGATGGGACGATTGGCAGCATTCAAAATGTTCCACCTCCCGCAAATACTGTATCTTTTCAGAACTATACCAATACTCATTTAATTCTTCAATGCACTGCAAAAAACCTTATCTAAATTTATTTGGCAGGATAAAAGAGTTAGAAGCAGCCATGGTAAACTGATCAAACACCATCTGGCAGGAGGAACAGGCTATGTAGACTTTCCCGATTACTATATGGCCTCAATACTCACCCAAACGAGAGAATTGTTCCAACCTGCCCCCCTTCTGACGGGATGGGGGAGGATCAAAGCCTCTTCGTTCCTAAGTAATAACCTTCCCTCATGGCTATTCTCTATGACCCCGCTACAATCCCCCCAGGAATCTCACCAACCATAGCAACAACACTTAAAACATGGGAAATATTTGTGATTAGCAGTAGGGACCTATCAAAGCAGAAATACAAATTCTGCTTGAAACTCTGCAGTATCTAATGCCATACACATCGTTTATAAAGTGGAAAGAGAAAGGTATATCCTGCATATCTGACGTAACCCTCATGGATAATATCAAACCATTCCCCACATTACAGAAAGAGTTTAATCTCCCAAACTCTGATATATTCCTTTACCTTCACCATCCAGCCACTCCCAGTGTCACTTCCTTATAAAAGCCGTGCTCTCCCACCTGCCAGTCCCGCTGCTTCATACTCTGCTGGGTCACAACACTATGCTCCAGATTTTGGTAAGCTCTTTCAAGTCCTGCTAGGTTTTCACTCTATCACATACCGAACCCCTTGGTTTACTCACCCCAGACACAGGGGGAGACCACCTTGGGTATACCCTTCTTGCTGGGACATATGCTCCCCTACTTACTCCTTTCCTTTCCTTTTTTCCCCCCCTCTCCAGGTGCACACAGTACCTGCAGACCAACTAGCAGGTCTTTTGCAACGGAGCTGGAGCCTGTTCCATTTTTGTATATACGCCCAATCATCTTCAGTTCACCTTATACCATTCCGGGACACCAGATGGCACTCCCTACTTATCGACTCTCTCCACCTGTGGCCTTCAAGGTAATCCACCCCATATCCCTAATTTACATGCCCTCATTGTAGTCACTGTATACACTGACGAGAACCATTATATATTTACTAATTTCATTTTTATCATTTTTATCATTTTTATTTCTTCAGACTACCTTTGAGGGTCGTTGTGAGGGACCTTCATAGACGCCCTCTGTTGGGTGAAACCCAGTCACTCTTGGTTCAGGTCGGGTGTTCTTGTGTGGGGGGGAGCTTGCCAAGAATCGGGTCCTACCTCCTTGGGTTTTTTGACCAGTGTGAGGGGAAACAAGGCATTTTCTGTCACCTATGGCTCTATGTTTTTATCTGTTGTTTAACTGGATGCATCTATGACGAATTGAGCTGTTAATACAGGGTCAGTATAACACAGATTTAGCTCAGTGAATATACGCTGCTATGTTTATGATTGTTGTATTTCCAATATTAGCTATACCTGTTTCTTATGTTATGTTAGATATATACTGATTTATGCTGATCCATTTCCCTGAAGATGAGTCGAAATACTCGAAAAGCATCAGGATATATTACCTGTATTTGCTCTCTGTGCTCTTTGTTTACTGCATCCCTGTATTTTATGTATTTACACACTTTAATATGCCTCTCAATTGCATGGGCTGTTTCCTGCCCATATTAGTCTATTAATTTTGTGCAAATAAATCTTTCAAGCTAATATATTTGACCACTATGTATTTGTCCTTTCCCTTAAAAGTCCAGTCGAGGCAATTCCTCTTGAATTTACCTTTGCACTAAACACTGCATTGCCTCGATCACAAACCTGTCATGATCAATCCCCCAAGAGGCATGGACATACTTTAAATCCCCAAACCACAACAAAAAGGGATTTCACTGTTCTACAACTTGATACGGACCAAAAGTACATTTAACAAATCCGCCCCACTACTCAAATGGGAATCTTATTAAAATCAATTATTCACAATAGATAAATGGAAAAAAAGCAAGTACAGTAGATCCACATATAGAGCCACTTGCTGCTCAACCCTGTGGGAACTGGCAATTAAACTGACATATTGTTGGTACCTTACTCCAGACAGAACAACTAAATTCAATGCAGACCTAGATGACTCATGTTGGAGACAATGTGGGCAGAGAGGAGACCTGTTACACACTTTCTGGACATGCCCCAAACTGACACATTACTGGTCATCCACATTCCGCTTACTCTCTGAAGTCACACAACTCTCAATCCCCATGAAACCATCCCTAGCGCTGCATTCACTGGAAATAGATCAATATACCAATCCAATGAAAAACATAATACTTCACATCCTTTTATCTGCAAGACTCAATATTGCTAGTTAATGGAAAAACACAGATCCTCCTACAATAAACGAAGTGGTTCAAACAACCCAAGTACATTTTTTGTATGAGACCACGTTAACACTATGCAATCAAAACAAATCACAGTACTATAAAATGTGGCAGGTGTGGATCAGTTGGACAGGCTCCTCAGGAGTTCTCAAATACCTTAGCCATGGCAATCCACTGTTTGACTAGTTGTTTCCAAAAGGCTCAGTGGTATGGGGAAATAATCCCACGATGAAGGTCACTAGAGGGGTGGAGGGTGTACCTGAACGGGCACGGGTGTTGCGCCATTCAGGGTGCACGGGTGGGCATGCACCTTCTCCCACCTCAACAGTTGTACAAGTTGGTCCAATCAGTACTAGTCTTAAACACTTACGGTTATTGAGTTCAACTTTGCTTTGCTAAGCACTTTCGCAATGTAACTGAGTGTATATTTGTTTTGAAATAATAAACAAAGAAAGTACTACTCTCTATATTTGAGTGTTTATATATACCATTTATGCACTTCAAATCTTTCTGCTATTTTTTTTTTTGTATTTTACAAAAATTTTCAATAAAAACTTATTTAGAAAAATAAAGTATAAAAACACAAAACAAAAATTGCAGTAATATGCAATACTATGTGATACTATGTGAAACTGTTATAAAGTGCACTAATTCGAGAAGCTAAACAGCAAAAAGACAAATATTCATAAATTACTAGGGATGAGCTTCGAGTTCGAGTCAAATGCAATGAATATCTCCCAATGTCACAAAGATTATTGGCCATCAGTGTAAAACCAATTACTGCCCCTTAGTTACAAAGTTATTAGGGACCACCCACAAATTAAGTTGAGATTGTGGCACAAAAACAAAACAAAACTATGACCTGCTCACAGTATCAGATTCCCCCAATCCTCAAACACATGCAAACACATGTAATGCTATAAAAAGTAGTAATCATTATTTTAATAAAAATGGAGAATTCACTATGGGTTATTTAGCAGCAAAAATGAGTCAGAAGAATTCATAAAAATTATTAATTCTATTTATCACAAGACATTTGGACATTACTGTAGTACAAAAGATAAAATATGAGCTCATGTGTACACAATGCGAGACAGTCTGGACTGTGAGGAGAATCAAACAGTGGATAATGCCATGTGATATAATTGATAAACAATATTCATCAGAGGGCATTGCCTCACAGTATTGATTAAGGGTAATTATCCGATGTTGGGAAATGTACACCAGAGCTTATATTTTAACTTTTGTACTACAGTGATGTCCAATTGACTTGTGATAAATAAAATTAATAATTTTTATGAATTCTAAATAGCCTTGTATCAATAAAGGGAGGGGTGAAAATAGAAGCCCCCCTGTAAATCACTTACAAGTATATATGCAGCTGGAGGCGTAATGTCAAGGACCACGGACCCAAAGGCATCAGTGTCGGGAGCTGAGGAGGTTTGACCAATGGGTGACAACCCGGGCAGACCCAGGCACACAGATGACTCCTAAGGTGAACATGTGGAAATGGGAGTAGAAGGTGAATAGGCCAATAAATGTAGTGGAGAATTTGTGATGACAGTGAGGACTGTGTAGCGTAATCAGACTAGTGTATGTAAGGAGGGAGAAAGTTGGTGAAAGTAAACTCTTGTACTAAATTTGACATATGTTGGACTCTGTAATCCTATCATGTTACCCATTTTTAATTATGTTATTACCAGTTACCGCTGTTTAAGGAATTGATGCTACTATTAGTGAGTATTTCTATTTGTATGTATATAAGAATTATGTTTGTATCCATGCTATTTACGTAAAAATAAATTTTCAATCCCCACCATTGTATTCATTTCAACCACATGCCTCGCTTAAAGTCCCATCCTCTTGCTCCCAAATTTAATATGTAGTTTTAAAACATTGTTTTTTTTTCTTACTGTTCTTAATTGGTTTTCACTCTACCATTTTCAACAAGGCCGCAGTGCAAGCATTTTCCAGCAGAACATATAGTACCCGAAGGCACATAAGAATGTCATTTGTAAAAATGAATTACATAGCCATATAGAAATGTATTAACATTATCTTATGTTGTTTTATTGGTGTTGTGTGATTGTTTTGCATGCAATTATGAACCTGGACTTTTCATAATCCAGATAACCTTTAATCCGTCTGCAGGCCTACATTGACTCAAATAAATTCATCTGTTGTGGTATGTGATCTATTTAATTCTCACCTTATGGAATTTAGTTGGAGTCTCCTCTGTTGCAAAGTGTTGCAAAGGTTACTATCATAGATTTTAGTCAAACCTCTGGATGGGTTATGCATACATAAAAGCAAATAATACATGCAATTCTCACAGTAAATACTTACCAAAATAAGTGTAAGTTCAAATATGCCAGAAGTCATTTTGGCCAGCTACGGCATAATTTATCTTTTGGAAGTTTCTATACTATAAGTCAGCCCAAAGTGCACATCCATCCACCTGCAAGCAAAATTTGCC
Organism: Lithobates pipiens; assembly: GCF_037356315.1. Lineage (NCBI taxonomy): Eukaryota > Metazoa > Chordata > Amphibia > Anura > Ranidae > Lithobates > Lithobates pipiens. The sequence continues at coordinate 180,596,724 of NW_027507758.1, forward strand.
TACAAACTGGGAAATACTCCTAAATCTGCCCAGTTGAAGGTTAAACTGAGTGTTTTTAGTATACAGTTATACACTGGGACTAGCAAAAGTAATTGTATATTTATTCTGCAGTTCTTCTGCTAGTGATGTTTGATGCTCAGACTTCTACAATGAGATCTAAAACACTCTACAATTGTGTTATGTAAAAATATTTTTAGATGATTAATAAAAAAAAACAAAAAAACATTAGGGCCAGTGCTCCCTGTCGCTTATAACATGTGTAGTGGGGGAAATCTTTGTATTGGAATCTGGATGATTCCCAGCTAAATTAGAATAAGTCTTGGATAAAAAATACTTCCTTATGGTAGATAATTTTTTTTAATTTCAGTACTTTAAACCAAATAAATGCTACTTACATAGTGTCATTTTTCTTTTATTTCTCTTTTGTTCCTGTTCATATTACTAAAGGCCAACTGAGAACAATAAGCAGTGCTTTGCTACTGTTAAATCTGTGTACCGTTTTAATTACAGAAAGCTGGTGAATATATAATTGTTTAAAAAACGTTATGCTTTCATTGTCAATTTTTTTTTACCTTTTTGTACAGCATTATAACTACTATATTTTCTCTTTATGTGCAGTGAGGATGTGATTTCTGTGTAAATGATATACATTTTGGATCTCACCAAATGTAAAAAGAGCTATTACTTTCATTTTAATTATGATTGCAATTAAAAATATAAGAAAGTTACACCATCAAAAACACATTTTTATGGCCAATGTTTGACAGTTTTGTAGTAATCTCCATAAGGTAATTCTTAGTTCTAGGCCATAAAATAAAAAAAGTATACAACAAAATGAACTTCTATTTGAAAAATATAAAATGGCATTATGCCTTCATAAAAATACTTAATACGTTGTTATTATTCTATCAAAATTAAATTTAAATTTAACTTTAATTGTGTATAACTATTTATTGCTATGCTTACAATTACATTTCCAGAAATAAACCATAATTTTAGGGGTAGTAACTAATAGCCTGTAAAATATTCTCAGGGTGAAAATTTGCCTTACTGGTTCTTAAAAAATAAGGTCTAAATGCAATGCTAGAAGAAAAGTTCAAAGCTAATGTTTAGCAATTTTAATCTGTGTGCAAATTTGAGAAAACTATAAAACAGTTGTCTTCCAGAACTAAAACGCATATACGTTCAAATTATATTGCTTTTGGCACCACTCAAAGTAGGGGTGAAAGCCAGTGGTGGCTGGTGAAGTTTTAGGATGGGGGGGGCGCAAGACCCCACCCCTCCACATCCCCCCACTTCTCATAAGCCACACCCCTTATAGAATCCACATCATATACCAAGCTGTACATTATACACCGGGCTCTGCACATCATATACCAGGCTGTACATTATACACAGGGTTCTGCACATCATATACCAGGCTGCACATTATACACAGGGCTCTGCACATCATATACCAGGCTGCACATTTTACACAGGGCTCTTCACATCATATACCAAGCTTCACATTATACACAGGGCTCTGCACATCATATACTAGGCTTCACATTATACACAGGGCTCTGCACATCATATACCAGGCTTCACATTATACACCGGGCTCTGCACATCAAATACCAGGCTGCACATTATACACAGGGCTCTGGCCATCATATACCAGGCTGCACATTATACACCGGGCTCTGCACATCATATACCAGGCTGTACACTATACACAGGGCTCTGCACGTCATATACCAGGCTGCACATCATATACCAGGCTGCACATTATACACCGGGGTCTGCACATCATATACCAGGCTGCACATTATACACAGGGCTCTGCACATCATATACCAGGCTGCACATTATACACCGGGCTCTGCACATCCTATACCAGGCTGCACATTATACACAGGGCTCTGCACATCCTATACCAGGCTGCACATTATACACAGGGCTCTGCACATCATATACCAGGCTCTGCACATCATATACCAGGCTGCACATTGATGGCGCTGCTCAATGCATCTGAGTCTATGCACTGCACCCGCCCGGCCAGTCCATCGCGCCGGAAGCTGTGGCGCGATCGACCACACCACAGAGCGAGTTTTTTGGGGGAAAATGAAGCACCTCGTCTGCAATCTCATGATTGCATCGACGTGGCGCTTCCCATATTGCACTGCGCCCGTACATGTTTAAATATATATATATATTTTTTTTTTGCCAGTTGATAAGCGGGGGGGGGGGTTGGGTTGGAGGGTTGTGTGCTGGGTTGATAAGCCGGTGGGGGGGTCTCCAAAAATAACATGCTGCACATGAAAAAAAAATGATGGTGATCATAAGCGGGGTGGGGTGGATGTGCTGTCATCCTACCTCTGAAAAACATTACTGAAATTTATAAGCGAGGCTGCTGCCGTCTAACCTCCAAAGTAGTCTTCTAGTCTTCTGCTGTCTATAGAAGTCTGTGCATCAGTAAATATCACCAACAGAATAATAAATATTGGTACAATGTAAAACATGCATGTCAATCTGGAGATCAGAGGATCCAATATACATGATATCTCAAACAACATGTGATCTAGAAAATATATATATTTACATGCCACATGTCACATAGCGAGCAAACCCCTGACATGTAAGTCCCAGTTAGGCAGTGTTTGCCTTAGAAACATAAAACAATCTGTTGGTAATGTATACATCACAGCTTATAGGAGGTTTTATGAGCAGGTTACTATAGATAGATATCACATGAATGGGTTGATAAGCCGTGGGGTGGGGGGTATGTGCTGCCGAGTGCCAACGTCACTTCCTGGAGTGACGTCGTAGCGCTGCTCAATACATCTGAGTCTATGCGCTGCACTCGCCCGGCCAGTCCCTCACGCCGGAAGCTGTGGCACGATCAAACGCGCCACAGAGCGAGGTTTTTGGGGGCCAATGAAGCGCCTCGTCTGCACTCTCATGATTGCATCGATGTGGCGCTTCCCATATTGCACTGCGCCCGGCGCTGGGACACAGTGCACATAAGGACATTTTTAACATTTTTTTTTTAAAGGGACATGTTAAAAAAATAATGTTTTTTTTTAAACATTTTTCTTTGACTGCCTGGGGGGGGGGGATATACCTGAATCCCAGAATATGGAGTGTTCAGGCTTATTCCAATATCATTCCCATGGGCTAGTAAGCGCAAAGAGCAAAGGATTGCCGAGACCCCCCGACAGGTGAATAAACGGTAAAGCCCCGTACACACGAGAAGACTTATGTCCGACAGACTTCCGAAGGAGTTCTGCCGGAGTTCTGCCGGAGTTCCGATAGAGTTCTGACGGACTTTTCGGCTGAGCGGACTTGGCCACACACAATCACACTAAACTCCGACGGATTTGAACGTGATGACGTACGACTGGATTCGAATAAGGAAGTTCATAGCCAGTAGCCAATAGCTGCCCTAGCGTCGGTTTTAGTCCGTCGGAATAGCATACACACGAGCAAATTTTTCGAAGGGACCGGGTCCGGCGGAGTTCCGTCGGAAAAATTTGAAGCATGTTCCATATTCTAAAGTCCGTCAGACTTTGGTGAATCAAAAGTCCGTTGCAGCCCACACATGATCGAATAGTCTGACAGAATCAGTCCGTCGGACTTTGGATGTTGAAAAGTCCGCTCGTGTGTACGGGGCAAAAGGAGCGACCTCAGCCTATCACACCACACACCCTGATGCATTTCACCATACCCACTGGGGCTTAGTTATAGGACATATGAGGGTCATCACTAGGGATGAGCCAAACAACCCCGGTTCGGTTCACACCAGAACCTTCGAATGGACCGAAAATTCGTGCAAACTTTAGAACTCCATTGAAGTCTATGGGACCCAAACATTTAAAATCAAAAGTGCTAATTTTAAAGGCTAATATGCAAGATATTTTCCTAAAAGGCTCATGCCCCAGGGGACATGGATCAATGCAAATGTTTTTTTCCATTTTTTCGGGAGCACTGATTTTAATGATGATTAAAGTGAAAAAAAATGTGAAATATTCCTTTAACCACCTCAATACAGTGCACTTACACCCCCTTCCCGACCAGACCAATTTTCAGCTTTCAGCGCTCTCACAGTTTGAATGACAATTACTCAGTTATGCAACACTGTACCCATATAAAACTTGCGTCCTTTTTTCCACACAAATAGAGCTTTTTTTTTGTGGTATTTAATCACTAGTGGGTTTTTTATATTTTTTGTGCTATAAATAAAAAAATACGTAAATTCTGTGAAAAAAATGTCTTTTTCTTTGTTCCTATCATAAAATGTTGGTAATTAGTAATTTTTCTTCATACATTTTGGCCAAAATTTATACTGCTACATATCTTTGGTAAAAAATAACCCACATTGGTGTATTTTATTTGGTCTTTGTGAAAGTCTACAAACTATGGTGCCAATCACTGAAAATTGATCACATCTGATCAGGCCTTCAGTACATCAGGTGTATCTTGAGACACTAACAAGTCAGGAAAGTACAAATACCCCTCAAATAACCCCTTTTTAGAAATACATACAGAGGCCGAACATTTTATATTTTATAGAATTATTTACGGGGTGTGCAGCCAGCTTGAAATCTAAATTTATGCACTTTCCCCTTTTTTTGAACATTGAAGTATTACCTTCAGGAGTTCTAGGAGCATAAATGACACATCTCATTTCATTCCTACCTATCACACTTTTGAAGGTCCTGGAGCACTAGGACAGTGAAATTACCCACAAAATGACCCCATTTTGGAAAGCAAACACCCCAAAGTATATTCTATGAGGCATGGGCTGCAAATAGGTACTCGGGTATTCTGATGGGCTGGTGACAGGTACTTGAGTACCCTGATAGCCTGGTGACAGGTACTTGAGTACTCTGATGGCCTGGTGACAGGTACTCGGGTACTCTGATGGCCTGGTGACTGGTATTTGGGTACTCTGAAGGGCATAGATAGGTACTCAGGTACTCATATGGACTGTGACAGGTACTTGGGTACTCAGATGAACTGTGACAGGTATTCAGGTACTCAGATGAACTGTGACAGGTACTTGGGTACTCAGATGGACTGTGACAGGAACTCAGGTACTCAAATGAACTGTGACAGGTACTCGGGTATTCGGATGGACTGTGACAAGTACTCGGGTACTCTGATGGGCTGTGACAGGTACTCGGGTACTCTGATGGACTATGACAGGTACTCGAGTACTCTGATGGGCTGTGACAGGTACTCGGGTACTCGGATGGGCTGTGACAGGGACTCGGGTACTTTGATGGACTGTGACAGGTACTCGGGTACTCGGATGGACTGTGACAGGTACTTGGGTACTTTGACGGACTGTGACCGATACTCGGGTACTTTGATAGGCTGTGACAGGTACTCGGGTACCCGGATCGACTGTGACAGGTACTCGGGTACTCTGATGGGCTGTGAGAGGTACTCAGGTACTCTGATGGGCTGTGAGAGGTACTCAGGTACTCTGATGGGCTGTGACAGGTACTCGGGTACTCTGATGGGCTGTGACAGGTACTCGGGTATTCTGATGGGCTGTGACAGGTACTCGGGTACTCTGATGGACTGTGACAGGTACTCGGGTACTCTGATGGACTGAGACAGGTACTCAGGTACTCTGATGGACTGTGACAGGTACTTGGGTACTCTGATGGACTGTGACAGGTACTCGGGTACTCGGATGGGCTGTGACAGGTACTTGGGTATTCAGATGGGCTGTGACAGGTACTCAGATGGACTGTGAGTGACAGGTAGTGATGTACGAACTTCCGACGGGATGTTTCACGAACACGATCCGTGAACGTGCCCAAATGTTCACGAACCGCAGGTTCGCGGCGGACCCCATTCACTTTAATGGCAGGCAAACCTTAGCAACCTCCAGGTCATATTTTCAGCCACAAAATACTTACTAGCTGTGCACACATAGTCCCACAACATGGACACTGACATACCAGAAGTATTAAGGGAATCTGAGATCGACAACGACAAGCATTCTTTTTTTATCTGTGAAATGTTGTCAATTCAGGAGCGCATGAAGGCCACGGAGGAGAGGCAAGGTTAGGCCAAGCTATGAAGGGGGTGCAGGAGATGATCAGTGCCACAGTCAGGGCAGCGCAGTCCTGTGTCAGTGTCCCAGTGTGCCAAACTTTGCTTGAGCCCCTGACCCCTCCCTCTACCCGGCCCTTACCCCCAACTATGCAGGGCTCCACTGCGGGTGTTCTGGAGGTGCCAGTCAAGTGCTGATCCTCAGCCATGGTGCTGGCACTGCCTGCTTATTGGCTTCTCCACTGCTATCTCCCTCAGGGACACCAGCAGTGAGATAGAACACTGACACCAGCAACGCGATAGAGACTGAGCACTGACACCAGCACCGAGATAGAGAACACTGACACCAGCACCGAGATAGAGAGCACTGACACCAGCACCGAGATATAGAGCACTGAAACCAGCACCGAGATAGAGAGCACTGACACCAGCACCAAGATAGAGAGCACTGACATCACATCAGCACCGTGATAGAGAGTACTGACCCCAGCACCGTGATAGAGAGCACTGACACCAGCACCGAGATAGAGAGCACTGACACCAGCACCGAGATAGAGAGCACTGACACCAGCACCGAGATAGAGAGCACTGAAACCAGCACCGAGATAGAGAGCACTGACACCAGCACCAAGATAGAGAGCACTGACATCACATCAGCACCGTGATAGAGAGTACTGACCCCAGCACCGTGATAGAGAGCACTGACACCAGCACCGAGATAGAGAGCACTGACACCAGCACCGAGATAGAGAGCACTGAAACCAGCACCGAGATAGAGAGCACTGACACCAGCACCAAGATAGAGAGCACTGACACCACATCAGCACTGTGATAGAGAGTAATGACACCAGCACCAGAGCCTGGAGTGTGGCTTTGTGTGTTCCGTTGTTCCCACTGGGCTCGGTGATGGCAGCTCATGTGCCTTCTTAAGGCGGTCGTCCCTAGGTGAGTGTTGGGCTTACTGCGACTTATGCGTTGACTGCAAAGATTGCAGATGGCAACGCTATTGTCAGCAGTGGACATGTTAAAAAAAAGCATGTGTCGGGGTCCTGGGAGCGCCAGATGTGACCGTACATGGTTGATGCCTCGCTCCTGATACATTAGCAGTCTGCTTTGTCCCTCCTGTGCAATGTAAGTTCTTCCTGCTTCTCCTCCCTATCTGCTGGTCCATATCTCCCTCTGAACATCCCTCCTCTTCCTCTCTTGTGGGCACTCACGTGACATCACTAGACACACCATCATCGGTGTCACCTTCCCCACCGCTATAATTAGAGATCTTGGAGTAGGCAGCAACACCGACCAACCTCCTCCTTGGGCTGACCTGGGTACTGTCGTCAGACTGCTGAGTGGCGGTTGTTGCTACCTCCTCTTCCTGATCCAATGCCAAGAGTGGCTGCGCATCAGAAATGTCTTGATATGGATCAGAAAATAATTCCTGTGACTCAAGCGGAAGGTATATGGTGGTGGTGTTGGTGGTAGTGTCTTTGGGGGTGCACACAGCAGTTAGTGAAGAAGAGGGTGCAGATCGAGAGGATGAGGAGGGTGCAGAAGAGTAAGGCTGAGTGAGCCACTCAACCAAGTCTGGTGCGTCCTTTGACGTAATGGAACGCACCTTCTGCAATTTGCCACTTTGGCTCAAGCCTGTTGCTCCTGCCCTACCCCTACCACCCCTGCGGAAGGGCCTGCCTCTTCCTCTGCCTGTCATTTTTTAAATGACCCTGTGACCAAAGTCTCTAGAGAAGTGCAGTATGTATGTGGAAGAAGGTATATAACACCCCGCTTCAATCTGTCGTTTTTGGGGGCCACTGGTCTATCACACCAGTTATAATACTTTTTTTTTATTGCGTTTGTCACTCTTTGTAGTATCGCTGCAGAACCGCTTAGCAGTCACAATGCTGCACAGTGGAAATGCACTATACTATGCTTTCTATATGTGCAAGTATTTTATACGTGTATTACATACCTATATGCTGCACACCAAATAGTACACCTATACCAGTCCTTAAAAGGACCTTTGTGGACCTAGTAGCTAGTGATTTGCAGACTGTCCCTCAGTCCCTACACTGATAAAAGACAGCTGCTGAAACTAGCAATAATCTGCAGCACAGCAATGCACCAGCACCCTATATATTGTACACCTATACCAGTCCTTACAAGGACCTTAGTGGACCTAATAGTAATAGCTAGCTAGTGATTAAACTGACTGTCCCTGCTACACACAGCGTCCTGTCCCTACACTGACAAAAGATAGCTGCAATCATCAGCACAGCAGTGCACTGAACCCTATATACTGTACTACACCTATACCAGTCCTTAAAATGACTTTTGTGGACCTAATAGCTAGGGATTTGTGTCACTACAGTCTCTCCCTGCTGCACACAGCATCCTGTCCCTACACCATGGGTCTTCAAACTATGGCCCTCCAGTTGTTCAGGAACTACAATTCCCATCATGCCTAGTCATGTCTGTGAATGTCAGGGTTTTACAATGCCTTCTGGGATGTGTAGTTCCGCAACAGCTGGAGGGCCGTAGTTTGAGGATCCCTGCCCTACACTGACAAAAGACAGGCTGCTGCAATCACCAGAACAGCAGTGCACTGAACCCTATATACCAGGGGTCTCAAACTGGCGGCCCTCCAGCTGTTGCAAAACTACAAGTCTTATGAGGCATTGCAAGGCTGACAGTTACAAGCATGACTCCCACAGGCAGAGGCATGATGGGACTTGTAGTTTCGCAACAGCTGGAGGGCTGCCAGTTTGAGACCCCTGCTATATACTGTACTACACCTATACCAGTCCTTAAAAGGACTTTTGTGGACCTAATAGCTAGTGATTTGTGTCACTACAGTCTCTCCCTGCTGCACACAGCTTCCTGTCCCTACACTGACAAAAGACAGCTGCAATCACCAGCACAGCAGTGCACTGAACCCTATATACTGTACTACACCTATACCCGTCCTTAAAAGGACTTTTGTGTCACTATAGTCTGTCCCTGTGTGGAACAGCAACCTCTCCCTACACTGACATAAGACAGAATGTAAAATGGCCGCCAGATCGGGTCTATTTATAAAGTAGGGGGAATGTCCAATTGTCCATGTGCTGAAATGTCTCAAATAGCGGTCCTGTACCCCATGATGGATGTGTCATCATGGGTAAAAGTTCTTTCCCACTGTAAACACATATGTCCGCCGGGCGAACAGCGGCAATAGTCCGCCAATCGGGCAAATCGTGAACATGCAAAATTTGCCACGAACCCACCGCCGGGCGAACAGTTTGGACATCCCTACTACTATGTTACACGTAAACCTATTTCCCAGCCCACTATGTTCATATGTTGATTCTATACTGGTGCCAACTTGGGTCTGCATAGCAAAATTATTTTTAACCACTTAAGCCCCGGACCAATTGTCAGCCTAAGGACCAGAGGTCTTTTTTACAATTTCGCACTGCACTGTTTTAACTGGTAATTGTGCGGTCATGCAATGTTGTACCCAAATGAAATTTGCGTCCTTTTCTTCCCCCAAATAGAGATTTCTTTTGATGGTATTTGATTGCCTCTGCGATTTTTATTTTTTGCGATATAAATGGAAAAAGACCAAAAATTTCGAAAAAAATATGTTTTCTACTTTTTGTTATAAGAAAAATCGAATAAACTCAATTTTAGTCATACATTTAGGCCAAAATGTATTCAGCCACATGTCTATAGTAAAAAAAAAGTCAATAAGCGTATATTTATTGGTTTGCGCAAAAGTTATAGCGTCTACAAACTAGAGTACATTTTCTGGAATTTACACAGCTTTAAATTTATGACTGCCTCATTTCTTGAGGTGCTAAAATGGCAGGGCAGTATAAACCCCCCCAAATGACCCCATTTTGGAAAGTAGACACCCCAAGGAAATTGTTGAGAGGCATGTTGAGCCCATTGAATATTTTTTTTTGTCCCAAGTGATTGAATAATGACAAAAAAAAAAAAATGTTTACAAAAAGTTGTCACTAAATTATATATTGCTCACACATGCCATGGTTATATGTGGAATTGCACCCCAAAATACATTTTGCTGCTTCTCCTGAGTACAGGAATAACACATGTGTGGGACTTTTTGGGAGCCTAGCTGTGAACGAGGCCCCGAAAACCAATCACCACCTTCAGGATTTCTTATGCTGCGTACACACGACCGGACTTTTCGAGGGACTAGGTCCGACAGACTTTCGACGGAGTTCTGACGGAGTTCTGACAGAGTTCTGAGGGACTTTCCGAATGAACGGACTTGGCCACACAAAATCACACCAAAGTCCGACAAATTTGAACGTGATGACGTACGACCGGACTAGAATAAGGAAGTTTATAGCCAGTAACCAATAGCTGCCCTCACGTCGGTTTTTGTCCGTCTGGCGGAAAAATTTGAAACATGTTCCATTTCTAAAGTCTGTCAGACTTTTGCAAATCAAAAGTCCGCTGCAGCCCACACACGATCGAATGGTCTGCCGGAATTGTTCCAGCGGACCTTTGATGTTGAAAAGTCCGGTCGTGTGTACGCGGCATAAGGGCTCAAATTTTTGATTTCACTCCTCACTACCTATCACAGTTTCGAAGGCCATAAAATGCCAAAATAGCATAAAACTCCCTCAAATTACCCCATTTTGGAAAGTAGACACCCCAAGCTATTTTCTGAGAGTCATGCTGAGTATTTTACAGCTCTCATTTTTTTTGTGAGGAGTGAAATAAAAAATTTACACCCTTAGAAATCATGAAGGTGGTGCTTGGTTTTTGGGGTCCCATACACGGTTGGCTCCCAAAAAGTCCCACACATGTGGTATCCCCATTCTCAGGAGAAGCAACAGAATGTATTTTGGGGTGTAATACCACATATGCCCATGTCCTGTTTGAACAATATATCATTTAGTGACAACTTTGTGCAAAAAAAAAAAATATATTTTCCCCACAACGTGTGTCAAAATATAAAATATTCCATGGACACAACATGCCTCTCAGCAAATAGCTTGGGGTGTCTACTTTCCAAAATGGGGTAATTTGGGGGGTTTTGAACTGTCCTGGCATTTTATGCACAACATTTAGAAACTTATGTCACACATCACCCACTCTTCTAACCATTTGAAGACAAAGCCCTTTCAGACACTTTTTGTTTACATTAAAACATATTTTTTTTGCAAGAAAATTACGTTGAACCCCCAAACATTATATATTTTTTTAAAGCAAAGGCCCTACAGAATAAAATAGTGGGTATCGCATTTTTTGTCCACACAGTATTTGCACAGCGATTTTTCAAACGCATTTTTTTGTGAAAAAATACACTTTTTTAATTTTAATGCACTAAAACACACTATATTGCCCAAATTTTTGATGAATATGATCTTAGGCCGAGTACATGGATACTAAACATGACATGGTTTAAAATTGCATACAAATGCGCAGTGGCGACAAACAACATACATTTTTAAAAGCCTTTAAAAGCCTTTACAGCTTACCACATTAGATTTACAGAGGAGGTCTACTGCTAAAATTACTGCTCTCGATCTGACCTTCACGATGATACCTCACATGCATGGTGCAATTGCTGTTTACATATGACGCCAGACCAACGCTTGCGTTCGCCTTTGCACAAGAGCAGAGGGGACAGGGGTGCTTTTTTTTTTTGCTTTTTAATTTTATTTTTAAACAGTTCCTTCCATTTTTTTTTTTTTATCATTTTTATTGTTATTTTAGGGAATGTAAATATCCCCTATGATAGCAATAGGTAGTGACGGGTACTCTTTTTTTTTTTTTAAATTGGGTCTATTAGACCCTAGATCTTTCATCTGCCCTCAAAGCATCTGACCACACCGTTCGGTGTGATAAAATGCTTTCCCAATTTCCCAATGACGCTGTTTATATCCAGGAGGGGAGACATTCACTCCCACTGCTTGTAAAAGCAGTCTAGAGGCTAATTAGCCGCTAGGATTGCTTTTACATGAAAGCCGATCACTGGCTGAAAAGAATGATACCAAGATGATACCTAAACCCGCAGGCACAATTCTGGTATAACCATTCAAAGTCCAGCAACATACAAGTACGTTGCTGGTCCTTGTTGGACATATATTGTAATCTTTTTTTTCATGCAGCCTGTTGGCTGAACAAAAAAAAAGAGATTGATCGGTGGGTGTGCCCACTATTAGAATACCTCCCTTCATCCACCCACTTCTAATGATGGGCATACATGCACCATTTATATATGCCAAAGCATGGGGCCATCCTCCCACAAAAAAGTTATGCCGTTTTCCACGGGCAGGCCCTCCGCCTGAATTTCAACCGTATTTACGCGGCATTAGGAGCAAAATCGCTCCTCCGCCCCTGCTGCCCCTATGCTTCGGCTTATATGCTTTTTTTTTCTTTAACTATAGTGATGAAATCACCTCCTACAGCGTTGGAGTCATGGCTTTATGTATCGTGGGAGCAAACGCTGTTGCTTGAGCTGACCTCTTTTTTCTTCCCTTTTTTTCTTTCCAATAAAATGATGTATTTTATAATATTTCATGATTAATTTTTTGATATTTTGCTTTGGTTATTAATTGTTATGTATTATCTATTATGTCTTGTATAGATATCCTCCTGGAGAAGCGGTCTTTATTCCGCGAAACTAGTAGAGGAGACCCCCACGCACCCTTGATTTGAACTCTCCTTTTGCAGAGAATTTTGTCAAAGACGCTTGTATTGAGACATGTATTTTCCTGTATTTTAAATGGGTGATGTTTGTCCTTTTTTTTTTTATATGTTTGTTAAATAAGATAACATTTTGATAGTTATTGCTTTTTCTTTGAAGTACTGATATAGTCCAGTTTTCACTAATTTTGGGTTGGAATTGCCTAGAGGATCAGCATGAGCAACTATCCCTAGCACTTCCATACCAAAAATCCTTTTTCAAACGCTGTTGCTGTCAAGATAAATAAATCCACGCTGCAACTAAATGGCGTACCTGCTAAGCAAATTATGGTTAACATTAAAACAAAGTGACATTACAGTATAACAGTGAAATCTTACCATACCATACCTGTGCCTAAAATATATATATATGCCGAAGCATGGGGGCATCCTCCCGCAAAAAATTATGCCGCATACACATGGTCGAACTTTTCCACTGGCAAGCCCTTCGTTGGAATTTCGACCGTATGTACGTGGCATTAGGAGCAAAATTGCTCCTCCGCCCCTGCTGCCCCCATGCTTTGGTATATATGCTCTTTTTTTTTAACTGTAGTGGTGAAATCACCTCCTGCAGCATTGGAGTCACGGCTTTATGTATCGTGGGAGCAAACGCTGTTGCTCTCAAGATAAATAGATCTGCGCTGCAGCTGAATGGCGCACCTGAAAACAAAAAAAAATGATTAACAATAAAACACAGTAAACAGTAAAGTATAAAAAAAAATGACATACCTGAAAAACAAGCATGATAAAACATAATAAAATATTGCAGAATAGAATACAGTAAAAAAGAGCAATAATAGAGAGAGAAGAGAGAGAAAGAACAATAAAACGACAACTATTTTTTGTTTTTATATTTTATTTATTTTTTATTTTATTTTTCTACTTTTTTTTGTTTTTTTACACTTTTTTTTGGAATTGTAACAACTGTAACGGTTCGGGTCTCTCAAAATGCGATGGCATCCTTGAAGACCCTGTGTAAGTGTGTCCTAGCCTGTGAAATGCTGTACCCTATGCAAAAACTTCTCTAGTGTGTGGTAGCGTTGAAAACATTCACAAATGCAAAGACCAGAATTCCCAGGACAGCGTGAACAATAACAACGGGTGTCACGCCTATATCCACGCTTGGTACAGACACAACATCTTCTTTGGAGGGTTCGTTGGGTAGGGGTACTCTCGAGGACATACGGAAAATGTCTCTCATGCAGCCGGCTTACTGCATTTGGTTGGGGATGGTGAGGTGCAGAACCCTCTGGATACAGAAGTTTTGTGGCAATCTCTCTCTGGAATAAAAGAAAGGATAAAGTCCCACCTGAAGCTCTGTATAGCACATGAGCGTTCAGCAAAGCCAATTGAAATAAGTAAACAGACACTTTTTTGTTCCAGCGTCTGGCCTTACGGGCAACTAGATACGGCGCCAACAACTGGTCATTGAGGTCCACCCCTCCCATATACTTTGGTTATATTCGTGGATACAGAGGGGTTTCTCCACAACACCAGTCGCCGTAGGAATTTGGACCGTCGTGTCTGCATGAAGGGAGGTAAGAACAAAAACATTCTTATTATCCCTCCACTTCATAGCGAGCAAGTTATTACACCGCAAGCAGGCTCTCTCCCACAGCCTAAAACGGGAATCTACAAGGCTCTGGGGAAAGCCCCAGCGATTAGGTCGCACGGTGCCACATGCTCCAATCTGATGATCAAACAAATGACTAAACAGTGGCATGCTCTTGTAATATTTATCCACGTACAAGTGATACCCATTTCCGAATAAGGGTGACACCAAGTTCCACACTATCTTGCCAGCGCTCCCTATGTAATCTGGGCAGTTCTCCGGCTCTACGTAACTATCTTTTCCCTCATAAACCGTAAAGCTCCATGTATATCCTGTTGCCCTGTCATAGAACTTATAGAGCTTGACCCCGTATCTGGAACGCGTGTTGGGAATGTACTGTTTGAATGACAAGCGGCCAGAAAATTTAATCAGGGTCTCATCAACTCAGACAACTTGATGGGGAATAAACAAGACTGCAAAACATTGGTTGAAGTGGTTTATGATTTTTGTAGAGCCAATCGTATTCAGGGTCTCCACGAGGACAACAAAGTTCATTGTCATTGAAGTGCATGAACCGCAAGATCTGCTTGTATCGTTTCCTGGATATGGAGTTAGAGAACACGGGCATATGGTCAGTCGGATGCGTGGACCAATATATCCATAACGTCATGAATTTTTGTGTGGCCATGTTGAGGGAAAGGCCCAGAAAGGTCTTAAATTCGGAAACCGTATTTGGTTTCCAATCTCTGGCAAGGGAAGGCAACTGGGGATTAGCGGCAATGTGTTGACCAGCATATAAATTAGTTTGGTCCACAATAGATCTATAGAGATCTTCCTGAAATACAGCAAATAAAAATCAAGTGATGTAAAATCAGCTGTTTCCACCTGAATACCGGGTTGGCCAGTAAACGGGGGAAGTACTGGTGCTGCAGAAGTGGTGGGCACCCAATCAGGATTGGCGAATTCTGCAGGAAGGGCACTATGGGAACGACGGGCCTGCCTTTGTCTTCTTCTTGGTGGCAGCGGGACACTACTTGTGCTTGCCACCTCGCCAGCTTGAACTGCACTTATGGGACTCGCCATGTCACCACGTGTTACTGCAGTGCTGGATGTACGTCCAGGGTGTACTAGGCCACTGGTGCTTGCCAGTTCACCAGAAGGATGAGCGGCGCTAGTACTGGCTCTCTGCTCCATAGGAGGGACCTGCGGTTCTTGCACCTAAACAACATCAGAAGATCGGGGTCCGGTACGCCTGACCTTAGCAGGGACCTCACCTTCGTCGTCAGAGCTATCTGTCATGGAGCCTCTGTCCTCTACATGATCGTATTCTGAGCCTGAATCTGACTGATGAGTGACTTCCTCTTCACTATCTGTCATGCTCAGAAACGTGTAGGCCTCTTCACTAGTGTACCTTTGCTTTGCCATTTTGAGCTCTAAATTTAGTGGTACACTAGTGAGACTCACAGGTAAAAAAGCACCTAGGCTGTCAGCGACTGTATAAAACGCTACCAAAAAAAACTGTTAGCGATTGCAGAGATCAAGCCTGACTCTGCGAATGCTGCAGTTATGTGTGTTGGGTTTTGTAAGTGACAGTGATCGATCGATACTGCACTTGGGTGGGCTGGGCGGAGGGGCAAAAGGCAGGTGCTAGCAGGTATCTGGACTGATCCCGCTAACAATGCGTTTTTTTGGAAGCCTAAACTACTGGGGACGCTAGTATAGATCTGATCAGATCTGATATTGATCTGTTCAGATACTATATTACTAAGGGAGGTGTATGCTTTGCGCGTGGGTGTTAGCAGTACTGGCACTAACCTAGCACTGCCTGGGGCGACTCAGACCCTCTCTGACCCTAAAACCTAATTAATATCACCCGCCGGGTGATCAGGGGGTTAAATCTTTATTGGGTAATAAATGGCGGGTGCCCTGATGCTATAAAAAGCGAACTAACTAACCAGCGTCACCCGTAACACTTATATGGTGATCACTGGTGAAAGGGTTAACTAGGGGCAATCAGGGGGTTAAAACCTTTATTAGGTAGTATATAGGGGGTACCTGACGCTATATAAAAACCTGACGGGGAACCTAAATAACTAAATGGCTAACCAACGTCACCAGTGATGTTGGTTTCGGTGATCACTGGTCAAAGGGTTAACTCTAGGGGCAATCAGGGGGTTAAAACCTTTATTAGGTAGTATATGGGGGTACCTGACATTATATAAAAGACCTGATAGGGAGCCTAAATAACTAAATAACTAACTGGCTAACCAGCGTCACCAGTGACACTTATACGGTGATCACTGGTGAAAGGGTTAACTCTAGGGGCAATCAGGGGGTTAAAACCTTTATTAGGTTGTATATGGGGGTACCTAACACTATAAAATCCTGGCGGGGAACCTAAAAAATAACTAGCTACCTAGCGGCGCCAGTGACACTAATGCAGCGATCAGAAAAACGATTGCTTAGTGACACTGGCAAAAGGGGGCGAAAGGGTTACCTGGGGGGCAATCAAGGGGTTAAACCTTTATTGGGGGGGTAGGGGGCTACCCTGGACCTAAATGGGCCTAACACTAACTGCCCTGACACTTTTTACAGTCACAAATGACCATAAGTGCAGTGATCAGTAAATAAATGATCACTGCAATCAGTGACACAGTGACTGAGGGGGGGCAGGGGGTGATCGGGGAGTGACTGGAGGTGAAAGTGTGCCTATGTGTACCTATGTCTCAGTGGACTGTTGGTGCACTTACTTGGATGTCTTCTCTCCTCGCCTTCCGGTCAAAAAGACCGCCACGAGGAGAGTGACATCACTTCCTCCTGCCTGTGTTTACACTTACACAGGCAGGGGAAGCTTCTCATTCTCCAGGAGCGATTGCGAGGGGATGGCCAGAAACCAACGGCCATCCCCTCATCCCGGATCGCTCCTGAAGCGAAACGGACCGCCGCAGCCAGCGGGAGGGGGTCCGATTGGGTACGGGTACGTGCTTGTGCCTGTCCGTGCCATTGTGCCAACGTATTATTGCATGCGGCGGTCCTTAATTGGTTAATATTTAATTTTCTAATAAACGTATATAAGTCGATAAAAGTTCTAAATTTGTTAATATTCTTTGGTGGGGCATATTTTAGACCTAGTTCTAAAACTTTAAGTTCCTCTGTATTGAATCGTATGCTGCTTAGATTAAAAATCCCTCCATCTAAAGGTATTTTTCTTTTTTTGGCCTCCTCTCCCTCTGTTCTTCCTTCTCCGTTTTGTTGTGGTGGTGGGTATTCTCACCCTGACATTAATTGTTTTATTAATAATTTTTATTTTAATAATAATGTATTCATTTTATGTATATTAATGTATTTTTTTATGGATATTGATAAATTGTATTAATTCTTGTCAGTTTTCTTTATTGTATGTTATACAAATAATTTTATTAGGAATGTCCCCCATTAGAAACATTTATAATTATTTAATAAGACATTACCATGTTAGTGAACCAATATTGTAGTAGTATGCTTAATTCTACTTTGGGGTGGATTTGGCTATGGGGGTATCCTCTGTACCCTCCTTTCAGTCTCTAATAATTTATAGGTCCCCTGGGTGGACCCCAATAGCTCCCTCTCCCTCTGTGACCTCTCCACGGGGGTCTGCCATGGACTCTTTCCCAAAAATTCCCTCCATAATATGGTGGGTACCCATTATGTTCATATGGTCTCTGGTAAGAGCGGTCCCCTAAAGGGCAGTTCATGAGGATAAAACAAATCTGTGATCTTCGAGAGGGCTAACAAACACAATGCAATATGTTGCTGGACAAGTTTGAACAAAATCTGAAGGGATACAAATGCCCACAGCGTATTAGCACACAAAGAGATGTAGGGTTGATGTATAGGAAACAATTTCTCACCTCAAAACTAAAAAAAAATATGAAAAATATGATCTCACCTTCTGTACTGAATTTAATAGACAACATAAACAAATAGAAAAAATTATAAAAACTCATTGGCCCATTTTGCTCAGAGAGCTGATATTGGCCCAAACAATACCAACATGCCCCAAGTTCAATAATAGGCACGCACCAATATTGAAGGATAGAATTGTCAAAAGTGTTCCGGACCCTCCTAAAAAGATGTAACGTTCCTTGAACAAACAGGTTATTCATGTGAGGCAAATGTTTAACATGCAGAACATGTAAAGGAGGATAAAGAAAGATAACATATTTCATATCCAAAACTACAGGACAGATATATCAAATATCTAAATGTATTACTTGTGGCACTACACAAGTAATCATATTATTACTTAAAGAAGTAAGACTACAAGAACACATCAATAAATATCAAAAAGGGCTTCCGAAAACACAGCTTATCATACCACTTTAGACGATTTTATAATAGGGATCTATCTAAATACATTTTTTGTGGTATTGATAGAGTGGATAGACATTGTAGGGGTACCAATCTGAAACAGGCTAGTTCTTAAAATGAAACTCAATTAATATATCAATTACAATCTTCAGTGCCTAAAGGGTTAAATGTGGACTTAGACATTAATTGTTTTATTAATCATTTTTCTTTTTTTTTGCCTCATCTGCTCCCTCTGTTCTTCCTTCTCCAGTTTGTTGTAGTGGTGGGTATTCTCATCCTGACATTAATTGTTTTATTAATAATTTTTAATTTTGATTTTAATAATAATGTATTCATTTTATGTATATTCATGTATTTTTATGTATATTGATGTATTGCATTAATTCTTGTCAGTTTACTTTATTGTATGCTGTACAAGTAATATGATTAGGAATGTCCCCCATTAGAAACATTTATAATTATTTAATAATACATTACCATGTTGAGTGAATTCATATTGTAGTAGTATTCTTAATTCTACATTGGGGCAGATTTGGCTTCCTATATATAATATCCCATTTAAGCATCCATAGGGTTTTTGAATGCTTTCTGTGTAAGTGATTCTATACTGATCTGATATGTGAGAAGATGGTGATTGGCTCACTTCTGGTTTTGACATAAATGTCACTTCTGGTTCCAACAAAACGTTACTTCCAGTACAGGCAGAAATTGGAAGTGGTTATAATTATTACTGCCCCATCAAGGGGAGTAGTGGGTGTCACTGGGTGTAGTGCGAGGGACTTAATATATATATAAGACAGTCAGTCATGGGCTCCAGAAGCTTCTGATGACGCCCAGTGCAAGAGGCGAAACGTGTCAAGCTAAGGAGACCTAGTGACCATTGTTTGCACACCAAGGCGGCGTTTCTCTTCACATTTTAAAGTTTTTTGATGTAAGTGTAATATCTTTTTATGAATAAACCTTGCAGTATTACATTATATGTACGTTTTTTTCCTTCATTGCTATACATCTTCATGGGTGCCTGATCCCTAAGTAAGATGGAAGTATCCAGGATGTCCATACATTTTAAGCATACCGGTGAAAGATAGGAGTTATCCCTATGTGGTGTCCATACAATCCAGCTATCACTGACGGGAGATGCTGATCTGGAGATAGTAACAGGTGCATTTACTGCCTTTTTTTAGTGAGTGGGGACCCAGCAGGGGAGCATGAATAGTCACTTGAAAACCTTCATCTCAACTGTTTACAAGTTAAGCATACCACATTGGATGGACTTTATATGAATGCACTTTATATATCTTTGCACTTTATATTGGCACCGAGCACTTTATATTGTGTCGTTAATTTATATCATGATACTGTATATGTGGATATAGGTTTACTCAATATTGTATTGATTTGAGTTTAGGAAGCAGCGTTGAGTTTAATTTAATGTTTTTTCCAAAGTTATTAGGGACCACCCATAAATTATGTTGAGATTGTCGTACAAAAAACACAAAACTATGACTTGCTTACCACAGATCCACCAATATCAAATTGTGTATCCACCAATATAAAATTGCCACCAATATAAAATTGCGTATCACAGATTCCACCAATCCTCAAAAACATGCAATACTATAAAAAGTAGTAATCATTATTTTAATAAGTAAAAGTATTAATTATTTGTAATTTACACATGTAAACCATGATTATGTTATAACCTAATCACATTGGTTTCCTAAAGGCTTCTGATATAATTTTGAGAACTCTGGAAATGAGCCTAAATTCATCGAACACATAGTTTAAAAAAATCTTTGGCAATATTTTATTTATACATACTGTTTCACTATCGCAATGGTAGCAGTGTTATTTGCACATAATATTTTCCGATAGTTTTAAAACATTGCAAACAAAAATTGTGGAAAGGGGAGGGGGAAGCATTGGAACTTTAAATGAGGCCATGGCCTGGTAAGGTCATGTGCCTCCATCCCTATCTATAAGAACATATTAAAATTGGGAGCAAGAGGGTGGGACTTTGAGTGAGGCACGTGGTTGAAATGAATACAATGGTGGAAATTGAAAATGTATTGTTCCGTAAATAACATGGTTACAAACATAACTCCCTTATACATACAAATAGAAATACACACTAATTGTAGCGTCAATTCCTTAAACAGCGGTAACTGGTAATAACATTATTAAAAATGGGTAACATGATAGGATTACAGAGTGTGCCATATGTCAAACTGAGTACAAGAATATTACCAAATAACATCTGCATGGCCTATGACCTTATTGATCCTTGTCACATGATGGCTTGGTGCCATTCATCAGGAGCAAGCACGTGATGTATCTGCAGATGGGAGATAAACAACTAGATAAATAGCCTTGTATCGTTAAAGCGGGGGGTTAAAATAGAAGCCCCCCTGTAAATCACTTACAAGTATATATGTAGCTGGAGGCGTAATGTCAAGGACCATGGACTACCCAAAGGCATCAGTGTTGGGAGCCGAGGAGGCTTGTCCAATGGTGACACCTATCACAGGTGACAACCCTGGTAGACCCTGGCACACAGAGGACTCCTAAGGTGAACATGTGAAAATGGGAGTAGAAGGTGAAAAGGCCAATAAATGCATGTGGAATTTGTAATGACAGTGTAGTGAGACTAGTGTATGCAAAGAGGGAGAAAGCTGGTGAAAGTGAACTCTTGTACTAAATTTGACATATAGTGGACTCCTATCATGTTACCCATTTTTAATCATGTTATTACCAGTTACTGCTGTTTAAGGAATTGACACTATGGTTAGTGCATATTTCTATTTGTATGTATATGGAAATTATGTTTGTAACCATGTTATTTACGGAAAAATACATTTTCAATTTTCACCATTGTATTCATTTCAACAACATGCCTCGCTCAAAGTCCCATGCTCTTGCTCCCAATTTTAATATGCAGTTTTAAAACATTGTTTTTTTCTTTCTGTTCTTAATTAGTTTTCACTCTACCATCCAACAAGGCCTCAGTGCAAGCATTTTCCAGCAGAACATGTAGTACCTGCAGGCACATAAGAATGTTATTTGTAAAAAGGAATTACATAGCCATATAGAAATGTATTAACATTATCTTATGTTGTTTTATTGGTGTTGTGTGATTGTTTTGCATGCAATTATGAACCTGGACTTTTCATAATCCAGATAACCTTTAATCTGTCTGCAGGCCTACATTGGCTCAGATAAATTAATCTGTTGCGTTATGTGATCTATTTAATTCTCTCTTTCTGGGATTTAGTTGGAGTGTCCTCTGTTGCAAAGTGTTGCAAAGGTTACTATAATAGATTTTAGTCAAACCTCTGGATGGGTTAGGCATACATAAAAGCAAATAATAAATGTAATGTTCACAGTAAATACTTACCAAAATACATGTAAATTCATATATGCCAGAAGTAATTTTGGCCAGCTACGGCATAATTTAGCTTTCAAAAGTTTCTGTACTGTATGTCAGCCCAAAGTACAAATCCATCCACCTGCAAGCAAGATTGGCCTACAAACTGGGAAATACTCCGCCTGGTTGAAGGTTAAACTTTTCAGTATACAGTTATACACTGGGACTAGCAAAAGTAATTGTATATTTATTTGCAGTGCTTCTGCTAGTGATATTTCATACTCAGGCTTCTACAATGAGATCCAAAATACTCTACAATTATTTGTTGTATGTAAAAAAAACAAAATGATAATTAAAAAAAAAGAAAAAAAAAAAAATTTGTGCCAGTGCTTCCTGTCGCTTATAACATGTGTAATATTTGTATTGGAATCTGGATGATTCCCAGTGAAATTAGAATAAATGTTGGATAAAAATGACTTCCTTATGGTAGAATATATTTTTTTTAAATTTCAGTACTTTAAAACAAATAAATGCTAATTACATAGTTTCACTTTTCTTTTATTTCTCTTTGTTTCATGTTCATATTACTAAAGGCCAAATGAGAACAATAAGCAGTACTTTGCTACTGTTAAATCTGTGTACCGTTTTAATTACAGAAAGCTGGTGAATATATAATTGTTTGAAAAACTTTGTGCTTTAATTATAATTTTTTTATTTTTTACCTTTTTGTACAGCTTTACAACTACTATATTTTCTCTTTATGTGCAGTGAAAATGTGATTTCTGTATAAATGGTATACGTTTGGGATCTCAACAAGTATAAAAAGAGCTATTACTTTCATTTTAATTAGGATTGCAATTAAAAATATAAGAAAGTTACACCATCAAAAACACATTTTTATGGTCAATGTTTGACAGTTTTGTAGTAATCTCCATAAGGTAATTCTTAGTTCTAGGCCATAAAATAAAAAAAGTATACAACAAAATGTACTTCTAATTGAAAAATATAAAATGGCATTATGCCTTCATAAAAATACTTAATACGTTGTTATTATTCTATCAAAATTAACTTTTTAATTGTGTATAACTATTTTATTGCTATGCTTACAATTACATTTCCAGATATAAACCATAATTTCAGGGATAGTAACTCATAGCCTGCAAATATTCTCAGGGTGAAAATTTACCTTACTGGTTCTTAAAAAAGGTCTAAATGCAATACTAGAAGAAAAGTTTGAGCTAATGTTTAAGGTTGAACATAGTTTTTATTATTATCACAAGGTCAGTGCAAATAAGGAGTACAAAATAGTAGTACATTTCAAAAGATACACAAACAGCGAGGTACAAGTGTAAAAAAGCATAAAAAACTGCGTAAATGACAAAGCTGATTAATACCGGTATAAATGAAAATAAAGAAAGGAAAATATCAACCTGTGAAGGGAAGGGAGGGGGGGGAGGGGGGGGGGAAGGGTAGGGGAAGGTGAGGGAGAGGAAAGGAGGATGACAGGAACCTCAGAAAACTGAGATCGTACCGGGCCGTTGTGCAGCCGTCAACATGGATCTAGGGCGGTGGCCCGACATTTAACCTATTGCACCACATGGGGGGGAGGGAAGACGGACGGGGTCCAGTCGGGTGGCGGTGTGCAAAATGAGATGAAATATGAGCTCAGGTCCATTAGCTGTGCGACCCCAAAGGAGTATCACAGGTGAACAACAAAAATACAGGACATGGCATTGTCCTATCGAATGCCATTAAGGAAGCCCGCTGAGGCCGAATGATGGCGCCAGATAGACCACAGAACAGTAAATTTGTCATATCTGTCGTCCACCTTCGCCTGCAGCTCCTCCATAACCATCATCTCGTTAAGAAGTTCTATCCAGCGAACCACCGATGGGACCCGAGCCGTCTTCCAGGAGAGGGTGATGTTGTGACGGGCAGCAGAGAGGAGGAATCTAAGAAGGCAAGATTTATGCCGTTTGATGGGGCCCGGTATAATGGACAGTAAGGCCACCAAGGGCGAGGGAGATAAGGATGCTTGATACATAGCATTATACGTTTCAAAAACTTTATCCCAAAAAGGGCGAACCATAGGGCACTCCCACCAGATATGAAAGAACGTACCTGTCGCACCATGGCACCGCCAGCACACATCCGTTGAACCAGGGAACATTCTGCGTACCGAGACTGGAGCTCTATACCAGCGTGATAACAATTTATAGTTTTTTTCCTGAGTGAACCCTGATCTAGAGGATTGGTGAGTAAGGGTAAAGGAGGTATGCCATTGTGATGAGGAGATTTCGGTTCCGACGTCAGTGGACCATTTGTCAGTGTAAGTGGGGAGTGAGGTGTAAGTAAGAGACTGGAGTTCTTTGTAAAGCAGAGATAACGTGTGTCTCGGTGTGTGAGATAGAGTACATAGTTCTTCAAATAAGGTGAGGGTCCTGTGAGTTTTACCGGATAGGAAGAGTGAGTTGCAAAATTGGTTGATGGACCGTTCAGAGAGCCAATCTAGATCCGGTAGGGGAGACGCTGTCGCCAGGACTCGTAAGCGACCCGTGGAGGGGTGGACAAATTGGTTAGCTGTGGGCCAATCCTCCCTGCGATATGCCCCAATGTGGGTAGCCGTGTGAAGAGTGGGGAGAAGTGGATTGTCAAAAAGGGAGGAGAGAGGGCCAGGGTCCGTGGACAGGCCTGTCGTACCGGAAACGGCATACCATTTGGTCAGAGCTGCGATCGTCAGGGGGGATATCCCACGAAGTGAGCGGAACACGGTATGATGTCCCCATAACAGGGCCCTAAGGTCCCTAGGGGCCATATCTTGTTCAATAGTCACTGTAAGTTTGGGTAGGGGTCTCGGGAACCATTCTAACAGTCTAGACAGCAAGGATGCTGTGTGATATAGTTGAAAGTCAGGTAGTCCAGTCCCCCCGCGAAGCTTGGGGGCACATAGGATCCTGTGTTTCAGTCGAGGGGGGTGGCGGAGCCATACAAATTTAATTATCGCAGATCGGAGGGAGAGGAAGAACGTCCGAGGAAGAAGTATAGGAAGAGTTTGGAACAGATACAGAACCTTGGGCAGTATGTCCATTTTAATGACGTTCATCCTCCCCCACCAAGTAAGTTTCAGATTATACCAGGAGTCGAGGGAACGTTTGATGTTGGTCAACAAGGGGCTATAGTTAAGGGAGTAGATGTCCTGTAAATCTCTAGGGACTGCAGTCCCTAAATATTTAATGGAGCGTGATTGCCATCGGAACGGGTAGTCCCTTTTCAGGGCCGCCAGGTCCCGCTCCGGCAGAGAAATATTCAGGGCTTCGGTTTTGTCTATATTAAGTTTAAAATTACTATGGGCCGCGAAGCGGTCCAGTTCCTCGAGAATATATGGTAGGCTAGTGCGGGGGTTTGTGACATATAGAAGTAAGTCGTCAGCATAGAGTGACAGCTTGCGGGGAGCCGATGGGGTAGGAATACCGTGAATAGAGGTATTGTTACGTATAGCCTGCGCTAGGTGTTCCACTGTGATTGCGAATAGCAAGGGTGAAAGAGGGCAGCCCTGCCTGGTACCGTTACTTATTCGGAATGGTGTGGACGATTCCCCGTTAGCTGAGACCCGAGCAGTGGGGTGAGAATAGAGAGCCATTATCTTGGAAAGTAAGTTAGGGCCTAAGCCTATTTGTTGCAGGGATGCACGAAGAAACTGCCAACTCACCCTGTCAAATGCCTTCTCGGCATCACAAGCCAAGAGGCAGGCGGGAATATTGTGTGTCTTGGTGTAGGCGATCAAATGTAGTGTTTTCGTGGTGTTGTCTCTGGCTTCACGGCCAGGGACAAATCCCACTTGGTCCCCATGGATCAAAGAGGGAAGGAGGGGGGCTAGGCGCGTGGCAAGGACCTTAGCGTAGAATTTCAGATCAACATTCAATAGGGAGATGGGGCGGTAATTACTGCAGAGTGTGGGGTCCCTCCCAGGCTTGGGTATCACTGCAATTTGAGCTTGTAGGAGTTCGGTAGAGAGCGGATGGTCATCGCCAACTTCCTCAAATGCTCGCGCCATCAGCGGAGCCAATTGGTGGGCATATTGCTTGAAGAATAAAGGCGTGTAACCATCGGGACCTGGGCTCTTGCCCTGCTTGAGCTCCTTAATGGCAGCCAAAAAGTCAGAGGTAGTAAGTGGGCTCTCTAGGTCTGACACAGCGTCAGAGGGTAGATGCGGTAAGGAGGTATCCTGTATGTATTGTAGGAGGTCTGAGTGCGAGGAAGGGGGGGTTGTTGGAGTGACTGGAAGATTATACAAGGCAGAGTAGAAGTCTCGGAAGTCAGAAACAATCTCCGAGTTCTTAGTGCGTTTGACGTGAGTGGAGGACATGAGGTGGGAGATATTTTGTCTGCGTTGCTGGGGGTGAATTGTGCGAGCAAGGTGTCTTCCACACTTGTTCGCATTGGCGTAGTGAGTATGTCTACCTTTAGCGCAGGCAATCACAGAGCGTTCGGTAAATATCCGTTGGAGGTCCCGACGTGCATTAGAAAGTTCTGCGAGTATCTTAGAGTCGGGAGAGTGTTTGTGGGAGGCCTCAAGGGCAGAGATCAGTGCAAATAATCTGGAAATTTCGGTCGTACGGGCCTTCTTTAGTCTGGAGCCATGCTGAATCAAAATGCCTCGGAGGACACATTTAAGCGTCTCCCATTTAGTCAGGTTAGAGGTGTTGTCTTCAGCATGGACCAGGTTAAACTCTGTGATCGCTGCGGTAAGTGCCGCATGGCAGACCGAGTCATGGAGGAGGTTATCGTTAAGTCGCCAGGATTTATGGACGCGATTATTTGGGGGCATCCCAAGTGACAGATGCACCGGGGCATGGTCGGACCAAATTCTCAGTCCGATGTCACAGGTGGGATCACAGTCTAGTAAAGCTTGGGAGATCAGTATGTAGTCGAGTCGACTGTATGAGTTGTGTGCAGGGGAGTAGTAAGTGTAGTCACGTGCCGAAGGGCAGAGCACCCGCCAGGGGTCAACTAGGGAGAGGTCCTGCAAAATGGAACGTATACTGGTCAGGGAGGAAGGAGGGATGTGTGACTTACCAGTGGACGAGTCCAGTCTCGGTACTAACGGTACGTTCAGATCACCACCCAGTATCAAGTTATGAGTGCCAAAAGCGCGCAGGCGGGATGCCACGGAGGAGAGGAATCGATGCTGGTTCTGATTGGGGAAATAAACATTAACAATGGTTAAAACTGTTTGTTGAACCTGTAACTTCAAAAACACATATCTACCGTTGGGGTCTATCTCCTGGTCGAGAACAGTCGGGTTGAAGGAGGTATGGAAGGCCACCGAAGTCCCCCGCGTCTTGGCGCCCGGGTTGGTGCTATGGAACCAACGTGGGTATCGTTTGTCAGAGATATTAGGGAGTTTGTCTGTCCGGAAGTGGGTTTCTTGCAAGAGTAGGATATGAGTTTTGGATTTGTGGAAGTGATGCAAGAGTTGTCTACGTTTCTCCGGGATATTAAACCCCCTACAATTAAGGGAGGAGATTTTAATACCTAAAGTGGGCACGTCAGGCGGGGGGGGCGGAAGGGGTGCGGTAGGGTTCCTGTCATGGGAACTAAAGGAGGTAGTCTCCATTAAAGGAGGGAAGGGGTTAGGAAGTGGGCTCTAAGGTCAGGGGGGGAGATGGTGTCAAGCAAAATATGTCTGAAAAGGGCTCAACTGAGCCTGAGGGGGTGGGTCAGTATGTGACGCCCCCAGGTAGGGCGGGAAGGAAGGAATCAGATCCCACCCACTAGTGTTCAGGGGGGGAAAGGGAGGTGAACACTACACAGGTAGCTAGAAAAACAACAAAAAAAACAGAGGCAATGAAGACTCTGCACACCCTAACGTGGGGAACGTGGAAGGGCAAAACTTAGGGGCTCCGCCCCAACATAGTAAAATAAACAGTAATAAAGATAAAGTGCTTATCTAAAGCGCACAGCACAGCACGTGCGAGGCGACATAACAGCAATGGAACAATGTAGAGTCAACAGCATAGTAGCAAAAATATATAGTCCAGGTTACAGGCTAAAGCCTGCGAGCAACCGCAATGGGAAAGGAGCACAGGGGGACTCATGGAAGAGTCGCAACAAAAATAAAATGGCAAAAATAGAAAACAGTTACGAACAGTGTGGTTGAAAAAATAGGACTGCATAGGTAAGAGTCCGGCGGGTAAGCTCAGTGAACAATTCACTAGTCACCTAGAGGAAAGGAAAGGAACCCCCATGTTATGAGGGGTAAGTTCAGCCAGGTGGAGATTTGGAGGTGCGGGATCTGGATCTTTTCTTCCTAGATTGCTTCTCCCATCGAGGCGCTTTAGGAAATCCCGGGGTGGCCGCCTCCAAGGGCCAATCCGGAATCCGGATCTGTGGAAGTTCAAACACTCCAAGAAAGTTAGGAAGATCACCCAGGGTGCGAAAGGTGGCCGATTTACCCTCATGAGATGCAAACAGATGGAAAGGGAAGCCCCATCGATATTTAATTTGCTTAGAGTGAAGTGCGTCTGTGAGTGGCTTCAGAGATTTCCGCATGAGAAGGGTCTGCCTGGAGAGGTCCGTCAGAAGCATGACGGGGGATCCGTGAAAGAGAATGGAGTCTCGAGACCGAGCGGCCTGCATGATGTCAGATTTGGTGTGGAAAAAATGGATGCGGCAGATAATGTCCCTTGGATAGGCCGGGTTGGGATTGCGGGGGCCCAGGGATCTGTGGATCCTGTCAATTTCCAGGTGCTCGTCTTGGGGCTTGTTCAATAGCTGGTTAAACATCAGAGTGGCTGCTTTGGCAAGATCCTTGTTGTCAACCGACTCCGGGACCCCGCGGATGCGGATATTATTGCGTCTACTTCTGTTCTCCTGGTCATCGAGACCGTAAAACAGTTGTTGGATCTGATTAGTGTGTTGCTGAAGAATATGATCATGTTCAATAATTCTGGTCACAGATTCCTCCACTGTTGCTTCAATATCGTCAAAGCGCTGACCTATATCATGGCGTAGGTCTGTGATCTCACGCTTATAGGAGCGCTCAAGCCTGCTGATGTAGGCCTCAATATCCCCCTTAGTGGGGAGGGCCTTGAGGTAGGATTCCATGTCCCAGGGTGCTGGCTGAGGATGCGGCTGGGGCGGAGGGGTCCCGGGACACGGTGGGTGGTGGGGGCTCCGGGTGTCCGAACCGGGGGAGTGCGGTGAGGGAGAAGAGGCCTCCGGGAGCGGAGAGGGTACCTGAGAGGCGGCGAGGGCCGCTTGCGCCGCCGCTGCGCGGGTCGCCGCCATCTTGGAAGCCGGAGTGGTCCGTCCCGCGGATCCCTTCGTGGGGAAGTAGCTGCCTATTTCCTTGGATTTGAGATCCCCCGAGGGTCGGGGGGTGTCTCCGGTCCCCCTCCTGTGCATGGGGGAGAAAAACGAGGGTGCTGTCGGCCGTGCTGTGCGCCGTTCTAGATGGTGGAGCGGGAGCCGAGGTCTCAGGCTGCCTTCCTCTCCATGCGCCAAGCCACGCCCCCTTGAGCTAATGTTTAACAATTTTAATCTGTGTCCAGATTTGAGAAAACTATAAAACAGTTGTCTTCCAGAACTTAAACACATATACATTCAAATTATATTATATTGCTTTTGGCACCATTCAAAGTAGGGGTGAAAGCCTATCCCTGAGTCCAAGAACATGGAGTGCAGGCTTATTTCGATACATTCCAGTGGGCTATTATGCTACCCCCGACCAACCCAGGTGAATAAACGGTAAGGAGCCACCTCAGCCTACCACCCCACACACCTTGATGCATTTCACCCCACTGGGGCTTAGTCATAGGACATGTGAGGGTCATGGCCTTAGTGATATTGAATTTTCAGTACAAAGGTACCCAACAGTACACAAGAACCTGCCAACAGAAAACAGGCTTTAAATGTCTCTTTGGATCACTGAAGTCTTCACAAAGCAAGTCTGTCCTACACCAACATTGGATGGCACTTGCACTAATACACAATGGAGTTAAAGAGGAAGTAAACCCTGATGGGTTTTACTTCTTTTGTTCCCCAGAAGGCCTGCAAATGAAAAGCATAATGGGCTAGTATGCATCACATACTAGCCCATTATATGACACTTACCTGCAAACGAAGCACGCGCTGTCCCCTGAGCAGGCCAAGTCAATCTTCGCCGCTCTTCCTTCCATAGCCATGGACCCCGGCTCTGTGACTGGCCAAAGTCCTGTGACGTCACTCCCATGCATGCGTGCAGGAGCTGTCAGTCACGGCACAAGCTAGGGGAAGAAACGGTATGGTGGTCCATTTCTTCACAGCGCATGTGCCGAAGATGACATTGGCGCACTACAAGTGAAATATCTCCTAAATGGCGCACGTTATAAATGAAAAAAGATCAAAGATTTTAAAAAAACGCATGTTCTTAGTTTCTGTAATAACATTTTGCAAATTAGTAATTTTTCTTCATAAATTTTGGCCAAAAGTTATACTGCTTCATTACTTTGGTAAAAATAACCTAAATCAATGTATATTATTTGGTCTGTGTGAAAGTTATAGGGTCTACAAGCTATAGTGCCAATTGCTGAAAATTTATCACACCTAATGTACTCTGTAACCCAAAATGGTGCAGCGTAACTCTCCTATAAACATAAATACCATAAATCAACAGTGTCAGAAATACATAACATGTAACAGAACGCATAAAATGTGCATCAAATATTGGATAATTTCTTCCAAAAACACACACACACACACACACACACACACACACACACACATATATATATATATATATATATATATATATATATATATATAACAATGTCCACATGTGCAACTTAAATATGTGAAAACTGATGAATATTATCCAACTTCAGTCAACAAAAAACATCATGGTGACAAAACTGAAAAAAGTGAATCCTCCACCCATGCAGATTGGCCTCTCACCTCACTGAAATGACCCCTGCATTACCAGTAGGTCACACCAAGCAGGTCAAACCAATTAAAGAATTTGTTACCCCACAAAAAATGGACCCTGCTCCTTTAAAGCATGTTATATGACACAGTGCTTGTCCTGTGTCATTTAGCCCCCTGTAACACCTAAGAAAACTGGCTGATCTTGACAGTTTCTCCCCAACCCTCTGTAAACTAACCACATTATATCATGGCTGCTGAGACCAGACACCGTGGTCAGCTGACATGCCTCTTTCATCAGCAGCCTGCTATCTGCTCTCCTCTCTGCTCCTGTGTCCACCTCCCCCCACCCCTCCTCCTCATGGTGCTCTCATAACACTAACCTGTATAAACCATCAGCACTGCCTCCTATTGTGGTGTCTCCCTCTGTGAATGATTTATAAATATAAATTCTATAAATACCTTATTTAAGAGCTGACATTGCGATCAAATGACCAGACAGCTCTCTCCTCCTCCTCCCCTCCAGACTGACATCAGCAGAGGAATCTCAGCTCCACCTGCTGCATCTCTCAGAGGAGGAAAGGAGAAAGCTGGCCAGTCATTTGATC
Organism: Lithobates pipiens; assembly: GCF_037356315.1. Taxonomy (NCBI): domain Eukaryota; kingdom Metazoa; phylum Chordata; class Amphibia; order Anura; family Ranidae; genus Lithobates; species Lithobates pipiens. The sequence continues at coordinate 180,628,243 of NW_027507758.1, forward strand.
GCAATTTCGGCATTGAAATTAGGTATTTGCAACATTTATTTTTATAAATCACACATAGAGAGGATACTACAATAGGAGGCAGTGCTGATGGTGTATACAGGTTAGAGTGGCTTAACAACCACTTTAAGTTTCGAATCACTTATAGGCAGGGCTTTTTTTTTAGAAAATAGGTGCAGGAACTCAACCACGACCCTCCAAACCCCCACCCCACGCACACACCCTCAAAACCATCCATCCAATCTTCATAAAATGGTGTGGTCAAATTTAATTTATAGTGGCAGGGTCTTAAAGGGGCATTAGATACCAGGAGTGCATTACATACAGAGTGCTGAATTGGGGGGGTTACACACAGAGTGCAAAGTTCAGGGTGTGATACATACATCGTGTAGAGTTAAGGGGTGCTCTGCATACAGTGCACCTTAATCTCCCCTGTCCCCACCCTGCACTTAGTGGGAGCTGCTCCGGAGATCAGATATGTGGGAGCTCTTGGGAAATAAGCTGTCATTGAAAAAAGGCAGACTTCTTTTTTTTACAAGTGATAGTGGTGACTGGTGAGAATGGAACAAGGGGCCAGAGCCAAAGGTGGTAAAACTTAGTTCCACTAAGTTCTAGCTGAAAAAAAGCCCTGCTTATAGGTTTTGGCTAGGGATGAGCCGAACACCCCCCGGTTTGGTTCGCACCTGAACTTTCGAACGGACCCCAAATTCGTACGAACGTTAGAACCCCATTGAAGTCTATGGGACTCGAACGTTCGAAATTAAAAGTGCTAATTTTAATGGCTAATATGCAAGATACTGTCCTAAAAAGGGTTTGGGGACCTGGCTCCTGCCCCAGGGGACATGGGTCAATGCAAAAAAATTTTTTAAAAACGGCCGTTTTGGCGGGAGCACTGATTTTAATGACGATTAAAGTGAAAAAAAAAGTGAAATATTCCTTTAAATATCGTGCCTGGGGGGTGTCTGTAGTATGCCTGTGAAGTGCCACGTGGTTCCCGTGTTTAGAACATTCCCTGCAGAAAATGACATTTAACGGAAATAACGTCATTTAAAACTGCCTGCGGTTTTAATGTTATATCTGGTTCCTGCAATATGGTTGAAAATCATTGAGAAAAAAGGCATGGGTAGCCCTCCCTGGCCATTACCAGCCCCTTTGGGTCTTGTACGCATATTAAGGGGAACCCCGTACCCATATTAAAAAAAGGAAATACGTGTGGCCCCCAAGCCCTATATACTCAGAACAGCAGCATACAGGCGGTGCAAACAAGACAGGGACTGTGTAGGTTTGTTGTGTTAAGTTGAATCTGTTTGTAATTTTCAACTGGTACATTTTTAAAGTGTAGCTCCAGTCAAAAAAACTATTTTTAAGCTTTTTGGAAGACATAGGGAAGGGTTATCACCCCTGTATAATTTTATTTTGCCGTCCGTCTTTTTTTATCTCACTTGCTGTTGTCTCCTTCCGTTTGCAAGTAGGAGATGTTTGTAAGTTGGATGTTTGAAAGTAGGGGCCTGCCCTATATGCTCTTCAGAAATGGCGGAACAAGGTGTTGGTTTTGCCACAACATTGTAAGCCCTCAAAGTGACTCTTGGTGGGCGCTGGAGCGCCCTGCTGTGAACGATTATATCAAGAATTGTAATTACATGCCATTGTTAAACAGTGGTAGAAAAATTGACCTTTGGTGGTTGTGGTGCTGGTGCCACAACACTATAAGTCCTCACAGTTACTCTGGGTGGGCACAGGAACGGGCCCTCCTGTGAAATATTATATCAAGAATTGTAATTACATGTCCCTGTTAAACAGGGGCAGAAAAATTGGGCCTTAGGCACTGGTGCTGGTGCCACGATACTGCAACCTCTCCCATATACTCTAGTTTTAGTGCAGGAATTAGCCCTGCTGCAAAGCATTGCATCAAAAATTGTAATTAAACGCCCCTGTTAAACAGGGGCAGAAAAATTGGGCCTTAGGTACTGGTGGTGGTGCCACGACACTGCAACCTCTCCCATATACTCTAGTTTTACTGCAGGAATTAGCCCTGCTGCAAAGCATTGCATCAAAAATTGTAATTAAACGCCCCTGTTAAACAGGGGCAGAAAAATTGGGCCTTAGGCACTGGTGCTGGTGCCACGACACTGCAACCTCTCACATATACTCTAGTTGTAGTGCAGGAAATAGCCCTGCTGCAAAGTATTGCATCAAAAATTTTAATTAAACACCCCTGTTAAAGAGGGGCAGAAAAATGGGCTGATGGCATCACCCAGAACCAGAAATGTTCTTCCAACATATCAGCTGAGGAGGAAGAGGATAGACAATCAACATAACAGGACAGTCACTCAGCATCAGCATAGGCAGTCTTGAAGGGATGTGATATTTAAAAAAAAAATATTCGGTTACATCAGCTTCAGGTGCTTGGTAGCTGTGGGTTATCCAAGACTGATTCATCTTGATGAAGGTCAGTCAATCAATTGATTCGGTGGATAGGCGCACCCTGTGATCGGTAACAAAGCACTGAAGGTGCGTTCCAAAAGAACGCTGGATGCAGGACAGGCCAGTAGCTCAATTGCATACTGTGCAAGCTCTGGCTAGTGATCCATCCTCAAGACCCAGTAAGCCAGAGGATTTTCGGTGGGAAAGGTGTCCAAGTCTGACCTTGCCCCTAGGTATTCCTGCACCATGTAAATCAGACGCTGCCGATGGTTGCTGGAACCGATCATACCTTGGGGCTGCGGACTAAAAAATTGTCTGAAAGCATCGGTCAGACGGCCACCTTCTCTACCGCTCCTTCTGACCGATGCCTCAGCAACACGTTGTCCAGGACCAGGAGTTTGTAACCTCCCAGTCTCTGGGAACGCGTTGCACAGACCTTTCTGCAAGGCCTCCCGGAGATGTCTCATCCTCTGCTCCCTCTGCGATGGCAAGATAAGGTCGGCAACCTTACCCTTGTACCATGGATCAAGGAGAGTGTCCAGCCAGTAATGGTCCCTCTCCTTGATCCGAAGAATATGAGGATCCTTCCGCAGGCTTTGCAGGATCAGGGAGGCCATGGAGCGTAGGTTAGCTGAGGCATTCGGTCCGGAGTCCTCTGGGTCACTAAGGACAACATGATCCGCAGCTACCTCCTCCCAGCCACGTACAAGTCCACGGATTTCTTGGGACTGTAAATCATCCCTACAAGACTGCTAGCCTCCACCTCCATACTCACACAATCATCCTCCTCCTCAGCCTCTTCCTGTGTGATGGGTGGCACAGCAGGAACACTGTCTGGATAAAGGGGGCCTTGAGAGGCAAGGAAGTCCTTCTCTTCCTGCCTCTGTTCTGCCTCAAGTTCCCTGTCCATTATTCCACGCAGCGTATGCTCCAAGAGGTGGAAAAGAGGTACAGTGTCACTGATGCATGCACTGTCACTGCTCACCATCCTTGTGGCCTCCTCAAACGGTGACAGGACAGTGCATGCATCCCTGATCATGCCCCTCTGGCGTGCTAAGAAAAAACCCCTGACCCTGTCCTGGTGCTGTAGTCGCACAGGTACTCATTAAAGACCCTCTGCCGCGTGTGCAGCTGCTGCAGCATGGCCAACGTTGAGTTCCACCTGGTGGGCATGTCACATATAAGGCGGTTATTGGCAGGTTCAACTCCTGGAGCTCAGCCAGCCGAGCACAGGCATTAAATGATCGGCGGAAATGCACACAGACTTTCCTGGCCTGCTTCAGGACATCCTGTAAGCCCGGGTACCTGCCCAAGAACCGCTGCACCACCAGATTAAGGATGTGAGCCACACAGGGTCAGTTGTCCCTGTCGGAGGGCGGAGAGGAGGTTGGTGCCATTGTCGCAAACCACCATTCCTGGCTTAAGCTGGCATGGCGTCAACCACCTCTCGGCCTGACCCTGCAGAGCTGACAAAACATCCGCCCCAGTGTGGCTCCTGTCCCCCAAACAAACCAGCGCAAGCACGGCATGGCATCGTTTTGCCTGCGTACTTGCATTGCCCCTGGAACGCTTACGGAGCACTGCTGGTTCTGAGGACAGAGCACTGGAAGAGGCCATGGAGGAAGAAGAAGAGGAGGGGGTGGAGGAGAGAGGTGTGTCACAACCAATAGTAGCATTTTGGAGGCGTGGTGGCAGAACAACCTCCAACACTACTGCACCTTGTCCTGCATCCTTCCCAGCTGCCAGAAGAGTGACCCAATGGGCCGTGAAAGACAGGTAACGTCCCTGTCCATGCCTGCTGGACCATGAGTCAGCGGTAATATGCACCTTACCGCTGACCGCCCTGTCCAGCGAGGCAAGGACATTGCCTTCCACATGCGGGTAGAGAGCCAGAATCGCCTTCCGTGAGAAAAAGTGGCGTTTGGGGACCTGCCACTGAGGAACCGCACATTGTACAAACTCAAGGAAGGGGGCCGATTCTACCAACTGAAAAGGCAGCAGTTGAAGTGCTGGCAATTTAGCCAAGCTAGCATTCAACCGCTGGGCATGTGGGTGGCTGGGAGTGAACTTCTTTCGCCGGTCCAGAAGCTGGGGCAGGGACATTTACCTGCTATAATCGGACGTGGGTGTACTGCTAGCAGAGTGCCCGGAAGCACTTGGCTGTGACACACCTAATTCTACACCTTCATTCCTCTCAGAGCAGGTTTCAGAGAGGACTGAAGGTCCAGTGGGGTTGGAGATCCCAGCTGATGAGGAGCAAGGAGTGGTCCGTTTTGTTATTTGGTGTGGGTCTTTGAGGTACACTTGCCAACGAGCTGCATGGCAGGTCAACATATGTTTGGTCAAGCATGTGGTGCCCAAGCAGCTGATGTTTTGGCCACGCGAGATACACTTGAGACATATGTTGCAAATAGCAGCGGTGCGATCTGATGCACTCGTCTCAAAAAGGCCCACACCAAAGAACTTTTAGAATAACGCGCAGAGGCAGCGCCCTGCACAGGCGGAGCTCTGCGGTGTGATTCAGTCGGTGTGCTGCCCCTAAGCTGGAGCAAGATAGTTAGCTATATAGGTGGATATAGCGGTGTATACTGCGTTCAGAGCACGCAGACAGCACGCACAATCTCCTAACACTGACTGAAAGCTCTATTTAAAACGAGCAAGATAGTTAGCTATATAGGTGGATATAGCGGTGTATACTGGGTTCAGAGCATGCAGACAGCACGCACAATCTCCTAACACTGACTGAAAGCTCTATTTAAAACGAGCAAGATAGTTAGCTATATAGGTGGATATTTTTTATTGATAATGACTGCTACCAATATAACATATTACAAACAAACTTTACAAATCACTTTACAAACAAACCAAACAATACTACAACTTAATTATTTAGCAACACTTTGCCTACACAGGGGGGACATAACCAAATCACGTACTTGGTCATCTGACATCCTGTCAAGAACCTTGTCCCACTCATAACGTTCTTTCTTTTTCTTTTTCTTCCTAACAAGAACTTTACCACCACTATTAGGATCAGGACCACCATCATCCCCCGGGACTTCTTGCGCCACTTCCCCTTGAGCCGTTTCAACAGACCTACTCACTACTTTACTGTACCCATGTTCGTCTCCAGACACCGAGGAGGCCGAAGACTCAACCCCCTTACCCGAAAGGCGACATGGAGAGGAAGGAACCGGACTGGGGGATCTGAGAGGACTCCTACTCCGCGAGGAGCTTACCCGTGCCGGTTTCCTCCTTGCTGACCTCCTCCTCACCACTCTCCCTCTTTTCTCCTCCGCCGGGCTTAGCCCACGACGAGACGCTCTGCTACATGGAGCACCCCCAGCACGAGGAGAAGTAGCAGGAAGACTCTTCCCTAAGGGACCTTCATTAGTGGGACCGACTACACCTTCCATTGGGGCTTCGTTAACAGACGGGCCTTGACCCCTGGGTACTTTGCTAGCATCGGGGGTCACCTCAGCATCAGTTCCCCTAGGGGGTGCTTCCTTGGTTTTCCCCACCACATTTTGATTACCCTGAGCATTTCCCCCTGTGGGCCCAGGGGGAGGTCCCTCCCCCCTGGGTTGACCACCAGGTGGAACATCACCTCTGTAGGCCTTAGGGCACCTGCTAAATGGGTGACCCATTTGGCCACACAGATTACAACAGATAAGGCCACATGCATCGCTTGAGTGGCCAAATTTGTTGCACTTTATGCACCTAACAACTGTGCAATCTGCGCTTAGGTGGGTTGGACACCCACACTTAAAACATCTCCGTTGTCCTGGATAGAACACCAGGATTCGGTCCCTCCCGATAAATGCACTACCGGGAACATGCGCCACCGTATTACCGGCTCTCCGTAACCGAATCCTGGTGTTCCAAGCCCCGGTCCAAACTCCCCGCTCATCCAGGCACTTATTTAGGGGACACTGCAATTGGCCGTGCCTACTCAGCCAAGTTGAGATGTCCTCCGGGGGCAGGCTTTCATTCCTCACCAGAATAGTGAGGGTTTTCACATCTTCTTGCCGACTCAAGGGGATGATCCTGAAACCCTTCCAGGGATCAGTCCCCTTGATCAACCCAAAAGAGGTGATAAAAATCTCCATCACCACTAGGTTTGTGAAACTCAAATCAAAATCATGAGACCCTGCAGGGTGGATGACCGCAAAAATTTCACAAACTTTAATTCCCAGTGATAAAATCATGTCAACCACCTGGCCCATACTAGGGCACTGACCTTCCCCCTCCCACCTTAACTGTACTACATTACGGCGCTTGCGCTCCGGGCCACCCGCACCCCGAGACCACGAATTGGCCCCAGAAGGTTGACCAGCCGGGGGAGCACGGAAATTACCAGCCCCAAACTGGTCATACAGGTGGCCCAGAGACACATTCGCCCCTGCGACATTTGCGTAAGAACGCCTTTCTCCCAAGGCATTCAGGAGCCTGGCCTCCGGTGAACCCCTCAAAACAGATCCTGGGGCAGAAACCCCTTCTTTAGGATCCGGATGAGCCACCCCAGCTTCCAAGCCCCGAATACCTTCCTCCAACTCCATACCTCCTTGCTGGACCTCCGGGAGACCCTCCACCAGACCACTTAGCGATTGGTCACGGAGAAGGGCATCCAGGCCATCCGACTCCTCTGCAGTCTCATGAGCCCCACATGAGTCCACTTGTACATTTTGTGACCCTTCCAAGCCTTTAATAAACACCAATGCTGGATCGTCAGCCTCATCTACATCCCCCATGGGACAATCACCCCATGCTGACACTTGTCTAGGGGGTAGATTGTCCGAGATTTCCATACACTCATTTTCCTCCCGTTCGGATACTACAAAAGCTGCCGACCGAACGTTCTTCACACGGCCAACTTCCGCTTCCGGCCCTGGCGTCACTTCCGGCGCGACCGCAGCTTTCCTCCTTACAGAAACCCCGCCAAATTCTCCCGCCAAACGATTGTTAGTGTCAGCATGGGAAGACGGCGTCCCTCCATGCTGTCCCGCCATTGCTTCACTACTGGACACCGCTGTGTTTACTACAGAGGTAGCCAGGCTGACCTGAGTCTTTTGTCCACCTTTACCCTGGAGCTCCTTCCCCTTACCCTGTGACCGGGTTGCAGCAGTGGCAGCCGACAACTCAGCTGACGGCATGCCCTGCCCGCAAACACCGGCTGGGTTCACTGGGGATTTACAAGGTAAGTCCGTGGCTTTTTTAGTCTCCATCAGTCTTTCCAGCTGTACCACTAAACTCTGCTTTCCTCTCTGACCTTGGCTTGGCACTGCACCACTGGCGTCCACAGCTACCACCGGGTCTGCAGCCCTGGCAACAGGCTGAGAACCACTAGGCTTGCCGGGACCCACTGTAGCGCTACCTAAGCCCTTAGTCACTGGGATAGAGTCTCTCATGTCACCTTCTGTCTTTGCCTTGGTCCTTATCTTTTCCGGGGACACAACCTTCTGCTTTTCTCCTCCATCTGTCTGTGCACTCTCACTTGTGGGTTCCTCCGCCTCTCTCATGGGCTCCGCCGCCTGTGATAGACGCTGGTTGCGGCGTCTTACCGCTTGAGAGCCCTCATCGCACGCCACTCTCATAACTTTTTCTATTCTCAACAGAAAGTCCTTTTCGCTTGAGGCACTTTCAATTAGATTTGATAAAAGCTCACCAAGCATGTTACACTGCTCTTTCAGTCCATCTATGACAGGCTTGAATTCTGTTCTCTTCTTGATACCTGATCTGTCGCGTCTATTCCTCAGCTCGGCCAAAACTTTCATTTTTTCGCAGTAACAGCGAGAAGCCTTTACCATTAAGCTCTGGGCTTTTCTTTTCCTCTCCGCAGATTTCTCCACGTCTTCTCCTGGCTGTCTCAGGGACCAGTCAACCAAGTCAAGCTGGTTTTCTAAGTACAGCCTCTCCTCCTCAACGAACTCCAGGAGCTTCAGGGCTCCACGCTTTTCCTCAGGCCGAGAAACAGGCTCCTGGCCTGGGCTGACCGACGCCATCAGCTCCCTGTCCTCCTCCACCTCTCTGGAAGTCCTCAGAGATCAGAGCACGCAGCCAGCACGCACAAGCTCCTAACACTGACTGCAAGCTCTATTTAAAATGAGCAAGATAGTTAGCTATATAGGTGGATATAGCGGTGTATGCTGCGTTCAGAGCACGCAGACAGCACGCACAATCTCCTAACACTGACTGAAAGCTCTATTTAAAATGAGCAAGATAGTTAGCTATATAGGTGGAATAGCAGTGTATACTGGGTTCAGAGCACGCAGACAGCACGCACAATCTCCTAACACTGACTGACAGCTCTATTTAAAACGAGCAAGATAGTTAGCTATATAGGTGGATATAGCGGTGTATACTGGGTTCAGAGCACGCAGACAGCACGCACAATCTCCTAACACTGACTGCAAGCTCTATTATAAAAGATAGATATATCGCAAGCTATATAGGTGAAAATAGCGGTGTATACTGCGGTCAGGGCACGCAGACAACAACCACTACAGAAGAGAACCACTGAGGCCGCGTACACACGGGCGGACTGTTCGCCCAACTTTGTCAGCTGAACAGTGTTTGGGCGGACAGTCCGCTCGTGTGTGGGCTTTCAGCGGACAGTTTCAGCGGACAGTTTGACGGACAAAGTCTTTCGGAAATTCCGAAAAACTGTCCGCTGAAACTTTGTTTGAGCGAACAGTCCGCCCGTGTGTAGGCTACTTTCGAAATGAGCAAACTGTTCCCGCTCGGAGGGAAGTCTGCTCATTACGAGCGCGTGTGCAGGTAGGCGGGGCCCGCGACGGAGACGTCGCGGGCTCCGCCGCCTGGAATGGACTTAAAGGGGAACCCCAACGCCGAAAAAAATCGGCGTGGGGGTCCCCCCAAAGTCCACAACAGACCCTTGTCCGAGCACGCTACCCGGCCGGCCAGGAAAGGGGGGCGAGCGAGCGCGCCCCCCCTCCTGAGCCGTACCAGGCCGCGTGCCCTCAACATGGGGGGTGCCTTGGGGAAGGGGGGGCCGCGCGGCCCCCCCACCCCAAAGCACCTTGTCCCCATGTTGATGAGGACAAGGGCCTCTTCCCGACAACCCTGGCCGTTGGTTGTCGGGGTCTGCGGGCGGGGGGCTTATCGGAATCCGGGAGCCCCCTTTAAGAAGGGGCCCCCCGGATACCGGCCCCCCACCCTATGTGAATGAGTATGGGGTACAATGTACCCCTACCCATTCACCTGTAAAATAAAAGTACCCAAAAAAAAAACACAACACACGAGAAAAAATATTTTATTGCAAAGCTCCGGGGGTCTTCCGTCTTCGGGGGTCTTCTCGCCGGACTCCTCCGCTATCTTCTTGTAGCTCTTTTACTAGCGGAGGAGTCCGGCTTTCTTCCTCCCCGCCGCCGGCCTCTTCTCCCGACTTCGGGGGTCTTGTCCCCCTCTTCGGTTCTTCTGCCGGGCCACCGCGCCTTCTTGTAGTTCTTTTACAGGCGATGGCCCGGTCTTCTGTCGCCGCCGCCTTCCGTTCTTCTGCCGGGCCACCGCGCCTTCTTATAGCTCTTTTGCAGGCGGTGGCCCGGTCTTCTGTCGCCGCTGTCGCCGTCACCGCCTTCCGTTCTTCTTCTTCTTCTTGTTCTTCTTCTTCTTCTTCTCCAGGAGATGTTGACACGACACTCTCTCCGGCCGGAATGCCAGAGCCGCCCTGCGCTGCCACTTATATAGTGACAATGGGGCGATGTCACAGGGTATATGTCACATGGGTTGGTCACATGGGTTGATGTCACATGGTGACCCCGCCCCCCTTACGATGTCATAGTCCCCATGTGACATCAACCCATGTGACCAACCCATGTGACATATACCATGTGACACCGCCCCATTGTCACTATATAAGTGGCAGCGCAGGGCGGCTCTGGCATTCCGGCCGGAGAGAGTGTCGTGTCAACATCTCCTGGAGAAGAAGAAGAAGAAGAACAAGAAGAAGAAGAAGAACGGAAGGCGGTGACGGCGACAGCGGCGACAGAAGACCGGGCCACCGCCTGCAAAAGAGCTATAAGAAGGCGCGGTGGCCCGGCAGAAGAACGGAAGGCGGCGGCGACAGAAGACCGGGCCATCGCCTGTAAAAGAGCTACAAGAAGGCGCGGTGGCCCGGCAGAAGAACCGAAGAGGGGGACAAGACCCCCGAAGTCGGGAGAAGAGGCCGGCGGCGGGGAGGAAGAAAGCCGGACTCCTCCGCTAGTAAAAGAGCTACAAGAAGATAGCGGAGGAGTCCGGCGAGAAGACCCCCGAAGACGGAAGACCCCCGGAGCTTTGCAATAAAATATTTTTTCTCGTGTGTTGTGTTTTTTTTTTGGGTACTTTTATTTTACAGGTGAATGGGTAGGGGTACATTGTACCCCATACTCATTCACATAGGGTGGGGGGCCGGTATCCGGGGGGCCCCTTCTTAAAGGGGGCTCCCGGATTCCGATAAGCCCCCCGCCCGCAGACCCCGACAACCAACGGCCAGGGTTGTCGGGAAGAGGCCCTTGTCCTCATCAACATGGGGACAAGGTGCTTTGGGGTGGGGGGGCCGCGCGGCCCCCCCTTCCCCAAGGCACCCCCCATGTTGAGGGCACGCGGCCTGGTACGGCTCAGGAGGGGGGGCGCGCTCGCTCGCCCCCCTTTCCTGGCCGGCCGGGTAGCGTGCTCGGACAAGGGTCTGTTGTGGACTTTGGGGGGACCCCCACGCCGATTTTTTTCGGCGTTGGGGTTCCCCTTTAAGTCCATTCCAGGCGGCGGAGCCCGCGACGTCTCCGTCGCGGGCCCCGCCTACCTGCACACGCGCTCGAAATGGGCGGACTTGCCTCCGCCTTACGTGGGCGAGTCCGTTCATTTCAAAAGTTGAGCGAACTGTTTGGCAAACAGTTCGCTGAAACAGTCCGCTCGTGTGTGGGCAAGTCCGCTCATGCAAATTTTGAGCGGACTGTTTGCAGAAACTGTTTGACGAACAAGGTTGGGCGAACAGTCCGCGCGTGTGTACGCGGCCTGACAAGTGACGCCCCATTCAGGGCAATGAAACCATTCTGATCAGAGTGCTTTACCTTAGAAGAAGTTTCCTGCACTACTTTACAGCAGCTTGCATTGACTTCTATTAAGAAGCTGTTTACAAGCTGCGCTGATGTTGGGATGTGTGGCTTCAATGTCGGATGACACTGGCTGAGAAGGGGTTAACATCTAGGGGCAATCAAGGGGTTCACTGTGTTTCTAACAATGTGTAATGTGTGCTGATTCTTTTTTTTTTTTTTTGCACCGCTCCTGGAGGTACTGAAATACCAGGTTGATGCGTGTGGTGGACAGAGCAAGCTCTTCTTCCATCTCCCTGTTTTATAAATCCATTTAATATATGGTCTCCAGAGACGGGACAGATACACTTGCCAAAAGGCCAAGAAGCAATATGCTGATTTTTACTACTGATTTATTTGTTTAATTTCCCTGCTTTACATGGAAAATAAAAAAAAATTGATCATTCCCTCTGTACAGAGCTCTGTGTTGATTGTCAACACAGAGCTCTGGGCTGTGATTGGATACACCGGATTAGCAGCTCCCAGTCATGAATAATTGGCTGGGATCTGCTGACAGACTCTCGCTGCGTGGGAGGAGCATGCACCCAAAATAGGCAGTGTTGTGTGGGTACATCCCGGTGCCTGTGGCTGCCACCTGCGGTGGGTTAGTAAGTGGTTAATACAAAAAATACAATAGATTCCCCTTGGGGTTTTTAAGCAGCAATGAGAGACAATGTTAGATAAAAAATATTTATTTTATTGACCCAAAAAGCATTGTAATCACAATGATTTTAAAATTCAAGCTCTGGTGTACATGTATTGAAGTAGCTAAGTAAATAGAAATACATACGACATTGAATACAAAGTTCATATGAAGAGATTACAAAAATCTTCAGAATTTTTCCATAAATTTTAGATCATACAGAATAATGCACCCTGCAACCCCAATGCATTTCGACCCTCTAAAAAGTACAGTCTTCTTCAGGGAGGACAGTATTGTAAAAGGGCGACTTTTATCACATTTCTGCGGGATATCAAAAGAAAAAAAGAAATCAAAATATATAAAGAAATTAGTTTGGATTAGTAGTTATTTTTTATATGAATCTCATACAGTATTTACCGTTTGCACCAATCGCATGCGCTTGAACCAGAGACTTTGATTATGACAAATTAAAAAGAATATATTTTCTCCCTGAGAGTGATCCTTGGTTTGCCACAGTGATGTTTCCTCCCACTCATCCCTCCCACCAAGTTAGACTCAGAAATAGACACAATGTGAGCACAATGGTTGTTTGTTTTTTGTCTTTTTCTTTTTCTTCTCCTTTTTTCCTTTTTTTCACCCAGGGACGTAATAACAATCAGTAAAACAAGGCATGATACGAGAAACAATGTTATGGACTATCTTATAAAATAATGAGATTGACACTCATGCCATTATATTATTGTTAAAGTTTAAATCATGATCAATTTGTCAACACTATACTGTAGTTCTATTTACTAAATAACAATTAGTAATTTTTTTATTTTCCCTATGTTTCAGGGTATCACAGGTAGCGTAGTGCCATTAATCCACCGGGGGGGCGCTCTCGGAGGCTTCACGGGCTTCCCGCCACGGGGAGAGGTGGGAGAATAGTATTATTATCTCCCGGCCTCTTATTCCCTCGGTCATATCTTTTGAACTGAGGGTATAATCCCCGTGCCGGCGGCGTTCCTTGATCGCCGCTGGGCAGCGTATGGAGCGTGGGGCACATGCGCGGACGACCGCCCGGGTTGTATGGGGCACACACGACGCACGCACTATGCAATATCATGCAGATTGCGTCAGAGGCGATGGCAGTTCCGGGGCAATGTTTGCCTTACGGAACGTCGGGGGGAAGAAGGACGAGTCGGCATGCTGGCTCAAGTGTTCTCCGTTTTTTTTTGTTTTTTTTTTGGAGGGGAGGATCAGTGTGGGTCGGATTATGTGCAATAGAGTGGAGGCATTAAACACATATGAAGATAATTAATTAGCAATTAAGTAATATAAATATAGTGCACACACCAGGATTCCTCAGTTGAACCCTGGTGTGCCACAAGATAAGAGCAGCACGGACAGGTATAGTAACGGTTTAAAGGCTTAATGTCATTATTTACAACTTCTCTCTTTGAATAATGGTTTTTATATAAATATTTTCACTTTATTTAGTTGCAGTTTCCTCTATAATACTGTGGGGTTTTCTGCATAATACCCATAGCAGAAAATGTAAAAGTACATTTAACTGGTCATTCCTCAAGCCTAGCAGAAATAGCTAAGAGGTAAAATAATAACTTGTTTTTCTCGCAATTATACACTTGTATTCTTATATTTTTATTGCCGTTAATGGCACATTCTTAGTATTGGGCACTCTTTTAAATATTAGTATTTACTATTACTCACTTCTATTGTGCAACATTAGTTTATCACAAGTATTGTTTAGTTTTATATGCACCTTTTCCTCACTCAGTCAGATGCACAGCATACTACATTTTGTTTTTTAAATCACTGGACTATTTAGTCCCTTCATCACCTTCCTTTCCTTATAACAATTTTTTTTTTTGACTAATGGAAAATCACAAATATATACAACCCTAAGGATATACGGTATTAAATGTGATTACATAACATATTTAGACAAACAAATTTATATTCATTATTTCCTATAGAGAAAGTGTTTAATATATGACTTAAAGGTAATTTTGACATATTACTACTTTCAGGTGCAGCTATAAAGTGGGCGATACTGGTCTCCCCTTTGCTTCCCCCGGAAAACTCTAATACGCTGTCATCTCTTGTAAGCCTGTGTTTCTTATACACCTCTGTGAAGCCCCCCTTTCCCTTTTTCCCTTCCCCCTCTCCCCCCATTTTGGTGGGAAGGATGAGCGGGAGGAAACATCACTGTATGATCTAAAATTTATGGAAAAATTCTGAAGATTTTTGTAATCTCTTCATATGAACTTTGTATTCAATGTCGTATCTATTTCTATTTACTAGCTACTTCAATACATGTACACCAGAGCTTGAATTTTAAAATTATTGTGATTACAATGCTTTTTGGGTCAATAAAATAAATATTTTTTATCTAACATTGTCTCTCATTGCTGCTTAAAAACCCCAAGGGGAATCTATTGTATTTTTTTTATATAATTCTATTCGGGGTGTGCAGCCATCTCAAAATCAGTATTCCTTATGCACTCCCTTTTTTACATTTAAGTAAGTGGTTAATTAGCAATGGTATTGGTGATATGCAGCAGGAAGGGGGCTAATGCACTGTCATTGTTTATTAACCCCTTTGTGCTGCACCAGTGTCCATCTTAATTAATCCACTGGTGCCACGAATGCAGCAGATAAATGGGGAGTACTCGGAATGGTTAGGGTGTGTAGTGGGGTCCCCCAGGGTTCTGTGCTGGGACTAATCCTGTTTAATTTGTTCATAAACAACCTGGAGGATGGGGTAAACAGTTCAATCTCTGTATTTGTGGACGGTACTAAGCTAAGCAGGGCAATGACTTCTCCGCAGGATGTGGAAACCTTGAAAAAAGATCTGAACAAATTAACGGGGTGGGCAACTACATGGCAAATGAGGTTCAATGTAGAAAAATGTAAAATAATGCATTTGGGTGGCAAAGATATGAATGCAATCCATACACTGGGAGGAGAACCCCTGGGGGAATCTAGGATGGAAAAGAACCTTTGGGTCCTAGTAGATGGGCTCATCAATGGCATGCAACACCAAGCTGCTGCTAACAAAGTAAGCAAAATATTGCTATGCATTTAAAAGGGGATTCATTCCAGAGATAAAACAATAATTCTCCTGCTCTATAAGAGTCTGTCCTGTCCGCACCTAGAGTATGCTGTCCAGTTCTGGGCACCAGTCCTCAGGAAGAGACGCTTGAGAGGGGATATGATTTCAATATATAAATACTGTACTGGTGACCCCACAATAGGGATAAAACTTTTTTGTGGAAGGGAGTTTAACAAGACTCGTTGCCACTCATCAAAATTAGAAGAAAAGAGGATTAACTTTAAACTACATTACGGGTTCTTTACTGTAAGAGCGGTAAGGATGTGGAATTCCCTTCCACAGGCGGTGGTCTCAGTGGGGAACATCGATAGTTTCAAGAAACTCTTACATAAGCACCTGAACGACCACAACATAAAGGGATATACAAAGTAATATTGACTTATAATGACACAGATAGGTTGGAGTTGATGGACTTGTGTCTTTTTTCAACCTCACCAACTATGTAACTATGTATGTAGCACAAAGGAGTAATTAACTGGCAGGCAATATACTGTTCAGGAGGAGGGCTCCCCCATTTAGAGTTAATTATGCCATCTGCACATGGCAATCTTCTTACTTGAGTGATGATGCCCTGCTTGGTTCATCCTCCTTGATCGCACTCCCATTTTATAGTTCCGGCAGGTGGCAGCACTCCATACTCATTTCTCATCCCACCTCCCGGCCAACCTCTCAGTGGCGTCAAGCCAGCCAGGACGAGAAAGCACCCGACGGGCGCAGTGGCGACTCTAGGAACAATATATAGGGGGGCACATAAGATGCCACTGTCAAAACTTGGGGGGGGGGCACTAATCATTTTTACCGCTACATCATACAATATAACTGAGTACTAAAATTTATAGGTAAGGTAGGTAATTTATAAATCCCTCTGGGGATCAGGAAGCCATTTTTTCCTCTGCTTAGGAAATTGGAGCATGCTTTGCTGGGGATTTTTGCCTTCCTCTGGATCACCTGTGGGTGAAGGATTGTGTATATATGATTTTTTTTTTTTGGTTGGACTTGTGTCTTTTTTCAACCTGACTAACTATGTAACTATCAAAATAAACTAAATAAGTAAATATATATTTACAAAATACAAGAGTAATGTGGTATTTTTATTGTCTTATTGTGGAACCACACCAGTAATGTTAGGACTCATTCACACAAGTGGTGAGGGGGCTGTTAAACCTTGCAGTTAAGCCACGTTTGTACTTCCCTCCACTGCTACCCCCTTTAGCTGCATAGGCAATGGCTGAGGGTGTACACAAATTGCAGCAATGTTGTTTAGTGTCATGGCAGAAATTACACACTGTGTTGCTTTGGCAGGTGCTTCCACCCACTGAGTACAACCCCTTCAACTGAATGGATGCTCTGAAACATCCCCATAAGTGTTTTATTCACTGCACACTGTTGTGATACACTAGTGTGAGGGATCTAGAGGTTGAAGCAGTTAGTGAGAAGGTGATACACCTCCTCACTGCCTGTTATCTGTATGCATATTGCTCTTCAGAAAGCAAGACTAGTGTGAATGAACCATAAGGCTTAACGGTGAAGCAGAGAGCCATTACACATATGCCTTGCACTATTTTCTCCCAGTTAGAGATCTATGTAAAAAACAGGATTTCTGCTGGTTTAAAGGAATGCAAGTCTGTTTTCTGTCCCTCTGATGATGAAGATCCTTCACAGTCCGGAGTCAGGATAAACAAACATGAAAAGACTGTAAGAGCATGTCTTCCTCGGCTCCTGTCCCACTCTCCCTCTGCTGCCTGTACTAAACAACCAACCTACCATGCTGCTTGCCCTCTCCCTATCACTGACTATCCATGCTGCTTCTTTCTATTCCTGGAGCAAAAAAAAAAAAAAATCACTGACTCAGAGGATCAGAGGAGTCATTTTAACCACTTTCTCCTCCTCTGGAACTGCTGCTTAAAGTTGTCCAAATCTGGCGGCAGGGGAAAGGGGAGGGGCTGGAGTAGCATGATTGGCTAAGACTTAGCATGTGATTTCACAGATCCCTCCCTATGCTGACTGAGCATTGGAATGACATTATGCTTGCTGTGCTGTGAATTCTGTCAACATAGCTTTCCGAGCATACACACAGGGGCAGGCTGGGGGGTGGGAGCACTGCTTGCTTCAGGAGCTGGGTCTGCTGCTGTCATTATGACAAGCAGAAGACCCGGTCCAATTGGTAGCAGATGGGCAGCCTGGCTGTGCGAGCGCCACTCGCATTAACATTGGAGTCTGTGAGGAGAGGGAGAGGGAGGGGGAGAAATCCCTCGCAGGAACTGACAAGCACTCTCTTGCTTGTGAGATTACTCTGTCTAATCGGGAAGTGAGGGGTGGGGTTGGTCTTGGTCTTGTGCTGGGTGCAGGAGCGCACTTGGCACATGCTTATTTTATTTATGTAGCCCGGCCAGTACACTAGCACTTCTACTGTTCTAATGCGCTCCCTTCCTCCTGTAAATGGTCCCGCCCAGGGCATCAGCCCCTTCTGCCCCCCTTGTACCGCCCCTGCATATATCTGTGTGGATTTGTTCAAGGGCAAAGAATCTAACACTGTGAGGATTCTTGTTGTGTTTCCACGTTCCATGTTTTCCAATAGGGGACATAACGTCACCTCCCTTGATAGTGGTTACATTGTCATAGATCCCTGTCCAAAAATGGTGTTTAGTCTTACCAACATAGTAGCTGCAGCATACACATGTCATAAGATAAATGATGCCCATTGTTTGGCAAATTGTAACGTGCTTAGCCTGATGGATTTCACTGTTTGGTAGGGTATGTGTCTTTTCGGGCCACAAGAATTGGCAATATGAACAACCGCAACATTTGTGAGTCCCTGGATATTTGCATTTACATTGACTACCTTCCCTATTAAAGTGACTCTGAACCAGTTGGTCACGTGTAGAGTTGTTTTTACGATATTCAATCTCAGCTTTATCCTACCGCGTACTTTCCTGAAGAATCAGGCTATGTCCCACGAAACGCAAACTGTGTCAAAGCTTCAGAAAGTCTATTGTCACCTACTGCAGTGGGGGTGATAAGAATTAACACTAAGAGTAGTATTACATTGCTATTTTTGTGTGTGATATATGTGTATATTTATGTATTTCATATTTTAAAACTGTATTAATGCATCTTTTGATACCTTTTATTCCTATTGGTACCTGTAAAGTCCTTCCAATTTGGTATGTTAGGGTTTTTTGTGCAGTCTATTTTTCAGGGCGATGTACCGGACATATATTGTCCACTATTTGAGGGCTCTCTATTGAGGCCCTCCTTCACAGTTCCCTTCTTTTTTTTTTTATAATTTGGTGGTAAACACCATAGGGAGCTTTTTTTATTCAGCCATTATTGTCAATGTTGTTTGTTCTTATTGCCTTGTTCCCTTTTTTCTCGTTTCCATTTTCTTTTCCTTCTGGTTTTACCTCCTGCTCCGCCTTTATTCTTTTGGGGATATGTTTGTTGGCTTTTTCCATCATGACTGACTATCAATGTACACATTGGATAATGTCTAAACTGCAGACACAAAACATCAAGGATAATAAAAGCAGATATGGACATTAATTTGTTTTCATTTGCTTTAAAAAGATCATTAGAATTCAAGTCCACTAAATATTAGCATATCTTTTACTTGGAAAAACATTAGGAGTAAAATATTATCCCTATGGGATTGCGAGTCCAACATTTTCCTAATCTCAAGATTTTACCAGATTAATTCAAAACCAGGTAGAAGAATAATTTATCTAAATGTTCTCAGGGCATGATGCAACTTCTAACTGAGGAGTATAACAAGGACATCATGCAGTTGGATACAGAGACCAATGTACTTTATTCCACTAATAGGGAAATTACCTCGCATGGTACTTTTTTGAGTAAGGACACTGAACTTAAAGCCCATATAGAGAAATGTATACAGGAATACGAGAAAAAGATCTTTAAATACAGAATGGCTTTTCAAAGTCATCGAGCATTTAAATGGTCGACACAAAATAATTGTTCAAGAAATAGAAAAACTCACGAGACAGTTGTAACTGATGTAACCACTCATTAAAATGAGAAGAAAATAGGTTTAACCTTAAACTGTGTAGAGGGTTCTTTACTGCAGCAAGGATGTGGAATTCCCTTCCACAAGAGGTAGTCTCAGCGGGGAGCATTGATAGTTTCAAATTTTTTTTAGATATGCACCTAAATGACCACAACATACAGGGATATACAATGTAATACTGACATATAATCACACAAATAGGTTGGACTTGAGTCATTTTTCAATCTCACCTACTATGTAACTATACAAGTATGATGACGTTGTTTCTGATGCATCTTCTCACACTTCTGCTTCTTCCCGACAGCAATCTTGTTCTAGTGGAGCTAGAAATGCAAAACCGTACTAGCATAAGGCTATGTTTCCACTATTGCGTCCCCAAAGTCACGCGATTTTGCTGCCATTTTTTACTGCAATTTTTTTCCAAGGCTTGAAGCAATGCCTGTGTATTCTTGAGGTCTATGGACCTCAAGTTGCATCAAGGTGGGACCAAAGTGCAGGGACTACTTTGAAGTCTCTGCGTCTTTAAGTCGCACAGATATGAATGGTACTCATTGGAAATCATGGGGTTTGACTTGTCATGTGACTTTTCAGACCCAAATCGCATGAAAAGTTGAACTAGTGGAAACCTAGCCTAAGCGTAACTATGTTGATGGGCACTTCGCACAAGGAGGTGATAGGTCTAAATCAGCTACAAAACAGGCACATAACATGGGTGATTCAGCTCTTAAAACAATTTCTAAACATATTTTTTTGTGTAGGGGTGGGGTGAGCATGGAACACCAATACTCCTACAGAGGCACCATCCCAGAAGATACATGTAAATATATTTCAAAAAAATAATAGAACAAAGTGGGATTCTAATTGTGCCTCAGAGGAGTACAAACAATTGAAATACAATATAATTATACAAAAAATAAACAAATGTTTATTTTCTAAAAAACTAAATTTAAGATACATTACAGTCTTAATGATTCAATTTGAGCTCAGGGATGTTTTAGTTCCCAGCAGGTTATACAGGAAATTCCTACGCGTTTCGAGGGTGATTCTGCTTTGTCAGGGCCTTGAGGATAGCAAAGATGTAAACGTTGTGTGAACTCTACAGATAGAGTGTTGATGAATGTACCATATATTATATAATTAATGTAAATACATAATGATGCAATCAACATAGATATGTTAATCTATTTGTCTTTACATATACTTACATCAGAAAATATAAACATTACAACAGATGTTGATAAAATTCCTATACCACATTAAAATATATTACATATATAAACATAGTCATAATATATATATATATATATATATATATATATATATATATATATATATATATATATATATATATATATATATATATATATATATATATATAGATATATAGATTCTGCCCTGAAAAGGACTTTTATGCCTTTGAAACCATTTAGGATATCAATCTCTTTGCCAGGAAGTTGCTTCTAAAAGTGATCCATCACAAAAAACAAACTCAACAGGACTGGATGGCCAACTTTGATTGGTTCCAGTACAAGAGGCAGGACTTTAACCACTTTCAGACCGGACCATTTTGCTGGTCAATGACCAGAGGTCTTTTTACAATTTGGCACTGCGCTGCTTTAACTGGTAATTGCGCGGTCATGCAATGTTGTACCCAAACAAAATTTGCGTCCTTTTTTTCCCACAAATAGAGCTTTCTTTTAAAGGTATTTGACTGACTCTGCGATTTTTATTTTTTGCGATATAAATGTAAAAAGACCGCAAATTTTGAAAAAAAAGGATATTTTCTAATTTTTGTTATTAGAAAAATCCAATAAACTCAATTTTAGTCATACATTTAGGCCAAAATGTATTCAGCCACATGTCTTTGGTAAAAAAAAAGTCAATAACTGTATATTTATTGGTTTACGCAAAAGTTGTCACATCTACAAACTAAGGTACGTTTTCTGGAATTTACGCAGCTTTTAGTTTATGACTGCCTATCTCATTTCTTGAGGTGCTAAAATGGCAGGGCAGTACAAAACCCCCCCAAATGACCCCATTTTGGAAAGTAGATACCCTAAGGAAATTGATAAGAGGCATGTTGAGCCCATTGAATATTTTATTTTTTTTCCTCAAGCGATTGAATAATGACAAAAAAAATATTATTTTTTTTTTTTTACACAAAGTTGTCACTAAATGATATATTGCTCACACATGCCATGGTTATATGTGGAATTGTACCCCAAAATACATTCTGCTGCTTCTCCTGAGTACGGAGATACCACATGTGGTGGACTTTTTGCAAGCCTAGCCGCGTACGGGGCCCCGAAAGCCAAGCACCGCCTTCAGGGCATACATTTGTAATTTCACTCCTCACTACCTATCACAGTTTTGAAGGCCATAAAATGCCAATATGGCACAAAACCCCCACAAATGACCCCATTTTAGAAAGTAGACACCCCAAGCTATTTGCTGAGAGGCATGTTGAGTCCATGGAATATTTTATATTTGGCACAAGTTGCGGGAAAATTACAAACTTTTATTTATTTTTATTTTTTTTTCACAAAGTTGTCACTAAATGATATATTGCTCACACATGCTATGGGCATATGTGAAATGACACCCCAAAATAAGTTCTGCTGCTTCTCCTGAGTACGGGGATACCACATAAGTGGGACTTTTTGGGAGCCTAGCCGCGTACGGGGCCCCGAAAACCAAGCACCGCCTTCAGGCTTTCTAAGGGCGTAAATTTTTGACTTCACTCCTCACTACCTATTACAGTTTTGAAGGCCATAAAATGCCAAGATGGCACAAACCCCCCCCCCCCCAAATGACCCCATTTTGGAAAGTAGACACCCCTAAATTTAGGGGTACACTAGTGAGACTAGGTAATAAATGGCGGGTGCCCTGAAACTATAAAAAAATAACTAACCAACCAGCGTCACCTGTAACAGTTATATGGTGATCACTGGTGAAAGGGTTAACTAGGGGGCAATCAGGGGGCTTTATGCGGTAGTATATGGGGGTCCCTGGCGCTATAAAAAGCTGCGGCGAACCTAAATACCTACCTGCCTAACTAGCGTCACCTGTGACACTAATACAGCGATCAGAAAAACGATCGCTTATTAGGCTGGGTTCACACTGGAGCGATGCGGGAACGCCACGAATCCGCAGCAGGTTCCCGCATCGCATGCCTCCCGGCGGCAGTTCACACTGCCCTATGCGAACTGCTGGGAGTGTCAGTGAAATGTTAATGACACCCCCAGATCAGTTCGCATATCGCAGTGCGATCTACAAACTCGGATCGCATGGTGTGAACACCCATGCGATCCGATTCTGCTGCGGACCAAAAAAAGGGTCCCGTGCGAGTTTGCGGCGGGTGCGGCGCGAATTCAGCCATACTATCTGTATGGCTGAACTCGAATTGCACAGAGATCGGATGTGATTTGCACTGCAGTGCGGTGCGAATCACATCCGTTCTCATACACCGCTGCAATGTGAACCCAGCCTTAGTGACACTGGCGACGGGGGGTGATCACGGGGTTAAACCTTTATTGGGGGGGTTAGGGGGGTACCTTAGAACTAAAGGGGGCTAACTCTAACTGTCCTAACAGTTATTACAGTCACAAATGACACCCGCCGGGTGATCAGGGGGTTAAACCTTTATTAGGTAATAAATGGCGGGTGCCCTGAAACTATAAAAAAATAACTAACCAACCAGCGTCACCTGTAACAGTTATATGGTGATCACTGGTGAAAGGGTTAACTAGGGGGCAATCAGGGGGCTTTATGCGGTAGTATATGGGGGTCCCTGGCGCTATAAAAAGCTGCGGCGAACCTAAATACCTACCTGCCTAACTAGCGTCACCTGTGACACTAATACAGCGATCAGAAAAACGATCGCTTATTAGGCTGGGTTCACACTGGAGCGATGCGGGAACGCCACGAATCCGCGGCGGGTTCCCGCATCGCATGCCTCCCGGCGGCAGTTCACACTACCCTATGCGAACTGCTGGGAGTGTCAGTGAAATGTTAATGACACCCCCAGATCAGTTCGCATATCGCAGTGCGATCTGCAAACTCGGATCGCATGGTGTGAACACCCATGCGATCCGATTCTGCTGCGGACCAAAAAAAGGGTCCCGTGCGAATTTGCGGCGGGTGCGGCGCGAATTCAGCCATACTATCTGTATGGCTGAACTCGAATCGCACAGAGATCGGATGTGATTTGCACTGCAGTGTGGTGCGAATCACATCCGTTCTCATAAACCGCTGCAATGTGAACCCAGCCTTAGTGACACTGGCGACGGGGGGTGATCACGGGGTTAAACCTTTATTGGGGGGGTTAGGGGGGTACCTTAGAACTAAAGGGGGCTAACCCTAACTGCCCTAACAGTTATTACTGTCACAAATGACACCAATGCAAAAAAAATAAAAAAAATGCATTTGGTGTCACTGTGACTGGGGGGGGGCAGGGGTAATTGGGGGGTGATCGAGGGGTGAAGGGGGGGTGTGAGTGTGCCTGGCATGTTCTACTGTGTAGTGTCGTGTTGGTGCAACTCACCGATCCTCTCTCCTCGGTGCCGGAACGAAAAATACCGACACGGAGGAGAGATTACATCACTTCCTCTGCCTGTGTTTACATTACAGGAGAGGAAGTGATGCAATGCTTCACTTCCATTCGTCAGGAGCGATCGCGAAGGGGTGGCCATGAATGAATGGCCGCCCCCTCATCCCGGATCACTCCTGAACGGATACCGATCGGGCCCCCCACCCGCAGGAAGGCAGGGACGTACAGGTACGCCCATATGCCTGCCCGTGCCATTCTGTCGACGTTTATCGTCGTGCGGCGGTCGGCAAGTGGTTAAAGCCCTGCAACAGATGGTTGAACTACTTGAAGAGAGCGATGTTTCTGAGGAAGTTGATCTCATTGATTAGATTGATTTGGATGCATTAATTACAACTAATGAGATGGCCCTTAATGCTGCCAACTTCCCTCTGCTAAATTAATTTAACTGAAAATCTCTAAATTTCCCCTCTCTGCCATTGCATGGTAATATACTAGCATTTGTTTTATAAACCACACTCACACAGGCCCAAAAACAGGCAATGATGGACCTTAAAGATAGATGTGATCTAGTAATAAAGCCATCAGACAAAGGAGGGGGTGTGGTCGCTATGACCAAGGACTAATACTCCCAAATGTGCAACTGCATCCCTAAGACCACACAGAATGGTATACAAAAGTTCCATAGGGTAAATTGGTGAAAGCTCAACAACAATCCAATCAATTAATCAATCATACAATCAGGGCACTATTTCAAAATCCACATGGGAATTTTTGAAAATATAATTGCCACAAACCCCTACCTTCTACTCACTACCCAAAGTCTATAAAAACCTCACAAAACCACGGGGTAGACCCATTATTTACAGATGTGGCAGTCTGACAAAAAATGCAAGCATCCTTGTAGATGAACATCTTTGTCCCCCTGTCCTAGCTTTGCCTTTTTATATAAAGGATACAATAAACCTTCTACAGATAAGCACCCCCCCCCCCCCCGGTGTGTGGTTGGTAGCTGTTGATGTTGAAGCATTGTACAGTAGCATACCACACAACTGGGGAATTTTGGTGGTTAAGTTTCCCCTATAAGGAAGAAGTACCAACCAAAAATCCTTGTTGCACTTCAAGAGTTCATTCTGTATAAAAAAAAAATTCTTTTTGGCGATTCCAACTACCTCCAGGTCCAGAAAGTGGCAACTGGGAACTCCTGTGCCCCATCATACACTGACCTGTACCTGGGGGGGTGGGAGCACCAAATTATGAGTAATGAGGCTCTCTCTATGTACCTGTGCCACATTTTGTTGTGACCCAGGTACATAAATGACATCCTCATACTCTGGGACGAATCCTGGGAGTTACTCAGTAGTGATGGCCGAACGGTTCGCCCGGCGGTCGTTTCACGGCGAATTTCGGCTGTTCGCGATTCGCCCGATCGGCGGACTATTGCCGCCGTTCGCCCCGGCGGACTTCCGTGTTTTCTGTGAAAAAAGAACTTTGACCTATGATGACACATCCATCATGGGGTACAGGACAGCCAATTGAGACATTACAGCACTTGGACACTTGGACATTCCCCCAAACTTATAAATACACCCGATCCGGCGGCCATTTTACATTATTTCTTCTGTCACTATAGGGAGAGGTTGCTGTGTGGAGCAGGGAGAGATTGCAGTGACCCAAATCGCTAGCTATTTGGTACACAAAAGTTCTTTTCAGGACTGGTATAGGTGTTAGGTGTATATAGGTTTGCTGTGCTACTAATTGTTGCAGCAGCCTGAGTGTCTTTTGTCAGTTTAGAGAAAGGGACAGGACGGTGTGTGCTGCAGGGACAGCCAGTTTAGTCATTAGCTGTTACTATCAGGTCCACAAAAGTGCTATTCCAGTAACCAGTTATTGTTCCAGCAGCCTGTGTTTTGTCAGTTTATATAGGGACAGGCAGGAAGCAGTGTGTGAGGCAGTGAGGGTCAGTTTAATCAGTAGCTGTTACTATCAGGTCCACAAAAGTGCTATTCCAGTAACCAGTTATTGTTCCAGCAGCCTCTGTTTTGTCAGTTTATATAGGGACAGGCAGGAAGCAGTGTGTGAGGCAGTGAGGGTCAGTTTAATCAGTAGCTGTTACTATATTAGGTCCACAAAGGTTCTTTTCAGGACTGGTATCAGTGGTATGGTAATAGGCTTGTACACGTATAATATTTTTTGTTCCAAATATAGAAAGAATATTATACTTGACTGCTGCCCTTCTGCTGCAGTCTGCTAATCATTCACAACCTACTTGTTCCACAAAGGTCCTTTATAAGGACTGTTAATAACCTGGTGTAGGGTGCTATAGTACATAGGGTTGAGTGAGGTACAGTCTGCTATTGTATAAGGACTGGTATAGGTCCACAATACATAGGGTTGAGGTGCACTACTGCTGACCGCTGCCCTATACTGCAGCAGTCCTTCATCAGTATAGGGACTGACGTACAGTCTGCTAATCACTCACACACAACCTACTTGTTCCACAAAGGTCCTTATAAGGACTGGTAACTTGGTCTGTCTAGGGTACTACAGTACATAGGGTTGAGTGAGGTACAGTCTGCCATTCTATAAGGACTGGTATAGGTCCACAATACATAGGGTTGAGGTGCACTACTGCTGACCGCTGCCCTATACTGCAGCAGTCCTTCATCGGTATAGGGACTGACGTACAGTCTGCTAATCACTCACACACAACCTACTTGGTCCACAAAGGTCCTTATAAGGACTGGTAAGGTATAGGGCACTACAGTACGTAGGGTTGAGTGAGGTACAGTCTGCCATTCTATAAGGACTGGTATAGGTCCACAATACATAGGGTTGAGGTGCACTACTGCTGACCGCTAACCTATACTGCAGCAGTCCTTCATCGGTATAGGGACTGACGTACAGTCTGCTAATCACTCACACACAACCTACTTGTTCCACAAAGGTCCTTATAAGGACTGGTAAGGTATAGGGTACTACAGTACATAGGGTTGAGTGAGGTACAGTCTGCCATTCTATAAGGACTGGTATAGGTCCACAATACATAGGGTTGAGGTGCACTACTGCTGACTGACCGCTGCCCTATACTGCAGCAGTCCTTCATCAGTATAGGGACTGTAAGTTTTGTCACAGGGTCATTTAAAAAATGACAGGCAGAGGAAGAGGCAGGCCCTTCCGCAGGGGTGGTAGGGGTAGGGCAGGAGCAACAGGCTTGAGCCAAAGTGGGAAGTTGCAGAAGGTGCGTTCAATTACTTTAAAGGACGCACCAGACTTGGTTGAGTGGCTCGCTCAGCCTTACTCTCTGCACCCTCCTCATCCTCTCGATCTGCACCCTCTTCTTCACTCTCTGCTATGTGCACCCCCAAAGACACTACCACCAACAACACCACCACCACCACCACCACATACCTTCCGCTTGAGTCACAGGAATTATTTTCCGATCCATATCAAGAGGACATTTCTGATGTGCAGCCACTCTTGGCATTGGATCAGGAAGAGGAGGTAGCAACAACTGCTACTTAGCAGTCTGACGACAGTACCCAGATCAGCCCAAGGAGGAGGTTGGTCCCCGGTGTTGCTGCCTACTCCGAGATCTCTACTTATAGAGGTGGGGAAGGTGACGTTGATGATGACGTGTCTAGTGATGTCACGTGGGTGCCCACAAGAGAGGAAGAGGAGGGGAGTTCAGAGGGAGATATGGACCAGCAGATAGGGAGGAGAAGCAGGAATAACTTACATTGCACAGGAGGGACAAAGCAGACTGCTAATGTATCAGGAGCGAGGCATCGACCATGTACCGTAACATCTGGCGCTCCCAGGACGCTGGCACATGGCTCCGCAGTGTGGGCTTTTTTTAACGTGTCCGCTGCTGACAATAGCGTTGCCATCTGCAATCTTTGCAGTCAACGCATAAGTCGCGGTAAGCCCAACACTCACCTAGGGACGACCGCCTTAAGAAGGCACATGAGCAGCCATCACCTAGCCCAGTGGGAGCAATGGAACACACAAAGCCAAACTCCAGGCTCTCACCGTCCAGCCTCGTCTTCTACTTCTTCTCCTCTCTCCTCACAATTGTCCTCCACTTCACCTTCCATCACGCCAAGCTCACGTTTTTCTGCAAAAAGGCAGGCTTCCGTGGGCCTAATGTTCGAGCGTAAAAAAATGATTATGCCAGATGACCCTCTTGCCCAATGGTTGACGGCTGGCTTGTCAGAACTGATAGCCCGCCAACTACTGCCATATAAACTGGTGGACTCGGAGGCCTTTCGCAAATTTGTGGCCATTGGAACACCACAATGGAAGGTCCCAGGAAGGAAGTATTTCCCAGAGAAGGGCATCCCAGAGCTATATGGCCATGTTCAGCGGCAAGTGAATGTATCTCTGGCACACAGTGTCGATGCCAATATACATCTGACCACAGACACGTGGTCTAGCAAACACAGGCAGGGAAGGTATATCACTTTTACTGCCCACTGGGTGAACCTTCTGACGGCCGTCAAGCATGTAACCCGTGGCACCCATGTAGATTTGGTTTTACCGCCACGGATTGCATGCAGTCCTGACTCTTCTTTTCCTCCTCCTCCTACTCCATCCTCCTCCCTCTCCTCCTCAGCTGACTCCTCCTTTTCCGCTGCTAGCGTCTCTTCCGCTGCACCGCCCAAGCTCCCCAGAACCTATTCGACATGCAGGGTGAGACATTGCTATGTCGTGGTGCGTCTGTTGTGCCTGGAAGCCAAGAGCCACACTGGCCCGGCACTCCTTTCAGCTTTGCGTTCACAGGCAGATCAGTGGCTAACACCGCTCAATTTGACAGTTGGTAAAGTGGTGTGAGACAACGGTGCCAATCTGCTTAGCGCAATTAAACAGGGCAAAATCACGCATGTGCCATGCATGGCACACGTCTTAAACTTGGTCGTGCAGCGATTCCTTGTCAAATACCCTGGGGTCCAGGACATCTTGCGGCAGGCAAGGAAAATATCGGCTCATTTCAGAAGATCTTACACGGCCATGGCTCGCCTTGCTGACATTCAGCGGCGACACAATCTGCCGGTCAGACGTCTTATTTGCGATTGCCCGACGCGATGGAACTTAACCTTCTATATGTTTGATAGGCTGCTCCAGCAGAAACGTGCAGTTAACGTCTACCTGTATGAACTCTGCGGCAGAACAGGTTCTGGGGAGCTGGTTTTTTTTTCACCGTGCCAGTGGCTGCTCATGCGCGACGCATGCAGACTTCTGCGCCCATTTGAGGAGATCACCAAACTGGTCAGTCGCAGCCATGGCGCCATCAGTGACATGGTACCTTATGCCTTCTTTATGGAGCGTGCATTACGTCGTGTCATTGATCAAGCTGTGGAGGAGCAGGAGCGGGAAGATGAGGAAGTTGCAATGCTGGATGAATTGCCAGGGGGGGCTACTCTATCTGAGACAAGTCAACAACAGGAGTCTGAAGAGGAGTCAGAGGAGGATGGTGCTGGGGCGGATGAGGAGGAGCAAGAAGAGCATGCTTTAAACCTTTCTGGGATCCCTGTTGTACGTGGATGGGAAGAGGAGAATGAAGAGGACGACATTATCCTGGATGATGAGCAGGAGCCAGGCCACCACACCGCTTCCAGTTTAGTGCAAATGGGGGCCTTCGTGCTCCAGTGTTTTAATAGGGACCCCCGTATAAAAAGCATAAGGGTCAAGGACCAGTACTGGGTGGCAACGTACTTAGACCCCCGGTACAAACACAAAATGGCGGAAATAATACCGCCGTCACAGAGGGCTGGCAGAATGGAGCACTTCCAGGCCTTGCTTCGAGAAATGCTGTATTCTGCTTTTGCGTGCGCTGGCAGAGGAGCAATTCCCACTCCCAGAGAAGGAGTTGCGGGTACCAATCCAACAGCGCCTGCAAGAAGAGGCCGGTTTGAAGATGTGTTGGTGACTTCGGATATGAGGTCATTCTTTCAGCCGACCCATCGACAGGTGTCATCCGGATCCAGCATCAGGGAACGCCTAGACCGTCAGGTGTCCGACTACATCGGGGTTAACGGCCGATGTGGACGCTCTCAGGAGTGATGAACCCCTGGACTACTGGGTGGGCAGGCTTGACCTCTGGATAGAGCTTGCCCAATTTACAGTCGAACTGTTGGCTTGCCCCTCATCCAGTGTCCTGTCCGAAAGGACGTTCAGCGCAGCAAGGGGGATCGTGACCGATAAGCGTACTCGCCTAGCTCACGACAGTGTTAACTACCTCACATTTCTAAAAATGAATGAGGCATGGATCTCGGAGGAATTCAACACATGTGACCAGTAGACCATGTATATGTCTATAAACAAATTTTTTAATCGGGCACAGAGACCTTCTTTCTTCATTTGGCTCACTTCCTTGTCCAAAAAAAGCACACCGTACTATATGCCCGTACCCTCCTCTTTGAAGAGGTTGAGCGGTGTCATATTTCTACTGGGGCTGCTTATTATGAGGGGCTCCCACCATCCCTGTGCTATGCTGACATCCTCCTGGGGCTGCTTATTATGAGGGGCTCCCACCATCCCTGTGCTATGCTCATTATGAGGGGCTCCCACCATCCCTGTGCTATGCTCATTATGAGGGGCTCCCACCATCCCTGTGCTATGCTCATTATGAGGGGCTCCCACCATCCCTGTGCTATGCTGACTTCCTCCTGGGGCTGCTTACGGTGCAGGTGTCAGTGCTGTATATCACGGTGCTGATGTAAGTACTCTTTATCACGGTGCTGATGTCAGTGCTGTATATCACGGTGCTGGTGTTAGTGCTTTATGTCACGCTGCTGATGTCAGTGCTCTCTATCACGGTGCTGTTGTCAGATGACTCTATCACGGTGCAGGTGTCATTGCTGTATGTCACGCTGCTGATGTCAGTGCTCTCTATCACGGTGCTGCTGTCAGTGCTGCATTTCACGGTGCTGGTGTTAGTGCTTTATGTCACGCTGCTGATGTCAGTGCTCTCTATCATGGTGCTGTTGTCAGATGACTCTATCACGGTGCAGGTGTCATTGCTGAATGTCACGCTGCTGATGTCAGTGCTCTCTATCACGGTGCTGCTGTCAGTGCTGTATATCACGGTGCTGGTGTTAGTGCTTTATGCCACTCTGCTGATGTCAGTGCTCTCTATCACGGTGCTGCTGTCAGTGCTGTATATCACGGTGCTGGCATTAGTGCTTTATGTCACGCTGCTGATGTCAGTGCTCTCTATCACGGTGCTGCTGTCAGTGCTGTATATCACAGTGCTGGTGTTAGTGCTTTATGTCACGCTGCTGATGTCAGTGCTCTCTATCACAGTGCTGTTGTCAGATGACTCTATCACGGTGCAGGTGTCATTGCTGTATGTCACGCTGCTGGTGATCATCTCCTGCACCCTCTTCTTTACCTACCCTGGTCCCTGACCTTCCCTCTCCTCCATTGCCTTCATGCGCTCCACAGTCCTGAATTGTCACAACAATTTCCTATATAAAAAAAGAATGCTTGTAGTTGTCGATCCCAGATTCACCTCATACATGTGTTATGTCATTGGCCATGTGGTGGGACTATGCTTGCACAACTATTAATTATTTTGTGGCTGCAAATTTGACCTGTAGGTTTGCGAAGTTCGGCTCCTATTGAAGTCAATTGGGCCCGCCGCAAACGTTCCGGTTCGCGAACTATCGGCCGCTTTCGTGGTCCGCGTTCGCGAAATGTCCCGTCGGAAGTTCGTCCATCACTATTACTCAGTACCTTCATTCAAATATTAAACTTGAATGATTGTGGTTAAGTCTTCCCTACAAGAAAGAAATACCGACCAAAAATAATACAGTGAGTTCATTGTTGTGCTTCTTGAGTTCATCCTTATAACAATTTTTTTCTCGTTGGTGATTCCCTTTACCTCCAGGTGCAGAAGGTGGCATCTGGGAACTCCTGTGCCCCATCGTACACTAACCTGTACCTGGGGGGTGGGAACATCAGATTATGAGTGATGAGGCTCTCTCTATGTACCTGTGCCACATTTTGTTGTGACCCAGGTACTTAGATGACATCCTCATACTCTGGGACGAATCCGGGGAGTTACTCAGTACCTTCATTCAAATATTAAACTTGAATGATTGTGGTTAAGTCTTCCCTACAAGATAGAAGTACCGACCAAAAGCCATACAGTGAGTTTCATAGTTTCATAGTTAGTAATGTTAAATAAAAACACCAGTCCATCCAGTTCAACCTGAGTGAGTGTCTACAATTGTCCCTATCCCTGTACATTGCACACTCACAGCGGTCCCTACCCTCAAGAAGCCCACAATCCAAGGTCCCCATTCATATACTAGGGCCAATTTTGGACAGAAGCCAATTAACCTACCTGCATGTCTTTGGATTGTGGGAGGAAACCGGAGTACCCCGAGGAGACCCACGCAGGCACAGGGAGAACATGCAAACTCCAGGCAGGTAGTGTTGTGGTTCATTGTTCATTGTTGCGCTTCTTGAGTTCACTCTTTATAACAATTTTTTTCTTGTTGGGGATTCCCACTACCTCCAGGTGCAGAAAGTGGCATCTGGGAACTCCTGTGCCCCATCGTACACTAACCTGTACCTGGGGGGGGGGGGGGGGTGGGAACATCAAATTATGAGTGATGAGGCTCTCTCTATGCACCTGTGCCACATTTTGTCATGACACAGGTACATAGATGACATCCTCATACTCTGGGATGGATCCATGGAGTTACTCGGAACCTTCATTTAAATATTAAATTTGAATGATTTTAATCTGTCATTCACCATGACATGCAGACAGGAAATTATTTTTTTCCTGGATGCTGAGATATTTATCAAGGCAGATATGACACTGGGAACTACCTTCTTTCATAAGCCCACAGCTGGCAACATGATTCTAAGAGTGAACAGTGGACATCCAACAAGTCTGGTTGAGTCCATTCCTTATAGACAGTATTTGCACATCAAGTGCAATTCGAATTTGACCCAGAATTTGACCCTTCCTGACTAATGACACCACAAAGCAACTTATTCACTCCTTGATTATTTCCCGCCTTGACTACTGCAACTCTCTCCTTAATGGCTTACCATTAAGCAGGCTATCCCCCCTTCAGTCTATAATCAATGCTGTTTCTAGACTAATACACCTCACTAATCGATCCGTGACTGCCGCCTCTCTCTGCCAATCCCTTTACTGTCTTTCCCTACCCCACTGTGTAAAATTCAAAATGCTAACCATAACATACAAAGCCATCCACAACATCGTCCCCATCTACATAACCAACCTCATCTGCAGATGTCGCCCAAATTGTCCCCTCCGCTCCTTCCAGGACCTCCTGCTCTCTAGTTCCCTTGTTGCCTCCTCCCATGCTCACCTTCAGGACTTCTCCGGAGCCTCTCCCATCCTCTGGAACTCCCTGCCCCAGTCTGTTCAATCAGCCCCTACCCTGTCCACCTTTAGGAGATCCCCCGAAAACTCATTTATTCAGGAAAGTCTATCCCACACCCGCCTAACAACTACTGCCCCCGAGCCCCCCCATCAAATCATTCTCTGCAGCTATTACCTTTTGTACCACCACCCCTCCCTTTAGAATGTAAGCTCTACAAGCAGGGCCCTCCTGTACCTTTTGTATTGAACTGTACTGTAATTGTGTTGACCCCCCCATACATTGTAAAGTGCTGCGTAAACTGTTGGCCCTATATAAATTGTGTATTATAATAATAATAATAATAATAATAATATATATACTGTAATCTTGTGACTTTCCTAGCCTAACACTTACATTCAGGTTTGGTGTGTTTGCTCAGGTTTTCTGCAAGTGGACACTTGTCCAACAGATGTCCTGGCATGCTTACATGAGGTACCCTCTCTGTTACCATTTTTTATACAAGTGTTCTGATCATCTATAAATATCTAGCTTGACCCTTTGCTATATTTGACATCAGTGTAATGGGGAAGAAAAGGATATGCCCAGGTGGGATTGCCTTCTCAAAACTTTCCAAATAGCGAAGAACAGAGATTGAGAGCAGGACTTTATAATGACTTAACATTAAAGAAGGTCTTTGCCGGGGGCGCATGCGCGAGGCTCGACATGGCAGACGTTCTTCCATAGAGCTCCGCACTCCCCGCTGCTTTAACGGATAGTTTATACCAACCTGAATCGCTGTTTTGCTCTGCTATCCACGGGATCGCCTAATAAAGCTACGCTGTGCCTCGCGGTATGGTACTCACGGGTCCCAAGGGCAAGAACAAGCCGAAACCCATCAAAGAAGCTCTGGCCCGGGCCTCCTCCAAAATGGCGGCGAAGGCCCTGGCGAAACACCACGTTGCATCTCCAGCCTCGGACAGCGGTGATGAAGAGGACACTGATGCTAATATCTGCGGCTCCCCACCTCTACCCTCCACAGGTATGTCGCAAACTGCCTTCCTAAGTCACATGGAGTCTATGCTCCAGAAAGCCCTTAAGACTACCTCTGAACAGATCACTGACAGGCTTTCACAGGAAATTCGTGAAATAGGTCAGCGTACTGCTGACCTGGAAACAAGGGTAGATGATGTGGAACTCACCCTCCGAGAGCACTCGCAGGATCTCTCCATGCTCAGGGAGGAGAATGTCACCCTATTATCTAGTTTAGAGGATGCTGAAAAGAGATCTCGTAGATCCAATTTACGCCTACGTGGCATCCCCGAATCTATTGAGGACATTCAGTCGTTCACCACTGTTCTGTTCCAGGAGCTGTCGCCCTCTCTCTCTATAGAACGTCTAGAGTTCGACAGGATCCACCGAGCCCTCACACGCCGCCAACCAGACGGTCCCCCAGGGACATCATCATAAAGCTACACTTTTTCCGCACGAAGGAACAACTGATCAATGCGGCCCGCAAGAAGGAGGAACTTATCTTCCAAACCCACAAATACCAACTCTTCTCTGATTTGGCTCCCCTGACCATCGCTAAACGGCGCGCCATGAAACCCCAGCTCCAGATCCTGATGCAACATCAACTTAAATACACTTGGAGATTCCCCTTTGCCCTGCAATTTACCCACCTGGGTCAGCAACACTCATGCTCATCTCCGGAATCCTTACAACAGCTCCTGGAAGCACTTCACCTGACCCCGTCGGCCCAACACCAGGAGACCGCGCTTCCCTGCACACCAGCCTGAGCAGCTGCCCATCCGTACTCGGCTACGCCTAAACGCAACGTCCCCAATCCAGCCTCCGTTCGTAAGGGGACTCCGCACTCCACGCTGATTTGACCGCAGATGCCTTCTTTCTCTTCCTCCTGGTGCTCTCGGAGTGCCCCCACTGTGTCCCTGTGTTACGGGACTCCACAGTTGCCTTGCAACGAAGGTTTCTTCTCTCCGACTTCCTCAGGCTTTTTGTTATCCTACATGCCCTTGCATTTTTGTTTTTATTTTTTGTTTCCTTCTCATTCTCTCATTTTTGATTTCTTTTTTCATTTTTAATTTTTGAACCTTTATTTTTTATGTTTAAATTTTTGATTTACATCTTTTATCTTTTACTTTTTATTGTCTCCTCACTGCTTTGATACCGCCGTGTTGGGTCCCAGCGATCCCTGTTGTACTGTAAGCAGCCGGACCATATTCAGTTATCTCCTGGAATACACGTGCTCCACACGGAGCTGCTGATAGGGGCCAGTTTTGTATGTGTATTCTTCTATTGGTTTTGTCTCTTTATGCGATGTGTGCATTGGGGGGGGGGGGGGGCGGGAGAGGTGGGGGGACGGGTTTGTTTCCGTCCCCCCCCCTCTCTTTGCTTCGGTCCGCCCTTCCTCCTCAATAGTTCTTACTCTTTTTATTATGTTCGCATTGCATCTTCCTTTATTGCCCAAATGCCAGTTCAGTCCTTTATGGCCTATGCTGTTTACCCCTTCATGTAGATTTTCTGGGCTGCTGTACTCCCCTCTCCCCTTTCTTTCCCTTCCCCCTATCCCCTCCCTCTTTGCCCCTACCCCCTAGCCAATTTTCTCTTCTTCCCCGTTTTTGTTTGCCTTTTCCCTTTTCTTTTTTCTCACCTTCTATCATTTCCATCTTTGCTTCAGCTCCCCCTCCTTCCTACCCTTCCCCTTTCCCCTTCCCCTCCCACCTTTCCTACTACCCCTGCTTCAGCCCAGGGGTCAATTATGTTAAGCCCATTCAAGGGGGCTCTATACCATCTCGGTACTGTTTATGCTTTCATACTAAGCTTACTTAGCCTGGTGTTTTCAGGATTATTGTTATGTTTCACATGTTAGATCCTTTAGCAGCGGGGAGTTGTCACTGCTCCCCCGCCCTAAGGTGCTCTCTCTCTTAGGCCGTTTCTGGTTGGCCGCAGAGCGGGTGCGCTATTTAGTTGGGCAACATAAGACGCGCTCTCCATTTCTCAACTTCAATGAGGTGCCCTACGCTTGTTTCACCATACTCTCTTTCCCTCTATCTTACTTTCTTTTCCTATCTTTTCTTTCTCTCTCTCTCTCCCCACTCTCCTTTTCTGGTCAGGTGGTCCCTTTGCCCTTCTATCCACTTATTAATGACCCCCCAGGTACACTCGGATGGCCCCCCTAAACATACTCTCCCTTAATGTTAAGGGACTTAACTCTCCGAATAAAAGGGTCAAGGCCTTCCGTACCTTTGCTTCCCTGAAGGCGGATGTTGTCGCCCTCCAGGAGACCCATTTTTCTGCCCGTAACACCCCTAAATTTTTTGGCTCTCGTTACCCTTTAGTTTATACTGCTTCTGCTGAATCTAAACACAGGGGTGTCCTACTGGCCTTCCACCAATCCTTACCCTTCACTGTTACTTCAGAAATTAAAGATCCTGCTGGCCGTTATCTTATCCTAACAGGCTTACTACAAGAGGTGGAAACTACCTTTGTCTCCTACTATGCCCCTAATGTTAATCAAATCCCTTTTTTCTCCCATCTTCTGAGGGTGATTAAGTCCCATGTTAAGGGTACCTTAATTATGTGCGGTGACTCTAATTTGATACTTCACCCGCATCTTGACAGATCACCCTACTCCCCAGGTCATTACTCCCCTTCATCACAATTACGTAGCCTCCTACAACAACACTCCTTGCTGGACACTTGGAGGGAGTGTAACCCGCTGAAGAAAAACTACACTTACTATTCCTATCCGCACAACTCTTTCTCCAGAATTGACCATATCCTTGTCCCAATCGCCTCCTCTCCACTCTTGCTGCATTCCATTATACACCCCATTACATGGTCGGACCACTGTGCTGTGATTACCACGCTCTCTTCACTAATACCCCGCCCTGACGCCAAAACTTGGTGCATGAATGAAGCCCTCCTAACAAATCAGTCCTATTGCCTAGACATCCAATCGGCACTTAACGACTATCTTTCACATAACTCGGTACCTGATGTTTCGTCGACCCTCCTCTGGGAAGCCCACAAGCCTGTGGTTAGGGGTACTTGTATTTCTGTTGCTACCCACCTTAAGCGGGAGAAAAAAACCAGACTCCGACAGCTGGAGTCTGACTTTCAACACCTGTTCTTACAATTTCAGGCATCCCCCTCTAATATCAATAAACAATTACTAGAGAAAACCAGACTGGAACTTGACCTTCTTTTGGCTGAATCTGCGGAAAAATCCATCCGCCGGTCTGGCCACAAGATATACACCAAGGCCAACAAACCAGATACTTTTTTGGCACTCCGCCTCAGACGACCAGACCATAACTACACTCCGGTTAAGCTTCGACTGGCTAATGGTAACCACACCAGTAACCCTGTTAAAGTCCTTTCTGAATTTCGTAAGCATCTAGCTGATTTATATAAAGGACAGGGATCCTTTCCCTCCCGGGAGGCGGAAACATTATTTCGGGACTTACCCATACCTAAGTTGCCTGACGTCAGTCGAGAGTCTATCGACAAACCAATTTCGGTCGATGAGGTACTCGGAGCTATTAAAACACTCAAACCCCACAAGCGCCCTGGTCCAGATGGCCTTCCCGGCTTATACTATAAAAATTTTGCAATCACTCTGGCCCCACTCCTGGCCAACTCTTTTAACGCCTTACTAAAACAACAATCCCTCGGTCGTGACTCTTTTACTGCCATCATTGCTATGATCCCCAAACCCAACACCGATCACACCATATGTTCCAATTATAGGCCCATTTCCCTTTTAAATGTGGATGTGAAAATCCTAGCTAAAGTCCTTGCTCTGCGGCTAAACCCGATAATAGGTCACTTGATTCACAAAGACCAGGTGGGCTTCATCCCCAGGCATCAAGCCAGTAATAGCATACGCCGAATCGTCCTTCTACAGCACATAGCCAAAACCCGCAAGATTCCCATGCATCTCCTATCGCTCGACATCAAGAAAGCCTTTGACACAGTCTCCTGGCCCTATCTTCACTATACTTTAGGACGTTGGGGCTTTGGCCCCAACTTTCTACATTGGATTAACTCATTATATACTCACCCACAAGCTTTTATAAAATACTCCGGTTTTAGTTCCGAATACTTCCCCATCCGTAGGGGAACGAGGCAGGGTTGTCCCTTATCCCCTCTATTATTTGCCCTAGTAATCGAACCCCTTGCCGCCCTCATTAGATCGAACCCTAACATCCATGGTCTAGACATAGCCTCCACGTCCCACAAACTTTGTCTCTTTGCCGACGATGCCTTACTATTCGTCACTTCCCCACACATTTCCCTGCCCAATCTTCTACAACTCCTTTCCCAGTTTGCTAAGATTTCAGGTCTGGAAGTTAATCAAGCGAAATCCAAAGCCCTTAATGTGTCCCTTCCCATGACCGACCTTCAACTCATACAGACGAACTTCCCTTTCCAATGGTCCACCGCCTCGATCCCTTACTTAGGAATTAAATTAACCAGTGACCCCATCCAATTGTTCCATTCTAACTATACCCCAATGCTGAAATACCTGTCCTCCCTACTTACTACTTGGCTGCCCCTCCACGTGTCCTGGCTTGGTCGCATAGCAGCTGTAAAAATGTCCCTATTACCTAAACTGCTTTACTTGTACAGGGTCCTCCCGGTCACCGTTCCGCCCTACTTCCATAGAGTGATTCAGAGCAGGGTTTATAAATATATCTGGGGTTCTAAGATCCCACGCATCTCCAGATCTACCCTGCTCCGTAGTAAACTTAATGGGGGCCTGGGAGTCCCTCATTTTCATCAGTATTACCATGCTGCTCAACTTGCACAACTCACTCTCTATCACGCAAGGACTGAGATTCCCCTATGGGTCGTCCTTGAGGCAATAGATGTCCATCCAGTCTCTATCTCTAATCTCCTGTGGCTCCCTGCTCATGCCCGAGGTCCCTTATCTAACCCTTTGACCCAGCACTCCCTTAAAATCTGGGACAAACTGAGTAAACCGTTTCAATTACTCTCCCCACATTCACCTTTACTTTCCTTATTTAGCCAACCGCTCTTTTACCCTGCCTTTACCCAGCCTGCCTCTTTCCAGACGTGGTCTCGGGCCGGTCTGGAACGTATTTGCGATTTCATCTCCAATGGCACTCTCAAACCCTTCCCAGTCCTTCAGTCACAGTTGAACATCCCCCCACGGGAACACTTCCGATATATTCAAATCACCCATTTTATTCGTACGCTCTTGGGCTCTCACAGAGTCTCGAATAAGCTATCTATGTTTGAGAACATATGTGACTCTGATCCACATGCCCCAGGTATCATCTCCAATCTTTACGCTCATCTCACATCCCTTCCTTCCTCACTTCCATCGTACGCTTCGGCCTGGTCTACGGACCTGTCCCTCAATTTGGATGCAGGCGATTGGGCAGAGATATGGGCAACCACTAAAATAACATCACAGAATGTGATCGCGCTGGAGGCCAGCTATAAGGTTCTCATGAGATGGTACCTCATCCCGACCAGGATCGCTAGATACACCCCAGCCCACTCCCCGAACTGCTTTCGTGGTTGTGATTCCAGGGGTACACACCTCCACAGTAGTAGCACACTTTTGGGGACTCATATTTCAAATGGCCTCTCTCCTGTTCAACACTACCCTCATTCCTGACCCGGCCCTTGCCTTACTTAATCTCCCTCCTCCCACTTTGTCTAGGGCGCAATTGCGTCTCCTTACTCAACTTACCACGGCCGCCAAGCAGACCATAGCGAAGGCTTGGAGGACACCATTGTTGCATATTGCGGAAGTCAAATGTAGGATAACCCAAGCCATGATCCACAGTAAAATTGAAGCTACAATTTTGGACAAAATTCCCCAACACCTCAAAATTTGGCGCCCTTGGGCAGATCACTACCTCCCCCACGACTTTGATAAACACCTCCTGGAGCCTTGATTCTGTGATGTTCTGCTTTTTTAATATTTAATTTTTTCTTTTAGGACCAGGGGATTGGGCTGTTCTCAGCCCCCTAGGCACCCGTGGACCACCTGGCCGGAACTAGCTCCCCTTTTCTTTTACCCCACCTTCTTTCTCCATCTTTTCCTTCACTCCACTCTCCCCTTTCTCTTTCCGCTCCTCTTTCCCCCTTTCCTTATCTCACTTCTATTTCTTACCCTTCTTTTCCCATTCCTTAAAATTTGTTGATGATGTATCACTTATTTCTTCTTACATCTCCGTTACTGTTGCCCAGCTTGCTCGGGCAGAGTCTCTCCTCTCATTGGCTGACCCAATAATTTCTGAGCCTATAATCTAGTGACATCAACATTCTCATTGTTTTTATTTTCTTTTTTGATATGCGATTCTATTGTATGCCAAAATGCAAATCACTCTGTGTGCACTAGTGCACATTTCCTCTATTCTCCTTTATCTCCTTCTGCAACAGCTCTGCTACCAATGTCTGTTCCTTGCAAACGATTGTAACAGTGACTATACCATTTGTACTTTTTGCTTGTTGTCAATAAAATTATTTGAACTGAAAGAAGGTCTTTGCCAGAACCTAAATATACTTTTCGCCCAATCTCCTGCATTTGCCTGGAGTCCTCATTGCCAAGGAGATCATGAAGTTTCTATAAGCGGAGGCAAGTAACCTTTTTGTGTATTCTTATTGTACACAGACCACAGTTACTGCTTATTTGCTAGGCATCTTGCTTGTTATATCTGTCAGTCTTGTATTGTATTTCTTTTTTTCCTCAATAGATTTTTATTGAATATTGTCATGTTAAACAGAGTTGAACACAATTGTATAACAGATTATACATGTAGCATAGAGAAAACAAGTACGTAAACAAACAAACACACCACTGCAGGGGGCGTGGCCGGAAGCCGAGGTGGGCGGACGCACTGGAGAGGAGCTCCGTGTATCCCGGTCTGAATCCACCACCATCCGCACTCAGGACTGCATACTAAGGCCCTAAAACGGCTCATCCTGACTGGGGTAGCCGTCCGACTCGGTGTGCGGGCAATATTTTTATCCGCCGGCGCTCTCACCATCCGCGGCCTAGCGCGCGGCCGGCGCCACGTTCGGAGCCCCGCCGCCGCCATCTTGCGGCCTACCTCCTCCGACGGATCCAGGATTCGGGTCCCATCGAGCAGGCAAACACACCTGCCCACCGCAAGACCACCGCGCAGTTCGGAGGCTGAGTGCGCCGCCGGCGCAGCGATTACAGCGGACTAACAAAAGGTGTCCAGGAGCAGCAGATCTTCAGGCTCCTGGTGTGCTCCGGCGGCCATCTTGCTACACCCATGGCCAAAGGTGAGGAGAAGTCCTGAGAGTTTCTTGTTCCAGTCGCCCCCGCTGGCCTGACTTTTTACTCTCAGCAGACAGACAGGTCCACAGCCCTCTGCCTCTCCCCCCTTCCTCTACCCCCAGCTGCATACTGCGGCTCTGGCCTATCTGGCGGCCATGTTGGGACTCCCGAGTCTTTTCCAGTAAGCCCTGCTCCTCCCTCTGCTTCGCCAGCGCATTCTACCCTCCCCTGGAATCCCCCTGGATCCCCCTGGAATCCCCTTCCTCATTTAGGGACCCCACGCTGTCCCCCTTATACCAGTGTGGTCCCTTTAACTCATGTGCTTCATTCTCTGCTGTGGGGGCCGCACCTTTGGTCCCATAGGATGACCGCCATGTAACTGTTATATGTCGCCCTAAGCCGCCTTCCTACTCCCCCTACAACGCATAACCAGCATCTTTACAACGGGGGACAGCACATTTGTCTGACTTCTAGTCCAAACGCCTCATGGTGAAATACGGGCCAAAACATCCCACTCAGTCGCAATCTCCAGACCTGCGACCCTCACAGACTCTTGATCGCTTTTTGAGCAGACCCGCATCCCCTTCCCGATCCTTGACAGCCACCCTGTCCGCACAAACGCCTTCTCAAGAGGGGTCACGAAACGCTTCTCAGCTTCCCTCGGACGCCGCACCAGAAACAATGGCTGCCCCTGTCACGGTAGAAGTCCTTGACGACAAACTTAAGGCCCTACTGCAAGATCTGACCAGCATGGTCTCTAAAGAAATGGGAAAACTGGCACATGAACTACGGGGAGAGATAGCCCAAATTGGTGAACGCACAGATGTCTTAGAAACGAAGTTTGATGATCTGATACAATACGTTCACGTGTTGGAAGATGATAACGCTGGCCTGAAACAATCAATCTCCCAGCTTCAATCCCAACAAGAAGACTTGGAGAACAGGAAACGCTGTCAAAATCTACGTATCAGAGGCGTACCGGAGACCGTTAGCGAGGGAGAGATTAGACCTTATCTTCTCAGCTTGTTCAATTTGGTGGCCCCCCGGATTCCGGACATTGACTGGAGACTGGATAGGGCACACAGATCTCTGGCCCCCAAGCCCCCAACGGGTGCCAACCCCAGGGACATTATAGTACGCTTTCATTACTATGACAGTAAGGAGGCTTTAACAGTGGCTACCCGCAACAAATCCCGCCTAGAGTTTAAGGGGGCGAAGATACAGATTTTCAGCGACTTATCTCTGATCACCCTTGCCAAACGCAGAAGCTTCCGACCGGTGACTACACACCTACAGAACCACCAAATCCCGTACCGATGGGGTTTCCCCTTCCGCTTATCTTCAAAAGATGGAATCCAATACTCCATGAGAGACTTACAGGAAAGTGAAGCATTTATCCGCAGCCTTGGTCTACCACCGA
The DNA here is from genome assembly GCF_037356315.1 of Lithobates pipiens. Taxonomy (NCBI): domain Eukaryota; kingdom Metazoa; phylum Chordata; class Amphibia; order Anura; family Ranidae; genus Lithobates; species Lithobates pipiens. The sequence continues at coordinate 180,671,159 of NW_027507758.1, forward strand.
TTCCAGATGAAGACCCCACTCCTCTTCCCGTGACGCCTAAACCCACCTCCATTCCAGGACGGCTCTGGACTCCTGCTCGGCAGAGGTCGCAGAAGAACTTTTCTACCCCCCAACGCTCACCATTTGCCAGACACCCTCCCTGAGAGGGACCCATTCCCCAAACCCTGATTGGGATTGACTTCGGCCCCTATGTCACCATGTTTCCCCTGTTCTGGGGTTAGCCTTGCCCGTAGTTATGGGTTTTTCATCACTCCTATGGACTAGAGTAAAGTTGTATTGTCTTTTTCTTATTGGCTATTTTTGGGCGCTGTCGGAAGGTGGCAAGGGGTCCCACTCCAGATGAGATGGAATCCCTTGTGTGCCTCCGTTTGTTCCACGGCCCAGGCCGTGGACTCCTGGGTGGTTTTCACCCCCCAGGCTCTCTTTTCCCTTTTTGTTATTTCTTTTTTCATGTTATAGGCCTTTTTTTTGGCCTATTTGCTGTTTTTGATCTACATTGCTCAAGGTATTGTATAATCCTTTTCCTTACAGTTGATGTTTTATGCATACATCTGCTTTTATCCCACGGGATACACCATGGTTTATATTGCCTAGTTAATTCTTACGGGTATTTTTGGTTACTACATGTTTGTTCTGCTTACATTGCATTGATGCCGGTCCATACAAATGGCTTTAAGGGTTCTTACTTATAATGTTAAGGGCTTGAACTCTATTCATAAGCGCTGGCTGGCTTTGAAAGAGTTCAAATCTTCAGCTGCAGACATAGTCCTGGTCCAGGAGACTCATTTCCGCCCTGGGGGTTCTCTTAAATTTGCTGCTAAACACTTTCCGAATTCTTTTTTGGCTTCTGACCCCTCTGGCAAAGCAGGGGTTGCAATCCTGATTAAGAAATCTTGCCCGTTAAGGGTAAAATCTTCGTTTATAGATCCCCATGGTAGATATATCCTCCTGGACTGCGAATATCTCTCATGCTCTCTTACTGTGATTAATGTGTATGCTCCTAACTCGGGCCAAATCCAGTTTCTTTCTGACTTATTGGACAGCTTAGGTAAATACGCTCAACCCTTCATGATCATGGGGGGGGATTTCAACATGGTCATGTCTCCTAGGAGAGACAGACAGGTGCTTTTTCCTTCCACTACCTCCTCTAAAGTGGAACGTCAGTCCACCACATTTCGTAAATTGATTAGATCCCATAATTTGTTGGACATATGGAGAATCAAACACCCCACTAGCAGACAATTTTCATTTTTCTCCCCCCCACATAAGATGTACTCCAGACTGGACCACCTTTTTATATCAGCACCTTTATTGACATCGGCGGTGGCGTCGGAGCTGAACCCCATAACGTGGTCAGATCATGCCTCGGTTCAGCTTGACTTGGCTCTTGCCTGTTCCATGCCGAGAACCTGTCATTGGAGACTCAATGACTTTCTCCTCCGCAACCCCATTGTCGAGGCTCAGCTGTCCCAAAATTTATCGGAATTTTTTCAACTAAATGAGGGCTCAGTGGCGGAGGTGTCCACCTTATGGGAAGCCCACAAGGCGTTTTTTAGGGGTGCGTGCATTTCTGCCGGCGCCCGCTTAAAGCGGGACTCGGCAGCCCAGAGGCAAGACATCCTCTTACAGCTCCGTAAAGCTGAAGATCTGCTTCTGGCTTCCCCTACGGTGACCCGTCTGCGCGCAGTCACAACCCTCCGTGAGCGTTTGAAATCGCTAGATATGCAAAAATGTTCTATGGCCCTAATTTGGGCAAAGCAGAAATTTTATGAGTTCGCTAACAAACCCCACAGGATGCTAGTAAACAAGCTTAAACCACGCCCTTTTCAATCTTACCCTGAACTCCTCCTCCAGGCTGACGGCTCCCCGACCCATTGTCCTTTGACGATGTCCAAGGTTTTTGGCTCCTTTTATGACAAATTGTACAACTGTTTAGCTTCTGACCCTAAACACTTATTCACTCAAGAGGCTTTTGATTCTTTTTGCTCCCCTTTAAAGTTGCCTAAACTGTCACCGTCACAAGTAGCCACCCTCAATGCAGATATCTCGACAGAAGAGTTGGCAGCAGTAGTGAAGGAACTGCCCTTACATAAGTCCCCTGGGCCTGACGGCCTACCATATCAATATTACAAGACTTTTCTTCCCATCCTCGGCCCCCACTTATTAAAACTCTACTCCTCCTTCCAAAAAGGGGTCACTCCACATTCGCAATTCTTACACGCCCATATTACAGTCCTTCCGAAACCGGGCAAACCCCCATCCCTGCCAGATAATTACAGGCCCATTGCCCTACTGAACTCGGATTATAAAATGTTTACAAAAATTCTAGCCAACAGACTTTCTCTCATAATCCCCTCTCTTGTTCATAACGATCAAGTGGGTTTCGTTTTAGGTAGACGGGCGGGGGATAACACCAGACGTACCATTGATCTAATTGACATGCTCGATAAAACCTCCCGCTCTGCTCTTATTCTCAGCCTGGATGCCCAAAAGGCTTTTGATAGGCTTGGGTGGCCCTACATGTTTGCCACACTTGCACGCTACGGTTTTTCAGGCTCCTTTGTATCGGCTCTTCGAACCCTTTATTCCCATCCCACCTCACAAGTTCAATTGGCATCCTTTAAATCCCCAACGTTTACACATAGCAATGGTACTAGTCAGGGCTGCCCTCTTTCCCCCTTGTTATTTATATTGTGCCTCGAACCCCTGGCAGCACGCATTCGGGAAGACTCGGACATTAGGGGAGTCTCTTTAAGACGGAAAGAATATAAGTTGTCCTTGTTTGCAGACGACATATTGCTTACTTTAACTGAACCTCACACCTCGCTCCCCAACCTCCATGCCCTCCTAGAAACGTTCGGTAATATATCAGGATACAAAGTTAATACAGCTAAAACCGAAGCGCTCCCCATTCACATCCCTCCTTCACTCCTCACCGCCTTACGCAACACCTTTCCCTACCAGTGGCGTTCAGACTCACTCAAGTATTTAGGCATTAATTTAACAGCGTCCTATCGCACACTATACCAGGCTAACTTTCTCTCTTTAATTTCAGAAACGCACAGTCTACTCCGTCACTGGGTGGAATGTCCCCTATCCCTTTTAGGTAGGATAAATGCCCTCAAAATGGCGATACTCCCTAAATTTTTGTATCTTTTCGAAACTTTGCCTGTTGCCCTTCCCATGCTCCAGCTTCGCAATATCCAGAGGGCCTTTACTAAATTTATATGGGGAGACAAAGCACATAGAATTGCCCATACAGTTGTCTTCGCACCACGCTCACACGGAGGCCTGGGAGCACCCGATATTATACGATATTATTACGCGACTCACCTATCTACGACGGTCTCCTGGTCCTCCTTCTCTGCAACGAGTCGATGGGCGGTGATAGACATGAGCATCACTGACCCAGTCCATCCTTGTTCTATGCTATGGTCCGACTTACCCTCTTCTATATCACAACTCAGACGTATTTGCCTAGCCCCTATGCTATTTACTCTGGATATTTGGAAAAAATGCCACAAGAAATTCTCTCTCTCCTCCCCCTGTCCACCCCTTTTAAATGTTACCCACAACCCGGACATACCTAACAGTCTGTCCACAGTGGCAATGACCCCATGGACTCAAGCAGGCATTTTCCAACTCCGCCACTTAGTTCACCCAGTGTCCCGCAAACTTTTATCTTTCCCAGACTTACAGGACAAATTCGACATTCCACAACGGTTCATTTTCACTTACCTTCAATTTAAATACTACTTTTGCTCCATGTCTCCTGCCATGAGCCTAGAGAAACCTAACGCTTTTGAAATTCTGTGCACCCAGGGCTCACACCAGAAGGGTCTCATATCCGCTATTTACAGGATTCTTCATGACTCATTGCCTCCCACTTTGGATTCTCACCTTTATATGCGGAAGTGGGCTAAAATCCTATCCGCTACCATTTCTCTCCCTCAATGGCAGGAGATATGGACTTCCATCTCTAAAGTTTCGAGATGTGTCGAACAGAAAGAAACTGCTTACAAAGTATTAATGTTCTGGTATAGAACCCCCGAAGTTTTACATAAGTATGATCCCTCACTGTCTCGTTTATGCTGGAGGTGCTTACAGGATATCGGCACACACCTTCATATTTTTTGGGATTGTCCACGTATCACTTCCTTTTGGTCTATGGTCCAATCCATTCTCCAATCAATACTGAAAAGGGATATCCCACTAACCCCGACACATTACCTTTTGGGCCTTCTGATCCTAGATCTCCCTAAATATGCTAAAAAACTGATGGCTTTTATACTCCTAGCTGCCAAGAGAGTAATACCGGCTCATTGGCTGTCCCCCATACCTCCCACGCAAGCACATGTGGTCTCGTCCATCGCGCACATGCGTAGGATGGAACATTTGACGGCAATAGCTCATGACTCCTTGCCTAAATTTTCTAAGATATGGGACCCATGGGATACCTCCATGTTCAACCCAGAATCCTTTGTTGCTCCTGGTGCCAACCCTTCCTTAAGTAACCCTAGGGAGATTTAGTATCTTGTTTACTGCACTATATTATATTAGACCGAAGACACCCATACTTGCCCACACGTCTGATCTTCCATGTTTTGACCCGTTCTATTTTCCTTTTTCAGTTATGCTATCACCATTGTATACAGCTTCATGGTGTATCCTGTCACTTGATCTACTTGTAACCTACAATATGGTACCCCTACCGTGTCTACCCAATGTTATTGAATGCTGTACCATATTTATGACGTTTTTGTACTGTTTACAAAAAATTTTTCAATAAATATACATTTAAAATAAAACACACCACTGCATGTGATAGTTCCAATCTATGTAGATTTATGGTTGGTGACCATTTAGCAACACTGATGACTAGGGATGAGCCGAACACCCCCCGGTTCGGTTTGCACCAGAACTTTTGAACGGACCCCAAATTCGTATGAACTTTAGAACCCCATTGAAGTCTATGGGACTCGAACGTTCGAAATTAAAAGTGCTAATTTTAACGGCTAATATGCAAGATACTGTCCTAAAAAGGGTTTGGGGACCTGGCTCCTGCCCCAGGGGACATGGGTCAATGCCTAAAATGTTTTTAAAAATGGCCGTTTTTGCGGGAGCACTGATTTTAATGATGATTAAAGTGAAAAAAAAGTGAAATATTCCTTTAAATATGGTGCCGGGGGGTGTCTGTAGTATGCCTGTGAAGTGCCATGTGTTTCCCGTGTTTAGAACAGTCCCTGCACAAAATGACATTAAACGGAAATAACATCATTTAAAACTGCTTGCGGTTTTAATGTTATATCTGGTTCCTGCAATATGGTTGAAAATCATTGAGAAAAATGGCATGGGTAGCCCTCCCTGCCCATTACCAGCGCCTTTGGGTCTTGTACGCATATTAAGGGAAACCCAGTACCCATATTAAAAAAAGGAAATGCGTGTGGCCCCCAGGCCCTATATACTCAGAACAGCAGTATACAGGCGGTGCAAACAAGACAGGGACTGTGTAGGTTTGTTGTGTTAAGTTGAATCTGCTTGTAATTTTCAACTGGTACATTTTTAAAGTGTAGCTCCAGTCAAAAAAAACTATTTTTAAGCTTTTTGGAAAACATAGGGAAGGGTTATCACCCCTGTATAATTTGTTTTGCCGTCCGTCTTTTTTCATCTCGCTTGCTGTTGTATCCTTCCGTTTGCAAGTAGGAGATGTTTGTAAGTTGGATGTTTGAAAGTAGGGGCCTGCCCTAAATGCTCTGCAGAAATGGCGGAACAAGGTGTTGGTTTTGCCACAACATTGTAAGCCCTGAAAGTGACTCTTGGCGGGCGCTGGAGCGCCCTGCTGTGAACGATTATATCAAGAATTGTAATTACATGCCATTGTTGAACAGTGGTAGAAAAATTGACCTTTGGTGGTTGTGGTGCTGGTGCCACAACACTATAATTCCTCACAGTTACTCTGGGTGGGCACAGGAACGGGAACTCCTGTGAAATATTATATCAAGAATTGTAATTACATGTCCCTGTTAAACAGGGGCAGAAAAATTGGGCCTTAGGCACTGGTGCTGGTGCCACGACACTGCAACCTCTCCCATATACTCTAGTTTTATTGCAGGAATTAGCCCTGCTGCAAAGCAATGCATCAAAAATTGTAATTAAACGCCAATGTTAAACAGGGGCAGAAAAATTGGGCCTTAGGCCCTGGTGCTGGTGCCACCACACTGCAACCTCTCCCATATACTCTAGTTTTATTGCAGAAATTAGCCCTGCTGCAAAGTATTGCATCAAAAATTTTAATTAACGCCCCTGTTAAACAGGGGCAGAAAAATTGGGCTGATGGCATCACCCAGAACCAGAAATGTTCTTCCAACATATCAGCGGAGGAGGAAGAGGATAGACAATCAACATAACAGGACAGTCACTCAGCATCAGCATAGGCAGTCTTGAAGGGATGTGATATTTCAAAAAAAATTATTTGGTTACACCAGCTTCAGGTGCTTGGTAGCTGTGGGTGATCCAAGACTGATTCATCTTGATGAAGGTCAGTCGATCAACTGATTCGGTGGACAGGCGCACCCTGTGATCGGTAACAAAGCCACCAGCAGCACTGAAGGTGCGTTCCAAAAGAACGCTGGATGCAGGACAGGCCAGTAGCTCAATTGCATACTGTGCAAGCTCTGGCCAGTGATCCATCCTCAAGACCCAGTAAGCCAGAGGATTTTCGGTGGGAAAGGTGTCCAAGTCTGACCTTGCCCCTAGGTATTCCTGCACCATGTAAATCAGACGCTGGCGATGGTTTCTGGAACCGATCATACCTTGGGGCTGCGCACTAAAAAATTGTCTGAAAGCATCAGTCAGACGGCCACCTTCTCCACCACTCCTTCTGACCGATGCCTCAGCAACACGTTGTCCAGGACCAGGAGTTTGTAACCTCCCAGTCTCTGGGAACGCGTTGCACAGACCTTTCTGCAAGGCCTCCCGGAGATGTCTCATCCTCTGCTCCCTCTGCGATGGCAAGATAAGGTCGGCAACCTTACCCTTGTACCGTGGATCAAGGAGAGTGGCCAGCCAGTAATGGTCCCTCTCCTTGATCCGAAGAATACGAGGATCCTTCCACAGGCTTTGCAGGATCAGGGAGGCCATGCAGCGTAGGTTAGCTGAGGCATTCGGTCCGGAGTCCTCTGGGTCACTAAGGACAACATGATCCGCAGCTACCTCCTCCCAGCCACGTACAAGTCCACGTGTTTCTTGGGACTGTAAATCATCCCTACAAGACTGCTGCTGCTGCTGCTGATGCTGAGTGCCAGCCTCCACCTCCATGCTGACACAATCATCCTCCTCCTCCTCCTCATCCTCTTCCTGTGTGATGGGTGGCACAGCAGGAACACTGTCTGGATAAAGGGGACCTTGAGAGGCAAGGAAGTCCTCCTCTTCCTGCCTCTGTTCTGTGTCAAGTGCCCTGTCCATTATTCCACGCAGCGTATGCTCCAGGTGGACAAGAGGTACAGTGTCACTGATGCATGCACTGTCACTGCTCACCATCCTCGTGGCCTCCTCAAACGGTGACAGGACAGTGCATGCATCCCTGATCATGCCCCACTGGCGTGGTGAGAAAACACCAAGCTCCCCTGACCCTGTCCTGGTGCCGTAGTTGCACAGGTACTCATTGATGGCCCTCTGCTGCGTGTGCAGCCGCTGCAGCATGGCCAACGTTGAGTTCCACCTGGTGGGCATGTCACATATAAGGCGGTTTTTGGGCAGGTCCAACTCCTTTTGGAGCTCAGCCAGCCGAGCACAGGCATTAAATGCACACAGACTTTCCTGGCCTGCTTCAGGACATCCTGTAAGCCGGGGTAACTGCCCAAGAACCGCTGCACCACCAGGTTAAGGACGTGAGCTACACAGGGCACATGGGTCAGTTGTCCCTGTCGGAGGGCAGAGAGGAGGTTGGTGCCATAGTCGCAAACCACCATTCCTGGCTTAAGCTGGCGTGGCGTCAACCACCTCTCGGCCTGCCCCTGCAGAGCTGACAAAACATCCGCCCCAGTGTGGCTCCTGTCCCCCAAACAAACCAGCGCAAGCACGGCATGGCATCGTTTTGCCTGCGTACTTGCGTATCCCCTGGAACGCCTATGGAGCACCGCTGGTTCTGAGGACAGAGCACTAGAAAAGGCCATGGAGGAAGAAGAAGAGGAGGGGGTGGAGGAGAGAGGTGTGTCACAACCAATAGTAGCATTTTGGAGGCGTGGTGGTGGAACAACCTCCAACACTACTGCACCTTGTCCTGCATCCTTCCCAGCTGCCAGAAGAGTGACCCAATGGGCCGTGAAAGACAGGTAACGTCCCTGTCCATGCCTGCTGGACCATGAGTCAGCGGTAATATGCACCTTACCGCTGACCGCCCTGTCCAGCGAGGCAAGGACATTGCCTTCCACATGCCGGTAGAGAGCCGGAATCGCCTTCAGTGAGAAAAAGTGGCATTTGGGGACCTGCCACTGAGGAACCGCACATTGTACAAACTCACGGAAGGGGGCCGAGTCTACCAACTGAAAAGGCAGCAGTTGAAGTGCTAGCAATTTAGCCAAGCTAGCATTCAACCGCTGGGCATGTGGATGGCTGGGAGTGAACTTCTTTCGCCGGTCCAGCAGCTGAGGCAGGGACATTTGCCTGCTATAATCGGACGTGGGTGTACTGCTAGCAGAGTGCCCGGAAGCACTTGGCTGTGACACACCTAATTCTACACCTTCATTCCTCTCAGAGCAGGTTTCAGAGAGGACTGAAGATCTAGTGGGGTTGGAGATGCCAGCTGATGAGGAGCAAGGAGAGGTCCGCTTTGTTCTTTGGTGTGGGTCTTTGAGGTACGCTTGCCAACGAGCTGCATGGCAGGTCAACATATGTCTGGTCAAGCATGTGGTGCCCAAGCAGCTGATGTTTTGGCCACGCGAGATACGCTTGAGACATATGTTGCAAATAGCAGCGGTGCGATCTGATGCACTCGTCTCAAAAAAGGCCCACACCAAAGAACTTTTAGAATAACGCGCAGAGGCAGCGCCCTGCACAGGCGGAGCTCTGCGGTGTGATTCAGTCGGTGTGCTGCCCCTAAGCTGGCCCCCGGAGGGCATCCTGCCTCGTTGGACATGTGCCTCCTCCTCCTCCTCCTCTCTCCTACCAGGCACCCAAGTGGAGTCAGTGCCCTCATCATCCCCTCCCTCTTCATCGCTGTAGCAAACCTGGTAGTATGCTGCAGCTTGTGGAACATGACTGCCAGATTGCTGTCCTTCTTGAGCATCCCCTCTCTCTGCATTCACGCTACTGCCTTCCTCTAGCTGAGTGTCATCATCAGAGCCTAAAAAACACTGGGCATCCTCCTGGAGCATGTACCCAACACTGTGCTCAAAGAGTTCCGGAGACTCCTCAGAAGGACGTGGTGGGTCTAGGGAAGGAGTCACTGATTATGACATTGAGACGAGGGAAGACGATGCGTTGGCAGCTGCTTTGCTAGTACCCTGAGACTGGGTGAGAGAGGATGAGGAGGATGAAGAGGGCTTGGTCATCCACTCTACCAAGTCGTTGGCATGTTGCGGTTCAACATGTCCAGCTGCCGAAAAGAAGGACAAGCATGTCCCATGGCCACGTGCTGATGACAATGCACCGCGTCCACGACCAGCACTGTTGTCTCTAGACACAGAGCCTGCTTGCCCTCTTTTATCGGCTCGCGCCTGTCTGCCTCTCCTTGCTGGCCTTCCAGACATGGTAATGGCCTGAAGGGAGTTGGGTAAAACAGCAGTTGGGTAGTGTATATTGTGCCGGAGGCACACAACACCCACTAACTCCTGCAGATGCCTTTATTATAGAACACCAGAGATAAAGGGTTATACTGTACTGGAGGCACACAACACCCACTAAGCCCTGCAGATGGCTCTATTAGAGAACAGCAATAAAGGGTAGATACAGGTGTATATTGTGCTGGAGGCACAAAACACCCACTAACTCCTGCAGATGCCTTTATTATAGAACACCAGAGATAAAGGGGTATATACAGATGTATACTGTGCTGTGCTGGAGGCACACACAACTTCCAATAACTCCTGCAGATGGCAGATGGCTCAAATAGAGAAGAGCTATGTAGGTGGATATAGCGGTGTGTACTGGGTACAGAGCACGCAGACAGCAGGCACAAGCTCCTAACACTACTGACTGCAAGCTCTATTAGCAAAGATAGATATATCGCTAGCTATATAGGTGAGGTGAATATAGCGGTGTATACTGCGGTCAGGGCACGCAGACAACAACCACTACAGAAGAGCAAGATCGAAAAAACGGCCGATAACGATCGGTGTATACTGTGTTGAAGGTACACAGAACACCCACTAACTGCTTCAGACGCCAACACACTACACAAGGCCGCCACACTGGCGGCCTTATATAGTGTGGGGCGTGTACTACACAGCCTGAGCTATGATTGGCCACAGGCATCCTGCCTGTGGCCAATCATGGCTCTCCTCGCTGCTGGTGCTGTGATTGGCCAAGCATGCGGGGTCACAGTGCATGCTTGGCCAATCATGAGCCAGCAATGCACTGCGATGACGCAGTGCATTGTGGGCCGTGAGCGCCACACGAATTTGGCGCGAACGGCCCTTAATGTTCGGAATTCGCCGAACGGGCGAACAGCCGATGTTCGTGGCGAACAGCCGATGTTCGTGGCGAACAGCCGATGTTCGTGTCGAACGTATGTTCGACTCGAACACGAAGCTCATCCCTACTGATGACATACCGCATGTTTGTCATTTGCAATAGTACATATAAACTGTTGTTGTTCTGGCTTGGAAAAGATTCATCGTATTAGATCATTGCTTTTATTTATCTCCAATGTTAGGTTAATCTCTGGGAGGCGGGCTGGAAAGGTCACCCCACCGGGACACCCCTCAAAGGGATCTCTACTGTGTCCTAGTGGGGCGAGTCCCCCCTCCCCCCTCCCCTACATCAACAATAAACTGAAATGGCAGAATCTTACATCAGTAACATTAGTCAAAGATCTTTATTATTCGTGGGGATTTGGTCCACTCTATCCACGATTTCCACATGAGGATAGCTTGTGATGTATTTTTATGATTTAGCGCCAGAGTTGACTCATGTGTAAAGTGTACCTGCGTGGTGTGAACTACATCTTTCAGTGTGGGAGGTAGTGGGTCTTTCCATTTCCTGGTTATGCTGAGCCGCGCTGCCAATAAAATATGCGAGATTATATGTCTCGTCGGATTGGGGAATCTGTCTAGGGACAGAGATAGGATGGCGAGAGAGGGTTTCTTTGGGACGACTGTGAGCGTCACCTCTGCTATTAATTGGATCACTAATTTCCAAAATTCTAGAAGTTTTGGGCAATACCAGAGTGTGTGTAGCAGGCTTCCTTTCATTCCGCATTTCCTCCAACACTTGTTTGTTAGTGTGTAATCAAATTCTGAGATCCTGACTGGGGTCAGATACCAACGGTACGTTATTTTATATGCCAGTTCCCACAGGGTAGAGCAGCTAGTGGTTCTGTAAGTGGATTTACATGCTTTTTCCCACTCATCCTTGGAGAAGGAATGTCCTAGTTCCCTTTCCCATTGAATTAACGGGGACGATTTGATAAATGTTGTTTTTTGGTTGAATATTTTATAGAATAGGGAAATGCCTTTACTGTGTTTTGGGGAAGAGGAAAGGAACATCCATGCTGATTGGGGGATTGTGATGTTCCATTTCTTTAGGGAGGTGATACAGTGTTTAGCCCGCAGATATAGAAAAATGTCAGAGCTAGGGAGATGGTACTTTTTTCGAAGTATGGGGAAAGGTTTTATTTCATCATTTGCTATCAGGTCAGATAGATAGTTAATGCCCAGCGTCTTCCATCATTTGAAGGATGAAGATTCCATCAAAAGATGTAGAGATTCAATGGGGATGGGTATTTTAGAATAGCTAAGAATAGTAGACGAAATTTTAGTGAGTTTGGACCAAGTTTGGTATGTAGCGAGGATTAGGGGAGATAAGTGCTGCACAGTTTTGGCTCCTAAGGAAAGAGCCAGCAGCCAGTGTACTAGATCCTTACCAGGGACTGAGGAGAGTTCAATGGTCTTCCATAAGGTTGGGATTGGGGTGTTGGAGAAGCATTCTTTAGCTTGGGTCAGAATGTATGCCCAATAGTAGTCTTGGAAATTTACATAGCCCAAACCTCCTGCCATACGATGTTTAGTGAGTTGGGATCGGGCGCATCTGGGTTTTTTACCCTGCCACACAAATTTTAAAAGCAGTGATTGTAAGGAATTAAAGTATTTGGTGGGTATGGGAATTGGGACAGTCCTGAACATATACAGTATTTGAGGGAGGTGAAGCATTTTGAATGCCGCCAGACGTCCTAACCATGAGAATTCAACTGATGCCAGCCTGGTTAGATCTTCTTGAGGTTTAGTGCGAAAAGGATGATAATTTGCTTCGAAAAGAGATTTCATTCTAGGAGTGAGCTTTATACCAAGTTAGGTTATGCTGAGTGTTGCCCAACTGTATGGGAAAAGTATTTTGAGTTGGCTTCTGGTAGCTTCGCTTACTCCCAAGTCTAATATGTACGATTTTGTGTCGTTGACCTTATAGTATGATACCGTATATACTCGAGTATAAGCCGAGATTTTCAGCCTCTTTTTTGAGGCTGAAAGTGCCCCCCTCGGCTTATACTCGAGTCATCGCCATCTGCCTGCCCGATCAGCGTGTCGAGCAGACAGACGGCGGCCATTCTACTATTCAAAAGCCGCGCCTCCGTCTGTGATAGGCGGAACACTCAATTTCCCAGCAGTCAGTGGTCCGCCTATCACGGACATCCGCTCATCCTCATACTACGGACGAGGATGAGAGGATGTCCGTGATAGGCGGAACACAGACTGCTGGGAAATTGAGTGTTCCGCCTATCACAGACGGAGGCACGGCTTTTGAACAGTGGAATGGCCGCTGAGGCGCCGACGAAGAGCGGCGATCCTGGCATGGCAGAAGGACGGAGGCTCGGGACGGGACGGAGGCTCGGGACACAGGTAGGCTGGACACACAAGGCTGCACGGACACACACACACAGGCATGGATGGACACACACACACAGGCATGGATGGACACACACACAGGGATGGATGGACACACACACAGGGATGGATGGACACACACACAGGGATGGATGGACACACACACAGGCATGGATGGACACACACACAGGGATGGATGGACACACACAGGGATGGATGGACACACACACAGGGATGGATGGACACACTCACAGGGATGGATGGACACACAGGGAGGGATGGACACACACACAGGGATGGATGGACGGACACACAGGGATGGACGGACACACAGGGATGGACAGGCATGTCTCACCCTCGGCTTATACACGAGTCAATAAGTTTCCCAGTTTTTTTGGGTTAAATTGGGGGCCTCGGCTTATATTCGGGTCGGCCTATACTCGAGTATATACGGTATATCTCCGAACCAGGCTAACATCTTTTGAACTTCCGGTAATGATCGTTCCGGTTCTGTGACTAGAAGAATCACATCATCCGCAAATAAGCTAATCTTATGTTCTGTTTCTGCTATGCGGATGCCTTTTATTCTGGTGTTGGCTCTGATGCTCTCTGCCAGTGGTTCCATAACTAGATTAAATATGAGAGGGGAGAGCGGGCAACCTTGTCTCGTCCCATTAGTGATTTGAAAGGGGTCTGATAGAGTGTCTGATGCCAGTACTTTGGCGGAAGGGTTTGAGTAAAGAGCCATTATGTAGTCATGAATTGGGCCCGAGAGCCCGAATTTATGGAGAACCGCTGAGATGTAGCCCCAGTGCACTTTATCGAAGGCCTTTTTGCATCTAGGGAGAGGAGTGGGGAAGGGATTCTTTTTGTTTCTACGTGGTGGATAAGGTCTATCATTCGTCTGGTGGCATCGGACGCCTGGCGTCCTTTGGTGAACCCGGATTGGTCGTGATGGATTAGGGAGGGGAGGATGCTTTCTAATCTATTGGCAAGAAGTTTGGCGTATATCTTTACGTCAAGATTAAGTAATGATATGGGATGGAAATTTTTAGGGGTGTTGGGTTCTTTTCCGGGTTTAGGGAGGGCCACTACCCTAGCGCTTAGCATTTCAGGGGGAAATTGTGCGGAAATTGTGAGGGAGTCTATTTATGACTTGTCGAATTTCAGCTATCGTAAATGGACTGTTGAGAGATGAGAGTTGACTTCATGAGACCATAGGGAGCTGGAGTTTTCCAAGGAAGGATTGGATGCTGTCTGAGGAGGGTTGTGTGGTGGAAGGATCTGTCTTAAGGTTATAGAGGTCCTCATAGTATGTACTAAAGGCGTTGGAAATATCGTGGGGTTTGAGACGTTTTTTGTGAGAGTGAGGGTGGTATATAAAAGGGATTCTAGTCTTGTTTCTATATCCTTTGATTCTAAGGGACATTGCTTTGCCAGCTTTGTTACCTGTAGTGTAAGACCTAGCTTTGAGTAATCTGTACGTTTTTTTCTTGTTTTTCAAGGAGGTGGGATCGTAGTTCATGGCGTAATGTAAACATTTTTGCTTGGAGGGTGGGGGAGGGTGGGGGAGGGCGCTATTTTATTTTGAGACTCAGCGTTGGCTATGTCTCTTGTCAGTTTGTCTAGCTTTCGCGTTCTAGCTTGCTTTGCTCTAGTGCCTAGTTGTAAGAAGACCCCCCGATTACCGAGCATTCCACATCACCACCGGGGCAGACACAGCTTCCTGGTTAAGTGAGAAATATTCCTCCAGCCGTTCTCTGATATGGGAGGAGGAGCTAGGATTATGGAGGAGATAGTTGTTGGCTCTCCATATGAAAGAACGGGGGTGGGAGGAACCACCTGAAATGCTGATGCTGATAGGGGCATGGTCCGACCAGGTGGCGGTGTGTATGACAGATTTAGATACTCTTTGTAACAATAGCCTGTCGGTAAGAAATAGATCAATTTGCGAGTACGTGTTGTGACGTGGTGAGAGGAAGGTAAAGTCACTCTCACTCGTGTGACAACACCTCCACACATCATACAAATCATTTGATGAAATATAGCCCCCTAGTGGGGAGGGGCGTCTCTTGGTACCAGATGTTGAGTCCAGGTAGACATCAGGCACCATGTTGAAGTCCCCACACAAAAGAATATGCCCCAGCTGGATTCTCTTAACTTTACCAATAACTTTCCTGAGGAATGCCAATTGGCCGTAGTTGGGAGCATATATGGATGTAATAGTGTACATAGTGTTATTAATTGAGCCTATCAATATTATAAACCTCCCTTCTGGGTCAGATTCGTATTTCGTAAGTTGGAAGTTCACTGAGTCTTTGATCGCTATCATCACTCCTCGTTGATTCTTGTTGTATGAGGAAGTAAACATATGAGGATATAGACGGTGATGGCACTTAGGAGGGGCAGCTAGAGAAAATGTGTCTCTTTTACACACAGTATGTCACTGTTATGGGAAATAGCAGTGGACCATAGAGATTACCTTTTAGCAGGGTGGTTAAGTCCTCTCGCATTGATGGAAAGAATAGTGAAACCCATATCTACAATCTGTAAGGAAGACAAAAAAGTCCTGGGATACCTTGAGAATCTTGACGTTGGTGGTTCAGCTGTGGTCATTTGGGTGGAGCGGAGGAGACGTTAGTTCTCTCTGAGGATGACTCGAGAAATCCAGAGCCGGTATGAGCTATGGGTAGAAAGTTAGTTAATACGTTGAATAGCACCAACCAATTATGCGTACTGTGTTCACAAAAGAAAACCAGAGTAGTGTGATATGCACAGGGAGAGGGGGAGATGAAACAGGACTAGCCAGTAGTCGGACCAGTGACGGAAGCTCAGGAGCAACTGGTCAAGGTGTGGGGTATAGTTCAGCAGGTATATGCCTTGTCACATAACCATTCTGGACGAGTAGTCACTTGGGAGTAGCCCAGGCTCAGTAATCAGCGGTGGTTATTCTTGCGGGTTCCGCGGCCCGCGCCAAAGGTGAAGGGGTTTGGGGCCCCTGTGGTGTCTTGTCTATCAGGTGGGGGATCAAGGAGGATGCCCCATTCACGAAGTAATTTCAGGCCTCCTTCGAGAGTGGATATAGTATGGGGTATGCCATTGTAGGTGGCTAGGATAGTGGCTGGGTGGTGCCATTTGTACACTATTTTGTGGTTATCCATGGCCTTAGTAATGGATCTGAGTTGCCTGCGCGTCTGCAGTGTGTACTGCGACAGGTCAGCGTAAAGTTGTATGTAGGAGTAGGGGGCAGGCAGGGAGGACAACTCTCTCGCCTTCATGAGAATTTGTTCTTTGGCTTGGAAGAAGTGCACTCTGAGGAGAACGTCTCTGGGTACATCCACCTCAAGATGGCGCAGTTTAGGCAGTCTATGTATGCGGTCAATCGTAAGCTCTATTGGGGACAGCTCTGGGAGCAAGCTAGAAAACAAGGTGCTAGCGAAGTTGTGCAGTTCTGTAGGTTGTACAGATTCTGGGATGCCGCGTATCTTAACATTATTGCGCCTAGAGCGGACCTCGAGGTCCGCGAGTTTAGATTTGATCCACAGAGAGTCATCTCTTTGATCATGGTAGGCGTCCACCAGGTCATTGACCGTTTCTGTGCACTCCTCCATTCTAGTCTCAATGAAATTCACCCTGTTATCCATGTGCTTCATTTCAAGTGAGAACTTGTTGATTAAAGATGAGAGATTTGACATGAGGGATGACTGCAGGGATAATAACATATCCTTCATGGTGGTATCTAGTACCGGTTGCCCCAGAGTGGGAAATTGAGCAATAGATGATTGTAAAGATGAGATTGCTGCATCGTTGTGCAGGCCTGTACTCACGGTTTCCGCGGCCTGCCCCGGTACATCCATCTTCATCCTCGATTTTGCTGGGCTCTGGGTGACTGGAGTCGCAAGAGAGGAGTCTGGAGAGGGTCCAGATGACATATGTGTCTTATTTCATGCGGATGGCCATTATTGAGCTCTGGAAAGGTCAGGGAATGGCGCGCTGTCCCTCCGGCAGCGCCATCTTGTCCGCTGTACCTGGCTGAGTGAGGCTGGTAGGCGAAGGATTGCAGCCGCCGTGGGCCTATATCTTGGCTCCGTTTTCGGGACATTCCAATGGCGGAGCTTGCGGGGGACAGCGGGGAGACCAGCGGTGCCACGGATGCCGCTATGGGGGCCCGGTAAGGTGATTTTCATCCGGATGGTGTGCAGAGCTCTCAGTTCCAGCTGCCATCTTCGGTTGTGCGCAAGCCACGCCCCCTTGTATTGTATTTCTAATATTGTATTAGTTTTGTATGTAAAGCATTTTTGTATAGTAAAAGAACATTTATACACTGCAGTAGTCTGAGCTTCCTTGCTTATACTGCAAAGTAACCTTAAGGCCGGGTTCACACTGCTGCGGGGGGAGATCCGGATGTGATTCGCACCGCAATGCAGTGCAAATCACATCCGATCTCCGTAGCGATGCGAGTTCAGCCATACAGATAGTATGGCTGAACTCGCATCGCTCCCGCAGCAAACTCGCACGGGACCCTTTTTTTGGTCCGCAACAGAATCGGATCGCATGGGTGTTCACACCATGCGATCCGATTCCTGTGCGAGTCGGCAGATCGCACTGCGATATGCAGACGGATCTGGGGGTGTCATTAACATATCATTGACACTCCCAGCCGTTCGCATAGGGCAGTGTGAACTGCCGGCGGGAGTAATGCGATGCGGGAAAATGCAGCGGATTCGCGGCGTTCCCGCATCGCAGCAGTGTGAACCCGGCCTAATAGATAGCATAACACCTGTCCATCATACTGATGATTTGGCTTTAGTGATTTCCAAACCACTAACCTGGAAAAGCTGTAGAGATAAGGAAGTCTTAAACCATTTGAACATTATTGACAGCCTGCTTGTTGGGGGGGGGGGGGGGGCAAAAATGCAAATATTTTGAAGTCAGAGACAGACAGACGACTAGTATTCTTAAAAGGAGAAAACAATGCTGGTCACCACAAGTCCCTCCTGACAGGTGTACATTAAGATCACAGAGGATCCTCATTTGTGCTTGAGTTATACATTACTGTCAGTAGCAATTTACTGCACTATCTATGAACAATGCTGAGGCTTCATAAAAGTAATGACAGTCGAGGAAGCTTTAGCCATAAAGGCAAAGCAGGCAGTTGCCCTGGCCCACCTATGAAAGGGGGCAAAGTTATTTTTGTCTGGCATCAAGGGTACCACTCTCATGAGACAAACAGCGCTAAAAAGAAATAGCAAGGAGCAACAGGAACACCTTCATATATGTAAGCTTTCTGTTTTGCTAACTTGTAAAATATCAAAACTTGCCAACAGCTCATAATCACAGTGGCTTCCATTCAGTAGCTCCTGCATCCAGGTTAACTATTGAGCAATTGGAACTTGATACACTGGCAGGCTAAAGAGGGCTCCTTGCAGGGCAACAGCTTTACCGCCTTCCCCTTCTCTCTGAGTCACATATATGCATCACTTTAATAGACTGTAAGTTCCATGACCTTCTGTATCATTATATTTCTTTTATTAGATCCCAAGTTCTTTAACCTTGTGTATCTAAACCCTTACATCCTGATTGTAAGCTCTTCTGCCTTTTGTATCTATCTTTCATACACTAATACTGTAGATGGTAAGTTCTCTAGCCTTCTCTAGCTTTCCCTTATAACCAAATATATTGTAAGCTCTTCAGCCTTATTCTAAATCCTTCCCTTATACCATATTACCATAATAATGGTTTCTTATAAACTAATAGCTATTACATTCTTCCATCTTCTGAACTTTTCGTATACCTCAATAGATTGTTAGTTTTTCCAACCTCTGGACCCCTCCCTTACATGTAAGTGGAGATACTTTCCCATACAAGCCGATGGCGATGCAGACTTCATTTGAATCAGGTCAGAAGGAGGTCAACTGCAGGTCAAATGCCCCTGTCAGTAAATTCTGAATGAACTCAGTAGCAAACGGATGTCAAACCAATGCCGTCCACAATAGCTCAAAGCCTATTGACACAGACAAATGTTTAAGATGGCATACCACAAGCCACATTTTCTTTATTTTCCTATTTTGTACTACATAGAGCAGTGTTTCTCAACTCCAGTCCTCAAGGTACCCCAACAGGTCATGTTTTCAGGCTGTCTATTATTTTGCACAGGTAATTTGATCAGTTTCACTGCCTCAGTAATTACCATAGCTGTTTCATCTGCTGGAAATCCTGAAAACATGACCTGTTGGGGCGACTTGAGGACTGGAGTTGAGAAACACTGACCTAGAGAATATTGCAAGTGAACAAAGATTATTCTATAATGACCTTACCCTATGCAGTTTTATCCTCAATCAAATTCAGTACATTGTTGGTATGCTGTAACCAGCCTAAGCATTCGTATTATTATTTTTTCTTCCCTAAGCTCAGTGGAATTATGGTGTTTACCTGTTACTGTGAAGGAGGTTCCAGTAATCAATTCATTATGGAAGTACAATCAATGAGTTTTGAAAATGCATCTGCCCTAATCAATCCTTATGGTTGTTGCCCCAGCCAGAGGCAGGTGCTGTAGAGCCAGGCTCTAAAGGTGCCTGCTGAAGTGGATATTTAGGGGTATTTGGCGTTGCAAAGAATCTTCTTGCTGAAGAACACTCTATCACAGAGAAGCTGGGTAGATGCCACTAATGGGCATTATAAGTAAGTATTTGTCAGACATCAATCAAGGTATCTTTGATTTCTCAAAGTAAGTGAAGAGTCGGATTAATTAGAGAGCAATCTATTGCAACTTACAAAAGACTGTGGGTCATCTTCCTGGATCATAGATTTGTCTATATGCTCTCACAAGGTCATTGGTTACTAAGAGGCTGCTACTAAAGGGCCCTATTACTACTGCTTACACTTCAGAATAAATGCATAGCATGAATACCATGCATAGTTTCTTGATTGTTAGCCTTTATAATCAGATGAAACAGAGAAAGATTTCAAGGTCCTGGTGGCTTGCTTCCAAAATTCTCTTCATAGCAGAAATCAGACAAAGGTGTTGCACACCGTGAAATATACATTGTTGTTAATCTAACATATTTACTGAACTTGGGGCTGGTGTTTATTCAGCTAACAGTAGACAGCGATAGAAAAATTGTGATGTGGTATCTATGAAGCAAACTGAATCTGAAAGAAGCTATTGGAATAAACTTAGGAGTGCGTTAGGTTTGCCTGGGACCCACCCGTGTTTCAAAAGACCCTGTTGGGTTTAAATACAGGCATTTTTTTAGTTTAACCATTTCAGTCCCGGAAGAATTTACCCCTTCCTGACCGGAGCATTTTTTGCGATTCGGCACTGCGTGGCTTTAACTGACAATTGAGCGGTCATGCAATGTGACTCCCAAACAAAATTGACATCCTTTTTTTCCCACAAATAGAGCTTTCTTTTGGTGGTATTTAATCACCTCTACGTTTTTTGAGACAATTAGAGACAATTTTGAAAAAAAAAAACATTTTTTTTTACTTTTTGCTATAATAAATAGCCCCCAAAAATATATGAAACTTTTTTTTTTTACCTCAGTTTAGGCCGATATTCTTCTACATATTTTTGTAAAAAAAAATCACAATAAGCGTTTATTGATTGGTTTGAGCAAAAGTTATAGTGTATACAAAATAGGGGATAGTTTTATGACTTTTTTTGATAATTTTTTTTACCTATAATGGCGCCGATCAGCGATTTTTATCGCGGCTGCGACATTATGGCAGACACATTTTTGGGACCATTGGCATCAATACAGCGATTAATGCTAAATAATTGCATTGATTACTGTAAAAATGTCACTGGCAGTGAAGGGGTTAACCACTAGGTGGTGCTGTAGGGGTTAAGTGTTTCCTAGGGAGTGATTCTAACAGTGGGGGGGAGGAGCTGTGTGTGACACATCACTGATCACCGACCCTGATTACAGGGATCGCTGATCAGTGACAGTGCTGAACGGGGAGATGCTTGTTTACATTAGCATCCCCCCGTTCTTCCTCACCTTGAGATGATTGCGGGTATGCCCATGGACATCGAGTCCACGGGACCCGCGATCACGGAGCTCCCGGCGTGCGTGTACAGCGCTGACGCAAGCCGCCTCTTAAAGGGCAACGTACAGGTACGTTAATCTGTCTGTATGTGCCCTTCTGCCACAGTATATCTGCATGAGGCGGTCGGGAAGCGGTTAAAAAAAAAATCCTAGATTGACCCAATTAGCTGAAAATCATATGTGCTTTACATAGTAGATGTGTGATAGAGGTTGTAAATTATAATAGCTCAAGTCATACTTAGATGTACAGTATATATTCTTTGAGTTGCTATTGTAGATAGACAGACAGATAGTTTGAGTTCCTAGCAGTTTCTAATTTTTTTCATTCTTTTATTGCAATAATATGGTTCATTGTTCATCAAGCTAAATTACAGCACTGAATTGTATCTTAAATCTCAATGTTGCTGCTGCAAAAAGGAAAAGAACTAAAGTTTTGAAAAATATTACAAAACTCTAGTGATAGGAATATATTTTGCTTTCATCCAAATTTATTTACAGCTTAGTTGCTAGCAAAGACCTTGGGCTGAACCTTTTGGATGTCTAGTACATTCCAAGCCACCTTGTGTGCTGTAAATTTTGAAAATACCTTCCTCCTAGATGGATTATCTTCATTAATCTACCGTTTTCCCAATCAGTTATTATTATGGCTCTCCAAAAAAGACAAGAGGTGCTCAGCAAAATTTGTGGAAGCTGACAAAATGCACAACAGTATGTGAACATAATTTTTCACATGCATGCTGACTTCCCTAGCATAGTACAGTATATCTTGCTTAATACACTTGACCTTTTTAATGCTTGTGTTAAAAAAACAATAATAGAAAATGTGTGCTGATAGTGTAGCTGATAGCGTATAATGTTCCTGCTAGGTTCTGGAATGTTAGCCCTACAATTAAACGCTTAAATTATATATATATATATATATATATATATATATATATATATATATATATATATATAATGTATTTATTTTTTATATAGTGTAGGAGATACACGGATACACAGCAATAAGTGTACTTTCATGTTTTATTTTGTATTAGAATGAGCCAGCATGATAAAGAATATGCAGAGTATATTTGTCTGAATTAAACAGACAAATATACATTAAACATATGCAAAAGAGTAGTAAAGTACCGTGGGCAGGATCTAATCACCCTGCACAAAAGGGGACCATTCGCGCGGAGCGTGGTCATCAATGCCCGAAATCAGGTAGAGACTGCGGTCAAGTGCACATCCAGTTGAACATTAAGGCAGTTCCCAACTTAGAGATAAGTCTTCACCTTGTGTGCAGTAAAAATGCAGAATTCATCTGCGAAGTGTTGTCCCATGCCACTATACACTGTAACTTAATGTAGGTCACATTAGGAGATATGCTGCTGAGCCTGCACCCTCTTCACGAGTCCAGCGTACCTCTGGTACTTTACTCCCAGTAACAGAATGGGATCCTACACACAGCGTGACTTGTTAACTTCTTCACTTCTGTACCCATATGACCAGGCCATGGATCTTCGTAACACCAGTTCTGTTTTGGTTGTTACTGGAAACCACTGCAAGGGGTGGACCCTACACATTTATGCCTTTGCTCCTGGAGTACCTGTCACCTTTACTAGGTACCACACCTAACACCTAATAACTGGTTGCTTTGTGTCTTGAATTAGTACTTGGTATTTCATAGCATCTACATTGTTCCTCCTTGCCTCCTTGCTGAGTTAACCCTTTTTTAAGTAGCTGAGCTTGATTTGTGCTTTGCAGACTCTGACTTTTGATATACCAGAACCAACATGCACCCCTTTGAATAGCTTTAGACCAGGCTAAGAACAGTGAATGCAACTTTACTCAAAAGTCCTTTATCAACACAGTTCTGTTTGAATCGCTTTTTTTAATATTTTGAGAAGAACAAGAAGAAATGGCCCACTGTGCAGAGCAGCAACCATTCTTCGCATGCTCTGAAGAGACAACAAGAAATGGTATATAAGTGGGGGAAAACAGAACATCAGAAAATTTTGGCAATTGGCATACTGTAGGTCTTCTTTACGGCCACGGGTGAGCACTTGGCCACCAACAGAAGTAAACAGCGATAAAATGCTTTGCGCTATAGCTTGAGTATCGAACAACAAGAACAACATAAACAATAAAAAGGGCCATCCCTATGGTCACCCCTTGAATCATAATAAAGAACCTTAAAACCAAGATTTTGGGGTTGAGGCCACCCTAAGGTATAATCACTGGAAACAGGCCTTCAAGATAGGAAATCTCTTATCCAGTGGTTATAGCTTGCAAAGTATTACTCATTACCAAGTATAGGGATGAGCTTCGAGTTCGAGTCAAACTCATGTTCGACTTGAACATTGCCTGTTCGGCGAACAGTGAACAATTTGGGGTGTTCGCGGCAAATTCAAATAGCCGCGGAACACCCTGTACAAGTCTATGGGAGAAATCTAAAGTGCTAATTTTAAAGGCTAATATACAAGTTACTGTCCTAAAAAGTGTTTGGGGACATGGGTACTGCCCCAGGGGACATGGATCAATGCAAAAAAAAGTTTTAAAAATGGCAGTTTTTTCGGGAGCAGTGATTTTAATAATGATTAAAGTGAAACAATAAAATTGTAATATTCCTTTTAATTTCATACCTGGGGGGTGTCTATAGTATGCCTGTGAAGGGACACATGTTTCCCTTGCTTAGAATTGTCCCTGCACAAAGTGCCATTTCTGCAGAAAAAAGTCATTTAAAATTACTCACGGCTATAATGAATTGTCGGCTCCTGTAATACAGAGATTACTCATTGAAAGTCATTAATAAAAAAAAAAAGCGTGGGGTTCCCCCAAATTCAATTACCAGGCCCTTCAGGTCTGGTATGGATATTAAGGGGAAGCCCACGTCAAATAAAAAAAAAAAATCGACATGGGATCCCCCTAAAAATCCATACCAGACCCTTTATCTGACCACACAACCTGGCAGGCCTCAGGAAAAGAGGGGGGGAGGAGAGAGCGTGCCCCTCCAAAGCACCATGTCCCCATGTTGATGGGGACAAGGGCCTCATCCCCACAACCCTGGCTGGTGGTTGTGGGGGTCTGCGGGCGGGGGGCTTATCAGAATTTGGAAGCCCCCTTTAACAAGGGGACCCCCAGATCCTGACCCCCCTGTTTGAAATGGTAAGGGGCTACAAAAGTACACCTACCATTTCACAAAGAAAGTGTAAAAAATAGTTAAATAAGACAAACACACTTTTGAAAAATTCCTTTATTAAAAATAAAAAAAAATAAAAAAGATTCCAGCGGTGGTAATCCACTCTTGCTATCCAGCGACGGATGATCATCTCTCCGGGGTCCAGCGATGGCTGATCTGGGTGATTTCTCAGTCCAGCACAGTCCATCCATGCATCCTCTATCTCCACTGTCGGAGACACTGCGGGGATCCCGGCGGCCTGACGTTTCTTATATGAGGAGGGCGGGGCCACCCATCATCTGACCCCACCCCCTCTGATGCTAGTGAGGGAAGACGGGCTTCCCCAATGACGTATGGGTGACCCCGCCCCCCTCTGATGTAATGCAGGTTTCCGAAAGCTAAGGCTCCAACCGGTCCCATACCAATTACTGATTCTTTCAAGTACCTTGGCATTCTTCTCTTCCTGGATCATACCAACTTCTGGTAGGAATAACCAATTTTAACAAGATGATTCTCATTTATTGTATTTTCTCCAAAACATGAGCCTAGGTTCACACTACTGCGATGAGATGTACTGCAAATTTGATCAGTTTTTTTGTCCTGTGTGAGGCGCGAATTCTCCTAGTTGAATTTGCTACAACTTCGAATTCCAGGAGGCAGACAGTGAACAATTCGCAGAGATGTGAACTGTGTGCTGTGAGTTTAATGTGAGTTCAGCTGAAGCCTATGAAAATAAAACACACACAGGATCCTTTTTTTTTATCTTGCACCAAATGCATAACGCATAGATGTGAAGTCATGAAATACTATGCTTTTTACATGACCTGCGAATCTGTGTGTTCCTAAATGCATCAAACCTGCTGTAAATTTGCATCAGTGTGAACCCAGGCTTAATGTTGGTATTCCACACCTGAGCAGTTTCAGTTCATAAAACTCTCGTAAAACGCCGGAAAAAACAAGCAAAATCCCAATAATTTCAATGGCACCTGTTCACATGTGAGCGTTTTGTCACCTGAAGCAGAATTCCTGAAAAATGCCCTAAGCTCAAAAAAGAACATGAGCTTCTTTGGGGCAGATTACAGGTGTTTTTATGCCATTTACATTGGTGACTAGAACAAAATCATGGTAAAAACACAGTAAAAATATGCAACTTTGAAATGCTCAGGTGTGAATGCAGCCTTAAATTGTTCACACTTTAAAAGCCCTGGTTCACAATGAGCTGCGGGAATGAAGCCGTGCGAGTTCATGTGAATTTGCACAATTTCACTCCTGCATGTCAGTCCCAACTTCAGCCGCAATTTCAGAGACATCTGTGCAGGTTTCTGCACAGATGTCAATGTAAATCGCTGCCCGAAATCACAAAAAAGTAGTACCGAAACGACTTTTTGAAAACAGTGCAATGCCACAGATGCAGCGTTGCACCGATTAGGAGGTGCCATTGATGGCAATTGTCGCCGATTTGACATGTCAGATCGCATGTCAAAACTCTGCAGTGTGAACCCAAATTTAGAGAGTTATTATAGAAATGACCAACAATTAGGCCCCTTTCACACTACTGTGACTTCAAAGTCACATGATTTTGACACGATTTCACGGCCGCGATTTTGATGCGGTTTCAGGGAATTCCTGTGTAACTCACATCAAAGTCGGACCAAAGTAGTGCAGGGACTACTTTGAAGTTGGCACGACTTGAAGTCATACTAACATAAATGTTAGTCATTGAAAATCATGGGGAACGATACGGCTTTGCAGTCCCAAGTACAGGTCGTACAAGTGTGAAACATGGTTTAAGAGCATTTTGCAATATGAGCTATGGTCCATAGCTCATATTGCAAAATGCTCTTAAACCATGTTACTCACAATCCGAGGTTCCACTGTTTATATTTTTATAGAAAATAAAGATTTGATAAGCATTTGCACAAATGTGCAATACAAAAATTGCATCTAACATTACAGGTCCTCTGCTTACAGAAAAAAAAATGATATTTATAAATATATTTTGTCATTTGTGTACATATTTGAAGAATACCCAAATTAATTTAGAGAACTACACAGGCCCACAAATATGTTTGATTTAAAATCCTATATTTTCCTGCTTTTATTATGAAAACCATATGTTACTTGCAAACTGAAACATATTAATTAGTTGCACTTTCATTTTGACTTCAGCAGCCTACTCATTATGAGAAATATGGGGAACAGAGATGAAATATTATGATGCTAAGATAAGCTTAATTAAAACTACAACCTTTCAATGTCAATTTTCCCTCTATTGGTTGCTGGAAGATTTTATGCTCAATAATTCTTTTAATCTTGTTTATTTAATGTTTGCTTGCTCTTTATCTCAACTTGCTTGGCATGTTCAACACTGTTTTATCACTATTAAGATAATTATTGATCTTCACACTCAGCTCTTTAAAGCTGAAGTTCACGAAGTCTCGTGTATTGATAAAGATGTTGCTAATCAGATAAACTGTTGAATTTTTCTTTATCCAGAATGTGTCTGCAGTTGGACTATTAACGTCCACAGTTAATTAAAATCTCCAGGTGAGAAACAGGAACACATCATTTTTGAACATTAGTAGTTCTTATACCCCACTGTCAAATGAACGTCTTCCTCAGCAACCAAGAAGCAATGGAGTTGATTTACTAGCAAATATGCTCTTCACTCTGCCAGGAGATTTCCCCTAGAGATTATTAAATGTGTTATTGAAAACAGGTGTGCGGGATTTTAAAGCCACGTGACAAAAATGAAAAAATATATATTAACATTAACAAATCTTTATTGTTGCACAAGAAAAAAATGTGATAAAATGATTGCCTGATT
Organism: Lithobates pipiens; assembly: GCF_037356315.1. Taxonomy (NCBI): domain Eukaryota; kingdom Metazoa; phylum Chordata; class Amphibia; order Anura; family Ranidae; genus Lithobates; species Lithobates pipiens. The sequence continues at coordinate 180,698,237 of NW_027507758.1, forward strand.
TTACAAAGACAATGTCAACTCTCATCAATGTTTACAACCTAATAATCTGAAATCTTGATGTTGAAATGTCCATATTATGAAAAAAGCTTGTTATAAGTTATTCATCCGTAATGTTATTGATGTGATGATCAACAGATGTAAAGAAAATGCAATTTTACCCATGTCTTTTGAGTCGTTATTCCTCAGAGGCAAAAGTGAACCTCTGAGATTTATACAATATACAGTAAAATAAAATTTGCTGATTCACACTAATATAAGGCCATAAACATCAGAAATCCTGAAAATTACAGAATTTAGAAGAGCTGCATATTTAGTAGTGTTGGGCGAATGTGGGCCGAACATTGGCTGTTCGCCCGTTCCATGAACACCCGAATTGTCAAGGCATTCAACCATTTGTTCAACCCACCGAGAGCACCCCCCCCCCCGCCAATTAACTGAGTGCTGCACAGCATTGGAAGCCCTGATTTGCTGAAGAAATTAAGCATTTTCTCAATCAGAGCACAAAACACTGTCCAAGCCATTATTGGAAAAAGTTATGATAACTGTGCCCAAGCATGGCTTATTGCTCATGGACCCACCCCCTCTATGAAATAATCCTTCCCAGAACAGCCATTTGCAATGTGATATTGAAGTGGAGATAGATAGAACAGGGCTCTGTTCATTGCTACTAGTGTGCTATAATGTACTATTGTATTCTATTCTCTACACACTGACACGCTACAATACTGCAGTGTATTGAGGCATGTCAGTGAAGTTTTACTGCTATACATTGTAGTCTGCAGAGTGTAGAGTGAAAGAGTAGTGTGAATATAGTGCTAGTGCAGCATAAGTGTAGTGTGACTATTGCCCTAGCATGGAGGAGTCAGATGAGTTATTTAAACACTGCGTCAGCCACTTACTTCTTGACGATACACAACCATTACTTGATTCTGATGTTGGTTCTGAGGTTGTGGAAGGTAGGAACATGAGCCTACAGAGAGGGGAGAGCACTAGTAAACAACAAATTGGAATTCATTTCCCCCAACCGCAGCGTATAGCCAACCACTCAGCAGTCTCCGCTGACCAGGATGATGGCATAAGGTGTCACAGGTCCTTGAAGCCCTTCTGCCAGCAGCGCACCATCAGCTATAAATTATAGCAGAAAAAATTCTCTGCCCCATCTGTTGCACCAAAAAAAAAAATACAGTCACTGCCACCCACATGTCCAGCGCTAGGGATGGGCCGAACACCTCCCGGGTTCGAAAGGAGAAACATTTTGATTCCTTATCATCTAAAAGTCATTGGCACCACATGCCTTTATATTGGTAACAACAAAAGCATAGAAATCAGGACTTTTAAGGTGTAAGACACACAACAAAATATATATAAAATAATTGTATTTTATAAAAGTTAAAGTCAACAAAATATAATCCATCCAAATAAAAAACAGTTACAGAATATGCATAATGACATAATTCTCTACATGTTTCACCACTGATTAGTAGCTTCCTCAGGAGATTTGCATTTGTCAAGCACTGTCTAAATAAGAATGGATTCATAGTAAAATATGTAAGCCAGGATAAGGCCGAGAGGTAAATGATCAGGAGGAAACCCAGAGGCAAGGATCAGTTGGTGTCACATAGAGGGTAGTATGTACATCAGAGCATAATCAAGCACTGAAGGATAATAGGGATCAAACCTCTAAACAACTGAGTTTTCATTGGCATCAATACCAACCCCCACTTTCTTGAAAGAAAGAACTGATCATACAAAGGCCCCCTGGCCTCATCCTGGCTTACATAGTTTACTATCAATCCATTCTTATTTTGACAGTGCTTGACAAATGTAAATATCCTGAGGAAGCTACTAATCAGTGGTGAAACATGTAGAGAATGTTGTCATTATGCATATTCTGTAACTGTTTTTGATTTGGATGGATTATATTTTGTTGATTTTAACTTTTATAAAATAATTTATTTTTATATATATTTTGTTGTGTGTTTTGCACCAGAACATCTCGAAGAGCAAAAAGTTCTAACAAACATGCAAACTCTATTAATGTCTATGGGACACAAACATGACAAATCAAAAGTACTGATTTTAAAGGCTTACTTGCAAGTTATTGCCATAAAAATGGAATGGGGACCTGGGTACTGCCCTAGGGGACATGTATCAATGCAAAATAATTTTCAATGTATAGAAAATGGCACAGCAATAATGACATTTCTAAAGGAACAAATGTCATTTAAACCACCTTGCAGCTGTAATGTATTTGACAAAATAATCAATATAGCTGGGTGCTGCCAGCTAGTGGTAAATAACCATAAAACAATAGAATAGAAAAACGGCTGCTATCACCTGTGTGTTCCCACAAAAAAGAAAACAAAATTGATAAATTGATGTAATAGCGCTACTTGTAAACCAAAGTAAATAAACCAAATCAACATATATGTTAAAGTGGCAATGCCACTAAAATTCATAAAGTGCACAGAGTTCCAATAAAGTCCATATGTGACATGAGATTCTTCTTATACAAGGTGCATATAAAGCTTATCCAAATGCAAAAACTCCACACCACTCTGTATTATGAGCTCCCTTCACTGAGTGCAATACATGTGCAGTGCAGTTCCCTTTAAGTATGGCTCCACAACGATCGGCAGCTCCTAGTATACCCTTAAGGTTCAGACATGCTCTGCACACATTCCTTCGAATATGGCTCCTTCAAATATGGCTCCACATTGATCTTCAGCAGTTCCAAAGCAACATAAAAAACAAAAATGCTTCTAATGCCACGTACACACGATCAGACTATCCGGCAGACAATCCGTTGGACTTTCAGAATGAGCGGACTTGCCCACACAAGCCCACACGTGAACTGACTTTTCCGGCGGGCTAGGTCCGGCGGACAATCCACTGGACTTTTGGAAAAGGTCTGCCAGACTTTTCAAATGAACGGACTAGCCCACACACAGAGTAAAGTCCATTAATTTTGAACGTGACTTGAGGTACGACGGGACTAGCAAAGGAAGTCAATGTCGCCGTCGAGATTGACACCTTGCTGGCCCTGTCATCTGGTATGGATTTTAAGGGGAACCCCTATGCTGAAAAAACGGTGTGGGGGTCCCCCAAAGTCCATACCAGACCCTTATCCGAGCACGCAGCAAGGCCGGTCAGGAAAGAGGGTGGTGACGAGCAAGCGCCCTCTGAACCATACCAGGCCACGTTCCCTCAACATGGGGCAGAGCTCCCCCTTCCCCAAAGCACCTTGTCCCCATGATGGTGAGGACAAGGGCATCTTCCCGACAACCCTGGCCATTGGTTGTCGGGGTATGCGGGCAGGGGGCTTATTGCAATCCGGGAGCCCCCTTTAACAAGGGAGCCCCCAGATCCTGGCTCCCCACCGTATGTGAATGAGTATGGGGTACATCATACCCCTACCCATTCACCTGGGGGAAAAAGTGTCAATAAAAAAACAACACAGGTTTTTAAATTAGTTTATTAGCTCCAGGGGTCTTCTTCTGACTTCAGGGGTCTTCTTGCCGGGCTCCTCCTGTATCTTCTGCTGCTCGGTGGAGCACGGCTTTCTCCTTCGTTGTCACCTCCATCTGGGGGTCTTCTTCCGACTTCGGGGGTCTTGTCTCACTCTTCGGTTCTTCTGCCGGGCCTTCACTATCTTCTTCCAGCTCTTTTACTAGCGTTGGCCTGGTCTTCTCATTCGTCATTGACACTGACCCCGCCACCTTCTTCTCTTCTTTTTCCGATATAGACAAAACGCTCTCTCTAGCCGTAATGCCAGCGACGTTTTGTGCAGTGATTTATATAGGCATAATGGGTGGGGTCACCAGGTGATGTCCCATGGTGACTCCGCCCCTTAAGACGTCACATTCCCAGCATCCCCCAGGACTGTGACATCATAAGGGACGGGCCATCATGTGACATCACCCGGTGACCCCGCCCCTTATGCCTATATAAATCGCCGCCCAATGCGTCCCTGGCATCACGGCCAGAGAGAGTGTTGTGTCAACATCGGAAGGAAGAAGAAGAGAAGAAGAAGAAGAAGAAGAAGGTGGTGGCGGCGACAGCAACGAACGAGAAGACCAGGCCAACGCTAGAAAAAGAGCTGGAAGAAGATAGCGGAGGCCCGAAGAGTAGGACAAGATCCCCGAAGTCAGAAGAAGACCCCCGAAGTTGGAAGAAGACCCCCGGACGATGGCGTCGACGAAGGAGAAAGCCGGGCTCCTAAACTAGTAAAAGAGCGGCAAAAGAGCAGATGATAGTGGATGAGCCTGGTGAGAAGACCCCCAAAGTAGGAAAAAGACCCCCGGAGCTGTCTAATAAACTACTTTAAAAACCTGTGTTGTGTTTTTTTATTGAAACTTTTCCCCTAAGTGAATGGGTAGGGGTATGATGTACCCCATACTCATTCACATAGGGTGGGGGGCCAGGATCTTGGGGCCCCCTTATTAAAGGGGGCTCCCAGAATTTGATAAACCCTCCCCCTTCAGACCCTGACAACCAATGGCCAGGGTTGTCGGAAAGAGGCCCTTGTCCTCATCAACATGGCTAAAAGGTGCTTTGGGGTGGGGGGGCCGCAGAGATCCTCAAAGCACCCACCCCCCCATGTTGAGGGCACTCAGCCTGGTACGGCTCAGGAGGGGGGTGCTCGCTCGTCCAAACCGGCTTTCCTGACCGACCGGGCTGCGTGCTCAGATAAGGGTCTGGTACGGACTTTGGGGGGACCCCCACACCGTTTTTTCGGTGTAGGGGTTCCCCTTAAAATCCATACCAGGTGACAGGCTAGCAAGGTGTCAATCTCGCCGATGGAGGCGGCGACATTGACTTCCTTCGCTAGTCCCATCTACCTGGAGTCACGTTCAAAATGAACAAACTTTACTCCATGTGTGGGCAAGTCCGTTCATTTGAAAAGTCTGGTGGACTTGCAAACAGACGGGTGGATTGTCCGCTGGACTGCTAAGTCCGGCGGACAATTTTGAGTCAAGACTTCTTTCTAAGTCCGCCGGACTTTTGGGAAGAAAAAGTCAGCCGGAGCCCACACATGGGTGAATTGTCTGCCGGAGTAAGTCCGCCAGATAGTCCGATTGTGTGTACACGGCATAATAGTGCAGTACCTCAAATGTTAAGTTTGGACTTTATTTGAACTGTGTGCACTGTATGAACATTAGTGTCATTGCCATTTTCACATATATTTTGATTTGGTTTATTTAATTTGGTTTACAAGCTGCGCTATCACACCCATTTATCTAGCTGTAATGTATTGCCGGCTCCCGGCAATACAGATTTAAGAAAATTTAAAAAAAAAACCCGAAGAGTCCCCCCCAGTCCATAATAGGCCCTTTGGGTTTGGTATGGATTTTAAGGGGAACTCCGGGCCAACATTTAAAAAAAACCATGTGGGGTTCCCGAAAATCCACACCAGACCCTTATCCAAGAATGCAGGTCAGCAGGTCAGGAAAAGGGGGGTCGAACAAGCAGGCCCCCCCTCCTGAACCATACCAGGCCACATGCCCTCAACATGGGGAGCTGAGTGCTTTGGGGCGGTGGGGGCTCTGTGCCCCCCTGCCCCAAAGCACCTTGTGCCCATGTTGATGGGGATAAGGGCCTCTTCCTAGCAATCCTGGGTTGTGGTATTAGGGGTCTGTGGGGGGAGCTTATCAGAATCTGGAAGCCCCCTTTATCAAGAGGGGGCCCCTAGATCCCACCCCCCTGGGAATGGGTGTTGGGTACATCGTACCCCTATCCATTTACCAAAAAAGTGTCAAAAAGTAAAAACCACAAGAGACAGTTTTTGACAAATCCTTTATTAAAGATAATGCGATGTAAATCCTGCCGCCCGACGGACCCGGAAAATAGCAAAAATGGAAAACTCTCTGCTTCCATGGCAGCTCTTATATAGACAAGGGTGGGGCCACCTGGTGACGTAACTGCATGACCCGTGCCTTCTGATGTCATGTTTCCCTCTTTTTTGCATTGTACCAGGGATGGAGGCATATGACACTACCCAGTCACTGCCTCATTTAAAGTCCCACCTTTCTTAACATTTCTGCACCTGTTTGGCCGGGACATATCAATTAAATTGTTGATAACAAGGCCAATTCTTGCTTTCATCAAGAGTACCTCTATAGGGTTATGGTTTGAATGGACCACCAACACCCAAAGACCAATTTTCTGCACCTGCTCCTTCTATTCAAAGCCTGCAAAACAGACATCAGAATTTATGCAAAAAATCTCTAATCTTGCTCCAAGTGCACTAAATTGTGGCCTCATCATACAGACTGGCTTCCGACGCCATTGTTTATCAAATTAAAAAAGCTTGCAGAGAAAATGTCATTTTATTGACCTTATAAATGTAATTTTTGCTGCAGGTTCTTTACATGATACAGATGCACCATTTTACAGGCAGAATAAGGGGGCCCCCAGCACAATATTTAAAGGAATTTTTCATTTTTATAATTTCACTTTAAGCATCAGTAAATCACTGCTCATTTAAAAATGATATTATTTACAACTTTTGTTTCATTGATTCATCTCCCTCAAGGCAGTACCCGGACCCCCATACCCTTTGTTTGCCAAATAACTTGCATCTAAGCCCTCAAAATGGGCACTTTTGATTTTTCTAGTTCGGGTCCTATAGGCTTCAATGGGGTTTCATTATTGAGCTCTGAATTTTTGTGAAGATCGAGAGTTTTGTCGCAAACGGAACAAGGGGTCATTCAGGCCAATCTTTACTTAGCAGGCAAGAAAAGATTAAAACCAATACAGTGATCAAATCCAACAGGTACCTGGGCAGAGTGTTTGAGAGAAGAGGCACAAACAAGAACCCCATGACAGAAAGAAAGCACAAACTTTTCCCTAATTCCCCCAGAAAAAGAGGCATTCCTATAACTCTGGCAGCCAGAGAATCCACATATTTATTAAGATCAAAACTGGGAATAAAATACCTTTGAGAAGTTTAAATAGGCCTGACATATTTAAAACCCATTACTGTATATTAAAGTGACATTAAAGGTTCATTTAAAAAACAAAAAAAACAAACATAGTTACATAGTAGTTGAGGTTGAAAAAAGACACAAGTCCATCAAGTCCAACCTACTGTATGTGTGTGATTATATGTCAGTAATACATTGTATATCCCTGTATGTTGTGGTTATTCAGTTGCTTATCAAATAGTTTCTTGAAACTATCAATGCCCCTTGCTGAGACCACCACCTGTGGAAGGGAATTCCACACCCTTGCTGCTCTTACAGGTTATGCTTACCTGCTCTGTGCAGAGGTTTTGCACAGAGCAGACCCAATCCTCCTTTTTTCAGGGCCTCCGCCAGCACTCCTGGCTCCCCTTTTTTTAAGCCAGTGCCCCCATTAACAAGCTGCTTGATTTGGGGGCATTATTGCATCCCCCCCAAAAACCCCACTCTATGCATCCAAAAGACAAACAGAGCCGCGGTTCAGCCTAGCCCTTACTCTGTCCTCATTGCCTTACTGTCTGTGATTGACAGTAGCAAAAGTCAATGGCTCTTGCTGCTGTTCCAGCCAATGAGTAATGTGAGATCCAGGAGAAGCTCACAGAAGGTTTTTGCCTTCATAAATGATGCATGAAGGTAAAAAACCATGCAGGCTTACCTTCTAGATGGCTAGAGTGATAGGTGGGGAACAGAGGACGGCGGGAACAGGGGATGGCCCCAGTACTGGAGCAATGATTCTAATGAACCTATAAAAGCATTGGGTGGAGCCCCAAAAAACCCTGCAGAACCCAAACTGCCACCTAGCACCCCCCTAAAAACTAAACGTCACGTTCCACAAGTAACTGTACTCAAAAAAGTAGGGGGGGGGGGGCACATACCAGATGCACAGATGGAAACTTATAATCCAAAATACAACCACATAATATGCAAAAAATATATACTTATGGATATATGGCTATATGGATCTTTTTGGGTACACTTAATCAATCTGATTTTTTTTGTTCCAAAAACACTTTGTAGCAGAATCTCTTACCTCTTCCAGTCTAATGAGAACCTTTGAGGCCACAGACTGCTGATATCCTTCCATATGTAGTGGGTTGTGAGGTATAGTGGGTGCAAAGGTGGTAAAATCCATTGGGTGCCAGACATTTCTTGGATGCAAAATAGATTTTATTTCTTTTAACAGTCCTTTTATATTTTACAAGGGAAAGAGGGTTGGGGCCAGGACACCCTTAAGTAGCTGCAATTTCAATAGGCAATAGGCAGATTCAGAGGCTTCAATAGACGGACAGCCACAAAAGGGAAACGCCCCAGTGAGGTGTCACTTCTGCACGTCCAGGTTTGCTGTCCCCTATGGCTATAGCACTTAACAGTTCATAATTCAAACTTAACAGTTCTCTCAGCTTTACTACAACTTCTAATTGTAGTTCTTCAGCCCTTGAGCACCTGGTCTCTCAATGGAACCTCTGATTCACTAACGCTGAATCCCGTGAGTGCCTCAAGGCTTTTGCGGTGGCATCTCCCTCAGCAGGACCCACACTTCCCTGCTGGGTCCTTAGCTTGGCACTTTGGATACCTTTAAGCTTCACCGATGCCGATCGGCTCTGTTCCTAGCTTGTTACTCAAGGCTGCTCTACAAGCGTCACCTCCGCTGGTTGGGTCCCTGACTTGATCACCGCCTGAAGTTTCCCGATTCTCCACCATGCACATTCAGTGAGAATACTGCTCCGGTACTTGCTTCAGTTACTCACTGTGGTCCCTGGTAAAGGGGGTTGGTCCCTTAGTGGCAACAGCTTCCGTTCTACCTCCAACCACGGCAGGTTCTCCGGCCACCAGAACAGTCAATTTTGGTTGGGCTGCAAGCCGCAGTACCAACCCTGAGCTGTCCTCTTACTTCTGGATAGTCCCTTGCACAGCCTGGCAGCCAGATGCCCCCAAGATAGGCCCAATCTCTGGCCTAGCAGCCTGAGGCAGATGACACACGTCCACCCAGATGGCAGTCCGGGTGGAACAGAACCAAGATCACCTGACTCCATCCACATATATAGGTTCTCCCAGCAGGCCAAGGTATTCAAGAAATCCCCTCTCCATTGGCAGAGATACCCCATATACCCATAACCTGACTTTGAGTTGTTCTTCTCATATCTAGTAGCACCAAGTGTCTGATTGGAAGGGAGGCTACCCAGAAAAAAGACATGTCTCTCAAAGTATGAACAAGAAGGAAAAAGCCCAGTTAGCTCAAATATCTGAGGTTTACCTACATTCTGAAATCCCCGAATGGATAAGTATGGAAAGGCAAGCAGTTCCTCCCCACACCTTAGATTACTTACTCTGGTGCCCCCCTGAATCAAGACCCCGATCCTCAAACTCAACTCTTTCTCATTCCTTTGCTTTATGGGACACCCTTAGAACTCACATTCTCCTAGTGTCCTCCTTCTGGCCACTGGCCCATATTTTCAGGAACCCACAATTCCCTTCATGGTATAGATAGTCAAGTCTTTAAATGGTGGCCGGACAAAGGATTATATAGGATTAGTCCCCTCCTTCTCCCATCTGGCCCAATAACTAAAAGGATATTCTGCTAGCAAACTTGACATGCTGACCTCCAAGAAGTTTAGGGTCTGACAAATCTTCAATTGTCTCCATAAACTCTGGAACACAAAACCCACCCCACCCACCATAACACCCAATGAACAGTGGTGTGGTCAAGCCATGGAAAAGGGGGGGGGGGGGATTTTCAGTGATATACAGCTAACTCTCAGCAGCCCAAACCAAGACCCCTATATGTTAGCTTGGGAAAGAGACTTAGATCAAGATTGGGATCCCAAGGAATAGAATAAGAATTCACTCAGGGCTACCAAAGGTATTTTGAATGTAGCATTAGCTGAGGCCAACCTAAAAGTCATGATGAGAGGGTACTTGGTCCCCACGAGATTGGTGAAACTCTACCCCTCCTCCTCCCAAATGTGCTTCCGAGGCTGTGATCACATAGGAGACATGTTGTACGTATGGTGAGACTGTCCCAAAATAAGAAGCTTCTGGAACAAAGTTTTTCACATGCTCTGAAAGATCTCAGATCTACCTATAACAAAATCCCCACATATTGCACTGCTCAATTTCCCAATAGCCTCAGTCACTAAATAAATCTTCAATGACTCATCCTATTTGTAATAACAGGAGATAAACTGACCATCGCAGACGCATGTAAGCAACTACTAGAGCTAAGAGGAAAATCTCCTGGATTATGGCCCAGGAGAAGATGGTCAGCAGGCTCTTAAATTTCTTGGAAAAGTCTGAGGCGACATGGGAACCATAGGCTGAGTATATGAAAATACTGCTTCTCCTGTAGAAACATTGGTTCACCATTTTCTAAGACTGGTTCTCTCCACCCTGGTCTCCTATCTAAACTGCCTCAATCTCTTCACCCTCTCTCTTTCATATCTGTTATTCTTTCTGATCTTTTAGTTCTTTTCTCCTTCAATATGACTCAAAGCCCACATTTTTAGAGCCATGACGGGCCTTCTGGAACTGACTTTTACTCTTACTTTATTACTCTTCCTGGTGTTACTGATAACATCAATATTATGCTTTCCTATATTAATTATGGTCACCTCGATGCCACAGGGTTGTTACCCTACCAAAAAAATATGATGGAAAGATATGTTATCCTCCTTTTCCAATGACACAGTTTAATCCCAGATGGGGTGTCATGGGGTACTCTTCACTCTGGTATCAATGGGCAGCATAGACATTACTGTCCATGCCAGTTTGTTATTATCTTTTAACAGTTGTACTTACCTTTATGACCACCATTAATTTGTTATAATATAAAACAGATTTAGTTTACTCTTTACTTTGTCCTATATCTGTTCCATTTTGTTCTCTGTAGAACTTCAATAAACTATTGAAAGTAAGAGAAAGTAAGAAAAAGAAAGGAAAAAAAAAGGGGGCAGGAAGGGAAGGGAAGAAAGGAATGGATGGGGGGGGGGGGTGATGGAAGGGGGCAATTTAAACTTTAATATTTTCCCTCACATTTGGAGGAATAACCTTCCAGAAAAGGCTGGAAATTGAAGGTGTCATTTAAACCCAGGAGGGGGTCTAAGGCTTGAGATAAAAAAAAAATACACTTCTGCTTTTGCTGTAGGAGGATTTTGTCCCTGTCTCCAGAAGAGAAGGACCTTCAAGGTGATATTCTCTGAAATATTGCCTGTGCTATGAGCAACACAAGAAAGACAAGGAAAGATTAGAGGACTAAATGCATGGCTAAAGTAAGATGCAAAGAAGGGGGGATTTGGGCTTCTAGAGCACTGTCTGACCTTTCATTGGAGTACAACCTATATGTTAAAGATGGTTTGCACCTAAATGGAAGGGGGTCTGCTGTGCTGGGGGAGATGTTTATGGAAAGACTGTGTGACAGACCTAACCAGGACAGCGGCTTTTGGAGAGGACTAGAGGAAAGATCCTTATCCACTGACTATGGGCCCTGACTTTTGGGGGAGCACTGCTCTTTGGGAGGTGTAGGCCCAAAACACACAGACTCTCGGAAGCTAGGCCCGGGATTCATGTTAAGGACCTAGATACCATATTACCAGCAATGACTGCTCAACACTGTGAGACTCATAGAAGATATTAATCGCATCAGCTCAAGCCACCTGTCTTTCACCTATTATTAATTGTACTAATTAAATGTAAAGCCTTGTACACAAGATCTGAGAATCTGTCGGAATGTGTGCTATCGGACCGTGTTGTCGGATAATCCGACTGTGTGTGGTATACATCGGAATGTTTCCGTCGGAATATCCGTCGGACCCAAATTTCCAACTTGTTGGAAATATTTCCCGACCAACTGGTTCGATCGGACATACTCCGATCATGTGTAGAGAATTTTGATCGGACCAAGTGCCACGCATGCTCAGATCAAATTCCTACATCAAAGCTATTGGCTACTAGCCTGAATGTAGTCCCATTGTAACTAAATTACGTCATCATGTTCTGAAAGATCGGATTTTTCGACAACTTAGTCCGACCGTGTGTATCTAACAGCTTCGGACAAGATCCGACGGACAAAATCCGACGGGCAAAATCCAACGGATTTGGTTGTCGAAATCTCTGACCGTGTGTACAGGGGCTTAAACCTATGATAATGTGTAGTTTACTTTGTAAGCTCTGTGCCAGCCAGTCTGAGCTGGAGTGAGATTTCCAATTAAACACACCATTGTCTGGGTAAGTCATTTAGGTGGCTAGTTGCTGTATTAGCTTAATGTATACAGTTTGTATTGTTAAGGTAATATAATCAACCCCTGACCTGATTGTATGGTATATACATTCTGTGTGAGTTTGTTCAATAAACAGTTCCAGTTTTGCATCTGAACTAGTCTCGTCTAGTATCTTGGTTGAAATATGCAGCTATAATATCTGGCCACTATGTCCAGACTGGAGGAAGCGGTATAATAACGGAAGCACTCAACCAGGGAGCTGGACGGTTCCATCACAGGCTGGAGGAGTAATTAAACTAGGATTGAGGGGGAAGATAAAATAGATTATAATGGGGCAGACAGGGGTCAGTCCCTATTGGTGGGTGGGATGAGGAAAGATGGGGGGAGCTATGGCAGGTTATATGAAGGTTCCCATGTTACAAACAACCATTGGAAATGGTATTATGTGTACTAAAATAAAAAAAACATACACAATAAGTGTGCAAACTGTTACAATGAATTAAAGTGTTTGTTCATCAAGGTGTGTCCAAGCTGGCAACCAAAAAACGGCATGGGGTCCCCTCAAAATCCATACCAGACCCTTATCTGAGCACACAGCCTGGCAGGTAAGGAAAGGGGGTGGGGACGAGTGAGCACCACCCCTCCAGAACCATACCAGGCCGCATGCTCTCAACATGGGGGGTTGGGTACTTTGGAGCAGGGGGGCCCTGTGCCCCCCACCCCAAAGCACCTTGTCACCATGTTGATGAGGACAAGGGCCTCTTCCCGACAACCCTGGCCATTGGCTGTCGGGGTTTTCGGGCTGGGAGCTTATCAAGATCTGGAAGCTCCCTTTAATAGGGTGGGGGACCAGAATCCGGGTGCTCCCTTATGTGAATGAGTATGGGGTACATTGTACCCCTACCCATTCACCTGAAAAAAGTGTCAAAAATTAAACACAGCACTCAAGGTGTTAAAGTAATTTATTAAGGCAGCTCTGGTGTCTCTTTTCCGACTTCTTCTCCCCTCTCCGGCTCTTCTGCCTCCTCCGCTGTTGTCTTCTGCCTCTCTCCATTCTTTTCCCCTCTCCACTTCTTCTCCGCTGATGTCTTCTAGCCTTCTCAGGTTCTTCTTCCTCTGTCCGCTGTCTTCTGCTGGGTTTTCTCTGCTGTCTTCTTGCTCTTTTGCTGGGTCTTGTCTGCTGTCTATTTCTCTGTTCTTCTTCCCATGTTGACTTGACGCTCTCTACCGCTGTAATGCTGGGTGTGCGGTGTGCCACCGCTTATATTGGCATGGGGCGGGGTCATCGGAGACCTGCCACTTATGACGGCACTGCCCCATCATGCCTCAGGTGGTGATGTCATAGGGGGTGGGGCCTCAGGATGACATGACCCGGTGATCCCGCGCCCATGCCAATATAAGTACAGGGCTGGTGCTACCACTAGGCAGAGTAGGCAGCCACCTAGGGTGCACTACCTCCTAGGGCACAGCCACTGCCTCCCCTGTGAATCTCAAGGCAAATGTGAGCTCGCCCCTGTCACGGGAACACACCTGCATGCCTCCAATCCCCCAATGTCTCCCGCTGAGCGCCCTGCTGTTCCCTCTCTTCACAGAGTAAAATCTCACAGCGCTGCTCCGAGACTCCTTTGCTCCAGCCTGTCCCTCTGGAGCGGCACTGTATGTCTGTGTGTGTGCCGTGGAGGGACAGGGCTCGGTGGATTTCAGAGCATCAAGAGGTGCAGCGTCTGTTAGCTGACCTCCCGGCCGGTGGGGCTACCATAGAAATACTGCCCGCCCATCGCAGAGGCGAGCCCGGATGTGATGGTCGATGAAGCTGAGGTATGGAGGAGGATGGATCCTCCCCATCTATATCGAGCTGTGTGTGGGGGATGGGAGGGGGTGAGTAGTGCAGGAAATAGGTGTCAGGTAGGTCAGTGTGTGCCAGGTAGGTGGGTCAGTGTGTGTGTAATGGTCTGGTAGGTCAGAGTATGTGTCAGGTAGGTGGGTCAGTGTATGTGCCAGGTAGGTAGGTCAGTGTGTGTGTCAGTTAAGTGGGACAGTGTGTGTGTCAGGTAAGTGGGACAGTGTGTGTGTCAGGTAAGTGGGACAGTGTATGTGTCAGGTAGGTAGGTCAGTGTGTGTGTAATGGTCAGGTAGGTCAGTGTATGTGTGAGGAAGATGGGTCAGTGTATGTTCCAGGTAGGTAGGTCAGTGTGTGTGTAATGGTCAGATAGGTCAGTGTATGTGTCAGGTAGGTAGGTCAGTGTGTGTATGTAATGGTCAGTTGGGTCACACATTGCAAAGGGGGCAGGGTCATGGGTGGAGCCAATGGGGGCGGCAAAATGAGGTTTCGCCTAGGGTGTCAAAAATTCTTGCACCAGCCTTGTATAAGTAGTGGCACACTGCTCAGCCAGCATTAGAGCGAGAGAGAGCATCGAATCAACATCGGAAGAAGAAGAACAGAGGCAGAAGACAGCAAAGACCCAGCAAAAGAGCAAGAAGATGGCGGAGAAGACCTAGCAGAGGCAGAAGACAGCAGACAGAGGAAGAAGAACCGGAGAGGGCTAGAAGACCAAGAGAGGGGAGAAGAACCGACAGAAGCAGAAGACATCAGCGGAGGAGGCAGAAGATCCAGAGTGGGGAGAAGAGATGCTGGAGCTGCCTTAATAAATTACTTTAACCACCTGACATCCGCGCTATGGTCAAATGACGGCCACAGCGCGAATGCGAATTCCCGGGAGGCCGTCATATGATGGCCTCCCCTGTGCACGCTCCCTGCACGCACCAGCGCTGTAATCCCCGAGTCACTGAGACTCGGGTGATCACCGATCCGAGTAAGGGGCCGCTCCCAGCCCCTTACCATGTGATCAGCTGTCAGCCAATGACAGCTGATCACATGATGTAAACAAAAGCTCGGTGATCGTTTTTTTTTCTCCTCACGCTGACAGGAGAAAAAAAAAGCCGATCACTGGCTTATCTTAAATGGACATCGGTTCTGAAAAGGAAGAGGCAATTATGCCTAATTTATAGAGTCTAACAGTGCCCACAAGTGCCACCTATCAGTGTCCACAAGTGCCACCTATCAATGGCCACCAGTGCCACCTATCAATGCCCACCAGTGCCACCTATCAATGCCCACCAGTGGTGCCAATCAGTGCCACCTAGAATTGCTGCCTATCAGTGTAACTGATCAGTGTCCATCACTGATACCCATCAGTGTCCATCACTGCCACCTATCGGTGCCCATCAGCGCCGCCTCATCAGCATACATCAATGACGGACCAAAATTACCCGTTATAAAAGTTTAGAACAAAATAAATAAATAATTTTTTTTTTTTTAATTCTGTCTTTTTACATTTTTTGGAAAAAAAAATGCACAGGTGATCAAATACCACCAAAAGAAAGCTCTATTTGGGGGAAAAATTATAAAAATTTAATTTGGGTGCAGTGTTGTATGACCGCGCAATTGTCATTCAAAGTGTGACAGCGCTGAAAGCTGAAAATTGGTCTGGATAGGAGGGGGGTTTAAGTGCCCAGTAAGCAAGTGGTTAAAAGCATGTGTAATGTGTTTTATTTTTGACACTTTTTTTAGGTGAATGGGTAGGAGTACAATGTATCTCATACTCATTCACAGAATGGGGGGCCAGGATCTGGATTCCAGGGCCCCCCTTGTTAAAGGGGGCTTCCAGATTCTGATAAGCCCCCTGCCCACAGACCCCGACAACCAACGACAAGGGTTGATGGGAAGAGGCCCTTGTCCCCGCTGCCCCAAAGCACCCACCCCCCATGTTGAGGACATGCAGCCTGGTACGGTCCAGGAGGGAGGGCGCTCGCTCGTCCCCACCCCCCTTCCTGACCTGCTGGGCTGTGTGCTTGGATAAGGGTCTGGTATGGATTTTGGGGGCCCGCATGGAGTTTTTTCAGTGTGGGTTCCCCTTAAAACCCATACCAGATCGAAGGGCCTGGTATGCTCTTGAGGGGGAGAACCCATGGCAGTTTTTATTTCAAATTTGGTGTGGAGTTCCCCTTCAAAATCATCAAAGCACAAGTAGCATGCCAAAGTTAGATCAGTTAGGACAGCACTCCAACTTTGGTCCCACTTCAGTGATATGCAATTGGCTGAAGTAGGATTAAAGTTGGACCAAAGTAGTGCAGGCAGCATTTTCAAAGTCGTACCAGTTAAGATGGCTCCCATAGGGAAACATTGATTTTCACATGTCATGCGACATGAGCTCCCAATGTCAGAGCATTTGTCGTGCCAATGTGAACCCAGCCTCAAGGTAACCACCCTCACCTGTGATCTGTAATTAGTGGGTGTATAAAAGGTCAATGAGTTTCTGGACTCCTGACAGACCCTTATATCTTTCATCCAGTGCTGCACTGACGTTTCTGCATGGAGTTGCCAGAAGAAAGCCGTTACTACGCAAATGCCACAAGGTATCCCACTTACAATATGCCAAACAGCACAGAGACAAGCCTCAAACCTTCTGGCACACAGTCATTCGGAGTGATGAGATCAAAATTTAGTTTTTTGGCCACAACCATAAATGCTACATTTGGAGAGGAGTCAACAAGGGCTATGATGAAATGTACTGAGGTGGGTCGCTGATGTTTTGGGGATATGTGAGATACAAAAGGCACAGGAAATTTGGTCAAAATAGTTGGCAAGATGAATGCAGTATGTTATCAAAAAATACTGGAGGGGGGGCGTGGCTACCGCACAGGGGCGTGGCTACCGCGCGCTGGTGCATGGACGCTTAGGCAGTGAGCTCCGTTCCAGCGTAGGTTCCTCAGCGACATAGCAGCGACGGACAGCATTCCCGCCTGTGTTCCCGGTGACCGGAGACTCCACAGATTCGGCCGGCATGTCTCGCAAGCGGAAAGACGCGGCCAAACCGAAGAAATTGGCAGATTTCTTCAAGCCGGCGGAGCGAGGCCTGCGGCAAGATGGCGCCGGCGGAGCTGACTCGCCTCCGCCTCCCTCGTGTAGCTCCAGGTCGGACGAATCCAGCCCTGAAGCGACAAGTGCTCAGCGAGGACGTTCGCCAGCCGCATCCACTCCAAACTCATGCAGCCCTGTGAAGTCCAAACCCAGGCTGGAGGAAGACTGCAGACAGGTGAGCACGGAGCAGGACTCTTTGGAGGACACAAGGGAGTTAGCAGACCCCTTTAGTGCTTTTCCTACTACTGATAGACCTGTCTCAGACACCATGCTCAAGGAGATGCTGCTCTCCCTCCGCACCTCCATGCATGCAGACATGTTGAAATGTGTCAGTTCTTTTAAAACAGAGGTGGGGGAGGTGAGTGGCAGAGTTGACCATATTGAATCAAAAATGGGGGAATTTGCAACTTCCCACAACACCCTGATTGACGCTTTTCATGAGCAGGCAGATGAAATCTCCTGGCTAAAGAGCAAAATCGCAGACCTTGAGGACAGGTCGAGAAGAAATAACATCAAAATAAGGGGTGTCCCTGAAACCGTCCTCCCTGCGCATCTACAACAATATGCCAGAGAACTCATGTGTGCGTTCCTTCCCTCCACTGATGAAGCGGAGATGCAGGTAGATCGAATACACAGGCTGCCTAAACCATCCCATCTGCCAGATAACATCCCTAGGGATGTGTTAATGCGAGTACACTTTTTCCAAACCAAAGAGAAGCTCATGATGGCGTTTCGGAAACAGCAGGTCCCCCCTGAAAAATTTACTCACATTCAATTGTTTGCGGACCTCTCGCAGTATACGATGCTAAAAAGAAAATCGTTGGTTTCAGTGACCAAAGCCTTGAGGAATCACAATATTCCGTACAGGTGGGGCTACCCCGTGAAATTGACTGTCACTCACGAAGACAACACCACTGTTGTGACCAACATAACAGAGGGCTTGGCCCTGCTACGCTCCCTAGCCATCCTACCGGTACAGACGGATGACGAGCCTGCTTCCGCAAGGGTGGCACATTCTCCGGATGGTTGGCATACAGTGTCGCATAAGAAGAAGAAAAACTCTAAGAAAAGTAATCCTTGACATGCTTTTATCCCTTGCCGTGACACGGGCGGATACACATTGAGACCTTGCCGCACTAGGGAGCATTAGTGCGTTCTTTTTCCCCCCCCCGCAATAATGGACGGTTTTTCCGCCCTCTGGTTCTTGTTGAAACCTACCTTTTTACTACTGTTTTGTTTTTCTTACATAGACACTACTTTCTCCCCCCCTTTCCCCCTTTTCCATTTACGTTCTCCAGGGTCCGGTGATTCTCTTCTTTTTTCAAGATCATAAAGTCTGTTGAAAAGACTCATTTGTCCGTGTGGTCGCAGTAGAAGTCTGTGGGTCGTCGCTGGTATCTCCCCCAGATACCGTGAGTATCATCAAATACCTGTTAAATTATGTCTTTCAAAGTAGTTTCATTTAATGCTAACGGGTTGAATCATCCTGCAAAGCGCTCTTCGGCCTGGAGAGAAGCTCTCAAACTTAAAGCAGATGTCTTATACATACAGGAGACGCATTTCGAAGCTGGCAATGCACCAAAATTCCAACATAAAAGCTTTCCATCCCTTTTCATGTCCTGTGCACCGAAGAAACACAGAGGGGTCCTTATTGCTATTAGGGACTCGGTATCTTTTGTCCTGAAGGAGTTGCATACGGACCCATTGGGTAGATACCTGATTGTTCAAGGAGAGCTTAATAACAAGCCGTATACCCTGGTCAATCTCTACGCTCCCAACACCCACCAAATTCGGTTTTTGCAAAGACTGTATAGGAAGATTGAAAATATGAAATGGGGTTCCCTAATTATCTGTGGAGATCACAATATTACTCCTGATTTTGCTCTGGACTCCACTACAATCCCCAAACGGTTCCCTCCCAAGTTGCAACCTCTTTTACATGCGTCGGATGTGTATGATGTCTGGAGGTGCCAACATAGTGAAGAGCGAGACTATACATTTTATTCTCCCAGACATAACTCGTATTCCCGAATTGACTTGATACTTGTGGATAAACAGCTGTTACAGTTAATCTCTACATCTACTATTCATGACATTACGTGGTCTGACCACGCCCCGGTCTCCATGGTGGTGATGGAGGGCCGTGGTCCTGGTCCAGCCTACATTTGGAGAGCCAACTCCCGTATCTTTCAGATGCCAGAACATGTTACTAGTATTAGAGCACATTTGAAGGACTACTTTGCTTGTAACGAAGGTTCGGTAGATGACCCGATGGTTTTATGGTGTGCCCATAAGGCATACATTAGAGGTGTGTTGATTAAGATATGTGCAGGGGAGAGGAGGCGGAGGACACAGAAGGTTGACCAACTGCTTGCCACCATAAAAACTCTTGAATCCCTCAATAAAGCCAATACTGATTCCCAATTAGCTCAACAACTTTCTAGAGCCCGCTCGGATCTCAGACTTTTGCTCATAGACCAAAGTGATAAATATGTACGTTCCCTGCGTATGTCCTTTTATGCCTCAGGGAATAGAGCGGGCAAATTTCTAGCTCAAAGGCTTAGGGGCATTAGGACGAAATCTAAAATACCATATCTCTTAGGATCTCCAGACAACAGAAAATTAATTAATCCACAGGAGATAGCAGAATCATTTGCCGAATATTATGCGGCACTTTATAATCTAGATAGAGACCCAAACACCCCCAACCCTACCGACGATGCTATTCAATCGTTCCTGGCCAAAATTCGGTTGCCAAAGCTCACGGAGGAGCAGTTAACTCTCCTCAACTCCCCAATAACGAGGTCTGAGATTGAAAAAGTCATCGGCACGCTCCCATTAGGAAAGTCTCCGGGTCCGGATGGCCTATCAAATGACTATTATAAGGTTTTTGGTGAGCAGTTGTCCCCAACGCTCCAACAGGTATTTGCAGCAGCAGTGTCCTCCGCCTCCTTCCCCAGGGAGATGCTTAAAGCATATGTTGTCACGATCCCGAAGCCGGGTAAGGAGCCTACAACTCCGGCCAATTTTAGGCCGATATCTTTACTTAATACCGATGTTAAGGTCTATGCAAAAATTTTAGCGCTCAGATTACTCCCGATACTTCCATCCATCATTAACCCTGATCAATCGGGCTTCACTGCGGGCAGGCAGGCCTCGGATGCTACCAGGCGGGTCATTAACGTGGTCCAGTATGCAAAGACCTGTCGGACGCCTTCTCTGCTCCTATCTTTGGATGCGGAGAAGGCGTTCGACAGGATCCACTGGGGATACATGAAGCGGGTTTTGATGCAGTTTGGCTTCTCGGGCCCTATACTTTCGGCAGTCCTTGCCCTGTATTCTTCCCCCTGCGCACAGGTTTACACATCTAATATGTTGTCATCAGTTTTTGATATATCGAATGGAACGAGACAGGGGTGTCCGCTGTCCCCCTCCATCTTCAACCTCCTCATTGAGCCACTGGCGGAGAGGGTGAGATCCGACCCCTCCATCACTGGCTTTAAAGTCCAGGGCAAGGAGCACGTGCTGAATTTATTTGCAGATGACATTATCCTATTTTTAACCACCCCGGCCATCTCTCTTAGACAGGTACATCAGACCCTGAAGGAGTTTGGAGATATCTCTTTTTATAAGGTTAATTCAACTAAATCCTTAATCCTGGGACTAGACATTCCCCCCCCCCTTAGAGACCGCATTGAAACAGGAATTCCCTTATAGCTGGTGCAAGGAACACATTACCTACCTGGGTATCAAAGTAACGAAAGAACTGAAACAACTAGCCCCTTCTAATTTCTCCTCCTTGTTGACAAAACTTAAAACTGAAACCGCTCAACTGAATAAAACTGAACTGACCTGGACAGGTCGGCTAGCTACCTTTAAAATGATTATCCTGCCACAGATTTTGTACATGTTTCGAACCCTTCCGATCCCCCTAGGGGAGGTTCATTTTGGTCCCTTTAATGCACTACTCAAACAGTTTATTTGGAGAGGCAAAAAACCGAGATGTGCCAAATCACTACTGGTAAAGCATAGACAGGCGGGAGGAATGGGACTGGTGGACCTCCGGGATTACTATAGGGCCTCACTTCTTACACAACTCAAACACTGGTTTAATCCTTCCTGCGAAAATCCTTGGGTGGCACTGGAGAAGGCCCTATGCCCGACAGATGACCTAAAACTATTGCTTTTCTTAGACACTTTGAAACCTCACCCTGTGCATACCCTTCCTCTTACTGTCCGGGCCTCCTTGATGGCCTGGAGAACTCTTCTGAAACTTGCTTCGGAGGGTCGGGAAATTCTGGAATTACCTGTGCCGTTGGAGGTGGTTTCTTATATAGTTCCCAACCTTTCCATGGTTAAATGGCATAACAAAGGAATTAAATTTATTGCTGACTTATACACTGACTCAGGTCCCATTAAATTTGATATGCTTCAGAAACAGTATGGTCTTCCCCCGGCAGACAGATATACCCACTACCGAGTGATACATTGCTTGGGTTCCATAAAATCACGCCAAGTGCTTGTTCCTAAGGCGGCTTGGAAGTTCTACAACTCCAGTTTCCTAGCTAGAGGTGGAATTTCCCTTTTTTATAATCTGTACCAAAACAAGTTAGAATTTATTAAATCCCGCCCCTACCTATTGTGGGAACGGGATATGAATACTACCTTTACGCTTCAGCAATGGAAAGAAGCTTTCCGAGCTATCTATACCTCTTCCAAGTCCGTTAACCACTGGGAACTATCTCAAAAGATTGCCCTTAGATGGTATCTCACCCCCTACAAAATATCTAAGTTTGGTGGTGGAGGGTCCCCGTTGTGCTGGAGGCGGTGCGGAGACATTGGGAATTTATACCACGTGTTTTGGAGCTGTAGGAGCCTGACGAGCTTCTGGAATTCCTTGTTCCGCGTTGTCTCCAGCGTATCGGGGATCATAACTAGACCTAACCCCTCCTTAGCTATACTGAATATAGGTATAAACAACTTCCCCTTGGAATCTAGAGTAGTGATAACACACATTCTTTTGGTGGCCCGTACATTGATAGCGAAATATTGGAAATCCGACTGTGCCCCGAAAGTATCCGAAGTCCTGGTTACTACCCAAACCCACTGTGCATATGAAACCTT
This sequence comes from Lithobates pipiens, assembly GCF_037356315.1. Taxonomy (NCBI): domain Eukaryota; kingdom Metazoa; phylum Chordata; class Amphibia; order Anura; family Ranidae; genus Lithobates; species Lithobates pipiens. The sequence goes on from NW_027507758.1 coordinate 180,720,457, forward strand.
AATTGCTAGCAGGCAGGGAAACAGAATGAGGATGGTTAGTAAATGGCAAGTGTGGTCAGATTGGTACAAACCTGCTTGACCCTACTAAGGGATACTAAGTGATACTAATTGATACTAAGTGATAAAGATGTACTGTTTAGGGGGGATCACTAGACCCTGGACCCTTTACCCCCCCTTACCCCCCCTTTATTCTTCTCTTTCTCTTTCTCTTTTACCCCGTTTCCTCTCCCTCCCTCCTTTCCCCTTACCTTCACTTTGACTATCCACGACCATATATCATACCAGAGAGAATAGTACTTATTATCGAGAAAACATTGGAAAGCATGATATATAGTTTATAATAGCGTTTAAATGAGGTTCTGATATCATATTTGTGCTATACCAATTGATATGTGTACTTTTTTCAATTTAAAAGAATTGTACATTTTCTTGCCAACACTACTATTGGTCATATTCATTTGTTTGAGCTTTTTTTATTCATTCTTTCCTGTATATGTTATATGAAAAATCTCAATAAAAAATAATTGAAAAAAAAATAAAAAATACTGGAGGAACATTTGCATTCATCAGCCAGGAAGCTTCACATGGGACATACTTGGACATTCCAACATAACGATGATCCAAAACACAAGGCCAAGTCGACCTGTCATTGGCTACAGCAGAATAAAGTGAAGATTCTGGAGTGGCCATCTCAGTCTTCTGACCTCAATATCATTGAGCCACTCTGGGGAGATCTCAAAATGTGCAGTTCATGCAAGACAGCCCAAGAATTTACATCCACACACAACTTTTCGTGGGCCCAGTATGCATGACCACTACACCCTGGAACTGGCCTTTAAGACCAGGTAAGGTTAAAAGTTAGAGTAGGATTTAAATATTAGAGATTAATTCAAGGAATTCGTTTACATGAGGAGGTTGAGATAAAGTAGTAGGATTAGTGTAGTTTAATTCCTACTCCTTAACTTAAACCCTAAGGTTTAGGGCTTTGGTAAGTATACATTATTTAATGTGAACTACTCTCTAGTAAATGACCCACTTACTAGTTGTATGATTAATAATGATTGATGCATTGAAAATGACAGTTTTCAGAAGTCAACCACTTTTTGCAGATTAATCCACCTAGGCCTATATCCAACCAACCCAGCCTAGTAATAGTCCTGATTGCTGCAAAGCCTATAGTTATACCACTAATTTAGTCATATGCCATTAAGAGCTTATTGAATTTGTCCCATTTAAAAAAAAATCTGAATAAAGTGATTACAAACAATGTAACTGTTTATTTATAAAACTAGGTAATTTAATTAAGTGAAATTTGTATTTGATGTTACATAGTTTGTTAGGTTGAATAAAGACACCAGTCCATCAAGTTCAACCTGAGTGTCTACAATTGTCCCTATCCCTGTACATTGCACACTCACATCGGTCCCTACCCTTAAGGAGCCCACAATCCAAGGTCGCCATTCATATACTATGGCCAATTTTTTTGACCGAAGCCAATTAACCTACCTGCATGTCTTTGGATTGTGGGAGGAAACCGGAGTACCCGGAGGAAACCAACGCAGGCATAGGGAGAACATGCAAACTCCAGGCAGATAGTGTCGTGGTTGGATTTGAACCAGTACCCGGAGGAAACCAACGCAGGCACAGGGAGAACATGCAAACTCCAGGCAGATAGTGTCGTGGTTGGATTTGAACCTTCTTACTGCTAGGTGAGAGTGCTAACCACTACACCACTGTGCTGCCCATAGTTAGTTAGGTTAAAAAAAGATACACAAGTCCATCAAATTCAACCGAAAAAATAATAATAATAATACAATACCATAGACACAAATCTATACCCACAATTGATCCAGAGGAAGGCAAAAAAAACCAGCAAAGTATGCTCCAATTTGCTACAGCAGGGGAAAAAAATTCCTTTCTGATCCCCCGACATGCAATCTGATTTTCCTTGGATCAACTTTACCTATAAATGTTAGTACCCAGTTATATTCTGTACATTTTAGGAAAGAATCCAGGCCTTTTTTAAAGCAATCTACTGAGCTTGCCAGAACCACCTCTGGAGGGAGTCTATTGCACATTTTCACAGTACTGTGAAGAAACCTTTCCATATTCGGAGATTAAATCTTATTTCCTCTAGACTTAAAGGTGCCCCCTTGTCCTCTGTGATGACCTTAGAGTGAATAACTCAACACAAAGTTCACTATATGGACCACTTATGTATTTATACATGTTTATTATATCCCCCTTAATCTCCTCTTCTCAAGAGGGAATACATTCATTTCCTCTAATCTTTCCTCATAGCTGAGCTCCTCCATGTCTCTTATCAGTTGCCCTTCTCTGCACTTTCTCCATTTCCCCAATATCCTTTTTTGAGAACCGGTGCCCAAAACTGAACTGCATATTTCAGATGAGGCCCTACTAATGATTTGTACAGGGGCACAATGATATCTCTCTCTCTGGACTAATCCCTCTCTTAATACAAGAAAGGACTTTGCTCGCTTTGGAAACTGCAGCTTGATGTGAAAGAATACCCAGGGTCCATGCACCAGTAGGTAGAGTCCTCAGAATGAGAGGTATGTTCATTTTCCACAAGTTCTGCATCAAGTATGGCAATGATTATAGCTAATAGATGTGATTTGTTTTCCAGAAAGTTGCCTCTGCATACATTTGCATCAAGTGTGATTACAGTTATTGTAGTTTATTTGCTGTCAAATAAATTGAATCTTTTCATGTGTAAAGAAAATCTACTCAATTCCATAGAAATTGTCAGACTTCAATACCTCTTCCATTTTTCACAGTTATTTCACATTCTAAGTAGCTGAAAAAGAAGTACAGAATGCTTACTCTTCAAAAGTGTTGCTTTATATACAAATACAGATGTGCCTGGCAAATTGCACTATTTGGCTTATATTGGGTGTTGGAGATAGAAAAGTGTTTTTCATTTTTCTTTGGTCTAACTGAAAAGCAGAAAATTGTTTTTAAATTTAAATACCTATATATGTGGATTATAGTTAAAAGGCATGAAGACATCATTAAAGTAGATTTATTCTTACACAGTTTTTTTTTAGAATAATAATGAGAATACTTCTCTCTCCCTAGTTTTAAATCAATTTTACTGTTCGTTTTTTAGTTCGGCAGTCCTTATTTTTGGTCAGACATGTAGATCTGCTAAATAATTCGACTAACACATTACTCAAAGTAGAACACAAAACAGATTCATGTAACTAATATGCCTACCTGCTTAAAGCAAACCTGTTCTATGGTTTGTACAAGAACAAAGTGTCCATGCAGCTGCATACCAGGCACGTATGGTGCCACATAGCATCTAGCACTTTTGTTACTGCCTGATGCCCCAATTTGCTGTAATAAGCCCTGTGAAAAATCATCTGGGTTTGGTGCTAATGTGTGCTTACCTCCAACCATACAATGCCATAGCTCCCAGCTGTCCCTGATTTCAAGGAACTGTCACTGATTTGGAACACAGTCCCTCTCTCTTCCTCATTTGTCCCTCATTTTGGTCTAGTCTATATAGTTGTATATAAAATGCACTTTTTATCTTTCAAAAAGTGTTTCCCATTGATAAGCCTTTTATCCAATTTCTAAACTGTTGCATTTGTAAATTCCAAAAGCCAGTAAAAATGAATAAAGGAATAGTAGTAGTAAAAAAAGCACTTTTGGGTTTAACTAATATTTTTTGGGGAAAATTCTCCTTTAAGTGGGGCATGGCAGGGGTGTATCTTATGCCTACATACTTTTGCTAATAGGTGTCCCTTGTTCTCATCTCAAAAAGCTGTGATTATGTAATACAGTGTTTGATGTGTGGTGAGTCATTTACCAGTCAACAGGACTAAACACTGCTACAGGGGACAGAGCATGAGTGGTCAGTTTTTTCTTGACATTTTTGGTAGCAATGGAATGGGACAAAGGGCAGGAGCAATAAATGTATTATGTGGCAATACAGAGTGAACAAGGCGCGTGTGCCAAAACACATTTGTGTGTTCTTTTATCATGGTCATATGAAAATAAAGATATAAGACTGAAGTTCCAGTGCTGCCGACTCTTCAATACACATTCATGGTTTGTTTTCGGATGTGCGTGGGACATCCTGAGCCAGGGCACCTGGACTAGGTGTGCTGATATCCACACCAGCATTCTGCTTTCTCTGTTCAGAGTGGTGTGGTTTTCTGTTGCATGCAATACAGGGTGCTTGCATATGTTAGCCGCATGTTAGGGTCCACCATTCCTCCTCCTAAACTAAAGCATGCTGCAATTTTTTCACCCGGAATGTGTCAAAATGCTTCTAACTGCACCAGAATACACAATGTCCTGAATTAAATCAAAATAAAAAAGGTTAGGTGATGATGCCAGATAGTTAAATCAGCAGGTCAATCAAGATGGCTAGATGCGGAACCCAGAAGAAGCCTGGGGGAATAGGTCAGCACTGTTGGTGGAGCAAAAATAAGTTTATTGGCATCAAATCGCTGAATGAAACTGCTTTTACAGGTAAGTGTGCCTTTATGTCAAATTATTCATTGCATTTTGGATTTTTTGTTCCTGTGACAATCATCAACAGGAAAAAACGCAGAAGGTGAATTTTCTTTGCAGGGACACAGACAGAATTTCTAATGCTCCATACACACGATCAGAAATTCCATCAGAAAAAAACTTGGATGGTTTTTCCAACAGAATTCCGCTCAAGCTTGCCTTGCATACACACGGTCACACAAAAGTTCTCGGAACTTTCGACCATCAAGAACATGGTGACGTACAACACTACGAGGAGCCAAGAAAAAGAAATTCAATGCTTCCGACCATGCGTTGAATTGTTTCCTAGCATTCAGGATTTTTTTGCGCATCTGAATTGCATACAGACAAACACATTTTCAGATAGGAACTTTTTCCGAACGCAAAATAGAGAACCTGCTCTCAATCTTTCTTGGCTGGAATTCTGCCAGCAAAAGTCCAATGGAGCATACACACGGTCGTAATTTCTGACAAAAAAGCTCACATCTGACTTTTGTTGGCAGAATTTCTGATCGTGTGTATGGGGCATAACACTTTCCCATTCTATCCAATGCTAAAAAACAAAACAAAAAAAAAACATTTTGGGTTCAGATTGACTTTAATACAGGGTTAGAATAAAACACTTTTCTACAAAATGGACAATAGGAATGCAACAGTCTCTGAAAAAGATTAGTCTCTGGCACTTCAGGTCAATCACACAATCGAGCAGGGTTGCGCTCCACAAGGGCAATAGGCCGCTTCCTCCAGGAGGCCTCCTCACAAGTCCTCACAAGCAGGCCATGCGTTCCCAAGAGACCTAAGATGGCCGCTCGGGCTCCTTTTATGTCCTACCCAGCATGCACTGTCAGAGAGGGTGTCCATGGGTAGGTCACCCAGCATCCTGGGTAAAAAGGTCAACTCTCCAGTGTAAATAACAGTCACTTCCTGTACAAACTTCAATGATCTGATAAAGCAAAAATAATTTAAGTCCACTATCAGTGTTTGCCCGCTAGATGGCGTCAAACACTAAGCCATAGAAACATCCATAGACTTTCATTGTAAATGCTAATATAATTTAGTAGGCAAGGATGCCAGCGCTACACACACCCCCTACTTTGTCTCTTTGGTCCCCAAAGATGTTCAAAATCTTAAATCTCTCTTGTATTCTTGTCTCTATATGGTTACAGAATACAGATAGAGGAGCTTCCCACCAATTCTCATGTGATGGGGAGCTGTCCCATGCACTCACAGCTGACACTATAGTGTCTGATACAGATATGTCAAGGGGTGAGCTGGGGTTGTCCCTCACTGAATCAGAAGTAGAAGGACCAGGCATTTCAGAGTTTCTTTTGCTGGTAATTTGAGTTGCTTCAGAGCATTCACCCAATGTATCATAAGTCAGTCTCTTTGGTAGGTTACTGGGTCCTAGAATAATATACGAAGTCCTAGAATAATATACAACTTACTGAGTCCTAGAATAATATACAAAGTCCTAGAATAATATAGGAGTTACTGAGTCCTAGAATAATATATGAGTTACTAGGTGGACCTGGTCTTCCGATGTTCAAACAAGTGTCTCTGGATCTTCCCAATCTGATCACTGTGTCTCTGGCACTTCAGGTCACTCACACAATCGAGCAGGGTTGTGTTCCGCAAGGACAATTGGCCACTTCCTCCGGGAGGCGCCCTCACAAGAGACCTAAGATGGCCGCTCGGGCTCCTTTTATGTCCTACCCAGCATGCACTGTCAGAGATGGTGTCCATGGGTAGGTCACCCGGCATCCTGGGTAAAAAGGTCAACTCTCCAGTGTAAATAATCACTTTCTGTACAAACTTCAATGCTTTGATAAAGCAAAAATCATTTAAGTCCACTATATGTATTTGGCCGCTAGATGGCGCCAAACACTAAGCCAAAGAAACGTCCATAGACTTTCATTGTAAACGCTAATATAATTTAGTAGGCAAGAATGGCAGTGCTCCACATCCAGTCACTGTCCAAACCTCCGCAACATCTCCAAGATACACCCCAAAGCTTCTAATCCACTTCCTATTCGTCTCTTGCCTTCACTACTGCAACTCCCTCCTCATTGGCTTACCTTTAAATAGGCTATCCCCCCTTCAGTCCGTTATGAATGCTGCTGCCAGGCCCATCCACCTTACAAACCTCTTGGCATCTGCTATCCATCTCTGCCAATCTCTCTACTGGCTTCCACTCATACAACAATTTAAATTCAAGATACCAACAATAACTTATAAAGCCATCCACAACTTAGCCCCTAGCAATATCAATATCACCTAGTTTTGAAATACCAACCAAATCATTCTCTTCATTCCTCCCAAGATCTCCTACTCTCTGGCTCCCTTGTCACCTCATCCCATGCCTGCTTCCAGGACTTCTCCAGAGCCTCTCCCATCCTCTGGAACTCTCTACCCCAATCTGTCTGACTATTTCCTACGCTGTCCACTTTCAGACGATCCATGAAAACTCATCTCTTAAGAGAAGCCTATCTGGCCACCACCGAACAACTGCAGATTTATTTTCTCCATCAGCCCATCCACCACAGTTATTACCTCTTGTATCTCTTGACCCTCCTTCTTAGATTGTAAGCTCTAATGAGCAGGATTCCCTGATTGCTACTGTATTAGATTATATTGTAGTTGTAATGGTACTGTCTACCCTCATGTTGTAAAGTGATGTGTAAACTGTTGCCGCCAATATATATAAATATATATATACACACACACATACATTGTGGGCAATAATCTCACAAGAGTGAAGAGTTTTCAGACAGGTAATCCAGCTGTATGCAAGGTTAACCACTTAAGGCCCGGACCATTTTGCTGGCTTAAGACCATAGCACTTTTTGCGAATCGGCACTGTGGCGCTTTAACTGACAATTGCGCAGTCGTGCGACGTGGCTCCCAAACAAAATTGACATCCTTTTTTCCCCACAAATAGAGCTTTCTTTTGGTGGTAGTTGATAACCTCTGTGGTTTTTATTTTTTGTGCTATAAACCAAAAAAGAGCAACAATAAAAAATTATAATAATAAAAAATAAAAACGCATTATTTTTTACTTTTTGCTATAATAAATATCCCCAAAAAATATATATAAAAACAATTTTTTCCTCAGTTAAGCCCGATAAGTATTCTTTGACATATTTTTGGTAAAAAAAAAAAATCGCAATAAGTAATTAATGATTGGTTGTTGCAAAAGTAATTTTTATTTCTACTAGTAATGGCAGCGATCAGCGATTTTTATTGTGATTGCGACATTATGGTGGACATTTTTGACACATTTTTTGGGACTATTTTCATTTATACAGCAATCAGTGATATACAAATGCACTGATTCCTGTGTAAATGACACTGGCAGTGAAGGTGTTAACCAGGAGGTGGCAGTGTAGGGGTTAAGTGTGTCCTAGGGGCGTGTTTCTAACTATGGGGGTGTGGCTGTGTTTTACAGATCACTGATCTCTGCTCCAATCACAGGGAGCAGAGATCAGCGTCACTTGTTGCTAGGCAGAATGGGGAGATGCTGTTAACATCGGCATCTCCCCGTTCTTCCTCCCCATGGGACGATCGCGGGTATCCCCTCGGCGATCGAGTCCACGGGGACCCACGGTTGGACTCACAGGGGTCCCGACCGGCACACATGCGATGGTACGGTGATAAATTAAAAGGGACGTACCTGTACACCCATTAGCCTGCGTGCCATTCTGCCGACGTACATCGTCGTGCGCCGGTTGGGAAGTGGTTAAGGGCTTACTTCCCATGTTTATTTGGTCAGCAAATAAAGAAAACAGAAAGGCTTCCCTCGCAGGGGAAGAAAAACATAGTCCCAAAACAAAAGTCTATTAAATTAATATAAGCCTCCTGGTAAACATATAGATCTCACTGGGTCTGCTTTAGTCCTGCAAGCATGTTCCCTCACAGCCTGCAACTCCTCTCTCAGCACCACAAACTCTTTGTTAAAGTCTGGGGCCACCAACCCAGGCTTTTTACACAGGACCTCCTTCAGATTTTGGAAAGCTGCTTCAGCCTCAGAATTCCACTTAACCACTTAAGCCCCGGACCATGATCACTTAGTGCCCTCATTCCAGCACCTGGGTTTTGGCTGTTGCTTTTCACCTGTCTGTGTTCACCTGCAAGATGGTTGATCTGATCAGTCACCTGATAAAAGCAAACTGAATACTCTATCCCTTTCTTGTGATAGAGACAGTTACCTACATTGTTACTGATCAAGCCTCCCGCTTGTCTGCCTTGCTTTACTGTTGGATTTCCCTGTGTATGACCTGGATTGGATGTTAGACTATTCCCTGAACTTAGCCTGCCTTATTACCTAGACTGTCATTGGATTGGACATTGGACTATTCCCTGAACTCAAATAAAAAAACAGCCAAAGGCCAAACGCTGCTCTACATAAGGGATATAAATGTCTAAACAATAAAAATAAATCAATCAGTAGAGCAGCCAGCACTTTGAGTTTTAGGATACAAGAAAACCCCAAAATCAGTGACAAATAAAAAATAAGTGCAGCACTAATTGATAAAACAATAGTGAAAAGAAAAATGTACGTAATTAATAATATATCAAGAAATATGCTGGATTAATAGCACAAACTCTGCTTAAATATAACAGATTTGCACACTGGAATTAAGCATATATAATAAACATTAAAAAAAAATATTTAAAGTGACTAAAAATATCTGGGGAAAAAATGCTAAAAGTGAAAACTAAGGCAGAGCCCCAAAAAGTGAAAGTATAGTGAAAATCAGTCCATAGATACAAGTCCTTAGGTGAATTACCAACAAAGATCAGTGAGTATGACATCCCTTTGCCAAGTGGAAAAACATCCAGGAGGTGAGCAAATATTCTCCTTACCGACTCCAAAGACCAATAGAATGATCTCAGCAAGCCCAGGGAATTCTGTCTACCAAAAACCTATGCCACAATACAGCTGATCCTGGATCGGTACCACTCAGAGAATATAAGCTCCCATTGTGTAGTATTTAAATAAAGAATTTTGTAAAAATAAATAAATCACAAGAAAGTTGCAATATAGCACAATATAAAATCATCGGAGTCCCCTAACACTCTCCCTGCTTGCTGTCCTCCGCAGAGAGACACCTCCAATGAGGCAAACGTGATGATGTCAGAGCACCTCCCTACGCGGTGTTTCATCACAAGCGGACGTCGTCTGGGGATTGGCTGAGGCTTCTGAGTCATCACAAGACATCTTATATAATACAAAGGCGCCATTTTAACTTAGGGCAAAAAGGGCAATAATAGAAAAATAAACGGCGCAAGCTGCACCATCGATATTCATAGTATGCCAAAACAAGCGGGACAGATACAGAGGTAAACAGTATCGATTATGTGTCCTCTAGGTTGGGCCAGTATTTGAATAAATTTTCACAGAAAAGTGTACAGGGCACCCGATCCTACTTACGGGATACAAAACGTTTTTTGAATCTTCTACAAAATGTTGACTTGGCGGATAAAGTGCAAATTCTCTTGGTGACGGCGGACGTTTCATCATTATATTCAATAATTCAGCATGATGATGCTCTTTTAGCTCTAAATTGGCCTTAAGTAGAAGAGATGACCTCCCACACAACCAAAAAATATTTTTAAGGAACGCTCTGGATTTTTGTCTGAGCCATAATTATTTTTGGTACAATAAAGATTTTTATTCACAGCAACGGGACGTTTCGATGGGTGCAAAGCTTGCACCGAGCATTGCCAATCTTTTCATGGCAGAGTGGGAAGATAAGGTCATATTTAGCAAACAGCCATCCGATCTTGTCTTCTGCAAACGATTCATAGATGACCTCTTCTTTATCTGGCCGGGCACAGTGAAAGATCTGGAGACATTTATACAGTACCTGAACACAAATGACCGAAACATCAGACTAACCTCTGAATGGCATGAAAAAGAAATACATTTTCTAGATGTCAAGATCTATAGGAAGAATGATAAATTGAAAACTATGGTGTATTTTAAGAAAACAGACAGAAATAGTTATCTTCCATCAACAAGTGGGCACCACCCACAGTGGCTAAAAAATATACCAAAGGGACAGATCATGAGAGTTCGTAGAAATTGTTCCAAACACGATAATTACATTGCACAGGCCAATATATTGTCAGAAAGATTTATGACTCGGGGCTATGACCACAACAGGTTGGAAAAGGTGATCGAAGAAATAGGGAATATCCCAAGATCAACCTGCCTAGAAGAAAAAACAGTGGTTTCTCCTTTGAAAGAAAGGTGAAGGACACCCGAAGCAAAGAGTGGGGCTTTATCTCGGGCTTTCATTCACAATACAGGGAGGGGGAAGCCATCTTCAAGCAGCACTGGCATGTACTAATATTGGATAAAAAATTGAACATGGAATTGCCACTCAGACCACAGTTCATATATAGGAAAGCCACAAGCTTTGGGGATAGGATTACCCAAAAAGTGGTGGACCCACCAAAGCGTCCACCAACCTTCTGGGACCAGAATGTTTTTTTTGCATGCAGGAAGTGCAAAGCATGCAGGGAAGTTTCCAGGCCTATGAGGGGGCTGGAAAGATTTACTTCTCCAGCAAATAATCAAATATTCTCGATTAATCAGTTTATTATGTGCAATAGCACTCATGTAGTCTATGCATTAAGGTGCCCATGTGGGCTTATTTATATTGGACAAACAAAAAGGATGCTAAGCTTAAGGATAGCGGAACACATCCATAATATCAAAATTGGTTTTAAAGACCACAATGTTTCATTGCATTTTAAACAAAAACACGATATGGATGCAACTGGTTTGGAATTCTGGGAGGTTGAACAAATTCTACCACATTGGAGGGGTATTAATATGGTCCGCAAATTATCTAAACGCGAAACTCAATGGATCTATTTGGTGGACGTATTGGCGTCCAAAGGCCTGAATATAGAATTAGATATCAATTGCTTTATTAGTGATACGTAGTACTGATTAATAGATGATAGGCCTTCTTGTTTATTATCTATTATTCTTTGTGCAGTATTGTATATCTCCAAGGAGCGAGGGTTTTCCACTGCCCCGGGGAATAAAGGGTGTCTTTTCTTTTCTTTTCCATTTTTGATTCTGAACATTTTTATTATGAAGTATATAGGTGACACATATGGAAGTATCTCCATATATTAATGTACTTCACATGCATTTAGTTGCTGAGAACGCAATGGGTACTTTATTCAAAAATAATATTTTTAAAAATTCCCCTTTTTAATTTGCTTAATACTAGGCGTCTAAGTATCAGTAGGAGTGAGCATATATTTGGGTATCACCTTTTTATAAATTTTTTGAGTATACATTTGGGCATTACTATTTTATATATCCAATTTTTAAGTGCATATTTTATGCATTTATTTATTGTTTATAATGTATGTATCAAAATATCATTAATCAGATTAATTTGTTTTGCCTTTTAAAATATATTTTATACAATACTTCTTAGATGTATGAGTTTGAATGGCCATACACGGTGAGACGATCGTTAGAAGGATTACTAGACACTGAGTGTGATTTGGCACAAAAGTAATAGATGTACTCCATATATCGCACATCACGGTGGAACGAGCTAGGCTATAAAGTGGTCTGTTGATATATGTAAGATACCCAGATTATACTGGCACAGTGTACGTTTGCCCTCCGTATTGGACATCAATTATTGGGAGATCGATTTTTTATTGGATATTAGTCATTATTTGATTTTTATGTATTATTATTTACAATTATATCTATATTTATGCTTAGGAAATGTATTATTTTTATGTTCATTTTATATTATTTGTATCAAGGTATTTGCATTAAAGTGCCCGTGTGGGCTTATTTATATTGGACGAACCAAAAGGATGCTGCGCGCAAGGATAGCGGAACACATCCATAATATCAAAATTGGTTTTAAAGACCACAATTTCATTGCATTTTAAATAAAAACACGATATGGATGCAACTGGTTTGGGATTCTGGGGGGTTGAACAAATTCTACCACATTGGAGGGGTATTAATATGGTCATCAATTATTGGGAGATCGATTTTTTATTGGATATTAGTCATTATTTTGATTTTGATTTATTATTATTTAGGAAATGTATTATTTTTATGTACATTTTTATAGTATTTGTATCGATTTACCGGAGTACAAGTGAACGGTGTAACATATCTAGTGCTAATTCTTATCAGCTTATTCTGACAGGTTACTATATAGATTAGGTGTGCGGCGGCTATGAATGGCCGACCGCACTGCTTGTCAGATATGTAGTGGGCCCGGTTGGCTGGGAGCGATGTGGGACGTACATAAAAGCTGACTTCCGGCTGGTTGGTTGGTCACGCCCTCAGACGAAGTCGGATATGACGAAATGCTGATTGTGATTGTGCACTGGTAATTATTCTGAGTTGAGGTTTGACACCTTTTAAGTCCCAGTTGTTTCTTCTTTTTGCAAGTGTTCATTGAGATATTGAGTAAAATCTTACTTTGCAAAAGGGTGTACTTATTTATGCTGAGCACTGTATGTATATATATATATATATATATATATATATATATATATATATATATATATATATATATATACAGTATATAGTATAGCCACATCAGTCCCTACCATCAAGGAGCTTACAGTCTAAGGTTCCTAACTAATTTATACGTACAAATACTAGGACTAATTTAGACAGGAGACAATTAACCCACCGGCGTGTCTTGGAGTGTGGGGGGAAAACTGGAGTACCTGGAGAAAACCCACACAGACACGGGGAGAACATGCAAACTCCTCACAAGTAGTGCCATGGATGGGATTCAAACCAACTACCCTATTGCTTCCAGGCAGAAGTGCTCAGCACTTAGGCACTGTATTTTCTACAGAATGGGTCAAACTGTGCTCAATGGTTGAATCATTTATGTTTTTCTGGACCTCCTTTGTGCATTTTATCAACTGCCAGGGTTCAAATCCAAGATTTTTAATCCAGTCAAAGAAATAATCTCTGTAGTCTAAAATTGTTTATTTTACACTTTTAAAAACAACAATTTAACAACATGTAAAGTATATGTACACCAGGCAAACCTCAGCGAAAGCTCGGAGACACCTATCTATAGCCTTTGCTGAGGTCAGACAACATCTTCTGGGGGATGCTAAATGCCTTAGAGTTTGGGGCCCATGGTTAGAACCATGTCAATTACTTAAATATTGACCGCACCCTCCTCTCCCTGTAATCACTATCAATAAACGGATAGTTTAACTCTGCAGAGGGACCACACAGGATTTACCTCCCCCTCTCCATCCACCTTGATTCTCCTGTTCTTTCACCTCTCCTCATCTTTCTTTGCTTTTTTTTCCCTTTCTGTTGCTCGCTTTATTTTGATCACTTGTCAATGCTTGTTAAAGTGGAAGTAAACCCTTCTAGCGTTTTCAGTCAAGGAAGCTGCCATCTTGGCCTCTAATGGTTCTTCAACTGCCATAATGCTGCACATGTGATCAGTTATGAAACCAGCCATTGGATGGTTTGAAAGTTTGGTTGAGAGCACAACCAATGTGAAAGTTAGCATTTGCGGCATGCCGGGAATGTAAGGGTTTTTTGAAACTGGGTTTACTACCACTTTAAGTATGTTCCTAAACCCTCCTTCTGTCTTAGATTGTCATACCTTACTTAACCACTTCCAGGGACATCCTTGACTTTGCGGGGGAATATCTGAATGATGCCTGCAGCTACAGACATCATTCAGCTATTGTCTTTTAGTGCTGGCGATTCCCTACACCATAAGAATGATCATAGAGGCTGTTCCACTGCTTGATAGTTGTTACGGGTGGTGAGAGGGGGGCACCCCCCTCCGGTGCTTCTACCAACTCACCGCTTCCATCGTTGAGTCAGAGACAGGATCTACCAGCCCCGGATGGTGATCATAGAGATTTAGATTCTCTATGATTGTTCGGAGGCTGGGCATGATGTCATAACATCATTCAAACGAATGGCGGCGCCTCAGCTGGGAAGCCGAAATCGTTAATTTTTTTATTTATTTCAGACTTCCCAGCATAGAGGTCAGATGTGGGGTCTTATTGACCTCATATCTCACTGTAAAGAGGACCGATCATGTCATATTCCTATTACAAGGGATGTTTACATTTATTGTAATAGGAATAAATGTGATTAAAAAACATTTGAAGTGTCAAACTGAAAAAAAAAAAAAAATTAACAATAATTTATTTTTTTAAAGCGCCCCTGTCCCCCTGTGCTCGCACGCATAAGCGAACCCATAACTAAATCCTGCTCACAAATGTAAAAAAACGAAAAAAAATAAATGAAATTAACAAAAAAAAAATTAACAATAAAAAAAAGTAAGGCGCCCCTGTCCCCGTGTGCTCGCACGCATAAGTGAACCCATACGTAAGTTCCGCCCACATATGAAAACGGTGTTCAAACCACACATGAGGTATTGCCGTGAATGTTAGAGCGAGAGCAATAATTCTAGACCTAGACCTCCTCTGTAACTGAAAACATGTAACCAGTAAAAAATGTAAAGTGTCACCTATGGGGATTTTTACCAAAGTTTGGTGCCATTCAACGAGCGTGGGAAATTTTAAAGTGTGACATGTTAGGTATCTATTCACTTGGCATAACTGCATGTTTCACACTATGCAAAAAAATTGGACTAAATTTTATGTTTGTTTTTTTTTTAAAGCATGAAACTGTTTTTTTCCAAAAAAAAGTTTGAAAACTTGCTGTGCAAATACCGTGCAAGATAAAAAGTGGCAACGATCGCCATTGTATTCTCCAGGGTCTTTGCTAAAAAAGCATATATCATGTTTAGAGGTTCTATGTAATTTTCTAGCAAAAAAAATTATGAATTTTACATGTAGGAGAGAAATGTCAGAATTTACCTGGATTGGAAGTGGATGGAGGACTCCTAATGGGCCTACCTATCTCATATCATTATATTCATGTATCTACATTTATAGACACTTATTGTATACTCTTTTATAAACTTTCTTCACTAAACTTTTTTTTTTTAATATAGAGCCTTGCTCCTTTACTATACTCAGGCCTACTGTTTTTAAAATTAAATTGTATTCAATGTTTTTTCCTTGTTTTTTGGAAAATTCGATAAAATTCTTTGTAAAACGAAAGTATATGTACACAACAGTTAAAGGAGTTGTAAAGGCAGAAGTTTTTTTTAATCTTAATGCATTCTATGCATGATGATGGGAAGCCTTCTGTGTGCAGCAGCTGCCCCAGCACCCCCTAATACTTACCTGAGCCGTATCTCTATCCAAAAATATCTACAAGTCCCTTGACCATCCGAATATCTCCCTCCTGATTAACTGAGACACAGCAGATGTGTCATTGATTCCCACTGCTGTCAATCAAAGTCAGTTAGTCAATCAGGGGATAGAGGGGGCAGGGCGGAACTGCAGCTCCATGTCTGAATGCACACATGTAGCTGCAGCTCGGCTTGGGCGCCCTGTGCTGCTCGCTGTGGGGGCACTCAACAGGAGGGAAGTGCCAGGAGCAGCGAAGTGGGACCTGAGAAGAGGATGATCTGGGCTGCCCTGTGCAAAACCAACTACACAGTGCGGGTAAGTATTACATGTTTGTTATAAAAAAAAAAAAACAAGACTTTAAAGTCACTTCAACTACTTAAAAACCAGCCGCTGCAGTTGTACTGCAGCAATGTGGCTGCTTCCCGTGAATCATCGTCATTGTATGTTGACGATTTGTGAGCGTGCGTGTTCTTTCTGGGGGCTCACATGTGCACCCACTGGCCAGCGGGGGGAGCCAATCGGAGAATGGGGAAGCCTCAATGTCCGCAGGCCATCCATGATTGTTCTCTGCAGTGTCAGAACAGGGATCTGCCTGTGTAAACAAGGCAAATCTCCGTTCTGACAAGGGAGATCATACAGATCCTGTCTTTCTGCTATTCAGGAAGACAGATCTGTGTGTTTCCCCAGTCACACAGTCCCCCATACATTTAGTAAACACATTGAGGGAACACATTTAACCCCTTGATCACCCCTGATGTTAATCCCTTCCCTGCCAGTGGCATCAGTACAATAACAGTGCATATTTTTAGCACTGATCACTGTAATAATTGTCACTGGTTCCCAAAAAAGTATTAAATATGTCAGTTAGGTGTCCGATCTGCCCGCCACAATGTCACATTCCTGCTAAAAATCACTGATATCCACCATTACTAGTAAAACATAAATCTATCCCCTAGACATGATAACTTTTGCGTAAACCAATCAATATATGCTTATTGTGAATTTTTTTTACCAACAATATGTAGAAGAATACATATTGGCCTAAACTGATGAAGAAATTAATTGTCAAGAAATGGGAATTCTAGGAATATCGGGGCAGTTGATGAGGCTGCTCCCTTGATATCCACACCCAAAAAAATTTGAGTTACACTTATCGGTAACGTCTTTTCCAGTAGTCTTTCAGGACAGCCACTATGAGAGATAGTCTCCTCCTCTTCCTCTGGAAACACTGCGCCAGCCCATAAATTCTCACTTCCCCTGCCGAACCTCAGTTTATACTGAGATTACCTCTGGCCATCTGGGGAGACACAAGAACACATTAATAACATGTTGTCAAATACCATTATCCTGCTGCGTTCTGGTCTTTTATAAGACCCCCCAATTTCCGGGTGGGTAACTAGGGATGTCCTGAAAGACTACTGGAAAAGACGTTACCGGTAAGCGTAAATTTAATTTTCCCTAATCGTCTTTCAGGACAGCCACTATGAGAGGATAAACGAGCACTTACCAGTTAGGGTGGGACTACAGCTTGCAAAACCTTACGCCCAAAGGCCTGCTCACCTGCCGACACCAGGTCCACTCTGTAGTGTTTTACGAAAGTGGAGTAGCTGGACCATGTTGCTGCCCTGCAAATCTGTTCTGGCGTTGCTTCCGCTCTTTCTGCCTAAGAGGCTGCCATAGCTCTTGTAGAGTGTGCTTTAATACCCACTGGGATTTCTTTCCCTGCAACTGAATAGGCCTGCTCGATGGCTACTTTGAGCCATCTAGCGATAGTGCGTCGGGACGGCCCCGGAAAACAGAATTAATAAGGAGTCTGACCTTCTAAATGCCTTGGTCAGCTCTAGATAGTGTAGGATACATCTCCTAACATCCAAATAATGAAATTTCAATTCCTTCTCTCCTGAGGGATTCGGACACAATGAGGGTAAGACTATTTCCTGGCTTCTATGAAAGCCGGATGCCACTTTCGGCAAAAAGGCCGGATCAGTCTTTAAAACTATCTGGGAAAATAACACAAAAGGGTAATCTGACTGATAAGGCCTCAATCTCGCTAACCCTCCTGGCAGTTGTTACCGCTACCAGAAAAACTGTCTTCAAAGTAAGCTCCTTTAGTAAACACTCTTCTAAAGGCTCAAAGGGGGGTCCCCGTTAAGCTTTGTAAAACTAAAGATAAATCCCATCTGGGAAAAGGCAGAACCTGGACCGGTCTCTGTCTAGCCAGGGCCCTAAAGAATCTGACTACCCACGGGTTGGCAGCCAGATGCTTTTCTAGATAAACACTGAGGGCTGACACTTGACCCCTGAGGGTACTAATGTATAAGTCCTTATCTGCCCCACACTGCAAAAATTCCAACACTGAAGAGGAGCTCCGTACTGGGAAAGAGCTTCCTACGCACCATTTATTGAAACGTAGCCAGACCTTCTCATAGATCTGGAGTGTTTCCTTTTTCCTACTGTCAAAGAGGGTGAAAACTAGCCTCTCTGAAAACCCCTTAGCTTTTAATATACCCTCCTCAGTAGCCAGGCCGCTAACTTCCACTGGTGTACTTGTGGACAGAGGACTGGCCCCTGAGAGAGGAGATCCTCCCGAGGGGGCAAGAATAAGGGAGGTTCTACAGCCAACTGTTTCAGTATTGAGAACCATAATTGATGAGGAATTGGTGTTGCGCTCCCAAATTAACAAGGAAGCAAAAAAAAACTAAGTATGAAACTTATATCCCACAAACGGATATCCTTATTGTAATAGTGTAAGGGCTGGTTCACACTGCGACGCGAGGCGAGGCGACACGGCTCCCCCCCTCGCCTCGCTCCCGCAAGTCGCCCCCATTCTGTACAATGGAACCGTTCTGAGAGGAGCGACTCGAGTCGCTCTGACTCAGAAAAAAGGTTCCTGTACTACTTTGGGGCGACTTCGGGGGCGACTTGCATTGACTTCTATACAGAAGTCCTCTGCAAGTCGCCGCTGAGGTCCGTGCAGGTCGCGGCGAGGCAAGTCGGAGACGCCTCGCCGCGCATCGCTGTGTGAACCGGCCCTAAACGAAAAGCTTATAACAAAAAAATAAATAGATTAACCACTTGCTTACTGGGCACTTAAACCCCCCTCAGTCCCAGACCAATTTTCAGCTTTCAGCGCTGATGCACTTTGAATGACAATTGCGCGGGCATACAACACTGTACCCAAATGAAATTTCTATCATTTTTTTCCCACAAATAGAGCTTTCTTTTGGTGGTATTTAGTTACAGCTCGGAGTTTTATTTTTTGCTAAACAAACAAAAAAAGATGCAAAAAAAAAAAAAAAAAAAATCATGTTTTAATAGTTTGTTATAAAATTTTGCAAACGGGTCATTTTTCTCCTTCATTGAAGTGCGCTGATAAGGCGGCACTGATAGGCTGCATTGGTGGGCACTGATGGGCTGCATTGGTGGGCACTGATAGGCTGCACTTGTGGGCACTGATAGGCATAGTTAAGGCGGCACTAATAGGCACAGATAAGGCGGCACCGATGGGCACAGATAAGGCGGCACTGATGGGCAAAGATGGGCACAGATAAGATGGCACGGATGGGTGGCACGGATAAGTGGCACGGATGGGTGGCACGGATGGGCACTGATAGGTACCACAGATAGATGGGACTGATGGGCACTGATAGGTGGCACTGATAGGTGGCTCTGATAGGTGGCACTGCTGGGCACTGATGGGTGGCACTGCTGGGCACTGATGGGCGGCACTGCTGGGCACTGATGGGCGGCACTGGGGTGCAGCACCTTTGAGGCAGATTGGGTGGCACTGTGGGTGGCACTGTGGGTGGCACTGTGGGTGGCACTGTGGGGTGGCACTGTGGGGTGGCACTGTGGGTGGCACTGTGGGGTGGCACTGTGGGCATTATGGGCACAGACGGGGGGCACTTACTTTTACTTTGTTATATTTCAGGATGGCACTGCGGGAGGCAGGTGGGCACTGGCAGGTGGCATGTGGTGCCTTTCATTGCTGGCCGTGATCGGGACTGATGTCCCGATCACGGCCGTCGGTGATCGGCTTTTTTTTTTTCTCCTCGCGCTGTCAGCGCGAGGAGGAATAATAGCCGATTACCGGCTCCGTTCTATCACATGATCAGCTGTCATTAGCTGACAGCTGATCACGTGATAAGGGGTCGGGATCGACCCCTTACACGGATCGGTGATCAGGCGAGTCTCACGGACTCGCCGATCACAGAGCGCGCCGCGCGCGCCCCTCAGGGGGCGCGCAGGCCGCTCGTAACCAGGACGACGTCAATAGACGTAGTCCTGGAAATCTAGGTCCGCGCTAATGCCGTCATTCGGCAATAGCGCGGTACCCAAGTGGTTAAAGTGCTCAAGTGCATAGCATACCTATCTAAAGTTAAGATCATACATAAATCAATAAATAAATAAAACAGAAGAATAGTTAATGAGTCAACAACAGAGTAAACATCCATGCTGTGATAAAAAACAGTGATCCACAAAAATAAAGTGCTAATGTGCATATAGCAGATCCACTTCAAAAGAACAGTCAGGTTATTCAGGGTGACCAATATAATAGTCCAAACGTGGGTAATGCAGTGAAGTGTCACAACAAATGATGGAGTTAAACGGTGAAGTTGTGTATTCACAGTGCAAACCAACTCTCTCCATTTAGGTGATATCCATATGTTTTAATAGGCACACCAGGTAATTACCTTACTGCTGTAAGGTATACAGCATAAATAGCCTCTAGCAAAAGGACACTTGGGATTAAGGAAAGGGCTTGACACTTCTCTAGCATCACCACCATCCATCAGATTCCTCCGTGGGTAAAGCCAGCATAGACACTCAAAGAATAGCTAGGGCCCACCATGGTGTAGTAGATTTAAATAATATCGATTTTATTAAATAATTTTAAAACTACTCACAAAACTAGGACAGAAAGATCACACAGCAAACCAGACTACGAGCGTACCGCTCGAGTGTAGACGTCACTTCCGGTATCCAGCGGTACGAATGTTTGCTCTGTTGTTGACACATTAACTATTCTTCTGGTTTGTTTATTTATTGATTTATGTATGATCTTAACTTTAGATAGGTATGCTATGCACTTGAGCACTTTAATCTATTTATTTTTTGTTATAAGCTTTTCGTTTACACTATTACAATAAGGATATCCGTTTGTGGGATATAAGTTTCATACTTAGTTTTTTTCGCTTCCTTGTTATTTTGGGAGGGCAACACCAATTCCTCACCAATTTTGGATTTATATGAGAGCTAACTCAAAGTGTTTGCAGCAACCAGTTAGATAGAACTTTCCTTCTTTATTTTTTATATACAGCGCAAGAGCTCTTATATACATAAGTATTGAGAACCATGCCCTCTTTGGCCGATGCGGTGTCACCAGAATCAGAGACGTGCTTTCCATTTGAAACTTTCTCAGAACTGCTGGCAACAACGCCGGAGACGGGAAGGCATAGCATGTCCTGAAGTGCCAATTCTGGTTCAAAGCGTCCACCCCTAAAGCTCCCTCTCCTCTTCTCAGGGAGAAAAAACAGGGGGTTTTTGCGTTACTTTTGGACGCAAAAAGATCCACTTCTGGAGGCCCCCATCTCTTTATTACAAGATTGAAGATCTCCTGTTTGAGAACTCAGTCACCTTCCCTCAGCCTCTTTCTGCTGAGAAAGTCTGCTATCACGTTTTTTTCTCCTCTCAGGAAAACTGCTGAGAGTGAAAGAGTGTCAGCCCAGCTCAGGATGTCTGCTGCTAAAGTCAACAGAGCTCTGCTTCTCGTGCCGCCCTGCTTGTTTAAGTAGGCCACTGCTAACCAGTTGTCTGACGGCACCTGAATGTGGTGGCCCAGGAGTTTTTTTGAAAAACCTAAGGGCTAGTCCCACTGCCCTTAGTTCTTTCCAGTTGGACAGCCGAGACAGCTCGTCATCTTACCATGTGCTCTGAGCTAGAAGGGAACCCAAATGTGCCCCCCAACCCTTGCCACTTGCATCTGTGATAACTACCCGAGAAACTGGGATGAGCCACAGACGTCCTTGCGACAGGTTCGTCACTTTTCTCCACCACCAGAGGGATCTCTTTACTTGGTGTGAAACACGTACTAGGATGTCTAGAGCCTCTTGACTGTGGTCCCACACCCCTAGAACGAAGGTCTGTAGAGGACGAAAGTGTAATCACGCCCACTGCACTGCTGGGAGGGTAGATGTAAGTAGACCCAATACTGACATCAGAAACCTTATGGAAAACAGCGGGTTGCTCTGAAGAGAGGCCACTGCTCTGTCCAGCTTTTGTACCTTCTCTCTCGGCAGAAAAAGTCTCAACAGTGTTGAGTCCAACAGGAATCCTAAATAGGTTATCTGTTGCGAGGGGATCAGGCTGGACTTTTCCAAGTTTAGTAGCCATCCCAGGTCTGTAAGGACCCTTTTGGTTAGGTCGAGATCCTTGACTAACTGTATTGGGGACACTGAAAATAAGAGCAGGTCGTCCAGGTAGGCTATTATAGATATCCCCTGGAGCTGAAGAAAGACCATGGCTTCTGCCAGGACCTTGGTAAAAATGCTGGGTAATGAGGATAGCCTGAATGGCAGGGCCTGAAACTGAAGGTGTACTGTTTCTCCCCCTAGGTCTATGGCAAGGCGTAGAAACTTCTGTGAGACCTCCACTATAGGGATGTGTAAATATGCGTCCCTTAGGTCCAAAGATACCATGAAACAGTTGCGGGGTAGTAGAGCCCTTACTGAAAAGATTGACTCCATACAGAATCTTTTGTATGCCACTGACTTGTTCAGGGGCTTTAAATTCAGAATTAATCTGAGGGTTTTTTTACTACAAAAACATGAGAATAAAACCCCCTTCCCTCTTCCGCTTTTGGGACCTGTGAATGACATCCTGATTTTCTAATTCCCTCAGTGCTTCCAGCAAGGCCTCGACCTTTGCCATGCACCTGGGTAGATGTGTGACAAGGAATCTTTGTGGGGCGGTCTTGAGAATTCCAGGAGGTACCCCCTTCTTATCACCCCTGGAATAAATTGATTGGGGGATATTGCCTCCAACTGTGGGAGAAAGGCCCCCAGTCTTCCTCCCACTTTATCTGGAACGCTACTGGGTTTTACTGGGCTGGTCAGGAGGGCGAAAAATTCGCCCCTCCTCTGTCCCTGTTTTAGAGCTATGTGTGGATTTAGTTTTTTCTGTAGCTTTCTGAAATATAAGCAAAAAAAGGAAAAAAACAGAAAAGAAAAACTGTCACTTCAAAGTTCAGGATACAACCCTGGGAGTGCGCTAGACCCCTCTTTAAAATGCAGGGATCTAAGCCTCCCCCCGGCCACCCAGAGTGTGTGTCCCCCCATCGATAGGAACCATACATGGGGGGGCAATTCTAGATAGAGGGTACCCCGCCCCAGGATGCTCTTACCTTAGGAATGCTGGAGGTAATGTCCGTTGTTTGAGCATCAGCTTCCGACATGACTGCAGATGGCTGCTTACTACT
This sequence comes from Lithobates pipiens, assembly GCF_037356315.1. NCBI lineage: Eukaryota > Metazoa > Chordata > Amphibia > Anura > Ranidae > Lithobates > Lithobates pipiens. Next base: position 180,743,720 of record NW_027507758.1, read on the forward strand.
GAGTCTCACGCTGCCTGTGCATGTTCCTGACTCGTCTCCAGATTGTGCTAGGCCCTCCTATCAGCTCCATGAAGCGGATGTCGATCGTTATCAAGGCCAAACCTTTGTTTCCGCCGGAAATGACGGCACTCGTCGTTCGGCCCGCTCGGTTCCAAAAAAAAAGGCCGTCTGTACACCGTACAGGGAAATTCGAGCAGGATGCCAGCTGCGTCCCTGTAGACGCGATAGGAGTCCCCCACGACCTAAAGCCGCGCTCGACTAGGAAGGGGTGGCAATACCTGGTGGGGTAAGTAAACCGAACAGCAATCAAGGATTCGAACAGCTTGAACCCATTTTCTCCCTAGGAAGCCCCTGCTTCCTTTAACAGGATTCTTGACGAAAAATGGCCACAGCCTCCCTGACTGACCGGCCTGGTCCCTGCACAGTGTTTCCCCACTAGAGGAAACACTAATAACTGAGGTCTGGCAGGGGAAGTGAAAATTTATGGGTTGGCGCAGTGTTTCCAGAGGAAGAGGAGGAGACTATCTTTGGCTGTCCTGAAAGACGATTAGGGAAATGTTTGTTATAAGGACTATGCGGTACTAGAAAGAAAATACACAGAAGACTTTATTTATAAAAAATTACAAATAATTTAATAAAGGCAAAAAAATGTAATCCATCAAAACATCCATATTGCTAAAATCATATACACCGCAATTTAATAAACCACGATGGGTGACCCCGTAAGGTTTCTGTTGAAGAGGGGTATAGAAACATTTCGTCTACCAGTTTCATGGCGAACCGCTTCTTCAGGAGGATAGTCTACAGAATAAATACAAATATTTACAAATAATCAAATAGCAGCAAATAATATAATGATATAACAAAAGATTTACAATAATTTAAATAGTGAGGGGATCAGCTCACCCACAAAAGAGGAATCAGTAGATCACAGGACCCACCGGTTTCCTCCCATGGCAGATGCGGGGGATTGTAAAGGACTCTTCAAATTTAAACTGATATATATGATATGAGAGTTATAGTAAGAGGAGACACTAACCTATACACACCTAAAGAGTGATATATAGGTGAAAAGAGATGAAAAATAAATTGTGTGCATAAGGGCTACAGAAAGAGCCTATGAAAAAAGGGGTGCTTAAGTGTGCATCCTGAGGTGTCCTAAACACACGAAGATTACCAAAGAACCTAACCAAGTTAGGAAGAAAAGGAATAGGAGATAAGGAATCTGTGGAAAAAGTGGAACCACCACAAAGAATAGAGTGAAAAGGATATAAGTGAAATAAGAGTGAAACTGAAAGCCAAGCATACCGTTTGGGCTGTATTATCCAGTACACGCAACCCATGTTCATAGAAGGAGATCAAACAAGGCAACACCATAGTAGCCAAAGAATACAAATGTAATAGTGTGCAGGGCAAGTATCGCCTACTATATATATAATACACTCACCAAAGAGAGGAACTGGTAGCATATATGCACAGGTTGCTGTTGTAAATGGACACCACAGGTGTATTGCAGGTTAGCACACCAGGTGATCCTGATAAATGATATGGTAGTTCATTAGCCAGGAAACAAACATGAACCTGGGCATTGATCGCCATCTGTGGAGATACACACAGAGCAATCACCGTAAGCACATATAAAAAGGCATACAGTAAGATCAGACTAGGAGACCTAGGGTACTAGAGGTCCTAGTCATCAGGTACTAAAACAGCAATACACTAACCTGCATGAGCATGCCCAACAGCACAACCCGGAATGTGGAGTCCTGGAAACTGCTCAACAGATGAAGAAATTTTTATTTTTTTATTTTTTTGGGATATTTATTATAGCAAAAAGTAAAACCCACAGGGGTGATCAACCACCACCAAAAGAAAGCTGTATTTGTGGAAAAAAAAGGACATCAATTTTGTTTGAATACAGTGTCGCACAACCGTGCAATTGTCAGTTAAAATTACGCAATGCCATATCGCAAAAAATGGCCTGGTTATTAAGGGGGAAAATCTTCCAGTCTTTAAGTGGTTAATGTGTCTCATGTGTTTCATTTTTGCCACGTCCTGTCAATATATGTTTGTCCTTCATAACGTATTTTATCTTTTGTTTTTAGCTTACTTGAGCCCTCTGTTGTGCTCTGTCAGTATATTTTCACTCAATGACAGCTCTGACTAGTATGCGCTAATGTTCCAACTGATATCACTTGGGCCTGAACCCACAGAAACTGTCACATGATAGTAGGCCACTGTCCCAATCTGGCAGCCATACATAACAAAGGGGGATGTCACTGAACTAATATGGCCAATGGCCATGTGGCTATATTAGGTCAATAATGTCATCAGCATTCCTGCCCCTTTGTTACGTGTGGCTATGGGATGATGACTTCTAAAACCACAGTTGATTGAGATGGTGGCTTGCTGTCATGTAACAGTTTCCCACGGTTAAACTGAGCTTGTAACTCTCATTGTGTCTTCACCTGACTTTGTGTGCACTTTAGACTGTTATGAATACTTTGACTCTATGTGTATTGTTTGTCCTCTAGCTTTGTGTGTACGGTGCCTGTGCGTGCTTTGATTGTGTGCTCTGTGTTTTCATTGTCCATGTCATGACAGGTGAGGTTGATTTGCTAAATGCAATTATGCTATACACTTTGCAATGGAATTTTCCCTTAACTAAGTGAATATGGTGAAAATACTACTTGAAAAGAACCCCAATCATGAACAAGGAAATGAACAAGAAAACAGTATTTTTTCTTACACATATTTGTGTGATGAAAGCAGCAGATCTTCACTTCATTCGCTAAGCAAAGAGGAACTTCTGTTGCAAAATGAAAATTCTCTTGCAAAGTGAACAGCTTACCTGCCTTTCATTAATCAACCCCAGCCTGCTCTGGGCTTTCAGTCACTCCAGATTTTGCATCACAAAAATGGGAAGAGAACAATCCACACAGGAATATAATGCATTATTGAAAAATAGAGCAGGGGGTAAGGGGAATACCACAATGAAGAGGAGTGTAGATGGCGCATGAGTTCTGAGAGTTTAAATCTCAATGTGTGCAAACACTCTTAGGTATTACTAACAGGGAACAGGAGGATCTATTTTGCAAAGGAGAGCAGGGAGGAAGGAGAGCAAAACTTAGGAGAAGAGCAGGGAAGGAAATGATGTACGCTTACTGAAGGTGTAATGCTGAATGAACACCAGGAGCATCCAGTGCAACTGACAGGAAAAAGAATGTGCTTGTCTCTTTTTATAACATACAGAATTATAATAATTGGATATGAATTATATATTTCATAACTAATTAGTTATGAATTTACTATTTCATAACAGATTATTTATCTGTTTAACAAAAAAATTTAATCACTTTCGCTTTCTTCCAGAATAAATTAAAATCAGGAAACTTCCACAATTCTCTGAATTATCTATATCTTTCATCTTTACCAGAACTCCACAATACATTTATCATGCCTATTTTTGCACAGACTATTCATGTCAGCAAAATTGCTAAATTATAAGTTTCTTCCAATTACCCGTTCTTTTAATTAAATACAATTTTTTTTTACAACTGCTTCTGAAGAAGAAATGGAAAATATGGTTGGCAGCAAAAATACTCATAAGTCTCTGTTGAATATGATATTTGATTTACTTTGCTGTGCTATAAATTGAAAATTTGTTGTAACAGATGGTTTTTGGACTCATCAAGTATGTACATCAAACCTACCGTACATTTCCTTAATTTAAAATCACTTGGTAGTTATGAATTACTTTCTCTTAGGAATTTAAATAATTTCTTAATATTGAGTTGCCACAGATAAGAGTACACTAGGAACAGGCGAGACCGGGAAGGTAGTTGTAGAAGAGAGTGTGAGGAGTAGTGATGGACGAACTTCCGACGGGACGTTTTGCGAACGAGAAATGCGAACGCGACCAAAAGTTTGCGAACCGCAAAGTTTGCGGCGGACCCCATTGACTTTAATGGCAGGCGAACCTTAAAAACCTCTAGGTCATATTTTCAGCCACAAAATACTTACTAGCTATGCACACATAGTCTCACAACATGAACACTGACATAACAAAAGTATTAAGTGAATCTGGGATTGACAACGACAAGCATTCTTTTTTATCTGTGAAATTTTTACAATTCAGGAGCGCATGAGGCAAGGTCAGGGCAGGCTATGAAGGGGGTGTAGGAGATGATCAGTGCCACAGTCAGGGCAGCACAGTCCTGTGCCAATGTTCCAGTGTGCCAACTTGTGCTTGAGCCCCTCCCTCTGCCCAGCCCTTACCCCCACCTATGCAGGGCTCCACTGTGGTGGTCCAGAGGTGCCAGTCCAGTGCTGATCCTCAGCCATGGTGCTTGCACTGCCTGCTGATTGGCTTCTCCGCTGCTATCTCCCTCACTGACACCAGCACCGTGATAGAGACTGAGCACTGACACCAGCGCCGAGATAGAGAGCACTGACACCAGCACTGTGATAGCGAGCACTGACACCAGCACCATGATAGAGAGCACTGAGACCACACCAGCAGAGATAGAGAGCACTGACACCAGCACCAAGATAGAGAGTAGGGATGAGCTTCGTGTTCGAGTCGAACATACGTTCGACTTGAACATTGGCTGTTCGCCCGTTCGGCGAATTCCGAACGTTATGGGTCGTTCGCGCCAAATTCGTGTGGCGCTCACGGCCCACAATGCACTGCGATGGCGCAGTGCATTGCTGGCTCATGATTGGCCAAGCATGCACTGTGACCCCGCATGCTTGGCCAATCACAGCGCCGGCAGCGAGGAGAGCCATGATTGGCCACGGGCAGGATGCCTGTGGCCAATCATAGCTCAGGCTGTGTAGTACACGCCCCACACTATATAAGGCCGCCAGTGCGGTGGCCTTGTGTAGTGTGTTGGCGTCTGAAGCAGTTAGTGGGTGTTCTGTGTACCTTCAACGCAGTATACACCGATCGTTATCGGCCGATTTTTCGAGTAGTGGTTGTTGTCTGCGTGCCATGACTGCAGTATACACCGCTATATTCACCTCACCTATATAGCTAGCGATATATCTATCTTTTATAATAGAGCTTGCAGTCAGTGTTAGGAGCTTGTGCGTGCTATCTGCGTGCTCTGTACCCAGTACACACCGCTATATCCACCTACATAGCTCTTCTCTATTTGAGCCATCTGCCATCTGCAGGAGTTATTGGAAGTTGTGTGTGCCTCCAGCACAGCACAGTATACATCTAATGTGTGTTGTGTGCCTCCAGTACAGTATACCCCTTTATCTGCCCTTTATTGCTAATGTTCTATAATAAAGGCATCTGCAGGAGTTAGTGGGTGTTGTGTGCCTCCAGCACAATATACACCTGTATCTACCCTTTATTCCTGTTCTCTAATAGAGCCATCTGCAGGGCTTAGTGGGTGTTGTGTGCCTCCAGTACAGTATACCCCTTTATCTACCCTTTATTGCTGGTGTTCTATAATAAAGGCATCTGCAGGAGTTAGTGGGTGTTGTGTGCCTCCAGCACAATATACACTACCCGATTGCTGTTTTACCCAACTCCCTTCAGGCCATTACCACGTCTGGAAGGCCAGCAAGGAGAGGCCGACAGGCGCGAGACGATAAAAGAGGGCAAGCAGGCTCTGTGTCTAGAGATAACAGTGCTGGTCGTGGACGCGGTGCATCGTCATCAGCACGTGGCCATGGGACACGCTTGTCCTTCTTTTCGGCAGCTGGACATGTTGAGCCGCAACATGCCAACGACTTGGTAGAGTGGATGACCAAGCCCTCTTCATCCTCCTCATCCTCTCTCACCCAGTCTCAGGGTACTAGCAAAGCAGCTGCCAACGCATCGTCTTCCCTCATCTCAATGTCATCATCAGTGACTCCTTCCCTAGACCCACCACGTCCTCCTGAGGAGTCTCCTGAACTCTTTGAGCACATTGTTGGGTACATGCTCCAGGAGGATGCCCAGTGTTTTGTAGGCTCTGATGATGACACTCAGCTAGAGGAAGGCAGTAGCGTGAATGCAGAGAGAGGGGATGCTCAAGAAGGACAGCAATCTGGCAGTCATGTTCCACAAGCTGCAGCATACTGCCAGGTTTGCTACAGCAATGAAGAGGGAAGGGATGATGAGGGCACTGAGTCCACGTGGGTGCCTGGTAGGAGAGAGGAGGAGGAGGAGGAGGAGGAGGAGGCACATGTCCAACGAGGCAGGATGCCCTCCTGGGGCCAGCTTAGGGGCAGCACACCGACTGAATCACACCGCAGAGCTCCGCCTGTGCAGGGCTCTAAAAGTTCTTTGGTGTGGGCCTTTCTTGAGACGAGTGCATCAGATCGCACCGCTGCTATTTGCAACATATGTCTCAAGCGTATCTCGCATGGCCAAAACATCACCTGCTTGGGCACCACATGCTTGACCAGACATATGTTGACCTGCCATGCAGCTCGTTGGCAAGCGTACCTCAAAGACCCACACCAAAGAACATAGCGGACCTCTCCTTGCTCCTCATCAGCTGGCATCTCCAACCCCACTAGACCTTCAGTCCTCTCTGAAACCTGCTCTGAGAGGAATGAAGGTGTAGAATTAGGTGTGTCACAGCCAAGTGCTTCCGGGCACTCTGCTAGCAGTACACCCACGTCCGATTATAGCAGGCAAATGTCCCTGCCCCAGCTGCTGGACCGGCGAAAGAAGTTCACTCCCAGCCATCCACATGCCCAGCGGTTGAATGCTAGCTTGGCTAAATTGCTAGCACTTCAACTGCTGCCTTTTCAGTTGGTAGACTCGCCCCCCTTCTGTGAGTTTGTAAAATGTGCGGTTCCTCAGTGGCAGGTCCCCAAACACCACTTTTTCTCACGGAAGGCGATTCCGGCTCTCTACCGGCATGTGGAAGGCAATGTCCTTGCCTCGCTGGACAGGGCGGTCAGTGGTAAGTTGCATATTACCGCTGACTCATGGTCCAGCAGGCATGGACAGGGACGTTACCTGTCTTTCACGGTCCATTGGGTCACTCTTCTGGCAGCTGGGAAGGATGCAGGACAAGGTGCAGTAGTGTTGGAGGTTGTTCCGCCACCACGCCTCCAAAATGCTACTATTGGTTGTGACACACCTCTCTCCTCCACCCCCTCCTCTTCTTCTTCCTCCATGGACTCTTCCAGTGCTCTGTCCTCAGAACCAGTGGTGCTCCGTAGGCGTTCCAGGGGCTACGCAAGTACGCAGGCAAAACGGTGCTTGCGCTGGTTTGTTTGGGGGACAGGAGCCACACTGGGACGGATGTTTTGTCAGCTCTGCAGGGGCAGGCCGAGAGGTGGTTGACACCCCGCCAGCTTAAGCCAGGAATGGTGGTTTGCAACAATGGCACCAACCTCCTCTCCGCCCTCCGACAGGGACAACTGACCCATGTGCCCTGTGTAGCTCACGTCCTTAACCTGGTGGTTCAGCGGTTCTTGGGCAGGTACCCGGGCTTACAGGATGTCCTGAAACAGGCCAGGAAAGTCTGTGTGCATTTCCGCCGATCATTTAATGCCTTTGCTCGACTGGCTGAGCTCCAAAAGGAGTTGAACCTGCCCAAGAACCGCCTTATATGTGACATGCCCACCAGGTGGAACTCAACTTTGGCCATGCTGCAGCGGCTGCACACGCAGCAGAGGGCCATCAATGAGTACCTGTGCGACTACGGCACCAGGACAGGGTCAGGGGAGCTTGGTTTTTTCTCACCACGCCAGTGGGGCATGATCAGGGATGCATGCACTGTCCTGTCACCGTTTGAGGAGGCCACAAGGAGGGTGAGCAGTGACAGTGCATGCATCAGTGACACTGTACCTCTTGTCCACCTCTTGGAGCATACGCTGCGTGGAATAATGGACAGGGCACTTGAGGCAGAACAGAGGCAGGAAGAGGAGGACTTCCTTACCTCTCAAGGCCCCCTTTATCCAGACAGTGTTCCTGATGTGCCACCCATCACACAGGAAGAGGATGAGGAGGAGGAAGAGGAGGAGGAGGATGATTGTGTCAGCATGGAGGTGGAGGCTGGCACTTAGCATCAGCAGCAGCAGCAGTCTTGTAGGGATGATTTACAGTCCCAAGAAACACGTGGACTTGTACGTGGCTGGGAGGAGGTAGCTGCGGATCATGTTGTCCTTAGTGACCCAGAGGACTCCGGACCGAATGCCTCAGCTAACCTACGCTTCATGGCCTCCCTGATCCTGCAAAGCCTGCGGAAGGATCCTCGTATTCTTCGGATCAAGGAGAGGGACCATTACTGGCTGGCCACTCTCCTTGATCCACGGTACAAGGGTAAGGTTGCCGACCTTGTCTTGCCATTGCAGAGGGAGCAGAGGATGAGACATCTCCGGGAGGCCTTGCAGAAAGGTCTGTGCAACGCATTCCCAGAGACTGGGAGGTTACAAACTCCTGGTCCTGGACAACGTGTTGCTGAGGCATCGGTCAGAAGGAGCGGTGGAGAAGGTGGCCGTCTGACTGATGCTTTCTGACAATTTTTTAGTCCGCAGCCCCAAGGTATGATCGGTTCCAGCAACCATCGCCAGCATCTGATTTACATGGTGCAGGAATACCTAAGGGCAAGGTCAGACTTGGACACCTTTCCCACCGAAAATCCTCTGGCTTACTGGGTCTTGAGGATGGATCACTGGCCAGAGCTTGCACAGTATGCAATTGAGCTACTGGCCTGTCCTGCATCCAGCGTTCTTTCGGAACGCACCTTCAGTGCTGCTGGTGGCTTTGTTACCGATCACAGGGTGCGCCTGTCCACCGAATCAGTTGATTGACTGACCTTCATCAAGATGAATCAGTCTTGGATCACCCACAGCTACTAAGCACCTGAAGCTGATGTAACCGAATAATTTTTTGGGAAAATCACATCCCTTCAAGACTGCCTATGCTGATGCTGAGTGACTGTCCTCTTATGTTGTTTGTCTATCCTCTTCCTCCTCCGCTGATATGTTGGAAGAACATTTCTGGTTCTGGGTGATGCCATCAGCCCAGTTTTTCTGCCCCTGTTTAACAGGGGCGTTTAATTACAATTTTTGATGCAATGCTTTGCAGCAGGGCTAATTCCTGCACTAAAACTAGAGTATATGGGAGAGGTTGCAGTGTCGTGGCACCAGCACCAGTGCCTAAGGCCCAATTTTTCTGCCCCTGTTTAACAGGAGCGTTTAATTAAAATTTTTGATGCAATGCTTTGCAGCAGGGCGAATTTCTGCAATAAAACTAGAGTATATGGGAGAGGTTGCAGTGTCGTGGCACCAGCACCAGTGCCTAAGGCCCAATTTTTCTGCCCCTGTTTAACAGGGGCATTTAATTACAATTTTTGATATAATATTTCACAGGAGGGCCCGTTCCTGTGCCCACCCAGAGTAACTGTGAGGACTTATAGTGTTGTGGCACCAGCACCACAACCACCAAAGGTAAATTTTTCTACCACTGTTCAACAATGGCATGTAATTACAATTCTTGATATAATCGTTCACAGCAGGGAGCTCCAGCGCCCACCAAGAGTCACTTTGAGGGCTTACAATGTTGTGGCAAAACCAACACCTTGTTCCTCCATTTCTGCAGAGCATATAGGGCAGGCCCCTACTTTCAAACATCCAACTTACAAACATCTCCTACTTGCAAGCGGAAGGAGACAACAGCAAGTGAGATGAAAAAAGATGTACGACAAAACAAATTATACAGGGGTGATAACCCTTCCCTATGTTTTCCAAAAAGCTTAAAAATAGTTTTTTGACTGGAGCTACACTTTAAAAATGTACCAGTTGAAAATTACAAACAGATTCAACTTAACACAACAAACCTACACAGTCCCTGTCTTGTTTGCACCGCCTGTATACTGCTGTTATGAGTATATAGGGCCTAGGGGCCACACGCATTTCCTTTTTTTAATATGGGTACGGGGCTCCCCTTAACCTCCCTGGCGGTACGATTATTTCGGATTTTAGGTGCTAAAAGCGGTACCATTATTTTGCATGAAAATTTGGCGTTTTATATTGTAGTCCTGCAATTCTTAGGAATAACTCTCTTAAATCTGTCCAAACCAGAGTCTAGCAGACATCCCGGGTATGATAAAGTTTGAAAAATTAAATCATAAATTATAATATAATAAATAATTATAAATAATTGTACCAAATAATAATATAACAATAATAAAAATTATTCAATAATGTAATCAAATCAAAAACACTGAAATTTGCTCAGTTGCAGAATTGTCACTGTCATTACTTTTCAGTATTTGATGACGGATCTCCCCACAAATCGCTATCGCTCAATTCTGCGAGTGATTCTAATTTATTATCGCTGTTTTCTAGCTGGTCTAAAATCATTTTTGATGTACAGTGACAGTTTTGGTTGCTATGGGCAATCTCCAGTTTCCAGGCATAAAGAACAGTTTTTATTATATAAAACTGCATGCAGGACACTGGGCAGACCACTAGGGACAACGGGGATGTGAAATATTTACATACAGCAATGTAATCTGTAAGATTACATTATACTGTATGTTTACTGTTTGTTTCACTTTTTGAATTTGGCGCCGATCTCCGTGCCCGTGCGTCGCAACGCTCGCAGGGCACGGAGATCGGCGATGTAATGCATCGAGCGAGACACGGCTCGCTCGTACAGCGGGGAGACAACGCTGGATCCGAGGGAGAAGGTAAGTAATCCTCCTCCTGGATCCAGCGATGCAGTCCCGAGTCTGACTCGGGGATACCGCTCTTGGTATAAAAAATCCACCCCGAGTCTGACTCGGGAATACCGTCAGGGGGGTTAATATGCGTACAAGACCCAAAGGGGCTGGTTATGGGCAGGGAGGGCTACCCATGCCATTTTTCTCAATGATTTTCAACCATATTGCAGGAACCAGATATAACATTAAAACCGCAAGCAGTTTTAAATGATGTTATTTCCGTTTAATGTCATTTTGTGCAGGGACTGTTCTAAACACGGGAAACTTTTTTTCACTTTAATCGTCATTAAAATTAGTGCTCCCGCTAAAACGTCCATTTTTAAAAACATTTTAGGCATTGAGGCAGGAGCCAGGTCCCCAAACCCTTTTTAGGACAGTATCTTGCATATTAGCCGTTAAAATTAGCACTTTTAATTTCGAACGTTCGAGTCCCATAGACTTCAATGGGGTTCTAAAGTTCGTACGAATTTGGGGTCCGTTCGAAAGTTCTTGTCAAGAAGGTCAGCCCAGTCATCCGACTGCTCCTGAAGGTTCGGGCCGCAAAGCCCCTGTTGTGAGTATTTGTGGGCGCACGCGGGTGCGCGCTAACGCAGGTGGGCGCACGCGGGTGCTCATTAACGCAGGTGGGCGCACGCGGGTGCACGCTAACGTAGCCGGGCGTGCGCGGGTGCGCAGATGTCCTGATGGGCGCACGCGGGTGCGCGTTAACACTGTTGGGCGCACGCGGGTACGCGTTGATGTGGATGGGCGCACGCGGGTGCGCGCTGGTGTTGTTGAGCGCATGCGGGTGCGCGTGCGCACGCGGGAGCGCGCCGTGACGGCTCTTGGCGCCAAAGGGGTTACTTAAAGGGACCTGTTGCCTTGCCTCCTTGCTGTCTGGTCTACAGCGTTCCTGTCGTGACCCCTCTGCTCCTGCTTGATTACTTATTACTCCTGTGACCCGGCTTACCCTGACGACTACTTGTTGCTGCCTGCCCACGACCTCGGCTTGTCTGACGATTCTTCCGCCTGCTGATTCGGTTCCTATCTGCCTGCCTGTTCCTGACCCGGCTTGTCCACGACTTCGTCCAGTCTGCTGTCCCTCTACGGTGCCAGTCTTCCAGTATCCTGCCTTACCTGCCTACGGGTCTGCCACGAGAAGCCGTACTACAGAACACCTTCCCCGCTGCTTCAGCGTGTGCATCTTCCGCTGCTCTCACCTTCTGCTGGTCGCTGTTCCTGCTGCATCTGCTCCTCTCCAGTACCCAGAGCTAGACACCTGTGTCCTGCTTGGCACTTGTGCCCCTTCCGCGCTCTTGAAACTCTGTCTCCTCTACCAGGAGTTCCTGAGCCGGAGGAATACGAGTAGCCGCTCCCAGCATCCGTGGACTCAACCACCAGGTACGTGACAGTACCGGACAGCCATGTCCGAGCCCACGTCGGGAGCCTCCCCGATGGATGAACTCTGCCGCCACCTTGCTGGTCTCACTAAGGCTGTGAAGAACCTACAAGAAGGGTACAACCGTCTGGAGGGTCAAGTTCAGGCTTTGTCGGCATCTTCACCTCCTTCATCAGGTCCAGCTCCCACTCTGTCCGTGGTAATGATGCCACCTGAACCAAGGGTCCCCACGCCTGAGAGGTTCTCAAGGGATCGAAGCAAATTCAGGGCTTTCCGTAATGCCTGCAGTTTATTCTTTGCCCTGCAACCTCAGACTTTTTCACTTGAATCCACTAAGGTGGGGTTCGTCATTTCCCTGTTACTGGGGGAACCACAGTCTTGGGCCCACCGTCTTCTCGAGCAGAAGCATGCCTCCCTTGACAACTTGGACTCCTTCTTCCAGGCGATGTCCCAGCTTTATGAGGACCCTCAATTGACAGCTACCATGGAGGCGGCCTTGCACTCCTTACAGCAGGGCCGCAGACCTGTAGAGGACTATGTAACTGAGTTCAGGCGGTGGAGTTCCGATACCAACTGGAACGACACCGCCCTGCGCTACCAATTTCGTGCAGGTCTCTCTGAAAACTTGAAGGACGAGCTGGCTTGAGTGGGTATCCCAGAGACTTTAGAAGCTCTCACTAACCTCTCCATACAGATCGACAGGAGGTTAAGAGAACGGAGATCAGAACGCTCTGCCGGTCCTTCCCGTCCAGTTTGGATGCTTCCACGAGTCACCAGTTACCCTCAGCCAGCTTCTTCTGCTCCGGTGTCTTCCTCCTCCGATTCCTCCGAACCCATGCAACTTGGTCTCCTGCGGCCCTCTCTCACACCAGAAGAACGTCTGCGTAGGAGGACTAATAATCTGTGCCTGTACTGCGGGGAACCCGGACACTATGTAAGGACCTGCCCAGCCAAGCTCCGTAAGTGCCAAGCCGCTACTACTGTTCCTGTATCCACCTTACCTGATTATGCTTCTCATCTGGCTGTTTCCGCTCTCTTACAGCTTCCAGGATGGAGTATTCGGGCCACCGCAATTATTGATTCTGGAGCTTGCAGTGGCTTCATGGACTTGACCTTTGCCATCAAACACCACGTTCCCCTGCGACCTCGAGCGAAGGGACTCTCAGTACACTTGGCCGACGGATCTGTTCTTAAGTCCGGGCCAGTTACACAGGAAACAAGACCCCTGTTGACCACCATCTCTGAGAATCATCAAGAACTTTTATGCCTGGACATTATTGATTCTCCTTTATTCCCAATCATCCTTGGCATGCCCTGGCTGAAGGCCCATAACCCTCAGGTGGGCTGGCGCTCCGGGAAGATTAACTTCTCCTCTTCCTATTGTAACCAGCATTGCTTAATTAAGTCTACCGATATTTCCCCTTCTTTGTTGTGCTTGGAAGCTGACGAGGAGATTCACCAATCTGTCCCTGAGGCCTATCACGAGTTCTTGGACGTTTTCAACAAAAAAGGTGCCGAAACTCTCCCGCCACATAGGCCTTACGATTGTCCGATTGAGCTCCTTCCTGGAGCCGAAATTCCCTTCAGAAGGATCTTTCCTCTAACTGAGCTGGAGTTGGGCACCTGGAAGATGTATATTGATGAGAATTTGGAAAGGGAATTCTACCTCCCCTGCGGGAGCCGGAATCTTTTTTGTGGAGAAGAAAGACCACTCGCTGTGCCCCTGTGTTGACTACCGGGAACTGAATAAAATAACTATCAAGAACCGGTACCCTCTACCTCTGGTACTCGAACTGTTCCAGAGACTAGGGACGGCGGCGGTATTTACTAAGCTGGATCTTCGTGGGGCCTATAACTTGGTTCGCATCCGAAGCGGCGACGAGTGGAAGACGGCCTTTCGCACTCGGTTCGGGCATTTCGAGTACATGGTCATGCCCTTTGGACTATGCAATGCACCTGCTACATTCCAGCACTTCGTGAATGACATCTTCAGGGACTATCTTGACCTGTTTGTTATAATTTACCTTGATGACATCTTGATCTTTTCCCCTTCTATGCCCGAGCACCGTGAGCACGTCAAAAAGGTGTTAACCAGACTACGTTGTCATGGCCTGTACGCAAAACCAGAGAAATGTGTGTTTGAGCAGCAGAGTATTCAGTTTCTGGGCTTGATCATCTCTGTGGAAGGCATTCAAATGGACCCACAGAAGGTTTCCGCCATTCTGAACTGGCCTGCTCCCTCCGAAAAGAAGGGCGTTCAGCGTTTCGTGGGCTTCGCCAACTTTTACCGGAAATTCATCAGGGGGTTCTCTACCATCATCTCCCTTATCACGAAGCTCACGAAGCAGGGCTGTCATTTCCACTGGACTTCCGAAGCCCAGGAAGCTTTTGTGGCCCTCAAGAAGCTGTTCACCTCGGCATCAATCCTGAAGCACCCTGATCCAGCTCTGCCTTACATCTTAGAGGTCGACGCTTCTGAAATTGCGGTTGGGGCTGTTCTTTCACAGAGGCAAGGTTCCAAGGCCCTTCTGCATCCGATGGCGTTCTTCTCCCGTAAGCTTTCGGAAGCTGAAAGGAATTATGATGTGGGAGATCAGGAGCTGTTGGCCATCAAATCGGCACTCGAGGAGTGGAGGTACCTTCTGGAGGGAGCAGCACACCCCATTCTCATTTTTACTGATCACAAGAATCTCGAGTATCTGAAGGTCGCTAAGAGGCTAAAACCACGTCAGGCCAGGTGGGCACTCTTTTTTACTCGATTTTCTTTTCACATAACCTACAGACCTGGGTCGAAGAATACCAAGCCGGATGCCCTCTCGAGGTTGTTTTGGGGATCTGAGGCCTCTTCTTCCCCGGGTTCCATTCTATCTTCCGGGAATTTCCTTTTACTCCAGGAAAACCTGCTGGATCAAATCAAACGGGCCTCACTCCATGTCTCTCCTCCTCCTGGTGTCACTCTGCAGGCAAGAGACAATCTTTTGTGGCATCTGGACAAGATCTTTGTACCCCAGGGGGTACGGGTAGCTGTTCTCAGTGCCTGCCATGACCATAAGTTGGCCGGTCATTTCAGGGTGCTCAAATCACTTGAACTCCTTCAGCGGACCTTTTGGTGGCCACAGCTGGCGAAGGACTGCAAGAATTATGTGGAATCCTGCACTGTCTGCTCGAGGAACAAGGGCAGCAGATCCAAGGTCTGGGGTCTGCTGAAACCTCTGCCCGTCCCTGAAAGACCATGGAGGATGATTTCCATGGATTTTATTGTTGAGCTGCCTCTTTCTGAAGACCATTCTACCATCTTCGTAGTTGTGGACAGGCTCTCAAAGATGGTGCACTTCCTTCCCATATAAGGTACCCCCTCCGCTGCTGAGACTGCTAAGGTATTTGTTAGAGAAATTGTGAAGCTTCATGGGATTCCTGTGGACATTGTCTCTGATCGGGGGGGTACAGTTTACTTCAAGGTTCTGGAGGGCGTTATGTGGTTCCCTGAAGATCAACCTTTCCTTTTCCTCTGCTTATCATCCGCAGACTAATGGCCAGACGGAAAGAACAAATCAAACTCTGGAACAGTACTTACGTTGCTTCTCATCTTTCTCTCAAGATGATTGGGTCTCCCTCTTACCTCTTGCTGAGTTTGCCTACAACAATTCTGTCCACTCTGCCACCAAGAAAACCCCTTTCTTTGCGAATTACGGATTTCACCCCCTGTTTCTAACAAATAATCTTCCGGAATGTTCAGTGCCTGCCGCTCAGGAAACTTTGACCTTCTTCAGCAACAACAACAAGCTTCTTCAGGAAACAATGTCCAGAACTCAGGAATATTATAAACGGAACTTTGATAGAAAGAGGAGAGGGGAACTTAGCCTGGAGCCTGGGGATCAAGTTTGGCTATCAACCCTGAATCTAAAACTGGCATGTCCCTCCAGGAAACTGGGTCCAAAGGTTATTGGTCCTTTTCCGGTTAAGAGGAAGATCAACAGTGTGGCGTACGAGTTGCAACTACCAGAGTCTTTCCGGATCCACCTGGTCTTCCATCTGGCTCTTCTCAAACCTGCTGTCCCAGATCCCTTCGTTGGCAGAGACGTTGGTCCGCCTGAACCTGTCGACGGAGAAGTTGAATTTGAAGTAGAGTCGATTCTGGACTGCAGGAGGAGACGGGGACAGGTTCAGTACCTGGTGAAATGGAAGGGATACGGTCCTGAAGATAATTCTTGGGAGCCGGAAAGTAACATTCATGCTGAAAAGCTGATTCGGGCCTTCAAGAGAGCGCACCCAGCTAAGCTGGCCCAGTTGGGCATCCGGGGGCTGCCCCTTGGGGGGGGCAATGTCAAGAAGGTCAGCCCAGTCATCCGACTGCTCCTGAAGGTTCGGGCCACAAAGCCCCTGTTGTGAGTGTTTGTGGGCGCACGCGGGTGCGCGCTAACACAGGTGGGCGCACGCGGGTGCGCGTTAACGCAGGTGGGCGCTCGCGGGTGCTCGCTAGCGTAGCCGGGCGCACGCGGGTGCGCAGATGTCCTGATGGGCGCACGCGGGTGCGCGTTAATGCTGTTGGGCGCACGCGGGTGCGCGTTGACGCGGGTGGGCGCACGCGGGCGCGTGGGAGCGCGCCGTGATGGCTCTTGGCGCCAAAGGGGTTACTTAAAGGGACCTGTTGCCTTGCCTCCTTGCTGTCCGGTCTACAGCGTTCCTGTCGTGACCCCTCTGCTCCTGCTTGATTACTTATTACTCCTGTGACCCGGCTTACCCTGACGACTACTTGTTGCTGCCTGCCCACGACCTCGGCTTGTCTGACGATTCTTCCGCCTGCTGATTCGGTACCTATCTGCCTGCATGTTCCTGACCCGGCTTGTCCACGACTTCGTCCAGTCTGCTGTCCCTCTACGGTGCCAGTCTTCCAGTATCCTGCCTTACCTGCCTACGGGTCTGCTGCGAGAAGCCGTACTACAGAACACCTTCCCCGCTGCTTCAGCGTGTGCATCTTCTGCTGCTCTCACCTTCTGCTGGTCGCTGTTCCTGCTGCATCTGCTCCTCTCCAGTACCCGGAGCTAGACACCTGTGTCCTGCTTGGCACTTGTGCCCCTTCCGCGCTCTTGAACCTCTGTCTCCTCTACCAGGAGTTCCTGAGCCGGAGGAATACGAGTAGCCGCTCCCAGCATCCGTGGGCTCAACCACCAGGTACGTGACAGTTCTGGTGCGAACTGAACCGGGGGGTGTTCGGCTCATCCCTAATAGAGAGCACTGAGACCACATCAGCACCAAGATAGAGAGCACTGACACCAGCACCGAGATAGGGAGCACTGATGCCAGCACCGAGATAGAGAGCACTGACACCACACCAGCACCGTGATAGAGAGCACTGACACCAGCACCGTGATAGAGAGCACTGACACCACACCAGCATCGAGATAGATAGCACTGCCACCAGCACCGAGATAGAGAGCACTGACACCAGCACCGTGATAGAGAGCACTGACACCAGCACCGTGATAGAGAGCACTGACACCAGCACCGAGATAGAGAGCACTGACACCACACCAGCACCGTGATAGAGAGCACTGACACCAGCACTGTGATAGAGAGCACTGAGACCACACCAGCACCGAGATAGAGAGCACTGACACCACACCAGCACCGAGATAGAGAGAGAGAGCACTGACACCAGCACCGAGATAGAGAGCACTGACACCACAGCAGCACCGAGATAGAGAGAGAGCACTGACACCAGCACCGAGATAGAGAGAGAGCGTTGACACCAGCACAGGGATAGAGAGCACTGACAGCAGCACTGATACCAGCAACTCGCTGTGGGACCCAAAAATATGACACCGCTCAACCTCTTCAAACAGGAGGGTACGGGCATATAGTACGGTGTGATTTTCTTATACAAAGAAGTGAGACAAAGGTAGAAAAAAGGTCAGAGTGCTACATTAAATAAAACGTTCATAGAGTTATGCATATACATGTTCTACTGGTCACATGTGTTGAATTTCTCCTAGATCCATGCCTCGTTCATTTTAATAAATGTGAGGTAGTCAACACTGTCATGAGCTAGGCGAGTGCGCTTATCGGTCAAGATCCCCCTGCTGCTCTGAACGTCCTTTCAGACAGGACGCTGGAGGAGGGGCAAGCCAACAGTTCCATTGCAAATTGGGCAAGCTCTGGCCAGAGGTCAAGCCTGCTCACCCAGTAGTCCAGGGGTTCATCACTCCTCAGAGCGTCCGCATCAGCCGTTAACCCAATGTAGTCGGACACCTGTCGGTCTAGGCGTTCCCTGATGCTGGATCCAGATGACACCTGTCGATGGGTCGGCTGAAAGAATGACCTCATATCAGAAGTCACCAACACATCTTCAAACCACCCTCTTCTTGCAGGCGCTGTTGGATTGGTACCCACAACTCTTTCTCTGGGAGTGGGAATTCCTCCTCTGCCAGCGCACACAAAAGTAGAATACACCATTTCTCGAAGCAAGGCCTGGAAGTGCTCCATTCTGACAGCCCTATGACGGTGGTAACATTTCCGCCATTTTGTATTTGTTCCGGGGGTCTAAGTACGTTGCCACCCAGTACTGGTCCTTGACCTTTATGCTTTTTATATGGGGTCCCTGTTAAAACACTGGAGCATGAAGGCCCCCATTTGCATTAAACTGGAAGTGGTGTGGTGGCCTGGCTCCAGCTCATCATCAAGGATAATGTCGTCCTCCTTGTTCTCCTCTCCCTATCCACGCACAACAACAGGGATCCCAGAAAGGTTTAAAGCATGCTCTTCTTGCTCCTCCTCATCCGCCCCGGCACCATCCTCCTCTGACTCCTCTTCAGACTCCTGTTGTTGACTTGTCTCAGATAGAGTAGCCCCCCTGGGTATTCATCCAGCATTGCGACTTCCTCATCTTCCTGCTTCTGCTCCTCCACGGCTTGGTCAATGACACGATGCAATGCACGCTCCATAAAGAAGGCATAAGGTACAATGTCACTGATGGCACCATGGCTGCGACTGACCAGTTTGGTGATCTCATCAAATGGCTGCAGAAGTCTGCATGCGTCGTGCATGATTTGCCACTGGCGCGGTGAAAAAATTAAGCTCCCCAGAACCTGTTCTGCCGCAGAATTCATACAGGTAGTCGTTAACTGCACGTTTCTGCTGGAGCAGCCTATCAAGCATATAGAAGGCCGCATCGGGCAATCGCAAATAAGACGTCTGACCGGCAGACTGTGTCGCCGCTGAATGTCAGCAAGGCAGTGTAAGATCTTCTGAAATGGGCCGAGATTTTCCTTGCCTGCCGCAAGATGTCCTGGACCCCAGGGTATTTGACAATGAATCGCTGCATGACCAAGTTTAAGACGTGTGCTATGCTTGGTATGTGTGTAATTTTGCCCAGTTTCAATGCGCTAAGCAGATTGGCTCTGTTGTTACACAACACTTTACCAACTGTCAAATTGAGCGGTGTTAGCCACTGATCTGCCTGTGAACGCAAAGCTGAAAGGAGTGCAGGGCCAGTGTGGCTCTTGGCTTCCAGGCACAACAGACGCAGCACAGCATGGCAACATCTCACCTGGCATATCGAATAGGTTCTGGAGATCTTGGGCAGCGCAGCAAAAGAGACACTAGCAGCGGAAAAGGAGGAGTCAGCAGAGGAGAAGAGGGAGGAGGATGAAGTAGGAGGAGGAGAAGAAGAGCCAGGCCTGCATGCAATCCGTGGCAGTAAAACCAAATCTACACGTGTGTCATGGGTTACATGCTTGACGGCCGTCAGAAGGTTCACCCAGTGGGCAGAAAAAGTTATATACCTTCCCTGCCCGTGTTTGCTAGACCACGTGTCTGTGGTAAGATGTATCTTGGCACCGACACTGTGTGCCAGAGATACATTCACTTGCCGCTGAACATAGCCATATAGCTCTGGGATGCCCTTCTGTGAGAAATACTTCCTACCTTCCATTGTGGTGTTCCAATGGCCACAAAGGCCACCGAGTCCACCAGTTTATATGGCAGTAGTTGGCGGGCTACCAGTTCTGACAAGCCAGCCATCAACCGTTGGGCAAGAGGGTTATCCGGCATCATCATTTTTTTACGCTCGAACATTTGGCCCACAGAAGCCTGCCCTTTTCGAGACATGTGCAGAGTAAAATATTTCGTTTTGGAATTTCGTTTTCGTCCGAAAACTTAATTTATTTAGTTACTCCCGAAATTCGTTTTTATTTATTTAGTTTTTTGTTCAAAAATTGCATTCGTCCGAAAATCCACATGAATTACGGTCAAATCTGTCTTTGAAGGCTTATGGTGTCTGTCGAATGTATAAAGAAGATTTGACGGAGCTAGTATATAGCATACTTTAGAACCCCTATTAAAGTCTATGGGACTCCAACGTTCAAAATCTAAAGTGCTAATTTTAAAGACTAATTTGCAAGTTACTGTCCTAAAAAGTGTTTGGGGACCCGGGTCCTGCCCCAGGGGACATGTATCAATGCAAAAATAGTTTTAAAAACGGCCGTTTTTTCAGGAGCAGTGATTTTAATAATGATTAAAGTGAAACAATAAAAGTGTAATATTCCTTTAAATTTCGTAGTGGGGGGGGTTGTCTATAGTATGCCTGTGAAGGGGCGCATGTTTCTGGTGCTTAGAACTGTCCCTGCACAAAGTGTCATTTATGCAGGAAAAAAAGTCCTTTAAAATCACTCGCAGCTATTATGAATTGTCGGCTCCGTAATACAGAGAACACTCATTGAAAGTCATTGATAAAAAAAAAATAATAATAAATAAAAAAAAAGCGTGGGGGTCCCCCAAATTCAATTACCAGGCCCTTCAGGTCTGGTATGGATATTAAGGGGAACCCTGCCTCAAATTTAAGAAACAGGAGATAGACGTACCCGTGTGGAGCTCCGCCGAGGCCCAACGGTATCCGTGCCCATCCTCGCCTGCCGCACGGCTTTGCTGCCTACCGACCCATCCATCCTGCCGGGGGGCCCTCCACGCTCCGGACGGAGCCATTATTTGGGGCAGATTTGCGGCTATAACCGCTCCCGCGGCCGCGGGCAGCGCACCAGGCCGGACACCGCCGCCATCTTGCGGCCTATACCGCTCTGCAGAGCCTCCGGACGGCGGATCCTGAGTCCCATCTCGGCCGGGACCTCCGGAGCGGCACATCGCGGACCCCCGAAGCGTCCTCCACCTACACCGGAGTCCCGCTGGCTGTTATCTGGATCTTGGGGGAGATGCCTGGGATTTCACTGGAGAGGTGAGCTCCGGCGGCCATCTTGCTACACCCACGGCCTTCCGCAGCATAGCTGCTCTCCCTCTCCTGTAACTGGCTTGCTGCATCCCCCTGCAAAGGCATTAACCCCTGCCTCAACAGAGCCTGCCTCCCCCTGAGTGACTGTTTGCCCTCGTCAGCCGTACCCTCTTGCCCTGCAACTGCACTAGGCCTGGTCAGTGGCCATCTTGGTCCACCCATCATCTCCTCCTCTTACCATCTGAGGCCTACACCTGCCTGCTGCCTGCTCTGGTTTCTTTTTTGCCCTGCCTTGTTTCCTCATACAGCCTAGTGGTGCAGTGGTATCTGGACTTCCCACCCCTGTTTGTTAGAGAGTGCTGCAGCCTGCTCTCCAGCATCGGCCCCCCTCCCAGTTGGTCTGTGTTCTCTGATCGACGACGCACTATTTTGGGGTCACATCTCGGGCCCCCCCTGTTTGACAAACATGTGATCGTTCTCCGTGGGCCCTAGCCGCCTTCCAATGCTCCTGTGCAACTCGCAGTCGCTACTTCTCTATGGGAAGCACCCCATGTAACTGAATATATGCCTAGTCCCAACGCCTCATGGTGAAATACGGGCCGAAACGCCTTCCTCAGTCTTTGTCCCCGGATCTGCGGCCCTCACAGACTCTGGATAGATTTCTGAGCAGGCAAGCCTCCCCAGCTCCTTCTCCAGGTTCTTTTACATATGCACAAGTGGCCTCCCAAGTGTCGACGCCTGACGTTCCAAGCTCCCAGTCGCATAGCCACTCCATTACGATGTCCGCCCCGGTCACAGTTGACGTACTTGATGATAAATTGCGAGCTCTCCTGCAAGATCTAACGAGCAATGTTTCTAAGGAAATGGGTAAACTGGCCCATGAATTACGGGGGGAGCTTGCTCAAATTGGAGAACGGACTGATGTACTGGAAACCAAATTCGATGACCTACTACAGTATGTTCACGCTTTAGAAGAAGACAATGCCGGTCTGAAGCAATCTGTCTCCCAGCTCCAATCCCAACAGGAAGACCTAGAGAATAGGGAACGTCGCCAAAACCTCCGTATTAGAGGCGTCCCTGAGGCCGTCAGTGAGGGAGAGATCAAACCATACCTACTCAGTCTCTTTAATGTTGTCGCCCCTAAAATCCCGGACATAGACTGGAGATTGGATAGGGCTCACAGATCCTTAGCCCCAAAGCCCCCTGCCGGGGCCAACCCAAGAGACATTATCGTACGCTTTCACTACTACGACAGCAAAGAAGCTTTGACCATGGCCACCCGGAACAAATCCCGCTTGGAGTTTAAGGGGGCCAAGATACAAATTTTTAGTGACTTATCCCCTATCACGCTTGCCAAACGTCGTAGTTTTCGCCCTGTGACTGCACATCTGCAGAACCATCAGTTCCCGTATCGCTGGGGATTCCCCTTCCGTCTTTCAGCCACTAAAGATGGGACTCAATACTCCATGAGAGATCTTCAGGAAAGTGAAGCTTTCATACGCAACCTGGGTCTACCACCACTACCAGACGAGGATCCCATGCCGCTTCCGACGACACCTAGACCCTCCTCCGTTCCTGCTCGGATCTGGACCCCTGCACGTCAGAAGTCGCAGAAGCCCTTTTCTACTCCCCAGCGTAACCTACACCCTAGACTCCCCCCTTGATGGTGACTTCCATATGTGTTATTTGGCTGACCTAGGCCTTGGCCCCTATCTCACCATGTTTTCTCCTTACTTAGGGGTGTTTGCAATTTTAGTTACAGGTTATATTTTTTTTTTTCTACTGCCCCTGTTGTTGGTTGTTGGGACTACAGTACACTGTGCATATTCCCTGTAACTTTTGCTGGAAGGTGGCGGGGTCTCTCCAGATGAGCTGGAACCCCTGATGTGCCTCCTCTTGTTCCGCGGCTACGGCTGTGGACTCCTGGGTGGTTTTTACCCCCCAGGCCTTTTTTCTACTATTAATGTTTTTTTCTCTTTTTTAGGCCTTTTTTTTGGCCTTTTTTTCACTTTTTGTGTGAATTTGATGCTCTTTTTTACGCTATATGGATGCATTGTTATTATATGCTTTCACTTGCTTTTCATTCCTAGGACACACCGCGGGTCCCGATATCTTCTTGGTTTGTATGGTTATATCAGTTTTTTACATGTGTTTTATGGGTACTTTAAGCTTCCACTGTTTTTTCTATCATGGCTTTGAGGGTGCTCACTTACAATGTTAAGGGCTTGAACTCGATCCATAAGCGCTGGTTAGCTTTGAAGGAGTTCAAATCCTCAAACGCAGATGTGGTCCTGGTCCAGGAGACTCATTTTCGCCCAGGGGGATCTCTTAAATTTGCAGCTAAACACTTCCCGGTCTCTTTTATGGCCTCTGACCCCTCTGGTAAGGCTGGAGTGGCGATACTGATTAAAAAGACATGCCCGCTACGGGTTAAGTCTTCATTTCTCGACCCGCAGGGTAGATATATTCTTCTGGACTGCGACTACTTATCTCGCTCTCTTTCAATTATTAATGTTTATGCTCCCAACTCTGGCCAGCTTCAATTCCTTACTAAGGTCTTGGACAACCTGGGCGCATTTGCCCAACCATTCATGATCATTGGTGGGGACTTTAATATGGCCATGTCTGCTAGGAAGGATAGACAGACCCTGTTTTCAGACAACCCCTCCTCCAAAACGGAGCGTCAATCTACTGCGTTTCGCAAGCTCATTAGATCTCATAACTTATTAGATATTTGGAGGATTAAACACCCTACGCACCGGCAGTTTTCCTTCTATTCCCCCCCACACAAGATGTACTCCAGATTGGACTACATCTTTGTTACGGCACCTCTTCTAATGTCAGCAGTAGCCTCAGAGTTGAACCCCATAACTTGGTCCGATCATGCATCGGTCCAGCTTGACCTCGCCCTCACCCTCTCCACACCCAGGACCTGCCACTGGAGATTCAATGAGTTTCTCCTCCGCGATCCGTCCACCGAAACTCATTTGTCACAGAGTCTTACCGAATTTTTTCAAATTAACGAAGGGTCTGTGCGGGACGTGTCCACCCTTTGGGAGGCCCACAAGGCCTTTTTCAGAGGATTGTGTATTTCGGCTGGCTCCCGCCTCAAGCGAGACTCAGCTGCGCAGAGACTGGACATTCTTTCGCGACTGCTGAAAGCTGAAGCTCTGCTGGTGTCTTCCCCATCGGTGCCACGGCTTCGCACAGTGACCTCTCTACGTGAACGGTTGAAATCTTTAGATATGCATAAATGTTCTAAAGCTCTACTCTGGGCGAAGCAGAGGTTTTATGAGTTTGCCAACAAGCCTCATAGGATGTTGGTGAACAAGCTAAAACCCCGTCCATTTCATTCCTACCCCGATCTTTTGCTACAGTCAGACGGTACTCTGACTTACTGCCCCTTGAAGATGTCTAAAGTATTTGGTGCTTTCTACCAGAAGTTATATAATTGCCTAGCTTCAGATCCCAACCACGTGTTCTCCCAGGACAGCTTTAATGATTTCTGTGCTCCCTTGAAGCTGCCAGTGTTGTCATCCTCACAAGTAGCTACCCTGAATGCACCCGTCACGCCAGAAGAATTGGCTGCGGTTGTAAAGAACCTCCCGTCCCATAAGTCCCCGGGTCCTGATGGGCTCCCCTACATTTATTATAAGACTTTTCTCCCGACACTGAGTCCTCATTTGCTTAATCTCTTTACCTCCCTACAGAAGGGCACTGTACCGCATTCTCAGTTCCTCCATGCACATATTACTGTTATCCCGAAACCGGGTAAATCCCCTACCTTACCAGATAACTACAGACCCATAGCCTTACTAAACTCTGATTATAAAATTTTCACTAAAATCTTAGCAAATAGGCTTTCCTTAATGATTCCCGCCCTGGTTCATAATGACCAGGTGGGATTTGTACTGGGTAGACGAGCTGGAGACAATACTAGACGCACCATCGATCTTATAGACTTGCTCGATAAGACATCTTACCCGGCCATTGTTTTGAGTTTAGATGCACAAAAAGCCTTTGACAGGTTGGGATGGCCATACATGTTTGCTACACTCCAGCGTTTTGGCTTTTCTGGTTCTTTCCTGTCGGCCCTGCAAGCCTTATACTCACTTCCCACATCCCAAGTCCAACTGGCATCTTACAGGTCTCCACTCTTTACTCATAGTAATGGTACCAGACAGGGTTGTCCCCTCTCCCCCTTGTTGTTTATACTGTGCCTGGAACCTTTAGCTGCAGCTATACGGGAGAACTCAGACATAAGCGGAGTTTCGCTCAGATTGAAAGAATACAAGTTATCTCTTTTTGCAGACGACATACTCCTCACTCTGACGAAACCTCAAGTCTCCCTTCCCAAACTTCACACTCTTCTAGACACGTTCAGCAGCCTCTCGGGTTATAGGGTTAATACTACTAAAACCGAAGCGCTCCCTATTCATATCTCTCCCCCACTTCTAGCCTCTTTGAAACTTACATACCCCTATCATTGGTGCCCCGTTTCCCTTAAATACCTTGGCATTAACTTGACTGCCCGGTACACCACCCTCTATGAAGCTAATTATGTATCTCTAATTGCAGAAACGCATAGCCTACTCAGGAGTTGGACGTCGTGCCCCCTATCTCTCTTGGGCAGAATTAATGTATTAAAAATGGCCATACTCCCTAAGTTTTTATATCTTTTTGAAAAACGTTACCAGTTGCTATCTCCATGCCTCAACTTAGGAACATTCAGCGGGCCTTCGCTAAATTTATATGGGGAAATAAGCTACATAGGATAGCCCAAACAGTGGTTTTTGCTCCACGGTCTCAAGGTGGGTTGGGAGCCCCAGATATAGTGAGGTATTATTATGCAGCGCATCTTCTGGCGGCTATCTCCTGGTCCTCATATTTTGCTACCAGTAGATGGTCGGAGCTGGAAATGAGTGTTGTTACTCCTGTTCATCCCTGTGCCATGCTGTGGTCCGATTTGACCTCCTCTATGGCTCAGCTTAGACGTCTAAGCCTTGGGCCGATGCTTTTCACTTTGTCCATATGGAAGAAATGTCACAAGAGGTTCTCTCTCTCTTCTCCATGCTCACCCCTGTTGAATGTCATTTTTAATCCAGACGTGCCTGATAGCCTCTCTGTGAAGAGTATGTTTCCTTGGTACAGGTCAGGCATCTTCCAATTACGCCACCTGGTACACCCGGTGTCTAGCAAATTCCTATCCTTCCCAGAGCTTCAGGATAAGTATGACATTCCGGATAGACTCCTCTTTTCATACCTTCAATTTAAACATTATTTTCATTCCAGATCTCCTGACCTGACTTTGACAAACCCTAGCACCTTTGAAACTTTGTGCTTCCATGGTCCCTGTCAGAAAGGACTTATATCCTCTATTTACAGTATCCTTCACAATTCAACCTCGCCCACCGCGGAAACGCATCTCTATATGAGGAGATGGACCGCAATTTTACCAACTCCCTTAACTATTTCTCAATGGCAGGATATCTGGACTTCTACTTCTAAGGTTTCTAGATGCGTGGAGCAGAGAGAGACAGCATATAAGATACTAATGTTCTGGTAAAAAACCCCTGAAATGCTACATAAATACGATCACACTGTATCTAAGCTGTGTTGGAGGTGCTTACGACATGAGGGCACCCATTTTCATATCTTCTGGAGCTGCCCTTTGATTGTACCTTTTTGGTCTATGGTCCGTTCTCTGCTCCAATCTGTTTTGGGGATAGATGCTCCGTTAGACCCTAGACATTACTTGTTAGGTTTGCCTATTGCGGCGCTATCTAAGCACGCCAAGAAACTGACAGCTTATATCCTCTTGGCTGCTAAGAGAGTGATTCCTGCTCTTTGGTTGTCCCCTTCCCCCCATCTCATCCACAGCTAATTTCCGCAATTGCGTATATCCGCAGGATGGAACATATGACTGCACTAGTACAAGACTCCCTACCCAAGTTTTCTAAAGTATGGGACAGATGGGATAGTTCCGCGTTCAACCCTGAGGCAACATCCTAGCTTGAGGCTATTTACGTTCGGGAATGTTTGCCTCAGGCTTGCTCTCGGGACCTTGACCTTACGTCCACCCCCACATATACAACTCTGGGTTTATTCATGTATCTCACTCAGCGGTCCTGTGGTGTGTCCTTCCCTCCTTACCCTTTAATGTGATGTATCAAGAGGTTAACATGCTGTATTCCGCCTGCGGCGGTTTTTTCCTGTTACTGTTGCACTGTCAATCTTGAATGTCTACATTGGTTGTACAAATTTATCTGCTGTACAAAAATCTTTTTTTCAATAAATATACATTTAAAAAAAAAAAAAAAAATTTAAGAAACAATTTGACGTGGGGTTCCCCCTAAATATCCATAACCAGACCCTTCAGGTCTGGTATGATATTAAGGGGAACCTCGCGTCAAATTAAAAAAAAAATTGACGTGGGGGTCCCCCTAAAAATCCATACCAGACCCTTTATCCGAGCACGCAACCTGGCAGGCCGCAGGAAAAGAGGGGGGACGAGAGAGCGGCCCCCCTCCCTCCTGAACCGTACCAGGCCACATGCCCTCAACATTGGGAGGATGCTTTGGGGGTCTGTGACCCCTCAAAGCACCTTGTCCTCATGTTGATGAGGACAAGGGCCTCATCCTCACAACCGTGGCCGGTGGTTGTGGGGGTCTGCGGGCGGGGGGCTTATCAGAATCTGGAATCCTCCTTTAACAAGGGGACCCCCAGATCCCGGCCCCCCCCCTGTTTGAAATGGTAAGGGGGTACAAAAGTACCCCTACCATTTCACAAAGAAAGTGTAAAAAAATAGTTAAATAAGACAAACACACTTTTGAAAAATTCCTTTATTAAAAATAAAAAAAAATAAAAAAAATATTCCAGCGGTGGTAATCCACTCTTGCTATCCAGCGACGGACGGTCATCTCTCCAGCGATGGCTCATCTCATCCAGCGCAGCGAATCCATCCTTCTTCTGTCTCCACGGAGGAGACACTTCAGGGATTCCGGCGGCCTGACGT
Organism: Lithobates pipiens; assembly: GCF_037356315.1. Taxonomy (NCBI): domain Eukaryota; kingdom Metazoa; phylum Chordata; class Amphibia; order Anura; family Ranidae; genus Lithobates; species Lithobates pipiens. The sequence goes on from NW_027507758.1 coordinate 180,772,018, forward strand.
TTCTTATATACGGAGGCGGGGCCACCCGTCACCTGACCCCGCCCCCCTCTGACGCAAGGGGAAACCTGGGGTTCCCTGTGACGTATGGGTGACCCCGCCCCCCTCTAATGTAACGGAAACCTGCCTGTGTTACATCAGAGGGGTGCGGGGTCACCCATACTTCACAGGGAACCCCGGGTTTCCCCTTGCGTCAGAGGGGGGCGGGGTCAGGTGACGGGTGGCCCCGCCCTCCATATATAAGGAATGTCAGGCTCCGGAATCCTTGCAGTGTCTCCTCCATGGAGACAGAAGAAGGATGGATTTGCTGCGCTGGATGAGATGAGCCATCGCTGGAGAGATGACCGTCCGTCGCTGGATAGCAAGAGTGGATTACCACCGCTGGAATCTTTTTTTTATTTTTTTTTATTTTTAATAAAGGAATTTTTCAAAAGTGTGTTTGTCTTATTTAACTATTTTTTACACTTTCTTTGTGAAATGGTAGGTGTACTTTTGTACCCCCTTACCATTTCAAACAGGGGGGGTGGCCGGGATCTGGGGGTCCCCTTGTTAAAGGGGGCTTCCAGATTCTGATAAGCCCCTCGCCCGCAGACCCCCACAACCACCGGCCACGGTTGTGGGGATGAGGCCCTTGTCCTCATCAACATGGGGACAAGGTGCTTTGAGGGGTCACAGACCCCCAAAGCATCCTCCCAATGTTGAGGGTATGTGGCCTGGTACGGTTCAGGAGGGAGGGGGGGCCGCTCTCTCGTCCCCCCTCTTTTCCTGCAGCCTGCCAGGTTGCGTGCTCGGATAAAGGTACTGGTATGGATTTTTAGGGGGAACCCCGCGTCAATTTTTTTTTCATTTGACGCGGGGTTCCCCTTAATATCCATACCAGACCTGAAGGGTCTGGTTATGGATATTTAGGGGGAACCCCACGTCAAATTTTTTCTTAAATTTGAGGCAGGGTTCCCCTTAATATCCATACCAGACCTGAAGGGCCTGGTAATTGAATTTGGGGGACCCCCACGCTTTTTTTTTTTTTTATCAATGACTTTCAATGAGTGTTCTCTGTATTACGGGGAGCCGACAATTCATAATAGCTGCGAGTGATTTTAAAGGACTTTTTTTCCTGCATAAATGACACTTTGTGCAGGGACAGTTCTAAGCACCAGAAACATGCGCCCCTTCACAAGCATACTATAGACACCCCCCCCCCCTACGAAATTTAAAGGAATATTACACTTTTATTGTTTCACTTCAATCATTATTAAAATCACTGCTCCCGAAAAAACGGCAGTTTTTAAAACTTTTTTTTGCATTCACACATGTCCCCTGGGGCAGGACCCAGGTCCCCAAACACTTTTTAGGACAGTAACTTGCAGAATCTTTTCTCTCTGTCAAATCTTTTTTCTCTGTCGAATATTTTCTCTATATAATCTTGGACTAATAGAGGTAAGGTTAGGCACATTCGACCACAGCTTCTATAGACAGATTGTTATTGTCAGAGTCATGTCGAATCTCCTATTCTATATCGAACTGTTGTAACAATGAAAACGAAAATAAAGCATTTATTTATGTCGGATCTTTCGTTTTTCAGATTCTGTGCTTTCGTTATCGTTTGTCAAAACAAAAACGAAAATAGCTGAAATTCGGACGAAAATGCATTCGGACAAAAACGAATGCACATGTCTACCCTTTTCCACAAAAACATGAGGACGGCATGATGGAAGGTGGGCTGGACGGTGAGAGCCTGGAGTGTGGCTTTGTGTGTTCCGTTGCTCCCACTGGGCTCGGTGATGGCAGCTCATGTGCTTTCTTAAGGCGGTCGTCCATAGGTGAGTGTTTGGCTTACCTTGACTTATGCATTGACTGAAAAGGCTGAAGATGGCAACACTATTGTCAGCAGCGGACACGTTAAAAAAGCCCACACTGCAGAGCCATGTGTCGGTATCCTGGGAGCGCCAGATGTGACCGTACATGCTTGATGCCTCGCTCCAGATACATTAGCAGTCTGCTTTGTCCCTCCTGTGCAATCTAAGTTCCGCCTGCTTCTCCTCCCTATCTGTTGGTCCATATCTCCCTCTGAACTCCACCCCTCCTCTTCCTCTCTTGTGGGCACCCATGTGACATCACTAGACACGTCATCATCAACGTCACCTTCCCCACTGCTATAATTAGAGATCTTGGAGTAGGCAGCAACACTGGGGACCAACCCCCTCCTTGGGCTGATCTGGGTACTGTCGTCAGACTGCTGAGTGGTGGTTGTTGCTACCTCCTCTTTCTGATCCAATGCCAAGAGTGGCTGCACATCGGCAATGTCTTGTGATGGATCTGAAAATAATTCCTGTGACTCAAGCGGAGGGTATATGGTGGTAGTGGTGGTGTTGGTGGTAGTGTATTTGGGGATACACACAGCAGAGAGTGAAGAAGAGGGTGCAGATTGAGAGGATGAAGAGGGTGCAGAAGAGTAAGGCTGAGTGAGCCACTCAACCAAGTCTGGCGCGTCCTTTGATGTAATCACATGCACCTTCTGCAATTTGCCACTTTGGCTCAAGCCTGTTGCTCCTGCCCTACCCCTATGACCCATGCGGAAGGGCCTGCCTCTTCCTCTGCCTGTCATTTTTTAAATGACCCTGTGACAAAAGTCTCTAGAGAAGTGCAGTATGTATGTGAAAGAAGATATATAACACCCCGCTTCAATCTGTCATTTTGGGGGCCACTGGTCTATCAAACCAGTTATAATACTTTTTTTTTAATTGCGTTTGTCACTCTTTGTAGTATTGCTGCAGAACCGCTCAGCAGTCACAATGCTTCACAGAGGAAATGCACTATACTATGCTTTCTATTTGTGCAAGTATTTTATACGTGTATTATACCCCTATATACTGCACACCAAATAGTACATCTATACCACTCCTTAAAAGGACCTTTGTGGACCTAATAGTAGCTAGCTAGTAGCTAGTGAATTGCAGAGTGTCCCTGCTCCAAAAACCAAACTGTCCCTCCCTACACCGAGAAATGACAGCTGCAGAATCGGTCAGCACCACTGCATGCAGTGCACTATAAAATGCTTTCTATATTTGAAAGAAAGTATATTATACGTGTACAACCCTATATACTGTACACCTATAAAAGGACCTTTGTGGACCTAGTAGCTAGTGATTTGCAGACTGTCCCTGCTCCAAACACCAAACTGTCCCTCAGTCCCTACACTGATAAAAGACAGCTGCAGAATCGGGCAGCAATCAGCTCAGCAGCACAGCAGTCAAGTATAATATGCTTTCTATATTTGAAAGAAAGTATATTATACGTGTACAACCCTATATACTGTACACCAATAAAAGGACCTTTGTGGACCTAGTAGCTAGTGATTTGCAGACTGTCCCTGCTCCAAACACCAAACTGTCCCTCAGTCCCTACACTGATAAAAGACAGCTGCAGAATCGGGCAGCAATCAGCTCAGCAGCACAGCAGTCAAGTATAATATGCTTTCTATATTTGAAAGAAAGTATATTATACGCGTACAACCCTATATACTGTACACCAATAAAAGGACCTTTGTGGACCTAGTAGCTAGTGATTTGCAGACTGTCCCTGCTCCAAACACCAAACTGTCCCTCAGTCCCTACACTGATAAAAGACAGCTGCAGAATCCATCAACAAGCACTCAGCAGCACAGCAGTCAGCAGTGCACCCTAATATACTTGAAAGAAAGTATATTCTAAGTGTGTTACAACCCTATATACCGTACACCTTTACCAGTCCTTAAAAGGGCTTTTGTGGACTTAATAGTAATAGCTAGCAATTAAAGATGAGCCGAACACCCCCCTGTTCGGTTCACACCAGAACCTGCGAACAGACCTAAACTTCGTATGAACTTTAGAACCCTATTAAAGTCTATGGGACTCGAACGTTCAAAATCTAAAGTGCTCATTTTAAAGGCTAATATGCAAGTTACTGTCCTAAAAAGTGTTTGGGGACCCAGGACCTGCCCCAGGGGACATGGATAAATGCAAAAAAAAGTTTTAAAAATGGCCGTTTTTTCGGGAGCAGTGATTTTAATAATGATTAAACTGAGACAATAAAAGTGTAATATTCCCTTAAATTCCGTACCTGGGGGGTGTCTATAGTATGCCTGTGAAGGGGCGCATATTTCCTGTGCGTAGAACTGTCCCTGCGTAAAGTGTCATTTCTGCAGGAAAAAAAAGTTCTTTAAAATCACTCGCGGCTATAATGAATTGTCGGCTCCCGTAATACAGAGAACACTCATTGAAAGTAATTGATAAAAAAAAAAACGTGGGGTTTCCCCAAATTCAGTTACCAGGCCCTTCAGGTCTGGTATGGATATTAAGGGGAACCCCGCGTTAAATTAAAAAAAATTGACGCGGGGTCCCCCTAGAAATCCATACCAGAATCTTTATCCGAGCACGCAACCTGGCAGGCCGCAGGAAAAGAGGGGGGATGAGAGAGCACCCCCCTCCTGAACCGTACCAGGCCACATGCCCTCAGCATTGGTAGGATGCTTTGGGGGTCTGTGACCCCTCAAAGCACCATGTTCCCATGTTGATGGGGACAAGAGCCTCATCCCCACAACCCTGGCTGGTGGTTGTGGGGGTCTGCGGGCAGGGGGCTTATCAGAATCTGGAAGCCCCCTCTAACAAGGGGACCCCCCGATCCTGGCCCCTCCATGTTTGAAATGGTAAAGGGGGTACAAAAGTATCCCAACCATTTCACAAAGAAAGTGTAAAAATTTTTTAAATAAAACACACTTTTGAAAAATTCCTTTAAAAAAAAAAAAAGATTCCAGCGGTGGTAATCCACTCTTGCTATCCAGCAACGGATGATCATCTCTCTGGGGTCCAGCAATGGCTGATCTGATCCAGCGATGGGTGTTTTCTTTGTCCAGTGAATCCATCCATCCATCTTCTGTCTCCACGCAGGAGACACTGCGGGAATCCTGGCGGCTGACGTTTCTTATATGAGGAGGGCGGGGCCACCCGTCACCTGACCCCGTGAGGGAAGCAGGGGGCGGGGTCACCCATACATCATTGGGGAAGCCTGGCTTCCCTCACTAGCGTCAGAGAAGAAACGTTAGCCGCCGGGATCCCCGCCGTGTCTCCTCCGTGGAGACAGAAGATGGATGGATGGAATACCACCTAGCTTGCCACTTAACCAGAGTAGTGGACCGGGGGATACACCAATCCAGAAAGGCTTGGATTCCCCTGGAGAATCATTTTACAGATGGCCTGCTACACTCCCTTCCCTGGCTTACCCCGAATCATTGGAACCAAGCCACCAAAGCACACCCACTCATTTTCCCCTCTCTATTGGCCTTCAATCAAGCCTTGCGTCTCTTCAAAATATCCTTGCGACCGGGACCCCTGACCCCCATACGCAACAACCCAGATTTTCCCCCGGGAGAATGTTCTTCGTTCTTAAAAAGAGAGTGGCCACACGAGGAGGTGTTAGAGCACCAATTCTTCCACAAAGGTAGACCACGCCCATACGAAAACCTAGCTGCACTCTTCCCGACCCATGGTTTCCCTTTATGGTCCTATAGACAATTGAGACATTTCCTCGCCTCAGAAGACCCAGCCACCATTTGGTGTAGACAACTTCTCCCATTCGAGCGCCTATGTACAAGCAGAACCCCGCTGAGACATCTGATATCAAGCATATATGAATTGCTTCAAGATGGGCTTAACCAGACGGCTCACACACTGAGCTCCTGGGAAACAGATTTACAGATTAGCCTTACAAATGATCAGAGGGAAGACATATTTACGTACGCTCACAAAGGCTCAATGAATGTAGCAATTCAAGAAAACGGGTATAAGATCGCAACTAAATGGTATAGGACCCCTGCGAGGCTACATAAATTCTCCCCTGCAATTCCCAACACTTGCTGGAGATGCAAGACAGCGACAGGCTCCATGCTCCATATCTGGTGGGAATGCCCCCTAATCCAACCCTTTTGGCAGGAAGTTCACGCCATCATTTCACAGGTCACCACCTACACCTTGAACTACAACCCCGCACAATATCTCCTCCACCTTACGACTCTCCCTAAACAGACCTATCTTAAATCCCTAGCCATGCATATGGTTAACGCTGCCAGGATGTGTATCCCTACACACTGGCGATCTACTGATGTTCCCTCCATTCGGGAATGGCTGTCCAGAGTTGCTAAGATAGAGGAGATGGAGGAGCTGATATATACCTCACATGAACGTTTACAGAAATTCTCGACGATCTGGGCCTGCTGGAAACACTTCCAAACCACAGACAAATATAAGACGTTCTTTCCCCCACTATGTAGGGACACTTCAACTAACTTACAATGCTAAGAGATGAGAGGTCGGCGGGGAGAGGGGGGGCCGGGAGGGGTGCCTACCCCATCTCTCTTTTCCCCCCCGAAACCCCCCCCCACCCCCCCCCCATTCTTCCACCCCCTGACCCTCTTTCCTTTACCCCCTCCTGCCTACCCAATCAAACATTGAATATGTTGGTCGACATATTATGACGATATTTGTTTAGCGCAGTTCCTTTAGCCACGACCGTCTCAGCATTGAATATGTGTTACCTTATTTGCGATTTGAAAAGGTCGTGGCAGCATGTTCTATATTTGATGTAAAACCTGTTTCACTTGTGTGTATGCTATGCATCTTTCAATAAAACCTTTTATTTGATGCGCTGGACTAAGAAATCACCCGTCGCTGGATCAGATCAGCCATCGCTGGACCCCGGAGAGATGATCATCTGTCGCTGGATAGCAAGAGTGGATTACCACCGCTGGAATCTTTAAAAAAAAAAAATTATTTTAATAAAGGAATTTTTCAAAAGTGTGTTTGTCTTATTTAACTATTTTTCACACTTTCTTTATGAAATGGTAGGGGTACTTTTGTACTCCGTTACCATTACAAACAGGAGGGGGGCCAGGATCTGGCGGTCCCCTTGTTAAAGGGGGATTCCAGATTCTGATAAGCCCCCTGCCCGCAGACCCCCACAACCACTGGCCAGAGTTGTGGGGATGAGGCCCTTGTCCCCATCTACATGGGGACATGGTGCTTTGAGGGGTCGCATACCCCCAAAGCATCCTCCCAATGTTGAGGGTATGTGGCCTGGCATGGTTCAGGAGGGGGGGGCGCTCTCTCGGCCCCCCTCTTTTCCTGCAGCCTGCCAGGTTGCATGCTCAGATAAAGGGTCTGGTATGGATTTTTAGGGGGGGACCCCACGTCAATTATTTTTTTAAATTTGACACGGGGTTCCCCTTAATATCCATACCAGACCTGAAGGGCCTGGTAATTGAATTTGGGGGAACCACACGCTTTTTTTTTAATTTATCAATGACTTTCAATGAGTGTTCTCTGTATTACGGGAGCCGACAATTCATTATAGCCGCGAGTGATTTTAAAAGACTTTTTTTCCTGCAGAAATGACACTTTGTGCAGGGACAGTTCTAAGCACGGGAAACATGCGCCCCTTCACAGGCATACTATAGACACCCCCCAGGTACGAAATTTAAAGGAATATTACACTTTTATTGTTTCAGTTTAATCATTATTAAAATCACTGCTCCCGAAAAAACTGACATTTTTAAAACTTTTTTTGACATTGATCCATGTCCCCTGGGGCAGGACCCAGGTCCCCAAGCACTTTTTAGGACAATAACTTGCATATTAGCCTTTAAAATTAGCACTTTAGATTTCTCCCATAGACTTGTACAGGGTGTTCCCGGCTTTTCCAATTTGCCGCGAACACCCCATTTGTTCACTGTTTGCCGGACAGGCAATGTTCGAGTTGAACATGAGTTCGACTCGAACACGAAGCTCATCCCTACTAGTGATTAAACTGACTGTCCCTGCACACAGCATCCTTTCCCTACACTGACAAAAGACAGCTGCAGAATCGGTCAGCAGTGCACTCAGCAGCACAGCAGTCAGCAGCAGTGCACCAGAATATACTTTGTATATTTGAAAGAAAGTAGATTCTAAGTGTATTACAACCCTATATACTGTACACCTATACCAGTCCTTAAAAGGACTTTTGTGGACCTAATAGTAATAGCTAGTGATTAAACTGACTGTCCCTGCTCCACACAGCGTCCTGTCCCTACACTGACAAAAGACAGAATGTAAAATGGCCACCAGATCAGGTCTATTTATAAGGTAGGGAGTATGTCAAATTGTCCATGTGCTGAAATGTCTCAATTGGCTGTCCTGTACCCCATGATGGATGTGTCATGGGTCAAATTTGTTCACAATGTAAACAAATATGGCCGCCATGAATAACGCCAGAAGTCCTCCGGTTTGGCGAATCGCGGACGAGCAAAATTTGCCGCGTACCGCAAGGCCATCTCTAGTGAGGAGGCACAAGCCTTAGAGGAGACAACAAGAAGTATCAGTTCCTAAGAGGGGAAACTGAAGCTTAGATCCATAGAATGGCAGAAGACAGTGGAGGCACTGCAGCAGAAGCTGATATGATTCAGAGAGGCACTGGGTGACAATGGATAAAAAGGAGGCAGAATACCCCAAGGACTTGGTTGGAACAAAACTCTAAGCCCCTTAATTCAGGGAATTCTACATCAAAATGTTGAAGAACAGAATCTAAGGAGCAATCAGGTTTTTTACTATAGCCCCCCTTAAAGCGGTAGTAAACCATTGGACATATTGTTTTTGTACCCTAAAAAGTAAAGGCATAAGGTACTAGTATGCATCGCATGCTAGCACATTATGTTAAGCTTACCTTAAAATTAAGCCCTTCCAACGCTGAGCTATCCCGCTGCTGCAGGTGTTCCCATATTCTCCCTTCTTCCTCCTAGGTTTGCAATCTCCAGCTGTGTGACTGGCCAGAGCCGCAATGATGTCAATTCCATGCATGCTCGTAGGAGCTGCAGTTTATAACACAGGGCTCTGAAGGAACGGCCCTGGCGGCTGTTGCTTCAAAGTTCATGCACCAGTGATGTTACTGGCTGCATATTACATAGTTACTAAGATTGAATAAAGACACCAGTCCAACCTGAGGGAGTGTCTACAATTATCCCTATCCCTGTACATTGCACACTCACATTGGTCCCTACCCTCAAGAAGCCCACAATCCAAGGTCCCCATACATATACTAGGGCCAATTTTGGACAGAAGCCAATTAACCTACCTGCATGTCTTTGGAGTGTGGGAGGAAGCCAGAGTACCCGGAGGAAGCCCATGCAGGCACAGGGAGAACATCAGGGGTCAAGTCCTGGGGAAAAAAGTGTGGGAACTCCCACCCAAGATCCATTCCCCCACCAAAAAAAAAAAAATGGTACGCTCATATGCATATATATTTCACAGAAAATACAGTACAACATTTATTGTAAAGTGCAAGTTTACAAAAACAAAATAAGTTAACGTGTCAAACAAAACAATCAACACAATGGGTGATGATCTTTCCCTCGCAGGGAATTTCTAACACAAATACACCCTGTTCCAAATTCTGTTACACAGCCCATTAGAAAATATCCCACAAACTGGAATAACGTTGCCCTTGCCATTTAAGATTATCAACTTTCCGAGATGTATTATCATCTGCGCTGCGATGTGTGGTCAGCCATTTTGTGACATATGGCAAAGGATCCCATAAATGAACAGGAGGGGCCAATGAGACTAATAAACAAAAGAGAAGATAGGCGTTCAGTGCCAAGCCCACTCCTGCATTGCAGAGTATTGGCAGGGTATTGCAGAGTATTGGCAGTGTATGTATTGCAGAGTATTGGAAGGGTATGTATTGCAGAGTATTGGCAGAGTATTGGCAGAGTATTGCAGAGTATTGGCAGAGTATTGCAAAGTATTGGCAGAGTATTGCAGAGTATTGTCAGGGTATTGCAGAGTATTGGCAGGGTATTGCAGAGTATTGGTAGGGTATTGCAGAGTATTGGCAGGTTATGCATTGCAGAGTATTGGCAGGGTATTGCAGAGTATTGGCAGGGTATGTATTGAAGAGTATTGGCAGTGTATGTATTGCAGGGTATTGCAGAGTATTTCAGAGTATGGGCAGGGTATTGCAGAGTATTGGCAGGGTATGTATTGCAGAGTATTGGTGGGGTATTTCAGAGTATTGGTGGGGTATTTCAGAGTATTGGCAGGGTATGTATTGCAGAGTATTGGCAGGGTATGTATTGCAGAGTATTGGCAGGGTATTGCATTGCAGAGTATTGGCAGGGTATGTATTGCAGAGTATTGGCAGGGTATTGCAGAGTATTGGCAGGGTATGCATTGCAGAGTATTGGCAGGGTATGTATTCCAGAGTATTGGCAGGGTATTGCAGAGTATTGGCAGGGTATTGGCAGGATTTTGGCAGAGTATTGCAGAGTATTGGCAGGGTATGTATTGCAGAGTATTGGTGGGGTATTTCAGAGTATTGGCAGGGTATTACAAAGTATTGGCAGGGTATTGCAGAGTATTGGTAGGGTATTGCAGATTATTGGCAGGGTATGTATTGCAGAGTATTGGCAGGGAATGTATTGCAGAGTATTGGCAGGGTATTGCATTGCAGAGTATTGGCAGGGTATTGCAGAGTATTGGTAGGGTATTGCAGAGTATTGACGGGGTATGTATTGCAGAGTATTGGTCGTGTATGTATTGAAGAGTATTGGCAGGGTATTGCAGAGTATTGGCAGGGTATGTATTGCAAAGTATTGCAGGGTATTGGCAGGGTATTGCAGAGTATTGGCAGGGTATGTATTGCAGAGTATTGGCAGGGTATTGCAGAGTATTGGCAGGGTATGTATTGCAGAGTATTGCAGGGTATTGGCAGGGTATTGCAGAGTATTGGCAGGGTATTGCAGAGTATTGGCAGGGTATGTATTGTAGCGTATTGGTGGGGTATTGCAGAGTATTGGCAGGGTATGTATTGCAGAGTATTGGCGGGGTATTGCAGATTATTGGTGGGGTATTGCAGAGTATTGGCAGGGTATTTATTGCAGAGTATTGACAGGGTATTGCAGAGTATGTATTGCAGAGTATTGGCAGGGTATTGCAGAGTATTGGTGGGGTATTTCAGAGTATTGACAGCGTATGTATTGCAGAGTATTGGCGGGCTATTGGTAGGGTATTGCAGAGTATTGGCAGGTTATGCATTGCAGAGTATTGGCAGGGTATTGCAGAGTATTGGCAGGGTATGTATTGAAGAGTATTGGCAGTGTATGTATTGCAGGGTATTGCAGAGTATTTCAGAGTATGGGCAGGGTATTGCAGAGTATTGGCAGGGTATGTATTGCAGAGTATTGGTGGGGTATTTCAGAGTATTGGTGGGGTATTGCAGAGTATTGGCAGGGTATGTATTGCAGAGTATTGGCAGGGTATGTATTGCAGAGTATTGGCAGGGTATTGCATTGCAGAGTATTGGCAGGGTATGTATTGCAGAGTATTGGCAGGGTATTGCAGAGTATTGGCAGGGTATGCATTGCAGAGTATTGGCAGGGTATGTATTCCAGAGTATTGGCAGGGTATTGCAGAGTATTGGCAGGGTATTGGCAGGATATTGGCAGAGTATTGCAGAATATTGGCAGGGTATGTATTGCAGAGTATTGGTGGGGTATTTCAGAGTATTGGCAGGGTATTGCAAAGTATTGGCAGGGTATTGCAGAGTATTGGTAGGGTATTGCAGATTATTGGCAGGGTATGTATTGCAGAGTATTGGCAGGGAATGTATTGCAGAGTATTGGCAGGGTATTGCATTGCAGAGTATTGGCAGGGTATTGCAGAGTATTGGTAGGGTATTGCAGAGTATTGACGGGGTATGTATTGCAGAGTATTGGTCGTGTATGTATTGAAGAGTATTGGCAGGGTATTGCAGAGTATTGGCAGGGTATGTATTGCAAAGTATTGCAGGGTATTGGCAGGGTATTGCAGAGTATTGGCAGGGTATGTATTGCAGAGCATTGGCAGGGTATTGCAGAGTATTGGCAGGGTATGTATTGCAGAGTATTGCAGGGTATTGGCAGGGTATTGCAGAGTATTGGCAGGGTATTGCAGAGTATTGGCAGGGTATGTATTGTAGCGTATTGGTGGGGTATTGCAGAGTATTGGCAGGGTATGTATTGCAGAGTATTGGCGGGGTATTGCAGATTATTGGTGGGGTATTGCAGAGTATTGGCAGGGTATGTATTGCAGAGTATTGGTGGGGTATTTCAGAGTATTGGCAGGGTATTGCAAAGTATTGGCAGGGTATTGCAGAGTATTGGTAGGGTATTGCAGATTATTGGCAGGGTATGTATTGCAGAGTATTGGCAGGGAATGTATTGCAGAGTATTGGCAGGGTATTGCATAGCAGAGTATTGGCAGGGTATTGCAGAGTATTGGTAGGGTATTGCAGAGTATTGACGGGGTATGTATTGCAGAGTATTGGTCGTGTATGTATTGAAGAGTATTGGCAGGGTATTGCAGAGTATTGGCAGGGTATGTATTGCAAAGTATTGCAGGGTATTGGCAGGGTATTGCAGAGTATTGGCAGGGTATGTATTGCAGAGTATTGGCAGGGTATTGCAGAGTATTGGCAGGGTATGTATTGCAGAGTATTGCAGGGTATTGGCAGGGTATTGCAGAGTATTGGCAGGGTATTGCAGAGTATTGGCAGGGTATGTATTGTAGGGTATTGGTGGGGTATTGCAGAGTATTGGCAGGGTATGTATTGCAGAGTATTGGCAGGGTATTGCAGAGTATTGGTAGGGTATTGCAGAGTATTGACGGGGTATGTATTGCAGAGTATTGGTCGTGTATGTATTGAAGAGTATTGGCAGGGTATTGCAGAGTATTGGCAGGGTATGTATTGCAAAGTATTGCAGGGTATTGGCAGGGTATTGCAGAGTATTGGCAGGGTATGTATTGCAGAGTATTGGCAGGGTATTGCAGAGTATTGGCAGGGTATGTATTGCAGAGTATTGCAGGGTATTGGCAGGGTATTGCAGAGTATTGGCAGGGTATTGCAGAGTATTGGCAGGGTATGTATTGTAGCGTATTGGTGGGGTATTGCAGAGTATTGGCAGGGTATGTATTGCAGAGTATTGGCGGGGTATTGCAGAGTATTGGCAGGGTATTTATTGCAGAGTATTGACAGGGTATTGCAGAGTATGTATTGCAGAGTATTGGCAGGGTATTGCAGAGTATTGGTGGGGTATTTCAGAGTATTGGCAGCGTATGTATTGCAGAGTATTGGCGGGCTATTGGTGGGGTATTGCAGAGTATTGGCAGGGTACTGCAGAGTATTGGCGGGATATTGCAGAGTATTGGCGGGGTATGTATTGCAGAGTATTGGTGGGGTATTGCAGATTATTGGCAGGGTATGTATTGCAGAGTATTGGCGGGGTATGTATTGCAGAGTATTGGCAGGGTTTTGCAGAGTATTGGTGGGGTATTGCAGAGTATTGGCAGGGTATGTATTGCAGAGTATTGGCGGGGTAATGCAGCGTATTTGCAGGGTATGTATTGCAGAGTATTGGCAGGGTATGTATTGCAGAGTATTGGCGGGGTAATGCAGAGTATTTGCAGGGTATGTATTGCAGAGTATTGGCAGGGTATGTATTGCAGAGTATTGGCAGGGTATTGCAGAGTATTGGTGGGATATTTCAGAGTATTGCAGAGTATTGACGGGGTATGTATTGCAGAGTATTGGCAGGGTATGTATTGCAGAGTATTGGCAGGGTATGTATTGCAGAGTATTGGCAGGGTTTTGCAGAGTATTGGCAGGGTATGTATTGCAGAGTATTAGCGGGGTATTGCAGTGTATTGGTGGGGTATTTCAGAGTATTGGCAGGGTATGTATTGCAGAGTATTGACAGGGTATTGCAGAGTATGGCAGAGTATTGGTGGGGTATTTCAGACTATTGGCAGGGTATGTATTGCAGAGTATTGGCGGGCTTTGGTGGGGTATTGCAGAGTATTGGCAGGGTACTGTAGAGTATTGGCGGGATATTGCAGAGTATTGGCGGGGTATGTATTGCAGAGTATTGGTGGGGTATTACAGATTATTGGCAGGGTATGTATTGCAGAGTATTGGCAGGGTATTGCATTGCAGAGTATTGGCAGGGTATTGCAGAGTATTGGTGGGGTATTTCAGAGTATGTATTGCAGAGTATTGGCAGGGTAATGCAGAGTATTTGCAGGGTATGTATTGCAGAGTATTGGCAGGGTATGTATTGCAGAGTATTGGTGGGGTATTTCAGAGTATTGCAGAGTATTGGCAGGGTATGTATTGCAGAGTATTGGCAGGGTTTTGCAGAGTATTGGCAGGGTATGTATTGCAGAGTATTGGCAGGGTTTTGCAGAGTATTGGCAGGGTATGTATTGTAGAGTATTGGCGGGGTATTGCAGAGTGCAACTTAATAACACACTAACGTGACTAACCTGGTATTCTCTTCCCTTCTCGGGAGAGAAGTAAACTGGTAGCAGTGCAGCAGCTGTGGCCCCAGGAGGCCAGGACTGTCTGGCACTGGGTAGAGGGGAGGGAGGGGACAGTCCCGATCCAAGCGGCGTGTGTCTGTCGCTGGCTGCACTGGAGGACTACGCGCTGAATAGCCTCAGGCGACTAATGAGAACGGTGTTCCTGTTGTGAAAATAGTACGGAAACGCCGTTCCCATGCGTTCCCGCAGGACTCGAGCCCTGGAGAACATGCAAGCTCCAGGCAGGTAGTGTTGTGGATGGGATTTGAACCAGCAATCCTTTTTCTGCTAGATGAGAGTGCTAACCACTACACCACTGTGCCACCCATCCTAAACAGTGCATGTGTAGGAGATATTTACTCTACCTATAGATGAATCTTATTATAGGCTTACCTATAGGTAAAGGTCACGTATGGGAGTTTACCCCCACTTTATATGTGATGGACTATATAGGAAGAAGGCTTCCAGTTTTCAGCCCTCTGACTCTCATAAACAGGTAACTACAGAGCTAGAATCACAGGTACATTGGAGAGAATATTTTGGACTACTGGAGTACTGGGATCACAGGGAGATGTTGTATCGTCTGCTTTAACCCCTTGGACCATGGCAAAGTACCCCTATTCACTTGAAGAGGTTTAAAATGCTGGTCATAAAGCAAAAGGGGTAAGATTCCTGCCATGGCTGCAAAACAAAGCATCACAGCCATGCCATGGCATACATATAGTATATACTGTATGTACATATGTGCAGCTATATACAATTCATTATTTACAACTATATTATTCATCCATAATGTATTAATCCTATTCAATGTGAGTGAAGACCCATAGGGAGCTAACATCAGGGCAAAAACAATGTAACAGGACATGCTGTTTTTGCCCATGCTGTTTTTGCTCTGATGTTAGCTCCCTACGGGTCTTCCCACACGAATTGCAGATGACATCCAAGCATTTAGCTAGAGGACATTTTGCCCTGATGTTTGAGTAAATCAGGACCTATCCTGATAATTTTTACAACTATACCAGAGTATCATGAACTATATCATAGTTTATCATAACTTTACCTTTGACAGCTTACAAACTACTTTTAGCCCATGTCTGCAGAGAATGAATACCAACATTTCAGGAAGAAAATGGGAAGTGTGTAATTTTCTGCTGCTATACACACTGTAGCAATATATGTTTAGCTGCAGATAACTGCAGATAGTCAACCCTGTACACACAGCACTTCCCTTCTTTTCCTAAACACAGATAAACTGTCTGCAATTAAATATTGCTAATCATTATGTGTGTATAAGATAATTACTTTGCATTGTGTGAATCCAGCAGCTTTTAGAAAAGTCTTCTAAGTGCAGCTAAATGCTGAGATTTAGATGTCCGTGTGAATGTAGCCTAAAGCCTTGTACACACGATCAGACTTTCTGACAACAAAACCGTGTACTTTTGTTCAAAGGGTATTGGCTCCAACTTGTCGCACACGGTCACACAAATGTTGGCCAAACATTATGAGCGTAGTGGTGTACAAGATGTACGATGAGCCAATGAAAAGGACGTTCAATAGCCGTGTGCCACCCTTTGGGCTCCTTCTGCTAATCTTCTGTTTATCTTGTGTTAGTAAAAGTTTTGTGAGTGATGATTCATGCTTTTCAGCCTCGTGCTTTTGAGTTTGTTTCTTGAGTTTGTTTTCTTTAGGTTGTGCTTATCGGTTCGTGTCTGTTCTTCAGTGTGTGCTTGTCAGTTAGTTTCTGTCTTTCAATTCGTTCTATTTATAATTTGTTCCTGATTTTCAGTGCGTGCTTATCCGGTCATTTCTGATTTTCAGGTTATGCTTGTCAGATCCTTTCTGATTTTCAGTGTGTTCGCTTTAAGCAGCCGTTAGTTAACTAGTCATGTTGCGTTCCTTTCAGAGAGATTGTGCTGTTGTCCAGTCCATAAGCAGGGGGGAGTAGGAGTTCTTGGACCAAGAATTGGTTGCTTAATCGTGACCAATCCTCTCATATGCTGTGGGAGCTCCAGGAGAATAATCCTTATGATTTCAAAGAATTATCTCCGGATGATGGACCCCATCTTTCACTGTCTATTGGCTTTGCTGACCAGTTATATTACAAAACAGGACACCTGCATGCAGCAAGCCATCTCTCCCGAGCAAAGGCTCGTTGTCACATTGCAGGACTTGACGACGGGGAAAAGTCTCCAGGACCTGAAGTTCATGACTGGGATCTCCCCCCAGGCTCTGGGAATCATTATTCCAGAGACCCGTTCTGCCATCATTCAAGTCCTGCAGACAAACTATATTAGGGTAAGTTTTATCCTTTAACATCACATTCTATGTATTGTACAGGATGCCATGGCTGGGTCCTGGAAGGAGGCTATGTTTCCCCTCTGGACCCAAAAGGGGTTAACTCACTAGTCAGAGGAAGTGGGTATAAAACAAGACAGGAAGTTATAGATGGGTGTGGAGGAGTGTAGTGGAGATTGGAAATTGTGGATGGTGTTTTTGTTTGCAGCAACAAAAGTGAACAGCAGTGTCCTGCCTGGAAGCCTCCTGGCAGAGGAAGCTACCTGAATCAGAAACCAAGGACTGTTTGACTGCAATAAAAATTCTAGACTTTGCAAGTCAATGAGACTGAAACCTCTTTCTTTTGTTGTTGCCGCTGTAAAGCTATTTAAGTTCAATAAACCTCCTTTTGAGTGAAAAGTGTCCTGCGATCTAACTGGTTCCCTGAACTTTACAAGTGGTGCTCGAATGCGGGCATTTTCTTTCTCTTCTGGACGCATGGCCTGTCTGTAAGGACCTGTGAGGAGGTCTCCAGAGAGTGCGGCCTACAGCCACTGCGGAGCGGAACAACTAAAGACTCTGTCTGTTACCTAATCGCTGGAAGGACTTTGTGACCGGATCGGGATGGATCCAGAGACACCTGTCAGAGCCATCAGTGGGACCCGGTTCATCTTACAGAGCGGAGTAGTGTGGCAGAGCCGGCCAGCTAGAAGCTACATTTTTCAGACCCAGTTTGGTGAGAGGGCTGCTGCCCACAGTTTTCTAAACGCACTTTCATACACTTAGTACTTTAACACAGTGTTGCTGGGACCTGTAGAGGAGAAGAAAGAAGACTAATAGACTGCATCTCTTATTGCAAGGCCTTGCATCCTATTAAAGTAGGGGGTGCTCCCTAGTGATTGTGTTGTACTGTATTTATCACTTTGCATTTTTGTATTCACCAGAGTATGCTGGAAGTGGGAAGGAACACAGAGTAAGGTGTAGCCACTCTGAGTACTAGTCCCAATTGGAGATGCATTCTCAGGGATTATCTAAGATAACGGTACAGGTACAAGCTGCTGTGTATACCTACTGTGCTGTTGCATTATGTTTATGTGACAGTGCAAATGCTGTATTTACTATTTTACATTATCCCCAGTAAAAATACATTCTTGGTTAAGTACAATTGGTGTGGAGTGTTCCTTTTCCAGCAGGTGGAACCTCGGATACCCAGGTAATAACAAAGGTATACTATTGTTACATTGCATACTGTGGGGTTATTCTTCATTATTAGCTTTACACCAACATTACACCACAGCTGTGTCAAGGGGACTGAGCCAAGTCAGTGGGGGTTTAATAGCAGAGTACAGGCCCAAACAAATTCACCAGCTCCTTCGGGGGTCAGTGCTACATGTGGGGGCTCGTCTGGGACCCTGTCACTCTGCAAGCAAGCCTGTCCCTTTGGTGCCTGTATGGACCCTTTCACTGTGGTCCTGTGGTTCGAGCTGAAGGCGCCTGCCCAGAAGCGAGCATGGCAATTGAGCTCCCTGGCAAGCACTGGGATGAAGAAGAGGTCAGTAAAATTTTAAAGACACTGTCCCCAGACAGAAAAGCATGAGTGATTGCCATCAAGGAAGATAGTAGGACCTCACGCATTCATACACTGTTGGAGTGGAGAGAGGGAGTACCCGAAAGCTTCAAAGGGAAAAGTGTACAAATAGGAAACAAGTCAAAGTTTTACATAGTACACCTAAGAATTCCAGATGAGGCCCCCCTCAGTACTGGTCAGGTAGAGCCAGCTACAGGGACAGCCACCTCCTCAGCACCCCTGACCATGATAGGGCCAGAACTCCTTACAGCTCTTTCGTGTCAAAGTGCCAGAAGAGCAACAAAGTATGTGTGGAGGCTGGTTACAGGAAGCTGAGGATCTTCTCAGGAAAACAGCCTGTGTCAGCTGGGGAGGAAGAATTAGATGTCTGGATAGAGCAAGCCATGCAGACTCTGGAAGAATGGGAACAGCCAGAGGCCCAAAAGAAGCAACATATAGGTGAGAGCCTGCGAGGAGCTGCCACAGAGGCTGTCAGGAACTTGAGGTTCAGTAATACCACCTGTACAGCCTACGATTACTTGGTTATGTTACAATAAGAGTTTGGGTGGCTAGAAAAGGCAGCTTATTTAATCTACCAGTTTGAACACACCCTCCATCACCAAGGAGAGCGTCTTTCTGAATATATCAGATGGCTAAATAAGATGTTATATCAGATTGTGCTAAAGAAAGGAATGACACCCTCTGCCATAGAGCAAACCAGGATAAAGCAAATCTTAAGAGGGGCCCTGCTCTCTGATCCAGTCTGGCTTCATTTGAAAACCTCTGTGGGTGTCATGTCACTAAGATACCCTGACCTTATCAGAGTGGTGAGAGATGAAGAGGCACTGTTAAATGACCAGCAAGCAACTATTCAACCAACCTCTACCCCTCTAGCTGAAGTCAGACCTGTAAGAACAGTAGAACAGGACTCTGAAATAGCCACTTTAAAGTCTCAAATGGCACAAGTGATGGAGATGATGACTTCATTGATGGCAAAGGTCTCTGAAACAGGCAAAGGAGGAGAGACAGCGACAAAAGTACCTCCGGTTACATCCGCTGCCTCAACTCGGAGGTCGATGGGTGATGAAGTTTGTTTCAATTGTGGAGGAGATGAATGTGCCCAAGCCCAGTGAAGTCTGATACACAGCGCCAAAAGCGGAAAACTCCAGAGGGCCCCGGTGAGGGAGTCAACCGGGTGTCCTGTTGTGTTAGTTAACGCCAAAAACATATTGACGTGAAGAAAGCCCCAAAGGAGCGGTCGCAACCCTTAGAGAAGACCCTTGACATTGTCTCAAAATGCGCCAGTACCTCAGCCCTTCCGGCCCAGACTAAGCAGCGTAGATGAGCCAATGCACGTCAGACCCACAGAGTCCCACAGGAAGCCAAATGGAACTCGAACCCCCACAAGAAAGGAGTGGAGATCAAAACCACTAAGCAGGCCAAACTGGTCACCTCATTCAAATTACCCCCAAATTAGTGGGGCCCTCCCCGGATGTCCCCATTCAGGTGGAAGGAATTTATACCAAGGGCCTCCTGGATGCTGGGGCCCAATTGACACTCCTTTACAGGGACTTCTATGATAAGCACCTCCAACATCTGCTACTCCAAAAGCTAGAGTAACTGCAGATATGAGGCATTGGGACTCAGAGTTTCCCCTACGATGGATACTTGCCAATCAAGGCTTGTGATAGAGACATTTACCTGCATTGTTCCTGTTCAAAGCCTCCCACTGCCTTGGATTGCTGTTGGATTTCCCTGTGTATGACCCGGATTGGATATTGGACTATTTACTAAACTCAGCCTGCCTTATTACCTAGACTGTCATTGGATCGGATATTGGACTATTCCCAGAACTCAGTCTGCCTTATTACCTGGACCGTCTTAGAACCACGCTATCTGTCTGCTAAACTGTCAGTAATTTTGTCATTTGGTCCATCCTGCAACAGGCTCGGACCACCCATTCCAGGTTCTCGCGCAAACTCAGTCCTTGACCCCAACAGAGACGCCAGCACCAGGGCTTCAAGGCAGGTGCATTGTTAGAAGGCCTAAGAGAGGATCCGAGCGAATTTGGAGACTACATGGTATCCGAAGGATTGGGTCGTTTACCGGCTCCTTGCACCAAAGGATTGGGTCGGCTTTCGGCTTCCTTATCGAAACGTCTATGTGATCGTATCTGCGCAGACTGACCTCCCTTAACAGGGGCTCACTGGTGATCTGGTAAGCCTCCATTCATTATTGGTTTACAGAGGTGAAGGGTCCACGTGGTCAAGCATTATTATTGTTGTTTTGAACAAACAAGATCAATCATCATTTTTTGTTTTATATTTCACATGGGACTTTATATTGTGTCACATTATTTTTTATGATTATTTGGTTTTTCACTTTAATGGACATTTGAGTTACAGATTAATATCTTTTGACTTCATTGGACATTTGGGTTTTCAAAGTATTTTTCACTTATGATTTTTCACATTATTTAGGTTTTTCACATTATTTATACACACACATTTTTCCTATTAAGTCACATTTATATTTAAGAGGCTAAGCGCTGCGCTTTTACTTTTTTCTGCTTTTGTGTGCCCAGTATCCGGGTTATAGTGTTCAGCTGCTGTTTTCATATTATTTTTTTATTTTACTAAGCGCAGATTTCAATTTTTTTTGATAAGCTGACCTTTGACACCTGTGTAGCCGTGAAGGCAGAGACCTTTGATACCCTAGCAGTGGTCTGCCCTTGCCCTCCAGATGCTAACACAAACTCTATCATTATTGGAACCAATACTGACCTAGTTCGAAGATTACTGACACCACTTGTGCAAGAGAAGAGTACCTCTTCCCCGAAGGTACACCCTATGCTAACACAGGTGTACCAGGATCTAGGGCACGAGCTGAAGGCCCCACCAGAAGGAGTGGGCAAAATCTGGTGCCTAGATAAGTGAAAAGCTGGTACAACTGGGTGAGGTAGTCTGCCTAAAAGCCTCTATCAAGCTAAGTTGGACACAGCCTGACCCTTTCGTTGTCCTTGAGACGGACAGACAGAAAGAAGATAAAGGCCCGGAAATAATTCCAGAAGTGTTGTTAATCAAGGCACTAAAGAGAAATAAAAGGGAGAGTCTCAGTCAGCTTCCAAAACATGACAGCCTTGCCTGTGAAGGTGGCAGTCAGAGTGCTGCTGGGACAGGTCAGTCAAGCAACCCCTGGAAGAGTTCTACCCAAAGAATACACCCCTTACACCTGCTTGGATGGAGAGAGCCAAAACCCAGCTCTTGAGATGGAGAACTGCTTTCTCAAAAAGTGAGTTTGATGTGGGGCTTGCAAAGAGTGCCGAACACAAAATTCGGTTGGAAAAAGACAAACCCTTCTGGGAGAGAGTCAGACGGATTCCACTGGGAGATCTTGAAGACCTGCAAGAACACCTGGTTGAGCTGAAGAAAACAGGGAAACCTGGAGCCCATATGCCTCTCCCATAGTGGTCGTGAGAAAGAAGAAGGGGTCATTACGGTTATGTATTGAATACAGGACACTGAACCGAAGGACCCGTCCCGACCAGTACACCACACCATGGATAGAGGATGCCTTACAGAGCCTGTCAGGGGCAAAGTGGTTCAGAGTACTGGATCTGAAAAGCGGATATTACCAGATTCCCCTGTGAGATTCTTCTAATTCAATCGGATGCCACAAGGTCTGTCTGGGGCCCCAGGGACCTTCAAGAGATTGATGGAGAAGACTGTGGGCGACATGAACTTGATTGAGGTGCTGGTGTATCTGAATAATGTCATAGTGTTTGGCTGAACACTAGAAGAGAACAAAGAGCGTCTGGAGAAGGTCCTGAAGAGACTTCACGATGAAGGCCTGAAGCTCTCAATGGAAAAATGCCAATTCTACCAACCCTCAGTAAACTACTTAGGGCACATTGTGTCTGAAGAAAGAGTGGCAACAGATCCTAAGAAGCTGGAAGCTGTCACTTCTTGGCCCAGACCCACTAATGTGACTGAGCTTAAATCTTTCCTAGGCTTCTGTTCATATTACAGTAGGTTCATAGAAGGGTTTGCCAAGATAGCCCACCCACTTACTGAGCTATTGAAGAACCAAGAGGAAGCTGATACAGACTCAGAAAAGCCTGGAAGACCAAAAGAGGGACCCAGGAAGAAGAAGCAGTCTATCCAAGACCAGTGGACTCTGCAGTTTGAAGAAACCTTCAGATAGCTGAAGTGGAGCCTTACCACAGCTCTGGTCTTGGCCTATGCAGAGCCTACCAAACCCTACAAACTGCACGTGGATGCCAGCCGAGATGGGCTGGGTGGAGTGCTTTACCAAGAACATGGCGGGCATCTGAGGCCTATTGCCTATGTGAGCAGAAGTTTAATCCCTGCTGAGAGGAACCACCCTACTCACAAACTTGAGTTTCTGGCCTTGAAGTGGGCAGTGGTGGACAAGTTAAAGAATTACCTATATGGTGCTGAGTTTGTGGTCAAGACAGACAACAACCCCCTCACATATTTGCTCACCACCGCAAATCTAGATGCCACCAGACACAGGTGGTTGGCTGGCCTCTCGGCATTTACCTTCAGCCTGAAGTACAGACCAGGAGTTGGTAACCGAGATGCGGATGCCTTGTCAAGAAGACTTCACTGTTCCCAGGGCCACCCAGAAGAATGGACCCAACTTACCCCTGAAGGAGTAAGAGCCCTATGTGAAGGGGCAGAACAGCAAGGAAAGAGTGGAGCCAGAGCTGAAGAAGTTGGAGTGTCTGCAGTGGGGATGCCTAAATGCTACTGTAACGTCTCTCAGATCGTACAGGAGGGTCTACCTAAGCTATCTAAAAAAGACCTCCGGAGAGATCAACAGGAAGATCCACATTGTGGCTTGGTGTTGAAGACTTTGGAGAGTCAACATTCTGATCTACTGGTCAAGAGCACCCAGAAAGAAGCTTGCCTACTACACAAAGAGTGGAATCGGTTGCAGCTACAACAAGGGGTGGTCTACTGAAGGGGCTCCTATGAAGATCCCGAAGAGAAGTGGCAACTGTTTCTGCCAGAGAAACACAGAGAGAGAGTACTGATTGCCTTGCATGAACACCATGGCCATCTGGGATCAAAAAGGACTCTTCAACTTGTAAGGGACAGGTTCTACTGGCCTTACATGAGGACTGAAGTGGAGAGCTACTGTCATTCCTGTCTCAGGTACATACAGCGGAAGACCTTGCCTCAGCGAGCCACCCCAATGGGCCACTTAGAGAGCCAATGGCCGATGGATCTGGTCTGCATAGACTTCCTGTGTTTGGAATCTGATCTGAGTGGACAAGGGAACATCTTAGTAGTCACAGATCACTTCACCCGCTATGCTCAGGCGTTCTCTACTAAAGATCAGCAAGCAGCCACAGTAGCAAAGACTCTCGTGGAGAAGTTCTTTGTCCATTATGGCCTACCTCAACGAATCCATTCAGACCAGGGGAGAGACTTTGAGAGCACTCTGATCAAAAGACTTTTGGATCTACTAGGCACCCAGAAGTCTAGGACTACTCCCTGTCACCCACAAGGAGACCCACAACCAGAGAGGTTTAACAGAACTCTGCTCAACATGCTGGGGACCTTGACTTCTGAACAGAAATCACATTGGAGCAAGCACATCACTGCTTTCGTACATGCTTACAACAGCACCAAGAGTGATGCCACAGGATATTCACCCTACAGGCTTATGTTCAGGCGAGAAGCCAGACTACTGATAGACTTGGCCTTTGGGACCTCTCTGAACCATACATCCGAGACCTCTCATCGAGGGTATGTGGATAGGTTGCGGAGGAGTTTGAAGATTGCCTATGAACAGGCCCAAGCCACATCAGATGCCAGAGGAAGTAGGAACAAAAGGAATTTCAACCTGCGAGTACGAATTCAGGACCTACAACCCGGTGACCGAGTCTTACTAAGAAATTTGGGCATCCCAGGCAAACATAAGTTGGCTGATTGCTGGAGGTCACATCCATATGTTGTATGCAGGAAACGTCCAGGGCTCCCAGTGTATGTGATCAGGCTGGAAGGGAACACTGGTCCAGTAAAGACCTGGCATCGAAACCACCTCCTATCTCTCACAGAAGCAGTCAGGATAAACCAAGAGGAGGAACTACCTTCTACATCCACTGCCGTACATCAACCAGCAACTAGATCTCAGCCTGAACTCTCCGCAACTCAGGGTGAAGAGAGAGAGGAAATGGAGATAAGTTGGCTGTGGCCATCTGATACACCAGAAGCTGAAGCCGGTGTTTCACCCCAGACAAGAGGAGGAGACAATGGAACTCTTAGGCCGCGTACACACGCGGGGACTGTTCGCCCAACTTTGTCCGTCCAACAGTTTCGGCAAACAGTCCGCTCAAAATTAGCATGGACGGACATGGCCACACACGACCAACGAACAGTTTGCTGAAACCGTGCGCGATAACGTGAACGGCACGTACAATGGGACGGAAAATACGACGTCCTATACACTGCATTATAACTTTCGGCGTGAAAATCCTTTCTGAGCATGCGCGCAACTTTGTTTGACGAACAAGCCTACACACGAGCGGACTGTTCGCTGAAACAAGGTTTCAGCGGACAGTTTTACGGAATTTCCGAAAAACCTTGTTCGTCAAACTGTCCGCTGAAACTGTCCGCTGAAAGCCCACACACGAGCGGACTGTCCGCCCAAACACTGTTCAGCGGACAAAGTTGGGCGAACAGTCCGCCCGTGTGTACGCGGCCTTAGACCTGAAGCTCCCGAGTTCGTACCTCAAGACAGGTCAGCAGAAAATTCAGAGGAGTCTCAAACCTCTATGTTGGAAATTAATTCTGAGGATTCCCCTGCTGGTGTTGAAATTGAAATACAGGACAAATAATTGAGTGAACAGGAGAATGAGGAAATCGAAGAAGATGTCAGCCTAACTGTGAAGACTGAAAGAACAGAGAGTAATTCACCCTCCAAAAAGACTAAGGCCGCGTACACACGCGGAGACTGTTCGCTCAACTTTGTCCGTCAAACAGTTTCAGCGGACAGTCCGCTCAAACTTAGAATGGACGGACTTGCCCACACACGATGAACGAACAGTTTGCTGAAACCGTGCGCGATGACATGAACGGCACGTACGACGGGACTAGAAAATGACGTCCTATACACTGCAATGCAACCTTCGGCGTATAAATTCTTTCTGAGCATGCGCGGAACTTTGTTTGACGAACAAGCCTACACACGAGGGGACTGTTCGCTGAAACAAGGTTTCAGCGGACAGTTTTTCGGAAATTCCGAAAAACCTTGTTCAGCAGACTGTTCGCTGAAACTGTCCGCTGAAAGCCCACACACGGGCGGACTGTCCGCTGAAACACTGTTCAGCGGACAAAGTTGAGCGAACAGTCCCCGCGTGTGTACGCGGCCTAACATTTGATACACTGGGTGAATGCTCTGAAGCAACCCAAATTACCAGCAAAATAAATTCTGAAGTGCCTGATCCTTCCACTGTCAATTCAGGAAGAGATAACCCCAGCTCACCCCTTGAGACATCTGTACCAGACACTATAGTGTCAACTGTGAGTGCACAGAACAGCTCACCATCACATGTGAACTGGTGGGAGGCTCCTCTGTCAAACGTATGTTATGGAATAAAACCTTTAAGTTTAAACTCGGGTTACAGAAATACAGCTTGCTTATTGTCATACTAAGCCAATTTCTCTGCATGTAAATTATAACATGTAACAGCCAAAAATGGGTTATAAAGCTAAGACTTTGAATGTCTTTGGGGACCAAAGACTTAAATTAGGGGGGTATGTAGCACTGGTATTTTTGTCTACTAACATAATGCAATGTAAATCTATGAGCACTGTTATAGCTTAGTATTTGGCACCATCTAGTGGCCAATACAAGAAATGGACTCTTAGTATTTTCTTTTCTATAACACTAGAAATATAACAGGAAGTGACTGTTGTTTACATTTTTGCTATGACCTACCTACCCAGAATGCCAGGTAGCCTACCCATGATTCTTCTGGACTGAACTGAGTAGCACAGGTGGGGAGGGGCAATTTGAGGTCTACCCCTTTTCTTGATGTGACACGGGGGGTAGAGGTAGGTCTGCTCTGCATGGCATCAGGGGAGGGGTGGGATCTGTTGAAGGATGCAAACGGGTAACTGCCAGGTTTTTGTCATTGTGACCTTATATGCATGGAAGGTCTCCCCATCTGTTCTTACACAGCTTTCGGATCTTGTGCATACTCACGTTTTCTCATGCAATTTACGTTTCTCGTGCAATTCACGTTTCTCATGGGTTTCTCAAGCAATTCATGTTTCTCATGCAATTTACGTTTCTCATGCAATTGTATGTTTCTCATGCAATTTTAAATTTCTCGAGTGATTTTACGTTTCTCGTTCAATTCACGTTTCTCGTGCAATTTACATTTCTCATGCAATTTACGTTTCTCATACAATTTACGTTTCTCATAAATTTATGTTGCTCATGCAATTTGTGTTTTCTCATGAAATTTACAATTTCTCATGCAAATTACATTTTCTCATGCAATTTACATTTCTCATGCAACTTGCGTTTCTCACGCAACTTGCGTTTCTCATTAAGTTTATGTTTCTCATGTAGTTTACGTTTCTCATGTAGTTTACGTTTCTCAAGCAATTTATGTTTTTTCATGCAATTTATATTTTCTCATGAATATTACGTTGCTCATGCAACTTGCATATCTCATGCAGTTATGTTTCTCGTGTAGTTTGCATTTCTCATGCAATTTGTATTTCCTCAGGTTAACTCACGTTTTCCCATGTTACTCACGTTTTCCCATGTTACTCACGTTGTCCCATGTTACTCACGTTTGTCCCATGTTACTCATGTTTGTCCCATGTTACTCACGCTTTCCCCATGTTTCTCACATTTTCCTTATGTATCTCACGTTTTCCTAATTTTTCTCAAGTTTTTCTGTGTCGTTCACATTTTCCCGCGTTTTCTCGTTTCCATGTATCTCATGTTGGTCATACAGTTTTACATGCTCGTGCAACCTACGTTTCTCATGCAGCCTCAGTTTCTCATGCTGCTCACGCTACCCACAGTTCTTGTTCAGTTACATTCCTTCACGCAGCTTACATTTCTGTCGCAGGTTACTTTTCTCAGGCTGCTCACGGTTCTCACGCAGCTTATGTTCCTCACCCAGTTGCGTGTTTTTTTTGTTTTTTTTTCACTCAGGTCGTGGTTGTTATTTTCATTATTTTGCTGGGTATCATTCATATGTTTTCATCATTTTTTGTTTACATATTCATGGTTAATCATGGCATCTTCACTGCAGTTACCTGTCTTGTTTTCCAGTTCACATGGATTGAGTTGGTTGTTTTTAATTGGCTTGTGCAGTGGCAAGTCTCCTCATCCATGTTACATGCATTACATCTCGGTTTCTGTTTAATAAGTTATCACTTGCCTGACACATTTTCAGGTTCATACGCCTGAGTTTATATTTTTAATTTGCCTGATGTGCATCAGGTAACTCGGCCTTGCTAGTTTCTTGAGACTGGTTCGTTTCAGTCTGACACAACGTACATTTCTTTATTTTCATCTCGTTCATGAGTCAGGTTCACCTACACCTTAGGTCTCTTGCCAACATTCCACTGCAAGGTTACCAATCACGTTATGGGTGCCAAAGGATTGAGTTAATTATTTCTAATTGGCTTGTACAGTGGCAAGTTTCCTCATCTGTTTCTCTTATGACCATATCACTATTCATACGTCATGACATATCACTACTCTTATCACTTGGCTTACACGTCTTCAGGTTGTATAGGCCTGAGTTTACGTTTTTAATTTGCCTCATGTGCCTCAGGTAACTCGGCTTGGCTAGTCTCTTGAGACTGGTACATTTTCAGTCCGGCACAATGTACATTTCTTTTTATGGTCATTTCATATACAAGTCAGGTTCAAATATACATGGTTAGATCTCACGGCAACGCTCCTCTGCAGGGTTTACTTATTACTTCATGGGTTCCAAAATTTGAGACAATCATTTTTAATTTGCTGGTGCAGTGGCAAGTCTCCTCATCTGTTTCTCACATGTCCCGTCACGAGTTCATATGTCATGACATCGCATTTCTCATATCACTTGCCTGACACGTCTTCAGGTTGCATAGACCTGAGTTTACGTTTTTAATTTGCCTCACATACCTCAGGTAACTCGACCTTGCTAGTTTCTGGAGACTGAAACATTTTTAGTCCTGCACAACATTTACTTTGTTATTTATTCACGATCACCTTTATATGAGTAGCGGTAAGGGAAGTAAAAGATTTTCCTTTTTCTTAAGGTAGGTTGGGGTGCATTTGCTTAACTCTTGTTTATGACAGTGTTTGTTCTTGTTTGCATAGGTCATCTCACTGGCAGCAGATATTGAAGACTTTGCCTCCATACATGCGGCTCCGGTTGGGGGTTCTGTACATGGTAGCATGGTCTCCTTGTAACCTCCGGGTTCAGCCGACACTCTGGCAGTGGTATAGGCTCAGGTGGAGGGGTCTGTTATGTTGCTACTAAACTTTCCTTTGGGTCCTTAAACAGCCTTTGGTCTTTGGGATACTCTCGCACTAGCACTCAGCTGGATACTCTCCCATGTAGTATGCTGTCATGTAGCCGTCCATTATCTGGATGTTTTCCTCCTCATAAAAGTTTCCTAACAGGGTCCTGCCGATGTACGAGAAATAATGCCACTTTTCTCTGTGCTCCTATCCCTCTGACAGCAAGGGAAATGGTAGGCTCGCTGATTGCATGGATTATCAGTCTACCTCAGGCGTTGTTCAAAGCAGATCCATGTCTTGATGTATGTAAGCTGATTTGGCTGGCCTTTCAGTTCCTTTTTTACATTCACTAGAGGTTGTGGTCAGGATTTTGAAACCACTATGCTGCCATGTATCTGTTATAGGGCGGGCGGCAAGTGGTTAAATATCTACTTGCTTTCATTGCCTTTTTTTGTCACTCACAGCTCAAGCTTTCCGCAAGCTGGTGCCCGGTAACAGTCCTAGACCGACTCATGGGGGCAACAGCGGAAGTACCCAGGGATAGGCCTCTTTGCCTTTCCCTTCTTCACTAGCACAGTGAATGAAACATCACCATACCTGGCTGCCATACCTAGGTTTGGTCATTCTTTTAGGTTAGGTGCAGTTTTTTGCTGCTTCTCACCAAGGGGTTCGTGATTCACATTGTGGAGTAGTTAGGTAGGTAAAATTCAGCATGCGTCTCCGGATACATCCCGGATCCACTTGTTGAGATCTTATGGGCTTTCATGCGCTTGGCTGCTCAATGTCACGCACGGTTACTTTTCATCAATCTTTTGCTAGCTCATGCTACTGTCTTATTTTTTGCCCCCTTTAGGCATACTGACCATGTGACTTTTGGCACACCCCATGTCACTTTTTCCGCTTTCCCCTCAGACCTTTTCTAATATGATTACATGAAACTCCAAGTACAAATGGAAGGCCAACCACAGTCGGGATGCATTTAAACCCACCCTCCTTCCTCCTTGCCTGTCGATGGTGTCTCTTGTATCCCATCCACCCTTCCCCTTTTTTTCTTGCTATTTCTTCTCTTTTACTTCTACCTGGGTATGCCCCTTTTAGGCATACTAACCATGTGACTTTTGGCACACCCCCAGGTCACTTTTCCCGCTTTCCCCTCAGACCTTTTCTAATACGATTACATGAGACTCCGAGTACAAAATATATATACAGTCAACTACATATATATATATATATATATATATATATATATATATATATATATATATATATATATCCACTGCATTCTAGTCTAGCCAAGCCTATATCTGACTGCAGGTAGTTCCTGGTGTACGTTTTCACCAAGGAAAGGCAGACACTCACAGGCCACTAAAAGAGGGAAAGCAGGCTCTGTGTCTACAGCCAACAGTGCTGGTCATAGACACAGTGAATCCTCAGCATGTGGCCGTGAGGCATGCTTGTTCTTTTTTTCGGCAGCTGGCCGTGTTGATCCACAACATGTAGAAGAGTTGGTAGAGTGGATAACTAAGCTGTCCTCATCCTCTGTCACCCAGGCTCAGACCAGTTTGCCTGCCAATGCAGCTGCCAAAGCAGTCTATTCCACCAGCTCAATGTCATCAGTCACTCCTTCCCTAGCCCCACCATCATGCACGGAGGAGTCCCCCAAACTGTTCGACCACACAGTGTTGGGTACATGCTGCAGGAGGATGCGCAGCATTTTGAAGGCACCGATGATGGTACCCAGATTGAGGAAGGCAGTAATGTGAGCCGAAAGAGAGGGGGTGCCCAAGAAGGACAAACTTGCAGTCATGTTTCCCCAGGTTCAGCATACTGCCAGGTTTGCTCCAGTGACGAGGGGGGAGGGGATGAGGTCACTGACTCTACGTGGGTGCCTGATAGAAGAGAGGAGGAGGAGGCACATCTCCAACAAGGCAGGATGCCCTGCAGGGTCCAGCTTAAGGGCAGCCACCCGATTGCATCACACCGCAGAGCTCCGCATGTGCAGGGTGCTGCTGACTCCCCGCGTATTTTGAAAAGTTCTTTGGTGTGGGCCTTTTTTGATACGTGTGCAGCAGATCGCACCATTGCTGTTTGCAGCAAATGTCTGAAGCGTATCAAGCGTGGCCAAAACAGCAGCCACTTGGGCACCACATGCTTGACCAGACATATGAAGACCTCCCATGGAGTCCGTTGGCAACAGCACTTAAAAGACCAACAACAAAGAACAAGGCGGACCTCTCCTTGCTCCTCATCAGCTGGGATCCCCAACCCCACTATACCTTTAATCCTCTCAGAAATCTGCACCGAGACGAATGAAGGTGTAGAATTAGGTGTGTCAAGTACTTGCAAGCAATCTGCTATTGCTACACCAACATCTGATTGTAGCAGGCAAATTTCCCTACCTCAGTTGCTAAACCGTCAAAAGAAATTTGGTCCCAGCCATCCACATGCTCAGCGGCAGAATGCTAGCTTGGCTAAATTGCTAGAACTCCAACTGCTGCCTTTTCAGCTCGTAAACTCTGCCCCCTTTCATGAATTTGTGGAATGTGCAGTACCTCAGTGGCAGGTTCCCAAACGCCATTTCTTTTCATGGAAGGCCATTCTGGCTCTCTAACGGTATGTGGGAGGCAATGTCTTGGCCTCGTTGGAAAGGGAGGTCAGCGGTAAGGTGCATATTACCGCTGACTCATGGTCCAGCAGGCATGGGCGGGGACATTACCTTTCTTTCATGGCGCACTGGGTACGTCTGCTGGCAGCTGGGAAAGATGCAGGACAGGGTGCAGTATTGTTGAAGCTTGTTCCGCCACCACACCACCAAAATGCTAGTAGTGGTGATTCTGCCACAGCTCTCTCCTCCACCCCCTCCTCTTCTTCTTCCTCTATGGCCTCTTCCTCTGCAGATTTGTCCTCGGAACCAGCGATGCTCCGTAGGCGTTCAAGGGGCTATGCAAGGAGGAGGAGGATGAGGATTGTGTCAGCATGGAGGTGGAGCCTGGCACTCAGCATCAGCAGCAGTCTTCATGGCATCGTTTTCAGTCCCCAGAAACCTATGGACTTGTACGTGGCTGAGAGGAGGTGGCTGTGGATCATGTCATCCTTAGTGACCCAGAGGACTCCGGATTGAATGCTTCAGCAAACCTTCGTTGCATTGCCTCCCTGATGTTGCAAAGCCTGTGAAAGGACCCTCGGATTTGTGGTATCAAGGAGAGGGATCATTACTGGCTGGCAACCTTTCTTGATCCACATTACAAGGGTAAGGTTGTGGGATTTATCTTGCCGTCGTAGAGGGAGCAGAAGATGAAACATCTTCAGGAGGCCTTGCAGAAAGGTTTGTGCAATGTGTTTCCATAGCCTAGGAGGTTACAATTTCCTCACCCTCCTCGACAACATGTTGCTGAGGCTTCGGTCAGCCACAGAAGGAGCGGTGGAGAAGGTGGCCATCTGACCGATGTGTTGAGACAATTCTTTAGTCTGCAGCCCCAAGGTCTGATCGGTTCCAGCAACCATCGCCAGAGTCTGATTTACATGATGCAGGAATACCTAGGGGCAAGATCAGACTTGGAGACCTTTCTGGAGATCTCTGGCCAGAGCTTGCACAATATGCAATTGAGCTACTGGTCTGTCCTGAATGCACATTCAGTGCTGCTGGAGGCTTTGTAACCGATCACAGAGTGTGCCTGTCCACAGACTCAGTGACCAGCTCACCTTCATAAAAATAAATCAGTCTTGGATCACCAGTAGGGATGAGCTTCGAGTTCGAGTCGAACTCATGTTCGACTCGAACATTTCTTGTTTGCCTGTTCAGCGAACAGTGAACAATTTGGGCTGTTCGCGGCAAATTCGAAAAGCCGGGAACACCCTATACAAGTCTATGGGAGAAATCTAAAGTGCTAATTTTAAAGGGTAATATGCAAGTTACTGCCCCAGGGGACATGGATCAATGCAAAAAAAAGGTTTTAAAAATGGCAGTTTTTTCAGGAGCAGTGATTTTAATAATGATTAAAGTGAAACAATAAACGTGTAATATTCCTTTAAATGTGGTACCTGGGGGTGTCTGTAGTATGCCTGTGAAGGGGCGCATGTTTCTGGTGCTTAGAACTGTCCCTGCACAAAGTGTCATTTGTGCAGGAAAAAAAGTCTTTTAAAATCACTTGCGGCTATATTGTCGGCTCCCGTAATACAGAGAACACTCAATGAGTGTTCTCTGTATTAGCCGACAATTCATTCATTCATTGATAAAAAATAAAAAAAAGCGTGGGGGTTTCCCTAAATTCAATAACCAGGCCCTTCAGGTCTGGTATGGATATACCCTGCATCAAATAAAAAAAAAATTGATGTGGTGGTCCCCCTAAAAATCTATACCAGACCCTTTATCTGAGTACGCAACCTGGCCGGCCGCAGGAAAAGAGGGGGGACGAGAGAGCGACCCCCCCTCCCTCCTGAACCATACCAGGCCACATGGCCTCAACATTGGGAGGATGCTTTGGGGGTCTGTGACCCCTCAAAGCACCATGTCCCCATGTTGATGGGGACAAGGGCCTCATCCCCACAACCCTGAGCGGTGGTTGTGGGGCTCTGCGGCTCTGATGTAACGCAGGTTTCCGTTACATCAGAGGGGGCGGGGTCACCCATACGTCACTGGGGAACCCCTGGCTCCCATCACCAGCGTCAGGGGGGGCGGGGTCAGGTGACAGGTGGCCCCGCCCTCATAATATAAGAAACGTCAGCGCTGGGATCCCCGCAGTGTCTCCGGAGTGGAGACAGAAGACGGATGTATGGACAGCGCTGGACTGAGAGATCCCCCGTCGCTGGATATGATCATCCATCGCTGTATAACAAGAGTGGATTACCACCGCTGGAATCTTTTTTTTTTTTTTTTTTTAATAAAGGAATTTTTCAAAAGTGTGTTTGTCTTATTTAACCATTTTTACACTTTCTTTGTGAAATGGTAGGGGTACTTTTGTACCCCCTTACCATTTCAAACAGGGGGGGTGGGATCTGGGGGTCCCCTTGTTAAAGGGGGCTTCCAGATTCTGATAAGCCCCCCGCCCGCAGACCCCCACAACCACCGCTCAGGGTTGTGGGGATGAGGCCCTTGTCCCCATCAACATGGGGACATGGTGCTTTGAGGGGTCACAGACCCCCAAAGCATCCTCCCAATGTTGAGGGCATGTGGCCTGGTACGGTTCAGGAGGGAGGGGGGGCGCTCTCTCGTCCCCCCTCTTTTCCTGCGGCCAGCCAGGTTGCGTGCTCGGATAAAGGGTCTGGTATGGATTTTTAGGGGGACCCCCACGTCAATTTTTTTTTTTTAATTTGACACGGGGTTCTTAATATCCATATCAGACTTGAAGGGCCTGGTAATTGAATTTAGGGAAACCCCCACGCTTTTTTTTTTAATCAACGAATGAATGAATTGTCGGCTAATACAGAGAACACTCATTGAGTGTTCTCTGTATTACGGGAGCCGACAATATAGCCGCAAGTGATTTTAAAAGACTTTTTTTCCTGCACAAATGACACTTTGTGCAGGGACAGTTCTAAGCACCAGAAACATGCTCCCCTTCACAGGCATACTACAGACACCCCCCAGGTACCACATTTAAAGGAATATTACACTTTTATTGTTTCACTTTAATCATTATTAAAATCACTGCTCCCGAAAAAACAGCCGTTTTTAAAACTTTTTTTGCATTGATCCATGTCCCCTGGGGCAGGACCCAGGTCCCCAAACATTTTTTAGGACAGTAACTTGCATATTAGCCTTTAAAATTAGCACTTTAGATTGTGACCGTTCGAGTCCCATAGACTTTAATAGGGTTTCCAAAGTTCACACGAAGTTTAGGTCTGTTCGCAGGTTCTGGTGCGAACCCAACAGGGGGGTGTTTGGCTCATCCCTAATCACCAGCTACCAAGCACCTTATGCTGATGTAACCAATTAATTTTTCTATGAATGTGAGATCCCTTGAAGACTGCCTATGCTGAGTGACTATCCTGTTATGCTGAGTGACTATACTATTCCTCCTCAATGTTCATGTTGATAGCTTCTAAGAACATTTTTGTTTCAGGGCACCGCCACCAGTGCCCAAGGCCCAATTTTTCTGCCCCTGTTTAACAGGGGCATATAATTATAATTTTTGCTGTAATATTTTGCAGCAGGGCTCGTTCTTGCGCCCAACAAAAGTATCTATGAGGGGTTACAGTGTTGTGCCACCACCACCACCAACATTGCCTAAGACACAATTTTTCTGCCCCTGTTCAACAGGGGCGTGTAATTACAATTATTGATATAATATTTTGCAGCAGGGCCAATTCCAGCACCCACCAAGAGCAACTGTGAGGGCTTACAGTGTTCTGGTACCACCAACACCTAAGGCCCAATTTTACACAGAGTGTATAGGGCAGGCTGTATAGTATATGCAAGCGGTCCTGTATTTTCAAATATCCGACTTACAAACCACTCCTATTTACAAATGGAGGGAGACAACAGGAAGTGAGAGGAAATCTACCCCTAGGAAGGGAAATTCTCTCCTGTAAGAATGAATATGGGAAAAAAGGTATCTCCACTGATGCTTTATCCCCAATCCTTCTTTCCCTAATAGCCCCAAATCACTAGAAAAAAAAAAACCAAAAAAATATTATTCTGGAGATCACTAGAAAAAAAAAT
Source organism: Lithobates pipiens (assembly GCF_037356315.1). Lineage (NCBI taxonomy): Eukaryota > Metazoa > Chordata > Amphibia > Anura > Ranidae > Lithobates > Lithobates pipiens. The sequence goes on from NW_027507758.1 coordinate 180,807,434, forward strand.
ATCATTCTGGAGATCACTAGAAGAAAAAAAAACACCAAAAAATGTAATATATTATTCTTGAAATCACTAGAAAAGAAAAAAAATACATTGGTCAGAAAAGCAGCTTCATTATTATCCCATTATAAAGAAGAAGAGGATGTGCTGCATTGAGAAATTATATAATATGCTGTGTCATGAATGTGATATCTCCATTACGAATGCTAGTTTTACAAGACCGAGAGCTTCTGGCTCGTCCTGGCTTCCAAGCATTCCCAAAGTGATATTTTTATAAATAGACCCCTATTTTTTTTAATGAACACACGCTTGCATGCATTACTGTTTTATTTGACTGGAGTTCAATTTAAAGCTACCAATTTATTTCAATATCCACAAATGTTTTTTAGTATGTATTCTTACATCTATAATTAAGACAAAAAAGTATGCATACATATGTGACGACAATAACTCTGCTTTAAGTTTACCTCACATACCAATTCCCTGGCATCAAATATTCACAACTACGGATGCAATTTTTTTTTAAGTCAATATATTTCATAGGCTTTGCTTTTTAACTGCATATATGACTTCTGATACTATTTTCTAAACTATTAGAAGACCTGCCTCTATATTTTAATGTGCATACATAATCAATTAGTTTATGGTGCTCAAATTTAACATTACATTGTGAAATACAAAATCCCAAGTGTTAAATACCCATATACTGAAGCCTGCACATTTGTATGGGAAAGATTAACATTCAAGTAAAAGAATTAACCTGTCTGCCTCTTCTCTCCAGAGGGAGTTTTATTATTCAGATTTATTCATTACAAGACTTACTTTTTCATGTCTGCTCTATTTGCTTTCATTAAATGTTTGGCATTAAACTCCTTTTTATTAGATTTCTGATGGAAAACATTGAGTGCTGTTAAAGGAACCTAATATATTCTCATCAATATAAATGATGCATTTTTTGTAACAAGAAATTAGGAGTGATTTAAAACTGGAAGAACAATTTAGGTTTAGTCATTTAATATGCTCCTCGTACTGGATATTGCATATCATATCAGAAGACAATCGGCTTCCTTCATCATACAGATCCTATCATAAAGATAAAGTGTAGCATAAAACCAAATTTCAGTATTTTCAGTTTTCTACTTCAGACACATTTACAAATATTTATAAAATACTGATGGTATGATACCATATCATACTTTTTTGTACTTAATTATAATAATAATAATAATAATAATAATAATAATTATTATTATTATTATTATTATTATTATTATTCTTTTTAATATATTATCATCATGCTAATTATATAGTTAAGATAAGTAAATAAGTACAAAGAGAAGCAATGATGGTATTATATAGTAGCTCAACCAATGAGGGCTGTTGCTACTGTATAATGAACATCATTAATGCACATTGCCCTGTTCTGTAGAAAAAAAAATTACAGATTTATTGATGTTTTTCAATTTTGTTTTAATATACCATCTGTGGCAGTTATGTGCCATGCCATGGTGTGAAAAGAATGAATGACTCAGGATGCTCATCCAGGCAATTTGAGGGGCTCCAGGACATTGTTATCATACAGAGGAAACTGATTTTTCAGTTCCCTCATCAGTTGGTAAAAGCTGGTTTAGGACTTGGGGCCTGGCAATTTCTTAGAGATCTGAGTGGGCTTCTGGGCTTCACCCCGGAAGGCAGAGGAAGTCTTTGCCCAGGGGTCAGGAGGGCTCCACCTAGAAGAAAAAAGAAATGAAACCGCGCTGAGAACAGAAAAAGGGAGATTTTCTTTTTTCTACTTATCAGGCAAGAAAAAATATATTATCAAATGAATATCCCAAAAATTATTTCTAGAATTGAACAGAACTAAAGAACAATTTTTTTCATACAAATGAATATACAAAAAATGTGTAAGGCTGCTGCTCCACTGTGGGATACACACACAAACAAAGTAGACAAACAATTAAAAAAGAGCTGCGCCAAATAATAAAAACACATCAATAAACTAAAACTATAAAGTAAAGTCCATGAAGAGTATATGGTTATTCAAGAAGGGAAAGCAGTCGCACCACGGTGATCCACACTTCCTTATTACTATTGTGCCCAGCCACCGACAAAAGAGTGCGCTTACCAGACGGTAAAAGCACAGGAGCGTCTATGATCCCAAACCACTGGCAGCTCCTCGCCTTCACCAAACACTTTAACATTCGGGAACAGATGATCCAACTACCCCATTGAAAACGTCACGTATGACGAAACGCGTATGGGAGGGCACGTTGTGACGTCACCACGTGTTGCAAGAGGAGGACAGGCTCTTGTTTAGCTGGCCGGCTTGTTTTTTATGCAAATATTTCCTGTTTTTATGTAAGTGTATTTCTATTACAATTAACAAAAGTTTGGAAGTTGTTTACACTATGGGAAGCTTCTTTTCTTTCTATATCATGAGCGTGGATTTTGGGTATTAATGGAAATGCGGAGCGGCATGTGACTCTTCACTATATGGATCATCTGTTCCCGAATGTTAAAGTGTTTGGTGAAGGCGAGGAGCTGCCAGTGGTTTGGGATCATAGACGCTCCTGTGCTTTTACCATCTGGTAAGCGCACTCTTTTGTCGGTGGCTGGGCACAATAGTAATAAGGAAGTGTGGATCACCGTGGTGCAACTGCTTTCCCTTCTTGAATAACAATATACTCTTCATGGACTTTACTTTATAGTTTTAGTTTATTGATGTGTTTTTTTAATTGTTTGTCCACCTAGAAGAGACAGGTGGGAGCCAGAGCAACAAAGGGGCTGCAAGTTATGTGCACAGTTATGTATGAAGACTGTCTGTAGGAGCCAGTCAAAGGACCTAAATCAGGCATGTCTAAAGTCCGGCCCACGGTCCGGTTTTGAAAGGCCCTCCTGGTTGTTTAAACATGCATATCTTTTGTGGCCCCCAACGATCTCCCAGCGCTGAGGTCACAAAAGATATATACGCTGGCTGCCTCAGAGGGAGGAGGCAGGATGAGTGCCGTGCACACAGGATAAGTATTTCCTGTTTACACGGCAGCCTCTGTAAAAGGAAGTCCCATCTCCGGCGCTGCCATTGGACGACTGTTCTGTCCATCAAAGGAGGCGGGACTTTCTCTTAAAGAGGCCGCTGTGTAAACAGGAGATTCTCCTGTAGGATCTCTTTGGCACTCGTCCTGCCCCCTCCATGTCCCCTCCAAGGCTGCACTGATGGCAAATAGTGAGTGCATTTCTGGCAATTGTGGGGCGGAATTCCTGGCAATGGTGAGCTTATTCCTAGCAATGGTGGCTGCATTCTTGGCAATGGTGAGTGCATTCCTGGCAATGGTGGCTGCATTCCTGGCAATGGTGTGTGAATTCCTAGGAATGGTGGGTGCATTCCTGCCAATGGTGGGTGTATTCCTGGCAATGTTGGGTTTATTCCTGGCAATGGTGGGTGCATTTCTTGACAATGGTGGGTGTATTCCTGGCAATGGTGAGTGCATTCCTGGCAATGGTGGGTGTATTCCTGGCAATGGTGGGTTTATTCCTGGCAATGGTGGGTGCAGTTCTGGCAATGGTGGGTGTATTCCTGGCAATGGTGAGTGCATTCCTGGCAATGGTAGGCGCATTCCTGGCAATGGTGGGTGCATTCCTGACAATGGTGGCCTGCATTCCTGCAAATGGTGTGGCTGAATTCCTGGCAATGGTGGGGCTGAATTCCTGGCAATGGTGAGTGCATTTGTGGCAATGGTGGGCGCTGCATTACTAGCAATGGTGGGTTCTGCATTCCTGTGGCTCTGCAGATGGGCACTGCCCCTTATTTTGCTTCACAGTTCTTTATTTAAAATTTTTAGTTTAGTTTAGTCTGAAACTTCCCTCTTAAAGTGAAGGTGTGTGCTATATGCCAATAAATACAGTATATCCAAATAATACACCTGAGATCATCTCTTTACCACACACAGCCACAAAGGCAAGAGAATTCTTGTTGGGCAGTGTATTAGAGTCAGAATGAACACACTTAGACCGAATTTTAATAGTTCAAAGAATTTGAGGCAAAATGGTCGGCCCTCGCGCATGTTCACTTCATCAAATCTAGCCCTCTTTGAAAAAAGTTTGGATACCCCTGACCTAAATGGTAAAGCCAGAGGAAGAGTGCCGTGTGTGTAAAGCAAGAGGCTAAATGACATTTGTTATTTGATAGGAGAGCAATGTTGAATACTCCTGCAAGAGATACTCATGTTTTGTTTTATGAACTTTTTAATAAAAATGGGCAAGAAAAGCCCTTACAATGAATAATTCAGTGATTGTATGTGTTATTATTAAAGTGCTACATTGTTTAATTTGCATTATCCCTTCAATTTATATATGTGGGTGATGGCACTGTAATTATTTTAATTTAAAAAAAACTTTTTTTCTAAGTGATATACAGCTGTCACATGTCACATGAGCTCTTTCCCAGCAAGTCTGCAGGGAAACATAAGCAGGAGGAGTTTCTAGTCATCTGCTGCTGGTTACATGTTAAATAAAAGAAAACAGCCTTTGGAATACAGAGTAAAACTAAATAATATAAATAAACAGTTATAAATTGTCATACAAATATATATTTGAAATCAAATCTTTATTATTTTTTGGCAATAACATGATGTTGGTGGATTTCTGCCAGTCACAGGCTGTGGCATGTCCCCTCCAGCCTGTGTCTTAGAATAAGTAGAAGGTGAATCCTCCATCAATTTTCATGTAATACCCCACCCCCAATGCTTTTAGCTGGTTAGTGAGCATGAAGGAGGAGGAAGAGAGTGGACTGTCATTTGATTGTGTATATGCCCACATGTGTATGTGTATATGCCCACATAGTCACTTGGGCTGCTCAGATGTGGTAGGGAGGAAATTCTTAGCATAGAAACTCACTGAAAATTGACCATGTGCAGAGTTGTCACCACAGCTGCAAAATCCCTAGCTGAGGTGGGGGCATGGACAAAAGGTGAAGATAGAGAGCAGCAGGATCAACTCGTTTTTTTGCAGATTACAGAGAACAAATTTCTTAGTGACTGGGTATGAACAGCATGTATAACGCCATTTATTGATCATTTTTTTATGATGTGGGTTTAGTGACATGGTAAAGTTTTACCATTTGAGCAAGTTCTCACGCTTCATAACCACTACAATACAGGGCACTTTCACCCCCTTCCTTCCCAGCCCAATTTTCAGCTTTCATCGCTCTAGCGCTTTCAATGACAATTGCGCGGTCATGCTACACTGTACCCAAATGAAATGGTTATCATTTTGTTCGCATAAATAGAGCTTTATTTTGGTGTTATTTATTCATGACTCCGTTTTTTTATTCTTTGCGATATAAGCGCAAAAAAGGCGGAAATTTGGAAAAAAAACAATATTTTCTTTTTTCTATTTGAAAAGAAATCCAATAAAATCAAATTTTGTCATAAATTTAAGCCAAAATGTATTCTGCTACATGTTTTTGGTAAAAAAAATTCCGTTAAGTGTATAATAATTGGTTTGTGTGATCAGGGACATATGTACGCAAATGATCATGTACATATGTGTGCAGGTGATCACGTACATATGTGTGCAGATAATCATTGAGACATGTGATTTTAGTGGGACATATGTGGGGGACATGTTTTTATTATTGGGGAAATGTGTTTTTATTATTTGGGGACATGTATGTTTTGGGGACATGTGTGTTTTGGGGACATATGTGGGGACTGTGTTTGTACTGTGTGGTGTGTTGTGTGTTGACACTAGACTGATGATCAGTGAGTAAAAAGCTGTAAAAAACAGCTCATACTCACTGATCATCAGCCGGCTGCAGCGATCTGCTCTCCTCTCCTCAGCGATGACTTCCGTGTGAGGAGAGGAGAGCCGATTGCCTAGCAACCGGCTGTTTGTTTACATCACATGACGGCCGTGATTGGACATGGCCGTCATGTGATCAGGAGGGCCAATCACAGAGCCCTCCTGCCGATCTGAGATGTGCCGTGTCCGGGTGACACGAGCACATCGGGATCACGCCGCTGCGTGGGCACGCGCGCGCGATCCCGCTACTTCTGAAGGACGTTCCTGAACGGCCTATCAGGAGTAGACGGCTCCCACCCGGCCGTATATATGCATTGGCCAGGTGGGAAGTGGTTAAAGAAGAACATGTAAAAAATTATAGAATAAAAAAATATCCTGAGGGATCTCTCAAAATAGTTTTGTAAGGTCTTCCTTTGCTAAAAACACTACTATCTCTTATTTTTATTTTTTTGTGTCACCAACCATGCCAGTATAGTCTAAATGATTTTAAATTCATTGACTTACCATTAGTGATGGACGAACTTCCGACGGGACGTTTTGCGAACACGGACCGCGAACGCGGCCGATAGTTCGCGAACCGGAACGTTCGCGGCGGGCCCTATTGACTTCAATGGGAGGCGAACTTCGCAAATCTACAGGTCAAATTTGCAGCTACAAAATAATTAATAGCTGTGCAAACATAGTCCCACCACATGGCCAATGACATAACACATGTATGAGGTGAATCTGGGATCGACGACTACAAGCATTCTTTTTTTATATGGGAAATTGTTGTGACAATTCAGGGCTGGGGAGCGCATGAAGGCAATGGAGGAGAGGGAAGGTCAGGGACCAGGGTAGGCAAAGAAGAGGGTGCAGGAGATGATCACCAGCAGCATGACATACAGCAATGACACCTGCACCATGATAGAGTCATCTGACAGCAGCACCGTGATAGAGAGCACTGACATCAGCAGCGTGACATAAAGCACTAACACCAACACCGTGATATACAGCGCTGACAGCAGCACCGTGATAGAGAGCACTGACATCAGCAGCGTGACATACAGCAATGACACCTGCACCGTGATAGAGTGATCTGACAACAGCACCGTGATAGAGAGCACTGACATCAGCAGCGTGACATAAAGCACTCACACCAGCACCGTGATATACAGCACTGACAGCAGCACCGTGATAGAGAGCACTGACATCAGCAGCGTGACGTAAAGCACTTACACCAGCACCGTGACATACAGCACTGACAGCAGCACTGTGATGGAGAGCACTGACATCAGCAGCGTGACATATAGCAATGACACCTGCACCGTGATAGAGTGATCTGACAACAGCACCGTGATAGAGAGCACTGACATCAGCAGCGTGACATAACGCACTCACACCAGCACCGTGATATACAGCACTGACAGCAGCACCGTGATAGAGAGCACTGACATCAGCAGCGTGACGTAAAGCACTTACATCAGCACCGTGATATACAGCACTGACAGCAGCACCGTGATAGAGAGCACTGACATCAGCAGCGTGACGTAAAGCACTCACACCAGCACCGTGATATACAGCACTGACAGCAGCACCATGATAGAGAGCACTGACATCAGCAGCGTGACATAAAGCACTCACACCAGCACCGTGATATACAGCACTGACAGCAGCACCGTGATAGAGAGCACTGACATCAGCAGCGTGACATAAAGCACTCACACCAGCACCGTGATATACAGCACTGACAGCAGCACCGTGACAGAGAGCACTGACATCAGCACCGTGATATATAGCACTGACACTTGCACCGTAAGCAGCCCCAGGAGGATGTCAGCACAACACAGGGATGGTGGGAGCCCCTCATAATAAGCAGCCCCAGTAGAAATATGACACCGCTCAACCTCTTCAAAGAGGAGGGTACGGGTATATAGTACGGTGTGCTTTTTTTGGACAAGGAAATGAGCCAAATGAAGAAAGAAGGTCTCTGTGCTCGATTAAAAAAATTGTTTATAGACATATACATGGTCTACTGGTCACATGTGTTGAATTCCTCCGAGATCCATGCCTCATTGATTTTTAGAAATGTGAGGTAGTTAACACTGTCGTGAGCTAGGCGAGTACGCTTATCGGTCACGATCCCCCTGCTGCGCTGAACGTCCTTTCGGACAGGACACTGGAGGAGGGGCAAGCCAACAGTTCGATTGCAAATTGGGCAAGCTCTGGCCAGAGGTCAAGCCTGCCCACCCAGTAGTCCAGGGGTTCATCACTCCTCAGAGCGTCCACATCGGCCGTTAACCCGATGTAGTCGGACACCTGACGGCGTTCCCTGATGCTGGATCCAGATGACACCTGTCGATGGGTCGGCTGAAAGAATGACCTCATATCCGCAGTCACCAACATATCTCCAAACTGGCCTCTTCTTGCAGGCGCTGTTGGATTGGTACCCGCAACTCCTTCTCTGGGAGTGGGAATTGCTCCTCTGCCAGCGCACGCAAAAGCAGAATGCAGCATTTCTCGAAGCAAGGCCTGGAAGTCCTGCATTCTGACAGCCCTCTGTGACGGCGGTAACATTTCCGCCATTTTGTGTTTGTACCGGGGGTCTAAGTACGTTGCCACCCAGTACTGGTCCTTGACCCTTATGCTTTTTATACGGGGGTCCCTATTAAAGCATGGAGCATGAAGGCCCCCATTTGCACTAAAGTGGAAGCAGTGTGGTGGCCTGGCTCCTGCTCATCATCCAGGATAATGTCGTCCTCTTCATTCTCCTCTCCCCATCCACGCACAACAGGGATCCCAGAAAGGTTTAAAGCATGCTCTTCTTGCTCCTCCTCATCCGCCCCGGCACGATCCTCCTCTGACTCCTCTTCAGACTCCTGTTGTTGACTTGTCTCAGATAGAGTAGCCCCCCCTGGGAATTCATCCAGCATTGCGACTTCCTCATCTTCCTGCTCCTGCTCCTCCACAGCTTGATCAATGACACAACGCAATGCACGCTCCATAAAGAAGGCATAAGGTACCATGTCACTGATGGCGCCATGGCTGCGACTGACCAGTTTGGTGATCTCCTCAAATGGCCGCAGAAGTCTGCATGCGTCGCGCATGAGCAGCCACTGGCGCGATGAAAAAAACCCCAGCTCCCCAGAACCGGTTCTGCCGGTAGACGTTCATACAGGTAGACGTTAACTGCACATTTATGCTGGAGCAGCCTATCAAGCATATAAAAGGTTGAGTTCCATCGCGTCGCCGCTGAATGTCAGCAAGACGAGCCATGGCCGTGTAAGATCTTCTGAAATGGGCCGATATTTTCCTTGTCTGCCGCAAGATGTCCTGGACCCCAGGGTATTTGACAAGGAATCGCTGCACGACCAAGTTTAAGACGTGTGCCATGCATGGCACATGCGTGATTTTGCCCTGTTTCAATGCGCTAAGCAGATTGGCACCGTTGTCACACACCACTTTACCAACTGTCAAATTGAACGGTGTTAGCCACTGATCTGCCTGTGAACGCAAAGCTGAAAGGAGTGCCGGGCCAGTGTGGCTCTTGGCTTCCAGGCACAACAGACGCAGCACGGCATGGCAACGTCTCACCTGGCATGTGGAATAGGTTCTGGGGAGCTTGGGCGGCGCAGCGGAAGAGACGCTAGCAGCTGAAAAGGAGGAGTCAGCTGAGGAGGAGAGGGAGGAGGATGGAGTAGGAGGAGGAGGAGAAGAAGAGTCAGCCCTGCATGCAATCCGTACAAATCTACACGGGTACCACGGGTTACATGCTTGACGGCCGTCAGAAGGTTCACCCAGTGGGCAGTAAAAGTGATATACCTTCCCTGCCCGTGTTTGCTAGACCACGTGTCTGTGGTCAGATGTATCTTGGCACCGACACTGTGTGCCAGAGATACATTCACTTGCCACTGAACATGGCCATATAGCCCTGGGATGCCCTTCTCTGAGAAATACTTCCTTCCTGGGACCTTCCATTGTGGTGTTCCAATGGCCACAAATTTGCGAAAGGCCTCCGAGTCCACCAGTTTATATGGCAGTAGTTGGCGGGCTATGAGTTCTGACAAGCCAGCTGTCACCGTTGGGCAAGGGGGTTATCCGGCATCATCATTTTTTTACGCTCGAACATTAGGCCCACGGAAGCCTGCCTTTTTGCAGAAAAACGTGAGCTTGGCGTGATGGAAGGTGGAGTGGAGGACAATTGTGAGGAGAGAGGAGAAGGAGAAGTAGAAGACGAGGCTGGACGGTGAGAGCCTGCAGTGCGGCTTTGTGTGTTCCGTTGCTCCCACTCGGCTCGGTGATGGCTGCTCATGTGCCTTCTTAAGACGGTCGTCCCTAGGTGAGTGTTGGGCTTACCGCGACTAATGCGTTTGACTGCAAAGATTGCAGATGGCAACGCTATTGTCAGCAGCGGACACGTTAAAAAAAGCCCACACTGCAGAGCCATGTGCCGGTGTCCTGGGAGCGCCAGATGTGACCGTACATGGTCGATTACTCGCTCCTGATACATTTGCAGTCTGCTTTGTCCCTCCTGTGCAATGTAAGTTATTCCTGCTTCTCCTCCCTATCTGCTGGTCCATATCTCCCTCTGAACTCCCCTCCTCTTCCTCTCTTGTGGGCACCCACGTGACATCACTAGACATGTCATCATCAACGTCACCTTCCCCACCGCTATAAGTAGAGATCTTGGAGTAGGCATCAACACCGGGGACCAACCTCCTCCTTGGGCTGATCTGGGTACTGTCGTCAGACTGCTGAGTAGCGGTTGTTGCTGCCTCCTCTTCCTGATCCAATACCAAGAGTGGCTGCGCATCAGAAATGTCTTGATATGGATCAGAAAATAATTCCTGTGACTTAAGCGGAAGGTATGTGGTGGTGGTGGTGGTGTTGTCGGTGGTAGTGTCTTTGGGGGTGCACATAGCAGAGAGTGAAGAAGAGGGTGCAGATCGAGAGGATGAGGAGGGTGCAGAAGAGTAAGGCTGAGCGAGCCACTCAACCAAGTCTGGTGCATCCTTTAAAGTAATTGAACGGGGGGCGTGGCTTGGCGCATGGAGAGGAAGGCAGCCTGAGACCTCGGCTCCCGCTCCACCATCTAGAACGGCGCACAGCACGGCCGACAGCACCCTCGTTCTTCTCCCCCATGAACAGGAGGGGGACCGGAGACACCCCCCGACCCTCGGGGGATCTCAAATCCAAGGAAATAGGCAGCTACTTCCCCGCGAAGGGATCCGCGGGACGGACCACACCGGCTTCCAAGATGGCGGCGACCCGCGCGGCGGCGGCGCAGGCGGCCCTCGCCGCCTCTCAGGTACCCTCTCCGCTCCCGGAGGCCTCTTCTCCCTCACCGCACTCCCCCGGTTCAGACACCCGGAGCCCCCACCACCCACCGTGTCCCGGGACCCCTCCGCCCCAGCCGCATCCTCAGCCAGCACCCTGGGACATGGAATCCTACCTCAAGGCCCTCCCCACCAAGGGGGATATTGAGGCCTACATCAGCAGGCTTGAGCGCTCCTATAAGCGTGAGATCACAGACCTACGCCATGATATAGGTCAGCGCTTTGACGATATTGAAGCAACAGTGGAGGAATCTGTGACCAGAATTATTGAACATGATCACATTCTTCAGCAACACACTAATCAGATCCAACAACTGTTTTACGGTCTCGATGACCAGGAGAACAGAAGTAGACGCAATAACATCCGCATCCGCGGGGTCCCGGAGTCGGTTGAAAACAAGGATCTTGCCAAAGCAGCCACTCTGATGTTTAACCAGCTATTGAACAAGCCCCAAGATGAGCACCTGGAAATTGACAGGATCCACAGATCCCTGGGCCCCCGCAATCCCAACCCGGCCTACCCAAGGGACATTATTTGCCGCATCCATTTTTTCCACACCAAATCTGACATCATGCAGGCCGCTCGGTCTCGAGACTCCATTCTCTTTAACGGATCCCCCGTCATGCTTCTGACGGACCTCTCCAGGCAGACCCTTCTCATGCGGAAATCTCTGAAGCCACTCACAGACGCACTTCATTCTAAGCAAATTAAATATCGATGGGGCTTCCCTTTCCATCTGTTTGCATCTCATGAGGGTAAATCGGCCACCCTTCGCACCCTGGGTGATCTTCCTAACTTTCTTGGAGTGTTTGAACTTCCACAGATCCGGATTCCGGATTGGCCCTTGGAGGCGGCCACCCCGGGATTTCCTAAAGCGCCTCGATGGGAGAAGCAATCTAGGAAGAAAAGATCCAGATCCCGCACCTCCAAATCTCCACCTGGCTGAACTTACCCCTCATAACATGGGGGTTCCTTTCCTCTAGGTGACTAGTGAATTGTTCACTGAGCTTAGACGCTGGACTCTTACCTATGCAGTCCTATTTTTTCAACCACACTGTTCGTTACTGTTTTCTATTTTTGCCATTTTATTTTTGTTGCGACTCTTCCATGAGTCCCCCTGTGCTCCTTTTCTATTGCGGTTGCTCGCAGGCTTTAGCCTGTTACCTGGACTATATATTTTTGCTACTATGCTGCTGACTTCACATTGTTCCATTGCTGTTATGTCGCCTCGCACGTGCTGTGCTGTGCGCTTTAGATAAGCACTTTATCTTTATTACTGTTTATTTTACTATGTTGGGGCGGAGCCCCTTAGTTTTGCCCTTCCACGTTCCCCACGTTAGGGTGTGCAGAGTCTTCATTGCCTCTGTTTTTTGTTGTTTTTCTAGCTACCTGTGTAGTGTTCACCTCCTTTTCCCCCCCTGAACACTAGTGGGTGGGATCTGATTCCTTCCTTCCCGCCCTGCCTGGGGGCGTCACATACTGACCCACCCCCTTAGGCTCAGTTGAGCCCTTTTCAGACATATTTTGCTTGACACCCTCTCCCCCCCTGACCTTAGAGCCCACTTCTTAACCCCTTCCCTCCTTTAATGGAGACTACCTCCTTTAGTTCCCATGACAGGAACCCTACCGCACCCCTTCCGCCCCCCCCGCCTGACGTGCCCACTTTAGGTATTAAAATCTCCTCCCTTAATTGTAGGGGGTTTAATACCCCGGAGAAACGTAGACAACTCTTGCATCACTTCCACAAATTCAAAACTCATATCCTACTCTTGCAAGAAACCCACTTCCGGACAGACAAACTCCCTAATATCTCTGACAAACGATACCCACGTTGGTTCCATAGCACCAACCCGGGCGCCAAGACGCGGGGGACTTCTGTGGCCTTCCATACCTCCTTCAACCCGACTGTTCTCGACCAGGAGATAGACCCCAATGGGAGATATGTGTTTTTGAAGTTACAGGTTCAACAAACAGTTTTAACCATTGTTAATGTTTATTTCCCCAATCAGAACCAGCATCGATTCCTCTCCTCCGTGGCATCCCGCCTGCGCGCTTTTGGCACTCATAACTTGATACTGGGTGGTGATCTGAACGTACCATTAGTACCGAGACTGGACTCGTCCACTGGTAAGTCACACATCCCTCCTTCCTCCCTGACCAGTATACGCTCCATTTTGCAGGACCTCTCCCTAGTTGACCCCTGGCGGGTGCTCTGCCCTTCGGCACGTGACTACACTTACTACTCCCCTGCACACAACTCATACAGTCGACTCGACTACATACTGATCTCCCAAGCTTTACTAGACTGTGATCCCACCTGTGACATCGGACTGAGAATTTGGTCCGACCATGCCCCGGTGCATCTGTCACTTGGGATGCCCCCAAACAATCGCGTCCATAAATCCTGGCGACTTAACGATAACCTCCTCCGTGACTCAGTCTGTAATGCGGCACTTACCGCAGCAATCACAGAGTTTAACCTGGTCCATGCTGAAGACAACACCTCTAACCTGACTAAATGGGAGACGCTTAAATGTGTCCTCCGAGGCATTTTGATTCAGCATGGCTCCAGACTAAAGAAGGCCCGTACGACCGAAATTTCCAGATTATTTGCACTGATCTCTGCCCTTGAGGCCTCCCACAAACACTCTCCCGATTCTAAGATACTCGCAGAACTTTCTAATGCACGTCGGGACCTCCAACGGATATTTACCGAACGCTCTGTGATTGCCTGCGCTAAAGGTAGACATACTCACTACGCCAATGCGAACAAGTGTGGAAGGCACCTTGCTCGCACAATTCACCCCCAGCAACGCAGACAAAATATCTCCCACCTCATGTCCTCCACTCACGTTAAACGCACTAAGAACTCGGAGATTGTTTCTGACTTCCGAGACTTCTACTCTGCCTTGTATAATCTTCCAGTAACTCCAACAACCCCCCCTTCCTCGCACTCAGACCTCCTACAATACATACAGGATACCTCCTTACCGCATCTACCCTCTGACGCTGTGTCAGACCTGGAGCGCCCACTTACTACCTCTGACTTTTTGGCTGCCATTAAGGAGCTCAAGCAGGGCAAGAGCCCAGGTCCCGATGGTTACACGCCTTTATTCTTTAAGCAATATGCCCACCAATTGGCTCCGCTGATGGCGCGAGCATTTGAGGAGGTTGGCGATGACCATCCGCTCTCTACCGAACTCCTACAAGCTCAAATTGTAGTGATACCCAAGCCTGGGAGGGACCCCACACTCTGCAGTAATTACCGCCCCATCTCCCTATTGAATGTTGATCTGAAACTTTACGCTAAGGTCCTTGCCACGCGCCTAGCCCCCCTCCTTCCCTCTTTGATCCATGGGGACCAAGTGGGGTTTGTCCCTGGCCGTGAAGCCAGGGACAACACCACGAAAACACTACATTTGATCGCCTACACCAAGACACACAATATTCCCGCCTGCCTCTTGGCTTGTGATGCCGAGAAGGCATTTGACAGGGTGAGTTGGCAGTTTCTTCGTGCATCCCTGCAACAAATAGGCTTAGGCCCTAACTTACTTTCCAAGATAATGGCTCTCTATTCTCACCCCACTGCTCGGGTCTCAGCTAACGGGGAATCGTCCACGCCATTCCGAATAAGTAACGGTACCAGGCAGGGCTGCCCTCTTTCACCCTTGCTATTCGCAATCACAGTGGAACACCTGGCGCAGGCTATACGTAACAATACCTCTATTCACGGTATTCCTACCCCATCGGCTCCCCGCAAGCTGTCACTCTATGCTGACGACTTACTTCTATATGTCACAAACCCCCGCACTAGCCTACCATATATTCTCGAGGAACTGGACCGCTTCGCTACCCATAGTAATTTTAAACTTAATATAGACAAAACCGAAGCCCTGAATATTTCTCTGCCGGAGCGGGACCTGGCGGCCCTGAAAAGGGACTACCCGTTCCGATGGCAATCACGCTCCATTAAATATTTAGGGACTGCAGTCCCTGGAGATTTACAGGACATCTACTCCCTTAATTATAGCCCCTTGTTGACCAACATCAAACGTTCCCTCGACTCCTGGTATAATCTGAAACTTACTTGGTGGGGGAGGATGAACGTCATTAAAATGGACATACTGCCCAAGGTTCTGTATCTGTTCCAAACTCTTCCTATACTCCTTCCTCGGACGTTCTTCCTCTCCCTCCGATCTGCGATAATTAAATTTGTATGGCTCCGCCACCCCCCTCGACTGAAACATAGGATCCTATGCGCCCCCAAACTTCGCGGGGGGACTGGACTACCTGACTTTCAACTATATCACACAGCATCCTTGCTGTCTAGACTGTTAGAATGGTTCCCGAGACCCCTACCCAAACTTACAGTGACTATTGAACAAGATATGGCCCCTAGGGACCTTAGGGCCCTGTTATGGGGATATCACGCCGTGTTCCGCTCACTTCGTGGGATATCCCCCCTGACGATCGCAGCTTTGACCAAATGGTATGCCGTCTCCGGTACGACAGGCTTGTCCACGGACCCTGGCCCTCTCTCCTCCCTTTTTGACAATCCACTTCTCCCCATTCTTCACACGGCTACCCACATTGGGGCATATCGCAGGGAGGATTGGCCCACAGCTAATCAATTTGTCCACCCCTCCACTGGTCGCTTCCGAGTCCTGGCGACAGCGTCTCCCCTACCGGATCTAGATTGGCTCTCTGAACAGTCCATCAACCAATTTTGCAACTCACTCTTCCTATCCGGTAAAACTCACAGGACCCTCACCTTATTTGAAGAACTATGTACTCTACCTCACACACCGAGACACACGTTATCTCTTCTTTACAAAGAACTCCAGTCTCTTACTTACACCTCACTCCCCACTTACACTGACAAATGGTCCACTGACGTCGGAACCGAAATCTCCTCATCGCAATGGCATACCTCCTTTATCCTTACTCACCAATCCTCTAGATCAGGGTTCACTCAGGAAAAAAACTATAAATTGTTATCACGCTGGTATAGAGCTCCAGTCTCGGTACGCAGAATGTTCCCTGGTTCAACGGATGTGTGCTGGCGGTGCCATGGTGCGACAGGTACGTTCTTTCATGTCTGGTGGGAGTGTCCTATGGTTCGCCCTTTTTGGGATAAAGTTTTTGAAACGTATAATGCTATGTATCAAGCATCCTTATCTCCCTCGCCCTTGGTGGCCTTACTGTCCATTATACCGGGCTCCATCAAACGGCACAAGTCTTGCCTTCTTAGATTCCTCCTCTCTGCTGCCCGTCACAACATCACCCTCTCCTGGAAGACGGCTCGGGTCCCATCGGTGGTTCGCTGGATAGAACTTCTTAACGAGATGATGGTTATGGAGGAGCTGCAGGCGAAGGTGGACGACAGATATGACAAATTTACTGTTCTGTGGTCTATCTGGCGCCATCATTCGGCCTCAGCGGGCTTCCTTAATGGCATTCGATAGGACAATGCCATGTCCTGCATTTTTGTTGTTCACCTGTGATACTCCTTTGGGGTTGCACAGCTAATGGGCCTGTGCTCATATTTCATTTCATTTTGCACTCCGCCACCCGGCTGGACCCCGTCCGTCTTCCCTCCCCCCCATGTGGTGCTATAGGTTGAATGTCGGGCCACCGCCCTGGATCCATATTGACGGCTGCACAACGGCCCGGTGTGATCTCAGTTTTTTGAGGTTCCTGTCATCCTCCTTTCCTCTCCCTCACCTTCCCCTACCCTTCCCCCCCCCCTCCCCCCCCTCCCTTCCCTCCACAGGTTGATATTTTCCTTTCTTTATTTTCATTTATACCGGTATTAATCAGCTTTGTCATTTACGCAGTTTTTTATGCTTTTACACTTGTACCTCGCTGTTTGTGTATCTTTTGAAATGTACTACTATTTTGTACTCCTTATTTGCACTGACCTTGTGATAATAATAAAAACTATGTTCAACCTTAAAGTAATTGAACGCACCTTCTGCAACTTCCCACTTTGGCTCAAGCCTGTTTCTCCTGCCCTACCCCTACCACCCCTACGGAAGGGCCTGCCTCTTCCTCTGCCTGTCATTTTTTAAATGACCCTGTGACAAAACTCTCAGTCCCTATAGCGATGAAGGACTGCTGCAGTATAGGGCAGCGGTCAGCAGTAGTGCACCTCAACCCTATGTATTGTGGACCGATACCAGTCCGTATAGAATGGCAGACTGTACCTCACTCAACCCTATGTACTGTAGTACCCTATACCTTACCAGTCCTTATAAGGACCTTTGTGGACCAAGTAGGTTGTGTGTGAGTGATTAGCAGACTGTACGTCAGTCCCTATACCGATGAAGGACTGCTGCAGTATAGGGCAGCGGTCAGCAGTAGTGCACCTCAACCCTATGTATTGTGGACCTATACCAGTCCTTATAGAATGGCAGACTGTACCTCACTCAACCCTATGTACTGTAGCACCCTAGACAGACCAAGTTACCAGTCCTTATAAGGAGCTTTGTGGAACAAGTGGGTTGTGAATGATTAGCAGACTGCAGCAGAAGGGCAGCAGTCAAGTATAATATTCTTTCTATATTTGGAAGAAAGAATATTATACGTGTACAAACCTATTACCATACCACTGATACCAGTCCTGAAAAGAACCTTTGTGGAACTAATAGTAACAGCTACTGATTAAACTGACCCTCACTGCCTCACACACTGCTTCCTGCCTGTCCCTATATAAACTGACAAAACAGATGCTACTGGAACAATAATTGAAATAGCACTTGTGTGGACCTGATAGTAACAGCTAATGACTAAACTGGCTGTCCCTGCAGCACACATCGTCCTGTCCCTTTCTCTAAACTGACAAAAGACACTCAGGGTGCTGCAACAATCACTAGCACAGCACTGCCTATCCTGAACTACACCTAACACCTATACCAGTCCTGAAAAGAACTTTTGTGTACCAAATAGCTAGCGATTTGGGTCACTGTAATCTCTCCCTGCTCCACACAGCAACCTCTCCCTATAGTGACAGAAGAAAGAATGTAAAATGGCCGCCGGATCGGGTGTATTTATAAGTTAGGGGGAATGTCCAAGTGTCCATGTGCTGTAATGTCTCAATTGGCTGTCCTGTACCCCATGATGAATGTGTCATCATAGGTCAAAGTTCTATTACACAGTAAACACAAAAGTCCGCCGGGCGAACGGCGCCAATAGTCCGCCGAACGGGAGGACCGCGAACAGCCCAAATTCGCCGCGAAACTACCGCCAGGCGAACCGTTCGGCCATCACTAATTACTACTCCTAACAATGTACTTCCCTATATACTGGTAAATGGGCACAGGATATAGGATGAATGTTTGACATTAATGACTGGTCTAATATCTGGTTAACCACCAAATCATCATCTCCTAATTTGCTCTTCTTTGGAAACCAACTTCAAGGTTCTGGTGTGTTGGTATCTAGTACCAGCTAGGATAACAAAATGTACTCCATCCTACCCTAATAATTGCTTTAGAGGTTGTTCCACACCAGGTACCCACTTTCACATATGGTGGCAATACCTGGTGGCTCAAGAATTCTGGAAGAATATTTTTGCAATGGCCTCTATAGTTCTAGAAACCACTATTGCCCCAGATCCAGCCATTGCACTCTTGAACCTTAAACCGGCTACACTCACCTGGACTCAATTCCAATTACTTGTTCAAATTAATACTGCAGCCAAACAAACCATTGCCAAGGCATGGAAGTCCAATACTCTGATTCTGGCGGAAACCAAACATAGAATGAACAAGGCTCTCATTTTTTTTAAGCACTTTTTTCTTCTGATTTTGACCAGTCATTGCTTTTACCCTAGAAGAATCCATGTTTTATTCATGTAATATTCATATTGAGAGCCGAGTCGCCACCTCAGGAGATTTCTTTTTTTCTCTAATTCTCTTCTTAGCTCTTGTACACACGGTCGGACATTCCGATGGACAATGTCCGATCGGACCATGTTGTCGGATAATCCGGCTGTGTGTGGTCTCCATCGAAATGTTTCCGTCGGAGTATCCGACGGACCAAGTTTTCCAACTTGTCTATAAAATTTTCCGACAACATAGTCCGATCATGTAGCCTACTCTGACGGACAAGGTGCCATGCATGCTCACAATCAAATTCGGACACGGAAGCGCTCGCTCAGGTAAAACTACCGCTCGTAATCGATATAGCACGTTCGTCACGCTGCAATGTTAAAAATTCTTTCATGCAGTGCATTCTCTTGTTCTTTACAATGCCGCAAGAATGAACTTATTTTGATGCTCATATTCACACACACTTCTCCCGAACCTATTTCTTTATTCTTTTTCCTTGTTTCAGCAATACAATATTTTAAATCTACACAATCTTTTTTTGTTGTTTTTTTTTACATTTTGTGGTTGGTTTTTTTAATCAACATCTCCTTTTTTGACAGTTTGCTCTTCTTTGCTTTTTTTGGTTGTGTTTTGTGTGTCAACTTACCAAAACAACATTATTATCTTTTTTGAATTTTGTTTTTATTTTTTAATCCACAGGAGGTTGTTTGGTGTTGGTGCCCCTTGTTATTCATTTCACTTTGTATTTTTGAAATGTACTTGCCTGCCCACAAATAAACTGTCCTTTTTGAAGTAAAACACATACGCAAGTATTTCTTCAAACAAAAAAAACCTTTATTTAGGTGTCAAACAAATAAACAGGAAGGCAGCGCTGGAGAAACTTGTCAATTTGGCGAAGCCTTTAGCCCCCAGGGCAGACATGAACTAATTCGAAAATGCAAAATTGGTGGCCTGAGGAGTACATATCTCAGGGAGAGAAGTCTGGTCCAGAAGTACGAGAGATCAGGAATAGCAGATGCCATCTATGTCCCCAGGATGTGGTTCTACAAGAGGCTGCATCTTCTGTCAGACCAGACTGAACCCAGGCCATCACTCTCTAGTCTTCCTTAGGCACTTCCTGCCAGGCATCTTTCCAGGCTGTGGCTCGGCTCCTGTACTTGTGGCAGGAGGAGGAGAAGGAGGGCGATGGTCGACCTCCTGGCTGCCACTTGCCACAGCCTCCCCCCGGCTGAGGTCTTCCGGTGTATGAAAATGGGACATATTTTTAGTTTTTTGGGCATCAATCACACAATTTTGTGCTCATTACTGTTGCAAATTGAATGTTACCAAATTGAACAGACTATCATTCTGAGCCCAGCATTTTTCATTCTTGTCCCAAACATTTTTGGTCACTACTGTCTATTGAGATGTACACCACTTTGTTAAATCACAACTTACTGATCAATAATAACATCCAGCTAACATCATTAAATGTACGACAAGAAATATGTTCAGAAATGTAATACCTGTCTCAAGCTGGGCCCCTCCACATGTTGTTGCCTGGAAGGCCCAGGTTTGACATCGGAAGCCTCAGCTGGGGGTGAAGGAAGCCTTGAAGGAAGACTGGAGATTGGTGGCCTGGGTTCCCCCTGGTCTGCCATAAAATGCAGCCTCTCGTTGTACACCATCCCGGGGACATAAATGGCAACTGGATCTCCTCATCTCAGGGAATTCTGGTGCATCTTTCGCTCCCTGAGATATATACACCTCAGGGCACCAACATTACCCTTCACATAGGTCATGTCTGCCGTAGGGACCATGATCTTCACCAAACCAAGAAGTTTCTCCAGCGCTGCCTTCCTCTTTCTTTGGTCATTATAAAAGGGGTTGTTCTTCTGCCACAGGCAGGGCAGCTCCCTCAGCAGATCAATGAATAGCCCCATAAAATTGGAGTTCTTGAAGGGATCCATCTTGTCAGCAAGACACAACACAAGACAAACCCTAATAATAATAATGCCATGCTAAACCCTTCCTAATCTTGTCCCAACATAGGCCTATATAGAAGCAGTCTAGGCTAGTAATGTACCAAGTTAAAAATTGTACCTTCATTTGCACGATCGGCGCGTCAGCTCCTCACTCTGTTCACACGCGTGTTGCGTTTTATATACAGTGCACATGCGTGAAACTCCGCCCGCCCCTGACGTTCTTTCTAGACTATTCCCCGCCCCTTCTCTTTTGGTGCAGTGGGGAGAGCACATGGCAGAGAGAACACAGGTGCACAATCAGAGTTCCACTAACGAGGAGGAGGGCGAGGAAAGCCCAGAGCCTGAAACGTCCTGATCCTGGAGGAGAAGATTTAAGGCCTCAAATATGTCTTTTGGAGAGATTTTGGAGATGGTGGACATATTGAAGAGGAACGACTATGATGGGAAGTATGGACCTTACCCAAACCCAAATATCAGAAAGGCCAAGATCATGACTAAAGTTGTGAAGAGTCTTCAGAAGAATTTTGGGGTACGACGATCCAAGGATCAACTGAGAAAACGCTGGTCAGACCTGAAACTGAGGGAGCACGATCAGTACAGAAGGATCAAGCGTGTTCTTCAAAAAAGTAAGTAGTTGTCGTGTGTTCATATGATTATTCTTGCTTGCATACTGCTCCATGTGCTTTGATTTAATGTTGTACAGTTTAAAATGGCCACTTTCAAGTTCATGGGTTCAATCGTTTGTAATAAACATCGTTCGTTAGCCCACTCCAAAACCAATGTTTTCACAAATTACACTTCACTACATTTCTTCACACTGCAGGTAAGTATTCCAGCTTTACAAAGTGTCAAAAATAATGTTCTCACCTTTGAACTCGGCCAAAAAACACAATTGTACGACACTTCCAAGCAATGTTTCATATTTCTATTTCTGCCCTCTGTGTGCTAAGTATTCCTTTTTTACATTCTCATAGGGGAGAGAAGACTCGGGAAGTCTGAGGACACCAGGGACCCCACACCTCCCAAAGAAGGCGAAATTCCCACACCAGAGGAGGAGGAGGAAGGAGAGATTATATTTATAATACATGGTGTTTTTTTTTTGCTTTTTTTTTAGGTGATGAGGAAGAAGAATCACATTTTACCAGTAAAAGTGCCCAGATCCTGATTGGGGAGATAATGGGGTGCAATTGCGATTTAGAAAATATACAGAAAAACATCAATGATGTTCAAAATAAAATGAAGAACATCATTGATGTTTTGGGGAGAGTCTGAAACAGCCCAAACTAGCTAGGGTTTTATTTTTGTGTTTTGAAAAAACAACTTTTGTATTTTACAAAAAGCCAAAATTGGAAGATGCACACAATGTGTCAACATGCCCTATCTCCCATCATGGGGGATCAATGTACGTGTTTTGTGGAAAGTGCCTGAGATGAAGGGGTTGCACCCCCAAAACATGTACATTGATCCCCCACAGCAGGCAAGCACAATGTGATTGAGTTTATATTCCGCCATGTGGATTGGCGTCAAAAATAGGCTGGAAATTAAACATCCTCTGATCTGGGGTGAGGGTCCTCATCTGGAAAGGCTGTATTAGATGGTTTGCCAGGGCAAACGCCTCATCCACAACAAATACAAACGGGAGCCCTTCTACATTCTCCTCTGAGGGTGGCAAGCCCAGACTGCCCAGACTGCCACTCTGGAGATGCCAGTAGAATTCCATCTGTGAGAACACTCCACCATCTGACATCCGGCCATTTTGCCCCACGTCCACATAAAGGAAGTCATAGGTCGCTGACACCACCGCCAACATCACGATACTATTAAACCCCTTGTAATTATAATAGTACGACCCCGAGTTGGGGGGTGGGACAATGCGGACGTGTTTCCCATCAATTGCACCTCCACAATTGGGAAAGTCCCAACGGCTGGCAAAGTGGGAGGCCACAGTCTGCCATTCCTGTGGCGTTGAAGGAAACTGTGGAGTGAAACAAGACAAAAAATTTGTAATTTGTTACACCAACATTGCAAGCAGATTAGACACAAATATTTTTTTGCCAAGATCAGTATAACATTTTGGGAAATTAGTATTTAAAGCCTAAAGTATAAGGTCCCCTTATCAGAGTCATCACCCCCCCACCCCCATCTGATGGGCCCTTGCAAAAAATGAGCAGGGGGGATGTTTTGGACAGGTAACCCTCTCCACTTGATTGAGAGCTGAATGCATAAATAATGTGTGATACTTTGGGTAGCCCCTCCTTACTTACACTATTGGCAGCCCACCGGACAGATAAGAAGTGACATAATACCAAAAATTTTTAAAAATGGAAGCACATTTTGAAATTCTGCTATTACCTATCAAGATAATAATAGGAGAAAAAAATAGAGCATTTGAAAGTATTGAGGCAGGCCCTTGCACTACATGCTTTGGTGAATTCGTCCATAAATGTGACCAGAAAAAAGGTAGGTAGAGTGTGTATTGGGTTTGGCAAAGTCAGCAGATAGAGGATTGCTATCAGCTGACCTAGAAGTTGGGGGGAGGGGGGTTCCTAATGAGTTTGGCCCAGCTCCCCAAAAAAAAAATGTCATTCTGCATGAATTGAAGCACACATATAACATTTGTAGACATTTTAGAGGGTGTTTAGGGGAAAGCAATACTATGGAGCTGACAAAAGACATTGCTAAGTGACTAGACTATAGTTTTATGGGCCCAGAAGAGCATGGTGGGGAAGTTAGTGAAGGAAAATATGCATGAAGGACAAAAAAGGAACTTGAAAAGCTTCCAGCATGCATGAGGACAAAGGGGCAGAGCATATCAATTAGAGCATATTGCAATCATGGTAATTAGGGAATGAGGAAAGAAATACGAGACATTAGCAATCAATAAATACATAGAATGTGATGTTAAAGGATACAATTTACCTTCACATAGTCCTTCTGCAGGACCTGAATGATAGCAGAACAGGTCTCTGGAATAATGATCCCCAGAGCCTGGGGGGAGATGCCTGTGGAGAACTTTAGGTCTTGAAAGCTTCTCCCTGTCGCCTAGTAGCGCAACGTGGCGATGAGCCTCTGCTCCGGAGTGATGGCTTGCTGCATGCAGGTATCCTGCCTGGTGATATAAGGGGACAGCAAAGCCAGCAGACCGTGAAAAACGAGGTCCGTCTTCCGGAGATAATTCCTGAAATCATCAGGATTTTTCTCCCAGATCTCACGGAGCAAAGGCATGTGTGAGAACGGGTCATGCTGGTGCAACCAATTCTTGGTCCACAAACGCCTCCTCAGCCTGTTCATGGACCGGGCTTTTGTGAAAGCTAAAAGCCCAACACCAAGCCCCTGCACAGCACAAACTCTACGACGTAGACATGTGCATTCGTTTTCGTCCGAATGCATTTTCGTCCGAATTTCAGCTATTTTCGTTTTCGTTTTGACAAACAATAACGAAAGCACAGAATCCGAGAAACTAAAGATCCGACATAAATAAATGCTTTATTTTCGTTTTCATTGTTACAACAGTTCAATATAGAATAGGAGATTCAACGTGACTCTGACAATAACAATCTGTGTCAATAGAACCTGTGGTCGAATGTGCCTAACCTTACCTCTATTAGTCCAAGATTATATAGAGAAAATATTCGACAGAGAAAAAAGATTTGACAGAGAGAAAAGATTCTGCAAGTTACTGTCCTAAAAAGTGTTTGGGGACCCGGGTCCTGTCCCAGGGGACATGTATCAATGCAAAAAAAAGTTTTAAAAACAACAGTTTTTTCGGGAGCAGTGATTTTAATAATGATTAAAGTGAAACAATAAAAGTGTAATATTCCTTTAAATTTCATGGGGGGGGGGGGGGGTGTCTATAGTATGCCTGTGAAGGGGCGCATGTTTCTGGTGCTTAGAACTGTCCCTGCACAAAGTGTCATTTATGCAGGAAAAAAAGTCTTTTAAAATCACTCGCAGCTATTATGAGTTGTCGGCTCCGTAATACAGAGAACACTCATTGAAAGTCATTGATAAAAAAAATTAATTAATTAATTTAAAAAAAAAGCGTGGGGGTCCCCCAAATTCAATTACCAGGCCCTTCAGGTCTGGTATGGATATTAAGGGGAACCCTGCGTCAACTTTAAAAAAAAATTGACGTGGGGTTTCCCCTAAATATCCATACCAGACCCTTTATCCGAGCACGCAACCTGGCAGGCCGCAGGAAAAGAGGGGTGGCGAGAGAGTGGCCCCCTCCTGAATCGTACCAAGCCACATGCCCTCAACATTAGGAGGATGCTTTGGGGGTCTGTGACCCCTCAAAGCACCTTGTCCCCATGTTGATGAGGACAAGGGCCTCATCCCCACAACCCTGGCCGGTGGTTGTGGGGGTCTGCGGGCGGGGGGCTTATCAGAATCTGGAAGCAAATTTAACAAGGGGACCCCCAGATCCCGGCCCCCCTGTTTGAAATGGTGAGGGGGTACAAAAGTACCCCTACCATTTCACAAAGAAAGTGTAAAAAATTGTTAAATAAGACAAACACACTTTTGAAAAATTCCTTTATTAAAAATAAAAAAAATAAAAAAAAGATTCCAGCGGTGGTAATCCATTCTTGCTATCCAGCAACGGATGATCATCTCTCCGGGGTCCAGCGATGGCTCATCTGAATCAACGCAGCGAATCCATCCATCTTCTGTCTCCACGGAGGAGACACTGCAGGGATTCCAGCGGCCTGACGTTTGTTATATGCGGAGGGCGGGGCCACCTGTCACCTGACCCACCCCCCTCTGACGCAAGTGGAAACCCGGGGTTCCCCGTGAAATATGGGTGACCACGCACCCCTCTGATGTAACACAGGCAGGTTTCTGTTACATCAGAGGGGGGGCGGGGTCACCCATACGTCATGGGGAAGCCCGGGTTTCCCCTTGCATCAGAGGGGGCAGGGTCAGGTGACGGGTGGCCCCGCCCTCTGCATATAACAAACGTCAGGCCGTCGGAATCCCTGCAGTGTCTCCTCTGTGGAGACAGAAAATGGATGGATTCGCTGCGCTGATTCAGATGAGCCATCGCTGGACCCCGGAGAGATGATCGTCCGTCGCTGGATAGCAAGAGTCGATTACCACCGCTGGAATCTTTTTTTTATTTTTTTTTATTTTTAATAAAGGAATTTTTCAAAAGTGTGTTTGTCTTATTTAACTATTTTTTACACTTTCTTTGTGAAATGGTAGGGATACTTTTGTACCCCCTTACCATTTCAAACAGGGGGGCCGGGATCTGGGGGTCCCCTTGTTAAAGGGTGCTTCCAGATTCTGATAAGCCCCCCGCCCGCAGACCCCCACAACCACCGGCCAGGGTTGTGGGGATGAGGCCCTTGGCCTCATCAACATGGGGACAAGGTGCTTTGAGGGGTCACAAACCCCCAAAGCATCCTCCCAATGTTGAGGGCATGTGGCCTGGTACGGTTCAGGAGGGGGGGCGCTCTCTCATCCCCACCTCTTTTCCTGCGGCCTGCCAGGTTGCGGGCTCGGATAAAGGGTCTGGTGTGGATTTTTAGGGGGACCCCCACGTCAGTTTTTTTTTATTTGACGCGGGGTTCCCCTTAATATCCATACCAGACCTGAATGGCCTGGTAATTGAATTCGGGGGACCCCCACGCTTTTTATTTATTTATTTTTTATCAATGACTTTCAATGAGTGTTCTCTGTATTACGGAGCTGACAATTCATAATAGCTGTGAGTGATTTTGAAGGACTTTTTTTCCTGCATAAATGACACTTTGTGCAGGGACACTTCTTTTTTTTTTTTTTTTTTTGCCACATCAGCGAATCTTTACCTGAGACTATAAATCAACTTGACGTTCATTGTTGTCTCTTGGAATTAATCTTCACATCATTGTGGCTATTTTCTTGTTACTTACTTGTATAATTAAATGTAAAATGTTTATACAACTTTTATTTCATGTTCTTAAAACTATTCTTGTATCTTACTCCCATTATTTCACTAAAATTATATTAAAGTTATATTACCCCCCCCCCCCTCCCCTATCCCCTTGTCAGTAGTGTCCCTGCTCCTAATATCCTGGTCTTTATGGTCTTAATTGTGCGGAGAAACTCCAATCTCGCTTAAATTGTTTCCAACCTCTCCATTTTTTTAGAAAATTGCCCTTTCCTCTTCTTCTCTCAGACTCAGGCTTTCCATATTATATATTTCTTCTACCGCATCTACCCACTCCCATGTTGTTGGGCACTCTACCTCTCGCCATTTTTTAGGGATCAGTTTTTTCGCAGCGTTTAATAGATGCGGGATGATTGTGTCCTGATATTGTTTAACCCCACCCTCCGTGCCATGAAAGAGTACTATCCAGGGGTCTGGTTTCAATGCTGTTTGAGTTATTTCCTTGATCATTTGGAGGATCATTTCCCAATATAGCTTAATTTTAGCGCACTCCCACCAAATATGTGTCATGGTACCTGTTTTTCCACAGCCCCGCCAGCACTCGGCGGTCCCGCCTTGCTGGTATTTAGATACCTTATCCGGGGTGTTATACCAACGGGAGATAAGTTTGTAGTTCATCTCTGCTGTTTTATTATCCCTTGCCGAGCGGTGTGTCATTTTAAATATTTTATTTATTGTTTCTTTACCTTTTTGTGACCCCAATTCCCTTTCCCATTTGTTTATATATGGCGGCGTATCTTTCCAGCTGGTCCGCATCAATAGCCCATATAGCTTTGATATTATACCCTTTGCTCTGTCAGCCATACAAAGTTGTTCCACCCCTGTCAAATCCTCTTCAGATCTAATCGGCTGGGGTAGTTTTTCTATGAAACGGGTCAGCTGGAGATATCGCCACCTATCCCTTCTCATAAATCCCATGTGCACTAACTCTTCATGTGAAAGGAGTTTCCCTTTTTTAATTATATCTTTTATTTGTGACCCCTCTAGTCTTATCCAGTTCCCTCCTATCACCCCTCTACCCGGTGGGAAGTATTCATTGTCTTTTAAAGTTATCAGTGGTGAATTATAGTGTCCATTTAATCTTTTATACTCCTTATCCCATATCTTCAGTGCAATCTGTGTTATCTTATTTGTGTCTATATCTAGTGCCCTGTATTTTGGGGGATTCCATATTATCTTATTTAATTGTGCTTTACTATATATATATTCTAAACTAACCCATCTTTTTTCCTCTTTTTTTTTCCCTTTTACCCATTCGACAATTCTTGATAAGACTACCGCCTGATAGTAATACTGTAAATCGGGGACCGCTAATCCTCCCCTCCCTTTTTCTTGTTTTAATACTCCATGGGAGATCCTAGGTTTTTTATTGTTCCATATATATTTACTCATTATTGAATTTAATTTTTTGAAATAGCTGGGTGGAATTTCAACCGGCAACATCTGGAATTTATATACAATTTTTGGAAGAATAAACATTTTAAACACATTTATTCTGCCTATCCACGAGATCGGTCTATTACTTGCTCTTCTGAGTTCAGTTTTTATTTCATTTAATAAAGGGATAAAATTTAAGCGGTATATCTTATCCAGAGTATTTGTCAATTTTACTCCCAGGTATTTCAAATCTTTTGTCCATTTAAATTTACTTTGTTCTTGGATTAGTTGTACTTCCATCTCACCTACATTTATATTGAGGATTTCAGATTTTGTTTGGTTGATTTTGAAGTTTGATAGTTTCCCGTACTCATCCAGGGCCTTTGTTATCTTGGGCAGAGAATCTACCGGATTACTTATATAGAACAACACGTCGTCTGCATATGCTGCAAGTTTATGTTCCTCTTGCCCTGCCTTAATTCCGCTTATTTCCGGATTGTTTCTGATTGTCGCGAGTAGGGGTTCCAACGAGAGCACAAAAAGAAGAGGAGACAGTGGGCATCCCTGTCTGGTCCCATTTTCCATCTCAAAGGAAGAGGAGGGCAACCCGTTGATGTTTACAGTCGCTGTCGGGTGATCATACATCATTTTAATCCATTTGGCCATCCTAGGGCCAATGCCCATTTTATCCATTGTCTGGAACATAAATCCCCAATCGACTCTATCAAAGGCCTTTTGGGCATCTGTTGATAATAGTAGCGCCGGGGGTTCCGTCTTCTTCCTTTGAGATAGAATCAATAAGGTTCTCACCCCATTATCCTTTCCCTCTCTCCCGGGGATAAACCCAGTCTGATCCGGATGTACTAGTGTATTCATTACTTTTTTCATTCTATTTGCTAATACCTTAGCAAACATTTTAGTATCCTCATTTAGGAGTGATATTGGTCTGTAACTTGCGCACTTGGTCTCGTCTTTTCCTTCTTTCCGTATGATCGTTATTGAGGCAGATAGCACCTCTTTACTCATGGCGTACTCTGTCCCAATCCCGTTCATATACTTACAGAGTTTCGGTACTAGGATATTCTTAAACCTCTTATAGTAACTAATTGTCAGACCTTCTGGTCCCGGGCTTTTCCCAGGGGCTGATTCCGCTAATGCCTCATTTATTTCTGCTTCCGTTATGGGGTTTTCTAAATATTCTTTATCAATTTCACTGATCCTGGGGAGTCTCGCCTTATTTAAATATTTTTCAATTTCTTTTAGTTTACCTTCTTTATTTATCAAGTTGTTTTTTACCGCATATAATTTCCCGTAGTATGTTTTGAATGATTCGGCTATTTCTTTTGAAGAGTATACCATGTCCCCGGTTTCTGTTTGAATTTTCTCTATGTAATTCATAGATTTTTTCTTTTGGAGCATCCTGGCTAGATATTTAGTGGGTTTGTTTTCTTCTTGATACCTCACTTTATTAAGTTGGTTATAATATTTTTTAGTTTCTTGTTCCATTAACCCACGTAGTTCTTCTCTCCTGGACATTAATTTTTGATATAGCTTTTTATCTGCAAGCCCCATTTTATGTTGTTGTTCTATTCTGAGGATTTCCTCTCTGAGTTTATTGCCCCTCTCTATACGTTCTTTTTTTTTCTGCGAACCTCGTGCAATCAAGATCCCCCGAATATACGCCTTATGGGCATCCCACAGAGCCTGCCCAGAGATTCCTTCGGTCTCATTTATCAGAAAGTACTTCTCTAATTCCTTACTCACTACTTCCCCCCCCCCCCTCCTTATCAAGAATCAGCGTGTCATTCAGTCGCCACCTAGAGAAACATTTACTTTGTCCGGCAATCTGCATTTTCATTTTTAAAGGCGCGTGATCTGACTGTGTTGTTATTTCTATACTTGTTTCTAGTACCATCTCTAGGGCTCTGTGTTCCACAAGAATATAATCAATCCTTGAGTACGTCCCGTGTACTGGGGAGAAGAATGTATAGTCCATTATTTTGGAGTGTTGTGCCCTCCATACATCTACTAGTTGGTTTTTATTCAAATTTTGAATTAACCTTTTTAATTGAGTGCTATTCCTTCCCAGTACCCGGGACGTGCTGTCAAGTACGGGGTCTAGACAGAGATTCAGATCTCCCATTATAACTACATGGCCACTTTTAAATTCTTGTATTTTGGCCAGTATTCCCCTCAGAAAATTTATAGGGTTTTTATTTGGGGAGTAAATGTTAGCCAGTGTATACCTAATATTTCCTAATTTTCCTTTCAGAAATAAATATCTTCCTTCTGGGTCTGCTTCTCTTCCTTCTACAGTAAATCGAAT
Source organism: Lithobates pipiens (assembly GCF_037356315.1). Classification (NCBI taxonomy): domain Eukaryota; kingdom Metazoa; phylum Chordata; class Amphibia; order Anura; family Ranidae; genus Lithobates; species Lithobates pipiens. The sequence continues at coordinate 180,837,971 of NW_027507758.1, forward strand.
ATCCTTACCGAATCCTATTGCTACTCCTCTTGCCCTCTTTGAGATCGTATCCCCATAGTACCATTTCGGGTGGTCTTTAGAGTAAAGCCTACTCCTTGACGTATGTGTTATATGTGTCTCCTGGAGAAAGATCACATCTGCCTCTAGCTGTTTTAATTCTACCAGGATTTTATGCCTCTTTTTTGCTGTGTTGAGCCCCCTAATATTATAAGACAGGAAATTTAATTCCAATTTCCTTTTATCCATATTCTCTGTCCTGACCATGTTTTCTTTTTTCTTTTCCTTCCTTTCTTCTTTCCCTCAGGGTTTCACTACTGACATCTTCCTCCCTCCCCTTCCCTCCCGTACCCCTCTCTCCCGCCCACCTCCCCATCCTCCCCACCCCCTCCCCCCCCCCCTGGTTTTGGCCACCATGCGGCCCTCGACTTATCAATTGGCCTCAAATCTCTGGCCATTTCTAAGTCTTAATGCTCTAAGGTGGGGTTCGCCTATTGCCTCCTTTTCCTCCCTTCTTTGATGTATCTCCTCATAAGGGGGGGAATGGGACTGCCTCCCCCAACCAATCAGACCTCGTACATCCCCTTCCCTCTCCGCCCCCCCCCCATCTCCCCCGAGATTTTTATCTCTTCCTCTTCTGCTTTAACATTTAGATTGAGTGACTTTTAAAATATTTCTTCGAGCTCATCTGTCCAACCCGGGTAGACTTGGAGTTTGAATCTCCAGTTTTTCACAGAATTCTCTTAACTCTTCAGGGAAGCTTAATTTAGCTGTTATTCCATCCTTAAATGCCAACAGGCAAGCCGGAAAGCCCCATCTGTATCTAATATTCCGTGCTTTCAACTGTTCCAAGAGAGGTTTCAGAAGACGTCTTCTGAATAGGGTCTCATATGCTAGGTCCGGGAAGATTTGTATTTCTGTTTCCACATATTTTAATGGGGGGTTTCCCCTTAATTTCCTCCAGATCTCCGCTTTATCCTCATAGTGTTCAAACCTTACGAAGATATCATGGGGTCTTCCACTTCCTGTCTCTTCAGATCTTATCCTCCCGACCCGGTGCACCCTTTCTAACATAGGGAGTGCCTCCTCTACATTTCCCAATATGGGGCGGAATATGTCTTTCAAAACCTCCCTTAAATCTTCTTTCTTGTTCTCTGGGACATTTCTTATTCTCAGATTTAATCTTCTATTTCTATTTTCCTGGTCTTCGAGTCGATAGAGAATTCTTCTCTGATTCCGAGAGATTAAATTGACTTGCGACTGTACTTTGTTTAGCTGTTGTTCTTGGTTCTCAGTTCTTTCTTCCACGGCTTCCACTCTCATTAGTATATGCCCCAAGTCACTTCTTAACATACTAATATCTGTTCTGATAGAGGTCTCCAGTTTTTGGAGCATCTCCCTCATGGCCCCTTTTGTTATTCCCAGATCATCCGTCCTATGATCTTCATTTTTACTTAGTTCCAATTCGTCTCTGGATTGGTCCGGGGTCTCCTCTACTGTTTTTTCCGCCCCCCTATTTTTCCCATGATTTGGGTGTCCTTTTTCCTTCCCTCCTCCTCTTGGGTTAGCTCCTTGAGTCATATATTGTTTTATGGTGCTTTCCGTGGTGGAATTTTTTGGGGTCTTAAGGCCCCCCTTAGCAGTTTGTTTTGAGGCTCTACTCATTTTGCTTTTTTTTGTTTCACGTGGTCGTCTCCCCAGTTTGCTGGTCTCCACACGTCCACTTTCCACGGCTGGTGGTTTTACATCGGAGATTTCCCTCCGATCAGCCCCTTAAATATATCTGCTAGAGTAGGACCCCTTGGGTGTAGTTAAGCGATTTTCCACCCTGAGTCTGTCAGCCGTTGTACTTCTATAACTGTTTCTCCTCCCAATTCGTGGTCAGTTAGAAGCAAGTAATTTCTGTCTTAAACATTTGTTGTTTCTCTTTTTTCCCTTTTCTTTTCCTTTCTTCCCTTTTTTGGAGACAGAGGGAGAGGGTCCAATATAGAAATATGTGGTACCCCAATCAGATTTGTCTATTACGCAATAGTGTCCTCCGTCTCAGTTTCCTTAGTATACATCTATAGGTCACATGTCATGATATCTCATTTATGGGTTAATAGGGGGTTTCCCCCACTGTTGTGCCTCTCCTGGTGTTTTACCTCTATGTTCGCAGGTCATCTAATTCTGTAGGGACATACGCACTAATATGTTTATGTTTACTCTGAAAACTTCCTACTAAGCTCCTTGGGAAAAGAAAAAAAAAAAGAAAAAAAAAGAAGAAGAAAAAAGAGGAAGAGAAAAAAAAAAAAAAAGAAAAAAAAAAGAAAAAAAGAAATTGGAAAGTAGAATCGCTTTCCATGCGTATGGTGTCCTTCATGTAGTTTCCTGCAAGCTGCATCTGTGTTACTCAACCGAGTTACACCGCTACTCAAATGTTGGGGAATATGCGATTTTAAGCGATTTTTAGGTGAGCCTGCAAGAGTGCCATGCGATTCTTTCAAGGGGATTACCTTATATTATCCTCTTATCGTTGCATTTAAAGATCCAGATTAATTTTCTGAAAAAATTAGCAGCTAAGGAGGTGTTCTTTCATTCAGCATTTAAACGTATATGTCAAGTATCATACTTGTTTCACTCCCGTTCACCGCTTTCAATATGGTTAGTACTGTTCATACATTTACCCTGGGCGTTGCCCTCATTCCTACTTAGTATCTTATAACTTATATTCTGTTTACCATTAATCTCAGTAGCTTGCACAGTGTTAATCTGGGTTATATATCAACGGCAAAGTGTATGTCCTCATTCATGCTTTCTTTTTACTCTTACTCCAGTGGTAGTTTAAGCAGGATTTTCTTTAAGACAACTATGTTTTACAGAAATATATAGCACTTATCTGTTACACTTGTTTATCTTCCTCAGTTCGTCCTACGGATCACCCTCCACGTTCTGTTAAGCTGCTGTTATGCTACTTCCAAGTGGGTAAGAGGACAGAGGGAGAGGTCTGATATCATGCTGCCCACTTACAATGCATATATTATAATCATACAATTCCTCTGACACGTTTATAGCCTGGTTTCTCTGTATCTAGTATCTGTTTACAAATAGTCCCAGCCGCAAGCACAATATTTATATGTCCCACAGAGAATATGTATCATCCATCAAGCTGTCCCTTTACTGCTGTTACAGGCCTTTCTTTACCCTTGGTAGTTTAGACATGCTAGTATTTAGGAACACTAATACTTGCAGAGGTATACGGCACTTATCTGATTGCTTTCAGTTGTCACCCTCCGGTTATCCCAGTTAGCCTGCGAACATCCTTCCACATTCCTTTGAACTACGTGTTCCAGAGAGATAGGGGGAGCAGCAGAGAGGAGAGCTGTTAGCAGCAGCAAGCACAGTGTTAATCTGAACTATATGTCCCAAGGGAAACGTATGTCATCATTCATGCTATCTCTTTGCTTTTACTCCAGATTTGTTAACCATGGTAGTTTAAGCATGATCTTATTTAAACGACTATGTTTTACAGAGATATATAGCACTTATCTTATCTGTTGCGCTCGTTTATCTTCCTCGGTTCATCTCAGCCTGCAAGTAACCCTCCGCGTTCTGTTTAGTTGCTGTTATGCTGCTTCTGAAGAGGTGGGGGGGCGGCGGGGAGAAGAAAGGGTGCCAGCAGCTATTTCCAGCACTGATTTTTTATCTGCTGGCCGGCGGATAGGCAGATTCCGGAGTGGCGTCTTGCGGTGGTGTCTTTCATCTGCCGGAGCCTCTCACCCTCCGGCATGTTTCCGCTCAGCATTCTTCTTCCGCACGCCTTCTCCTGCTCAGCCTCCTCGTAACCCCTCCCTCCCGCAAGAGCGTTCCTACGTCATCCTACCCTCCCCCAAGCTGGGGAGGAAGGGCTTCTGATCATGCGACTGCTCCTGATCATATGACCACCTCTGATCGTGCAGGGACACTTCTAAGCACCAGAAACATGCGCCCATTCACAGGCATACTATAGACACCCCCCCCCCCCACGAAACTTAAAGGAATATTACACTTTTATTGTTTCACTTTAATCAGTATTAAAATCACTGCTCCCGAAAAAACTGCAGTTTTTAAAACTTTTTTTGCATTGATACATGTCCCCTGGGGCAGGACCCGGGTCCCCAAACACTTTTTAGGACAGTAACTTGCAAATTAGCCTTTAAAATTAGCACTTTAGATTTTGAACGTTGGAGTCCCATAGACTTTAATAGGGTTCTAAAGTTCACACGAAGTATGCAATATACTAGCTCCGTCAAATCTTCTTTATACATTCGACAGACACCATAAGCCTTCAAAGACAGATTCGACCGTAATTCATGTGGATTTTCGGACGAATGCAATTTTTGAACGAAAAACTAAATAAATAAAAACGAATTTCGGGAGTAACTAAATAAATACATTTTTCGGACGAAAACTAAATTCTGAAACAAAATATTTTACTCTGCACATGTCTAACGACGAGTACGTACACGAAATATGGTTTGAAACGGTCGGCTGGTCAGAACGGACAACAGAAAGCACCAATAAACAGCAATGCCTGAAAGAACGACCTGAAAAGCAGAAGCAAGCAGACAATAAGCAATGCAAATCAAAGCGTACTATACCAAGATATAGTCCACAATGAGAAACAAATGCTTACTGACTACACACACTGATAATCAGATACGCAAAGACAAGCACAAACTGAAGAGCAACACCGAACTAAAGCACAAATCTGAAAAGCGCAAATCATCTCTCACCAAACTTCTACTAACACGCGATAAACACAAGACCGGCAGAAGGAGCCCAAAAGGTGCTGGACGTGGTGCTGAACTTCCTTTTTCTAGTCCCGTCGTACGCCGCTTGTGTCACCGCGTTCTTGGCAACTGGAACTTCCGACAACTTAGTCTGACCGTGTGTATGCAACATCACTTCCGGACCTCTTCCGGACTAAATCCGTTGGAATTAATCCGACGGATTTGGTTGCCAGAATGTCCGACCGTGTGTATGGGGGCTTACTCGTTCTACTCTCTGATATCCATAAAATATTCTTAGCCCTTGTACACACGGTCGGAGATTCCGACGACCAAATCCGTCTAAGTAATTCCGACGGATTAATTCCGAAAGAGGTCCAGAAGTGATGTTGCATACACAGGGTCGGACTAAGTTGTTGGAAAATCCGATTGTACATAACGTTATGACGTTCAGGCTAGTAGCCAATAGCTTTGGTCTAGGAATTTGATCTGAGCATGCGTGGCACTTTGTCCATCAGAGTAGGCTACACACGATCGGAGTATGTCCGATAGGAGCATTTTGTCGAAAAATATTTCCGGCAAGTTGGAAAAGTTGGTCCGACGGATACTCCGATGGAAACAGTCCGATGCAGACCACACACAGTCGGAATATCCGACAAAACGCTCCGATAGGAAACATTCCGACGGAATCTCCAACCATGTGTACAAGGGCTTAGTATGAAGGGAAAATCAATATATGCCTTACCTGGTAACAATACCATTATATTGCCCGAATGACTTGTATATTATATTCTTTCTTCACTTTTCTAATTTTCCTTTACTTGTTTTTCATGCAAATGACAATTTTGGGATACCTTAATATTTTACTTATTGCCTTATATCTTATTAGTATTGTGTAATGCTTTTTTTTTTTCTCTTTTGACGATTCCGTTTTTACAATTTTTATCTTTAAAATTGCTAAACTTAACTAATAATTAGTAAGGAGAGTGTTACACCTTTTTTCATATATATCATATAATCTTATTACCATTTGTAATAACATTTCTAGTTTTTGGATGAACATGCCCCCACCCATTCAGTTTGAGCCCATATGGGGTGGATGGGTGGTCTGGAGACATGCTTTACCAACTTTCCACATTATTTTTTACTTGCATTTTTACCTTGCATTTATAATAACCTATATTGTATCCATGAATCTTAATGTTCTCTTGTAAGATTAATTATAAGTATGAATGTATAGATATTATTCTATTGTTTTTATATATGTATCCCATGTTATGCTACTTGTTATACAAATTTCAATTTCAATAAAAATATTGAACAAGAAATTTACAAGAGTTAGGACTGCAGAAATATTGGAGTGCCTTGGAGTGGCTCTGCAGCTTATGCATGTATTTGTAAATGTTTGCTAACTACACCCCTGTTTTTAAGGCACATTGTTAGACAGGATAATTCAGTTGGTAGCAAATTGGCTGGCAAGTTGAGCTGGGAATTTTCTTTGGTTTTGTTTTGCATGCGTTGCCCTTCCATGTGCTCCTTGCTGTGAAGGTCAGTTATAGATGGGGGCAGGGGCCAGTTGTATGTTACTGTTAGAATGTAAAGGGGTCCAGAGGTGCAGAACTGTGCAATATAAAGGGCTCCAGATGTTCGGGGCTATGTAATGTAAAAGGGTCCAGAGGTGCGAGGCTGTGTAATGTAAAGGGAACCAGAGGTGCAGGGCTGCGTAATGTAAAGGGTCCAGAGGTGTGGGGGTTGTGTAATGTAAAAAGGTCTAGAGGTGCAGGGGCTGTGTAATGTGCAAGGGGCTGGGTAATGTAAAACAGGAAAATAATTCTGGGGGAGAGGTGATATCATGTTTTATCGCACCAGGTGACACTAACCCTAATGATGCCACTGGCACCACTCCTCCCTGGATGATATAGAATAACCCCTCAAAAAGTTCTTATAGGAGTATATCTCCTAAGTGCATTAACGCTCAGGGCAGGATTTTTGGTATACACTAGGTTACATTAGTTGGACACCAATCACTTTTGTAGTTTTTGAAGTGTTATTTCTGCTAAATAATTAGAAAAAGTGTTTGAAAAACAGGATACCTGAAAAAAAGCAGCAATCTTCAGAAAATAGTACTAACTAACTAACTAATACTATCAGGGAAGAATACTCTGGAAAGTCGTTTAAATATTTTCACCTTGCCTCTGCTTACACCAGAGAGTCAACTTCTCAGAACTTGACTTGGGAGGCTAAATATTTATGACTCAGTTCTTAAAGCGGTGTTCCGCCCCAAAAAAATAAAAAAAATAAAAGCTAGCAGCTAAATACACTGCAGCTGCTGGCTTTTAACAAGACCCCACTTACCTGTCTTGGAGTCCAACGATGTCGGCACTGCAGCTGATGTTTCCATCAGCTATCGGGTGCTGCCTCCGCAATTGCGGGTAAGGGTACCCGACAGTAGCCTTACAGCTTCATGCTGGGAGCTCTACTGCAAATGCGCGAGGCCCCGCTCCTCTCTCCTACTGGCCCGGAGACAGGAAGAGGAAGAGGGAGCCTCGTGGTGATGTCATGGGCCCCTTCCCAGACTCCCAGAAGTGGAAACAGGATGCCAAAGACAGGTATCCTGTCCCCCCTCCCCCAGAAAGGTGCCAATTGTGGCAACCAGAAGGGGAGAGGAGACAAATCTTTTGGGTGGAATTCCGCTTTAACTCTTCTTACTCATGCCATTAGAGCTTGCTCAAAAGTAGCTGGCAGAAAAAAACTGTAATTATTAGCCTGAGGTCATGCAAATAACTGGAAAGAGAAGACAAGCTCAGGCTAGGTACAGCCTAGCTATATCAAATCGTTGCAGAATTTTATTAGGAATACTAGAGTGTAAAGTAGGGCCCCTACAGGAGTATACAGCTACTTGTCTCCAAAACTATTTCCCATTCCACAGCTGCTTCCTGTAGTTACTCTTTACACTCCTATATCTGTCCTACAAGAAGCCATGGATTGGAACAACTTATGTTAGGAGACCTGTAAAATATTGTGCTAACTAACAGAAGTCACATGAATACAAAATATTATATGCTAAAATGCTACAACATGTTTTCATTAAAGTCCAGCTACAAGAATTTTAAAAAATGCACCTTTACAGGGGGGCTGCACTGCAAGGGTTAAATGCTACTTGTGTATAGGGGTGCACAGTGCAGCTCTGTCACTTAATTTATACCCCACTCCGGCCATCTCCAGCTCTGTCCTCCTCTGTCCAAAGCTCCACTTTTTGTTTATTTTCTGGAGTTGGGCTTTAACACACTCACTTCAATTAATTACTGCTAGGCTCCAATTTAGGATTTGGGGAAAGCCAGGGAGTTTTTTTTTTTTAACCTGACAAATATAGGTTGTGGATTTTAGTCTAATATTTTAATCTCGTTAAAATACAAATTACAGTACAACATTATTGTTGCAAATAAGGGACATTTTTTATCTTCCTTCTTTTGGTCAATAGTCAGTATCTCCCAGATAGTTAACAAAAAACTAGGTTATTAATCTTGATGCTCTATTACATGAACTCTTTTAATTTTAATGCATGGTCTTATTTTACAAATTGACATAATTCAATGAACTAAAATTGTATTACTGGTATCTTAGGATATCATTTTGTAAAATTATAGTAATATCACTATGATTATTTTTATACAAGTGTACATTTGAATGGTGTGTTGTCATTTGTATGCTTTCAGATCCTTGTACTATGAAGTCTATTAACACAATAAAAATGTCATAGAATTTTTATCATATTTAACCTTGACATTATTCTTCCAGATGACCTTTCAATGGTCAACATAAAAGAAGAAAAAATAAATTGGTTAACAGACAGTGGTAACGTTGTGAATCTTTATTCCATGACCATGGAAGTTCGCAAAATGAAGTTTTACCCAGCTATATAAAGTGCAACCTTGCTTGCCCTTTATATCAGATTATTTTTATTTCATTTAATTTTTTTCTTTGTTTCAATTCAGCTTTGAAAAATACAACAAAGGCAATCTATGTCTGTCTTGGTCTTTTGTTATTACTTGGAAACAAAGGGTTTTCAGTTGCTGCTAGCGTTGTAAACTTGAAAGCATACTGTAAGAAGGAAATAGTGAAAATAAATATTTAATCAAAAACAAAATAGCAATACATAAGTTATGAGTTTTGTTTGTAAAATATTATTTAAATGACTTTTAATTTGAAAACGAATGCTAGAAATTTTAGGTGTTTGAGCTACAAACCTACCACAGTAGGATTAAGATTGTACTTTTAAATACAAATGACAATGATTGACAGTTGCACTGCTTAGTTAAAAGAAGAAATAAATGTACAGGAGTTGAAAGCTTAAAACATTCAGTTCTAAATCATTTCAATAAACATTTAAATGTTTACTTTATATTTGTAGAATTGTATGTTTTTTTTGTTTTGTTTTTATAACTCCAGGCAAACAGCTAAATGCGCACATGGAATGTATGCATGATAGTTGTTTTTTCAGCCAAAATATTTGTGTTTCATTCAATCCAGATTTATACAGCTTCATCAGACAGCAAAGTGGATGACAGCATTTACACTTTAGTGATACAATGGTGAATAAATGTTAGCAGCAGCACTAAAAGGCTGGTTTGCAAACCTTGGGGGTGATTTACGAAAGCTGCACGCCATCAGTAGAGGCACATGGTGAGGCGCAGCGCACATTTTCATACTTACAAAATGGTACGCCGGTAACAGAGCATGAATTCCCCATTTACTATAACGATCTCGGCACACGGAAGAATGCAATATGTGCGCCACTATGGACATGGCGCACGGCATCTCCAAATCAATATTGACAGAAGATGGAGTTGCCAATATTATGGGGTGATGTGAGGAAGTTTAGTAACAACTGCCCAAGTAACAAATATGCCCAAAATAATATAAGAAAGTAACTTTTTCAGAGAAAGCCTGCTGTGCCCGCAAATACATTCAGAACTGCATGAGATCAATGTAAGCAGTGCGCATGCGCAAGCGGCTCTTACGCTCGTTCACATGCATTTGTTCACTGCATGGCCAAAATCTTAATGTTAAGCAACGTACATGCAATTGCATGGGTTGAACGGGTGCACCTCTAAACTTCACCATTTTTTATTTTACTCTGGTTCACCTTCATGTATTTTTTTAAGGAGAATTGCACACAGGTCATGTTAGCATGTTACGTTGCCAACATGTGACATACACCTTGTTAAAAGTATGTAACTTTTTACATACTTTTAACAAGGTGTATGTCACATGTCGCTTCCTTAGCTCCTCCTAAAAGGGCATTTAACCTTCCCCTTATAATGCATAGGATTTCCTTGGGCTTGCCAAAGGTGTGGGAGTGTGGGAACTCCACACTCCATTCTAAAAGGCTCTTGTCTCCCCTCTCTAATCCCTTGGATTTCCATGGGCTAACCTTTCCTTTTAAAGGGGAACTTCACACTTCCTTCTCCAATGCTTTTCTCTCCCCCCTCTGATCCCTTGGATTTCCTTGGCCTAACATTTACTTTTAAAGGGGGACGCCACACTCCATTCATTCTACAATGCTCTCATCTCCCCCTCGAATCCCTTGCATTTCCTTGGCCTAACGTGCTTTTAAAGGGGAACTCCACTCTATTCTCACATGGCTGTGAGCTGGCTTCACCAATCCAAACCACATTCTTTTTCAGAGCATACAACAGGGTCAGCTAGGATAGGGGTAGGAAGAGTGATCGCCCAACCTTCTCCTGAAACATACAAGGCCACATGCACTCAACATAGCTGGCTGTCTTTGGGGCATGTTTGGCTCAACTCAATGCCAACCACAAAGCACCTTGTAAGCACTAGTTAAAAGGGGCTTTCCACATTCTGTAAAGGTGTGTGCGTGTGTCAAGAGAGTACATTTGTATTTTGTTTATGTCTTTGCAAAACAGACGTGTTTTAGAGCAAGTATTTTTTTTTTCTGTTTTGGGGGGGCGGGGTATTTTTCACTGACATATTTTTGATGTTGTTAATGTTTGTAGTTTGTAGGTGGTTAGTTTCACTTTGATTCAATTGTCTGTGCTGCATTATTTGCAAAATCTTCCTCAAGATGTTGTGACTAATAAATGTTTAAGTCCTAAAGAGACTGTCCATTTGTGGGCGCAGTCCTTTTAACTCCTGTTAATTTCCTCTGCAAAACGGGCAGACTTCAAAGCCATATTCTGTTAGTGTCTCAAATTAACATACATGTGTTTTTCACTTTCCTTGCTCTTTTCCAAGTCCTTGTTTACCAATAAAATTTGTAGCAAAGTTTTATGTGTTTTGTTAATATTTTGTTTTGCAGATGCATTCTCAATCCAAGAGCGTATGGCATAAAGATTTTTTTACCATACTTACCTTAGAACGAGGCCCCAACATCTGGCCCGATCCCCGCCGAGGGAGCTGACATGCTCCCTCAGCGTTTCTTCCAGGTATCGCGGCTCCGGCACTGTGAGTGGCCGGTGCCGCAATATCATCACTCCCACACATGCGCGCGGGAGATTTCTTTCCGGCCGGTAGGCCACTGCCGGATTTTCAGCCGAGAATCCCCTTGTGCGCATGCGCCGCTGCAGTCAGTGGCGCATACCGAGGGGAATATCTCCTAAACCGTACAGGTTTAGGAGATATTTTTTTTACCTACAGGTAAGCCTTATTATAGGCTTTCCTGTAGGTTAAAGTAAAAAAAAAAGAGTATACAACCACTTTAAAGGCAAATTCACTCGGCAATACAAGTGTACACGCTGTAAATCTGAGGGGAAGCAATGGTGATTTTATAGTAGATTAGAGTATCCCCGCGCTGTCACCAAGGGCCTAAGCTATTTGTAAGGGTACGTTGCAGCAAACCACCGGCAGAGGTATAAACCCTAACCTCCAGATAGTATATTTAAAAATCAAATAAATGGTGTTGCGCTACCTGAACTAAAAAAAATTAAAGTGCCTTATGCTTATGTAAATAGTGACAGTGTTATTAAGTGATAATAGATAATGGTAGATGGCATTGCACTACCTGAAAACGTTAGGCTAAACTATACTACATTAAAATTAAAGTGCCTTGTGCTTATATGGAAGATAATAGTGTTACTGAGTGACCCACTCCCAGGAGCAGTGTCTGCTTCTATTGAGTGATAATTGTTCCTTTAGATAAATATATGTGATAGTACGAATATAAGAATTAAATATTATGCACAATTAAAAATATGAAAATAATCCAAAGTTGTGAAGTTTCTCCAACAAATTAATCCTTGAATAATCAATGAAAAGGGATATCCAGTCTGTTACAAATCATAGGCCAAAAGTGTCAAGTGCTTTAAATATTCAAATGAATATCTCCAAGAAAAAAACGTGCAACACACAATGCATGCTTAAACAAGAAAGCTATGTAATAAAGTCTTTGGTGAAATTAAATAAAATATGGTGACCAGTGGCTATTTGTTCAGTGATCTTCTTAATAAGAAAGGTACAATAATAGAGTCTATATGTGAACTGAGATGAATAAAGTGACCAGTGACTTATTCAGTGATTCTCAAAAACAGGTGCCAGCAACCGTGTTTTGTGATTCCTGTATCTCCAGTGTTCACGGCACACCAGGTAGAGTGGCCCCTTACCTTACTGCTGTAAGGTAAACAGCAAACCAAACAAACAACAGGGTCCAGGGGTTATGCCCTAATTCCTGGTAGATGGGTACTGGCCCCCTCGGCTGGGATTTTTTCACCTCAGATAATTTCCATATGGATCTTAAGCTTCAATACCATCCACAGAGGTCAGTTCTTAGATAGGGTGGCTCCATTTGTTTTTTTTTTTGTTTTTTTTGTTTTTTTAGGCTTTTGTTCTTTTATTTTCACCAGGTGATCCGACCACCAAGACAAGCTGTCCTTTACTGGCCCACAAGCTGCCGCCTCTCCTGATCTCAGGTTGTTTGTTTGGTTTGCTGTTTACCTTACAGCAGTAAGGTAAGGGGCCACTCTACCTGGTGTGCCGTGAACACTGGAGACACAGGAATCACAAAACACGGTTGCTGGCACCTGTTTTTGAGAAGCACTGAATAAGTCACTGGTCACTTTATTCATCTCAGTTCACATATAGACTCTATTATTGTACCTTTCTTATTAAGAAGATCACTGAACAAATAGCCACTGGTCACCGTATTTTATTTAATTTCACCAAAGACTTTATTACATAGCTTTCTTGTTTAAGCATGCATTGTGTGTTGCACGTTTTAATATAAGGAAAAATATTTTATGAGTTTTTTTCTTGGAGATATTCATTTGAATATTTAAAGCACTTGACACTTTTGGCCTATGATTTGTAACAGACTGGATATCCCTTTTCATTGATTATTCAAGAATTAATTTGTTGGAGAAACTTCACAACTTTGGATTATTTTCATATTTTTAATTGTGCATAATATTTAATTCTTATATTCGTACTATCACATATATTTATCTAAAGGAACAATTATCACTCAATAGAAGCAGACACTGCTCCTGGGAGTGGGTCACTCAGTAACACTATTATCTTCCATATAAGCACAAGGCACTTTAATTTTAATCTAGTATAGTTTAGCCTAACGTTTTCAGGTAGTGCAATACCATCTACCATTATCTATTATCACTTAATAACACTGTCACTATTTACATAAGCATAAGGCACTTTAATTTTATTTAGTTCAGGTAGCGCAACACCATTTATTAGATTTTTTAAAATGGTGATTTTATCATCCAATCATGTATAAGCAAAGATGCTGTTTTTTTAATATTCCTTGCATGTCTCCCTTGGATCTCCAGCAACTGCACTTCCAGGTGAGACAGGAAGTGAATAAATTTGGAGGAAGAAACTGGCAAAATTTGGAAGGTGTCTTCACCCCATCAGGGGTGTAGACATTCCCCAAAAACTGTCAAAACGTCTAATCCCTCCGCACTCTATCTCCAAGCAAAAATAACAAAGGATTTTATTTAGCTTAACTTTGCAAAGACACATTCCTAAGTTCAACTGTGATGCATGTCAATGGCCCATTTAGACCCTGTTTAATAGAAAATACCAGTATATAGATATATCTATAGATGTAGGTTCTTGTGTCCACCAGCAGAGAGAGAAGATGCCACACTCCCAATTCTGGAGGCATAATAATGGTCTAGCACAGGGGTCTTCAAACTATGGCTCTCCAATTGTTCAGGAACTACAATTCCCATCATGCCTAGTCATGTCTGTGAATGCCACAGTTTTACAATGCCTCACGAGAAGTGTAAATCCACAACAGCTGGAGAACCGTAGTTTGAAGATTCCCGATCACTCTAGCATGTCGTGAAAAATGATGGTTTTTCATGTGTCTTGTATAATGCCCAAGAAATATTATTTGGAAAATACAAGTGGGCCATGGCACATCTACATTCCAAATTTGGCACTTAAGATGGTCATGCACTATGCAATATGATTGGGCAATCTCTGTACAATATGAAGAAAAGAAGTGCAGCGCTGATAAGACCAAATAACCATTAAAAACACACTTTAAATTAAATTAATATTGTAAATACCTATGAGATAAATATTATATTGTGATAGAAAAATGTATAAATAAAAAATAAAAGAATTCATACAACTTCCCTTTAGTGATGAAAAGAACCTTAGTGAATAAAACCAAAGCAAACACCCACCAAATTTGAAACAAAACAAATAAATAAATGCATACAATTTCCCAATGATAGTGAGAAGAGACTTAGTAAATAAAACTAAGGCAGACAACCGCCTAAATGCAGTGAAAAAGAGTACTTGTAATTGGTGTGTGTGAGGAAAGGGATATAAAAATATATCAAAGGAATTGAGAATGACAATCAGCAGTGTTCAAACTCTAATCAAGAAGTGGAAAATGAGGGGTTCGGTTGAAACCAAAACATGGTCAGGTAGATCAACCAAAATTTCAGCCATAACTGCCAGAAAAATTATGCAAACCCCCCCCCCCCCCCCCCCCACAACTAACAAATAACTTCAGTTAAAATACAGGACTCTCTGAAAACACGTGTTGTGGCTGTTTCAAGATGCACATAAGGAGGCACTTGCAATATGCCAAACATCACAGAGACAAGCCTCAAACCTTCTGGTACAGAGTCATTTGGAGTGATGAGACCAAAATTGAGCTTTTTGGTTACAACCATAAATGCTACATTTGGAGAGGAGTCAACAAGGCCTATGATGAAAGTATGGAGGTGGATCGCCGATGTTTTGGGGATGTGTGAGTTACAAAGGCACAGAAAATTTGGTCAAAATTGTTGGCAAGATGAATACATTATGTTAGCAAAAAATACTGGAGGAACATTTGCATTCAGCCAGGAAGCTGCGCATGGGACGTACTTGAACATTCCAATATGACAATGATCCAAAACACAAGGCCAAGGCGAACTGTTATTGGCTACAGCAGAATAAAATGAAGGTTTTGGAGTGGCCATCTCAGTCTCCTGACCTCAATATCATTGAGCCACTCTGCGGAGATCTCAAACGCGCAGTTCATGCAAAACAGCCCAAGAATTTACAGGAACTGGAGGCTTTTTGCCAAGAGGAATGGGCAGCTTTACCATCTGAGAAGATAAAGAGCCTCATTCACAAATACCAAAAAGAATTCAAGTTGTCATTGATGTTAAAGGGGGCAATACACGGTATTAAGAACTGGTGTATGTAAACTTTTGATCAGGGTCATTTGGGTAGCTTCTGTTTATAATCACATTATGATTTAAAAAGACTAAACACAGTTGTTTGATAAAAAAAATGGCTTAAGCCAAACACTAACTATGAGTGAAAGAAAAGTTTTTGTGTTATCATTCATATTCTTTGAAAAATGGGCAAGAAATCATAAATTCTGCCAGGGTATGTAAACTTATGAGCACAACTGTAAATTTACGATAGTAAAAGAAGTATTGATTGCGCTTAGTGTAAAAAAAAAATTAAAGATGAAGTAAACCCTGATGAACTTACTTCCTCTTTCATTCCCTGCATAGGTAAAGCATAATGGACTACTATGCATCGCACTTACCTGACACAGGATCCAGCGATGTCACCACTGTCCCCTGTAGTCCGGCGCATCCATCTTCTCGGTGGATCTTGCTGCTCCGCCGCTGTCATTCGGTGAAGCCGCGATGACGCCACTCCCGCACATGCGCACGGCATATTCGCCATTGACGGTGCCACGCTCAGTGCACCTGCACGCCGCTGTCTACGGCGCATGGTGCCTGTCTTTCGGCAAATATCTCTGAAACTGTGTAGGTTTAGGAGATATTTCTTGGACCTACAGGTAAGCCTTAATCTAGGCTTACCTGTAGGTAAAAGTGTGTTGTAAGGATTTACAACCACTTTAACAATCATATAAAACCAATTAACATTAACTAAAATTCTGACAGCAGCACTCACTAAAATCCACATACAGATAAAAACAATAAACACAATAATTGTGTTGTGCTGTCAAACAAAGTTGGATGAAACATTGGACCAAACATGACCTGATCAATGAAAAATTGTATCTTTATTTTTCACATTGTAGCCCTAATAAAGGGGTTTATATATGGCCCCCGAAATGTATTGACCCTTATACTCAGTTTGGGATAAAATGTTTGGAATAAAACTTTACCTTAAGCTATTTCAGTTTGGCGTTTTGATTCTAGATTCAAATATTGTTTTTTCATCCTGAAGTCATTGTGGTTGTTCCTCGGTGCAGGAAAGTGGCCCACTCATGACCTTCATTACTCTGATGCCCAACAGGGACATCATCAGCACAACATACATTTTGAGTAACAAAGTGTCACTTGTTATTATCTTAAAGATGATATCCAGGTTTTATTTAACTACAAATAGTTTGTTTGGACCAAGCTGGTTCAAATTAAGTATTTACCTCACTAATAGTTGTAGTGACTGGGAGCACTGTATAAACTGTATGTAGCCTCAGCTATATACTGTATACAGCCCTGTGTTTCAACATCAGGACAAGAACTTATCGTCCAACTCCTGAAACTTCCTCTGATAGATTGAAGTGAAGTTTGTGACATCATCAGAATGCCTTTCCACCTCAACTAATCAGAAGAAGCTTTGTATTCATTCATAGAATGCAAAGCTTTCTCAAAACATCTGAGCAGCACTTAGCCTGAATCAGTTTTTTTCTGGGAACAGGACAGGAAGTTCTTGTCCAGCTCCTAGAACACAGGACGGCATACAGTATATAGCTGAAGCTACATACAGTTCATTCAGCGCTCCCAGACACTGCAATTGTTAGTGAGACAAATAGTTTGTTTGGACCAGCTTGATTCAAATGAATGATTTGTTAAATGAGACCTAGAAATCAGCTTTAAGATTCTAGTGCCATCAATCTATTACCCTGAGCATCCAACTTACAAGCAGTCCTTTTTGCACTATTTTACAGTATTGAAGAACTATGTGGCAAATAAGGTTTACCTTTTTCATGAATGATAGCTACAGAATGGCCACACTTTGCTGGGAAGCTGTCATATGACATCCTCCCATCCTCGCTTTGCCTGTGCGCCCCCTGTGGCAAGCGTTGGCAATGATCTTTGATTGTTGCGTCCTGTGAATGCAGCTGATCACAGATTGGGGTAAAGGGCCAATCAGGGTGGTTCTTTACCACATGATCAATTGTGTCCAATCACAGTTGCTCACAGATGTAAACAGGACTTGCCAGTTATCGTTAATCTTCTCCTCACACTGACAGCGCATGAGAAGGGAGATGAAAACTGGCAAATCCACACAGGGGGCATCTGCACTGACAATCAGGCCACTTATTTTCATTATCCTGATTATAAGTGCAACCCCAATAGTGCCTACTAGTCCTGCCAATCTGTCATCAGTGCTGGCAATCTGTGCCCACCAGTGCTGCCAATCAGTGTCCACCAGTGATGCCAATCAATGCCCACCAGTGCTGCCATTCAGTGATCCCTGTCAGTGCCAATCAGTGCAGCCTATCATTGCAGCCTATCATTGCAGCCTATCAGTGTCCATTAGTGTCCACCTATTAGGGAGTTGAACTCATGTTCGACTCAAACATTGCCTGTTCGCCTGTTCAGCGAACAGTGAACAATTTGGGGTGTCCGCAGAAAAGCCGAAAAGCCACGGAACACCCTGTACAAGTCTATGGGAGGAATCTAAAAGGCTAATATGCAAGTTAGTGTCCTAAAAAGTGTTTGGGGACCTGGATCCTGCCCCAGGGGACATGTGTCAATGCAAAAAAAAAGTTTTAAAAACTGCAGTTTTTTCGGGAGCAGTGATTTTAATAATGCTTAAAGTGAAACAATAAAAGTGTAATATTCCTTAAAATTTTGTACCTGGGGGGTGTCTATAGTATGCCTGTAAAGGGACGCATGTTTCCCGTGCTTAGAACTGTCCCTGCACAAAGTGTAATTTCTGCAGGAAAAAAAGTCATTTAAAATCACTTGCGGCTATAATGAATTGTCGGCTCCCCGTAATACAGAGAACAGTCATTGAAAGTCATTGATAAAAAAAAAAAAAAAAGCGTGGGGTTCCCCCAAATTCAATTACCAGGCCCTTCAGGAACCACGCATCAAATTAAAAAAAAAATGACATGGGGTTCCCCCTAAATATCCATATCTGGTATGGATTTTAAAGGGAACTCCACGCCAAATAAAAAAAAATGTGTGGAGTTCCCCCTAAAAATCCATACCAGACCCTTTATCTGAGCACGCAACCTGGCAGGCCGCAGGAAAAGAGGGGGGACGAGAGAGCACCCGCCCTCCTGAACCGTACCAGGCCACATGCCCACAACATTGGGAGGATGCTTTGGGGGTCTGTGACTATGGAGCTCATCATACTGCATTTAAAGTATGTCAGACCGGGCAGGAAGGTAGTGATTGTTGCAGATTTGGATACTTTTATTTAACGTCCACTCTTGCCATGCTAAGTGGGACTTATTTTACTCCAGTATTCCATATTAGATCAAGCAGTTAAAAAAACTAAGTTCCAATTTTTATGTAGTTTTTATGTAGTTTTTAATTTTGCAACTAAAGTGACAACTTTAGTTTCTAGTTTCTAGTTGTTTCTAGTTGTTAGAGAGCAATAGCCAGCTTACGGACAACCAGTGACATATCCCAGCCCATTCAGCTGCAGCTGGGGATTCACCATGTGTAAGTGTAGTATGGATTTCAAGGGAGAACCCCATGCAAAAAAAAAAAAAAAACATTGGATCCCCCACAAAATATATATGAGATCCCAATCTAGACATGCATCCTTATAGTCTAGGAAAAGGGGGCGGTCTCATAAACCACCTCTCACAAACACATACAAGTACTTTACCAAGGTATACAAGTACTGTACCAAGGTTGTGGGGAACAGGCTTTTGTCCTCACCATCATGGGTCCAAGGATCTAATAAAAAATTTTGTGTGGGTTCTCCAATAACATCTATACCAGAATCTCATTGAGGATAAGGGTCTGGTTTTAGCAATTTAAATGGAAATTGTGTAAAAGTTAACTTTGATGTGGTGGTTGTATAAATGGTACAGATGCATGATTTCAGACAGGTTAAGGGCATCCCCCAAGCATGTTATTTAAAGGAATGCTATTTTTTAATGTAGCCCTTTAAGTAACATTAAAATCACTGCTGTTTGCCAAACACAATTTATAAAAATTAAGATATAGGGATTCCCAGAAGACTGGTAAATGTAAACAAAGGGGCAGGGATAGTGTTAGTCTATCTTTAGACATGCAGTTGCGGACAGTTTTTCCACAAAAATGAGGTTAAAAAAGGAGGAGGAAGATTTTTTCTTCATCACCTGTCAGTTGCCGCTGAAGTGCTATCTGAACATGAATCCGGCTTCAGGCTCCAGAGGAAAGGGAGTGCACATCCAAATTTACCCTTAGGTTTCACTTTTGCCATTCTAGTCAAATGTTTATAAGGTTACTTTTTTTGGGGATTAAATATTAGGGAATGTTACATTTGCCTTGCAAAAGACAACAAGGAGGGAGGGTGGGGAGCTTCAGCTGAGTCAGTAGCACAAATTCCCATAGGGGAAAACCCTCAGTTTAAGAATAGGTCAAATATTCAACTGAGAAGTGGAACATATGCCAATATAGCCAGCATGTGTTGTGTTCCTCTGTCCCTAAGGGCAGAGGTTATATGTTCCATCTTTTGAATATGTTTCACCCTGACAAACCACTGTGGCACAGTAGATGGGGATTGTTTTTTCCACATTCTGGGGATGCATGCCCTGGCTGCATTCAGAACATGGTTCAGCAGGGAGTTGTATCTCTTATTGGACATCAGAGTCAAGTTAGGGAGATTGTTAAAAAGGGAAATGTCTGTAAATTTGTAAATGATCTGCAGGACCTGTTGCCAGAAAGGGTGAAGCTTTAGACAATCCCAGAAGATGTTAAATAGCATGCCAACCTGAGTACTGCCTCGCCAGCATAGCAGGCTGTGTCTGGAGAATATTAATGCTAATAGAGAGTCCTGTACCGGAGTGACAAGATTTTAAATGTGATTTCTTGGTAAGACTTAGAAGAGTATCCAGTTATTTTGTTCTTCTGAGAATATAGAATTAAGATCTCTTTCCCATTTATTCAGATACTAATGCTGAGAATCGACTGCAAAAAATACTATAAAGTAGGAGAGAGATTTCCGTAATGGCTCATCTCCCAGACAGAGATCTTCAAATGAAGTGGGTTGTCTGTGGAAACAAGCATGGTGTGGGAGGAACGGAAAAAAAATGGGACAATTGCAAAATCTTCCACCTGCCTAAAGCAGAGGAGTTGAGGGTGCGATATTAGGCTGATGGATGGACGCACCCAGATGGGCCAAGAAAGGTAAAAGCTTTAACTAAGTCAGACACCTTTTAAAATGACAGCAATTCATCATACCACCATTTTAAAAGAGAACAGGAAATTGGCAGCTCCTGCAGGTCCTGATGAGGGTTCTGGCTGAAATTGTCAGTTGTCATTGACAATCAACACCCAGCTCTAAGTACTAATTCCCATATTCCATCCCTAGGCTTTAACAATCTTATCTTGTCTTGATGTTACACTACCAATTTATGCAAACCCTTTTTCCTCCCATGTATGTTGCAATGTAGCATTGAACGTTCTCCTGAAGGGAGCATTGTCACACTAAGACAGGAAGTATGTTACAGGCAGAATCAACAGGTGTAACTAAAGTAAGAAAGTCCTGAAAAAAGGGAATAAATGCAATACCACATCAAAGGAATGATAAGCTGCAGGAATCTATTTTTGTCTTTGAATGTAGATATGCTTGACAAATTCTAACATTCCACATATGTTCACTAATATTAAGGAATATATGAAATTGAGCACAGTTTGGATGTAGCGTTCATTCTTATGTCAACAGTTTTTTGCATGTAAGGTTAATAGTAAACTACATATCAAAAACCTACATATTTGCATTCCATGTGTATTGATTTTTATTGTTTCAATTATTTCATGTCATGTCATGACCCTGGCAAATTTCTTAAATAGTTAGGAGTGATACTTTAAGCTAGGATATTAATCGTTTTTTTTATATGTACATGAGGTTTCAGTAGGATATAATATAATGCTCCCAGATTCATGATTCCAGAGTCAGTTTCAAGCATTGTTTCTAGATTAGGAATCATAGCCAAACGAATCAACTCATTTCAGAAAATATAACAGAATTTGTTCCGTTACCAGACATAAAATAATGGAATGCCACCAGATTAATGTCATGTTACACAGACACAGTTACACAAAGCACATTATTATAGAAATAATTTCAAGAAAGCTATTCCATTGTAAGTCAGTTTCACATACAGTCCAAATATACTTCAAGTCCTGGCAGCTAGAATCTGCTACAGTATTATTGCAGCAGAAGAAAACATTTAAAGTTAAAATACATATTGATAGACTCTTAAAGTGTATGTAAACCCCAACAATGAACTGTTATTTAGACCATTTGTTCTGATAAATATAAAATTAATAGCATTTTGTTATATCTTTAAAAAAAAAATATGCCTTGGCAGAAATCTTGTGATCAGTTAATTTTCATTTACATTGTTCTCATCTATCTCTGAGAACTACAGCTATGTTACGGCAAGAAAGAGAGGGGCATGGTTCCATATTCCTATCTTGTTTCCGTTGTCCTGATTTAGCAGGGTGATTGAGTGTTGTCCTTCTAGGACTGGATTGTGTTGCTGGCAGGATCATAAAACTATTGCAGACATCTAAGAACTAGTAAATTGTCATGTATTAAATTCTTGTTTTTGGGTTTGGATACACTTTATGCTGAAATACTGTAACTAGTGGTATTAGAATATGCTGCTATCAGCCAACAATTGCCTTCTTTGTTAAATGTATATATATATATATATATATATATATATATATATATATATATATATATATATTTATTACATACAATTTACACTTTTTCTGACACACTTTCCAATCTTATAGATGATCAAGTACATCATAAATGTTATCATGGTTATTTCAAGTGTAATGAACTGGATACAGTCCATGGAATAATGAAGCTTACTGTGGGCCAGTCTATATTATTGCTTATATATCTTTTCCAGGTTCTCAAAGCAGGCACATTTGTGAAAGCCTCATATGTTAAGAGGTTATATGGATAGCTGCTTGATAATTTCTTCCTTTCATGCTTGTAGATTCAAATATGATCCAGCACAAACTGTTGCCCTTTTGCTGCTTCTGCTTTAAAATACACAATATTTACTTATGCAAAACATTTAGGTTGATTTACTAAAACTGGAAAGTGCAAAATCTGGTGAAGCTCTGAATAGAAATTAATCAGCTTCCAGGTTTTCCTGTCAAAGCTTAATTGAACAAGCTGAAGTTAAAAGCTTATTGGCTACTATACACAGCTGCATCAGATTTTTCACTCTCTAGTTTTAGTAAATCACCATCATGGCATTGGAAGGGTCATTTAGCACCACGCAGCATTAACAGCATTGAAAGTGCAAGTGGAGCAGCATAATCTTTATTTCCACTTGCTAAATCCTCTTAAAACAAGCTATATATCAGTACCAAATTTGCTACATGAATATTTTTCCACAATCTGCATTTTTTTATTGTTTAAAATGAAAGGCCAGTGGAGGAAGCAGAAGCTAATTTGTTGAACTATTTCTGTTTGTTGTGACTACAAACCAATCTTGATAAGTGATGTAGCTTGATGCAACCATGGCTCTTCTCGCATCTATATACTGCAGAGTGCTGATTGCGAATCTGTATTCACCCATAGCTCATAAAGAACAAAAGATGATGCTCACATTGTAACTTAGGAGTTGGAGTTGCTTAGTTCTTCTTTTATAAGTGTACCTGCTTTGAGATTTTCTTGGAAAAGTGTACTTTCCCCATTGATTTGTAAGTGTTTCTTCTGTAACCTTATAAAAAAACATTTTTGCATTCCTCTATGGAGGGAAGTGATAGAATGTGTGGTGCTATAGCAAGTAATACAGACAGTAGCCAGATGGTGCCATTTGTATGGAATCTTTTGATTCTGTAGCACTTTTGTAACTGAATTCAGCTGTCACCATAGTTTGAGAGTGTGCTTGGAGAGATCTGAAAATAATCGCAGTTCTTCAAATGAAGTAGGTCGTGTGTGCATTCATCTAGCTGTAGAAAGTAGTTGCTTTTAAACTGGAAGAAGTGGGAACCAAGTCTGCCAGATGGGCTGCTTTGGGGATGAGATGGATATGATAGATTGTGAGTTCTATGGGGAAAGCTTTGGGTAGAATGGTGGACATCAGATTGCAAGCATACGTTTGAAGCTCATTGTGCAGAACAGATTCTGGTATTCCTCTTAGTTTGACGTTATTATTCCTGGACTCATCTTCAAGGTCTGTGAGTTTAGCCGTACTCCATGTGTTATCTTACTTGCGTTCATCATATGCGTCCACTAGATCATTGATAGTCTCCATGCATTTGCACTATTTATCCCATAGTATTTAGATCTGATGAGAATTTATGGAAAAGAGTGAAAAATTCTGAGATTAAACTAGATTGCAGAGTGAGAAGCATTTCTTTCATGATGGAATCCAGTACTGGCTCATCGGAGGTGGGGAATGATGCTATGGGTGATTGCAAGGCTGTGTGGGGATGTGCAGGGTTACTCCACTGGCACACTTCTATGGGAGCCAGTGAGAGGCATCAGGGAGGTCTGTGTAGGAAGCCGTGGCACAGGAGGATGACACAGTGGTGCCATTTTGTCTGGGCTCTCACCTAGGTATTAGCTGGAGGAAGAACGCCATCAGCTTCTAAGGCCGACAGTTTTCCTTTCTTTTCTGTAACATCGCTGCCTGGCAGTGTCTGGAAGTCGCAGTGGCAGACATGCAGGACGGGGAATGCAGGTGAGGTCAGTAGTCACTGGGAATTTCTATCTGGGTGGCAGAGCTCAAGGCTTAAGTGACCATCTTGATTTCCAGCAAGTCACGCCCCCCAAATTGTATTTTTATGTGTGGGGTTAGTGAGGTGCAGGTAATTTGAGTGATGTAATGTGAGGTGGTTTAAGTGCACACTGTTTGCATTTATTTTGCTTTCTTTCAAAGATGCCAAAAATAGGGGAACAATCCCAATTAATGTAAAAAAAGGTAGCTAAAGCTAAACTGTTGGCAATTGAAGAGCTAGCTAATAATCAGTTTTTGTAGATAGATAGTGGTTTCTAAAATAATTTTTGGGTGTACAGATCTGTGCACATGGGCAGGGTGCTTAAAGCGGGAGTAAACCCAGTTTCAAAAAACACTTACATTCCCGGCATGCTGGAAATGCTAACTTTCACATTGGTTGTGCTCTCAACCAAATTTTCAAACCATCCAATGGCTGGTTTCATAACTGATCACATGTGCAGCATTATGGCAGTTGAAGCATCATTAGAGGCCAAGATGGCAGCTTCCTTGACTGAAAATGATAGAAGGGTTTACTTCCACTTTAAGAAAATGTACCCCAGTGCTGTAATAAAAAAAAAAAAATCAAATGACTTCTATAAGATGTAGCAGCTAGTGAAACTGACATAAAGGTCTCTGTTTAGGCACTTTGTATTATTGGTTGACAATGTCCCACCCCTGTCTCTCACAATCCTCTGCCTGTTAATCACCCTTTCTCATGCTTCCCCAAAGGAAAGAAAATAAGCTTCTGTGCTGATGCACATTGCCCTGGAATACAGTATTACACTTTTTTTAAGGAAAAAGGTCCTAAGGTGCTACAGCTAGCAACAATTAGGAAGTATTTATTGTATTTACTGTATTTACAGTCTTTTTTCAGTGCAGTGCATGCATACAGGGATACGCTGTGGAAAAAAAACAATTGCAGCCAACACAAATTAATAAATATGTCTCATTTTGATTATAGTGCATGTGGAAAGGGACAGGCTGTAAAGAAGCTGCAGGACACCAGACAGCCTTGCTCTATTCCTGTGTGTTGTATGAAGGGGATGTATCCCTTTCCTCCAATTAGCTCTCCTCACTGAACTCTGCAGAGTGTCCTTGCTGCTGTCCACCCCCTTTTTTTCTGACAGCTTAGACAAGCTTTATAAAGCCTGCACTTTGAATGGTTCTAGAGAAGAGAGAGATGCAGATAAACACGTACAACTCTGTGCATCACCTGAGGCCAGTCACTTCACTGGGTATATGTAAGGGTTTCAACCACTTTAAGACAACATTATGTGAAGTGTATTAAAGCACTGAAATGATTATTTAACCTCCCTGGCGGTGATCCCGAGTCTGGCTCGGGCTGGGATTTCAGTACCATGAGCGGTAACCCCGAGCCAGACTCAGGATCACATCGCTGGATACAGGGAGAGTTATTTACCTTGTCCCCTGGATCCAGCGATGTCCTCCACGCTGTGTGTGCGAGCTCCTCCGCTCGATTCACACAGTGCCCGAGTGCCACCGAGCTCCATTCCCTGCAACGTTACAGCGTACGGGAGCGGAGAACGGTGCCAAATTCAAAAAAGTAAAAACACACAAAACACACACAGTACTGTAATCTTACAGATTACAGTACTGTATAACAAAATTACACACCCCCTTTGTCCCTAGTGGTCTGTCCAGTGCCCTGCATGCACTTTTATATTATAAATACTGTTTTTTCTGCCTGGAATTTGGAGATTGCCCATAGCAAACAAAAACTGTCCCTTTATGTCAAAAGTGATTTTAGACCAACTAGAAAAAAGCGATAATAAATTAGAATCACTTACAGAATTGAGCGATAGCGATTTGTGGGGAAATTCAGCATCAAACACTAAATCTAATGACAGGGACAATTCTGCAAATGAGCAAATTTCAGTGTTTTTGTATTTGATTACATTATTGAATAATTTTTATTATTATTTATTATATTATAAATTTTATCATACCCGGGATGTCTGCTAGACTCTGGTTTGAACAGATTTAAGAGAGTTATTCCTAAGAATTGCAGGCCTACAATATAAAACGCCAAATTTCCATGAAAAATAATTGTACCGCTTTCAGCACTTAAAATCAGAACTAATCATACCGCCAGGGAGGTTAAATGAGATAAAAATAGAAAAAAACGAAATAATTATGCCGCAACCATTTAAATAGAGTTCTAACACCATAAACGTGAAAAAATACCTAGCAATGGTGCGCTATAATTAACTTCCTATTAAGTGTGCAATTTGCAAAGTATCCAATCAAGACAATTAGTGATTCAATGATTCACATGTGACATGTGACGCAATGCATCGGGAGGAGCCAGTGACGACATCTATTGTAGTTGTGTACGAGTGCAGTAGATGCGGTGTGAGGAGACACTCGCTACAAGCGCCTGACTGTTTTTACAAAAGCGTTGGTCATTTATATTAAATGTGAGTGGATTTGCCTGTATTTCAGAGTGCATGTTTAAAGGTTTAATCACTGCGCAATGATATATTTCTCTTCTATCTTATGCCCATACCCATGCAATTGTGAAATTGAGAGGAAGCAGCAGGATTAATCAGCTGGACATTATCGCTGTTTTGAAAGCCTGAAACGCTTTTTGCTGAATATATTAAGGAACTTTCTTCTGCTGTTTTCCATGGGGTTTATTACACTCACCTTTTTATTCTTATTTTTATTTGAGCAATCTTAGGATTTGACCTGAACCATTAATCATTAGTGATTTGAAGACATTTTATACATTTACAGCACAGATTTTGTCATACTGTATTTTATATTTTATATATTTTTTATATATATTTTTTCAAATTGTATTTTTACACGGTTATTGGTTTGGGATATTTATCCCAGTTATTTGCATCATTGAATCGCTAATTTGCAAATTGTGCCCTTAATAGGAAGTTAATTATAGCGCACCATTGCTAGGTATTTATTTAAGAGAACATTGCCTACAAACCCTGCACTAATCTGTCTGTATGTATTCTTTGCTCTCTCCTCCTATTGGACTGTTGCTTGCTAAAAGCACAACTGATTGGCTTCTCTTTTAATTTTCCCTTTCCTAGTCTGAAATCTGCTGTACATAAAATGCAGGATATCAAAATAAATTCAAGCACTTGCACTAAATGAATTGATAAGTATGCTAAATAAACGTGATATTGTAATAATGAATAAAGAGCTATACTAATGTGTGTCTTTTATATCTGCTTTAGCTTTAAGCTATTTCGTTAAAAAGAGCTTTGATATATTTCATTGACTTTTTGCAGTATTGTCTTGAAAGTATTAGCAGACCTCTTTTTAATGTGTTTTCTTTTAGTTTTGTAAGCTTAGACTGTATTTCATATGGCAGCCAGAGCACAGCCCTCTGTGCCCTCAAAAGTGAAGTAAAATACATATCTTCACACTTCAGGTCTTAAACTTAGAAAAAAGGATTGTGTCTTTTTTTCTGGCTTTTAGTGAGGAATTGCTTATGTGTTACTAAGGGTCTTGCATGTACTTTAAAAGCAGTGATTTTTGGAGGTAGAATTCTTTCAATTATGTTCATTTAAACATTGCCCAATACATTTGCTGTTTGTGGGTTGATATACTGCATTTACTGTGTAAATTGCAGTGGTTAATATATATCTACGTTGGTCATAGCAAAAGGGTTACAACTTAAGTAGTGCACCTGTACAATGTACTGCAGCAAGAGTGGCACAAAAAAAACCCCCACTTTGCTCATCTGGCTATGTTTGTAAACAGAGTGTCCAGGGAACCATATGTGGTCAATGAGCAATGATACTTCTTGATATTCAGTTGCTGGCCGGGGAGCTGTCACTTGAAGTGAGAGCCTAGTGGCAGCTGATTGCTGGCACAGGTTGGCATGTTTGCCCTTGTACACACGGTCGGATATTCCGATGAACAATGTCCAATAGGACCGTGTTGTCAGATAATCCGACCGTGTGTGGGCTCCATCGGACTGTTTCCGTCTGAATATCCGACGGACCAAATTTTCCAGCTGGGCTATAAAATTTTCCGACAACATGATCCAATCGGACTTTGTCCGATTGTGTGTAGAGAATTTCCGACCAGTCAAAGGGCGACGCATGCTCAGATCAAATTCCTAGACCAAAGCTATTGGCTACTAGCCTGAACGTAGTTCCATCATAACGAAATTACGTCATCACGTTCTGAACGATCGGATTTTCCGACAACTTTGTCCGACCGTGTTTATGCAACAGTTTCGGACAAAATCCACCAGACAAAATCCAATGGATTTGGTTGTCAGAATGTCTGACCGTGTGTACAAGGACTTTGTGTTATCAGGTCATTGTTTGTTTATTGACAAAGGACATACATTGCTGGACAATGTAATTGATGATTGATTCATTCATGTTGCTTTTATATATATATATGTGTTTGATTAAGGACTTTGTCACAATGTGGGTGTATTTTTTAAAGATATCTCACCCTGTTGAAGGCATGTGAACTGGTATGGATTGGGGGGAAGAGGGGAGGGAGATGCACACTCTCTGCCCCTGCCTTTCCCAGACAGCCAGCCTGCATTCCTGCATAAGGGTCATGGCTCTTTTCTCTTTTTTTGCCTGGGTTCCCCCTTTAACCACTTCAACCATGGAAGGATTTACCCATTTCCTGACCAGGCCATATTTTGCAATACGGCACTGCTTTGCTTTAACTGACAACTGCATGGTCATGCGACATTGCACACAAACAAAATTTATGTCCTTTTTTTGCCCACATATAGAGCTTTCTTTTGGTGGTATTTGATCACCTATTTTTTGTGCTATAAACAAAAAAAGAGCGCAAAAAAAAATATATATATTTTTTACTTTTTGCTATGATAAATATCCCCAAATTAAAAAAAAAAAAAATGAATTTCTTCATCAGTTTAGACCAATGTGTATTCTTCTGCATATTTTTGGTAAAAAAAATTGCAATAAGCGTATATTGATTGGTTTGAGCAAAAATATGGCGTATACAAAATAGAGGATACATGTATGGTATTTTTATTAATCATTTTTTTTACTAGTAATGGTGGTGATCAGTGATTTTTAGCAGGACTCCAACATTGCGGCGGACAGATTGGACACTTTTGACACTTTTTTGGGACCAGTGACATTTATACAGTGATCACTGCTAAAAATAGCCACTGATTACTGTTTAAATGTCACTGGCAGGGA
Source organism: Lithobates pipiens (assembly GCF_037356315.1). NCBI lineage: Eukaryota > Metazoa > Chordata > Amphibia > Anura > Ranidae > Lithobates > Lithobates pipiens. The sequence continues at coordinate 180,867,295 of NW_027507758.1, forward strand.
AGAGGTTAACACTAGAGGGCGATCAAGGGGTTAAGTGTTCCCTAGGAAGGTATTTCTAACTGTGGGGGATTGGACTGACTGGGAGTAGAGCGAGATCACTGTTTCTGATTACTAGGAACAGACAATCTCTCTCTACTCCCCTGACAGGACAGGGATCTGTCTGTTTACATTGACATATCCCGATTCTCACTTTCTGAGAAGCTGTCATGGGGTGGTGGTGAATATCGCAGCCGACGGCCACGCACATCGCGTCTAGCATCGCGCCACCTATAGCTCTTGAAGCGGCCGATGTAAATCTACAGTGGTTTGTGCAGCCATGCCTACCTGCTGCAGTATAATGAAGGCGGCTGGTTGCCAAGCAGTTAAATAAACACCAGACCCTCACAAGGATAAGGGCTTGGTATGGATTTGGATGGGAACCCACATCATTTTTATTTATATAGGATAACTGTCTGGTATGGATTTTGACCCCACACTTTTCTTTTGTAGGGCATGTGGCCTGGTATTTATCTGAAAAATAAGAACAAAAAAAGATGTGGGGCCCTTATAAAGGTCTGGTATTGAGTCACAGGCAAAAAAAAGAGACACAGTGTCTATGTAAAATCAATGCCAGACTCTTTTCCAGGCATGCAGCTTTTCTGGCCAGGGAAGGGCAGTGAGCATGCATCCTCCTTCCTTGAACTGTTCAAGCACTCAATGCCTCAAGATTAAAGAGAATACCTTGTCAGGGGAAATCCCTTGGTAAGAATCTGTTTCCCCATGTTGTTTGGGATGCAAAGCCAACCAGCTAACCTTTTTAAGCTAGTAACCACCCTGCCTGTCTGCGTTATCTCAACCCTTCACTGGCTCAATCACGCCCCTTCTTAATAGTTGGACTATGGGCCCAGAATAGGATGTCATTTTGCAAACTTCACATAACAGTTTGATATACAACTCATTTTTAGATTTTTGTTGGAAACGGTGAGGGTAGAAGGAGTGGTAATGTGTCATGTGACTAGTCTGCCTGGCATGCTGGCTAACCTTGCAGTTTAGTATAGAGTTGTCACGCTGTGGTGAAGATGATGCAAAATTTATGCAGAAACTTTTTGAAGAACCTATATATTTTTTTGCTGTTGTATTTCCCATAAACATATAAAAAGATAACAATGTTGTGTGGTCATAGCTGCCAATGCATGCTATCATTTTTGGCTGTTCCTATATACATGTTTTTTTTTTAACTATCATTTTATTGATACGTTATATGTTAACCTTGCTCAAAATTAAAATATGATTAAAATATAAGTTGAGCAATGTGTGCTTGTTTGTCTCCTTTCTCTATCAGCAGTATTATGCCCCGTACACACGAGCGGACTTTTCGACATCCAAACTCCGACGGACTGAGTCCGGCGGACTATCCGATCGTGTGTAGGCTGCAACGGACTTTAGCGAAGCTAAAGTCTGACGGACTTTAGAAATGAAGCATGCTTTAAATTTTCCCGACGGAACTCCGCCGGACCCGGTCCCCTTTGAAAAATCCGCTTGTGTGTGTGCTACTCCGACGGACTAAAACCGACGCTAGGGCAGCTATTGGCTACTGTCTATGAACTTCCTACGTCGAATCCAGTCGTACGTCATCACGTTCGACTCCGTCGGAGTTTGGTGTGATGGTGTGTGGTCAAGTCCGTTCGGTCGAAAAGTCCGCCAGAACTCCGTCGGAACTCCAGCGGAACTCCGGCGGAACTCCTTTGGAGGTCTGTCAGACTTAATTCCTCTCGTGTGTACGGGGCATTAGGCTAACATGAAACATACATGGAGCGAGATGCCATTAAAAGTATAGGCACAGCTCTGACTGTCTGTTTAATGTGGAATCTCTGGATGACAACAAATCCCCTTTACACCTGAAAAACTGCACACCGATTGTCATTTTACCCTCAAGACTTGACGAAGCCCTGTCAAAAATTATATTATTGTATATTTCATTCATTTTATGAAACAATGTTTTAAGTGAATATGTAAATGCATCTCCAACAACATTCTAGGCATTATTTGCAGCACATACTGTGAGTAGCCCAATATAGTTTCATGTCTGGAGCCATTTTTCTTGGAGTTATTTTTTGTTTAATAGTGTTATTGAGGGTTTCCAAGTTAAGAGAATAACAAAAAAAAAAAGAAAGGTAACATTAGTTACCATTCATGCTGATTACAGATCATACAGCTTTTCACATAAAGATGTTTCACATTGAAAATGTTGTTTCACAAATGGCACATTTCACTTTAAAACTTGTATATTGATTATTCTTATCACTCCTAATTTATACATTTTTTTATATATTAGAAATTTGCACTATAATATTGGACCAAGGTCCTTATTTGAGCGCCCCTTCACACCAAATATATTGTTACCTAAGGAGATGAGATGTTTCAGGACAAAAATCAATATGTGCAAGGGTATTCTAGGGTAACAAAGTTAGTTAGTGTTGGATAGAATTTTCTTCTGGCTTTAAATATCCTCATTGTCAATGCAAGTAACTTGGAGCTTTCCAAGTGTATTAGTGTTGGTGGAGAACCATGCTGTCAGTTGTGCTAGGAGCAGTGGTGGCTGTTGGGTTCTTCTTTTTGGGGGGTGGCAAACAAAACAACACCCCCAGCAGCTGGTGGGTTCTTCTTTTGAGGGCGGAAAACAAACAAGACCCCCAGCAGTGAGGCGTTGACAGCACAATACCCCCCGTGGATGTGGGCGGTCCTGCATTTACTCATTTGTGTGGTCTTCTACAGGAGTGCTCCAGAGCCAGTGTCTGATCCTCAACCTTCCTTTTGTCTTCCCCCAAAGCACTAGGCATCCAATAGGATCGCTTGATGCTTTGGCCAATCAGGAAACAGGTCTCACGACCTGCCTCCAGATTGGCAGGGAGGAACTTTAGTGTGAAAATAGCGAAAATGTATTGGCTATCGCCACACAACAGGGTGGGCTCAGAGCAAAATGCTCTGCGCTCTGAGCCCACCCTTTTGGCTCTAATCAGGCGCTTCAAAAAACACCCACCCCACATTGGAATCCATAGTGCAGTGCCCTGATATGTAGATCAGGGGACTGGATGCATGGATAGGGGAGGGGGCGCCCATGCGCCCTCTATGGGTGGGCCGCCACTGACTAGGAAAGAGGTCTAGCAGTAATACTCTGAATCTACATAACTCTATCCCCCTGCTAGTCTGTGTTTGATCAATTTGATGTATACACATCTAGGACCCCTCTTTTTTTGCTGTGAAGCATGTTTTGAAGATATGTTTAAAGTCTTTATTTGAACATGGAGGAGAAACGAGTTAGTGTAAATGGCTCTCCTGAATAGGGATGGCCTTGTGGTTCGCCCGGCGGTCGGTTCGTGGCGAATTTTGTGTGTTCGCAATCTGCCAAACTTCTGGTGCTGTTAGGGCGGCGGACATATGCATTTACATTGTGAAAGAACTTTGACCCATGATGAAACATCCATCATGGGGTACAGGACAGCCAATTGAGACATTTCAGCACATGGACAATTGGACATTCCCCCTACCTTATAAATAGCACTGATCTGGTGGCCATTTTACATTCTGTCTTTTGTCAGTGTAGCGAGAAGTTTCTGTGTGGAGCAGGGACAGACTGTAGTGACACAAATCACTAGCTATTAGGTCCACAAAAGTCCTTTTAAGGAGTGGTATAGGTGTACACTAGTAAATAGGGTTCAGGTGCACTGCTGCTGACTGCTGTGCTGGTGATTGCTGAGGCACTGCTGACCGATTCTGCAGCTGTCTTTTGTCAGTGTAGGGACAGGACGCTGTGTGGAGCAGGGACAGCCAGTTTAATCACTAGCTATTACTATTAGGTCCACAAAGGTCCTTTTAAGGACTGGTATAGGTGTACAGTATATAGGGTTGTACACGTGTAATATACTTTCTATCTTTCAAATATAGAAAGCCTATTATACTTGACTGCTGCCCGATTCTGCAGCTGTCTTTTATCAGTGTAGGGACTGAGGGACAGTCTGCAAATCACTAGCTATTAGGTCCACAAAGGTCATTTTAAGGACTGGTATAGGTGTACTATTTGGTGTGCAGTATATAGGGGTGTAATACACCTATAAAATACTTGCACATATAGAAAGCATAGTATAGTGCATTTACACTGTGCAGCATTGTGACTGCTGTGCAGTTCTGCAGCGATACTACAAAGAGTGAGAAACACAATTAAAAAAAAGTATTATAACTGGTGTGATAGACCAGTGGCCCCCAAAAAACGACAGATTGAAGCGGGGTGTTATATACCTTCTTCCACATACATACTGCACTTCTCTAGAGACTTTTGTCACAGGGTCATTTAAAAAATGACAGGTAGAGGAAGAGGCAGGCCCTTCTGCAGGGGTGGTAGGGGTAGAGCAGGAGCAACAGACTTATGCCAAAGTGGCAAATTGCAGAAGGTGCGTGCAATTACGTCAAAGGACACACCAGACTTGGTTGAGTGGCTCACTCAGCCTTACTCTTCTGCACCCTCTTCATCCTCTCGATCTGCACCCTCTTCACTCTCTGCTGTGTGCACCCCCAAAGACACTACCACCAACACAACCACCACCATATACCTTCCGCTTGAGTCACAGGAATTCTTTTAATTTAAAGACATTTCCGATGTGCAGCCATTCATGGTATTGGATCAGGGAGAGGAGGTAGCAACAACCACCACTCAGCAGTCTGACGACAGTACCCAGATCAGCCCAAGGAGGAGGTTGGTCCCCGCTGTTGCTGCCCACTCCGAGATCTCTAATTATAGCGGTGGGGAAGGTGACGTCTATGATGACGTGTCTAGTGATGTCACGTGGGTGCCCACAAGAGAGGAAGAGGAGGGGAGTTCAGAGGGAGATATGGTTCAGCAGATAGGGAGGAGAAGCAGGCGGAACTTACATTGCACAGGAGGGACAAAGCAGACTGCTAATGTATCAGGAGCGAGGCATCAACCATGTCCGGTCACATCCGGCGTTCCCAGAACGCCGGCACATGGCTCCGCAGTGTGAGCTTTTTTTTAACGTGTTCGCTGCTGACAATAGTGTTGCCATCTGCAATCTTTGCAGTCAACGCATAAGTCGTGGTAAGCCCAACACTTACCTAGGGACGACCGCCTTAAGAAGGCACATGAGCTGCCATCACAGAGCCCAGTGGGAGCAACGGAACCCACAAAGCCACACTCCAGGCTCTCACCGTCCAGCCTCGTCTTCTACTTCTCCTTCTCCTCTCTCCTCACAATTGTCCTCCACTCCACCTTCCATCATGCCGTCCTCACATTTTCCTGGAAAAAGGCAGGCTTCCATGGGCCAAAGGTTTGAGCGCAAAAAAATTATGACGCCAGATAACCCTCTTGCCCAATGGTTGACGGCTGGCTTGTTAGAACTGATAGCCCGCCAACTACTGCCATATAAACTGGTGGACTCGGAGGCCTTTCGAAAATTTGTGGCCATTGGAACACCACAATGGAAGGTCCCAGGAAGGAAGTATTTCTCACAGAAGGGCATCCCAGAGCTATATGGCCATGTTCAGTGGCAAGTGAATGTATCTCTGGCACAGTGTCGGTGCCAAGATACATCTGACCACAGACACGTGGTCTAGCAAACATGGGCAGAGAAGGTATATCATTTTTACTGCCCACTGGGTGAACCTTCTGACGGCCGTCAATCATGTAACCCGTGGCACCCGTGTAGATTTGGTTTTACCGCCACAGATTGCATTCAGGCTTGCCTCTTCTTCTCCTACTCCTAATCCATCCTCCTCCCTCTCCTCCTCAGCTGACTCCTCCTTTTCCACTGCTAGCATCTCTTCCGCTACGACGCCCAAGCTCCCCAGAACCTATTCGACATGCCAGGTGAGACGTTGCCATGCTGTACTGTGTCTGTTGTGCCTGGAAGCCAAGAGCCACACTTGCCCTGCACTCCTTTCAGCTTTGTGTTTACAGGCAGATCAGTGGCTAACACCACTCAATTTGACAGTTGGTAAAGTGGTGTGTGCCAATCTGCTTAGCGCATTGAAACAGGGCAAAAGTACACACGTGCCATGCATGGCACATGTCTTAAACTTGGTCGTGCAGCGATTTGTTGTCCAACACCCTGGGGTCCAGGACATCTTGCGGCAGGCAAGGAAAATCTCAGCCCATTTCAGAAGATCTTACACAGACATGGCTTGCCCTGCTGACATTCAGCGGCAACACAATCTGCCGGTCAGACGTCTTATTTGCGATTGACCAACGCGATGGAACTCAACCTTCTATATGCTTGAAAGGCTGCTCCAGCAGAAACGTGCAGTTAACGACTACCTGTATGAACTCTGCGGCAGAACAGGTTCTGGGGAGCTTGTTTTTTTTCACCGCGCCAGTGGCTGCTCATGCGCGACGCATGCAGACTTCTGATGCAGACTTCTGCAGCCATTTGATGAGATCACCAAACTGGTCAGTTGCAGCCATGGCGCCATCAGTGACATGGTACCTTATGCCTTCTTTATGGAGCATGCATTGCGTCGTGTCATTGATCAAGCCGTGGAGGAGCAGGAGCAGGAAGATGAGGAAGTCGCAATGCTGGATGAATTCCCGGGGTGGCTACTCTATCTGAGACAAGTCAACAACAGGAGTCTGAAGAGGAGTCAGAGGAGGATGATGTCGGGGCGGATGAGGAGGAGCAAGAAGAGCATGCTTTAAACCTTTCTGGGATGCCTGTTGTTGTGCGTGGATGGGGAGAGGAGAACGAGGAGGACGACATTATCCTGGATGATGAGCAGGAGCCAGGCCACCACACCGCTTCCAGTTTAGTGCAAATGGGGGCCTTCATGCTCCAGTGTTTTAACAGTGACCCCCGTATAAAAAGCATAAGGGTCAAGGACCAGTACTGGGTGGCAACGTACTTAGACCCCCGGTACAAACACAAAATGGCGGAAATGTTACCACCATCACAGAGGGCTGTCAGAATGGAGCACTTCCAGTCCTTGCTTCGAGAAATACTGCATTCTACTTTTGCGTGCGCTGGCAGAGGAGGAATACCCACTCCCAGAGAAAGAGTTGCGGGTACCAATCCAGCAGCGCCTGCAAGAAGAGGGCGGTTTGAAGATGTGTTGGTGACTTCTGATATGAGGTCATTCTTTCAGACGACCCATCGACAGGTGTCATCCGGATCCAGCATCAGGGAACGCCTAGACTGACAGGTGTCTGACTACATTGGGTTAACGGCCGATGTGGACGCTCTGAGGAGTGATGAACCCCTGGAATACTGGGTGGGCATGCTTGACCTCTGGCCAGAGCTTGCCCAATTTTCAATGGAACTGTTGGCTTGCCCCTCCTCCAGTGTCCTGTCCGAAAGGACGTTCAGCGCAGCAGGGGGGATCGTGACCAATAAGCGCACTCGCCTAGCTCACGACAGTGTTGACTACCTGACATTTATAAAAATGAATGAGGCATGGATCTCGGAGGAATTCAACACATGTGACCAATAGACCATATATATGCATAACTCTCTAAACGATTTATTTAATCGAGACCTTTTTTCTACCTTTGGCTCACTTCCTTGTACAAAAAAAGCACACCATACTATATGCCCGTACCCTCCTGTTTGAAGAGGTTGAGCGGTGTCATATTTTTGGGTCCCGCAGCGAGTTGCTGGTATCATTGCTGCTGTCAGTGCTCTCTATCTCAGTTCTGGTCTTAGTTCTCTCTCTCTATCTCGGTGCTGGTGTGGTGTCAGTGCTCTCTATCTCGGTGCTGGTGTGGTCTCAGTGCTCTCTATCTAGGTGCTGGCGTGGTTTCAGTGCTCTCTATCACGGTGCTGATGTGGTGTCAGTGCTCTCTATCTTGCTGCTGGTGTCAGTGCTCTCTCTCTATCTCGGTGCTGGTGTCAGTGCTCTCTATCTCGGTGCTGGTGTGGTGTTAGTGCTCTCTCTCTATCTCGGTGCTGGTGTGGTCTCAGTGCTCTCTATCACGGTGCTGGTGGGGTGTAAGTGCTCTCTATCACGGTGCTGGTGTCAGTGCTCTCTATCTCTGTGCTGGTGTCAGTGCTCTCTCTCTATCTCGGTGCTGGTGTGGTGTCAATGCTCTCTATCTTGCTGCTGGTGTCAGTGCTCTCTCTCTATCTTGGTGCTGGTGTCAGTGCTCTCTATCTCGGTGCTGGTGTGGTGTTAGTGCTCTCTCTCTATCTTGGTGCTGGTGTGGTCTCAGTGCTCTCTATCACGGTGCTGGTGGGGTGTAAGTGCTCTCTACCACGGTGCTGGTGTCAGTGCTCTCTATCTCTGTGCTGGTGTCAGTGCTCTCTCTCTCTATCTCAGTGCTGGTGTGGTGTCAGTGCTCTTTATCTTGGTGCTGATGTGGTCTCAGTGCTCTCTATCATGGTGCTGGTGTCAGTGCTCTCTATCTCGGTGCTGGTGTCAGTGTTCTCTATCTCAGTGCTGGTGTCAGTGCTTTCTATCTCGGTGCTGGTGTCAGTGCTCTCTATCACGGTGCTGGTGTCAGTGCTCTCTATCATGGTGCTGGTGTCAGTGCTCTCTATCTCAGTGCTGGTGTCAATGCTCTCTATCACGGTGCTGGTGTCAGTGCTCTCTATCTCGGTGCTGGTGTCAGTGCTCTCTATCATGGTGCTGGTGTCAGTGCTCAGTCTCTATCGTGGTGCTGGTTTCAGACAGTGAGGGAGATAGCAGCGGAGAAGCCAATCAGCAGGCAGTGCCAGCACCATGGCCGAGGATCAGCACTGGACTGTGGAGCCCTGCATAGGTGGGGGTAAGGGCCGGGCAGAGGGAGGGGCTCAAGCACAGGTTGGCATACTGGGACATTGACACAGGACTGCGTTGCCCTGACTGTAGCACTGATCATCTCCTGCACCCCCTTCATAGCCTGCCCTGACCTTGCCTCTCCTCCATGGCCTTCATGTGCTCCTGAATTGTCAAAATTTCACAGATAAAAAAAGAATGCTTGTCGTTGTCAGTCCCAGATTCACCTAATACTTTTGTTATGTCAGTGTCCATGTGGTGGGACTACGTGTGCACAGCTACTAAGTATTTTGTGGCTGAAAATATGACCTGTAGGTTTTTAAGGTTTGCCTGCCATTAAAGTCAATGGGGTCCGCTGAAAATTTTGCGGTTTGCAAACTTTTGCCCGCGTTCGTGTTTCGCGTCCGCGAAACGTCCCGTCGGAAGTTCATCCATCACTACTCCTGAATGCATAATATGTCACATTTGTGGTCTTTTGTTGTTCTCCACAGGGGGACTCTCTTATCTGGATGGTTTAGCATTTTTGTATTAAGAGATAAGGGATGTAGTTGTGTGGATATCCAAAGCAGGATCCTGGCTGATGGCCATATTGCAGGTGGGTTGACCTTAGGCCGCGTACACACGGGCGGACTGTTCGCCCAACTTAGTTTGTCAAACAATCCGACAAACAGTCCGCTCAAAATTTGCATGAGCGGACTTGACCACACACGATGAACGAACAGTCCGCTGAAAGCGTGCACGATGACGTGAACGGCACGTACGACGGGACGAGAAATACGACGTCCAATACACTGAAATGCAACCTTCGCCGTGTAAATCCTTTCTGAGCATGCGCGAAACTTAGTTTGTCGAACAAGCCTACACACGAGCGGACTGTCCGCTGAAACCAAGTTTCAGCGGACTGTCTTACGGAAATTCCGAAAAACTTTGTTCGTCAGACTGTCCACTGAAACTGTCCGCTGAAGCCCACACACGAGCGAACTGTCCGCTGAAACACTGTTCAGCGGACAAAGTTGGGCGAACAGTCCGCCCGTGTGTACGCGGCCTTACCGAGAACTTTTCACTGAGGAGGAAAACTTGTTGAAGAAGAGGATCTGTTGAAATTATAAAGGAGAAATAGTAGAACTAGAAAAAATGAAAGAAAGCAGGATGTTGGCTACAATGTGTAGCAACCTCAGTGAAATAACACAGTGAAGAAGCAAGACCATGGGATTGAGCAGTCAAGTGCAGTATATAACTGCAGAAACTGGAGTCTGAGAAATTGGTAAAAAAAATAATCATGAAATTTAAATGAGAAAGCCTGATCATCGATCCGTGCAAGGGGTCGATCCCGACCCCTTATCACGTGATCAGCTGTCAGCCAATGACAGCTGATCATGTGATATAACGGAGCCGGTAATCGGCTATTATTCCTCCTCGCGCTGACAAAAAAAAAAAAAGCCAATCACCGGCGGCCGTGATCGGGACATCAGTCCCGATCACGGCCAGCAATGCAAGCGCCCACCTGCCCCCTGCCAGGGCCCACCTGCCCCCTGCAGTGCCACCCTTATTAAAAGTATGTGCCCCGTCAGTGCCACCCAGCAGTGCCCATAGTGCCACCCAGCAGTGCCCACAGTGCCACCCAGCAGTGCCACCCACAGTGCCACCCAGCAGTGCCTACAATCTGCCTCAAAGGTGCTGCACCCCAGTGCCACATATCCGTGCCCAGCAGTGCCGCCCATCAGTGCCGCCCATCAGTGCCCAGCAGTGCCACCTATCAGAGCCACCTATCAGTGCCACCTATCAGTGCCCATCAGTCCCATCTATCAGTGGTACCTATCAGTGCCCATCCGTGCCACCCATCCGTGCCACCCATCCGTGCCATCTTACCTGTGCCCATCTTTGCCCATCAGTGCCGACTTATCTGTGCCCATCGGTGCCGCCTTATCTGTGCCTATTAGTGCCGCCTTAACTATGCCTATCAGTGCCCACCAGTGCAGCCTATCAGTGCCCACCAATGCAGCCTATCAGTGCCCACCAATGCAGCCCATCAGTGCCCACCAATGCAGCCTATCAGTGCCGCCTAATCAGCGCACTTCAATGAAGGAGAAAAATGACCCGTTTGCAAAATTTTATAACAAACTATTAAAACATGATTTTTTTTTTTTTTTTTTGCATCTTTTTTTGTTTGTTTAGCAAAAAATAAAACTCCGAGCTGTAACTAAATACCACCAAAAGAAAGCTCTATTTGTGGGAAAAAAAATGATAAAAATTTAATTTGGGTACAGTGTTGTATGCCCGCGCAAATGTCATTCAAAGTGCATCAGCGCTGAAAGCTGAAAATTGGTCTGGGACTGAGGGGGGTTTAAGTGCCCAGTAAGCAAGTGGTTAATATGGTAAACATAGATTCTCATTAGCACATCTTTGGGTAAATTATCAGGAAGGTGAGACGCCTGTGGCAGGTGATTAATACAATCAATGGGTAATTTGATAGGATTAAGCTTTGGTGACAAGGTGCAGATTAGATCTCCTGCATGCATAGATAAATCAGAAGACAGCACTGTTTCAGATAACCTGCAGATTTTTACATTATTGTGGTAGAATCTATCCTATAGATGATGATCCTCGATACTACAGTACCTTCAGGAGCAGGGGACTTGAGGAGGGCCAGATTGTGGCCAGCAGGGGTAGCCAATGTGATGGGTCTGGCATGAGTGAGAATAAATATGGCTTTAGGGTTGGTAGTCAATAGTAGTAGGAGTACTGTCCCTATTATTAGGAGGAGTAGTACCCCCTCTTTGATATTGATGGAAGAAATACTGCCCCATGGTTGATGTCAGTGGGAGGAATGGTGCCTCATATCAGTGGGAACAATAGTGCCCCAACGGACAGATAAAGGCTAGTAAAAGGCCACATCTGTCTCTCGGGTCGCAGTTTGGAGACCTCTGCTCATGAGCATCAAATAAGCTGTTAATAGGGATAGCGTACTTCTCCATTTTGTTCTCAACATAGTGCATCTGTTCACTAATTGATTGCACTTCTATTTTGAATTTTTGCATATGTGAATCTATATCTGCATGAAAGGAGCTTTTTAATGAAATCAGCATTTTTTTTTAGAGTAGTATCAATGACAGGTTTGTCAAAAGTCAGGAAGACAGCAAAAATATCATGCACTGTATAAAAATAAAGTAATGTAGCTGTGGCTGGGCTCACCTCAGTTAGGGTGCTATGTGTGCTTGTGGCATGCATCTGAAAGATCAGTGCAAGAAGCTCCTGTGGTGGAAGCAGAGGCAGCCACATATCTTGTGATAGTCTGCTGTATGAAGAATGCTGTCAGCTTCTTGGGATGGAAATCCTCCTTTCTTTCTTCGTGTCTGCAGGTGCTGGTCTGCAGAGTACTGTCGATGGAGGGAGATTGCTGAAACTCCGATGTGCTAATAAATCAGTCAATTTCCCCCAGCCGGTGCTGCAAGCAAGGGAATTAAGCAGCCATTCGGTCAGTGCACTAGCCATGCCTCCCCCCCAAAAAATGATTTCTGATGTATTCAAGCTGCTGTATATAATTTACTTTTTGCACAGATCTTGCTAAACTACTATTCCAGTGATCGTGTGTTTAGCATGTCTGCTGTCAGAACGGAGGTGTGTTTGCTTTCTGGGGAGATTATGTGGTCCTCCACTATGGCCCCAGTCTAAGCTATGATATGAGCCCATTTACCATCTCTCTGGGGAGATAAAAGAGTAACCGACCCCTGGTGCTCCTAATGGCGCATACACATGATCGGACTATCCGGTGGACTTAGTCCGGCGGACAAACCTCCGGACTTTGAAGCAGAGGTCCGCCAGACTTCAAAACGAGTGGACCTGCCCACACATGACCAGAATTTTCCGGCAGACTAGGTGCGATGGACAAACCGCCGGACTATGGTTGGACTTTTGAAATGAACGGACTTGCCCACACACTGAGGAAAGTCTGTTCATTTTGAGGATGCTGAGGCTTTCTATAGTTATATTATACCTCTCTGGCAGCCCAGCACTCCGCTCCAGGTGCCTCCTCACCACATAACATAGCCTCTATAAGACTCCATAACTGGTCTGAGATCTGAAGGCCTCCTTTTTCTGACGATGGGTTTTAGATTCTAATAGGTTCCAGGGAATGAGGCCTTTGTCTCCTTAACATGGGGGCCAGGTGTCTTGCAGGGGGGAAGGCTTTGCTGTTCCCTAAATGTTAAAGGCATGGGGCCCGGTGTGGTTCAGAAGGAAGGGGAGCACACTAGTTTCCCTGCCTTTCCTGGCCACTCAGGCTGTATGCCTGGATAAGGACCCCATATGAACTTTAATGGAACCTCTTACTATTTTTTCATTTTTGGATTTTCTTTTTTTTTTTAGGACATAGTATGCATACAACAGAAAAAAATGGTTTGGGGTATACCTTTAAAATTTATACCAGGCCATTAGCCAGGCATGTAGAATGGGTAACCAGGAAAGAGAGGGCAACACGCTTGTGCCCCCTTCCTGAATCATACTAGGCTATATGCCTTCAAAATTAGAATGGTACAAAGGAGGGTGGCATAGCCATGTTAACGGGACAAGGGCCTCATTCCATATTCTGTTTGCTAAAAGGATGTGGGGGTTTATGGGGATCACCTCTAAAAATTTGGAAGCCGACTTTTACAATAACTTAAAGCGGTTCTTCACCCTAAAGGGGAAGTTCCGCTAATCTGATCCCCCCCCCCCTCCGGTGCCACAATCGGCACCTTTCAGGGGGGAGGGGGGTGCAGTTACCTGGATAATCCAGGTATCTGCACCCATTTCCAGGCAGACCGCCGCAGACGCCCCGCCCCGTTGTGTTCTGGGAAACACACAGTTCCCTGGACACAGCGGGGGATCTGAAGAGACGTGCAGCGCGACTTGTGCATGCGCAGTAGGGAACTGGGCAGTGAAGCTGCCATGCTTCACTTCCCGATTCCCTGACAGAGGATGGCGGCGGTGGCAACAGCGAGACGAGCGATCGCTCGTCATCTGCTGCCGACATCGCTGGACCCTGGGGCAGGTAAGTTTGATTTTATTAAAAGTCAGCAGCTGCAATATTAGTAGCTGCTGGCTTTTAATATTTTTTTTTTTAGGTGCAGAACCACTTTAAGGGAATGAGTATGGAATGCATTGGTACCCCTTGTATACTTATTCTCAGAAAGAGTTAAAGGTAAATAGACATATATATACCTTAGACAACGTCTAAGGTGTTTGTGTGTTTATTTACATTTTAACAAATTAACCCCTTCATGACAAAGGGTAAAACAAATCTTAATGCCTCAACCCAGTTTTACAACTTTGACTTTTGTAAAACTGTGCAGATCATCATAACTAACTCTAACCCTGACAATGAAAGAAATAAAGTGCAGCGCTTGGCAACTAAATATGAATGTGGCCTAATAAATGTAAAACAAAAAAACTGTGAAGCCAAATATACAAATATTGTGAAAAAACATTAATATAAGATGCTTCTGAAACTCAAGTGTCCAATAGAATCAAAAACGAACTGTGAATCCAAATGATCAGAAATAAATTGATGCAGCAAAATAATATAAATAATGTCCCATGTGAATATGAAGCAGAGATAGCTAATCTTGTTTGTTCAAAAATAATAATAATACTTGACCACGTGGACCCTTCACCTCTATAGATCACTAATAAATGGAGGCTTATCAGATCCCCAGTGACCTCCTGTTAAGGGAGGTTGAACTGCGCAGATTCGATCACAAATCACATAGACGTCTCGATACAGGATGCCGGAAAACGACCCAAGGTGCGTACCCCTGATGACATCATTGATGACGAAATGATCGTCAGGACTGATAGGCCTGCTGAGAGGATCCGAGCGGATTTGAAGATCACGTGACATCCGAACATCCAGCTCAGGAAATATCAGTTCTGCTTTTCATGGGTCCAGAGGCGTGCTTGATTAGTTTTGTGATTGTTCATGCGCTTCTTCTAGAGCTAGGGTAATAATTTATCAAGAAAAACAACAAGTTTTGCTGTCATAAAAGCAGAACAGCTAATTGGGTAGCCAGGTCATACAATGCTGGCGCAGTGCAGATACAGATCAACTCTGAGGTCTACAATGTGTTAAAAATTATATGTAAGGTGGATATTCCTCAGACAGATGATTAGGGTGAGTATTTCACTTCTTTGAGATGTTTTGTATTATCAATCTGTATAGAATCGCATGTTGTAGGCATATGAATATAGTAAAACTAAAAAGTCCACTTACGGCGCTATTCTAATACAAAGAGTCTCATTTGTAAAAGGAAGGCAAGATGTAGTCCCTTCACCAACTTCAGTGTGTAGAAAGAGGCACACCACGTGTAAATCCAATCTGCTTACCAGAAAGCAATATAAAGCAGGCATAAGTTAACAACTTCACAGAGGATCCCGACTCCACTTTCAAATCACTGTTTTGTAGATATGTTATGTTTCAATCACACAGCAAGACTTGCATATCTGATGCTGTCCCCATACAGCCAAATATGAGAGGTTAATGCCACCAAGTGAAGAAATGAAGCAGAATATAGTGAAGCCCGTTTTTCATAAAAATTATTTAATGTAGTAACTTACATCACACTACATGAAACCGATCAAGATAAAAAGCAGCCGCGGCTCTCAGCGTGCTTGTGTCTAAGCCAGACTGACATGTTTCATCCCATTATCCTGAATTGGTCTCTTGCAAGCTCTGTCGGAGCAGGTTTGAGAGCTGGAGATGCTGCTCCATATACCTCCATATGTCAGGTCTGAGCTTATCCTCACAGTGGTCTTCTCATCCCTCATGACGGCTGACTGCTTGATTGGTGATCCACATCCACCCTGTGTGCAGCTTGCAGGATACTTTTATACAAGTGTATATGAATAAAGTATTACTTGACTTTACTATCACACTGACCCAGGCGCCCTCTTTCTGGTGTTTTGGTTTGGTTTGAGGGAACTCCCATTTCCTACTGAGGAGCTTCCGGTGACTCTGTGTGCAATCCCCATTCACCTGTGGATCCATCCATCCTGTGGACTTCTCCTTGATATCCCTTACTACAGTGTTTCTCAACTCCAGTCCTCAAGGCGCCCCAATAGTTCATGTTTTCAGGATTTCCATCAGATGGTAAGAACTAAGGCAGTGAAACTGATCAAATCTCCTGTGCAAAACAATGGAAAGCCAGAAAACATGACCTGTTGGGGTGCCTTGAGGACTGCAGTTGAAAAACACTGCCTTACTACTATGCACTGTATGGACTAATTCTTATTAATTCATTTTGGGTATATCTTGTGGTTTCCCCTTTCCCTGTTATTGATCCCTTATGGTCCACCTTATAGCTGCCAGTGAGCGATGACTCACACACTACCTAACAGTTCTGTGTGATACCCTGTTTCCCCTAAAATAAGACTTAGCGTGATTGTCGACGATGGCTGCAATATAAGCCCTACCCCCCAAATAAGCCCTAGTTAAAGTCCTTCTATGTCTTATTCTCAGGGTAGGGCTTATTTTTGGGGAAAGAGGGTGGGGCTTATTTGGGGGTAGGGCTTATATTGCAGCCATCACCGACACTCACGCTAGGTCTTATTTTAGGGGAAACAGGGTATTTTGCTTGTTTGATCCCATTGGATATCATCAGAGGCACCTCTGATGATATTCAATGGGATAAAACATGAAAACACGTGGTGTGGTGTGCCTCTTTCTACACACTGAAGTTGGTGAAGGGACTACATCTCTTCTTCCTTTTATGAGACTTTTTGTATTAGAATAGCACCACATGTGGATTTTTTTATCTTTTTTAGTTGCTTATCAACAAATTGTGCCGGCTTCTTATGCTAGGATTGTTATTATTGCGCAGTAGCGCAGATACCCACATGTTTTCTATTTATACCATATGAATATATTGTTGATAGGTATTTAAGAATAGAATCATGGAGTGGCATAGAAAATAGGGTATCTGAGGCTAAAAAAACAAAAACACCATAAGAGTCAAATAGAGCCCATGGTCTTTTGTTTCCTGCCTAGGGTCCCAGAGGAGCATTCCAGCTGTTACATTTGGATATCTGGTCCAAATAGGGTGAAACAGGTCCCACATTTCTGGGTGCATCTGAACAGCTGCAATGAGCTGAGACTGGGACACATCATTTGCCATTTTGAAGAAAAGAAAGACAGCACAGGTACAGTTCGCTTCAGCGAACCAATGAACAATGGTGTGCAGCACAAAAGGGGAGGAAGGAAGGTCAGAGGGAGCTTCCTTTATATACACAACTTCCTTATTTGGAATTTTCTTCATCATGTTTACTACACTGTAATGTACAAATGCTGAACGCTGGAGGGGGTGGAGCTAGCTGGAGACCATGATGGGTGTGCTGTAACGGTGCTCCAGCAACAGCAGGCACAAAACTGCTCACACCGGGCAAACCAGGCATTTATTTGGCACCCCACAGCGGCGTTCTAGCCAGAGCAGCATAATCCCAGCATGCTGAGATGCAAGGCAGAGGGGAACTGTCCCCAGAGTTCTTCTCCATGGGACCTAAACAAAATGGCACCGGCTCATGATCCACCCCACCCCACCCATTGTGCTCTTGCTGGGTGTCCAGTGTGCTTCTGTTCCTTTAAGGGGGCTTGGGCAGTCTCCAGGCACCTGTCCCACATCTATCCATTCCATGCATGTGCTTCTACTGTGGAGACACTTATAAATGTGTAGTGTTAGGACTGCAAGCAATGCCCTCCATGGGCTCCTCACTGTGAAGGCCAGTTATGGGTGTGGGCAGTGGCCGGTTTTTTGTTACTGTTTGTATATAAGGTCTGGGGATGCACTGGGCACCTTCGCTGCCATTGTGCTCTTGCTGGGTGTCCAGTATGCTCCTGTTCCTTTAAGGGGGCTTGGGCAGTCTCCAGGCAACTGCCCCACATCTATCCATTCCATGCATGTGCTTCTACTGTGGAGACACTTATAAATGTGTAGTGTTAGGACTGCAAGCAATGCAGGGTGCCGGGACGAGGCCTTTCAGCTTTCACATTCATTTGCAAATGTGTGCTAACTATTCCGGAATCTGTCCTGCAACAGGATCTGCGCAAATATGTCTCCCAGGTTTTCACACAGTATTACCTGCTATTTCTTCACTTGATTTCACTGTGGATAGAATACACTGTCTCAATAAATCCACTAATCTCTCTGCTAATGTACCCAGAGATGTCAGATTGAGACTCCATTTTTTTATCATACCAAAGAAAAGAGAGAGTGGATACCATCCCTTTACACAGGCTTACAATTCTATGCGGACCTATCTTAGTATACCCTCCAAAAATGCAGGAATCTAAACACCATTACCAAAGCCCTTAGAAATCACAAGCTGAGCTACAAATGGGGTTTGCCAACAAAGCTGATTGTCACTAAAAATGGAACAGAACATGTTATGGATTTGGTGGCTCAAGGCATGGTCTTACTGAATACATGGGGCATTATCCCTGAACCGACTACACATCCACATCAAAATGGCAATCACACCAACCAAGACTCCAAATGGCTTACAGTAAACCACAAGAACACCCACTCTCATAATTGACCTGGAACCGGGTTATAGCTTGACATGCAATAACCGCTAGGGAGGAGTTTCCTCCGATCTGAACTGTTTTTTTATTACTTTTGTTGGTTCCTTAGAGCACTTCTCTCCCCTCTAAATCTCTGAGTGACTATGAGTCACACCCACATACTCTCTTCTAATGTTAGGCTATTTGCCACTGTTTTGTTCAGTTACTGTTATTCTTTTTCTACTCTAACAGTCACAAGTGAATTTCCAAATACAGAGCTAACTAGGTCTTCATCTGAGAAGACAACATGAGCTCCAGAACTAATCCAACTCCCACATTTATATCTGATAAAGGACAAGATACTGCCAACAGTAAGTGACCTATCTCAGCACCACGATACTCAGCACTACCTCACTTATCCAATATGGTGGTTAACTTTTGGACCATCAACGCCAAAGGCCTTAACCATCTTGCCAAACGAAGATCCCTGTGGAAGGAAGCCCTTCAGCACAATTGCGACATGCTATGTGTTCAAAAGACACATTTCTCTTTTAAATGGCAGTGCAATGCAATCAAATACTTGGGTATATACAGTATATACCTAGAGTATTAGAGAAACTTCAGGAATATAACTATCTTCCAATAATGCACAAAATTATAAAGATGCTTCAATAATATGATAAAGGGTGTTTTTCATGGATGGGTTGCATAAATATTATAAAAATGGACATACTCCCGAAAATACTTTATATTTTTCAGACAGTTCCGATATTCCCCTTAAAAAATGTCTTAGGTTCTCTGTGTAAATCTATTGGGAGTTTTATATGGATGGGTAAAACTGCCAGGATTGGCAGGGAAGTCTCAACAAAGTTAAAAGGAGAGGGGGATTTGGCCCTCCCAGACCTATCGGTTTACCTTAAAGCAGTGTTATTTGCCAGGATTGTGGACTGGTTTCACAATAAGGAAAGTAAACAATGGGTGAAATTAGAGGAGGAGATTGTGGACATTAAATTAAAAGCATTGCCATGGATAAAAAAAAGAAAACAGACCCCCTAGGGAAGACATGCCGTTTCTGGCTGTGTCAACACTGAAGGCATGGGATGGTTTGATGAAGAGGGGAATAGGATCCACTTTTGTGGGCCCAATGACACCCCTTTTCTGTAATCCTGAATTTTTACTGGCAAAAGAAGCTATGACCTTCCTGAAATGGGATAGAAGAGAAGACACAAGGATTGTACAGACAATGGAGGGTGGTAGACTTCCACGACTAGAAACCCTGGGAATATGAAAAGAAGTGGATACAATATAGTTCAAAAATTTTTAAGAAAATGTTTTGTTAAATAAAGATTTAAAAAAAATCAAAGACGCATTTCATAATCTATCACCTCCTAAATGCATACACCCCAAATTTCCTTTCATTTATACTGCTAACACGGAAGCAAAAAAGAAAGGGATGCTGATATCAGTGAGAGACATAGTAGCTTTCCAACTTCAAGAGGTCATATGCGATCCGCAAGTTCAATTTCTGATTCTGAAATGCAAAATAAACTCCAATACCTATACAGTAGCCAACGTCTTTGCACCTAATACAAGACAAATAAGGTTTTTCCACAGGATAATGAAGAAAACACGCAAAGTACGGAGAAGTCTGTTAGTGCAATATGGGAACTTAAATATTACCCCAGACCCAACTATGGACTCTACCTCCAAACCCAAACGTATCCCACCATCATTGAAGGTGGTGTTAAGGTCTTCTGAGCTGTATGATGCCTGGAAATGCGTCAATGCCAATGAACAGGACTACTCATTTTTTTCAAATAACCATAAGTCTTAGCCCTTGTACACACTGTCAGACATTCCGAAAACCAAATCCGTCAGATGTTCTCCGACAGATTTTGTCTGAAACTGTTGCATACACACAGTCGGACAAAGTTGTCAGAAAATCCGATCGTACTTAACGTGATGATGTTATTTCGTTAGGACGGGACTACATTCAGGCTAGTAGCCAATAGCTTTGGTCTAGGAATTTGATCTGAGCATGCGTGGCACTTTGTACGATCGGAATTCTCTACACATGCTCGGACAAAGTCCGATCGGATCATTTTGTCGGAAAAATATTTATAGCCCAGCTGGAAAACTTGGTCCGTCGGATACTCTGACGGAAACAGTCCGATGGAGCCCACACACTGTCGGATTATCCGACAACACGGTCCTATCGGACATTGTCCATCGGAATGTCCGATCGTGTGTACAAGGGCTTATAGTAGAATAGATTTGTTTTTAGTAGATAAATGGGTATTGTTCAAATACAAATCTGCAAAAATGAATACCATTGCCTGGTCCGATCATGCCTCGGTGAAGCTGACAGTGAGCGACTTCTCCACTCACAGCCCTACCTTCGTATGGAGGGCCAGGTATCAGACTGCTAAACAAATTTTAGAGTTCTGTGAGAATAACCAAAACTCGGTATCTAATCCTTTACTGTATGGAATGCCCACAAGGCATTCACAAGAGGCATTGTGATTCAACAAGGGGCTAGGAACAAGAGAAGGAGGCAGCAGCATACCGAGACATTAATATCACAAATTGATAAACTTGAAAAACAAAATATGACACATACCTCCCAGACATTGAATGAGCAGCTAACATCTCTACAGTGAACTAGGATTACTAATTCTGGAGGACTTTGAAAAGGCCTCCAAGAGACTTAAATTATCTTACTAAAGTTAATAGAGCAGGGAAGCTGCTGGCTAACAAACTCAGAGGCCACAGATACAAAACCCAAATCCTCTTCATAATACGCCCCACCATACGAACAAAACAACACCACCCACAAGCCATAGCTAATGCCTTTAGCCAATACTATGGCTCACTCTATAATATTAAAGACGATCCAGGTCAGTGTCGGACACCACAGATTCAGGTAATAGATGTTTGCCTGCATATTTTTAATACATGGTGTGTATTTTTATTTTAGGCGATGTTCAGGTTGGTGTACCAAAATCCAGTCATTTCACCAGTGACAGTGCACCGTGGCTTATCCAGGAAACCAGGAATGTCTTGTAGTCGGGATTTGGACCTTATCAAAGAAAAAAACCAAGGAGATTGAACAAAGACTGAGACCCCTTTACCGTTGTTTTAGCAGCGCTATTTGGCCACTAGTGGGGCGGTTTTAACCCCCCTCTCTAGCGGCTGAAAAGGGTTTAAATCTGCCAGCAAAATTCCCCCCAGAGCGGTGTTTTGCTGGCGGTATCGCAGCGCTGCCCCATTGATTTCAATGGAGAGCAGCGGTGGAGGAGTGGTGAGTTCACTGCTCCTTCACTGCTCCAAGGAAGCTGCTGGCGGGACTTTTTGTGATGCCCTGCCAGCGCACCGCTTCAGTGTGAAAGGCTTTCACATTGAAGTGCATGTAGAAGCTTTTTTCAGGAGCTATACAGGTGCTATTTTTAGTGCTGTAGCACCTGAAAAACGCTGGTAGTGTGAAAGGGGTCTTAAGAACATGATCGATGTACTAGGGAGAATCTAAATCCTAAAAAGATTCCTGTTTGTTTGTTTTTTTCTAAAAATTGTATCTAAAGTTTTAATATAGTTTAAAATTTTGAAGATGCACACAGTGTGTCAACATGTGCTATCTGCCATCAGGAAATTTCAATGTATGCATTTTGTGGGTGCAACCTCTTCCTCCCAACTCTAGTAGGTGAGAAAATGTCTGATATTGCCTTCTTTTTTTGCAATGTTGAAATTTGTAAGTTCCAGAGTTGTGTATGTCATGTTTGGAAACATGTCTGTTTCTGTATTTTTCAAAAAATTTCAAGGAAAAACTTTTTTTTTACCGCCAAATGTTTTATAAAATGCACACGTGAATGTGCATGGAGTAAAAGGCTTTCTACTCAACAATGTGTGCTTCTTCTTTCTTTACAAGAGCACTAGGAGAACCTAGGAGACAGATAAAAGAAACACAAGCAGTAAATCCAAATCCCGATTTTATCAGATCAATTTTTTTTCATTTAAAAAATATTTACAAATTAGCTGGCATAGCAATGGCCCCCTACCCATAAAATATTCCACATATTTTTGATGCACTTCGTGGGTGCTTTGGGGGGGCAAGCCAGGACGGACAGCTTCCAGGGCCATCAGTGTTGATTCTCAATGTCCGGCCTCAGGCCCAACTGAGGCTATATAATTTGGAGCATTTCTTTTTAAAAAGTTGTGCAGGATCCAGCAGCATAAAACATTGTGGTTCAGTTTGTACTCCGCCAATTTGATTGCCGTTAGAAATAGGCAGAACCGGCTGACCATAATCCCAAAGGTATTCTCCAAACTCTGCGGGTTCTGGCCAGCCGGTAATTAAAAACCCTCTTGTCCGGGGTGAGGGTCCTCTGGGGGAAAGGCCTCATTGTGATTGCCCAGACCAAATGCTTCATCAGCAATAAAAACAAACAGAAGTCCTTTGACGTTCTCTTCTGCAGGTGGCGATCCCAAGCCACCGCTCTGTAGAACTCGATCTGGGCAAAGACTCCACCATCTGACATTCGGTCATTCTTCCTCATGTCCACATAGAGAAACTCATATGTCACCAACACCACCACCATCAACACAATATTATGAAACCCCTTATAGTTAAAATAGTATGACCCCGAATGGGGTGGTGAGAAGATGTGAATGGGCTTCCCATCTATTGCCCCTCCACAGTTGGGAAAGTCCCAACGATGGCCAAAGTGGGATGCCACAGTCTGCCATTCTTGTGGCGCTGAAGGAAACTGTGGAGTCAAAACAGACATTTTTTTTTTTGCACATAAACATTGCAAGCAGATTAGACACAAACATTCTTGGCCAACATCAGCATAACATTTATTTTAATGCGTATTTAAAGACAAAAAAAAGGTCCACTTATTAGATACCTTACCCCCTCTGATGGCCCATTATCCAAATTTTAGCGGTGGGAGGGTTCTAAATGAATTTGTGTTCCCAAAAAAAGCCTCTGACACTCTGCATGAATTTAAGGACAACAATAACATTTGTACACATTATAGAGGGTGTTTAGGGTAAATCACTACAATGGAGCTGACAAAACACATTGTTAAGTGACTAGGCTAGGTGTGTATGGGCCCAGGATAGCATGCTGTGGGGAGGTTAGTGAAGGCAAATATGCATGTAGGCCAAAAAAGGAGCATTAAAATATTGAAGCATGCATGAGGACAAAGAGGACATTCACAGCATATTACAATCAGTGTAATTATGGAATTATAATAATAAATAATAAATACATAATATTAGCAAACATTAAATACATAGAATGTGATGTTAAAGGATAAAACTTACCCTAATATAGTCCTTCAGCAGGACCTGCATAATAGCAGAACAGGTCTCTGGAATAATGATCCCCAGAACCTGGGGGGAGATACCTGTAGAGAACTTGAGGTCCTGTAGACTTCTCCCAGTCTCCAAGAACTGCAAGGTGGCGACTAGATTCTGCTCTGGAGTGATGGCTTACCACATGCAGGTGTCCTGCCTGCTAATATAAGGGGTGAGCAAAGCCAACAAAATGGCAACGTTAAGGTGGTTGTAAACCCTCCCCCATAACTTTTTCCCATGTAAATCAGCATAAAAAACCCCAATGAACACTGCTTGTAGATATCTCCTTACTTGCTTAGTATTGTTGTAATCCTTGTTGTTCTGTAAAATGAAGTCACTGAGCATGCCCAGATCTCCCCTGATTTAAGGCACGCTCTCTATGTCTTATCTATCTGTTATCAGGACTTCCTACGGCACAACACTGAACTCTGCTAATCACTCAGAGCTTCCTCCTACACACCATGTGACCATGTGACATGACATACAGTCTAAACTGCAGCCATTACTGCAGTCTTATCAGCTGCAGCTGATAAGTCTGACAAAGGAAAACATTAGACATCGGCACAAGTAAATACTATGAAATAAACATGTAAGCTATGAACAGGGAAGCAGGGTTGCCATAGAAATGTTGGATTGAGAAGGAGGCTTGGTTAACAGTACAGGGAGTGCTTAATGTAAGGGCGGAAATACACTCCACTGTGGACTCAGAAAACAATACTTAAGATGGCGCTGCCTAACCCCTGGAAACAAGTTTTTTAAAGTTTCTTTAAACAGTAAGTAATATGCAATTTGGGCTGGATTACAGTGGCTATAGTCTGATAATGACTTATTATAATGGACTAAATGAAAAGAAGCATCAGAGTGGGAGAGTTTACTTCCTCTTTAACAAAAGAAACAAATAGACATTGCTATGACTGTTTAGTTTGTGTTTTTTTCTGTTTATGTTTTTCTGTTTTGTTTTATATTCTCAGTTGCTTACTAGGGATGAGCTTCGTGTTCGAGTCAAACATACGTTCGACTCGAACATCGGCTGTTCGCCCGTTCGGCGAATTCCGAAAGTTATGGGCCATTCACGCCAAATTCGTGTGGCGCTCACGGCCCACAATGCACTGCGTCATCGCAGTGCATTGCTGGCTCATGATTGGCCAAGCATGCACTGTGACCCCGCATGCTTGGCCAATCACAGCGCCAGCAGCGAGGAGAGCCATGATTGGCCACAGGCAGGATGCCTGTGGCCAATCATAGCTCAGGCTGTGTAGTACATGCCCCACACTATATAAGGCCGCCAGCGCAGAAGCAGTTAGTGGGTGTTCTGTGTACCTTCAACACAGTACACACCGATCGTTATTGGCCGATTTTCGATCTTGCTCTTCTGTAGTGGTTGTTGTCTGCTTGCCCTTACCGCAGTATACACCGCTATATTCACCTCACCTATATAGCTAGTGATCTATCTTTTATAATAGAGCTTGCAGTCAGTAGTGTTAGGAGCTTGTGCATGCTGTCTGCGTGCTCTGTACCCAGTACACACCGCTATATCCACCTACATAGCTCTTCTCTATTTGAGCCCACTTACCATCTGCAGGAGTTATTGGAAGTTGTGTGTGCCTCCAGCACAGCACAGTATACATCTGTATATACCCCTTTATCTCTGGTGTTCTATAATAAAGGCATCTGCAGGAGTTAGTGGGTTTTTTGTGCCTCCAGCACAATATACACCTGTATCTACCCTTTATTGCTGTTCTCTAATAGAGGCACCTGCAGGGCTTAGTGGGTGTTGTGTGACTCAATTACAGTATACCCCTTCATCTCTGGTGTTCTATAATAAAGGCATCTGCAGGAGTTAGTGGGTGTTGTGTGACTCCAGCACAATATACACCTGTATCTACCGTTTATTGCTGTTCTCTAATAGAGCCATCTGCAGGGCTTAGTGGGTGTTGTGTGACTCCATTACACTGCTGTTTTACCCAACTCCCTTCAGGCCATTACCATGTCTGGAAGGCCAGCAAGGAGAGGCAGACAGGCGCGAGCCGATAAAAGAGGGCAAGCAGGCTCTGTGTCTAGAGACAACAGTGCTGGTCGTGGACGCGGTGCATTGTCATCAGCATGTGGCCATGGGACACGCTTGTCCTTCTTTTCGGCAGCTGGACATGTTGAGCCGCAACATGCCAAACGACTTGGTAGAGTGGATGACCAAGCCCTCTTCATCCTCCTCATCCTCTCTCACCCAGTCTCAGGGTACTAGCAAAGCAGCTGCCAACGCATCGTCTTCCCTCCTCTCAATGTCATCATCAGTGACTCCTTCCCTAGACCCACCACGTCCTCCTGAGGAGTCTCCTGAACTCTTTGAGCACAGTGTTGGGTACATGCTCCAGGAGGATGCCCAGTGTTTTGTAGGCTCTGATGATGACACTCAGCTAGAGGAAGGCAGTAGCGTGAGCACAGAGAGAGGGGATGCTCAAGAAGGACAGCAATCTGGCAGTCATGTTCCACAAGCTGCAGCATACTGCCAGGTTTGCTACAGCGATGAAGAGGGAGGGGATGATGAGGGCACTGACTCCACGTGAGTGCCTGGTAGGAGAGAGGAGGAGGAGGAGGCACATGTCCAATGAGGCAGGATGCCCTCCGGAGGCCAGCTTAGGGGCAGCACACCGACTGAATCACACCGCAGAGCTCCGCCTGTGCAGGGCGCTGCCTCTGCGCGTTATTCTAAAAGTTCTTTGGTGTGGGCCCTTTTTGAGACGAGTGCATCAGATCGCACCGCTGCTCTTTGCAACATATGTCTCAAGCGTATCTCGCGTGGCCAAAACATCAGCCGCTTGGGCACCACATGTTTGACCAGACATATGTTGACCTGCCATGCAGCTCGTTGGCAAGCGTACCTCAAAGACCCACACCAAAGAACAAAGCGGACCTCTCCTTGCTCCTCATCAGCTGGCATCTCCAACCCCACTAGACCTTCATTCCTCTCTGAAACCTGCTCTGAGAGGAATGAAGGTGTAGAATTAGGTGTGTCACAGCCAAGTGCTTCCGGGCACTCTGCTAGCAGTACACCCACGTCCGATTATAGCAGGCAAATGTCCCTGCCCCAGCTGCTGGACCGGCGAAAGAAGTTCACTCCCAGCCATCCACATGCCCAGCGGTTGAATGCTAGCTTGGCTAAATTGCTAGCACTTCAACTGCTGCCTTTTCAGTTGGTAGACTCGGCCCCCTTCCGTGAGTTTGTACAATGTGCGGTTCCTCAGTGGCAGGTCCCCAAACGCCACTTTTTCTCAGGGAAGGCGATTCCGGCTCTCTACCGGCATGTGGAAGGCAATGTCCTTGCCTCGCTGGACAGGGCGGTCAGCGGTAAGGTGCATATTACCGCTGACTCATGGTCCAGCAGGCATGGACAGGGACGTTACCTGTCTTTCGCAGCCCGTTGGGTCACTCTTCTGGCAGCTGGGAAGGATGCAGGACAAGGTGCAGTAGTGTTGGAGGTTGTTCCGCCACCACGCCTCCAAAATGCTACTATTGGTTGTGACACACCTCTCTCCTCCACCCCCTCCTCTTCTTCTTCCTCCATGGCCTCTTCCAGTGCTCTGTCCTCAGAACCAGCGGTGCTCCATAGGCATTCCAGGGGCTACGCAAGTACGCAGGCAAAACGATGCCATGCCGTGCTTGCGCTGGTTTGTTTGGGGGACAGGAGCCACACTGGGGCGGATGTTTTGTCAGCTCTGCAGGGGCAGGCCGAGAGGTGGTTGACGCCACGCCAGCTTAAGCCAGGAATGGTGGTTTGTGACAATGGCACCAACCTCCTCTCCGCCCTCCGACAGGGACAACTGACCCATGTGCCCTGTGTAGCTCACGTCCTTAACCTGGTGGTGCAGCGGTTATTGGGCAGGTACCCCGGCTTACAGGATGTCCTGAAGCAGGCCAGGAAAGTCTGTGTGCATTTCCGCCGATCATTTAATGCCTGTGCTCGGCTGGCTGAGCTCCAAAAGGAGTTGAACCTGCCCAAGAACCGCCTTATATGTGACATGCCCACCAGGTGGAACTCAACGTTGGCCATGCTGCAGCTGCTGCACACGCAGCAGAGGGCCATCAATGAGTACCTGTGCGACTACGGCACCAGGACAGGGTCAGGGGAGCTCGGTTTTTTCTCACCACGCCAGTGGGGCATGATCAGGGATGCATGTACTGTCCTGTCACTGTTTGAGGAGGCCACAAGGATGATGAGCAGTGACAGTGCATTCATCAGTGACACTGTACCTCTTGTCCACCTCTTGGAGCATACGCTGCGTGGAATAATGGACAGGGCACTTGAGGCAGAACAGAGGCAGGAAGAGGAGGAATTCCTTGCCTCTCAAGGCCCCCTTTATCCAGACAGTGTTCCTGCTGTGCCACCCATCACACAGGAAGAGGATGAGGAGGAGGAAGAGGAGGAGGAGGATGATTGTGTCACCATGGAGGTGGAGGCTGGCACTCAGCATCAGCAGCAGCAGTCTTGTAGGGATGATTTACAGTCCCAAGAAACACGTGGACTTGTACGTGGCTGGGAGGAGGTAGCTGCAGATCATGTTGCCCTTAGTGACCCAGAGGACTCCGGACCGAATGCCTCAGCTAACCTACGCTGCATGGCCTCCCTGATCCTGCAAAGCCTGACCATTACTGGCTGGCCACTCCCCTTGATCCACGGTACAAGGGTAAGTTTGCCGACCTTATCTTGCCATCGCAGAGGGAGCAGAGTATGAGACATCTCCGGGAGGCCTTGCAGAAAGGTCTGTGCAACGCGTTCCCAGAGACTGGGAGGTTACAAACTCCTGGTCCTGGACAACGTGTTGCTGAGGCATCGGTCAGAAGGAGCGGTGGATAAGGTGGCCATCTGACTGATGCTTTCAGACAATTTTTTAGTCCGCAGCCCCAAGGTATGATCGGTTCCAGCCACCATCGCCAGCGTCTGATTTACATGGTGCAGGAATACCTAGGGGCAAGGTCAGACTTGGACACCTTTCCCACCGAAAATCCTCTGGCTTACTGGGTCTTGAGGATGGATCACTGGCCAGAGCTTGCACAGTATGCAATTGAGCTACTGGCCTGTCCTGCATCCAGCGTTCTTTCGGAACGCACCTTCAGTGCTGCTGGTGGCTTTGTTACCGATCACAGGGTGCGCCTGCCCACCGAATCAGTTGATCGACTGACCTTCATCAAGATGAATCAGTCTTGGATCACCCACAGCTACCAAGCACCTGAAGCTGATGTAACCGAATAATTTTTTTTTTGAAATATCACATCCCTTCAAGACTGCCTATGCTGATGCTGAGTGACTGTCCTGTTATGTTGATTGTCTATCCTCTTCCTCCTACGCTGATATGTTGGAAGAACATTTCTGGTTCTGGGTGATGCCATCAGCCCAATTTTTCTGCCCCTGTTTAACAGGGGCGTTTAAGTACAATTTTTGATGCAATGCTTTGCAGCAGGGCTAATTCCTGCAATAAAACTAGAGTATATGGGAGAGGTTGCAGTGTGGGGGCACCAGCACCAGTGCCTAAGGCCCAATTTTTCTGCCCCTGTTTAACAGGGGCGTTTAAGTACAATTTTTGATGCAATGCTTTGCAGCAGGGCTAATTCCTGCAATAAAACTAGAATATATGGGAGAGGTTGCAGTGTGGTGGCACCAGCACCAGTGCCTAAAGCCCAATTTTTCTGCCCCTGTTTAACAGGGGCGTTTAATTACAATTTTTGATGCAATGCTTTGCAGCAGTGCTAATTCCTGCAATAAAACTAGAGTATATGGGAGAGGTTGCAGTGTCGTGGCACCAGCACCAGTGCCTAAGGCCCAATTTTTATGCCCCTGTTTAACAGGGACATGTATTTACAATTCTTGATATAATATTTCACAGGAGGGCCCGTTCCTGTGCCCACCCAGAGTAACTGTGAGGACTTATAGTGTTGTGGCACCAGCACCACAACCACCAAAGGTCAATTTTTCTACCACTGTTCAACAATGGCATGTAATTACAATTCTTGATATAATCGTTCACAGCAGGGTGCTCCAGCGCCCAGCAAGAGTCACTTTGAGGGCTTACAATGTTGTGGCAAAACCGACACCTTGTTCCGCCATTTCTGCAGAGCATATAGGGCAGGCCCCTACTTTCAAACATCCAACTTACAAACATCTCCTACTTGCAAACGGAAGGAGACAACAGCAAGTGAGATGAAAAAAGATGTACGACAAAACAAATTATACAGGGGTGATAACCCTTCCCTATGTTTTCCAAAAAGCTTAAAAATAGTTTTTTTGACTGGAGCTACACTTTAAAAATGTACCAGTTGAAAATTACAAACAGATTCAACTTAACACAACAAACCTACACAGTCCCTGTCTTGTTTGCACCGCCTGTATACTGCTGTTCTGAGTATATAGGGCCTGGGGGCCACATGCATTTCCTTTTTTTAATATGGGTACAGGGTTCCCCTTGATATGCGTACAAGACCCAAAGGGGCTGGTAATGGGCAGGGAGGGCTATCCATGCCATTTTTCTCAATGGTTTTCAACCATATTGCAGGAACCAGATATAACATTAAAACCGCAAGCAGTTTTCAATGATGTTATTTCTGTTTAATGTCATTTTGTGCAGGGACTGTTCTGAACACGGGAAACACGTGGCACTTCACAGGCTTACTACAGACACCCCCCAGGCACCATATTTAAAGGAATAGTTCACTTTTTTTTCACTTTAATCATCATTAAAATCAGTGCTCCCGCCAAAACGGCCATTTTTAAAAACATTTTAGGCATTGACCCATGTCCCCTGGGGCAGGAGCCAGGTCCCGAAACCCTTTTTAGTACAGTATCTTGCATATTAGCCGTTAAAATGAGCACTTTTAATTTTAAACGTTCGAGTCCCATAGACTTCAATGGGGTTCTAAAGTTCGTTCGAATTTGGGGTCCGTTCGAAAGTTCTGGTGCGAACCGAACTGGGGGGTGTTCGGCTCATCCCTATTGCTTACCATAAAATATGATGATAGACAAATAACACAGGTGGATCTTCACAGAATCCTTGTGATAAACAAAAGGCCTAAGAAACACCTCCAAACTAGAGAACTGAATTGTTGAAATTATTATGACAATGGATACACACTACTTATGCCGTGTATACATGAGCAGAATGTCCGACAAAAAAAGTCCAACGGGAGCTTTTCATTGTATATTCCGATCATGTGTATGCCCCATCAGACTTTTTACATTGAAAATTCTGATAGACCTAGAAATAGAACATGTTCTAAATATTTCCGACAGAACCAATTCCTACTGGGAAAGCCACTTGCCTGTATGCTGTTCCGACGGACCAAAAACGACTCATGCTCTGAAGCAAGTACGAGATGGAAGCTATTGGCTACTGGCTATTGAACTTCCTTTTCCTCGTGCCGTTGTACGTGTTGTATGTCACCGCATTCTTGACGGTCGGACTGTGATCACGTGTACGCAAGACAGTTTCAGCGGAATTCCGCCAGAACTCCATCGGAAAAACCTTCAGAGTTTATTCCAACGTGAAAACTGGTCGTGTGTACAGGGCATTAGAGTATAAATAGAGTACAAGTGACTGAAGAATGTGGATACTTAGACCCACATTGTAATATGCTGTATGTTGATTTTACTGTCTGTCAACTAAACTTAATAAAAATGATTGAAACAAAAAATAAAATAAAATACTGAACGCTGCTAAATGCACATTTAACTGCATTTATTTATTAATTTCATTTATTACAGGTCCTTCCCGTATATAGCACTGTCAATTTACACAGCGCTTTATACATATATAAATTGTACATTCACATCAGTCCCTGCCCTCAAGGAGTTTATAATCTAAGGCCCCTAACTCACATTCATACATACACATACTAGGGTCAATTTAGTAAATTTAGACAGGAGCCAATTAACATACCAGCATGTGTTTGGAGTGTGGGGGGAAACCAGAGTACCCACACAGGCACAGGGAGAACATGCAAACTCCAAGCAGGTAGTGCCATGGTTGGGATTCCAAACAATGATCCTAGTGCTGCTAGGTGGAAGTGCTAACCACTTAAACACTGTGCTGCATTTAGTGCATTTTGTAGTCAAAATTCCCTCTCCTGAATGAGAATTTGGGGCTTCCAGAAAATGTCCTCTTAACACCCCTGCTGTAAACATCCATGTGTGCATGGACACATAGAATGGGGGAGTTCGGAAACAGGAAAAAAGTTGAAACCCACAAAAACATGACTTTAAGAGCAGTAGTTTGCATGAGATCCTAATGTTTTTTGAAATGGAAGCATTGCAAGTAGCTGAGTTTTCCTTATCATTCGTTTATTGCGGTCACTGTACAGCAGAGGTCAGACTGGGAGAGGGAGATGCAGCACAAGGAATCAGTCGGTTCTGCTGGAACATGCTAATAGAATGTGCGCTGTTTCTCTTTTTACTCTTCAGTCACATACTGGGGGAGGGACAACAGCTGCAAGTGTTACTAAACTGCAACAGAGAAAAATCAGGCTCCTGTCCTACCAGGTAAGGCTGTATGGTAGAGTTGTGTAAATCTGAATTCACAGATACAGAATTCTTTGGTAGGTAATATAGCTCTATGTATTATGTACAGTATTTCATCTGTGTACTGTATATTGCAGTTTGCCTAGGGTCCAGAATTAGGGGAAAGGCAACACCACTGCGTACCTAATAATAGACAAATGTACATTTAGAAAAAAAGAAGCTGAAAAAATGTGCATTTAGCGAAGAGGAATATTTCTCATATCATCAATATAATCATATGTGTATACATAAAAACATAAGGAGACAAAATAGTATTATAATGTACCAAATGAATAGGTTGCGTGAGTGTGCATAGCATATACATGCAGCTTTTATATTCAAAAGCACACATTTATTATGAAGCCTTTACCTGATGGCTTTAAAGGGATATACATTAGGTATGAAAGCTGCATTGCAAAATGTATTTTGCTTATAATGCATTTTTACATTTCTGTGCTTGACTGAAATGAGATTAAAATTGACTTTGATATGAAAACTGCTTACCTATGGATTGAGTGTTTAAATTGTTTGGAGATAAGCTTTACTATCTAATGCATTTTGTCATAGTCTTTATAGTTGGAGCTATTCAGAAATAAATGCAATTCCATGGACATTTTAGATCACATTTCAGCACAAAAAGCAAATAGAAAAAAAAAAAAAATCCATACAATATATTCAAAACTTTCCTATTCAACCACAACGTACACCGTTATGTGATCATTTGTGTCATATGGTCATTTTTTGCATCAAAGCAATGCTAGAATATTTTCATATAATGCATTAACCACTTGCCGACTGGCTCACACCGCTATGCATCGGCAAAGTGGCACGGGTGCGTAAAACAATGTACCCGTATGTCGCTACGTCATCCATGGCTAGCGGGCGCGCATGCCCACCGTGTGCTGAAGGAGCGTGCCCGCGTGTCCTTCCTGTGGACTCGAGGTCTGCCGGTGACTCGTGGCACGGAGCGGAAGAATGGGTAAATGTAAACAAGGAATTTCCCTGTTCTGCCTAGCAACAGGACAGTGATTGGGAACACTGATCTCTGTCATGTTCTAGTGAGCCTATCCCCCTACAGTTAAAACATGCTGAGGGAACACAGTTAACCCCTTGATCGCCCCTAGTGTTTAACCCCTTCCCTGCCAATGACATTTACACAGTAATCCGTGCATTTTTATAGCACTGATTGCTGTATAAATGCCAGTGGTCCCAAAATAGTGTCAAAAGTGTCCAATCTGTCCGCCACAATGTCGCCAACCAATCAATATACGCTTATTGCGATTTTTTAACAAAAATATGTAGAAGAATACATATTGGCCCAAACTGTGGAAGAAATTTGTTTTTGTATATATTTTTGGGGGGATATTTATTATAGCAAAAAGTAAAATTATTGCTTTTTTTCAGAATTATCGCTCTATTTTTGTTTATATTGTAAAAGATAAAAACTGCAGAGGTGATCAAATACCACCAAAAGAAAGCTCTATTTGTGGGAAAAAAAGAACGTCAATTTTGTTTGGGTACAACTTCGCACGAGCGCACAATTGTCAGTTAAAGAGATGCAGTGTTGTATCGTAAAAAAGGGCTTGATCAGGAAAGGGGTAAATCCTTCCGGGGCTGAAGTGGTTAACTTGGAACTAAATGAAAGAACATGATCCCCAAAATGTTTAGTTTAGAAGCTTGTATACTGTATATGCTTTAGTTATGAGCAAATTACCTAAATGCATCTCCATCACAGATTTGGGTCTTTATCTGTTTGCTGCGTATTGTAAATTAAAGTATTATAAAGTTTTTAAGTTTTTTAAGGACTGATTATGTGCTAATTGAAGGTATACAACACCAGTTTGCAAGGATATTATGTAGTACGGTGTTGCAGGATAC
Source organism: Lithobates pipiens (assembly GCF_037356315.1). NCBI lineage: Eukaryota > Metazoa > Chordata > Amphibia > Anura > Ranidae > Lithobates > Lithobates pipiens. The sequence continues at coordinate 180,901,332 of NW_027507758.1, forward strand.
AAGTCTAAAGCATGCCTCTCTATGACAAATGCAATATACTGATTTACAAATCATCCAATAACATTCATCATTAGCGGTGCCCCTCTCAAATTAAAATGACCAGACTAAAACTTCTCAAATATAAAACAACCAACTAAATACTCATCCCTTGATAGGAGTATCAGATGGTGATTAAGAGAAAAAGGAGTCCAGACACAGATGGGGATATCAATTATCAATATTTGTCTGTCGAATGTGCACCCTTCCACCAGATTACTCCACCCGTGAGTCACACGCCCCTCTGGGGTTCAAACTTACCACAACTCCAGATTACATGAACCTTGAATAATCCAGCCCGAGCTCTACTCCTTTATGCCTCTTTCCCATCAGAGTCCATAGGCAAGTGCAGCCAGATCCACCATATGAGGAAAAGAAAAAAATCTCCACATAGTCTAGTTCCGCTTTAACACTTTTATTAGAGCTCCACAATTTAAAACAACTTGTCCTCTTCAAAAATTGCGACAGTACTTGTTTCAATTAGGCCAAACAACTGGATGTCATGCATTATTTGTTAAAAGCCTAATGCTGAGGAGATAAGGGATCAGCTTTGGAATTTTTATACACCATTTCTCTGAGTTAGGAGATAGATACATCTGCTGCGCCTACTGTTTTTTCTCCTTTTTACAAATATTTTACTATTTTTTTTTACTCTAGCTAGCAATGGATGCGTTTACATTTTTTAAAAAAAATAGACAAATAGACTTGGATAGCTTGTTCTCAGTGAATGAACCTAGCAGCTTGGAAGTAAATTATGATACTATTATGACAGTTCTAGATAGTGTTCTTGAAAAGCAGGTACGGACCTGGTGGGACATTTGTACATTAGAACACTACACAGAAAAGAATATCATAGTGTGCAGTCTGAGGTTGGAAGTTACCCCTCAGGATGGGTTAGAGGATGCGGATTCTATGACAGAGTGGTTGGGGTTCTTCAATGGGGTGGGATTGAAGCTGCAGGACTTAATTTTACAAAGGAAAAAGAGGAAAATTAATCAATTGTAATCCAAAATTAAGGATTTGCAGCAACAGCTGCACCCCATCAGAGCATCCCAACATTTTTTAGATTTTAATAATCGTATTACAAAAAAATTAGAAAAAGTAGATAAAGACACGTTTTTTAGAGATCTGAAGCACTTCCAATCAAATACTTATACTTACATAATATTTATGGCAGGATTATTTGGTGCCTAATAACAATATGTTTTATACAGCAAGTGATACCCCTCAGACTCAATCTCAGGCTGAGGGTTTATCACAATCGACCTCTCAGGCTCATTGCCATGTATCAAGTCAGGAACTCCAAAATGCTAGACCCCTTAATATATCAGTATACTCTGTTACCCTGAAAAGAGGTAAAAAAAACAGAGGGTGAGGGATAAGAGGGGGGGGGGGAGGTAGAGGTAAATACCCCCATCCACAACCCTATACAAATACTGCGTATCGGGTCCCTACTAATGATAGATATGACATTTTGGAAAATTATAGTGGAAGCTATAACAATCATGTTTCATCACCATGTCCTTTTTTAGGAAAAGGCAGGGGAGGACAGAGGAGGGGTCGGGGTTATCCCCCCAGAGGCAGACCCCCACCAGTCCATTATCCCCCAGCACCCCAAATATACAGGGAACCAGAGTGGAGGGACCAACAACATTGGGAAAGGAATGTAACACAATTACCAGGCCCAAGAAGAAACGGACCAGAGGCTGTAGAGCCGGACGCAGGACCGAACAAAAAAAGAATGAGGGAAACAGATTAGGATGTATCTTTAATCTAAGTAATGTAATTTTAACAGATAAAGAGAAAAATATTTTGCACCAAGGATTGAAATGTGGTCTGAAAAGACCCATAAGTAAGTTTGCTGTATATGTAGATATACATAAATACATGCGAAAATTGAGTATTAAAAAGTATTTTTTTTTTAAATTTAATCCTGTAAGTGCAACAGGCAATGGGGCAGTTAGTCTTATGGCAGTAGACAGCGGCCTAAAAAAACGCTTGCTTTTTAACCCTCCTAATAATGCGACTCAACATTTTGAAGTGTTTAAGACTCTGGTATTGCGTGATTTAGAAAAACTAAAACCCCCAAAAAATATATACCCAAGACATATAAAATAAGGGATTGAATCTTTAGAGAAAAGAAAAGAGATTGTGATCAGACCTGCTGACAAAAGGGGGGGGGGGGGGGGGTGTTGTTGTTTTGTCCAAGGATTATTATAATAACCAAGTGCTGGAGATGCTGTCTGGTAGTAACACATACAGCAAATTAGATAGAGACCCTACTCAGCAATATAAAATGGAGTTGGAATCCCTGATAGAATGTGGGTATCAATCGCATGTACTATCAGTAAAAGAAAAGAGATTCCTAATCCCTAGTAGTTGCCGTATACCAACTATATATTCACTCCAAAAATTCATAAAGACCAGACAAACCCCACATCCAGACCCATTGTAAATGCGATTGGGTCAGTGACAGCTCAGGTTAGGCCAATATCTAGACAAATTTGTTCAAAAAAGTGTTTTAGACACCAGAGCATATCTTAAAGACACCAAAAGTCTGTTAAAATTATTGCAAGAAGTCAATTTGGCAGGAAAAGAGGAAGTTTATCTGGTGACGTCCGATGTGGCCTCCCTATACACAGTGCTCCAACATGATGACGCCTTATTGGCTCTCAATTGGGCACTGAGTAAAAGGGAGGATTTACCACATGGGCAGAAGATATTTCTAAGAAAGGCCCTGGACTTCTGCCTTTCTCATAATTATTTTTAATCGTTTTTTTAATAGTTGTTTTTTCACCCAAAAGAAGGGAGTGGCTATGGTCGCTAGGTTCGCGCCGAGCATAGCCAACCTCTTCATGGGTGAGTGGGAAGGTAAGGCAGTATTCCACAAGAAAAGGGCTGAATTATTGTTGTACAGACGTTATATAGACGATCTGCTCTTGATTTGGGCAGGATCAAAAACGTCGCTTGATGGGTTTTTGTTAGGCTTGAATAAAAATAATAATAATATCAAACTCACAAGCCAATATAGCCTGAAAGAGATTGACTTTTTAGATGTCACCATTTTTCAAGATGATGATAACTTGCAAACAAAAGTATTTTTTAAAAGTACAGACAGGAATAGTTTTCTACCGGTACACAGCGGACATCATCTGATGTGGCTTAGAAATGTCTCTAAGGGTCAAATAATGAGGGTCAAACGTAATTGCTCTACATCTGAGGACTTTTTAGCCCAATCACAAGTTTTGAAAGATATATTTATTGAAAAGGGTTATAGGTCCCAATTCCTGGATGCCATAGTATAAGAAATTGACTCTATACCCCGGCAAGAGATCTTGAAAGATAAGGAGGTAGTAGCAACCGAATGTAACAATCAGGAATGGGGTTTTATATCCAATTTCCATTCCCAGTTTAGAGAGGTCGAATCAGTGTTTAAGGTCCATTGGCATATTCTGTGCCTGGATAAAACACTACAGAAAGAATTGCCATTGCAACTGACAGATATTTTATAGATAGGCAACTCCTATCCTCATATTGATTAGTGGTTCCAAATTAATAATAACTACTGCAGTAGGGAACAGACACAAAAGATATGCTCAGCATCTTTCCAAATAACCATTCTCCTTTATTATGATACATTTGAAGGTTTTTATACACATGATTACGTAGGTATCACATTAATATTACAATTGTACGTTTATGGTAACAAAGGGTGTTACATAGGCAGGCTAATTCTAATCAGGACTCGAAAGAATGCAAAACGTACTGAAAACATTATTAGTGCCGTGTGCACAGTGAGGGCATTGTGCAATACATATAAAATAGAATACAATTATATACACAACCTAAATTCATTTATAGGAGAGCACCAAGTTTTGGGAACGTAGTGGTCAAAAAGGTATTAGACCCCCCCCCCCCCCGAGTCGGCCCCCCACTTTTTAGGACAGAGACGTTTTTTTCTCATGTAGAAAATGTAAACCATGCCTTGAAGTGTCATGTCAGGTAAGAGGGATTCAAACGTTTTTTTTTCTACATCTAACAATAAAGAGTTTACCATCAAAGAATTAATTATCTGAAACACAACGCATGTTGTTTATGTTTTAAAATGCCCTTGTGGGCTGATGTATGTGGGCAGAACTAAAAGATTGATATGTATTAGAATAGCTGAAGTTATACATCATATAATGATTGGATACAAGAACCATAACGTGTCCTTGCATTTTAAGCTGTTCCATAAGCAGGACCCCACAGGATTGTTTTTTGGGGGTATTAACCACATTAAGCCATCCTGGAGGGGCTCGAATTTGGTACGCAAACTGTCAAATCGTGAAATGCAATGGATTTTTTTGTTGGATACTCTAGCCCCCTAAAGGGTTAAATATAGACCTGGATATAAATTGTTTCATTAGTGATTATTGACAGTATTATGAATTATGGAAACCTTCAGATGGATAAAAGGGTAACTGGTGGTTATTATGTGAGTTTGAGTTACATATCAGTTATTATGTTTGAATCAGCTTTAAATTAAATGATGTCTTTTGAATATATGTGTGTGTCTCTATTAATTAGTGAACACACATATATAGTAACAATAAATCAGTTTGGAATTTTATTAATTTGGGGTTTTCAGATTTACCTACTCTCTGTGTATTCTCTATACAGAGTGTGTACTTGCTAATGTTTGATGAGTAAAATAAAGTTTAGTAGGAATGCAAAGTTAATTTTAATACATGGACTTTTATGTAGATTATATTATTTATATAGAAAAAAATGTTTTGGATTTCATTAAAAGTTGTCATGGAATACTTATTATAAATGCCCCTTAAACCTGTTTGATTAATAGGTATATGTTATATTTCTGTATGCTGTTATTAGAATGTATTTTAATTTTAACCGCCATTAACTGGATGTCTTGCAAGTGACATTCTATCTGTCCGGGTTGCTCTCTGTGTTGACTACCTGTGTGTATGGAGTAGCGGCATTATAGAAAGCAGAGAGTTAATTCCGATAGTTGACAAATCGGATATAAAGCGGGACATTGTGTCGCTAGGCCACGCCCTTTGAGAAAGTCATGATGATGAAACGCGTCAGCGTGTTACCTAGCGATGGCCGGAAGTGACGCGCATGTTCCTTGCGCTCCAAGAGTGGAGTCGAGATACCAGCAAACCGGAAGAGGTATCAGGTGGCGAGAATTGCGCTGTGTTATGCCGCAGCGTCTCCCAGAGCTGATCTCCTCAGCATTAGGCTTTTAACAAATAACGCATGACATCCAGTTGTTTGGCCTAATTGAAACAAGGACTGTCACAATTTTTGAAGAGGACAAGTTGTTTTAAATTTTGGAGCTCTAATAAAAGTGTTAAAGCGGAACTAGACTGTGTGGAGATTTTTTTTACTTTCAAAATATTTTTTTTTTGAATACAGCTTAGGAAACAAGAGATAGGCTCACACGGCCAGCAGATGATTTAACAAAACATTTGAACCATGCACAATCAAACATTTGAACAGAGGAAAGCTATGTCTTTTAGAGTCTGATCCAACCAACATAGGGTTATGAAGGTCCAGGAACCTAACGTATACCAGTACTCTAGAAAGGTAGAGCACTGTTCAGGGAAGAAAACAATCTAAAGAACTCCCCTACAGATTCCAGGACCTGGGATAAGGAAAACACCCTAGCGGTCCCTGGGCCACTTGGCACCCCTCGCGGGATCATGCTGTGCCAAGTGAGGGACCTAGCCAGAGGGCTCCCATAAGTAGGAGGCCAATCCCCCCACCCCTAAACCCACAAAACGGATCATATTTGACATCATAATAAGGACATGTGAAAAAAAAATTGAGGTCAGCTGTCGGCCATACAAGCCAAACATAACCACAAAGAGAAGTAAAGAAGGGAGAAGAAAAGGAACAGAGGGGGAAAGATAAAGGGGAGGGGGATCAAGTAGAATGGTCCATAGTTAAACCAAAGGACTGTGCTATCTACCCAAGTTCTGATGCTCTAGAAGCAATAATAGGTGATCATAGCTCCAATGGGGCGTGGATTAAGGAGATGCCCATGAGCGTAGCCCATGGTTCCCAAACAATGTCAAATTTAGCGCGTTTATCAGATATAATGCTAGCCATTTTCTCTTGAGCCATGATCCAGGAGACTTTCCTTTGAGCCGCCTTGACCGAAACTGAGGGCTGTTTCCAAGCTTTTGCAATGGTGAGCTTGGCTCCTATTAGAATAAATCTGATCAGACTCATAGAATGCTTGGGGATCTTGATAATTGGAGCATTAAGAAGAGCAATGGTAGGGGACCGGGGGACCCGGCACCCAGCGATCCCGTCGATAATTTAAAAAATTCTTATCCAAAAGGGTCGTAACCGGGGACACTCCCACCACACGTGGGCCAGAGTACCCCTGAGGTGACAACCCCTGAAGCACAGCAGGTCAGCAGAGGGGTATATGCCGGCCAGCCTAGCCAGGGTGTAGTACCAGCGTAGAATAACTTTTAGACTAGCTTCTACTAAAGACGTGTTTAGTATTCCTTTGTAGGCCACCGAGATCGCCGTGTGCCAGGACCCCAGGTCCCAATTAAACTGGAGATCCTCTTCCCATTTGGTCATGACTGATGTCTTAGATTTGGGCTGCGTCAGTGAAGAGTATATGCAAGAGATACCTCTGTGTGGAGATTTTTTTCTGTTCCTCATATGGTGGATCTGGCTGCACTCGCCTATGGACTCTGATGGGAAAGAGCCATGAAGGAGTAGAGCTCTGGCTGGATTATTCAAGGTTCATGTAATCTGGAATTGTGGTGAATTTGAACCCCAGAGGGGTGTGTGACCCACAGGTGGAGTAATCTGGTGGAAGGGTGCACATTCGACAGACAAATATTTATATCACCATCTGTGTCTGGACTCTCCTTTTTCTCTTAATCACCATCTGATACTCCTATCAAGGGATGATTATTTAGTTGGTTGTTTTATATTTGAGAAGTTTTAGTCTGGTCATTTTAATTTGGAGTTATTGGATGATTTGTAAATCAGTATGTTGCATTTTTCATAGAAAGGATATGGTGTATTAGAGTAAGCGGCTGCTACAGGGTAACCTGAACATTTTTTTTAATTTTATAATTTTATGTATATTTGTTGTTTTTGGTTTGGAATTTTTATAAACCATTGCACTGAGTTAGTAGATAGATACACCTGCTGCGCCTACTATTTTTTCTCCTTTTTATAAATATTTAAAGCCAGCCTCTTTTTAAGAAAAAGAAAAATGGTATCAGTAAAATCCCACTGTTCCTGTATTGGCAGGAGGATCTGCTAGCTTAAAGTGGTTATAAACTTTCTCTCAAAAAGACCAAGACCTAAATGGTGCAAATTTAGGAGATATTAAGGCTTACCTGTAGCCTATTTCTTCCCTCTGGTCCCTATTGTTGGTGTTACTAGATATTTACAGTTTTTTTTTTTTTGGGGGGGGGGTTTAGGGATATATAGAGAAATAATTCCAGAAAGAAGAGCATACAATTAAGTAAACAACCACTGCTGTCACAGTGTGCAAATCAGAAGGGATATATATCCGGGATGGTGGATATACATCGCTTAATATTTTGGAAGTGGGCCCTTAAAAGGCCAATCCAAGGTTAATACATGCGGAAGGTCAAAAGGAAATAGGAAGGAAAGGAGGAGGTCTTAGCTGTTTATAGGCTGCCTTGGGTTTAGTAAGGACAGGAGGAGACATGGCTGAGTGAACTGACTGCTGCTGCTAACGCTGCTATTTATTTTCTTTGCTCTAAGGACACATTGGGGACATTACATCATAAAACTTCTTTATTGACACTTTATGTGAGGTAGTAAATTACAATCTATGAATGTGTTATCAAATCATGGCACATTCATGTGTTCTAAAAAAATGGATATGATTTATCTCCAAAATATTACAGAATAACGCCACCTTTTTCCATTTAATAGAAATGCTAATTATCAGGCAGATATAACCCTTCTTCAAAATGTATGGCTAACATGCACTAATGCTCAGACTATGGAGATTAAAGTATTTTCATATTTATAATAGTAAAGAAGTTCTAAAACAATACCTCACTGATCTCTGTAGCTGCAGGTACTATGGAGTAATTTAACAATAATTCTGCAATCGAGTTTCGGCTGCTTTCCAAATCCTTGTAAGTGCTTAATGTTTCTTTACATTATTAGACTGGCAGTCTTTCAAAGTTCCTGCTACTATAAAAAATAAAGGCCATTTAACATCAATAATCCTGTCACTGATAAGAACATGCCAGCAACAGGATCAGTAAAAAATGCAGAGAAAATACTCAGCTATTTCCATGTGTCACTCCTTGGCTGGTCAGATGAGCAAGGCATCACTCCCTCACTGATGGAAAATTGGAAATGGAAAATATCTATCTGATGATCAAGCACCCCGTGGAGACAGGTGATTAATACCTCTATCCTGTTTAACCTGTATAGCAATCCTAACTGTGTCCTGTAGATATTAAAAAATCCTTCATGGATCGAAGTGAAGAGGACAACAATGATGAAAATGCACATAAATGCACGCAAAAACTGGTCCTTGGATGTTAATTGTGCCCATGAAACCTATATCAAAAATGTCTTCACGATAAAATCAACACCCACAATGCTAGGCTGCCTAGACAGTCTTGCATAGATTCCACATCCCAAAAACACTTGATCGGCAACATAACATAGCATAACATTTTGATAAATGTCAGCCAACTAACAGAGTCTGTGGCCTTTTATCTGTCAAAACAAGTACAACCTGCCGCTCATGTCTCCATCTCCAAAGGTACATAGATGGTGTTATATTATATATTAAATGTCACAAATCAGGCTGTTTACAGGCAGGTGGGGAATTTCAGCCAACCGAGCACTTGCTGTGTATTACTGACTAAAATAGCTACATACTCTTCTGGCCTGCTTTAGTAGATCTTACAATCCTAGGTACCTGTTTAAAAAATGCTGCACCACCAAATTGAGGCCATATGCCAGGCATGACACTTTCTCTGTCTAAGGACGGACAGGATGTTAGTGCCATTATCGCACACCACCATTCCTGGCTCCAGCTGGCATGGCGTTAAATACCTCTGGGCCTGCCCCATCAGAGCTGAAATATCCTATGCTCTGGTGTGGCTCTTATCATCTATACAAAACAACTGAAGCACTGCATGGAATCTTTTAGCCTGACTTGTTGAATAGACCCTAAAATGCTTAGGGGTACTGGTGGTTCATAGAACAATTCAGCAGAGGAGTGCATAGAGGAGGAGAAGGGAGTGGAGCTGACAAATTCTGCATCATCACCACTAGATGTATGGAGATTTTGCATCAAAACAAGGTGCAGCAATGAGCCCTGTCCTGCATCCTTCCGAGTTGCAAGCAGAGTTACTATAAGGGAATACTTATTGAAATTACCAAAAGATATACTAAGTCGAGTACCAATATGCTTAGGCTTGCATTTCAATAGGTTCAGAATTAAGACACAAGCATACTGGCTTACGTGACAAACTATATAGATAACGTGACTAAATGACAGATAGCTGTATGTTTCTCCAGAGGGTCTATGTAAGATATTGATATCTCAGGAAAATATCTGCCTGTGTTTTCTTCTCTGAACATTATTGAAAGGCACAAAGCTAAGATAAGGACTGGTTACGCAAGAATATGGTCAGTCAGTAGATGCTGAAAGGGCAAAATAACTGTCAGGAGATTGTATTAACCTTTGACTTACATTTCAGGAAAGAACTAATGTCATGAGTTAAGAAATTGACGATGTATGTGTAAATCACCCGATTGGCCCCTCACAGGGCAGGGCTTTGTGAAATACCATTTAAAAGAAGGTCCACTTTCCATTAAACCCTGTAATCTTCACCACGTACAAATGGAGTGTATGTGTATTGATTAACCGCCGGCGTATGGGACCTCCATTAAGCCACTCCAGCCTAGGCTATCCAGGGGAATCTAGAAGACGAACACCTTACAGTTTTGGTACCAGAAGTGGGGTTTGCACAGGTAAGTCATATTTACACCTTTTACCTCTTTTTATGGTAATTGGCGTTTATGCTTGACCTGTCCAAACAACCATTATAAGAAATTTAATTGTATATATATATATAAACTGTGCCTTCGCAACGGACTAGGCTTGTCCCTTGGGGGGTGAAAAGGGTTCGCAGGTATTGAGGAGTCTGACTAGGTTGGTCCGACTATAAACTAAGAGAGAGATTCATGATTATATTCTAACACGGGAGGTATCATATACGCCCGTGACATAAGGATTGGCTAAATGGACGCCCACTTTGAGAACTTTTAAAAGTGCACTATAAATAATGAATTGCATCATGATTACTTGATAAATGTACATGTAATGTTTTAAAGCTGAAATCTTAAACCATAAAAATATGTCTGTTTCTCTTTAGGTGCAAGCGTAAGTATATAGAGTATTAACGTTGTATAAGATATAATTATATAGAGTGGATATCTGTTTGAATAAACCCAAATGTTGTTAAATGAATACAGAGTATTAAGAACCAGATTGTAGTGAGGTAGCACCCGCCTGTTCACACTGCACGCTAGGTTTATTTTTTCTTAGCATTTATGAAAGGTAGATTCTTTTGACCACTAGACCTACAGGCTTCTCTTGCAGACTTGGTGTAAGAGGGGTATATCCCGCCACCAGGAAAGATTTACCCTTCATCGTATATTAAGGGTAAATCTTCATAGTTTTATATAAGTCCATCTGCCCCAAAAAAGATCAGGGATCCTACTCCCAGACCAGAGACCGGATTGTTGAACAAACCGGGTGTTATCACCTGTGTCCTGTCACTAGACACACACTGCCCAGACTACTAGATGGGGAATTCTGCAGCAACCCAAGCCATGGCCACCCCATCACCCTATGAATTTGTCAGTAATATGATCCCTGGCCCCCAGGTAGAACCATTTTGGACACAAGTCCGAGAAAGGTGTCAGCAATTGGGGATACATGACCCAGGGCCATATGGTCCTTGTACTGAGGAAGACTGGCAGGAAGTAAGTAAAATATGCCAAATCCACAAAAATTCGTACCCTCCAGGGAAGTGGGAAAATATTCAATATATAAAAGATTGTTACCATGCATGGGATAAATGTCTACACAAATATAAAAAGAAGCATATTAATAAAACTACAAAGCTTACTCCAAATATAGGACCCAGTGCTATGGCTGAAGCCACTGCACCCCCTTCACCTCCCCCTCCCCCGCCTCAATGTCCACCCCCACCTTATGTTATGGTAAAAAACGAGGATGGGACGCCAGGTTCATACCTTCAACTATATCCTTCACTGGATCCTGTAGTCCTAGCCGCCATAGCACACACCACAGCAACACCACAACAAGTGGCCCAATGGGAACAAGTAAGTAGGGGCAGAGAGGAAGAGGGGAGACAGGAAGAAGTTACAGGACAAGAAGAGGTGGGTAGTCCCGAAAAGCAGGAATTAGAGGCAAAGATAAAAGAGTTTGAAGAGAAGAAAACGGAGGAAGAAGAGAGAATAGGGAAAAGGAGAACTGAGTTAGAAACACTTATGGAAGACCTAAAACAAAAAGAAATAGTCCTCAATGAGGCAGAAAAGGTACAAGTGGATAGGAAAATAGAGTTAGAAAGGTATCAGAAAGACTTGGAAGAAAGGGTGAAGGAATTCCAGGAGGGAAAAGAGAGAGAGGAACAAAGGATGGAGGACTTAAAAAAGGAACTAGAAAAGATAAAAAGGCAATTAGGGAAGAAGGAGGAAATGTTAAAAGAAGCGCAGGATAGGATTATAGCGCTGCCCCCCACCACTACAAGAAGCCATACAAAAGAGACACCTATTCCCAAAATTGAGGAGTCAGGTCCAATTAGTAAAAAAGGGACATCATCCATAGAAGAGGAAACTGAGAAAGAAGCAGTAGGGGCTTCATTCAAAGCACCTTTGATGACCATAGGGGACACCGAAGTGCATATACCATTACCTTTGGGTACACTCTCCAAAATAAAAGAACTATGTCCCAATCCCAAGAAGTATCCACGAGATGCAGGTACCTTTCTGGCAAAATATAGTGCAGGCACAGGGCTTGACAAGGATGACATAAAAGGTATTCTTAGCATTGTAGACCCAGACAGCCCAGAAGTAGCCCCTGTAGACGACCTATGGACAGCCCATATCCAGACCGATAAGGATTGGATATCCTTTTGGAAAGGCATGGGAGGTCATTGGTCCAAATTATACAAAGGACCATCTGCACTCCAAGAACTGATCCTAGCCAAGCAGGGACCTAAAGAGAAATTCTATGATTACTGTACCAGAGTATACTCCCTATGGAAAGCTGTAGATGGGGCCACACCACAATTATTTACCACTACCATCATGTCGGGAGGCGATCCCAAAGTGACGCAATTGCTCAAATTCACAAACCCCAAATGGGCGGAGCAAGCACCAGATGAATTTATGAAGGACGCCAGGTCCAGAGAGACTTCAGGGGTCTTTGAACAAAAAGGGGGAATTTTCCCCTCCTTGACACAAACACAAACCCTAGTCACACCTGAAACCTCATCCTCACCACCGCACCTCATGATCATGCAGCCCTACCCACCTGACCAAGGATGTTTTAATTGTGGGGAACAGGGACATTGGAAATCACAGTGCCCATATAGACAGAGGGTGAGCTATCCAAGGGGCAGGGGAAGGGGGTACAACACTGCTAATCGCCCCCCCCCTCACACTACAAGGTACCCCCAATACCCGCAACCTCCCCAAACACCATCTCAAAACCATGCGCTCGCACAGCCACCCTACACCCCAACCTCTAACAGACCTCCCCCTCGAATCCCTATGCAGTGGCCGTCTACCCGACAAACACACCCCCAATAGGGATGCCTAGAGTATGTCCCTTCCCTCAGTCTGGTGTGCCACAACCTATCATGGAAGAGTCTACCACAAGTTATATTACGCGTAGACAACCACATAGTGTGTTTCCTGCTTGATTCAGGTGCCACTTTTAGCTCATTAAATGATGAGAGGTATGACACACCACTGTGTACTGAGGGACACTCTATTGGAATAAATGGGACATCGGTTACTCATTCTGTCACCCCGCCTTTACCAGTCTCTACCCCGGATGGACTAGAGCTATGTATGCAGAGTTTCGCTGTCCTGACTTCCTGTCCAGTATCCCTAATGGGCAGAGATTTACTGTCCCAGTTGAACATTACCATTAAGTTTGACAAAGACGGCTCCCTCACTGCGAGTTCCCCTCTTTGTGACTTACACAGCCCAAAAAGACATGCACACAGGAGTTTCTTTCTAATGATACCTTCCTCCCTTGACCATCACACAATTTGGGCAGAAAACAAAGGTAGTGTGGGCTTTATTAATTGCACACCATATGCACCCCAAATGCGATCAGATGCGGGGATACAATATCAAAAACAGTATCCCCTACCCCCAGAGAAAGTCAAAGGCATCTCCCCTCAAATTAATGATTACATATCAAAAGGTATCCTGAGACCAATCATCAGTCCCTGGAACACGCCCATTTACCCCGTAAAAAAGGCCAGTGGGGAGTGGAGACTTGTACAAGACCTAAGGGCAGTTAACAAACAAGTGATTCCACTTCCACCCCTAGTCTCAGACATCACTTTTATCTTCTCATGTATACCGGCACATTCTCTATGCTACACAGTGATTGATTTAGCAAATGCCTTCTTTAGCATTCCCATTGCGGAAGAGGCCCAGCCTATGTTTGCCTTCTCCTGGACGGAGGGCCAGTTGACGGGTCAGTTAACCTGGACACGCCTGCCTCAGGGGTATGTTGATAGTCCTGCTGCCTTCTCTATGGTACTCAATGAGACTGTCAAGTCTTGGACGCCTGAGCGAGGGTCGGTGCTAATACAGTATGTGGACGACTTGCTCTTGTGCAGTCGCACTGCTGAAGATTGTGCAGTCGATTCCACATCTCTGTTGAACCATCTAGCCCACATCGGGCATTTAGCATCCAGAAAGAAGATACAGTGGTGTATGCCACAAGTGGAATACTTGGGGTGCATACTGAAGGGGGGAACAAGGATGGTCTCCCCCAAACGCGCCGCAGCCCTACAAGCTCTGAGCCCCCCAAAAGACAAGGCAGCCCTGCTCTCATTCTTGGGCGCTGTGGTATATTGCCGCCAGTGGATCCCTGACTGTTCTCATTATGATGGCATACTAAGAGAGGCCACCGCCTCAACAGCACCTAGGCAGGTTGATTGGACAGAGGAACGGCTTAAGGCCTTCCAGGCCCTATTGAACAGTTTGTCATGTGCACCCGCCCTGGGGTTGGTAGACTATGGTAAAGCTTTTCAACTATACTGTGTAGTCTCGGGGACCTCTTTTGCCGCGGTTTTGACACAACAGCATGGAACAGGCTACCGCCCTGTCTCCTACCTATCTAAAAAACTCCCCCTTCAGGTTCAAGGCATGCCATCATGCCTTCAGAATTTAGCCGCTTGTGCTATGGCCGTACAAGATGCCAACAAGATGGTCTTGGGACACCCGATGACGCTTTACACCACACATTCTGTCACCCACCTCATACAGAACATGAACACCCAACACATGACCTCACAAAGACTCAGTGGATATGAGATTTCCCTCATGAACACAGACAATCTGTCTCTCAAATATGTTCCCGCCAACAACCCTGCCGTCCGTCTCTTGCACTCCATGTTACGCCTACCACAAGACCCAGACCAGTTTCATGACTGTATAACACAAGTGGAGTCTATCACATCACCAAGACCAGACCTCACCGACGTACCGATTACCAATGCAGACGATGTTTTTGTGGACGGTAGTTGCTCCCGTCCCTCTGATTCCACCTTCCAAACAGGATATGCAATAGTCCAGTTGCCGAACAAGGTATTAGAAGCCAAACCACTGCCCCCCTCTTCGGCTCAGGTGGCTGAACTAGAAGCCCTCACCAGGGCCTGCATTTTATTTACAGATAAGAAGGTGAACATTTACACAGACAGTAGATATGCATTTGGGGTGGTGCATGACTTCGGAGTAATATGGGCTAAAAGAGGTTTTAAAACAGCAGATAATAAACCTATTTCCAATGCTACCCAGATTCAGGCACTTCTTCGGGCTATTTTGCTCCCAAAAGAGGTGGCAATAATTAAAGTAAAAGCACATTCTTCAGATAATAGCAAACTTTCCAAGGGAAATGCTTTAGCTGACCGAGAAGCGAAAAAGGCAGCCCAGTCCTCCACCCAGGAGCCCACCCCCACGTCCATGTACTTTAAGGATCATTTCACCTGTCCGAACTTTAAATCTGTAGTGGCACAAATGCAATCATTAGCCACTGAGGAAGATGTCTTGTATTGGGTGAAGGCTGGCTTGACCAAAGACCCAGAGGGTCTGTGGTCAAAAGAGGGGAAGATATTGGGAATACCTGAGGCAAGCAGTATTCTAATTCTCTCCTACCTTCATGGTCCAGGACACATAGGTGCCGTCCCTTTAGCCACTATGTACACCAAATCTTTCTGCACAAACGCCTTGAATAAACAAGTCAAACTCCTGACCACAAGTTGCCTTACCTGTGCTCAAAACAATGTGCAGGGCAAACGGCATGGCCTACATGGTCATCTACCCCCACCAATAGGTCCCCTTACAGATTTACAAGTAGACTTCACACACATGCCAAAACAAAAGGGGAGCCTAAAATTCCTGTGCGTTGTCGTAGATAAATTTTCAGGCTGGGTTGAAGCCACTCCCTGTGCAGGTGAGACAGCCAATATAGCAGCAAAATGCTTGCTGAATAACTGGATTTGTAGGTTTGGCATACCAACATCTATTTGGTCAGATAGGGGACCTGCATTCAGCTCCTCTGTTACCCAGGCTGTGGCTAAATTGTTAGGGCTGCAATGGAAACTACACATCCCCTATCACCCTCAAAGTGCAGGGGTAGTGGAAAGAATGAATAGAAATATAAAGGATAAATTGAAAAAGGCCACAGGGGGCACAATGAAGGGATGGCTTGATCACCTCCCTTCTGTGCTATTCCAGATTAGGACGACACCCCATGCTAGAACGAAACTTTCACCTTTTGAAATTTTGATGGGAGTCCCCGCAAACATAGAACTACCCCCATTAGACCAAGACACTGATATTGACATTTATTCCCAACAGGAAATGTACGTGAAAAACCTGGTAAGTATGCTTCATGAAATGAACGAACAAGTTTCTGTCACCTTTTCTCCTATTTCCACAGAGCCAACGCACCCCTTCATCCCAGGAGATCAAGTGCTAGTCAAGCAACTGGCCCACAAAAAGAGGATCGGACCAATCTACTCTGGACCTTGGAAGGTTGAAAAGGTGTCCAGAACTGCGGTCCTGACTGACCAAGGAAACACCTGGATCCACGCCAGCAGGCTGAAAAAGTGCCCACCGCTTCCCACAACCCCCGACCCCCCACCTATTGAAGAAGAACCCGACCCACCCGAACAGCTACCGGAACTGCAAGAGATTCAGGAAGGCATTGGACAATTAACCCTTGAAACCCTACATGATAGCGAAGAAGAAGGACAAGCATAAGAACTTGTAGAAATGTTTTTACCTTCAGTGTCAGGGAAGGCTGTATGCCTCTGGGGTAATCTGGTACTACTTGTATTCCTGCCCACATGGTTTATAGCCAACTGTATATATCATCCAGAAGACTTAGGTCTATTAAAAGGGATATGTGGACCACCTAAGATGAATAATACCCCCGGCCAAAGACATATTAGAAGTATTATACCCGTTAATGAGTCACCTAAGGGACTGACTGACAAGATGTTATTACTAAAATTCAAATATAGCTATGCTCAAAAATCCGGTTTTGAGAAATGCTGGATTTGCAGCAAGCTACATCCCAGTACAGCTAGAATCCCTCTCATGGCAGTCCCCTTGAATTTTACCCCCCTCCTTAATGGAACACCCCCTATTGTCCTAACGAATGTTACTAGGACCCTTCCAAATAAAACCCTCACTTTCCAAATTATAGGTAGAAGCCACTTCCCAGACTGGTGTTTCCGACTGGGAAACACCACAGATGGAGCCGAGGTTTGCAAACAAACAAAACTTAACATTTCAATGACATCGCTTAACAATCCTTCTTTCTTCCATACTTCAGATCCCACCCTAAATGCCACCTTTTTAGACTTTCTTAGCTCCAGTACCAAGACTACAATACACCAATTAATGTCAATTCTGATACTCTCTGGCCTTTCTGATACTCTTAGGAACGTGTTCCATAAACGGCCCCTAGCTCTAGGAAATACCATATATATATGCTGCGGCAAACTCTGTCACCCCTGGATCCCAACCAAACCCCAGGGGTGGTGTTACCTTGCAGCCCTGGTCCCTATCATGGGGGTATTAGGGGATAACAAGGGAAGTCACCTCCTTGAAGCTAGCATGCATCCTAGATATCCCCTTAGACACCGTAATAAACGAGAATTGTTTTTAGAAAAAGATATGGCCTGGGCATGGTTCCCTTCCTGGACAGGATGGGGAATTGACCTAATGAAAAGATTAAATAATTACACTGGCATAATTGATGAGATTCTGGAGGAAAATTCTGATGACATAACCAAACTAAATCTAGAAACTAGGGCAATTAGGAAACAACTAGAACTACATGAGTTAGCTATAGAAAGTATGAGTGCAGCCCTTACTGGCCTCTGTGAGACTACTGAGGATTATGAGTGCTGTACCTGGATTCATAATACCAGCATCGAAGTCCCAGACTACTATGACGTTATTGCCCAACACAGGGAAGAGGTAAATAAACTACAGAAAGAGGCACGGAACATAGGAAAAAACTGGGATCCCTTCTCGAGCAGTTTTAGTTTTGGGGGATTAATATCTTGGCTCCGAAATGCTGCCATGACAATTGTCACTGTGATTCTCTTCATTCTATTTTTATATGCCTGTTATAAGATAATCAAATGTTTATGTAAAAAGGGAAACACGGCCGCTCCGAAGGATCTGAAACTCACTTCCATTGTTAAGGATCCAACGGTATGGTATAAAAACCAAGAGCACAAGGGTTCGGAGTATGAAGCCTGTGCTATTAAATTAGAAAAGGAATGATCATTATGTAAATCACAGAATGATCAAAGGGAGGATTATAAGGGAATACTTATTGAAATTACCAAAAGATATACTAAGTCGAGTACCAATATGCTTAGGCTTGCATTTCAATAGGTTCAGAATTAAGACACAAGCATACTGGCTTACGTGACAAACTATATAGATAACGTGACTAAATGACAGATAGCTGT
This sequence comes from Lithobates pipiens, assembly GCF_037356315.1. NCBI lineage: Eukaryota > Metazoa > Chordata > Amphibia > Anura > Ranidae > Lithobates > Lithobates pipiens. Next base: position 180,919,685 of record NW_027507758.1, read on the forward strand.
ATGTTTCTCCAGAGGGTCTATGTAAGATATTGATATCTCAGGAAAATATCTGCCTGTGTTTTCTTCTCTGAACATTATTGAAAGGCACAAAGCTAAGATAAGGACTGGTTACGCAAGAATATGGTCAGTCAGTAGATGCTGAAAGGGCAAAATAACTGTCAGGAGATTGTATTAACCTTTGACTTACATTTCAGGAAAGAACTAATGTCATGAGTTAAGAAATTGACGATGTTTGTGTAAATCACCCGATTGGCCCCTCACAGGGCAGGGCTTTGTGAAATACCATTTAAAAGAAGGTCCACTTTCCATTAAACCCTGTAATCTTCACCACGTACAAATGGAGTGTATGTGTATTGATTAACCGCCGGCGTATGGGACCTCCATTAAGCCACTCCAGCCTAGGCTATCCAGGGGAATCTAGAAGACGAACACCTTACAGTTACCCAGAGTGCTGTAAACGAAATATAGCATTCCTGACCATGCTTGCTGGACTACATGTCAGCAGTAACGTGGACCTTGTGGCTAAGTGCCTTGTCCAATGATGTCACAACATTGCCTTCCACATGGTGGTACAGAGCTGGAATGGCCTTATGTGCAAAGAAATAGCAACTGGGAACCTGCCATTGTGTAACAGCACATTCTGCAAAATCACAGAAGAGGGCAGAATCCACCAGATGAAAAGGCAGGAGTTGTAAAGCCAGTAGCTTTGACAAGCTTGAATTTAGACACTGGGCAGGTGAGTGCCAGTGAATGTTTTTTTTTTTTTTTCTGCTGAAAAAAATTACCTGCTATAGTCTACAGCTGGTGGTGTGCTGCTGGCAGATGTGCTGCAAGGACCTGTGATACCCTTTGCTATACCATCATCCCTGTTAGTGGAGGCTGCTGAGAGGACATGAGATTTAGCAGGGGTAGACTTGAAAGGTGAGTAGTGAGGAGGAGCAGAATTGTGTCCCTTTGTGTGGCTTTCAAATGCTCTTGCCAATGGGCTGAGTGGTGGGAGGTTAAATGCCTTGTCAAGCATGTGGTACCCAAATGGCTGGTGTTTTTTGCCATGCTTGATGTGCTTGAGGCAAAGTTTACACATTACAAAAGTGTGATCGGCTGCACATGTGCTAAAAAAGGCCCGGAGCTTTGGGAAGTGGGTCAGGAGATAACAGCCCCACAATGTGCTATAAAAGGTCGGCTGATCTCTACTACTCCATGATGGCTGCCTCGTTGGGGTTGTGTCTCACCTTCACTTTCCTCCTCTGCTCTATCCGACACCCAAATCCCGTCAGTGACCTCATCATACCTTTCAGAGGCTGGGGAAACATGACTGACAATTTGTGGTTTACCAGTGTTCCCCCCTCTCTGTAGGTTCATGTTCCTACCTTCCTCAACCTCAGAGCCAGAACCAACATCAGAATAAAATAATGCCTGTGCATCGTCAAGGGACAAGTGGCTGACGCTGTGCTCAAATAACTCAGCTGACTCCTCCATACATGATGCTAGGGTTATGGCAGGAGAAGCTGTGGACAAGGAGGCAGCATAAGCCACTCTGGCAGTTGTGGTGGACTGCACACTGGTCTCTGCTTTGGTGACAGAGAATTAGAAGGATGAAGATGGTTTATTAAGTCAGTCCGCCACCACCTCTGCACGCTGCGGGTGGATAGCACAGGCAATATCACTAAAAAGAGGAAATGGTGCTCTGCCTGAAGACAGACCATGTGTACCTTTGCCTGTGGACACAGACGCCGCTGGCCACCTCCATGGGAACATTTGCCTCTCTTTGTTGGTCTCCCAGAAATGATGGGGGGCTTATTACTGAAATGTAACAGAGAAGAGAAAATGTGTACTTGGATGCACTTTAATCAATGGAAATTGGTGTTTGGTGCACTTTAACTTGAATACTCACTACACAGGCACACTCCACTGACACACTTTGAATTGCCCTAACGCAATTCTATATACTGCATTAAAAGGGTACTAACACAATTCAATATTCTGCAGTAAATTTTCACTAGAACACTTCAATATATTGACGTAAAAGTGCAAAAGTGCACTAAGGCACTGCAATATACTCTCATAAAATTGTAATAATGCACTTTAACCACCTAACAACCGCCCCATAGCCGAATGACGGCTACAGGGCGGTTTCTTAACTCTGGGAGGCCGTCATATGATGTCCTCCCAGAATTCCGCTCTCACGTGCTCCCTGAGGCATGCACTCGAGAGCATCCATGACCGCCGGGTCCACAATTTTTTTTTTAAAGCGCCCCTGTCCCCATGTGCTCGCATGCAGAAGCGAATGCATAGGTAAGTCCCACCCACATATGAAAATGGTGTTCAAACCACACATGTGAGGTATTGATGCGAACGTTAGAGCGAGAGCAATCATTTTGGCCCTAGACCTCCTCTGTAACTCAAAACATGTAACCAGTAAAAAATAATTAAAAGTGTCGCCTATGGGGATTTTTAAGTAGCGACGTTTGGCGCCATTCCACGAGCGTGTACAATTTTGAAGAGTGATATGTTAGGTATCTATTTACTCGGCGTAACTTCATCTTTCACATTATGCAAAAATTGGGCTAACTTTACTGTTTTGTTTTTTTTAAAGCACAAAACAGTTTTTTTTTCCAAAAAAACGCGTTCGAAAAATTGCTGCGCAAATACCGAGATAAAAAGTTGCAACGACCACCATTGTATTCACCAGGGTGTTTGCTAAAAAACATATATAATGTTTTGGGGGTTCTATGTAATTTTTTAGCAAATAAATGATGATTTTTACATGTAGGAGAGAAATGTCAGAATTGTCCTGGGTGCTCCAGAATGCCTGATGGCGCTCCCTGCATGTTGGGCCACTGTATGTGGCCACGCTGTGTAAAAGTCTCACACATGTGGTATCGCCATACTCGGGAGTAATAGCAGAATGTGTTTTGGGGTGTAATTTGTGGTATGCATATGCTGTATGTGAGAAATAAACATTACAAAAAAAATTACAACTTCAAAAAACTCATCATGCCTCTTACTAAATACCTTGGAATGTCTTCTTTCCAAAAAGGGGTCATTTGGGGGGTATTTGTACTTTTATGGCATGTTAGGGTCTCAAGAATTGAAATAGGCCGTCAGTACTTCAGGAGTGATCAATTTTCAGATATTGGCACCATAGCTTGTGGACTCTATAACTTTCACAAAGACCAAATAATATCCACCAATTTGTACTTATTTTTACCAAAGATATGTAGTGGTATAAATTTTGGCCAAAATTTATGAAGACAAATTACTAATCTGCTAAATTTTATAACAAATTTTATAACAAAGAAAAATTTATTTTTTTACAGAATTTTCGGTCTTTTTTCTTTTATAGCACAAAAAATAAAAAACCCAGCGGTGATTAAATACCACCAAAAGAAAGCTCTATTTGTGTGAAAAAAAGGACAAAAATTTCATATGGGTACAGTGTGTCAAAATGTGAGCGCACCGAAAGCTGAAAATTGGTCTGGTTATTAAGGATGTTTAAGTGCCCAGTGGTCAAGTGGTTAATATACCGTGGTAAAAGTGCACTAACACACTTCAATATACTGCCATAAAAGTTCACTAAGGCACTTCAATATACTGCCGTAAAAGTGCACTACTGCACTTTAATATACTGTACTAAAAGTGTACAAACGCACTTTAATATACTGCCATAAAAATGCACTAAGGCACTTCAATATACTATAGTATCATCCCTGTCAGTGGAGGCTGACATTAGGTAATTTTTTTTCTCATGGCGTACCTCCTTGATGAGGGGATTGAGCAAGAGAAACAGTCTGCATTTTCCTGTGATCACCCGACACAAAATAATGCAGATGATTCCCTTAGAAAATTATTCCGTAATCATAAAAATTTACTATCAAGTTTAATTAATTAATTAATTAAAATAGGAAGTGGGATATTTCTTCACTTAAATCACACTGAGCATAACAACTTACCTAGGGGCCTCAGGGAAAGAGTAATACTAGCTGGTCATCTCCACACTCCACTGTTTCTGGAGGCATGTAAGACAAGCTGCTTAAGACGTGGACTAGATGTCATGCAGATGATTGTTAATGAAGAGCAATTACAGCTGGAGGAGATTAAATACAAACAGATAAAAGTGTAAATCTACTTGAGCCGTTTAAGCAAGATCCTGAATTTGATAAACAAAATGAACTCCTTAAAAAGGAAGTTGAAAGAACACAGCTTAATTTAAAAGCTTAGAAGCAGGAAAAATGTAAACAAAATATTCAGGATTGGGAAAAGTCAAGATTTTTGATCCTATAATTCAGAGAGGTAGAAGTAGATCACGTAAAAGAAAGAGCACCTAGGCAGACATCAGTCCGAAGTGCCCAATCATCAACTGACAGTGAGGATGAACCCTGTGATAAATTGGTTACTTTTTTAGAAAAGGGGGAAGGGGCAATAGACATTTCCTCCCCCAAAAGGGAAAGACCAGATCTATCACGAGGGGAAGACTACCCAAACCCAAGACATAAACCAAGGAAGAAGAAGAGAAACAGGCAAAAACCAAAAAGAATTTAGAGCCAGAAAACCCAGGACATAGTTAACGTTTGTAACACTAATAAAATAGGGGGAAAAGAAAGTGGTCCGGATATGAAAGTAATCAATTTGACTAACTTCCCATTTAATCAACATCATATTTCCCTACTTCAGAATGGACTCTCCTTTTCACCAAAATCAGTGATGAATGAGTTTGAAGTGTATAAAGACATCAGCCTTTTTCTGCGTAAAGTAATTTTAAGGTATTGGCACACTGAGCGTCATCAGAATCTGGAATCAACTCCATCAAATAGAGAAGAAGCAGAGGCACTGGATGCCTTGGTCTCACTACTACAGGAGAATGCAGACTCTGATTCAGATTTGGAAGATTTAGGTTCAAGACATGACTGTCCCCGCCCCTCCAATCTCCAAATTAAATCGGTCAAGATGCCACCATTATATAAACATAGGTGGATACATATTTTTCCGGAACAGGTCAAGAATGATCTATCCAAGATAGATTGGAATTGAAGGGGATTAGACAATTTAACTAAGGATGAGAAATGAGCCTATAAGGAACTGGAAAAAGCGCCTGACATAGTAATTAAAAGTAGTGACAAGGGAGGTAATATTGTTTTACTATCTCAGGCCAATTATGAATGGGAAGTAATACGTCTTCTTTCAGACGCATTCAAAACTCTAACACTTTTTTGGATATAGCAAGAGATTTGAATTATCAACTCAGTCTGGCTGCTGAGGAATCTCTCATCACCAAAAAGGAATTTAACTATTTCAAAGTCTCTGAGTTCAATACCACAACCTTCTACGTAATTCCTAAACTCCACAAGTCTGTTGCGGAACCACCTGGTAGGCTGATCGTGGCTGTAAAGGGTCCATTGGAGAAGATAGGTAAATTTGCTGATGCAGTTATTAAGAAACTTGTGCATGATCTTCCCTCTTTTGTCCAGGATACACATGATGTCCTTCATAGATTGGACACCCTCACTATTCCTGAATGAGTATTTCTTGTGGGGATTGACGTGGAGTATCTATACACGTCAATTCCCCACAAGTGGGCAATGTATCACTTTCTGGATCAAACATTTCTGTTTTGCTTAGTTAGGGGTTGAACAGCTTTTCCAATGCTAAGAAAGAAAAATATAAACTGACCATACCTAATATATAGCTAATAAATAACATTCAGGTACCCTGCTTGCTCTGACTAATCCCTCAGTGGAGATACTGTGTGTTTTTTGTTGTTTTTCAGTTATGCATTATTATTGTTTTCTGTATTTTCTTTTTTCATTTTCTACTTCTTTACATTTGTTACGTTTGGATTTTTTATTATTTATTGTGGCATGCTTGCACTCCATGGTCACCTGCATGCTGTATTTGTTGTTCTTCTATGTGTATGGCTGCTTAAACTAAAGGTGAGTGTCTGTGTAAACTGCTGGCGATTCCAACTAGTGAATCACTCGGACGATATTTAAAGACGTGGGACAGACATCCCCGCATTCTCTGATGAAACTCGTCTGATGAGTGAAACGTGCCAGTATGACGCCATCACGTTTTGTGATGTGAGGACACTGCCTGTCCATCCACCAGATGAGCCTCCAGACACCGTTTGATCTCCCACTGGATACCCTGCAAACACCACGAGACCTCGTAAGGTCTCAGAGTTCAACCCAGTAGCAAAATTGCAAGTACACATGGGACTTGTGTATCTTCTGGACACGCTAACCACTGCAGGAAGCATCTATACCCTGCAGCCTGAACCATAGCACTAAGATGTCTGTACCATATGCCAGGGATATATGATCCAGACAAGACTGCTTCAGCATGATGGTGAAAACGGTGAGATGTGTCTACTCTATTTGTAAAGTGATGTAAATATCTTACACTTAACTGCAGTGGATGGAATCCACTAGCCCATTCTGAACTGTTACTATCATTACTTCAGCCAATCAGGGCTTCCAATGCACTGTGCGGCCCACAGTGCATTGTGTGGTGCTCAGTGGACCGAACAAATGGTCAAATGCCCCGAAAATTCAGGTGTTCGCCCAACGGGTGAATGGCCAATGTTCAACCCAAATTCTTGCTCGGGCTGAAACGTTCACCCTATACTATTGCTAATATTTATGCTCCAAACAAACGCCCTTAACAATTTGTTAGGAAAACTGTTAAAATAGTAAGGAAAATGCAAAAAAAAGGTAACCTAATTGTCTGTGGGGACTTCAAAGTTCCGATGGATCTAACTATGGACATTTACAAGGGAATTCACACTATACAAATGGGCTTGAGTAACATATTTTCTCAAAAGGACCAGTACGATCCTTGGAGATGTCTCTACTTGACTGAAAAAAATGTCACTTTTTTGCAATGTTCATAAATCATATAATAGAATTGATTTCTTCATCACCACAGAAAATAGTGCATTCCCGGATCCATAATATTTCCTGATCCGACCATGCACCAATCTCATTAGATGTCGCCCTGGGGCAACCTTCCGCCAATACCTCACATTGGAAAAGCAACACCTATATTCTCTCACAAGAGAAACATTTGTCTGAGCTGAAAAAAAGACAGATTTTTTTTGTGTTTAATGACCAAAAATCTGTCTCTGCCACCAACCTTTGATGTACACATATGGTTGTTGATTCAGCTAGCCTCTAAGGAAAAGAAAAAAAAATTATGTATGATAAACAACCTTTTAGATACCATATCTAAACTTGAAAAAGATCATAAGATCTCCCCTAAAAACTCAATTCTTCTTCAACAACTTAAAGCCACTAGAAATTAACTACAAACGATTTTAATCTCTAACCATGAGAAGTACCAGTAAATTTAACTTATTATTCCCAAGGCAACAAAGTCAGTAAATTTCTAGCATGACAACTTTACCAACAAAATAAACACAAAATCCAAAAACAGATCCACCATAATTCTGGAAATGTTATTTATAACCCGAAAGAAATAGAGGATGTGTTCCCAAAATATTTTGAGCCCCTACTGTATATAATTTAAAAGAAGATAAAGATACCCCCAAATTTCTCTCAGTGGACATATTTCAACTTTTAAATAAAATGAATTTCCCATTTGTAGACCCAATTTCTAAAAATGTAATATACCAATTTCTATAGAGAAAACAAGTCATTCATAAGAAAATGTAATAATCATAATCATGTTAAACATACCATATTTATAAAAAAACTATTGAATCAATCAACAATAAATTAGTGGTCATATCGACTTGCACATAAAATATAGGCTCATAACATATAGTACAAATATTCAATAAACATGATTGGTAAATCGATTTAAAACACTTGTTGAAAATCATCATATAAGCAAAGTTGATAGGAAAAACTCATACGTCTAACATGAACAATGCATAAATAAATGCTTGCTTTGAACCAGGCTTGTCTTGCCATTTTTGTATCATAACTCGGCATGTTTCGTAGCTTTTCGCTACTCATCGGTAGTTTTATGGCAGGTTTGTACTAAAAAGTGGAATTAACAATTAACCCTCTAAAGAAAAAAAAAAACAATGGATTCCAACATTACTAATACTTACAGGTCAACTCCCCAGCTCAGCTCAGGTTCTGAATGGGAAATTAAGGGAAACCTTTGGATAAGATGAAATTTAAAAGAAGAGCAAGAGGCGGGACTTTGCATGAAGCACACGGAAACAGATAAATGAATTGGGTAAAAGACAGATTTTAATTGTTTCAAATTGTCATATATTTACATATTTAATTTTAACGCATTTTGCTATATATCAATATTTTTATATTTCATTAGAACCTAATATTGCACAGTAGTATACATTCCAACAAGGAAATTATTATTATTATTATTATTATTATTATTATTCAGGATTTATATAGCGCCAACAGTTTGCGCAGCGCTTTACAAAATGCGGGCAGACAGTACACTTACAATACAGGAGGGATCAGAGGGCCCTGCTCGTTAGAGCTTACAATCTAGAAGGGAGGGTCAAGTTGAAACAAAAGGTATTAACTGTGGGGGGATGAGCTGATGGAGAAAATGAAAATACAGTTAGGTGTGGGTGGGGTAGGCTTCTCTGAAGAGAAGGGTTTTCAGGGATCGTCTAAAAGATAATAAAGTAGGAGATAAGCGGACAGATTGGGGTAGGGCATTCCATAGGATTGGGGAGGCTTTGGAAAAGTCCTGGAGGCGAGTATGGGAGGAGGTGATGAGGGAGCTAGAGAGCAGGAGGTCTTGAGAGGAACGAAGAGGACGAGTAGGTTGGTATTTAGAGACTAAGCTAGTGATGTAGCTAGCTAGTAATAACCTATATTTACAGATACATGGAGTAATTAATGCATATTCACACACATTGCAGTTGATACCTATACAGATTATTGACCCATTGAAGTGTCACTTAATGGAGATAAGAGATGAAAATAAATCAAAAAGGAATGTCCATACCAAGTTGATAAATATATACACATATTGGTAATTGTAAGCTCTACATGTTTCATGGCCTTTTAGCCACTCGTCAGGAGCAAAACTGTAGTGATCATCTATAATTAGGAAAGTCATATTTAAATGATCTAAAGGGATTGTAGGAACGAGTGGACAAATATAGGATATGAGAAACCTGCACATATATACATTTAGCCCACAAACTTACGTATACATCTGCGCAATGGTGGTGCAGCCATGAGAATCACAGAGCAGCCAAAAATGTCACATCCGGAAGCTAAACTTATATGAAGTAAATTATCCCAATCTTCTAGCCCAAATCCATAAAGACTTCCAAAATATGAAGAAAAAAACTTACATTTCATGGATTGAAAGAATGGCAGCATTTAAAATGCTAACATTACCAACAAATCCCTATTATTTTCAAACTCTTCCCACCCCAGTACCCTCTAGATTTGTTAAACAAATACATTTCAAATTAAAGTGGATGTAAACTCAATTTCATCCTTTCTAAATGACTGCTATAGTGATTATCTATAAGGATATACATGCCTCCTGCATGTATCCTTACCTGTCAAATGTCTCCCCTCTGTCTCTTATGAGACGCAAAAAACGGCAGATTCTGTGGGTGGGACTGTTGTCTGGAGCTCGGTGGGTGGAGTTGTGATATCAGACTCCCCAACCACCTCTACACTCCTCTTGGCCAGGCATCGATATTTCTTACACTGAACTCCTGCTGGTCTTGTGGATTATGCCCCATAATCACTAACATCCAGTCAACACCCAGGAAAGTCATCACATGACTTCAGCATGCTCAATCATGCTAAGGTGTGGAGCAGCCAATTCTGGGAGAGCTGGAGAAGAAAGGAGTAGGGGATCTGAAGTACACAGAATGTACACAGAATGCCTCTCTCACACTGGTGCATGAGATATGTATATCATCTGTCACTTATAGCAAGGGGGGAAACGGACATCTATTTCTCTGTCTGACCATTTTTATCTCACTGAAAAAAGATAAGAGGACTGCTCAGAGCTGGATTATCTGTTCCTGGCAAGACTGGGCACAGATGACATGAAATCCTACACTGTACAAGGTGCAAACCTTGATTCATTTTTTTTCCTGAGTTTACATCCAATTTAACCCCTTGCAGACCAGTGCACGATGTTGTACGTCGGCACAATGGCACAGCTGGGCAAATGGGCATACAGGTACATCCCCTTTACATTGTGGCATTGTGGGCCTGCGTGCACCCGCCGCGTACTCCAGGATTCGATGTCCACCGGAGGCCGTGTACTCTGGGACTCGATGTATGTCAGGGGCCCACAATCGTGTCACGGAATGTCAGAGTGGGGAGATGCCTATGTAAACAAGGCATTTCCCTGTTCTGCCTAGCAACATGACAGGGATCTACTGCTCCCTGTCATCGGGAGCAGTGATCTCTGTCATGTTCTAGTGAGACAATCCCCCCACAGATAGAATCACTCCCTGGGACACAATTAACCCCTTGATTGCCCCCTAGAGTTTAACCCCTTCCCTGCCAGTGTCATTTACACAGTAATCAGTGTATTTTTATAGCACTGATTGCTGTATAAATGACAATGGTCTCAAAATAGTGTCAAAATTGTCTTGATGTGTCCGCCATAATGTTGCAGTCACGATAAAAATCGCAATTCATCGCCATTACTAATAAAAAAAATGCCATAAATCTAGTCCCTATTTTGTAGACACTATAACTTTTGGGGATATTTATTATAGCAAAAAGTCAAAAATATTGCTTTTTTTCCAAAATTGACACTTTTTTTGTTTATAGCGCAAAAAATAAATACCGTAGAGGTGATCAAATACCACCAAAAGAACGCTCTATTTGTGGGATAAAAAGGGCATCAATTTTGTTTGGGTGAAATGTCACTCGATCGTGCAATTGTCAGTTAAAGCGATGCAGTGCCGAATCTCAAAAAATGCTCTGGTCAGGAAGGAGGTAAATTCTTATGGGGCTGAAGTGGTTAAATAACCTAATTTGGCAGGGCAAAAAGACTAGAATTGCATTTTTAATTCTAACCTCTGCTAAAACAAAAGGAGAATGAACTTGCCCGATAGTCATCATTATTATTACGCCTCACATTTAGACCAGATGAAATATTGGTTCACGCCTACTACTAACAACTTTGGTTGAATATTGAAAAAAGATATCCAAATGTAACAATTTATTTGCTCTGGCTGCTGTCTATACTCTATTCCATAAAGTAGCTATGCCCAATTATCTGACTGTTAAGTCTACATTGGCAGCTTGGAAGCATGTGCTATCTAAATTGGAACGCATGATGAATGACTCAACTCACATACACATTCCTCTAAGAGTAATGGACTACTGAAAAGCTCACATTTCTGTTAGCCCTTGGGCTATCCAAGGATTTATTTTCTATTCCAATTTACCTTATAACTGCAAGAATATAGTCATTGGCAAACTTAATAAAATTGAACGTTTCAGAAACTTCCATCCTGAAGAAAGGATACTTATTCCTCTTTCGATTTGGGAATATTTTACTTTGTACTATTAATGCAGAGAAGACAAGAGGTATAACTTTTTTCTATAATCTCCTCTCCACATTCCCCAACCACATGAAGAACATTAATATGATCAAATGGGAAAAAGATCTATCTCAAACTTTTTTTCTGAAGGTTCTGGCACAAACCAATTATGATCAATGTCTCTGCAACATCATGCATTGAACATTGGGAAAACTCTCATAAAATACGAAATCACTGGTATCCGACTCACTACAAACTTTCAAAAATGTTTCCTTCCTCATCTTCCACTTGTTGGAGATGTAATGACCATTGTAAAGTTGCATCATGGCTGATGCAACCTAGAGCTTCGAACTATCTGAAAGATTTAAATAGCCATTGGGTATGTTCATCCTACACATTTTCTACTAAGGCACAGGGCGCAGACTGGCCTACTGGGACACCGGGAAATTTCCTGGTAGGCCCCCTGCCCTGGGGCCGTTTTGGGTGGCTGCAGAGGCGCCCATGGCTAATCCTGGCACCATGGGCTGAGGTAGAGGGAGGGAGACGAGGCTTCAGTGCCAGCGTCCTCCCCTCCCTCCTCCTCGTGTAGGTCAGTCAGTGTCACAACAGTGGCGATCTCCCACTGTATCAGGGAGTGTTCGGCCGTGTTCTATCAAACAGAACAGCGGCCCCCATAACAAAGTCCCAACTCCTAGACCCAGCTCCTGTGATAGACGGATCACTGACCCAATGCCGGTACATTGAATCAGGAGGAGCCAGGTCTAGGAGACCATCGGGATATTCAAATCCATGCTCCATGACAGAGCGGAAGATTGCTGGTCTGTTTTATCAGGCTGCATTTCATAAGAATTGGTAAGGCTGCATTTAATGGGAGCTGATCGGGAGGCATTTTATGGGCACTAAACGGGATGCATTTCATGGGTGCTGATCAGGATGCATGTCATGGGCACTCTACTAAGGCTGCATTTCATGGGCGCTGATCAGGATGCATTTCATGGGTGCTGATCCAGATGAATTTCATGGGCACTCTGGTAAGGCTGTATTTCATTAACGCTGTTCAGGATACATTTTATGGGCGCTCTTAAGGCTGTATTTGGTGAGCACTGATAACGCTGCATTTCATGGGCATTGATAAGGCTGTATTTGATGGGCACTGATAAGGCTGCATTTGATGGGCACTTATAAGCTGCATTTGGTGGGCACTTATAAGCTGCATTTGGTGGGCACTGGTAAGGCTGCATTTGGTGGGCACTGATCAGGCTGCATTTGGTAGGCACTGATCAGACTGCATTTCAAGGGCGCTGATCGGGGAGGCATTTCATGAGAACTGGTAAGGCTGCATTTCATGGGCGCTGATTGGAATGCATTTCATGAGTGCTGATCAGGATGAATTTCATGGGCACTCTGGTAAGGCTGCATTTCATTGACACCATTCAGGATGCATTTTATGGGTGCTTTGAAGGCTGTATTTGGTGGGCACTGATAAGGCTGCATTTGCTGGGCGCTGTTCAGGATGCATTTCCTGAGAACTGGTAAGACTGCATTTCATGGGCACTGATAAGGCTGTATTTGGTGGGCACTGGTAAGTCTGCATTTGGTGAACACTGAGCAGGCTTCATTTGATGGGCACTGATAAGCTGCATTTGGTGGGCACTAGTAAGGCTGGATTTGATGGGCACTGATAAGCTGCATTAGATGGGCACTGATAAGGTTGCATTTGATGGGCACTGAATTGCTTTAAAATGCATGGTTTTCCCTTTTTTGAATAAGAAAATAATGACCTTATGCTGTTGGGCTGGTATAATAATGCTATGGGGCTGGTATGAAATTATTTCTGGGGCTGGTATGAAATTATTTCCAGGGCTGGTTTTTATTCCCAGTCCAGCCCTGTGTTGAATCTTAATTGTAGCTTCCTTCCTAACCCTCCCTTTTTTCTTTCTTCTCCTTTCTATGACCTTACTATAGTGAAAAATAATTCCATGTTTACAGTATCAGTGGGGTCCCAGTGGGGTCAACATCGATCGATCGATCTACTATCTATTCAGTTTATCAGACCATTTATAATTGATAACTTCTCTGTATTTATCATATGTTATATTTATTATTTTCAAATATCTTTGCACTGGAATGTACATGCAATTGAAGCTGCCTTGTTCTCTATTTGAAAACTCAAAAAAACGTTAAAGTTAAAGGTGTACGTTTAATAACCGGTGTTAAGTTGTATTAAGAATTGGATGGGAAATTACTACGTCAAATCAATAAGTAGTGAAACAAGCAGCTAACACTCAAAAAAACCAAGTCCAGATAAATGTAAAAATGTAGTGTAGCGCTAAAAAACATACAAATTATAATATAATGAAAACATAACACAAAGTGTAATATATGTGGCAATATTCACTGTGATGAATACATGAAGAAAAAAACACAAATAAAGAACAACTGAATGCCCATAAATGTATAATAATGATTCTTCACTCAAGGTGATGGTGTGGACCAAACATTGAACAATCGAATGACGTGTTATAAAACAATGGTATCCACCCATTGTTTTATAGCAGAGGATTTCATATCTTATCCACATCATTCAGTTGTTCAATGTTTGGTCCACACCGTCACCTTGAGTGGAGGATCATTATTATACACTTATGGGCATTCAGTTGTTCTTTATTTGTGTTTTTTCTTCATTTATTCATCACAGTGAATATTGCCACATATATTACACATGGTGTTAAGTTGTGTATAAGCCTTATCACAGTGAATCAGGGTGGTAAATCCCTAAGAGGTGTTTAACCACTTAAGGACCAGCAGGCCTCTTTTTTAGACTTGGTGTTTTCATGTTTAAAACAGTTTTTTTTGCTAGAAAATTACTTAGAACTCTCAAACATTTTATATTGTTTTTTTTCTAACACCCTAGAGAATAAAATGGCGGTCATTGAAATACTTTTTTTTACACCGTATTTGCGCAGCGGTCTTACAAGCGCACTTTTTTTTTTAAAAATGCACTTTTTTGAATAAAAAAATAAGACAACAGTAAAATTAGCCCAATTTTTTTTATATTGTGAAAGATAATGGTATGCCAAGTAAATTGATACCCAACATGTCACGCTTCAAAATTGCGCCCGCTCGTGGAATGGCGTCAAACTTTTAGCCTCAAAAATCTCCATAAGCGACATTTAAAAAATTCGACAGGTTGCATTTTTTGCGTTACAGAGGAGGTCTAGGGCTAGAATTATTGCTCTCGCTCTACCGATCGCGGCGATACCTCACATGTGTGGTTTGACCACCGTTTTCATATGCGGGTGCTACTCACGTATGCGCCCGCTTCTGTGCGCAAGCTCGTCGTGACGGGGTGTTTTTAAAAAAAAAAAAAATTTTTTCTTATTTATTTTAATTGATTTTATTTATTTTTACACTGTTTAAAAAAAAAAATGGATCACTTTTATTCCTATTACAAGGAATGTAAACATCCCTTGTAATAGAAAAAAGCATGACAGGTCCTCTTAAATATGAGATCTGGGGTCAAAAAGTCCTCAGATCTCATATTTGGGCTAAAATGCAAAAAAAAAAAAAAAAAAAAAATCTGACATTTAAAAAAAAAATATACCTTTAAGAGGTATGGGCGGAAGTGACGTTTTGACGTCGCTTCCGCCCTCCTATGGTATAGAGACGAGTGGGGGCCATCTTAGCCTCACTTGTCTCTATGCCCAGCTAGGAAGAGGACCCGATCGCCTCCGCCGCTATCGACGGCTCCGGTAAGCGGCGGAAGGTGCGGGAGGGCGGCGGGAGGGGGGGTGGCACCTCTCCCGCCGCCGATAGCGGTGATCTCGCGGCGAATCCGCCGCGGAGACTACCGTTATCGTACAGCCGACCGCCGCCTGAAGAGATGGATATCTCGGTTGTGGCAGCAGCTGCTGCCGTTACCGAGATATCCCTCTTCAAAAAAAGGACATACATCCCCGTGAGGCGGTCCACAAGTGGTTAACCTCCCTGGCGGTATGATTATATCAGATTTTTGATGCTGAAAGCAGTACATTGTTTTGCATGGAAATTTGACGTTTTATATTGTAGGCCTGTAATTCTTAGGAATAACTCACTTAAATCTGTCCAAATAAGAGTCAAGTAGACATCACGAGTATGATAAAGTTTGAAACACGAAATCATAAACTATAATATAATAAATAACTATAAATTATTATAACAAATAATAATATAATAATAAAATGTATACAATAATGTAATCAAATCAAAAACACTGAAATTGGCTCAGTTGCAGAATTGTTGCTGTGGTCACTTTCAGTGTCTGATGACGAATTTCCCCACAAATCATTATATCAATATTATAGCTGTTTTCTAGCTGGTCTAAAACTGCTTTTGACATAAAGGGACACTTTTTGGTTGCTATGGACCTGCTCAAGTTTACAGGCGGAAAGAACAGTATATATAATATAAAACTGCATGCAGAGCACTGGACAAAGCACTGGGGACAAAAGGGATGTGAAATTATTTGATACAGTAATGTAATCTATAAGATTACAGTGTACTGTATGTGTTATGTGCTTTTCACTTTTTGAATTTAGTACCGGACTCCATTCCAGTGCGTCGCAACACTCGCAGGGAACCTGTGGTAGATCAAGCGGAGAACACAGCTCGTACACAGCGGGGAGACATCGCAGGATCCTGGGGACAAGGTAAGTACAGTATACAGTGTGTTTTTCTCCTAGCACACTGGCATAAATGGTAAATTACTGCAACCAATTATGAAAAGACCTTGCCACGGGTCTATGCCTTTCTTCCTCCGGTTTATCCTCTGATTTTTTTGTCAGGTCTGTTAATAAACTCTTTTGCAGAGGGCAGTATAGACAAGACGTCATTAAACTTCCCTTTCCATATTTTATCTTTAACCTGAGCAGAAAGGCGATACCCAAGAGGTGAAATTTCACATGGTAAAATTTATTTTAGACGTGATTCTGGAACTGAAAAATTAGTAATGTTCAGTTCTGCTGGAAAAGTATTACTAGTATTAGTATTAACCTCTGAAAAGGAAGAATTGCTGTTGACATTAGACATATTTTCAATCCTTGCGGGACTTTTCCATGAAGCACACGGGAGCAATGAAACAGATTGGATAAAAGTAGTTTTTAATTATTCGAATTGTTTATGAAATATTTGTATCAATTGTTTCCATACATTTTACTATATATTAATATTTTTTTATTTTTTGCACATATACAATTCTTAAAAATTATTATTCCACATTGATTACAATTTCCAACAAGAAGTTGATACTTCTATTACAAGATACAAGCAGTAATTGAGACATGATTTAATACAATAGAATTTATGACTATACAGATGTCACAGAGGGGCCATAAAAAAACAAAAAAACAAAAAAATGAAAATAAAAAAGAAACAAATAGCGAAGAACAAATAAAGAAGGAACGGAGATCAGAGGAATTCATACGTATATACACGCGGTTGTTGTTAGCTCTACGCGTTTCAAGGCCTTATAGCCTATCATCAGGAGCAAAACCGTGGTAGGGATCTATAGAAAAAAAATATTAAGAGGGAAATGAATAATGTTTTACTATAACAAATTATTAAAAAGGGCCAACCACGGACAGGGGAAAATACCCCTGAACTTAGTTAGCCCTGTTACTTACATGAGGGTCCTTGCAGTGGTGGCACAGACAGTGAGATCCCCAGACCAACCAAACAATGCCCCGTCCGGGAGCTGAGGGGACGTAGTGCAGCAGGCGGCAACCCAAACTGGACAACACCTTATGTGAATCGAGATGTGTACTAACGATATGATGGGTGGAAAAACCCCTATGTTGAAGAGCTAAGTGAAAAAACAAAAAGAAAAAATGCTAAAAATAATAAAATAAAAATGTAAAAAATTGGGCAGGGTTGAGAAAACAACAGAGGAAGGGGGAAGGTGATCAGTATAGGGAGTGAAGGTAAAAAATAAAAAACAATTACCAGAATGACCGCAATTGAGGGCAGAGTACCTCTGTGCATCTATGGTGACTGATATGGCCGATGTGGTCAGTG
Source organism: Lithobates pipiens (assembly GCF_037356315.1). Lineage (NCBI taxonomy): Eukaryota > Metazoa > Chordata > Amphibia > Anura > Ranidae > Lithobates > Lithobates pipiens. Next base: position 180,937,215 of record NW_027507758.1, read on the forward strand.
CTAAGTGTTTGGTGCGAATGAGGAAGGGGCCCATATAAGCACCGCCGCCACCGCAACCACGCCCCCAACGTCACGCGTCCGACCAATTGGGGGATGGAACAAACCATTCCCCGGTGAGTCAGAAGGTAGTAAACACACTGCCGGTCATGTAGCGTCAAAGGGCCAAACAGCCGGTGTGGCATGCGTGACGTCGACGCGCAGTGAGGAAACCCCGCGCACTGTGGATCCTCCCCCCGCCCTACTCTGACGCTGGGCGGGTGGGGGTGGGGGGCTACATGACCGGCAGTGTGTTTACTACCTTCTGACTCACCGGGGAATGGTTTGTTCCATCCCCCAATTGGTCGGACGCGTGACGTTGGGGGCGTGGTTGCGGTGGCGGCGGTGCTTATATGGGCCCCTTCCTCATTCGCACCAAACAATTAGCACTGACCACATCGGCCATATCAGTCACCATAGATGCACAGAGGCACTCTGCCCTCAATTGCGGTCATTCTGGTAATTGTTTTTTATTTTTTACCTTCACTCCCTATACTGATCACCTTCCCCCTTCCTCTGTTGTTTTCTCAACCCTGCCCAATTTTTTACATTTTTATTTTATTATTTTTAGCATTTTTTCTTTTTGTTTTTTCACTTAGCTCTTCAACATAGGGGTTTTTCCACCCATCATATCGTTAGTACACATCTCGATTCACATAAGGTGTTGTCCAGTTTGGGTTGCCGCCTGCTGCACTACGTCCCCTCAGCTCCCGGACGGGGCATTGTTTGGTTGGTCTGGGGATCTCACTGTCTGTGCCACCACTGCAAGGACCCTCATGTAAGTAACAGGGCTAACTAAGTTCAGGGGTATTTTCCCCTGTCCGTGGTTGGCCCTTTTTAATAATTTGTTATAGTAAAACATTATTCATTTCCCTCTTAATATTTTTTTTCTATAGATCCCTACCACGGTTTTGCTCCTGATGATAGGCTATAAGGCCTTGAAACGCGTAGAGCTAACAACAACCGCGTGTATATACGTATGAATTCCTCTGATCTCCGTTCCTTCTTTATTTGTTCTTCGCTATTTGTTTCTTTTTTATTTTCATTTTTTTGTTTTTTTATGGCCCCTCTGTGACATCTGTATAGTCATAAATTCTATTGTATTAAATCATGTCTCAATTACTGCTTGTATCTTGTAATAGAAGTATCAACTTCTTGTTGGAAATTGTAATCAATGTGGAATAATAATTTAAGAATTGTATATGTGCAAAAAATATAAAAATATTAATATATAGTAAAATGTATGGAAACAATTGATACAAATATTTCATAAACAATTCGAATAATTAAAAACTACTTTTATCCAATCTGTTTCATTGCTCCCGTGTGCTTCATTGAAAAGTCCCGCTATCTATGTTCTTCTATTTTTTTATATACTGAACCGGGATGGAGGAGGGGACTTGAACGGCCCCGGTATACCTCATTTAAAGTCCCAACCAACTCTCTTTCTTTCTTTGCCTTTTATAATAAAAATAAGGGATGGAGGCACACGGATTGCACTAACAATAATTATCAAACGCTTTTTTCTTATAGTCGTCTTTATGAAATTTCTTTATTTTTTCCAATAATGTAAATTGGATTTCTGATTTTTTTCTCTCTTTTTTTTTTATTATTTTAAGCCCTTTTTTTAGTTTTGCTTGCATGTGTGCAGTGTTGGTTCTGGCTGTGTCTCTCGCTGGACCTTGCCTCATGTGTTCCGTTCGGGAGCTGCGACGCGCACTGTGGATCCTCCCCCCGCCCTACTCTGACGCTGGGCGGGTGGGGGGTTTCCTCACTGCGCGTCGACGTCACACATGCCACACCGGCTGTTTGGCCCTTTGGCGCTACATGACCGGCAGTGTGTTTACTACCTTCTGACCCACCGGGGAATGGTTTGTTCCATCCCCCAATTGGTCGGACGCGTGACGTTGGGGGAGTGGTTGCGGTGGCGGCGGTGCTTATATGGGCCCCTTCCTCATTCGCACCAAACACTTAGCACTGACCACATCGGCCATATCAGTCACCATAGATGCACAGAGGCACTCTGCCCTCAATTGCGGTCATTCTGGTAATTGTTTTTTATTTTTTACCTTCACTCCCTATACTGATCACCTTCCCCCTTCCTCTGTTGTTTTCTCAACCCTGCCCAATTTTTTACATTTTTATTTTATTATTTTTAGCATTTTTTCTTTTTGTTTTTTCACTTAGCTCTTCAACATAGGGGTTTTTCCACCCATCATATCGTTAGTACACATCTCGATTCACATAAGGTGTTGTCCAGTTTGGGTTGCCGCCTGCTGCACTACGTCCCCTCAGCTCCCGGACGGGGCATTGTTTGGTTGGTCTGGGGATCTCACTGTCTGTGCCACCACTGCAAGGACCCTCATGTAAGTAACAGGGCTAACTAAGTTCAGGGGTATTTTCCCCTGTCCGTGGTTGGCCCTTTTTAATAATTTGTTATAGTAAAACATTATTCATTTCCCTCTTAATATTTTTTTTTCTATAGATCCCTACCACGGTTTTGCTCCTGATGATAGGCTATAAGGCCTTGAAACGCGTAGAGCTAACAACAACCGCGTGTATATACGTATGAATTCCTCTGATCTCCGTTCCTTCTTTATTTGTTCTTCGCTATTTGTTTCTTTTTTATTTTCATTTTTTTGTTTTTTTGTTTTTTTATGGCCCCTCTGTGACATCTGTATAGTCATAAATTCTATTGTATTAAATCATGTCTCAATTACTGCTTGTATCTTGTAATAGAAGTATCAACTTCTTGTTGGAAATTGTAATCAATGTGGAATAATAATTTTTAAGAATTGTATATGTGCAAAAAATAAAAAAATATTAATATATAGTAAAATGTATGGAAACAATTGATACAAATATTTCATAAACAATTCGAATAATTAAAAACTACTTTTATCCAATCTGTTTCATTGCTCCCGTGTGCTTCATGGAAAAGTCCCGCTATCTATGTTCTTCTATTTTTTTATATACTGAACCGGGATGGAGGAGGGAACTTGAACGGCCCCGGTATACCTCATTTAAAGTCCCAACCAACTCTCTTTCTTTCTTTGCCTTTTATATTTTCAATCCTATTCCTTGATTCATTAACACATACATTAGAGTAATTAGAATTATCATTACTAGTAGTATTAATGCTGTCAGCTAACTTATTTATAGAATCCATTATATTTTTTAAAACCTACGCCAAGTCACCCTGACCACTAGATGTCGTTGTTGCATTAGCTTGCATAGGAGAAGTCAGCCACCGCTGCTCTCTATAGCCTCCAGTGGTCACTGTAGGTATTACTTGCTCTTGTGCATGAGTGAGTCTTGATTGACTGTCGTTCAGTGTTGAAGCCGCCACCTCCTCAGCCATCACAGTGGATGCTGTTACAGGAGCCCGCCTCCCTCTGTTTCTGGGTGAAGATGGAAATAGTAGTGTTCTCCACCTCCTCTTTATTTTTTGGCTGGCTCTTCTGGTCTCTGTACTAGAAGCTGCCTCATCCAGCAGTGCCATATTAGATTATGCTAGTCCCGAGGTGAGGAATAGGTCACAGTGGCAGGCAGCGCTGATTCTGCTGGTGGAGTTGCGGGCTGCGAGGAACAGGTCTGCCTCTCCTATTAATGGCGCTAGGCACCTTTTGTGCTGCAGGTCCGTCTTCTTCATGCGCCCGCTCCCACCGCATGGCATCTTCTTCACCCTCTAGGCACCTTCTTAGCCATTCTTCTCCTCCGCTTTCCCCGGCCCGCTCCAACCCCCGGCACATGAGGGTCTTTATGGTCAGGACAGGAGTAGCCCTAGTATTATAGCTCTTTTGAGCTGAGCTTGTTGCTGTACTCTGACCAGCTGTCAGGAAATTCCCACAGGGGGTCCCTTATATAGATGAGCACTGCTTCCCGAATGTTCCAGCTGGTCATGTGACCATCTGGAATATTCCAATGCGGTCATGTGACATTCCCCAATATTCTCCATTGTCACATGACCCCAATTTTCCCACCTGACATATTAATAACTTTCTTTAAGTGACTATGACTCCTTTTCTTTTTTTCAAATAATGGACAGCTGTCCGGGAGGTGGCCACATGTCCATGCTCTTAAGGCCCAAAAGCTTTAGCCCTCTCAGTCAATTCACTCTCTAACACAGTGCTAACACACTGCTAGCTAACACCGCTTATCACAGACCTGCAGTCAACACAACGCGGTTTATTAAACAGCCCCAGAGCGGGTGTAAAAATCGGCCATGTTAGAGAGTGTTGGTGATGAATGCAAGGATTAACACTGTTTATTAACTACTGGAGATCCGCGCTATAGCCAAATGACGGCTACAGCGCGGACCTGCTTTGCCGGGACTACGTCTATTGACTTTGTCCCGTGCACGAGCGGCCTGCGCGCGCCCTGAGGTGCATCAGCGCTGAAAGCTGAAAATTGGTCTGGGTAGGAGGGGGGTTTAAGTGCCCAGTAAGCAAGTGGTTAAACGTACATCTAAATGAATGGCCCCAGTTAGAACTGTGGTGAGGACCAGTCAACAAGGCCTTCTGTATCCTTCATTATATAATTCTCTTCAAAAGCCTATTTAAAATTGTCATATTAATTATAAGGATATTCAAAACACAGTTTTTAGTTTTGTAGTAAAGAGGCAAAACAATTTCTTTCATAATAACTAGTAAAACAACTCTCTCCCTTGAAAATAAATTTTAAAAGAAGTAATTCAGAGATATATATCCTTTGCTTTTTGGGAGAGACAAAGAAATTTCATATAAAAAGACCATAGTATTGGCATCTGTGTTTTCTGAAATGCAAATAAAAAAGGAATTCATGTTTCTGCTCTTAGTGAGTTAACATATTGCAATTCAAAGAGTGATTCACACTTTGCTGAAACGTTAATAAACGCTGTGCTGTTAATCTGTGTGAAACTATGTTTGAGTACAAATAAGCATAAATAATGAAAGAGTTTTCACTTTCTAATAACACTGTAAAGAGAAGAATTTTAATTTGTACAGCTGGCATTTTGAATAACCTCATTAGTAGCCTCAAATACACTCTTTAGTTAGCCTTGCAGATTGCTAAGAGCTATGATGTCAGAGATCTAGCTGTGCTATTCGTTTTCATGCTATACTTGTATAATGGTGAAATGCCTGAACACATTTTGATCTGTGACGATCTAAAAAAAAACGACTCTCGGAGCAGATATTTTTTTTTTTAACTCTATCTCTAGTTATCCAGACAGGAGACATAGAACTGGCATCTATGTGAAGTTATAATAATAATTAATTCTCTTGCCTACCATGTGTACAAATGATACCTACTCTACAAAAAAAATAAAAAAATGTCAGTGAAAACAATGCCTGCAGAACTAAAAGACAGTTTTCAGTGGTGCAAATTTGTCAGCTTTTTAAAAGCTAGCCCTTTGATTACAAGGTTTTTCTGCTAACATGGCAATGAAAGAAGCAGTTACTATGATTGCTTGCTATTATACATAAGAAGTTCATGGGCTGAGTTGTGGAAAATTGCTGGTAGGAGTATTGGAATTACTCAGTAAAATCCATATCTTTCTTGTTGATGCCCCATGAAACAACACATATGATGAAAGGTCTGCTAGAAATAGCATATCAGGAGAGACTTCCGGAAGTTAATATGTACAGTTTTGATGAATGAAGTCAAAAGGAAGATGTGATTAAATTATTTATCAAGAATAACAAACATGTAACACTTACCAGCTCTGTGGAATGGTTTTGCACAGAGCAGCCCCAATCCTCCTCTTCTCGGGTTCCTTGCCGAGTACCTCCATAGCAAGCAGCTGGCTATGGGGGCACTCGTGCATGCTCACTCATGCAAGACACACTGAGCGCAGTTCCTGCCCACCACTCCCTCCTCAGAGGCTGTAATTGACAACCGTGGAAACCAATGAGAAGAGAGAGAGAGCTGAGAGAGGCTCTGCTCCTGTGCACATTTCTGGATCAAGATTGAGCCCAAGTAAGTATTTAGGGGGATCTGGGGGGGCTGCATTATCCATAGAAGGCATAAGGTTAAAAATCTGCTTTTATAACCACTAATCTTTAAATACATGGGCTGGCACAAAGGTACTCCGCAATAACAAAAAAGACAACACAATATTAATAAATCTAAATATTTATTAGTTGGAATTATTTGGCCACGCTGCTATCCATGGAGGGCTAAACTTTGACATTACAAATTTAAATAAATATAAAGCCATCTTGACTAAGATATATTTTAAACAAAATTAAGCGGTGTCCATCCAGCCAATGCTGGACGACTATTCCCCCATTTAGGACAACAACATGACTTGCCGAAGATTGGGAGGGTGGGTGGGCGCTGCAGTACGGTCCAAGCGTTCTGAGGGGACATAGCTCCAGGCCCTTTTATAGGCTCACTCAACGCTGGCTTCAGCAACCGCCAAAATGTACCAATCAGCTGTTCTATTATCTTGACCAATCCCATGGCTGTTGCTGCCCAGGGAAACTGCAGTGACCAATGGCAACCTGCAAAATAAATGAGAGCAAAGCAGACTGCGGATCCCCCTTTGAGCTATCCCATGTTGGTCCAGCATATTGCTATGACCTTTCATTACTAGGGTTGTCAGGTTCAAATCCCAACCACAGCACTACCTGCCTGGAGTTTCAAAATTCTCCTGTATGAATTTCCTCTGGGTAATCCAATATCCTCCCACACTCTAAAGACACACTGGTAGATTAATTGGCTCCTGTCCAAATTGGCCCTAGTATGTGTATGTATGAATGTGAATTAAGGACCTTACATTGTAAGCTCTTTGAGGGCAAGTATATATGTAAAGTTCTGTGTAAATTGTGGGCACCTCTAAGTACCTGTAATAAATAAATTAATTAAGATATTCAATATGAAACTAAAATCAAGAACATGGAATATAACCTCAAACTAGCAGGAGGGAAGTTCAAAACTAACTTAGAAAGTATTATTTTACAGAAAGAGTAGTTGATGCTTGGAATAAATTTCCAAATGGGGTATTGAGTCAGTCAACAATAAGTGGATTCAAACATGCTTGATATACTATTATTATATATAAAATAGGGAAGCCTTGATAGACCACTTTTTATAGATATTTTTTAAAACAAATGGTCCGTTCATGGTATATGTTCCTTGGCACTCGTGTGAACAGGGCCTTAAAATCACATTAAGCAGAAAAATGCACAATAAAAAATTGCATGTAAACACATATAAAGCACATATACAAATCATACACTGTATTACCAAAAGTATTGAGATGCCTGCCTTTATTCGCACACTAACTTTAATGGCAACCCAGTCTTAGTCCGTAGGGTTAGATATTGAGTTGGCCCACTCTTTGTAGCTATAACAGCTTTAACTCTTCTGAGTAAGGAAAAACAGAGAGTGGATGCACTGACCTGAGTGTAGTATTAAAATTATGACTTTAATAGGATAATATTAAAAACATTAACAAGATTATAGAAGATGCATGCTCATCAAAGTAAAGTGCAGTCCTGGCATTCCACATGTCTCTGTGGGTCCCACAGCTGTTCCAGATAGCTGGAAAGGATTGAGCAGCTGGCTGGAATGGATCACAGTGTTTCTCCAGGAGCAAAGGAACCAAGCAGCTCCACATAGACCAGCATGGACCGTGGAACAGGAAGTGATGCCACCGGCATCTGATTGGACCTAAGCAGGGATGGGATCTTGTTAATCAGGGCTGTAGTGATGAAAGGCTATGCGCTCGGCGCTGACTGCTCCTACTATTGGCCTCAAACTCTTCTGAGTAGCTGTCCAAAAGGTTTAAGAGTGTGTTTATGGGAATATTTGACCATTCTTCCAGAAACGCATTTGTGAGGTCAGGCACTGATGTTGAACGAGAAGGTCTGGCTTGCAGTCGCTGCTCTAATTTATCCCAAAGGTTTTCTATCAGGTTGAGGTCAGGACTCTGTGCAGGCCAGTCAAGTTCCTCCACCCCAAACTCGCTCATCCATATCTTTATAAACCTTGCTTTGTGCACTGGTCCAAATCATTTGGTGGAGGGGGGTTATGGCGTGAGGTTGTATTTCATGGGTTGGGCTTGGCCCCTAAATTCCAGTGAAGGGAGTTCTTAAGATGTCAGCATGCCAAGACATGTCATGTTCCCAAATTTGTGGGAACAGTTTAGGGATGGCCCCTTTCTGTTCCAACATGACTGCTTACAAGTGCACAAAGCATGGTCCATAATGACATGGCTGAGCGAGCACCCCCCAACCACAACTCACTTTGGCACCCCCATCCAAAACCGTTTGCAGCTGACTTTTGCATCTCATCCAAAACTCACCTCTGCACCCCATCCACAACTCACTTATGCACCCCTGTCTACTACTTACCTTTGCAACCTCCATCCACAACTTACCACTACACTCCCATCATCAAATCCTCTCTGCACCCCTTGTCCACAACTTACCTCTGCACCCCCCACACTTCTGCAACTCACATTTGCACCCCGTGTCTGAAAATCACCTCTGAAACCCCTATCTGCAACTTACATCTGCACCCTTACCCATCCACCACCCACTTCTGCACCCCCTGCTCGCAACTCCCCTGTGCACCCCCTACTCTTCTTCAACTCCCATCGGCACCCCCTGTCTGAAATTCACCTCTGCAACCCCTGTCTGCAACTCACAACTCATCCACAACCCACCTCTGTAACCCCCTGTCTGCAACTCACATCTGCAACACCCCAGCCTTCCACAACTCACATCTTCACCCCCTGTCTGAAAATCACCTCTGCACCCCCTGTCTGCAACTCACAACTAAACCCCCGTCTACAAATCCCCTCTGCACCCCCTGTTTGCAATTCACCTCTGCACCTCCTGTCCACCTCCTGTCCACAACTGAACTCTGCAGCCCCACCCACCCATAACCCACATCTACATCCCATGTCCGCAACTCACCTCTGCTCCCCCACCCATCCGCAACTCACGTTTGCACCCCGTCCGTAACTCCCCTCTGCACCCCCCACCCTTCCTCAATTCACATCTGCACCTCCTGTTTACAATTGTACCCCCACTCATCCATAACCCACCTCTGTACCTTCCCCTCTTCCATGACTACAGCTCACCTCCGCACACTCCCCCCTTTTACAGCTCACCTCTGTACCCTTGGTTATAGCTAACACCTGTCCACAACTCCCCTCTACAGCTTGTCTCTGCACCCCTCCCACAGCTAAGCTTGGCAGCCCTTTTCTGACCTCTGTATCTTCTAAGCTTTGCACAAAACTGTGCACCTGAATGTACCTAAAGGTGTTACACAAGTTAACAAGCAACAAGCATTTTTTTTTCTGCCAAAACTCTGCTCCCAGGAGGAAAGGAAACTTGGAGAGTTATCAAAACATTCAGTGTGCATGAGGTCTAACACATAAAAAGCACATTCTTGGGCCTGTATAGCAGAAACAGACATTCCGTTGAGCCGGACTGATGTCTTGAGTTTTGAGATTGTTTGTCTGAGCTAAGCAAGTAGTAGTTGTATTTAAAACGAAGTTCCACCCAAAAGTCATTACACTCCTTCCCCCCCCTCCGGTGCCACTTTTGGCACTTTTCACGGGAGGGGGACAGGGCACCTGTCTCCCTCCTCCTTCCCTGGCCAGTAGGAGAGAGGAGCAGTGCCTCGTGCGTGTGCAGTAGGGTTCCTAGCTAAAACCGTAAGGCTACACTGCTGGATTCCCTTATTCGCAATAAAGGCGGTAGCACCTGATAGCTGCTGGAAACATCAGTTAGGGTTCCGACATTGCTGGACTCCAGGACAGGTAAGTGTCCTATTATTAAAAATCAGCAGCTGAAGTATGTGCAGCTGCAGTATGTGCAGCTGCTGGCTTTTAATTTTTGCAGTGGTGGGCAGACCTTCACTTTAAGTAAGCAGACAATAGGTCAGGTATGCTGACCAGCTAGTCAGAGAGGCTGACACTTAAGGGGAAATAGGTAAAGTTATGTAAAAAAAAACAGGCTGACATTTATTTTCTTTGTAATGCTATAGTGTTTTATACGTTTTCTGACACTATTATATGTTCCCGGGTCTATCACCCCCTTCCCCTTTTACCTAAACAGCTTACATTCAATTAAAATGCATAATTTGATATTAAAATCAAATACTATTTAAAAAAAAAAGGATTAAACTTTTTTATGTTAAAAGAATAATGCAATGTTTATCTACCCATTTTAGTATACATACATTTTTTTTATTATTAAATTAAATTAAATGTTTTGCTGTCTAAAAAAAAAAATTTAAAGAATACAGAAGTATTTGTTATATTTCATTTTAAATTGCTCAGAGTTCTATAAAAGCTGTATAACATTACGTTTTTGGACTTCATAGTAGGTTTGAGGTGATTGAATTTAGAACATCTCTATCAATTATTTTATAGTTTTAATTAGAGTGTCTGTAAGTTTTCATAAACTACACACAGTTAATTGGAAAATATGCAATATTATACATTAATCATTGTTTATCTCATTGCTAACACATGCAATGTGATTGTGCTCTGATATTTTTTCTGATTAACAGATACAAATTACTGTTAGAATAAGGTACAGTATGTGTCATATTCTCTAATCGCTGTAATAGTCACCTAGAAATGCACACGAGAACAAAATAGTTCAGAAAAGCATGTCATGTTCTAATATGTAGCAGCAATAAGAGAAATATATATTTAATATACAGTGTATTAAGTAGAGCAGGGCTCTCAAACTGGTGGCCCTCCAGCTGTTGCAGAACTACAATTCCCATGAGGCATTGCATGACCGACAGTTACAAGCATGACTCCCATATACAGCGGCATGATGGGACTTGTAGTTCCACAACAGCTGGAGGGCCACCAGTTTAAGACCCCTGAAGTAGAGGTTCAGGTTTGCAGCTACCTTGGGTGCTCTAAACCCAGCAAGAATGCATTCCTGCCCAGTGCAGGGATGAATTCTCAGAGGAGTTGCAGTTAAGGTTAATCAGAAGCATTGCAAGCCTGGGTTCATTTTGTATTTTTTTTTTTATTTAGCAATAGCTTTATTTTTCAAATCCCTTTGTGGGCTATTTGGGGTTTGGGGTGGGGAGCTTTCAATAGGGGATATAGAACTTTTCATTGAATGTAAATAAATAATGGATAAAAAATTTAAAAAATAAATAGAAAATTAAAAGTATAAAAAAGTTCATCTATAAATAATGTGCACCACAAACAAATATATAAAACATAATGAAGAGGGTGTAAATGTGGGACATGTCCAGGCCATAAACTAGAGGATAGAGACTGTATTTAATTCTTTACCTTATATCTTTCAGGAGCATGTAGAAAGAGAAAGAAGTGAAGGGGAGAAGGAAAGCAGTGACCAACCAGCATGAGCGGTGTCATAGATGAGGCCGTTGACAGGCAGCTCACGTTGACTCTGCATTTCTGTCTGACAAGCACGTGATGGGTATGACCAGCTAAAGTGCTCATAAACCCTTCTGATAAAGGACCTTCTGGAAGCCAGGGTATTTCATGAGGAACCATGCACCAACCAGATGAGGACATGTGAAAGGCAAGGTACATATAATATTTTTCCCAGGTGAAGGGCAGTTGTAAACACTATATCTAGTGCATGGTTATGTATACTTTCCATGTGAGTGTTTTCCTGTATGGTGTCGAACATCCTAATAAAGAAAATAGTCAATATATCAAAATATCAAAAACTATGTCAAGTGCAATGTAAGTAAAAAGAAGGCCAAGACAAGCTTGATAGGAACAAGAGAGAACAGGCAAGACAGAGAAAACGAAGGAGGGTATCAAGACTAAGGATCAAATCTGTCTGTAACATTCATGGTAATGTATGAATAAAAGAGAAAGAAAATAAAAAACATATACAACAATGCGTAGTGCCATAGGGCAAAGAGGAATGAAGATTAGATGTTCAGAGGTTGTCAGGCTGAAAAATCACAACCTCCAACCAGTAGATCCTAGCGAAGGCCATCTAAACATTCTTGCAATTTTTGGGAAACCTTAAAGTGGTGGGCCAGCGAAAAAAAATAATTTAAAAGTCAGTAGCTACAAACACTGTAGCTGCTGACTTTTAATAAGCACTTAAATTTCTAGGACGCCCGCGATGTCAGCCCCCTGAGGCCAACCCGTCCCTCAGCTCCCCGACCCGTCCCTCAGTCCTGATGCCACCATTCAAAGTAAGAGAAACAGGCAGTGGAGCCTTGTGGCTTCACTGCCCATTTCCTACTGCGCATGCGCGAGTTGCACGGCGCTTTGTGAATGGGGCGCACTGTGCTGCGGGACACACACAGTTCCCACAACACACCACGCCCCATTCCCCAGAAGACAATGTGAGGAGGAAAAGACCGAAGATCACAGCGGAATAGGAAGAGGCAGATTAGGATGATCTGCCTAGTAACAGCCATTTCTGGTAGGTGAAAACTATTTTTTTTGGAGTCTTTTTATGCATTTTTTTTTTAGGGTGGACATCCCCTTTAAATAATATTCAGGACAACCAAGTCTGTCAGAATTTGGTGTGGATATTTCTATAAATGGGCAGCAGACTTTCAATATGCATAGTATCATTGGGAGACTCCAACAATTCTGGAAAATATAGAACAATATTAGATTTCCAGTATCTGGGAATCAGATGATGTACTGCAAAAATAAATTTTAAAAAAAGTATATTAGGGAATCTATTGCACATTAGTGTTAGAGGGAGTACAGTAAGTGTGTTAGGAACTGATTCATGTGATATTTTGTTGAATACCAGAACGAAATGTCAGAACTTATGAATGGGGTTGCATTCCCACCAAAGATAGGAGATAGGTGCCAGGAGCAATATGGCAGTGCCAAAGTGTCTCCAAATGGAATGGATAAATAGAGTGAAATCTAGAGGGAGTGAGATTTAAAATGATGATCTTGGGTGGCACAAGACATGGACAATATTTGCTTTTTTTGTAAAGATTTGTCTCCATTCAACGAGAGATATCAAACGGCCAAGCCTGACTGAAGGAGGAAGGTCTTAAGAAATGTTTGTGGGGAGCAAAGAATATAGCATGGAGATGGCACATTATGGAGATGAGGATGCAGTGCAGAGCTGTTCAAAGTATATGAGTGAGCGATGTATATCATATTTTAGTACGATGAAATGGTAGTAACTCTGTAGTGGAATATAGAATAGCCAGAGGCCTTTAGAAATCCCATGAGTGTTTTCATATTTTAATAACACATATTATTTTATATATTTAGAAAGCAAATTTAAAGGAAATTAAGTGGATCTGTATTTCTTACATTGTTAATTAACTCCATCTTGTGGGGAAAGTTCCGTATGATTTTGTTTAATATAAAAGATTCATCTAATAATGTTTGATTCTGTCTAACAGGGGTGGGGCTACACCAAGCACCAAAGGTGGTCTTTGAAACTGTATAGTTTACACAATTTGGTGGATGCTGGATGTTTGAAGGAATAAATGCACAAAAGGGTACCTTACATGTGCATTTTATGAACGTATGCATTTCTGTCCTGTAGTCTTCCTCCTTTGAAATGTAATAGTACAAGGAATACATATTTCAAAGACTTCTAGTTCGTTTTTAGATGTTTATGAACAAAATGCTAACCTAATTATATGTCTGGAACTCTTATGAACTAAAACTTCTCATTTCAGGTTAAATTAGGTGCACATTACTGTTAATAGGTTTTGTAATTGAGTTCTGAGATGCTCAGCCAGAGATGACATACACACATATTTTTCTTGAATAATTTAATTAGCATGCTCCAGTTATTTAAAGCAAGTGCAAAATTGATAAATATTTTTTTGTGCTCTTGTATTCATATTCATTCTTCTGGAGGTGGTTCTGTTAATTATCAATCCAAGACAAAAAAAAGTATTCAGAGTGACAAGAAACACATTCGTATATAGTCTGACGTGTTTTTCTTACACAAATGTATTATATATGACAAATGATACACTTATTATTGTTCTCTAATTCATGTATGCCATAATTCTTTAAAAAAAAACAGTGTTCAACCTGTTTATGCAAGGGATAAAATCTTTCTTAATGTTACATTTCTTTATGCTTGAACATTTTTTTGTGTCTAACAGTACTTTGGTAAAATATTTATAATTGCATAAGGCTTTTACATTAAAAAAAAGTAGTATAAATGTATACATGTTATAATGAATAATGGTCTATTCTAAAGGAGAGGATTAGGGATGGTTCGGTTCGCATCCAGAACAAACAAAGTTTGCGTGAACATTCGAACACCGTTAAAGTCTATGGGACTTGAATGTGAGAAATCAAAGGTCCAAATTTTAAAGGCTAATATGCAAGTTATTGTCCTAAAAAGAGTTTGGAGACCCGGGTCCTGCCCCAGGGGACATGTATCAATGGAAAAGAAAGTTTTAAAAACCAAAGTTTTTTCAGGAGCAGTGATTTTAATGATGCTTAACCGGTTCCCGACCAGCGCACGCCGTTGTACGTCGGAGAAATGGCACGGGCAGGCATATTGGCGTACAGGTACGTCCAATCTTCAATGCCGCCCTGCCATCGCGAGCACGCCGCCGGTGGCACGCTCGTGTGCAGGTCGGGACCCCCGTGAGTCCGGTCACGGGTCCCGCGGACTCGATCGCCGCAGGCATACCCGTGATCGTCTCACGGGACGGCTGAATGGAGAAATGCCGTTGTAAACAGCATTTCTCCATTCTGCCTAGGAACTAGTGATGCTGATCTCTGCTCCATGTGATTGGAGCAGAGATCAGTGTTCACTAAATGAAAGCCCAACCCACCACAGTTAGTAACACACCCCTAAGAACACTTAACCCCTACATTGCCACCCACTGGTTAACCCCTTCACTGCCAGTGTCATTTACACAGGAATCATTGCATTTATATAGCAGTGATTGCTGTATAACTCGCTGATCGCCGCCATTACTAGTAAAAAAAATAATAAAAAATTCAGCCTAAATTTTTGTTTATAGCGCAAAAAATAAAAACCGCAGGGGTGATCAAATACCACCAAATTTTGTTTAGGAGCCACGTTGCACGACAGCGTAATTGTCAGTTAAAACGACGCAGTGCCGAATCGCAAAAAGTGGTCTGGTCTTTGACCAGCAAAATGGTCCGGTCTGTAAGTAGTTAAAGTGAAAAAATAAAAGTGAAATATTCCTTTAAATATACCTGGGGGGTGTCAATAGTATGTCTGTAAAATGGCACGTTTTCCCCATGCTTAGAACAGTCCCTGCACAAAATGACATTTCTAAAGTAATAAAAGCAATTTAAAACTGCTTGAGTCTTTAATGTAATATTGGGTCCCAGCAATATGGATGAAAATCAGTGAGACAAATGGCATTGGTACTCCCCCACAGCCCATTACCAGGCCCGTCGGGTCTTGTATGGATATTAAGGGGAACCCCACACCCAAATGAAAAAAAAGAAAAGGCTGTTGGGCCTCCAGGCCCTATATACTCTGAACAGCAGTATACAGGCGGCAGAAACAAGACAGGGACTGTAGGTATCTTCTTATGTAAAATCTGTTTGTAGTTTGGAACAGGTACATTTTGTAAGTGTAGCACCAGCCAAAAAATATTTTTTCAAGCTTTTTGGAAAACACAGTGAAGAGTTATCACCCCTGTAACATTTGTTTTGCTGTCCGTGCTCCCGATCAGAAGATTTCACCTCACTTTCTGTCCCAATGACAATTGGATTTTGAAAATTTGGGGTTTTTAAGTTAAACAAGGATTGGTGATAAATCAGTGGAGGAGACACCTTTTTCCCATAATAACTCTTACAGGAGCAATATGGATGAAAATCAGTGAGACAAATGACATTGGTACTCCCCCCCCCACACACAGCCCATTACCATGTCATTTGGGTCTTGTATGGATACTTAGGGGAACCCTGCACCCAAATAAAAAAAAAAGGAAAGGCGTGGGGCCCCCAGGCCCTATATACTCTGAACAGCAGTATACAGGTGGTGAAACAAGACAGGGACTGTAGGTTTGTTGTTAAGTAGAATCTGTTTGTAATTTTGAACTGGTAAATTTTTAAACTGTAGCTCCAGCCAAAAAAAATATTTGTAAGCTTTTTGGAAAGGGTTATCACCCCTATAACATTTGTTATACTGTTTGTGCACCTCTTCAGAAGATTTCACCTCACTTTCTGTCCCGATGACAAATGTTTTTTGAAAATTTGGGGTTTTTAGTGAAACAAGGATTGGTGATAAAGCATCAGTGGAGAGGAGACACGTTTTTCCCATATCATCGCTTACAGGAGAGAATTTCCCTTCCTAGGGGTAGATTTCCTCTCACTTCCTATTGTCTCCCTCCGTATGTAAGTAGGAGTCGTTTGAAAGTTGGATTTTTGAAAATGGGGGACCACCTGTATATACTATACGGCCTGCCCTACACTCTCTGTTGAAAATTGGGCCTTAGGTGTTGGTGGTATCAGAACACTGTAAGCCCTCACAGTTACTCTTGCTGGGCACTGGAATGGGCCCTGCTGTGAAATATTATATCAATAATTGTAAATACATGCCCCTGTAAAGAGGGGCAGAAAAATTGGGCCTTAGGCGGTGGTGGTGGTGGTGGCACAACACTGTAAAGCCTCACAGATACTTTTGTTGAGTGCAGGAACAGGCGCTGCTGTGAAATATTATATCAAAAATTGTAATTACACGCCCCTGTTAAACAGGAGCAGAAAAATTGGGCCTTAGACAGTGGTGGTGGTGCCACAACACTGCAACCCCTCACAGATACTGTTGTTCAGCTCAGGAACGGGCTCAGTTATGAAATATTATATCAAGAATTGTAATTACATGTACTTGTTGAACAGGGGTGGAAAAATTGGGCCTTTGGCGGTGGTGTGGTGGTGGTGCCACAACACTGTAAGCCCTCACAGATACTCTTGGTGGGAGCAGGAATAGGCCCTGCTATGAAATAGTAGATCAAAAATTGTAATTGCATGCCCCTGTTAAACAGCGGCAGAAAAATTGGGTCTAAATGCACTGTACACATGACCAGTTTTCTCGTCGGAATAAACTCTGAAGGTTTTTCTGACAGAGTTCCGACGGAGTTCAGTTGAAACTGTCTTGCGTACACATGATCACACCAAAGTCCGATCGTCGAGAATGTGGTGACGTACAGCACGTACGACAGGACTAGAAAAGGGAAGTTCAATACCCAGTGCGCCACCCTTTGGGCTCCTTCTGCTAATCTCGTGTTAGTCGAAGTTTGGTTAGAGAGACGATTCAGACTTTTCAGACTCCAGCTTTTTCAGATCGTTTTACTGCTGTTCAGTTTGTGCTTGTGGGTTTGTATCTGGTCTTCATTGCATGCAGTCAGTTTGTATCTGTTTTTCAGTGCATTCTTGTCCGTTCGTTGCTGATTTGCAGCTCGCTCTTCACAGGCCTTGCTGTTCTTCAGTTCATTCTGTTAAGTTCGTTCATGGTGTGGGTACATACTCATCGTACAGTTCATGCTGTATGGGGGTTTGGTGCTGGGATTTATACTTTGACCCAAGCCCAGTCCATGAACAAGGCGAGGAGGAGTTCATGGACCAAGAATTGCTTACCCCAGCATGACCAATTCTCTCACATGCCTTTGCTTTGTGAGATCCAGAATAATAATCATGATGATTTCAGGAATTATCCCAGGGTGACGGGCCCCATTTTTCACCATCTGTTGGCTTTGCTCACCCCTTATATCAGCAGGCAGGATACCTGCATGAGGCAAGCCATCACTCCGGAGCAGAGGCTAGTCTCCATGTGGGGATCATTATCCCAGAGACCTGTTCTGCCATCATTCAGGTCCTGCAGAAGGACTATATTAGGGTAAGTTTTCTCCTTTAACATCACATTATATGTATTTAATGTTTGCTAATGTATTGTATTTATTTCATCATTGCCTAATTACTATGAATTGAATATGCTGTGAATGTCCCCTTTATCCTCATGCATGCTGAAAGCTTTTAATGCTCCTTTTTTGGCCTACATGCATATTTGACTTCACTAACCTCCCCAGCATGCAATCCTGAGCCCATGCACACCTATAGCCTAGTCACTTAACAATGTATTTTTGGCAGCTCTATTGTAGTGCTTTACCCTAAACACTCCCTAAAACGTGTCCAAATGTTATTTGTGTCCTTAAATTAATTTATAACCCCCCTTCCTAAAATGTGTCCAAATGTTATGTGTGTCCTTAAATTCAGGCAGAGTGCTGGAGGCTTTTTTTTTTTAATTTCCCAAGGTCACCTCAAACCCTACCCCCCCATACAATTTTATCAATGGGCCATCAGAGGGGGTGAGGAATCTGATAAGTGGGCCATTCGGGGGTCTTACTATTATAACTATAAGGGGTTTAATAGTGTAGTGTTAATGGCAGTGGTTTCGGCACACTATGAGTTCTTCTATGTGGACGTGGGGAATAATGTCCGGATGTTGGATGGTGGAGTCTTCGCCCAGACGGAGTTTTACTAGCGTCTCCATACTGGTGGCCTGGCATTGCCACCTGATGCAGACAATGTGGAAGGACTCCCCTTCTTCTTTATTGTAGATGAAGCCTTCAATCTGGGTGAGCACCTGATGAGGCCATTCCCCCGAAGGTTACCCTCACCCCGGAAAGGAGGTTTTTTAATGACTGGCTGACCAGAGCAAGAAGAGTCGTTGAGAATACCATAGGGATAATGGCCAGCTGGTTCCGCCTGTTTCTGACAGCAATCCAGATGGCGGACTACAAAATCAACCATATCATCCTGTGCTGTTGCATACTGCACAATTATTTAAGAAAAAAATCACATAATTATATAGTCTCAGTTGGCCTGAGGCCGGACTTATTACAGAGAATCCCCTGACGGGCCTGGATACTAGCCGTACTAGCTTGGCCCCCCAAAGCGCCCGTGAAGTTAGGGAGAAATATGCAAATTATTTTAAGGGTGGGGGCCATTACTATGCCAGACAATGTCTAAAACATTTTTTTTAGAAAAATATATTATCTGATAAAATCTTGAAATTTCTTTATTGCTTGAGTTTCTTTTTGGCTTTCTCCTAGGTTCTCCTAGTGCACTTGTAGTGCCAAGTGGATTTTCCTTTAGTAAATAAGCCCCATTGCCACTGTAAACACGAAATTACTTACAAAACTGGTATTGAGCATTGAAAGAAGAAGCTACACATTGTTGATTCTCAAACTTTTTACTCTGTGCACATTCACAAGTGTGTTAGAATTTTTTTTAGAAAAATATATTTTTTTTTCACTATTTTTTTTTTTTTTTTTAGAAACAGGCATGTTTTAAAACATAACATACACAACTCTGGAACTTACAAAGTTCAATGTATAAAAACTGAAGGCAATATCAGACATTATAGTGTCCAAAATTTCTTGATATTGCCTTCATCAGATGGGGTGATGTCACCCCTGTAAAAGCCAGATTTTGAAGACGCACACAATTTGGGAGTCCAAATGGGTATTTCCCTCCTGATCCCATGCCTAACGTCAACATGTGCTATCTCCCATCATGGGGGATCAATGGACCTGTTTTGGGTGTGCAACCCCTTCCTTTCACCTACTAGAGTTACGAGGAAGGGGTTGCACCCACAAAACGTGTACATTGAGATCCCCTGATGGCATATAGCACATGTTGAAACAACTTGTGCATCTTCAAAATTTGGCTTTTAAAATGTACAAAAAAAAATCGTTTAGTCCAACAAATTGGAAAATGATTGGTTTTTTAAATATATTTATATTCTCCCCAAGAGGGATGGCCGAACTGTTCACCCGGCGGTCGGTTTGTAGTGAATTTTGCGTGTTCGCGATTCGCCCGATCAGCGGACTATTGCCACTGTTCGTCCGGCGGACATATGTGTTTACAATGTGAAAGAACTTTGACCCATGATGACACATCCATCATGGGATACAGGACAGCCAATTGAGACATTTCAGCACATGGACAATTGGACACCCCCTACCTTATAAATAGACCTGATTTGGCAGCCATTTTACATTCTGTCTTATGTCAGTGTAGGGAGGGGTTGCTGTGTGGAGCAGGGACAGACTGCAGTGACACAAATCGGTCCACAAAAGTCCTTTTAAGGACTGTTATAGGTGTAATACAGTATATAGGGTTGAGTGCACTGCTGTGCTGGTGATTGCAGCAGCCTGTCTTTTCTCAGTGTAGGGACAGGACGCTGTGTGCAAAAGGGAGAGACTGTAGTGACACAAATCACTAGCTATTAGGTCCACAAAAGTCCTTATAAGGACTGGCATAGGTGTAGTACAGTATATATGGTTCAGTGCATGGCTGTGCTGGTGATTGCAGCTGTCTTTTGTCAGTGTAGGGACAGGATGCTGTGTGCAGCAGGGACAGTCAGTTTAATCACTAGCTAGCTATTACTATTAGGTCCACAAAGGTCCTTTTAAGGACTGGTATAGGTGTACAATATATAGGTTGTGGTGCACTGCTGCTTACTGCTGCCCTATTTTTCAGCAGTCTTTTATCAGTGTAGGGACTGAGGGACTGAGGGACAGTCTGCAAATCACTAGCTACTAGGTCCACAAAAGGTCCTTTTAAGGACTGGTATAGGTGTACTATTTGGTGTGCAATATATAGGTGTGTAATACACGTATAAAAGACTTGCACATATAGAAAGCATTTCCACTGTGCAGCATTGTGACTGCTGAGCAGTTCTGCAGCGATACTACAAAGAGTGACAAACGCAATAAAAAAAAAGTATTATAACTGGTGTGATAGACCAGTGGCTTCCAAAAACAACAGATTGAAGGGGGGGGGGGGGGGGTGTTATATAACTTCTTCCACATACATACTGCACTTCTCTAGAGACTTTTGCCACAGGGTCATTTAAAAAATGACAGGCAGAGGAAGAGGCAGGCCCTTCCGCAGGGGTGGTAGGTGTAGGGCAGGAGCAACAGGCTTGAGCCAAAGTGTTAGATTGCAGAAGGTGCATGCGATTACGTCAAAGGATGCACCAGACTTGGTTGAGTGGCTCACTCAGCCTTACTCTTCTGCACCCTCCTCATCCTCTCGAACTGCACCCTCTTCTTCACTCTCTGCTGTGTGCACCCCCAAAGACACTATCACCAACACCACCACCATATACCCTCCGCTTGAGTCACAGGAGTTATTTTCTGATCCATCACAAGACATTGCCGATGCGCAGCCACTCTTGGCATTGGATCAGGAAGAGGAGGTAGCAACAACCGCCTCTCAGCAGTCTAACGACAGTACCCAGATCAGCCCAAGGAGGAGGTTGGTCCCCGGTGTTGCTGCTTACTCCAAGATCTCTAATTATAGCGGTGGGGAAGGTGACATCGATGATGACGTGTCTAGTGATGTCATGTGGGTGCCCACAAGAGAGGAAGAGGAAGGGAGTTCAGAGGGAGATATGGACCAGGAGATAGGGAGGAGAAGCAGGAAGAACTTACATTGCACAGGATGGACAAAGCTGACTGCTAATGTATTAGGAGCGAGGCATCAACCATGTCCGGTCACATCTGGCGCTCCCAGGACGCCTACACATGGCTCCGCAGTGTGGGTTTTTTTTAACGTGTCCGCTGCTGACAATAGTGTTGCCATCTGCAATCTTTGCAGTCAACGCATAAGTCGCGGTAAGCCCAACACCCACCTAGGGACGATCACCTTAAGAAGGCACATGAGCTGCCATCACCGAGCCCAGTGGGAGCTGAAATATGGGAACCCTGGGATCGGTCGGAATATGGGGCTCCCCTGCCTGTACACCCTTCATGACCGTAGCTGCCAGTCGTAACGCCTCCTTTGTGGCATCTACTCCCATCTTTCTCCCTCCTATTCACCCTCTCTATGTACTATTCCAGGTAATCCACCCCCCCCCCCCGAGATTCACCATGATGACCATATGAATGTTTTGATGCTCTGTCTCTCTCTGGCCTCCGGCATTCTCTCAAATGGAATTTTGGTTTTGGTTTTCATAAACTGTTTGTTATTCACTTTACATGATATGGTTATGCAGTTCACCCTTGTGCCTGCATATGTGGAAATTATTTTCTGTCTTCTGTAGTTAAAGTTTATGTTATAATCTATATTCACTTCTGCTTATTGATTATTCCAATGCTCGATTATATTGTACTTGCTTTGAAAATTAATAAAAATGACAATTATAAAAAAAAAAAAAAAAACATGGTAAACATGAGAAGATACATGAGACACGTAAATAGCATCAGACACATACATACATCCGACACGTAAATTGCATGAGGAACGTAAAATAGCTGAGAACCATAAAATTACACGAGGGCAATGACATGAAAAGCATAAGACATGAAACGTGCGGCACATGGGAATACGTAAGGAAACACGGGAATACATCAGAAACATGGGAATACGTCAGAAACACGGGAAAACGTACACGAGAAAACATGGGAATGCGTACACGAGAAAACATGGGAATATGTAAGCAAATGCTAGAAAAACATGGGGAAACGTCAGAAACATGGGAAACACAAGAAGTTGCATGAGACACGTAAATTGCAACAGACACGTACATTACACCTGATACGTAAATCGCAAAAGAAACGTAAAATGCCAGAGAACCATAAATTCATGAGAACCATAATTGCGTAAGAACTGTAAATCGTTAAAAACGTCAACTACCTGCGAAACGCGAAACGCACGAGAAATGCAATCTGTATGAAAAACCGTAAAAAATTGCATGGAAAACCGTCAATTGCATGAGAAACACCAACTTCATGAGAAAAGTAAATCACATGAGAGACCCAAATCGCATGAAAAACAAAATTGCGTAAGAACTGTAAATTTAATGAAACGTCAACTGCATGAAAACCGTGAATTGCATAACCTGTGTATTGCATGAGAAACAGCAATTACATGTGAAACCGTAAATAAAACCGCGAAAGAAACGTGCGTGAAAACATAATGCATGAGAACGTAAATCGAATGAGAACATAATTGCATGAGAACGTAAATCGAACGAGAACATAATTGCATGAGAACATAATTGCATGAGAACGCAACCGCATGAGAACGCAAATGCACGAGAACGCAACCGCACGAGAACGCAAATGCACGAGAACACAATCGCATGAGAACGTAAATGCACGAGATCGTAATCGCATGAGAACGTAATTGCATGAGAACGTAAAATCGAATGAGAACATAAATGCATAAGAACGTAAAATCGAATGAGAACATAAATGCATAAGAACGTAAAATCGAATGAGAACATAAATGCATAAGAACGTAAAATCGAATGAGAACATAATTGCATGAGAATGTAAATCGCATGAGGACGAAAATCAAATGAGGACGAAAATCGAATGAGCACATAATTGCGTGAGACCGTAATCGCACGAGACTGTAATCGTATGAGAAAACCGTAAATAGCACGAGAGCACGAATAGCATCAGAACATCAATTGCACAAGAATGTAAATCGCACAAGAACGTAAACTGCACAAGAACGCAAATCGTACAAGAATGCAAATCGCACAAGAACGTAAATTGCACAAGAACGCAAATAGCACAAGAACGTAAATCGCACAAGAACTTAAATTGCGCATTGCACGTGGAGCTCAGGAGGGGGAGGCATGCCACGTGGAGCTCTGGCGGGGGGAGGCACGCCACGTGGAGCTCAGGCGGGGGAGGCACGCCACGTGGAGCTCAGGCGGGGAGGCATGCCACGTGGAGCTCAGGCGGAGGAGGCATGCCACATGGAGCTCAGGTGGGGGAGGCACGCCACATGGAGCTCAGGCGGGGGGGAGACCCACCACGTGGAGCTCAGGAGGGGGGAGACCCACCACGTGGAGCTCAGGAGGGGGGGAGACCCCCCACGTGGAGCTCAGGAGGGGGGCCCACCACGTGGAGCTCAGGAGGGGGCCTCCCCCATCTCAACCCAAAGAGTGAGGGGTGTCCACATATATTTGGCTATATAATTTATCTCCAAACGAACAGCATAGGGCAGACTAACCCCCCCTCCTCTCGTCAGGCAATCGAATCCTCCCCCCACACCCGGCAGAACCGGGGGAAGGAGGGGGCGGGAGAAGCGGCTCCCCCGCAGCCCCCAGGCGGACTAAACCCCCTCCCCCCGGCAGAAGCAGGGCGATCGAATCCTCCCCCGGTAGACACACCGGGAGGAGGGGGCGGGAGAAGCGGCTCCCCCCGAGCCATCAGGCAGACGGACCCCCCTTCCCCCGGCAGAAGCAGGCAACCTAACCTCCCCCCTCCCCCCGGCAGAAACACCGGGAGAAGGAAGTGGGCAGGAGAAGCGGCTCCCTCAAAGAGACCGGAGCCGATCAGACGAACCTCCCCCTCCCCCGGCAGCACGCCAGGAGAGGGAGAAACGAGCAGATGTCCTCTCGTGGAGCCGGATGAGCCGACACAAGAGCCGGCGTCCACGAGAGGAGGAGGCAGAGGAGGGCAGGCTTTATGCAGGCTGACTCCTTCTACAATCACAGGCTGCCCTGCGGTCAGCCTTACATAAACAGTCAGATTTTCCGCCAACAGCATCACACAATTCCCATCGGAAAATCAGATCGTGTGTACCAGGCTTAAGTCTTGAAAAGCAGCCCCTATCCCTGTTAAATGTGCTCTCTTAGCCCTTGAACACACGGTCGGAGATTCCGACAACCAAATCGGTCGGATTTTGTCCGTCGGATTTTGTCCGACGGATCTTGTCCGAAACTGTTGCATATACATGGTCAGACAAAGTTGTCGGAAAATCCGATCTTTCAGAACGTGATGACGTAATTTCGTTACGATGGGACTACGTTCAGGCTAGTAGCCAATAGCTTTGATGTAGGAATTTGATCTGAGCATGCGTGGCACTTTATCCGATCGGAATTCTCTACACATGATCGGAGTATTTCCGATCGGAGCAGTTTGTCGGAAAATATTTCCAGCAAGTTGGAAAATTTGGTCTGACGGATATTCCGACAATAACATTCCGATGCATACCACACACAGTTGGAATATCCGACAAACCGCTCCGATCGGACACATTCCGACGGAATCTCCGACCGTGTGTACAAGGGCTTAAAGTTAAGTGTTTTTATCTTTTCCGTATGTTTTTTTTGCTTACTGCTCACATCAAATGAAATCATGTTATGGTCACTGCTACCCAGATGTTCCTTCATATGAACATTAGTAATACGTTCTGCATGGTTTGAGATTACCAGGTCCAATAGAGCATCATTCCTAGTTGGGGCCTCAATAAACTGGACCATAAAATTGTCCTGTAAAAGGTTTATACATTTTTTCCCTTTAACTGTCCCAGCAGTGCCATTACTCCAGTCTGGGTAATTATAATCACCCATTATTATCACTGTCCCAGCTCTTGCAGCCATTTCCATCTGGGCAAGGTGAGTCTCCACCTCCTTATTAACATTGTTAAAAAAAAAAAAAAAAAAAAAAAAAAAAACACTGTTTGGTCTATAACAAACTCCAATGATTAACTTGGAACTATGCACATCTATATGCAGTTCCACCCATAATGCTTCAGCCACATCACATTCTCCATCAATTAGGTCCTCATTCACACTTGCTTTGAGATCACTTCTCACATAGAGACAGACCCCGCCGCCATTACTTTTTACTCTGTCTCTCCAAATGTGCATAGCCAGGAATATTAATAGCCCAGTCATGTGAGGAATGAAGCCAAGTTTCAGCAATACTGATTACATCATAGCTCTCCTCGTGCATCAGAGCTTTCAACTCACCTACTTTGCTTGGCAGACTTCTGGCATTGGTGGACACTTTAATGTATTATTACATTTTACTGCAGTGTTTTGCATATTTTTTTTAGTAGTACAGAACCCAAATCCCTCTTTCCTGCACCAGTTCCTTAGCCACTTGTTTAGTTCTGTCCACCCGTTCCGTGATGTTCTGAACACGAGCGCCCGGTAAACAACACACTTTTCGGCAACCCGGGTCTTTCTGATAGATTGCCCTCTCTGTCCTCCTAATAATTGAGTCTCCCACTACCAGCACTTTTCTGACCTTACCTGTATAACCGCTCCCCTCCTTACTGGACCTGTCACTACCCTGGCAGCTAGAGCGCCTGCTACAGCACTGCCACAGTGTCCCTCAATGTAAATTCGACATCCCCCAGACCCGTAAAATAGAAAAGAAATGCTCTGACCTCCTGGGAGGCCTCCCGCCATTTGCTCGCTCTGCGCTTTGACATTTCTTATAGGCAAGGGGTGGGGCCACCCAACCAAGTCACCCAGAGGCACCTCCCCCTTATATTGTCACATGATGTCACAACGGTTTTGCTCTTTATTTTTTCAATAGCTGTTGTCAGGAATTGTAACCACAAGTCATTTTAAATGGGATTTGACTTTTTTTTTCCCATAGAAATATCATTTTTGCTGTAGCATGCATAAAACATCAGAAAAAAACAACAGAAAAAAAAAATCATGTTTTATGCATGCTACAGATGAGACACTTTACAGGCACATTAAGGAGACCCCACAGGCACTATATTTAAAGATGTTTTCATTTTTATTGTTGTACTTTAAGCATAATTAAAATCACTGCTCCTAAAAAAATGGTTGTTTTAAACAAAAAAAAAACAACAAAAAAATGAGTGCTACATGTCCCCCAGGGCAGTACCCAGACCCCCCCCCCCCCCCATACCCCATTTATGGTCAATTACTTGTATATAAGCCTTCAAAATGAGCGCTTTTGATTTTTCCTGTTTGGCTTTCATAGACTTCAATGAGGTTCACCATTTGGGTTAGACCATTTCTCCTGTTCGGGAGTTCTGCTGTAAACTGAACAGGAGGGTGTTTGGCCCATCCCTGTGAACATCCCTGTGAACACAGGATTATTTACTTTATCCCTCCCAAGCAGGGGTCAAGTCCTGGGGAAAAAAGTGTGGGAACTCCCACCCAAGATCCACTCACCCACCAAAAAAAAAAAAATGATGGGACACTATTCCTCCGACTGCCACTCTATACACCTAAGCTAGCTGTGGGGGCTATCTTACCAAAGAAACACGTGTGTGTGTGTGTGTGTGTGTGTGTCACTTCACTTAGCAGAGCCACTAGGTACTCACGAGTCTGCCGTTCCTGGCCGCCATAGTCGCCACCGCATCAGTACAGGCTGCAGCAACTTCCAATCCAGTCCTCACGTCGGCACCTGGCCCTCTCTCTTCACAGCTCTGCCTTTGCAATTTGTAGAGTGTGCCAATGCTGGGACAAGATCATCCAGTGCCCAGGGCAAACTCCTCACCCCCATATGCCCCCTTCTAGCACAAATACCTCCCCCTCAGCACAAATACTCACTCCCCATATCCCACCTACAACATAAATCCACAAATTCTCTTACCTCCAATCCCCCCTCTCAGCACAGACCCCTGTCCCCTCCGTCTCCCCCTAGCAGCAAAAATCCCACCTTTCAGAACAAATCCTCACCCTCATATAACCCCTTCCAGGACTAATTCCCCTTCTCAGCAACAAACCCTTGCCTTCACCTTCTTTCCTCGGACACATCCTCCCCCATCTCCCCATCCCAGCATAAATTCTCTCTCTCATCACAAATCCTCTCTCATCTCCCCCTCCCAGCATAAATTCCCCCCTCTTAGCAAAAATCATCCCCCCTCTCCCCCTCCCAGCAAAAAAATTCCCCCTCTCAGCAAAAATCCCCCCCCCCCCCATCTCAAACCTGTGCCTCCTTCTCTTCTCTCCCAGTACAAATCCTCCCCCTCCCAGCATATATTACCCCTCTTAGAAAAAAAAACCTCCCCCCATCTCCCCCTCCCAGCAAAAATCCCCCCTCTCATCACAAATCCTCCCCCATCTCAAACCGCCTCCTTCTCTCCTCTTCCAGTACAAATCCCCCTCCCATCTCCTTCTCCTGTTCTGTAAGAGCAGCCTGATATGCTGGGACTTGTAGTGCCCTGGATTATAGGGGACTGAAGAATGGCAGCCTACTCTGCTGGGACTTATAGTGCCCTCTGTGGGGGACTGAGGATTCCTCAGTCCACCCACAGTCTAGGGCACTACAAGTTCCAACATAGGAGGCTGCCATATCTCAGCCCCCAACAGAGGGCACTACAAGTTCCAGCAGAGTAGGCTGCCACCAGTCATCCAAACACAGCATGGGGAGACCGCACAGCCTTTCACCCCCATACATTTCTCCCCATTCTCCCCTTACAATAGTGTCCTCGGCTTCTGGCTGCCCCTCTTCAGAGTCTGGGCGGCATGTCAAACTGCATGGTGGGGCAGTGGGCGGGATTTCCCCTTGTCAGACACATCCCCCCTCCCAGACTCCGGCGCAGCAAACAAGGCTGGAGATCACTCCAGCACCGCTCACACACCTCAGTAGCTGTGGGCAGCAGCGGCCGGATCTACAGACTGGGCATCGGCAGATGCGGCTGCCGACTTCCTTCCTGCACTGTGTCCTTCTGTCCTTCACTATGCGGCGATGCTGGACATCGGCGCTTAGTAAAGGATCGGCTCGGGCGGCTCTAGTCTGCAAAGGGAACGGCGTTCCTGCTGTGAAAAAAGTGCAGGGACGCCGTTCCCACGCGTTCCCGCAGGACTCGAGCCCTGCTCCCAAGACCCTTTGAAGCCTTTCAGACTGTAAAACCTAATCCAGGAGTTACAAATCCTGGGAAAAAAATGCAGACTCCTCTATTCACAACACACATTCTGGAGTCCCTTAACCTGCATCAGTAAGAACCCTGTGTGACATAGACACTTTTTCCATCATGGCAGGGCATAATACTGTCACAGTACACATAAAGATTTAAGGTGGAAGGGTTTATAACAACATTTTGCAGTATCTATCACATTTGCTTACTGTATGTTTAGTCCAAAACTATGGCTGAAAACCCAAGCCAAGGTTGTTGCTGAGGCAGTATGATGACAAAAAAAATCCTCTTAGCATTGTTGCTTTTAAACCTAAATTAAATATAGAACTTTTAAAGCTGAACTCCAAATCATCTCCCTTAACATTCAGACCTCAGCTCACCCCCCAACCAACATTTAGACCCTAGATAAGCCCCTTTCACCATTCAGCCCCATATTACCACCCCTCTTAACATTCAGATCTTGGATCAGTGATCTCTTAACATTACAGTTAAATAGTAGGTGAGGTTGAAAAAAGACACAAGTCTATCAAGTCCTACCTATGTGTGTGATTATATGTCGGTATTACATTTTATATCCCTGAATGTTGCTGTCATTCAAATGCTTATCTAATCGTTTTTGAAACTATCGATGCTCCTAGTTGAGACATCCGCCTGTGAAATAAAATTCCAAATCTTTGCCGCACTTACAGTAAAGAACCCTCTATGTATAACCCTCTACATAGACTTTTTTTTCTAATTTTAATGAGTGTCCATGTGTCTTGTTAAACTCCCTTCCATGAAAAGGTTTTATTCCTATTGTGGGATCACCAGTATGGTATTTATAAATTGAAATCATATCCCCTCTGGAGTGTCTTTTCTCCAGAGAGAATAAGTTCAGTGCTCACAGCCTTTCCTCATAACTAATATCCTCCAGACCATTTATTAGCTTAGTTGCCTTACTTTGTACTCGCTTCATTACAGTACATCCTTCCTGAGGAGTAGGGATGAGCCAAAACCCCTCCCCCCATTCGGTTCGCACCAGAACCTGCATGCGGACCGAATCAAAAATTGTAATTACACACACCTGTTAAACAGGGGCTAAAAAATTGGGCCTTAGGCACTAGTGCTGGTGCCACAACACTGCAACACCTCACAGATATTGTAGTTGAGAGCAGCAACGAACCCTCCTGCAAAATATTGCATAAAAAATTGTAATTACACGCCCCTGGGGCTGAAAAATTGGGCCTTAGCCACTGGTAGCGGCGCCAAGAACCAAAAATGTTCTTACAAGCTATCAGCATGATCATTGAGGAGGAAGAGGATAGTCACTCAGCATAACAGTATAGTCACTCAGCATCAGCATAGGCAGTCTTGAAGGGATCTGACATTTCAAAAAAAAAATTTGGTTACATCAGCATCAGCTGGTGGTGATCCAAGACTGATTAATTTTTATGAAGGTCAGTCAATCAACCGAGTCGGTGGACAGGCGCACCCTGTGATCGATTACAAAGCCTCCAGCTGCACTGAATGTGCGTTCCAAAAGAATGCTGGATGCAGGACAGGTGTCCAAGTCTGATCCTGCCCCTAGGTATTCCTGCACCATGTAAATAAGACACTGGCGATGGTTGCTGGAACCAATCATACCTTGGGGCTGCGGACTAAAAAATTGTCTGAATGCATCGGTCAGACGGCCACCTTCTCCACTGCTCCTCCTTCTGTGACTGACCGAAGCCTCAGCAACACGTTGTCCAGGACCAGGAATTCGTAACCTCCCAGTCTCTGGGAACACGTTGGACAGACCTTTCTGCAAGGCCTCCCGAAGATCTTTCATTCTCTGCTCCCTCTGTGATGGCAAGATAATGTCCGCAACCTTACCCTTGTAATGTGGATCAAGGAGGGTTGCCAGCCAGTAATGATCCCTCTCCTTGATCCGACGAATACGATGATCCTTCCTCAGGCTTTGCAGGATCACCCTGTCCAGCGAGGCCAAGACATTGCCCTCCACATGCCGGTAGAGAGCTGGAATCGCCTTCCATGAGAAAAAGTGGCATTTGGGAACCTGCCACTGAGGAACCGCACATTCCACAAACTGACGGAAGGGGGCAGAGTCTACCAACTGAAAAGGCAGCAGTTGAAGTGCTAGAAATTTAGCTAAGCTAGCATTCAACCACTTGGCATGTGGATGGCTGGGAGTGAACGTCTTTCTGTGGTGCAGCAGCTGGGGCAGGGAAATTTGCCTGGTACAATCTGACATCGGTGTACCGATAGCAAATTGCCCGAAAGTACTTGGCTGTGACCCACCTAATGCTACACCTTCATTCCTCTCAGTGCAGGTTTCAGAGAGGACTGAAGGTATAGTAGGGTTGAGATCCCAGCTGATGAGGAGCAAGGAGAGGTCCACTTTGGTCTTTGGTGTGGTTCTTTTAGGTACGCTTGCCAATGAACTGTATAGCAGGTCGAAATATGTCTAGTCAAGCATGTGGTGCCCAAGCGGTTGATGTTTTGGCCATGCAAGGTACACTTGCGACATATGTTACAAATAGCAGCGGTGCGATCTGATGCATTCGTCTCTAAAAAGGCCCACACCAAAGAACTTGGAGATGTGCCTCCTCCTCCTCTCTCCTATCAGGCACCCACATGGAGTCAGTGATCTCATCATCCCCTCCCGATTCATCACTGAAGCAAACCTGGCAGTATGCTGCAGCTGGGGGAACATAGCTGCCAGATTGCTGTCCTTCTTGGGCACCCCTCTCTCTGGGCTCACTTGCTGCCTTCCTCTAGCTAGGTACCATCAGAGCCTTCAAAACGCTGGGCATCCTCCTGGAGCATGTACCCAACACTGTGGTCAATCAGTTTTGGGGCCTCCTCAGGAGGACATGGTTGGGCTAGTGAAGGAGTGACTGATGTCATTGAGCCAAGGGAACAGGCCGCATTGGCAGGTGCATTGCCAGACAAAGTACCCGGAGCCTGGGTGAAGATGAGGAGGATGATGATGGCTTGGTCAAGTCTTCGGCATGTTGCGGCGCAAGACGGCCAGCTGCTGAAAAAAAGGACAAGCATGTCCCACGGCCATGTGCTGATGAGGAGGCACCATGTCCATGACCAGCACTGTTGCCTCGGTGTGCTGCCCCTAAGCTGGCCCCCAGAAGGCATCCTGCCTCGTTGGAGATGTGCCTCCTCCTCCTCCTCTCTCCTATCAGGCACCCACATGGAGTCAGTGATCTCATCATCATCTTGCGCTTCATCACTGAAGCAAACCTGGCAGTTTGCTGCAGCTGGTGCAACATGACTGCCAGAATGCGGTCCTTCTTGAGCATCTCCTCTCTCTGCGCTGACGCTACTGCTTTCCTCTAGCTGGGTATCATCATCAGAGCCTTCAAAGCAATGGGCATCCTCCTGGAGCATGTACCCAACACTGTTCTCAAAAAGTTCAGGGGACTCCTCAGGAGGACATGGTGGGTCTAGGGAAGGAGTGGCTGATGACATTGAGATGAGGGAAGAGGATGTGTTGGCAGCTGCTCTGCTAGTACCCTGAGCCTGGGTGAGAGAGGATGAGGAGGATGAAGAGGGCTTGGTCATCCACTCTACCAAGTCCTTGGCATGATGCGGCTCAACATGTCCAGCTGCAGAAAATAAGGACAAGCGTGTCCCCTGGCCACGTGCTGATGACGATGCACCGCATCCATGATGAGCACTGTTATCTCTAAACACAGAGCCTGCTTGCCCTCTTTTATTGGCTCGTGACTGTCTGCCTTTCCTTGTTGGCCTTCCAGACATAGTAATGGCCTGCAGGGAGATGGGAAAACCAGCAATTGGTTAGTGTATATTGTGGTAGAGGCACACAATACCCAATGTAAAGGCTGCAGATGCATGTATTAAAGAACACCAGCAAAAAAAGGTAGATATAGGTGTATACTGTGCTGGAGGCACACAACACCCACTAACTCCTTAAGATGCCTGGATTAGAGAACACCAGCAATAAAGGGTAGATACAGGTGTATACTGTGCTGTGCTGGAGGAACACAACACCCACTAACTCCTGCAGATGCCTGTATTAGAGAACACCAGCAATAAAGGGTAGATACAGGTATATAATGTGCTGTGCTGGAGGCACACAACACCCACTAACTCCTGCAGATTCCTGTATTAGAGAACACCAGCAAAAAAGGGTAGCTACAGGTGTATACTGTGCTGGAGGCACACAACACCCACTAACTCCTGCAGATGCCTTTATTATAGAACACCAGCAATAAAGGGTAGATACAGGTGTATACTGTGCTGGAGGCACACAACACCCACTTTAACTCCTGCAGATGCCTGTATTAGAGGAACACCAGCAATAAAGGGAAGATGCAGGTGTATACTGTGCTGTGCTGGAGGCAAACATCACCCATTTACTCCTGCAGATGCCTGTATTAGAGAACACCATCAATAAAGGGTAGATACAGGTGTATACTGTGCTGTCCTGGAGGCACACAACACCCACTAACTCCTGCAGATGCCCGTATTAGAGAACAACAGCAATAAAGGGTAGATACAGGTGTATACTGTGCTGGAGGCAAACAACACCCACTTTAACTCCTGCAGATGCCTGAGAAAAGAACACACTGTCCCTGCCTATCTAGCTCTTTCCCTTCACGCCAGAACACACTACACAAGGCCACCGCGCTGGCGGCCTTATATAGTGTGGGGCGTGTACTAAACCCCCTGAGCTATAATTGGCCACAGGCATCCTGCCTGTGGCCAATTTTGTCTCTCTTTGCTGCTGGCGCTGTGATTGGTGCATGCTTGGCCAATCATGAGCCAGCAATGCACTGCGATGGCGCAGTGCATTGTGGGCCGTGAGCCCCACACGAATTTGGCGCGAACGGTCCATAACGTTCGTAATCCCCGAACATGCGAACAGCTGGTGTTCGAGTCGAACATGCGTTCGACTCGAATATCGAGCTCATCCCTAGACACTAGTAATCATTATATGTATTAATTATTATTACTAGTCAACCAACATTAGAATTCTTCTATAGCCTCTGGGCAGGGCATTCGACCATAAATGTCCGCTCGCGGCGACTGCTTCGTTGAATCTTCATGTTAAATCTTCTCTCTATGTTGAATAATCTTGGACTAATAGAGTTAGGTTGAGCACATTAGACCTTTTTTGATATTGTCTCTATAATGTCAAATCTTCTCTCTCTATGTCCAAACTTTTCTCTCTATGTAGAATAATCTTGAACTAATAGAGCTAAGGTTAGGCACATTCGACCACAGGTTTGATGGACACAGATCGCTATTGTCAGTGTCATGTTGAATCTCCTATCTATATCGAAATGTTGTCGCAACAAAAACTAAAATAAAGCATTTGTTTATGTTGGATCTTGTTTTTTCATATTCTGCATATTCGTTATCATTTGTTAAAACGATAACGAAAATACCCGAAATTCAGACGAAAATGCATTTGGACGAAAATGAATGCACATGTCTAGAATATGTATGTCTTCCTCCAAAACTGCTTCAACAAGCTCATTACTGTTTATTATTTTACAGGTTCACCATACAGCTTCATCATATAGCGTTACCTTAATGTGATGGTTGAAGTGCTGATCTGTTTGGGTTAATTTGGCCTAATATATAATGTGCAGCATACGAAATGAGACTGTACTTTGATGTTCGATTTTGCATGTCTGTGTATGGCTCTTTCACTAAATACCACTGAATGTCATGTAGTGTGCCTCTTATGCCGCGTACACACGTAGCCAACTATCCGGCGGGCTTAGTCTGCCGGACTTGCCGCCGGACTGTCCGCCAGACTTTCCGAACAGGCTACTTGCCCACACACGGCACTTTTTCAGCGGAATAATACGGCGTACTAAGTCCGCCGGACTATCCACCGTACCTTTGAAATGAACGGACTCGCCCACACACGTGGAGGAAAGTCCGCTCATTTTGAGCGTGTCTCCAGGTAGCCGGGGCCAGCGAAGGAGGCATCGCTGGTCCCCTCACCTGGTATGGATTTAAAGGGGAACCCCAACGCCGAAAAAAAATCAGCGTGGGGGTCCCCCTCAGGTCCACATCAGACCCTTGTCCGAGCACGCTACCCGGCCGGCCAGGAAAGGGGGGGTGAGCGAGCGCCCCCCCTCCTGAGCCGTACTAGGCCATGTGCCCTCAACATAGGGGGGTGCCTTGGAGAAGGGGGGGCCGCGCGGCACCCCCACCCCAAAGCACCTTGTCCCCATGTTGATGAGGACAAGGGCCTCTTCCCGACAACCCTGGCCTTTGGTTGTCGGGGTCTGCGGGCGGGGGGCTTATCGGGATCCGGGAGCCCCCTTTAATAAGGGGGCCCATGGATACCGGCCCCTCCACCCTATGTCAATGAGTATGGGGTACAATGTACCCCTACCCATTCACCTGTAAATAAAAGTAAAAAAAACACAACACACAAGGGTTAAAATAGTTTATTGCACAGCTCCGGGGGTCTTCTGTCTGTCTTCGGGGGTCTTCTAGCCAGACTCTTCTGCTAGCTTTTTTGCTAGTGGAGGAGCCCGGCTTTCTTCTTCGCCGCTGCCCTCTTCTTCTGACTTTGGGGGTCTTGTCCCCCTCTTCGGTTCTTCTTCCCGGGCCACCGCACCTTCTTCTAGCTCTTTTACAGGTGGTGGCCCGGTCTTCTGTCGCCGCAGAGGATGCTGGGACTGTGACATCATACTGGGCGTGGACATCATTCGGTGATGTCCCTATATAAGTCACCGCGTGCCGTGTCCCCGTCATTGTGAGCAGAGAGAGCGACGAGGCAACATCTGAAGAGAAGAAGAGAAGAACAGAAGGCGGCGACATCGGCAGCGGGCGCCCCCCCTTCCCCAAGGCACCCCCCCATGTTGAGGGCACGTGGCCTGGTACGGCTCAGGAGGGGGGGCGCTCGCTCGTCCCCCCCTTTCCTGGCCGGCTAGGTAGCGTGCTCGGACAAGGGTCTAATGTGGACCTGGGGGGGACCACCACGCCAATTTTTTTTCAGCATTGGGGTTCCCCTTTAAGTCCATACCAGGTGACTGGGCCAGCGACGCCTCCTTCGCTGGCCCCGGCTACCTGGAGAAGCGCTCAAAATGAGCGGACTTTCCTCCGGGCGGGAAAAGTCCGTTCATTTCAAAAGTACGGCAGACTGGCATACACGGATTGTCTGCCGAAATGCGAGTCAGACGGAAAGATTGGAGTGCAAAACTACTTTCTAAGTCCGCCAGACTTTTGGGTAAAAAAGTCCGCTGGAGGCTACACACGGGGGGACTTTTCCACCGGATTGTTTGATCGTGTGTACGCGGCATAAGGGTACATATGATCTATGCATATAGCGATGTGCATATTATACTAGAGGCCCACCTAAATTGACCTTGTTCTGTGAAATCTGAAGGTTTGAATGCAACAGTTGAAGGAATGCGTAGACATGGTGTAGACATGGTTAATCTGTTCACTATTGTGGCCCAATCTCCCATATAGGGACTGCCATATATGCAATAACAAACTCTACTTTGGCTGCAGAATTCACTAGGTCAGTTGCCTTTAGGCACTGCTAGTATCTTATTATTTCCAGCAGGTTCATATTATTATTATCTCATTACATTTTTTCAGTGCAATATTATATTTAATATTCTCTTTGATCTTCTTTGGAGAGGAACTCATGTGTAGTCCTATTTTGTGCTTTGTATAACTTTTTGTTGCATCTATGGGATATAGTTTTTTTTCTTTTCATGCATAATAGTTCTTATACTTTTTTGCATATCTTTTGACTACTAGGTTTAGGAGTAGGGTTTACGGGTACAGTTATGTGAATAAAGAGATATATATATATATATATATATAGTATTTATTTTTCCTTTTGGCACTTAATAGTTTTTTGAGAGACACCTACAGCTCTTTATACATTGTTGCTCTCAAGATTATACATTTAGAGTCAAGGTTATTTCCCTAGTTCTGTAAATTATGTTTTCTCCATGAGGAGATTTATTTTTGAAATTAGGAATTGGGCCTCCTAGAGAAATGTTTAGCTCCTAAGTTCCTTTTAATATTGGATTTCAGCAGGTATTGTGGGTAAATAAATGTATTTGGTTTGTCAAATTGAAAAAATAATACAGATTTTTTGCTAATTCTTCTTGCTGGACTTTTCCAGAGTTCCGTTGACCTTTACAATTTGCCAGACAGGATTTCAAACCCTGCCTATCTCCATTTAAAAATTCATTTTGAACAGAATTCTGCTTTTATGACTTGAAACCTGGTTGTCTTCCTTAGTTTGAATAAGTATTCCAGATTTTAGCTGTTGCTTTTCAGTCTTCTTTTATAGACCTCTCAATACTCAACTTGATTGTTTATTAAATCTTGAACTCAAAGAAGTAGCCAAAGGCTTATTTAACCACTTAACAACCAGCGCACGCTGATGTACGTCCTATTTTTGAAGAGGGATATCTCGGTAACGGCAGCAGCTGCTGCCACAACCGTGATAACCATCTCTTCAGGCGCCGGTCGTCTGTACGAAAACGGTGGTCTCCACGGCGGGTTCGCCATGAGATCAGCATTATCGGCGGCGGGAGAGCTGCCACCCCCCCTCCCGCCGCCCTCCCGTGCCTTCCGCCACTTACCGGAGCCGTCGGTAGCGGCGGAGGCGATCGGGTCCTTTTCCTAGCTGGGTATATAGACGAGTGAGGCTAAGATGGCCCCCACTCATCTTTATACCATAGGAGGGCAGAAGCGACGTCAAAACGTCACTTCCGCCCATACCTCTTAAAGGTATATTTTTTTAATGTAATTTTTTTAAATTACTTTTTTTTTTTTTTTTGCATTTAAGTCCAAATATGAGATCTGAGGACTTTTTGACCCCAGATCTCATATTTAAGAGGACCTGTCATGCTTTTTTCTATTACAAGGGATGTTTACATTCCTTGTAATAGGAATAAAAGTGATCCATTTTTTTTTTAAACAGTGTAAAAATAAATAAAATCAGTTAAAATAAATAAGAAAAAAAATGTTTTTAAAAACACCCCGTCATGACGAGCTCTCGCGCAGAAGCGAGCGCATATGCGAGTAGCGCCCGCATATGAAAACTGTGGTCAAACCACACATGTGAGGTCTCGCCGCGATCGGTAGAGGGAGAGCAATAATTCTAGCCCTAGAACTCCTCTGTAACGCAAAATATGCAACCTTTAGAATTTTTTAAATGTCGCTTATGGAGATTTGTGAGGCTAAAAGTTTGACGCCATTCCACAAGCGGGCGCAATTTTGAAGCGTGACATGTTGGGTATCAATTTACTCGGCGTAAAATTATCTTTCACAATATAAAACAATTGGGCTAATTTTACTGTTGTCTTATTTTTTTATTCAAAAAAGTGATTTTTTTTCCAAAAAAAGTGCGCTTGCAAGACCGCTGCGCAAATACGGTGTGAAAAAAGTATTGCAATGACCACCATTTTATTCTCCAGGGTGTTAAAAAAAAAACAATATAAAATGTTTGGGGGTTCTAAGTAATTTTCTAGCAAAAAAAAACTGTTTTAAACATGTAAACACCGAGTCTGAAAAAGAGGCCTGGTCCTTAAGTGGTTAAATAAACAGTTTTTTTATCATGTTAATATATATATATATATATATATATATAGTTATTTTTTTACTTCTTTATTGAACTATTGCAATGGAGTAAAAAAAAAAAGACAGCTGGCAGCAATGGTCACAAATAACAATTTCTTCCTTCAGTTCACCCTATTTACAATCTCTTAATGTTAAGATGACAGTTTTTTTGTATCTTGTTCACAATAAAAAACATGGCATTGAAAGTATACTTAGAGATGTACAAAACATTATTACATTGCCACAATCTGAACTGTTTTATTGTTTCTCTGCATTATTTATTGTTGCCTGAAAAAGTAAAAAGAGATTCAAGGGCTTTAATATCAGTAAATGTGTTTGTTTGTTGCGGTGAAATGAATGTATAACAAAAAATGATTTAGCCATTGCCTTAGATCAATTTAACAAACTGTGTTTGTCAGCAGACTTGAATAAAATCAAAGCCATGATTAATGAATTCAACATAAGTCCATCTACACTGAGAATGTTTAAAAAACACATAGCTTTATTTAATAAAAATTACATTGTTTTTAATTACTACAAGTGCTAAGCAATTGCTAATTCTTACTTTACTGCTGACATTATTATGAGACAACTGAATGTTTTACAGAATGTTCTTTTTTTCTTTATAAGGACAATTTTCTAATGTTTTAGGAATTAGCATCATTTGGGAATTAGTACAGCAGTATAATAAACGCTAGCAAATCAAAAGGGAATCGTTGTCTAAAGCATTAAAAGATAACTCCACTTCTGTGGGAAAAAATATAGCACATTAAAAAATAATAATATAGCATATATAATTGCAACACAAGCCATACTGTAATTTAATGTTTTTAAAAGTTACCTTTACTTTTCAATCTGCAGCACTGTAAAATTCAGTGCAATACTTAGACCCATTGAACCCGTTCTGTACACAGTTGGCATATGAAACGCCTCCAGAAATGTAATTTCCTACTGGTGTGATTGGCTGACTGATGTTCCCAGAACTTTGCACTAACACACAAGTTTAGGCATCATCTGCAACAAAAATTACATTTATGGTGAGATGCTGCTAAAGGGTTGTAATCAAGGTGAAGCGTCGTGTGGTGGGCAGTAAACACGCAGAGATTGAGCATAGCAGTATATTGCAGAAAGTTCCAGCAAAATAAAATTAGGCCCAGCAGGTAGGCAACTTATGAACAGTAACAGCGGTCTGCAACCTTGGATGATGCCAACAGCATCTGCAATGAGAAACAGGAATGCGGCCTGGCCAGTCCACACTTGAAGGAGAGGTGATGTGGAAATATGGGTCAATGATTTGCACTTCCGATTACATCATAAATGATAAGACATCATTATTTATGAACATTTGTACTCTCAAAAAGCACTAGTTGGACATTAACTGCAGTTGTTTAACCACTTGAGGTCTGGGCCATAGCCGAATGACGGCTAAAGCGTGGACCTCAATTTCCAGGAGGCTGTCATAGGGCGTCCTCCCCTGTGCACACTTCCTGTGCGTGCCCTGTGGGGCATACAGGGAGCATGCCGTGATCATCAAGTCACTGAGACTCGGGTGATCACCAATCCGAGTAAGGGGCCGGCTGTGACAACTGATCACATCATGTAAACAAATGCTCGGTAATCGTTTTTTTTTCTCCTCACGCTAACAGCATGAGGAGAAAAAAAAGCCAATCACCAGCTTATGTTAAAGGAACATCGGTCCCGAAGAGGAAGGAACACAGGCACCTCATCTGTATCAATCAGTACCCCCTGCCAGTGCCACCTGTTATTGCCACTTGCCAGTGCCCACAGTGCCCACCAGTGCCATCTATCAATGCCCATAAGTGCCACCTAACAATGCTCACCAGTGGTGCCAATCAGTGCCTCCTATCAGTGTAAGCAATCAATGCCCATTATTACCACCCATCACTGCCACCCATCAGTGCCCATCACTGCCACCTATTGGTGCCCATCACTGCCACTGACAAAATATTAAAAAAATGTTTTTTAAAATTCGGTCTTTTTCAATTTTTTTAACAAAAAATAAAAACTGCAGAGGTGATCAAATAGCACCAAAAGAAGGCTCTATTTGTGGGGAAAAAATTATAAAACATTATTTTGGGTACACTGTTTTATGACCGCGCAATTGTCATTCAAAATGCATCAGTGCTGAACGCTGAAAATTGGTCTGGACAGGAAGGAGGTAAGCAGATGGTTAAATAGGCAATTTACCATCTGTTTTGTCACCATAAAGCCCCCTTGAAGGGTTCCTGAAGAGGTTTATGTTAGTATGACCACCTATCAGATGTAAATAAGTAAGCCCTGGACTAATTGTCATTTCTAAC
This sequence comes from Lithobates pipiens, assembly GCF_037356315.1. Taxonomy (NCBI): domain Eukaryota; kingdom Metazoa; phylum Chordata; class Amphibia; order Anura; family Ranidae; genus Lithobates; species Lithobates pipiens. The sequence continues at coordinate 180,977,694 of NW_027507758.1, forward strand.
ACATATAGTTACATAGTCAGGTTGAAAAAAGACACAAGTTCATCTATTTCAACCAAAAAACAAAAAGGAAAAAAAATGAATAATACAATACCATATACACAATCCTTCACCCACAGATCCAGATGAAGGTGAAAAACCCCAGTAAAGCATGCCCCAATTTGCTACAGCAGGGGAAAAAATTCCTTCCTGATCCCCCGAAAGGCAATCGGATTTTACCTCGATCAACTTTACCTATAAATATCAGTACCCAGTTATATTATGTACATTTTGGAAAGAATCCAGGCCTTTTTTAACTCAATCTACTGAACTGGCCAGAACCACCTTTGGAGGGAGTCTATTTCACATTTTCACAGCTCTTACTGTGAAAAAAACCTTTCCATATTTGGAGATTACATCTTTTTTCCTCTAGACATAACAATTGCCTCCTTGTCCTCTGTGATAACTCAACACTAAGTTCACTATATGGACCACTTATGTATTTGTACATGTTGATCATATGTCCTCTTAATCTCTTCTCAAAAGAGAAAAAATTCAGTTCCTCTAATCTTTCCTCATAGCTGAGCTCCTCCATGCCTCTTATCAGTTTGGTTGCCCTTCTCTGCACTTTCTCCAGTTCCCCCGGTATCCTTTTTTGAGAACTGGTGCCCAAAACTGAACGGCATATTCCAGAGGTCTTACTAATGATTTGAACAGGGGCAAAAACATATCTCGCTCTCTGGAGTTTAGACCTCTCTTAATGCAAGAAAGGACTTCACTTGCTTTGGAAACCCCAGCTTGGCATTGCTTGCTATTATTGAACTTATAATCTACCACAACCCCCAGATCCTTCTCCACTATGGATTCTCCCAGTTGTACTCCCCCTAGTATGTTTGATACATGCATAGTCTTAGCCCCCAAGTGCATAACTTTACATTTATCGACATTAACCACTTGCCGACCAGCCGCTGTCATTATATTGCGGCAGGTTGGCACGATCCCGCAAACCGTCGTAGCTATACGTCTGCTCGCAGGATTGGGATAGCTGCACAGCAGGGGTGCCAATGCTCATAGCCAATGGTTGTGATAACCCCAGGCCATGAGCAATCACAAGCAAGAGGGACAGAACACAGAAGTGTGTGTGTAAACAAACAAATCCGTGTTTTGTTCCGAGAGGAATGACAGATCGTGTGTTCCTATTAGCTAAGAACCATGATCCGTCACTTCCTCTAGTCAGTCCCCTCCCCCTTCAGTTAGAATCACCTCCCAGGGAACACAGTTAACCCCTTTATCGCCCCTAGTGTTAACCCCTTCACTGCCAGTGACATTTTGGCAATAATCAATGCTGTATAATTGCCAGTGGTCCCAAAAATGTGTCAAAATTATCCGATATGTCCACCATAATGTCACATGCATGATAAAAATCACAGATCGCCGCCATTATTAGTAAAGAAGAATAAAAATAATAAAAATGCTATAAATCTATCCCCTATTTTTTAGACACTATAACTTTTCCACAAACCAATTAATATTTTTTTTACCAAAAATATGTAGAAGAATACATATCGGCCTAAACTGATAGAAAAAAGTTTTTTTCAAAAAAAATGGGGACATTACACCAAAAAGTACAAAATATTTTTTTTTTCAAATTTGACGCACTTTTTTGTTTTTAGTGCAAAAAATAAAAAACGCAGAGGCAATCAAATAGCACCAAAAGAAGGCTCTATTTGTGGGAAAAAAGGACATCAATTTTGTTTGGGTGCAACATCGCAGGACCGCGCAATTGTCAGGTAAAGCGATGCAGTGCCGAATCGCAAAAAAATGGCCCGGTCATTCTGCAGCCAATTCTACCAGGGCTGAAATGGTTAAACCTCATTTGCCACTTAGTTGCCCAATTAGACAGTGCATTGAGGTTAGTTTGCATTTACAGACATCCTGTAAAGACGTTATTCCACTGCATAGCTTGGTGTCATCTGCAAAGACAGAATGGTACTTTTAATCCCAGACCCTATATCATTTATAAAGATTTTAAAAAGTAAGCCCTTAAAACACGGTCTGATCGGACCATGTTGTCAGATAATCCGACCGTGTGTGGGCTCCATCAGACTTTTTCCATTGGAATGACCGACCAACAAAGTTTGAGAGCTGGATATAAAATTTTCTGACACATGATCCGATGTGCGTCAATTCCGATCGCGTGTAGCCTAGACCGACTGACAAAGTGCCACGCATACTCAGAATAAATTCTGAGACGGAAGCGCTCGGTCAGGTAAAACTACTGTTTCATAATCGATATAGCACATTCATCATGCTGCAATGTTAAAAATTCTTTAATGCAGTGCGTTCTCTTTTTCTTTATAATGCTACAAGAATGAAGTTGTATTTCTTTATGCTTTTTCCTCATTTCATGAATACAATATTTTAATTCATCAGATCTCCCCAACCATTTTTGTTTTTTTTAATGTAAATTTTGTGGTTGGTTTTTTAATCAAGATCTCCTTTTATGACATTTTGCTCATCTTTGTAATTTTTTTGGTGTGTTTTGTGTGTCAACTTACCACAACACCATTATTGTCTTTTTATTTTATTGTTTTCTTTTTTAATCTCTAGGAGGTTGTTTGGTGTTGGTGCCCCTTGTTATTAATTTGACTTTGTATTTTTGAAATGTACCTGCCTACTCACAAATAAACTGTCCTTTTTGAAGTAAAACACTTAGGCAGGTGTTTCTTGAACCAAAAAAAAAAACCTTTATTTAGGTGTAATGAACAAATAAACAGGAAAGCAATGCTGGAGAAACTGCTCAATTTGGCGAAGCCTGTGGCCCCCAGGGCAGACATCAATTATTTTTTAAATGCATTGGTGGCCTTATGAGTACATATCTAAAGGGAGAACAGTCTGGTCCAGAAGTCCAAGAGATCAGGAAGAGCAGATGACATCTATGTCCCCAGGCTGTAGTCATAAAAGAGCCTGCATCTTTTGTCAGACCAGACTGAACCTAGGCCATCACTCTCTGGTCTTCCTTAGGCACTTCCCTCCAGGCTTCCTTCCAGGCTGTGGCTCTGCTCTTGAAGTTGTGGCAGGAGGTGGAGGAGGAGGAGGGCGAGGGTCAACCTCCTGGCTGCCACTTGCCACAGCCTTCTCTTGGCTGCCACTTGTCACAGCCTCCTCCCAGCTGAGGTCTTCCTGTGTATGAAAATGGGACATAGTTTTAGTTTTTTGGTCATCAATCACACAATTTTGTGCTCATGACTGTTGCAAATTGAATGTTACCAAATAGAAAAGACCATCATTCTGAGCCCAGCATTTTTCACTCTTGTCCCAATCATTTTTGGTCACTACTGTCTATTGATATGTAAACCACTTTGTTAAATCACAACTTACTGATCAATAATAACATCTAGTTAACATCATTAAATGTACGAAAATAAATATGTTGAACAAAGCTATACCTGTCTCAAGCTGGGCCCCTCCACATGTTGCTGCTTGGAAGGCCCAGGTTGGACATTGGAAGCCTCAGCTGGGGGTGAAGGAAGCCTTGAAGGAAGACTGTAGGGTGCTGGCCTCCTCTCGTCTGCCAGAAAATGCAGCCTCTCGTAGTACAACATCCTGGGGACATAAATGTCATCTGGATCTCCTGATCTCAGGGAATCCTGGAACTTCTTGCGCTCCCTCAGATATGTACTCCTCAAGGCACCAATTTTGGCCATCACATAGGTCATGTCTGCCGTGGGGAGCATGATCTTCACCAAACCAAGCAGTTTCTCCAGTGCTACCTTCCTCTTTCTTCAGTCCTTAGAAAGGTGGTTGTTCATCTGCCACAGGCAGGGCAGCTCCCTGAGCATAACAACGATTAGCTCCAAAAAATGTGGTTCCTTGAAGGGATCCATCTTCTCTGCAAGACACAACACAAGACAAACCCTAATAATAATGTCAGGCTAAACTCTCCTAATCTTGCCCCAATATAGGCCTCAATCTAGAAGCAGTATAGGCTAGTGATGTACCAAGTTAAAATTGTACCTTCGTTTGAATGATCGGCGCGTCAGCTCCTCACTCTGCTCACAGATCATACGTATGACACACACGTGTTGCATTTTATATACAGTGCACATACAGTACAGACCAAAAGTTTGGACACACCTTCTCATTCAAAGAGTTTTCTTTATTTTTATGACTATGAAAATTGTAGATTCACACTGAAGGCATCAAAACTATGAATTAACACATGTGGAATTATATACTGAACAAAAAAGTGTGAAACACCTGAAAATATGTCTTATATTCTCGGTTCTTCAAAGTAGCCACCTTTTGCTTTGATTACTGCTCCGCACACTCTTGGCATTCTGTTGATGAGCTTCAAGAGGTAGTCGCCTGAAATGGTTTTCACTTCATAGGTGTGCCCTGTCAGGTATAATAAGTGGGATTTCAAGCCTTATAAATGGGGTTGGGACCATCAGTTGCGTTGTGCAGGAGGTGGATACAGTACACAGCTGATAGTCCTACTGAATAGACTGTTAGAATTTGTATTATGGCAAGAAAAAAGCAGCTAAGTAAAGAAAAACGAGTGGCCATCATTACTTTAAGAAATGAAGGTCAGTCAGTCCGAACAATTGGGAAAACTTTGAAATTGTCCCCAAGTGCAGTGGCAAAAACCATCAAGCACTACAAAGAAACTGGCTCACATGAGGACCGCCCCAGGAAAGGAAGACCAAGAGTCACCTCTGCTGCGGACGATAAGTTCATCCGAGTCACCAGCCTCAGAAATCGCAGGTTAACAGCAGCTCAGATTAGTGAACAGGTCAATGCCACACAGAGTTCTAGCAGCAGACACATCTCTAGAACAACTGTTAAGAGGAGACTGTGTGAATCAGGCCTTCATGGTAAAATAGCTGCTAGGAAACCACCGCTGAGGACAGGCAACAAGCAGAAGAGACTTGTTTGGGCTAAAGAACACAAGGAATGGACATTAGACCAGTGGAAATCTGTGCTTTGGTCTGATGAGTCCAAGTTTGAGATCTTTGGTTCCAACCACTGTGTCTTTGTGCGACGCAGAAGAGGTGAACGGATGGACTCTGCATGCCTGGTTCCTACCGTGAAGCATGGAGGAGGAGGTGTGATGGTGTGGGGGTGCTTTGCTGGTGACACTGTTGGGGATTTATTCAAAATTGAAGGCGTACTGAACCAGCATGTCTACCACAGCATCTTGCAGCGGCATGCCATTCCATCCGGTTTGTGTTTAGTTGGACCATCATTTATTTTTCAACAGAACAATGACCCCAAACACACCTCCAGGCTGTGTAAGGGCTATTTAACCAAGAAGCAGTGATGGGGTGCTGCACCAGATGACCTGGCCTCCACAGTCACCGGACCTGAACCCAATCGAGATGGTTTGGGGTGAGCTGGACCGCAGAGTGAAGGTAAAAGGGCCAACAGGTGCTAAGCATCTCTGGGAACTCCTTCAAGACTGTTGGAAAGCCATTTCAGGTGACTACCTCTTGAAGATCATCAACAGAATGCCAAGAGTATGCGGAGCAGTAATCAAAGAGAAAGGTGGCTACTTTGAAGAACCTAAAATATAAGACATATTTTCAGTTGTTTCACACTTTTTTGTTCAGTATATCATTCCACATGTGTTAATTCATAGTTTTGATGCCTTCAGTGTGAATCTACAATTTTCATAGTCATGAAAATAAAGAAAACTCTTTGAATGAGAAGGTGTGTCCAAACTTTTGGTCTATACTGTATGTGAAACTCTGCCTGCCCCTGATGTTCTTTCTAGTCTATTCCCCGCCTCTTCTCTTTCGGCACAGTGGGGAGAGCACATGGCGGAGACACAGCAGGGGCATGATAGTTCCCCTAATGAGGAGGAGGACGAGGAAAGCCAGAAACGTCCCGATCCCAGAGGAGAAGATTTAAGGTCTCAAATATGTCTTTTAGAGAGATGTTGGAGATGGTGGACATATTGAAGAGGAACGACTATGATGGGAAGTATAGACCTTAACCAAACCCAAATGACAGAAAGGCCAAGATCATGACTAAAGTTGTGAAGAGTCTCCAGAAGAATTTTGGGGTACGACGATCCAAGGATAAACTGAGGAAACGCTGGTCAGACCTGAAACTGAGGGAGCACAATCAGTACAGAAGGATCAAGCGAGTTCTTCAAAAAAGTAAGTAGTTGTCGTGTGCTCATATTATTATTATTGCTTGCATACTGCTCCATGTGCTTTGATTTAATGTTGCACAGTTTAAAATGGCCACTTTCATGTTCATGGGTTCACACGTTCGTAATAAACATTGTTCGTTAGCCCACTCCAATAAACAATGTTTTGCCAAGTTGCACTTTACTACATTTGTTCACACAACAGGTAAGTATTCCAGCTTTAGAAAGTGTCAAAAATAATGTATTCACCTTTGAACTGCCAAAAAACACAATTGTACGACACTGCCAAGCAATTTTTCATATTCCTATTTCTGCCTTCAAATATCTGTGTGCTAAGTATTCTTTTTACATTCTGATAGGGGAGAGATGACTTGGGACGTCTGAGGACACCAGGGACCCCACACCTCCCAAAGAAGGGGAAATACCAACACCAGAAGCAGAGGAGGGGGAGGCAGGAGAGATTGTAGAGATTGGCGCAATTGGCATCACAACAGGTGAGTGTCTGAGACCACAGCTTCTGGTAAGCTAATCAATCTATGCCTGCATATTTATAATACACAATGTTTTTTTGGTTTATTTTTAGGTGATGTGGATGTTGTGGAAGAAGAATCACATTTTACCAGTGAAAGTGCCAAGATCCTCATTGAAGAGATAATGGGGTGCAATTGTGATTTAGAAAATATCCAGAAAAACATCAATGATGTTCAGCAAAAAATGAAGAACATCATTGATGTTTTAGGGAGAATCTGAAACACCCAAAACTAGCTAGCATCCATTTTAATTTTTCCAAAACACTTTCATATTTTTCAAAAAGCAAAATTTGGAAGATGCACACAGTGTGTCAACAGGCGCTATCTCCCATCATGGGGGATCAATGTACGCGTTTTGTGGGTGCAACCCCTTCCTTGCTACTAAAGTGGCTGAGATGAAGGAGTTGCACCCCCAAAACATGTACATTGATACCCCATGATGGGAGATAGCACACGTTGACTTTAGACATGGGATCAGGAGGAAACTGGCCACTTTTTGATTTACAATTTGTGCGCATCTTCCAAATTTGGCTTTTACAGGGGTGACACCTCATCTGATGAAGGCAATATCGGCACAGTTTGTACATACTCATGTCTGATATTGTCTTCATTTTTCAGAGTTGAACTTTGTAAGTTCCTGTGTTCTGTATGTTATGCTTTGATACATGCCTGTTTACACAAAAATGTCAAGTTATAAAAATGTTACCAAAAATAATGTTTTAATTAAACCAAATATGTTGGTTTGTTGTAAAATCTTTTTCTAAATGCACATGTGAATGTGTATTGAGTAAAAAGTTAAATTATCAACAATGTGTGGCTTCCTTTTTCAATGTGCGAAAAAAGCAGTATTTGTAGTAAAGTTGTTGTTTTCTGTGACAATGGGTGTTATTTACTAAAGGCAAATCAACTCTGCACTCCAAGTGACGTTTCAGGTTCACTTTTGCAGTGCACTTGTAGTGCATAGTGGATTTGCCTTTAGTAAATAACACCCACAGTTTTTTTCATTTTCGTAACCCCACATATTTTTGTCATGGTGCTGAAAATTAGCAATATTTTTGTCAGTAATGCACTACATACATTAACAACAAAAACAAGGTGAGTGTGTAGCAGACCCACAACATAATAAGATAATCTGAAGAAGAGACTGTCACCTCATCACGCTCTGAAATTGAGTTTGCACTGTTGTAGAAAAAGGCCAAAAAAACACACACAAAAAGAACCTAGGAGACACCTAAAACAAAGCCAATCAGTAAATGAAAACAAAGATTATTGGAGTTTCAAAGAAAAATGTATTTAAAAAATGCCTCTCAGACATTGTCTGGCATATAAATGGCCCCCCTACCCACAAAGTACTCCACATATCTTGTTCTGACCTCATGGGCGCTTTGGAGGGGCAAGCCAGGATGGGTCATCAGGTTGGCATTTTTCAAGTCTGCATCAGGCCCAACTGAGGCCACATAGTTTGCTGAGTGTTTTTTCAAAAAATTGTGCATAATACAGCACAAAAGCACAATATGATTGAGTTTATATTCCGCCATGTGGATTGGAGTCAAAAATAGGCGGAACCGGCTGGCCATTATCCCAAAAGTGTTCTCCACTACTCTTCTGGCTACTACTCTTCTGGCTCTGACCAGCAGGAAATTAAAGATCCTCTGGTCCGGGGTGAGGGTCCTCATCGGTTTAGGCCGCATCAGATGGTTTGCCAGAGCAAACGCTTCATCCACGATGAAAACTAAGGGGAGTCCTTCCACAGTCTCCTCTGGAGGTGGCAAGCCCAGACTGCCACTCTGGAGATGCCAGTAGAACTCTGTCTGTGCGAACACTCCACCATCCGACATCTGGCCATTTTCCCCCACATCCACATACAGGAAGTCATATGTCGCTGACACCACCGCCAACATCACAATACTATTATACCCCTTGTAATTATAATATTAGGACCCCGAGTTGGGGGGTGGGATGATGCAGACGTGTTTCCCATCAATTGCACCTCCATAGTTGGGAAAGTCCCAACGGCTGGCAAAGTGGGAGGCCACAGTCTGCCATTCCTGTGGCGTTGAAGGAAACTGTGGAGTCAAACAAGAAAAAAAATAGTAATTTTACACATCAACATTGCAAGCAGATTAGACACAAACATTTTTGGCCAAGATCAGTATAACATTTTTGGAAATGAGTAATTAAAGCCAAATCCCCATCTGATGGCCCATTGCAAAAAAATTAGGGGGGGGATGTTTTGGACAGGTAACCCTGTCCTTTTCATTGAGAGCTGAATGCATAAATAATGTGTGATACTTTGGCCAGCCCCTCCTTACACTATTGGCAGCCCACCGGACAGGTAAGAAGTGTCATAATACAAAAAAAGGAACAAATGGAAGCACATTTTTACATTCTACTATTACCCATCAAGATAATAATAGGATAAAAAAAACTTTAAACTGTAGCATTTGAAAGTATTGAGGCAGGCCCTTGCACTACATGCTTTGGTGAATTCAGCCATAAATCTGACCACAAAAGAGGTAGGTATAGTGTGTATTGGGTTTGGCAAAGTCAGCAGATAGAGGATTGCTATCAGCTGACCTAGCAGTTGGGGGGAGGGGGGTTTCCTAATGAGTTTGGCCCACCAAAAAAAAAACCTCTGGCACTCTGCATGAATTTAAGCACACACATAACATGTGTACACATTTTAGGGGGTGTTTAGGGGAAAGCAATACTAGGGAGCTGACAAAATACATTGCTAAGTGACTAGGCTATAGGTTTATGGGCCCAGAAGAACATGCTGGGGAAGTTAGTGAAGGCAAATATGCATGAAGGACAAAAAAGGAACTTTAAAAGCTTCCAGCATGCATGAGGACAAAGGGGCACAGCATATTGCAATCATGGTAATTAGGGAATGAGGAAAGAAATACAATACATTAGCAAACATTAAATACATAGAATGTGATGTTAAAGGAGAAAACTTACCTTAATATAGTCCTTCTGAAGGACCTGTATTATGGCAGAACAGGTCTCTGGAATAATGATTCCCAGAGCCTGGGGGGAGATGCCTGTCGAGAACTTCCGGTCCTGAAGACTTCCCCCTGTCGCCAAGTACCGCAACGTGGCGATGAGCCTCGGCTCCGAAGTGATGGCTTGCTGCATGCAGGTATCCTGCCTGCTGATATAAGGGGATAGTAAAGCCATCAGATGGTGAAAAACGGGGTCCGTCATCCAGAGATAATTCCTGAAATCATCAGGATTATTCTCCCGGATCTCACGAAGCAAAGGCATGTGCGATAATTGGTCACGCTGGAGCAACCAATTCTTGCTCCATGAACTCCTCCTTGCCCTGTTCATGGACTGGGCTTGTGTCAAAGTTAAAAGCCCAACACCAAGCCCCTGCACAATACGAACTCTACGATGAGTACGTACACGAAACATGGCTTCCAAATGGTCGGCTGGTCAGAACGGACAAACAGAAAGCCCAGATAAACAGCAAGACCTGAAAGAACTGGCTTAGCCCTTCCTCCTCTGGGCTGGCCGCTCAGCTGTCAGCTAATTGCCAGCTCTCTTCTCTCTCTTCAGTTACCAGCTGTTCCCGATGATGCTCGTCTGGTCTCCCTATATATTATGGTTCCTGACAAGAACAAACTGAAAACCAGAAATGAGCTGACAATAAGCACTGAAAATCAAAGCGTACTATACCAAGATATAGTCAGCAATGACCAACAAATGCAAATTGACTACACGCACTGATAAGCAGATACGCACAGACAAGCACAAACTGAAGAGCAGTAATGATCTAACCAAACTTCTACTAACACGCGATAAACACAAGATCCGCAGAAGGAGCCAAAAGGGTGCTGCACGTGGTGCTGAACTTCCATTTTCTAGTCCTGTCGTACGCAGTTTACGTCACAGCGTTCTTGTCGACCAGAAATTCCGTCAACTTTGTCTGACTGTGTGTATGCAACGCCAGTTCCGGACTAAATCCATCGGAAATTATCCGACAGATTTGGTGATCAGAATGTCCGACCGTGTGTACAAAGGCTAAGGGTCCCAATACTGAATCTTGGGGTACACCACTGATAACCTTAGACTATTGAGCATAAGAAAGTTAACCACTACTCTCTGAATTTGTTTTTTTTAACCAGTTTTCTATACATTTACAAATTGATCTTTCCAAGCCTATAGACTTTACCTTACACATTAGTCATGTTTAGGGAACTATATCAAATGCTTTTTCAGAATTCAACTATACTACGTCCACAGCCACCCCTCTTTCCAAGGTTTTACTTACCTCTCCAATAAATAAAAAAATCAGGCTTGTTTGACAAAGTCTATCTTTCATGAATCCATGCTGTCTGCTGCTTAAAATATTTTTTTCCAAGAACTCATCTATGTGGTCTTTTTTTAAACTCTCCAGTATCTTCCTGACTATAGAAGTTAAACAGGTCTATAGTTACTTGGTAAATACTTTGATCCCCTTTTAAATATGGGCACCACATTAGCCTTACGCCAATCCAGTGGTATATCACTTTTGATCCTTTGTGGATCATTTGGGGCTGTGTCAATACCATCCCCATTATGAAAATGAGCTCCCACATGCTCCTTTGTATACACAGAGCTGAAGAAAGTATTTAATAAATTTGCCCTCTCTTTGTCCCCAGTAAAGATGGGATGAGACTTCTGACGGGACGTTTCGGGAACGCAAACCGCAAACGTGGCCAAAAGTTTGCGAACCGCAAAGTTTGCGGCGGGCCCCATTGACTTCAATGGCAGGCGAACTTTAAAAACCTACAGGTCATATTTTCAGCCACAAAATACTTACTAGCTGTGCACACATAGTCCCACCACATGGCCACTGACATAACACATGTATGAAGTGAATCTGGGATCGACAACTACAAGCATTCTTTTTTTATCTGTGAAATTTTGACAATTCAGGACTCAGGAGCGAATGAAGGCAATGGAGGAGAGGAAAGGTCAGGGTAGGCTATAAAGAGGGTGCAGGAGATGATCACCAGCACCGTGATATAGAGCACTGACACCAGCACCGTGATAGAGTGCACTGACACCAGCACCGTGATAGAGTGCACTGACACCAGTACCGTGATATAGAGCACTGACACCAGCACTGTGAGAGCACTGACACCATCACCGTGATAGAGTGCACGGACACCAGTACCGTGATATAGAGCACTGACACCAGCACCGTGAAAGAGTGCACTGACACCAGCACCGAGATAGAGAGCACTGACACCAGCACCGTGATAGAGTGCACTGACACCAGCACCGTGAGGGCACTGACAGCAGCACCATGATAGAGTGCACTGACACCAGCACCGTGAGAGCACTGACACCAGCACCATAATAGAGTGCACTGATACCAGCACCGTGATATAGAGCACTGACACCAGCACCGTGATATAGAGCACTGACACCAGCACCGTGATATAGAGCACTGACACCAGCACCGTGATAGAGTGCACTGACACCAGCACCGTGATAGAGTGCACTGACACCAGCACTGTGAAGGCACTGACACCAGCACCATGATAGAGTGCACTGACACCAGCACCGTGATATAGAGCACTGAAACCAGCACTGTGATAGAGTGCACTGACACCAGCACCGTGATAGAGTGCACGGACACCAGTACCGTGATATAGAGCACTGACACCAGCACCGTGAAAGAGTGCACTGACACCAGCACCGAGATAGAGAGCACTGACGCCAGCACCGTGATAGAGTGCACTGACACCAGCACCGTGAGGGCACTGACAGCAGCACCATGATAGAGTGCACTGACACCAGCACCGTGAGAGCACTGACACCAGCACCATAATAGAGTGCACTGATACCAGCACCGTGATATAGAGCACTGACACCAGCACCGTGATATAGAGCACTGACACCAGCACCGTGATAGAGAGCACTGACACCAGCACCGAGATAGAGAGCACTGACAGCAGCACTGATACCAGCAACTCGCTGCTGGGCCCCAAAAATATGACACCGCTTAACCTCTTCAGGGTACAGGCATATAGTACGGTGTGTTTTTTTGTACAAGAAAGTGAGCCAAATGTAGAAAAAAGGTCTGTGTGCTCGATTAAATAAATTATTTATAGAGATATACATGGTCTACTGGTCACATGTGTTGAATACCTCCGAGATCTATGCCTCATTCATTTTTAAAAATGTGATGTAGTCAACACTGTCGTGAGCTAGGCGAGTGCGCTTACCGGTCACGATCCCCCCTGCTGCGCTGAACGTCCTTTCGGACAGGACACTGGACGAGGGGCAAGCCAACAGGTCCATTGCAAATTAGGCAAGCTCTGGCCAGAGGTCAAGCCTGCCCACCCCATAGTCCAGGGGTTTTTCACTCCTCAGAGCGTCCACATTGGCCGTTAATCCGATGTAGTCGGACACCTGTCGGTCTAGGTGAGGTCTAGGGGTCGGCTGAAAGAATGACCTCATATCAGAAGTCATCAACACATCTTCAAACCGCCCTCTTCTTGCAGGCACTGTTGGATTGGTACCCGCAACTCTTTCTCTGGGAGTGGGAATTCCTCTGCCAGCGCACGCAAAAGCAGAATGCAGCATTTCTCTAAGCAAGGCCTGGAAATGCTCCATTCTGCCAGCCCTCTGTGACGGTGGTAATATTTCTGCCATTTTGTGTTTGTACCAGGGGTCTAAGTACGTTGCCACCCAGTACTGGTCCTTGACCCTTATGCTTTTTATACGGGGTCCCTGTTAAAACACTGGAGCATGAAGGCCCCCATTTGCACTAAACTGGAAGCAGTGTGGTGGTCTGGCTCCTGCTCATCATCCAGGATAATGACTCCTCTTCAGACTCCTGTTGTTGACTTGTCTCAGATAGAGTAGCCCCCCCTGGCAATTCATCCAGCATTGCGACGTCTGCATCTTCCTGCTCCTGCTCCTCCACGGCTTGATCAATGACATGACGCAATGCACGCTCCATAAAGAAGGCATAAGGTACCATGTCACTGATGGTGCCATGGCTGCGACTGACCAGTTTGCTGATCTCATCAAATGGCCGCAGAAGTCAGAATGCGTCGTGCATGAGCAGCCAATGGCGCTGTGAAAAAAAACCAAGCTCCCCAGAACCTGTTCTGCTGCAGACTTCATACAGGTAGACGTTAACTGCACGTTTCTGCTGGAGCAGCCTATCAAGCATATAGAAGGTTGAGTTACATCAATCGCAAATGAGACGTCTGACCAGCAGATTGTGTCGCCGCTGAACGTCAGCAAGGCGAGCCATGGCCGTGTAAGATCTTCTGAAATGGGCTGAGATTTTCCTTGCCTGCCACAAGATGTCCTGGACCCTGTATTTGACAACGATTCGCTGCACGACCAAGTTTAAGACGTGTGCCATGCATGGCACGTGCGTAATTTTGCCCTGTTTCAATGCGCTAAGCAGATTGGCACCGTTGTCACACACCACTTTACCAACTGTCAAATTGAGCAGTGTTAGCCACTGATCTGCCTGTGAACGCAAAGCTGAAAGGAGGGCTGGGCCAGTGTTGCTCTTGGCTTCCAGGCACAACAGATGCAGCACAGCATGGCAACGTCTCACCTGGAATGTTGAATAGGTTCTGGGGAGCTTGGGTGACGCAGCAGAAGAGACGGTAGAAGCGGAAAAGGAGGAGTCAGCCGAGGAGGAGAGTGAGGAGGATGGAGTAGGAGGAGGAGAAGAAGAACCATGTCTGCATGCAATCCGTGGCGGTAAAACCAAATCTACACGGGTGCCATGGGTTACATGCTTGACGGCCGCCAGAAGGTTCACCCAGTGGGCAGTAAAAGTGATATACCTTCCCTGCCCGTGTTTGCTAGACCACGTGTCTGTGGTCAGATGTATCTTGGCACCGACACTGTGTGCCTGAGATACATTCACTTGCAGCTGAACATGGCCATATAGCTCTGGGATGCCCTTCTGTGAGAAATACTTCCTTCCTGGGACCTTCCATTGTGGTGTTCCGATGGCCACAAATTTTCGAAACGCCTCCGAGTCCACCAGTTTATATGGCAGTAGTTGGCGGGCTATCAGTTCTGACAAGCCAGCCATCAACCGTTGGGCAAGAGGGTTATCCAGCGTCATCATTTTTTTACACTCGAACATTTGGCCCACGGAAGCCTGCCTTTTTGCAGAAAAATGTGAGGACGGCGTGATGGAAGGTGGAGTGGAGGACAATTGTGAGGAGAGGAGAAGGAGAAGTAGAAGACGAGGCTGGACAGTGAGAGCTTGGAGTGTGGCTTTGTGTGTTCCGTTGCTCCCACTGGGCTCGTGATGGCAGCTCATGTGCCTTCTTAAGGCGGTCGTCCATAGGTGAGTGTTGGGCTTACCGCGACTTATGCGTTGACTGCAAAGATTGCAGATGGCAACACTATTGTCAGCAGCGGACACGTTAAAAAAAGTCCCCCCACTGCTTGTAAAAGCAGTCTGGAGGCTAATTAGCTGCTAGGATTGCTTTATATGAAAGCCAACCGCTGGCAGAAAAGAATGATACCAAGATGATACCTAAACCCACAGGCATTATTCTGGTATAACCACTCAAAGTCCAGCAACATACCAGTACGTTGCTGGTCCTTGTTGGGCATATATTGTAATCGGTGGGTATGCACACCATTAGAATACCTCCCTTCATCCACCCACTTCTAATGATGGGCATACATGCACCATTTATATATGCCGAAGCATGGGGGCACCCTTCCCAAAAGGTAGGAGCAAATCGCTCCTCCACAACTGCTGCCCTCATGCTTTGGCATATATGCTCTTTTTTTTAACTGTGGTGGTGAAATCACCTCCTATCTACCGTGGGAGCAAACGCTGTTGCTGTCAAGATAAATAAATGTGCGCTGCAACTGAATGGCATTGTTTTGTGTTTGTGTGTGTGTGTTTTTTTTTTTTTCACTTTTTTCACTTTTATAAAAGCTGTAAAAAATACTATGAACTGAACGTTGCAGATTAGGGTCTCTTTTGAGACCCCAAGACCCTGTGTACGTGTGCCTATGACTGTGTGGTGCTGTACCCTACACTAATACTCAACTAATGTGTGGTAGCGTTCAAAACCAATGAAAAGACCAGGTTGGTCAGGACAGGAGGGACAATAAAAGCACGTGTCACGCCTATATCCGTGCTTTCTACAGACACGACATCTTCTTTGGGGGTTTCTTTGGGCAGGGATGCCAGAGAGGACATGCGCAAAATGCCTCTCATGCAGCCGGCTTACTGCATTTGCACTGGGAAGTTGGGCCAGAAACAGAAGGGCTCTGGTGACCTCTTCCTGGAATTTAAAGTGGTGTTGCCACCAATTTTGTTACTCACCTCTAAATGCCTGTTGCTAGGGGGTCCCTCGTAGTCTGCCTCCTTCAGTGCCCAGGCTGGTGAAATCACTTCCCCTCGGCACTGCACAGTCATCTGGGACCTGTAACATGTCCCAGATGACTGTGCGGCGTATCACAGAGCGCGGCACAGCCACAGCCGGGTGCCCACAGTAAGAATGCCGGCACTGCGAGCGGAGCGGGGAACGAGGGGGGGGGGGCTTTATTCCCCCGCATCGATGGACCCTGGGACAGGTAAGTGTCCGATTATTAAAAGTCAGCAGCTGCAGTAATTGTAGCTGCTGACTTTTTAAAAAAAAATTTTAGGGGGCACCCCACTTTAAGGAAGGATTCAGTTTATCCTAAGCCTTCAGCAAAGCCAATTGAAATAAGTATACAGACACTTTTTTGTACCAGCATCTGGCCTTACAGGCAAATAGGTACAGCGCCAACAACTGGTCATTGAGGTCCACCCCTTCCATATTAAGGTTATATTCACGGACACAGAGGGGTTTCTCCACAACACCAGTCGCTGTAGGAATTTGGACAGTCACATCTGCATGAAGGGAGGTAAGAACGAAAACATTCTTATTATCCCTCCACTTCACAGCGAGCAAATTATTTCATCTCAAGCAGGCTCTCTCCACCAGCCTAAGACGGGAATCTACAAGCCACTGGGGAAAGTCCCGTCGATTAGGTCGCACAGTGTCACATGCTCCAATCTGTTGATCAAAAAGTGTTATTACACAGTGGCACACTTGTGTAATAACTGCCCACATACAAGTGGTACCCCTTTCCAAATAAGGGTGACACCAAGTCCCACACAATCTTGCAAGCGCTTCCTATGTAGTCAGGGCAGTTTGGCAGCTCTACGTGACTATCTATTCCCTCGTAAACCATAAACCTACATGTATAGCCTGTGGCCCTGTCACAGAGCTTATACATCTTGACCCCATATCTGGCACGCTTGCTGGGAAGGTACTGTTTGAATGACAAGCGGCCAGAAAACTTAATCAGGGACTCATCAACGCAGACAACTTGATCGGGAGTAAACAAGGCTGCAAAACGTTGGTTGAAGTGGTTTACAAGGGGCTGAATTTTGTAGAGCCGATCAAATTCAGGGTCACCCCGAGGACGATAGAGTTCATTGTCACCGAAGTGCATGAATCGTGTCCTGGTCATGGAGGCAGAGAACACGTGCATATGGTGAATTGGGTCAATGGACCAATATGACCGCAACTCACTCTTTTTAATGAGGAGGGAAAGACCCAGAAAGGTCTTAAATTTGGAGACCGTAATTGGTCTCCAATCTCTGGCAAGGGTCAGCTGGGGATTAGTGGCAATGTATTGACCAGCATACAAATTGCTTTGGGCCACAATAGATCTATAGAGATTTCCTGTGAAAAACAGCAAATAAAAATCAAGTGACGTAAAATCAACTGTTTCCACCTGAATGCCGGGTTGGCCAGTGAATGGGGGAAGTACAGGTACTGCAGAAGTGGTGGGTTCCCAATTAGGCTTGGCAAATGCAGCAGGAAGGGCACTATGGGCTCGACGGGCCTGTCTTTGTCTTCTTGGTGGCAGTGGGACACTACTTGTGCTTGCCACCTCACGAGCTTGAACTGCACTTATGGGACTCGCCATGTCACCACGTGATACTGCAGTGCTGGATGTACGACCGGGATGTACTAGGTCACTGGTGCTTGCCAGTTCACCAGAAGGAATAGCGGTGCTGGCACTGTTCTACTCCATTACGAGGGACCTGCGGTTCTTGCACCTCAGCGACAGCAGAAGAAGATCGGGGACCACAACTCTGTCATCAGAGCTATCTGTCAGGGTGCCGCTGCTGTCTACTGGTTCGTATTCTGAACCTGAATTTGACAGATGAGTGAGTTCCTCCTCACTATCTGCCATGCTCAGAAACTAGTGTTGCCATTTTGGGCTCAAAATGTATTGGTACACTAGTGAGACTCACAGAAAAAAAGCTCCTAGGCTGTCAGCGACTGTATCAAAATGCTACCAAAAAAACTGTTAGCGATCACAGGGATCAGGCCTTACTCTGTGAGCGCTGCAGTTATGTGTTTAGTGTTTTGTAAGTAACAGTGATCGATTGATACTGCACTTGGGTGGGCTGGGCTAGGCGGAGGGGCTAAATGCAGGTGCTAGCAGGTGTTCCCAAAAACACTGCATTTTTGGGAACTTTAAACTGCTGTGGATGCTAGTATAGATCTGCTAAGATCAGATATTGATCCATTCAGATACTATACCACTAAGGGAGGTGTATGCTGCGTGCGTGGGTGTTAGCGGTACTGGCACTAACCTGACGCTGCCTGGGGCAATGCAGACCCGACACAAGTATCTGTATTACAATTGGGTTTAGGGTTTTGTCCCTCGCAACCGATCAATGTATCCGAAACTATCAAGAATTTATATCTGTTTGCCTGCAGATTAACATATACATTTATTTTTGATTCGGAATGCAACAATAAGAAATTAGAGAAAGATCTTATGGAACAAATTAAACATGATGGACGAATTCAGAGCCTTCAGAGACCTTATGCTCCTCTATGAAGAAAGCACCGATGTTGGACCTGTTCCCTCTTCTGAGATGACCTTTGACAATGTTACCACCACTAGCATGACGTCTAGTCACACCCCTTTCAAAGCAAAGTTTTGTCACTTTCTGGACCTGTTCACATGTCCCAATATATGGGCCTTTTTACAGCTCACGATTAGAGATTTGAAATCCAGGCAATAGTGTAGGCCAGAAACCAATCTTACCCGTGAACATGAGGCGTTGTAATCATTACAATCCCGAAATGACATTATAATAAAACCATCTGATGAGGGTTGAAATATCATTCTTATATCTCATCCTCAATACCAAAAAATGTGTTTTAATATTCTTAAAAATTGTGAGTGGTATTGTAGAATCTGTACGGATTAAATTCCTATGTATACAAATGAACTGCGTATAATATGCATTAACGCATATCTTGAAGGGTTGATTAATCAAAAAACCCTGGACTAACTTATCCCTAAATTTCCTAGATTAGCCACATTTTATACTCTCCCCAAAGTCCACAAGGACTTAAAAAATCCTCCAGGCAGGTCTATAATTTCTGGGAAGGAATCACTGAAAAGCTAGTTGGTATGTTGATTCCTTTTTTGATGCCCAATGTTACCTATCTTCCCTCCTACATCCGTGACACACAGGATCTCTTGAAACACATAGAGGGGACTCATGTTCCCCCGGATACCCTGCTTGTAGCTGTGGCTAGAGAGGCCTTTTACTCTAGTATCCCACATGAGTGGGGCATCTGGGTGATCAAGTCTTTTCTTATGGAACAAGATCAGACCACCTGGCCCCACAATGGTTTTGCCCTGGATTTATTTCAATTCATACTAACCAGGAACCACTTTATTTTTATGAATCGGGCATACTTACAAATGCAAGGAGTGGCAATGGGCACTTGTTGCACCCGCACCTATACCAATTTATATTCTGGTGGCTGGGAGAGGTTGATCTTTGCTGATGAGAAGTTTGTGTCTTGGCTAACCAAGGTTCAATACTGGTTCTGCTACATTGATGATCTTTTGATCATCCAGACCGGGTCCAAGGATGAACTTTTACATTTTTTGATGCCCTCAACTTCAATAACTTTAGCCTTAGATTCAGGCATACATTCAGCACCCATCAGGTAGCTTTTTTGGATCTTACAATTTTTGTTGATGAGAATGGTTACATTGTGACCGATCTTTATCGTAAGCCCAGTTCAGTGATTACTATTTTACATGCTTCTAGCTCGCATACTGCACTACTGATCAGGAGCATACCCTATGCGCAATATTTGCTCCTTCGCAGGAACTGTTCCTCAGATGAGGACTTTTTTCATCAATCGGCTTTACTACGCAAAAGGTTACTAAATAGGGGCTACTCTAAGACTTTGTTGAAGAAAGGCCTTTCACAAGCTAAAGTAAGATCTAGATCAGAACTTCTTTATAAGAGTGCCCCCAAAGCTGTTACTAATACAGTTACATTTATTACTCGTTTTTCTGCCCATAAACAATCTTTACGTTGCTCAATCTCTAACCACTGGCATTTATTGGCCAAAGACTACACACTAAATATGTATGCCCAACTCTTGAATTAGTGTTTAGGCAGGCCATCTCTTTGGGAGACACCCTGACTACTAGCCGCTATCAAAGTAAATCTGACTTTTCCTCCCGTCCCTCTAGGGAGACCTAGCAATTTGGTAAATGTAGCCGTTGCTCCTGGTTAACTGAAAGTAGTGGTAGTTATCTGCATAATGGTAAGTGGCACCAGCCAAGACAATATTAGGATTGCTCAAGGTGTCATACATCTGGTGACATGCCAATGTCACGAGTTTTATGTAGGAACAACTATACATGAACTGGGCCACATGATGAGAGATCACCTGTATTAATCTGGTAACAGGAAAATCGTAACCCCTGTTGTCAGACATATAGGTCTTCATCATAAATTTGACAATTATTCAGTTTTTCTTTTTTGTACTAGAGGTTATTTCCTCCAACCCTAGGGGGGGTGATTGAGATAATTCCATTTTGAGATCTGAAACACTTTGGATTGAGAAATTAACTGCTCTCAATCCTCCAGGAATAATGCAATTAATTCCTACAAACCATTCCTGTATATGTCCATTTGTCCCTTCACATCATGTTAATTTCTGTTTGGTGATTGGACATGTATTCCCCTCTATTATCCATATGATTAGTTTTGCCCCCCTAGTCCTTTGGTTCAATTTTTCCTGTTGATTCGGTATTCGTTCGTTCCCAGCTCAGATTATTTAATCCATGGAATACGAGTATCGAAACAAATCTACCTGACACTTCGTGATTTATAATTTATAATCAAGTGCGTATGTATATATTTTTATACATTTCTAATCAATTATAAGCTATTATATGATATGTCTATTTAAGTTTCCTTTCCCTTCAGTGGCCATCAGAATTGGAGCATCTTTCCATGCTGTTGGTTCCTCTTCTTTGGGCTGACAGTGCTCATACAGAGTTCTTTCTGTGAGGTGTCGTTTTGCGGTAATGCTCATGCTTCCAGTTGGTGCATGCACAGTCTGAGATCATGTCCGGCGATGTCATTCGGTGGCGCCACGATGCTTTGCTGATGACATCGGCCGGATAGGAGTATATAATGGGAGCAGGCTCCCTACGCTTGCTTTGTGGAAGGGTGCATGGCGATGGAGGTGCTTGGGGGAGCAGGCTTATGGGCTAGTACTTTTCTACCTCATTTTGGGTCTCTAACATTCGTCAATGGTTCTATTTCTTTGATGGTCATTTACATGTTTGTTCTAGGTTACTTTGATGGTTATGTGACTGACTGAAAACTCTTATTTGAGTGTATTTCTAAATTTTTTTGGGATTCCTTATTGAATTTGGTGGTTTCCAGATATTATACCTGTGATTCCAATATAAATATTGATTCCATGTGTGTTTGAGCCTTTGGATGGGGTACTATTTCATATGGCTATTAATGGATTTACTCTGATGTTTTTAGGATATGCAGCATATATTTCATAATTGCATTATCTTCCCCTTACCTAGCCATTTTTGCCATCTGCTTTAAATCTTATGTAGAACACCTTCTCAGTTCTGCAATTGAATGCTTTTCGTTATATAACCTTTTTCTTTGATGATATGTTATATAATTTGGAATGTTTTCTCTTGGGTGAAGTGCTGGAGATTAGGATAATACCCTAACCCCGTCACACACACCTCATGATAAATATCAATTTTCTATATGGTATATTATTTCTTCCCCTGTCCCTTTTTTCTTTAAAACTGTTTTCTACATTGTTGTATTTCTATTTTGGTTCTCGCACTCATGCGAGGAGATTGCCCTCACAGGCCTTGTGATACCCAATAGTCTTGGTGATGGCATTACTGGTGAGTATTTGTTTGCTCTTGAACCATCATTCCTTTTGGCCCCACCCCTGTTATGGGTTTACTTGTATGGATATAGTATTGCTTTTATATTGATTTAGGCTGTAGATATATGATGCTTTACCATGATGACAGCTCTTTTGGTGATTTGTCTCAGCTCTTTGCAGTCCAATTATATATATATATATATATATATATATATATATATTGTAAGGGATCTTCCCGGGGTAGGGTGTGTTTGGAGACAGTTCACAGCAGACTTGGAATTTATAAAGCAGATCTTGGCGTTTATTCGTGGTACAAACAGTCCAGCAAACAAAATATACAGCAACACCGTGCTTTCTAAGTACAACAAAAATAAAAGTCCTAGCCCGGCTGGGCGCTTACTAACAGGTTCTGCTCACCTATCTGACACTTACAAACACAGCGTCTTTCACCTGGATATCGCAGGGTGAGTTTTAGCTCCAGCAGTGGCAGTGCTTGCAGCTTCCTTCAACACACAGATTGTTCATTCCCTGGCTGAGAGCGATCACCTGCAGACTCTGCAGAGCCTTTAGCTTCCCAGGCTAATTAGGATCAAAGCTCACCTGATCCCAAACCCAGAACTGGATCGGGGGATGTGGAATGACAGGTCCCTCTACCAAACCTACCTGCCATTCCATATAAACCCAGGCCCGGCAAAATTTAAATAACAACTCAGCAGCATATCGCTGCTGAGAAACTGATCCATCCTGGATTTACCATCTCACACTGTGTAGCAACCTAGGTGAGATGTACACCCCCTCGATCACTTCTCCAGTGACATGTCTACATATCCCCCCCCTCTTTTTCAGACCGGAGGGCTGAGCCTTTTGTCCCCACAGACAACTTACCCTTGACAATGCGTCAGCATTTGCCTGTAATTTCCCTGACCTGTGTTCCACAGTGAAATTAAAGTTTTGTAGGGAGAGAAACCATCTAGTCACTCTTGCATTTCTCTCCTTGTTTAACTTCATCCATGTTAGGGGGGCATGGTCTGTCACCAACTTGAATTTCCTGCCTAGCAAGTAATACTTTAACGATTCTAGGGCCCACTTTACTGCCAAACATTCTCGCTCCACAATGGCATAATTTTTCTCGGCCGGGGTTAGTTTTCTACTCAAGTACGTCACTGGATGCTCCTCACCATTCACTATTTGTGAGAGTACTGCACCTAAGCCTGTGTTAGAGGCATCTGTCTGGACCAGAAATTCTCGTTTGAAATCGGGGGTAACTAAGACAGGTGGTTGGCACAAGGCAGACTTAAGGCTTTGGAAAGCCTTCTCGGCCTCTGGGGTCCACGTGACCATTGCTGTCTTTCCGCCCTTTGTCAAGTCAGTTAGTGGAGCAGCAACTGAGGCAAAGTTCGGCACAAATCTACGGTAATACCCCGTAATACCCAGGAAAGCTCTAACCTGTTTCCTTGTCAGGGGTCTAGGCCAATTCTGTATTGCCTCAATTTTATTTAGCTGTGGCTTAATCAACCCTCTCCCAATAATGTAGCCTAGATATTTGGCCTCTTCTAGGGCTAGAGCACACTTCTCGGCATTTATGGTCAACCCCGCATCACTTATGGCATCCAACACGGCCTGTACCTTACAGAGGTGACTTTCCCAATCAGGGCTAAAAATTACCACATCATCGAGGTAGGCAGCTGAGTAATCAGGATGTGGTCGCAGAATCAAGTCCATCAACCTCTGGAAAGTTGCAGGCGCTCCATGTAACCCGAATGGCATCACTACATACTGGAATAGCCCATCAGGGGTGGAGAATGCAGTTTTCTCTTTAGCCTCACCAGAAAGTGGAATCTGCCAGTAGCCCTTTGTGAGATCGAGGGTGGTTATGTACCTGGCGTTACCCAACTTCTCAATCAACTCATCTACCCTGGGCATAGGATACGCATCGAACTTGGAGATCTCATTCAACTTTCTGAAATCGTTACAGAACCTCCAAGTTCCATTGGGCTTTGGGATTAGCACAATTGGGCTGGACCATTCACTCTGGGACACCTCAATTACCCCCAGATCAAGCATACGTTTTACCTCGGCAGATACGGCTTCCCTACGTGCCTCGGGTATCCTATAGGGCTTAAGGTTTACTCTGCTTCTAGGCTCAGTTTCAATGTGATGATGGATGAGGTGTGTACGCCCTGGGAGGTCAGAGAACTTGTTTTTGTTTTTCTGTAAAAATTCCTGAACCTCCTGTTTCTGTGACACTGATAGAGTATCACCTACCTTGACTGGAGGGATTGGTGGTGACAAATTATTAACAGTATTTGTCGCCACCAAGGATTCCCTGTCTTTCCAGGGCTTGATCAAGTTTATGTGATAAACTTGGAAAGGCTTCCTTCTACCTGGTTGGTGCACCTTGTAGTTCACCTCACTGACCTTTTCAACAATTTCATAGGGACCTTGCCACTTCGCCAAGAATTTACTCTCAACAGTGGGGACTAGTATAAGGACCCTATCGCCTGGGTTGAATGTCCTGATTCTTGCGGGCCGGTTGTAAATTCTACTTTGGGCCTCTTGAGCCCTCTGGAGGTGTTCCCTTACCAGGGGCATTACAGTGGCTATACGGTCCTGCATTTGTGCTACATGCTCAATAACACTCTTGTATGGGGTGGACTCATTCTCCCATGTCTCTTTTGCAATGTCTAGTAGACCCCTAGGGTGATGACCATAGACCAACTCGAATGGTGAGAACCCTGTGGACGCTTGGGGCACCTCCCTAATAGCAAACATGAGGTAGGGTAATAAATGATCCCAGTCACGACCATCTTTTGCCACCACTTTCTTCAACATATGTTTCAAAGTTTTATTAAATCTCTCCACCAATCCGTCCGTCTGGGGGTGGTACACAGAGGTACGGATGTGTGAGATTTTAAATAGTCTGCATAATTCCTTCATTACTTTCGACATAAATGGCGTACCTTGGTCAGTTAGGATTTCTTTGGGGATCCCAGTCCTAGAGAACATATAAAACAACTCACGTGCAATTGTTTTAGATGCAGTGTTCCTTAAGGGTACAGCCTCAGGATAGCGGGTCGCATAATCCAGGACTACCAAAATATACTGGTGTCCTCTAGCTGACTTTACAATGGGACCCACTAAATCCATGGCAATACGCTCAAAAGGCACCTCTATAATAGGGAGCGAAACCAAAGGACTGCGAAAATGTGACACTGGGGCACTAACCTGACATGTGGGGCACGACTCACAGTATTTTTTAATGTCATCATATATGGCCGGCCAAAAAAACCTCTGGAGAACCCTCTCTCGCGTTTTGTCAGTCCCCAAGTGTCCCCCAAGAACATGGTTATGTGCCATGTCAAGCACCTGACGCCGGTACGGCTTAGGTACCAGAAGCTGTTCCACAATCTCATCCTTAACCTTATTAACTCTATAGAAAAGATCATTAGTCACCGAAAAATGTGGAAATCTTTTTTCAGCATCTGGTTCCTGAGGTACCCCGTTCATAACAGCAACCTGCTCTCTCGCATTTTTGAGAGTGGGGTCCTGTAATTGTGCAGTCCCAAAATTATCGCTAGACACCTCTAAGTCTAGTATATTTTGCTCAGTGGGAGGAGCCTCCTCCTCCCCAGCCAGGACCTGCAAAGGAAAACAATCATTTTCATCCTGCACACTTTTATCATTCACAGTGGACAAGGCAACCACCTTAGAGGTATCCTCACTCCTTTTGGGGATTTTTCTTTTTTCCCAGAGAGCCCAGAATAAAGGAAAATCGCGCCCCAATATTACATTATGCATGAGGTTTTTAACCACACCCACTTCATATTGTACTGTGCCTTGTTCAGTCCCGACTTTAGCCAGCACTATAGGGTACACTTTTGTATCACCATGTATACACACAACGCTCATATGCTTTTTAGACTCTAAGTCCCCAGTCACCAGGCTAGCATGCACCAAGGTTACAAGGCTTCCTGAGTCCATTAACGCTTTAACAGGAAAGTCATTGATTGTAATATCGCAGATTTGCGGTTCAGTCTCTAGTCCAGGAACTGCAGCACAAGATGGTTCCGCAAATAGCGACTGACGCCGGCTAGCGTCACATTCCATGGGTTCAGAGGTAAGAGGGCAATGGGCCGACACGTGTCCCGCCTCATGGCATCTCCAACACTGGATAGGGCCTGGTCTCTTTGGCAAGGAGTCTTTTCGAGAGCCCCTTAGCCACCCGGGACCATCACCAGTCTTTTGTCCCTGAGACACCACTTGAGCCCTTTTTCCCCCATCAGCACCCCTCCACACTCCCCCAATAGATGGAAGTCTCTTACCAGCCGACGGTACAGATCTGGCGCTCCGGGGAGGTGAAGATGCTGCAGGAACATCACGGAGGTAGTCCTCAGTCGCCTGGAACCTCTCCACAAGGTTGACAAGTTCGTTTGCATTCTTAGGATCACCTTGTCCCACCCAGCGTTGCAAGTCAGTAGGAAGGGCTCGGAGGTAGCGATCCATCACGACCTTCTCTAGGATTTGTGCAGGAGTAGAAGTGTCTGGCTCCAACCACTTTCTTGCCAAATGGATTAGGTCATACATCTGGGACCTCGCTGATTTGTCCAGACTGTAGCTCCAGTTGCGTACCCTCCGGGCACGGACTGCAGTAGTAACTCCTAGTCGGGCAAGTATCTCCTCTTTTAGCCGAGTATAGTCCTTAACCTCTTGCTCACTGAGGTCATAGTAGGCCTTTTGGGGTTCACCTGTTAAATAGGGCGCAATTACCTCTGCCCACTCAGCGGCTGGTAACTTCTCTCGCTCAGCCACGCGCTCAAATACTGTTAGATAGGCCTCAACATCGTCCTCAGCAGTCATCTTTTGCAGCGCTTTCTGCACAGTCCTTCTCCCAGAAAAAATCTCTGGAGCGGCTCCCATCACCACAGGCGCCTCTCGATTTGCTATCAGGTGCTCGATAAGTTGTTGTTGTGCAGCCATGGACTGTTCATGTCGTCTATTGGCCTCTATCTGAGCCTGCTGTTGTTGCAAACTCACTTGCATAAACTGCTTCAGCATCTCCTCCATGTTGCTGGACTGTTCCTGGAGTGTCATTGCAGCTTTCACCCAAGACATAAGCAGCTGTAGCCAAGTCTGTCCACACCGTTGCCCCTAGCAACCGACTTTGCCCGCATTCGAACACCAATTGTAAGGGATCTTCCCGGGGTAGGGTGTGTTTGGAGACAGTTCACAGCAGACTTGGAATTTATAAAGCAGATCTTGGCGTTTATTCGTGGTACAAACAGTCCAGCAAACAAAATATACAGCAACACCGTGCTTTCTAAGTACAACAAAAATAAAAGTCCTAGCCCGGCTGGGCGCTTACTAACAGGTTCTGCTCACCTATCTGACACTTACAAACACAGCGTCTTTCACCTGGATATCGCAGGGTGAGTTTTAGCTCCAGCAGTGGCAGTGCTTGCAGCTTCCTTCAACACACAGATTGTTCATTCCCTGGCTGAGAGCGATCACCTGCAGACTCTGCAGAGCCTTTAGCTTCCCAGGCTAATTAGGATCAAAGCTCACCTGATCCCAAACCCAGAACTGGATCGGGGGATGTGGAATGACAGGTCCCTCTACCAAACCTACCTGCCATTCCATATAAACCCAGGCCCGGCAAAATTTAAATAACAACTCAGCAGCATATCGCTGCTGAGAAACTGATCCATCCTGGATTTACCATCTCACACTGTGTAGCAACCTAGGTGAGATGTACACCCCCTCGATCACTTCTCCAGTGACATGTCTACAATATATATATATATATATATATATATACTGTATATTTTATTCTTATATGCATACCATTCTGGTTCATTGTATATGTTTCCTCTGTTTTTAGATTAAATTTTCTCTGAAATTATACTTCTGAAGAAGCGGGTCACAGCGAAACATGTAAAGTTTGCCTCTGGACAAGAAATTCTATCCGTATACCAATTGTGGGAATTCTCCATCTTTCTTTTCCATATTGTGTCAGAGATTCTCTCTTTTCCATATTGTGTCAGAGATTAGGGTGCTTCTCTTTTGAGCAGCATGCCCTTTCTATTATATGTCTGCCTATTTGTTTTAAAGATGAGTTGTTTTTGTATAATAAATGCATATTTTTGTATTCAAATTGTGTAAGTCTATACTGTACCATGAAAGTCCAAATTGCCTCTCAAATTGCCAATCTCTCTATTCAATTTTAGGACGAAGGTACCCTATTATTCTCTTAATTTAGTAACATCCCATATTATTTATTATCTGCAGAAGATGACACCTGAAGATGATGTGGAAGCTTACCTTACAACTTTTGAAAGAGTTGCATTTGGGAAGGATAGCAAAAGGGCAATGGGTGGGATTGCTAGTGCCTTTTTTGACAGATGAACCCCAAGAGGCCTATTATGACCTGGAACCAGATATTCCCCAAGATTATGAGATGCTGAAGGCTGAGATGCTTGCACGCCTGGGCATCACCATTGCGGTCCCGGCTCAACGGGTGCATCGGTGGTGGTGCTGACAAGACATCCCGCTCTCAAATGCTTGACTTAATACACCTCACCAAGAAGTAGCTTTAGCCAGAGACTTTGTCAAGCCCTAAAATTGTGGAGTGTGTGGTCACGGACTGTTACCTTAGCTAAGACTATTGCAAAAGATCATGTCCAGGTATTTAGTAGTGTGGGTATTCCAAAAGAAGTATGAACAGATCAAGGCCCACCATTTATGTCCAGATTTACTAAAGAATTGTGCATGTTGTTCAAAATCCCCCATCTCTGTACCCCCAAACTGATGATCTTGTTAAGAGATTTAACAAGGCACTCAAAAGTATGTAATAAAAGGTGGTGGACAAAGACGGGAGAAATTTAATTTTTTTTACTGCGGTACCTCATGTTTGCTATACTGTAGATACCTCAGGCATCTACAGGTTGTTCCCTTTTGAACTACTGTATGGGATTGCTAGATGTTGCAAAAGAAATGTGGGGGGGAGAGATTACCCCTTATAGAAGCGTCATCAAACATATCTCAATGATGTTGATGAAAGAAAGAATCATGGCAATGTCATGCTGCTTGTATGGGAACATATGGAGCAAGCCCAAGAGGCCCAAAGAAGGGTTTATAATCAGGATGTCAAGACCTGGACCTTTAACCCTGGGGATAGAGTGCTGGTACTAGTCCCCACAGTTGAGAGTAAATTCCTAGCAAAGTGGCAAGGTCCCTTTGAAATTATGGAAAGAGTAGGGGAAGTAAATTATAAAGTTTACCAGCCAGGGAAAAGGAAATCAGAGCAAATATATCAAGTTAATCTTTTGAAACCTTGGAAGGACAGAGAGACTTTACTTTCAGTGCCAATTCCCCAAAAGGACATGGCCCTCGTGACACCTGAGGTACCCATAACTGAAACCTTGTCAGTGGCTCAACAGAAGGACGTTAAATAGCTTGTGAGAAAAAAAATTCTCTCACCTACCTGGTCAGATCAGTGTTATACAGCATGACATAATTATGGAACCAGGTGCCTACCTAAATGTAAAGACCTAAAGAATACCCAAGACTAGACGAGAAGCAGTTGCAAAGGAAATAAAGAACATGTTAGAACTGGACATAATACAGGAGACCCACAGTGATTGGCCAAGTCCCATAATGTTGGTCCCAAAGCCATATAGCACTATAAGGTTTTGTAATGATTTCAGGAAGTTGAACAGCTTGCCCAAATTCGATGAGTGCCTTGGGTCGACGAGATTGTTGACCGAATGAGAGGTGCCCAGTACATAACTACTTTAGGTCTGACTAAAGTTTATTGGCAGATACCCCCAACAGAATCTGAAAAAAGAGAAGATGGCCTTTTCTACCCCTGAGGGGATGCCTTTTGGTTTGCATGGTGCTCCTGCCTCATTCCAGAGAATGATGGACAAGACACTGAGACCACATCGCTAATACGCAGCCACCTATTTGGATGATGTTGTCATCCACAATCCAGATTGGGAATAACATTTGCCCCGGGTGCAAGCAGTAGTAGATTCCCTTAGGAAAGCAGGACTTACTGGCAACCAGGGATGAGCCAAACACCTCCCCCCCAGTTTGGTTCACAGCAGAACATGCGAACAGGCAAAAAATGTGTTCGAACATGCGAACACCGCTAAAGTCTATGGGACATGAACATGAAAAGTCAAAAGTGCTAATTTTAAAGGCTTATATGCAAGTTATTGCCATAAAAAGTGCTTGGGGACCCGGGTACTGCCTCAGGGGACATGTATCAATGCAAAAAAAAGTTTTTCGGGAGCAGTGATATTAATATTGCTTAAAGTGAAACAATAAAAATGAAATATTCCTTTAAATATCTTGCGGGGGGGGGGGGGTGTCCTTGGTATGCTTGCAAATTAGTGCATTTTTTCCAGTGTTTTTAGAACAATGCCACAGCAAATTTACATTTCTAAAGGAAAAAATGTAATTTAAAACAACACACAGCTGTAATGTATTGTTGGGTCCCGGCAACATAGATGATAATCATTGAAAAAAACAGCATGGGCCCCCAGGTGAACCCCGCACCCAAAAAAAATTGGGCCTTAGTTGTTGGTGGTACCAGAACACTGTAAGCCCTCACAGTTCCTCTCGGTGAGCACAGGAATGGGCCCTGCTGTGAAATACTATTTCAAAAATTGTAATTACATGCCCCTGTTAAACAGAGGAGGAAAAATTGGGCCTTGGGTGGTGGTGGTGCCACAATACTGTAACGCCTCACAGATACTCTTGTTGGGTGCAGGAACGGGCCCTGTGTTGAAATATAAAAAAAAAACCTGCAAGGCAAAGGCATAATGAGCTGGTATGCATAGCATACCAGCTCATTATGAATTACTTACCTGAGATTGAAGCCCCTGGAGCCATCCTCGTACACTGATCCAGTGGCCAACAACACTCCCGGAGTTACTTCCCGGTCTCACGGGCTCCGGCGCTGTGATTGGCAGGAGCCGCAATGACATCACGCTCACTGAAGCAATGGCACGTACATGCCATTGCTTCAGTGCGCATGTGCTGATGATGTTGGCACATGCACATACAGGGGATATATCCCCTAAACCATTCAGGATTAGGAGATATCCAGGGTAGCTACAGGTAAGCCCTATTATAGGCTTACCTGTCACATACCTGGTGGTTGAGCCCACGGATGCTGGGAGCGGCTACTCGTATTCCTCCGGCTCAGGAACTCCTGGTAGAGGAGACAGAGGTTCAAGAGCGTGGAAGGGGCACAAGTGCCAAGCAGGACACAGGTGTCAGGACTGATCCGGCTCCGGGTACTAGAGAGGAGCAGATGCAGCAGGAACAGCGACCAGCAGGAGGTGAGAGCAGTGGAAGATGCACATGCTGGAGCAGCGGGGAAGGTGTTCTGTAGTACGGTTTCTCACAGCAGACCCACAAGCAGGTAGGGCAGGATACGGGAAGGCTGGCACCGTGGAGGGACAGCAGACTGGACGAGGTCGTGGACAAGCCGGGTCAGGAACAGGCAGTCAGATAGGTACCGAATCAGCAGGCAGAAGAATCGTCAGACAAGCCGGGGTCATGGGCAGGCAGCAAACAAGTGGTCATCAGGGTAAGCCGGGTCACAGGATTTACAAGTATCAAGCAGGTGCAAAGGGATCACGACAGGAACGCTGTAGACCGGACAGCAAGGAGGCAAGGCAACAACACCAGCAACACCAGCGCTCACCTGCATGCGCCCATCTGCGTCAACGCGCACCCGCGTGCGCCCATCTGCGTTAACGCGCACCCGCGTGCGCCTATCAGGACATCTGCGCACCCGCGTGCGCCCCCCTATGTTAGCGCACACCCGCGTGCGTGCACCTGCGTTAGCGCGCACCCGCGTGCGCCGACAGACACTCTCAACAGAGGCTTTGCGGCCCGAACCTTCAGGAGCAGTCGGATGACTGGGCTGACCTTCTTGACATTGCCCTCCCAAGGGGCAGCTCCCGGATGCCCAACTGGGCCAGCTTAGCTGGGTGCGCTCTCTTGAAGGCCAGAATCAGCTTTTCAGCATGAATGTTACTTTCCGGCTCCCAAGAATTATCTTCAGGACCGTATCCCTTCCATTTCACCAGGTACTGAACCTGTCCTCGTCTCCTCCTGCAATCCAGAATCGATTCTACTTCAAATTCAACTTCTCCGTCGATCAGGACAGGTTCAGGTGGACCAACATCTCTGTCAACGAAGGGATCTGGGACAGCGGGTTTGAGAAGAGCCACATGGAAGACCGGGTGGATTCGGAAAGACTCTGGTAGTTGCAACTCGTATGCCACACTGTTGATCTTCCTCTTAACTGGAAAAGGACCAATGAACTTTGGACCCAGTTTCCTGGAGGGACATGCCAGTTTTAAATTCAAGGTTGACAGCCAAACTTGATCCCCAGGCTCCAGGCTAAGTTCCCCTCTCCTCTTTCTATCAAAGATCCATTTATAATACTCCTGAGCTCTGGACATTGTTTCCTGAAGAAGCTTGTTGTTGTTGCTAAAGAAGGTCAAAGTTTCCTGAGCGGCAGGTACCAAACATTCCGGAAGATTATTTGTTAGAAACAGGGGGTGAAATCCGTAATTCACAAAGAAAGGGGTTTGCTTGGTGGCAGAGTGGACAGAATTGTTGTAGGCAAACTCAGCGAGAGGTAAGAGAGAGACCCAATCATCTTGAGAGAAAGAGGAGAAGCAAGTACTGTTCCAGAGTTTGATTTGTTCTTTCCGTCTGGCCATTAGTCTGCGGATGATAAGCAGAGGAAAAGGAAAGGTTGATCTCCAGGGAACCACATAATGCCCTCCAGAACCTTGAAGTAAACTGTACCCCCCGATCAGAGACAATGTCCACAGGAATCCCATGAAGCTTCACAATTTCTCTAACAAACACCTTAGCAGTCTCAGCAGTGGAGGGGGTACCTTTCATGGGAAGGAAGTGCGCCATCTTTGAGAGCCTGTCCACAACTACGAAGATGGTAGAATGGTCTTCAGAAAGAGGCAGCTCAACAATAAAATCCATGGAAATCATCCTCCATGGTCTTTCAGGGACAGGCAGAGGTTTCAGCAGACCCCACACCTTGGATCTGCTGCCCTTGTTCCTCGAGCAGACCGTGCAGGATTCCACACAGTTCTTGCAGTCCTTCGCCAGTTGTGGCGACCAAAAGGTCCGCTGAAGGAGTTCAAGTGATTTGAGCACCCCGAAATGACCGGCCAACTTATGGTCATGGCAGGCACTGAGAACAGCTACCCGTACCCCCTGGGGTACAAAGATCTTGTCCAGATGCCACAAAAGATTGTCTCTTGCCTGCAGAGTGACACCAGGTGGAGGAGAGACATGGAGTGAGGCCCGTTTGATTTGATCCAGCAGGTTTTCCTGAAGTAAAAGGAAGTTCCCGGAAGATAGGATGGTATCCGGGGGAGAAGAGGCCTCAGATCTGCAAAACATCCTCGAGAGGGCATCCGGCTTGGTGTTCTTTGACCCAGGTCTGTAGGTTATGTGAAAAGAAAATCGAGTAAAAAAGAGTGCCCACCTGGCCTGACGTGGTTTTAGCCTCTTAGCGACCTTCAGATACTCGAGATTCTTGTGATCAGTAAAAATGAGGATGGGGTGTGCTGCTCCCTCCAGAAGGTACCTCCATTCCTCAAGTGCCGATTTGATGGCCAAAAGTTCCCGATCTCCCACATCATAGTTCCTTTCAGCTTCTGAAAGCTTACGGGAGAAGAACGCCACCGGATGCAGAAGGGCCTTGGAACCTTGCCTCTGTGAAGGAACAGCCCCAACCGCAATTTCAGAAGCGTCGACCTCTAAGATGTAAGGCAGAGCCGGATCAGGGTGCTTCAGGATTGATGCCGAGGTGAACAGCTTCTTGAGGGCCACAAAAGCTTCCTGGGCTTCGGAAGTCCAGTGGAAACGACAGCCCTGCTTCGTGAGCTTTGTAATGGGGGAGATGATGGTAGAGAACCCCCTGATGAATTTCCGGTACAAGTTGGCGAAGCCCACGAAACGCTGAACGCCCTTCTTATCGGAGGGAGCAGGCCAGTCCAGAATGGCTGAAACTCTCTGTGAGTCCATTTGAATGCCTTCCACAGAGATGATCAAGCCCAGAAACTGAATACTCTGCTGCTCAAACACGCATTTCTCTGGTTTCGCATACAGGCCAAGACAACGTAGTCTGGTTAACACCTTTTTGACGTGCTCACGGTGCTCGGACAGAGAAGGGGAAAAGATCAAGATGTCATCAAGATAAATTATAACAAACAAGTCAAGATAGTCCCTGAAGATGTCGTTCACCAAGTGCTGGAATGTAGCAGGTGCGTTGCATAGTCCAAAGGGCATGACCAGGTACTCGAAATGCCCGAACCGGGTGCGAAAGGCAGTCTTCCACTCGTCGCCACTTCGGATGCGGACCAAGTTATAGGCCCCGCGAAGATCCAGCTTAGTAAATACCGCCGCCGTCCCTAGTCTCTGGAACAGTTCGGGTACCAGAGGTAGAGGGTACCGGTTCTTGATAGTTATTTTATTCATTTCCCGATAATCAACACAGGGGCGCAGCAAGTGGTCTTTCTTCTCCACAAAAAAGATTCCAGCTCTCGCAGGGGAGGTAGAAGGTCGGATGAATCCCCTTTCCAAGTTCTCATCAATATACGTCTTCCAGGTGCCCAACTCCAGCTCAGTTAGAGGAAAGATCCTTCCGAAGGGGATTTCGGCTACAGGAAGGAGCTCGATCGGACAATCGTAAGGCCTATGTGGCGGGAGAGTTTCGGCACCTTTCTTGTTAAAAACGTCCAAGAACTCGTGATAGGCCTCAGGGACAGATTGGTGAATCTCCTTGTCAGCTTCCAGGCACAACAAAGAAGGGGAAATATCGGTAGACTTAATTAAGCAATGCTGGTTACAATAGGAAGAGGAGAAGTTAATCTTCCCGATGCGCCAGTCAACCTGAGGGTTATGGGCCTTCAGCCAGGGCATGCCAAGGATGATTGGGAATAAGGGAGAATCAATAATGTCCAGGCATAAAAGTTCTTGATGATTCTCAGAGATGGTGGTCAACAGGGGTCTTGTTTCCTGTGTAACTGGCCCGGACTTAAGAACAGATCCGTCTGCCAAGTGTACTGAGAGTCCCTTCGCCCGGGGTCGCAGGGGAACGTGATTTTTGATGGCAAAGGTCAAGTCCATGAAGCCACCGCAAGCTCCAGAATCAATAATTGCGGTGGCCCGGATACTCCTTCCTGGAAGCTGTAAGAGAGCGGAAACAGCCCGATGAGAAGCGTAATCAGGTAAGGTGGATACAGGAACAGTAGTATCGGCTTGGCACTTACGGAGCTTGGCTGGGCAGGTCCTTACATAATGTCCGGGTTCCCCGCAGTACAGGCACAGATTATTAGTCCTCCTACGCAGACGTTCTTCTGATGTGAGAGAGGGCCGCAGGAG
The DNA here is from genome assembly GCF_037356315.1 of Lithobates pipiens. Taxonomy (NCBI): domain Eukaryota; kingdom Metazoa; phylum Chordata; class Amphibia; order Anura; family Ranidae; genus Lithobates; species Lithobates pipiens. The sequence goes on from NW_027507758.1 coordinate 181,013,042, forward strand.
ACCAAGTTGCATGGGTTCGGAAGAATCGGAGGAGGAAGACACCGGAGCAGAAGAAGCTGGCTGAGGGTAGCTGGTGACTCGTAGAAGCATCCATACTGGACGGGAAGGACCGGCAGAGCGTTCTGATCTCCGTTCTCTTAACCTCCTGTCGATCTGTATGGAGAGGTTAATGAGAGCTTCTAAAGTCTCTGGGATACCCACTCAGGCCAGCTCGTCCTTCAAGTTTTCAGAGAGACCTGCACGAAATTGGTAGCACAGGGCGGCGTCGTTCCAGTTGGTATCGGAACTCCACCACCTGAACTCAGTTACATAGTCCTCTACAGGTCTGCGGCCCTGCTGTAAGGAGTGCAAGGCCGCATCCGCGGTAGCTGTCAATTGAGGGTCCTCATAAAGCTGGAACATCGCCTGGAAGAAGGAATCCAAGTTGTCAAGGGAGGCATGCTTCTGCTCAAGAAGACGGTGGGCCCAAGACTGTGGTTCCCCCAGTAACAAGGAAATGACGAACCCCACCTTGGTGGATTCAAGCGAAAAAGTCAGAGGTTGCAGGGCAAAGAATAAACTGCAGGCATTACAGAACGCCCTGAATTTGCTTTGATCGCCTGAGAACCTCTCAGTCGTGGGGACCCTTGGTTCGGGTGGCATCATTACCACGGACGGAGTGGGAGCTGGACCTGATGAAGGAGGTGAAGATGCCGACAGAGCTTGAACTTGACCCTCCAGACGGTTGTACCCTTCTTGTAGGTTCTTCACAGCCTGAGTGAGAGCTAGATGGTGGCAGAGTTCATCCATCGGGGAGGCCCCCGACGTGGGCTCGGACATGGCTGTCCGGTACTGTCGCGTACCTGGTGGATGAGCCCACGGATGCTGGGAACGGCTACTCGTATTCCTCCGGCTCAGGAACTCCTGGTAGAGGAGACAGAGGTTCAAGAGCGTGGAAGGGGCACAAGTGCCAAGCAGGACACAGGTGTCAGGACTGATCCGGCTCCGGGTACTGGGGAGGAGCAGATGCAGCAGGAACAGCGACCAGCAGGAGGTGAGAGCAGTGGGAGATGCACACGCTGGAGCAGCGGGGAAGGTGTTCTGTAGTACGGTTTCTCACAGCAGACCCACAAGCAGGTAGGGCAGGATACGGGAAGGCTGGCACCGTGGAGGGACAGCAGACTGGACGAGGTCGTGGACAAGCTGGGTCAGGAACAGGCAGGCAGATAGGTACTGAATCAGCAGGCAGAAGAATCGTCAGACAAGCCGGGTCGTGGGCAGGCAGCAAACAAGTGGTCATCAGGATAAGCCGGGTCACAGGATTTACAAGTATCAAGCAGGTGCAAAGGGATCACGACAGGAACGCTGTAGGCCGGACAGCAAGGAGGCAAGGCAACAGGTCCCTTTAAGTAACCCCTTTGGCGCCAAGAGCCATCACGGGGCGCTCCCGCACGCACGCGCACCCGTGTGCGCTCAACAACACCAGCGTGCACCCGCATGCGCCCATCTGTGTCAACGCGCACCCGCGTGCACCCATCTGTGTTAACGCGCACCCACGTGCGCCCATCAGGACATCTGCGTTAGCGCGCACCCGCGTGCATCCACCTGCGTTAGCGCGCACCCACGTGCGTCCACCTGCGTTAGTGCGCACCCGCGTGCGCCCCCCTGCGTTAGCGCGCACCTGCGTGCGCCGACAGACACTCTCAACAGGGGCTTTTGGCCCGAACCTTCAGGAGCAGTCGGATGACTGGGCTGACCTTCTTGACATTACCTGTAGCAAAGAGTGTGTTGTTAGGGTTTACAACAACTTTAAACAGGGGCAGCAAAATTGGACCTTGGGTGGTGGTGGTAGTGCCACAACACTGTAACCCCTCACATATACTATTGTTGGGCGCAGGAACGGGCCCTGTGTTGAAATATTATATCAAAAATTGTAATTACAAAAAAAAATTGGGTCTTTGGTGGTGGTGATGGTGCCACAACTCTGTAACCCAGTGAATGAATAACCTGCCTGCTTAATGTAACTCAAGATATCTCTCTGTCCATGCCAACAACACTACACAGGGCCCCCAACTAAGCTGCCTTATAGGCACCCTGGCTTTGGCCAATTATGGCTCTGTTAGCAGAGGGCGCTGTGATTGGCCAAAGCATGCAGGTCAGGTGCTCGCATCGGGTGTTTGCGATGACCACTGGCCATGAGCGATCGCGGGCACAAGAGGCAGAACAGGGACGTGTGTGTGTGTGTAAACACACAAAACCCTGTTCTGTATGTGTACCTGTATGTTACTTTGAATTTCCCGCCATGCCTGCTGCAAGCTCCTGCTGGGAGCTCCGTGACCGTAGGACACACGGACTCTATGTCTGCCAGGTGCCCGTGATCATGTCACAGAGCTGTAGAACGGGGAGATCTCCTAGTGACAGGACACTGATCGTCTGCTCCCTGTCATTGGAAGCAGCGATCAATGTAGTGTTACTGCTAGCCCATCCCCCCACAGTTAGAATCACTCCCCAGAACACACTTAACCCCTCCCCTATCCCCTAGTGGTGAACCCCTTCACTGCCAGTGACATTTTTACAGTAACCAATTAAATTTTCTAGCTTTTCAAGTCTACAGGCTTGGAAATGTAAGTTTGCAAATGGATAGAAATGGATAGAAAACGGTCTAAAAGACAGAATTCAGAGAGTATTGGTTAATGATTCTTACTCGGAATGGTCCAAGATTATCAGTGGTGTACCCCAAGGTTCAGTCCTGGGACTAAAAAAAAAAAAAATCTGGGATTAAAAGTAACATTTCTGCCTTTGCAGATGACACTAAGCTATGCAGTGGAATAACGTCCTTACAGGATGTCTCCAATTTACAAGCCAACCTCAATGCACGGTCTACTTGGGTGACTATGTGGCAGATGAGGTTTAATGATAAATATAAAGTAATGCATTTGGAGGCTAAGAATGTGCATGCATCATACATACTAGAGGGAGTACAACTGGGGGAATCAATGGTGGAGAAGGATCTGGGGGTTTTGGTAGATCATAAGCTCAACAATAGCATGCAACGCCAAGCTACGATTTCCAAAGCGAGCAAAGTCCTTTCTTATATTAAGAGAGGTATGGACTCCAAAGAGAGAGATATAATTTTGCCCATGTACAAATCATTAGTAAGACCTCATTTGGAATTCTGGAATATGCAGTTCAGTTTTGGGCTCCAGTTTTCAAAAAGGATATCATGGAACTGGAAAAAGTGCAGAGAAGGGCAACCAAACCAATAAGAGGCATGGAGGAGCTTAGCTATGAGTAAAGATTAGAGGAACTGAATTTATTCTCTCTTGAGAAGAGGAGATTAAGGGGGATATGATCACCATGTATTAATATATAAGGGGTCCAAATAGTGAACTTGGTGTTGAGTTGTTCACTTTACCATCAACACTGAGGAAAAAGGGGCACTCTTTACATCTAGAGGAAAAGAGATTTCATCTCCAAATATGGAAAGATTTCTTCACAGTAAGAGCTGTGAAAATGTGGAATAGACTCCCTCCAGAGGTGGTTCTGGCAAGCCCACTAGATTGCTTTAAGAAAGGCCTGGATTATTTTCTAAATGTACATAGTATAACTGGGTACCGACATTTATAGTTGATCAAGGGAAGATTAGACATGTGCATTTGTTTTCGTCCGAATGCATTTTCGTCCGAATTTCAGGTATTTTCGTTATCATTTTGACAAACGATAACGAAAGAGCAGAATCCAAACAACTAAAGATCCGACATAAATAAACGCTTTATTTTTGTTTTCGTAGTGACAACAGTTCGATATAGAAAAGGAGATTCGACGTGACTCTGACAATAATAATCTGTGTCTATTGAAATTGTATCATTAACAGTCCATTGACACAGGGCAGCACAACTTCCAGCACGACTTTGGGAGCAACTTGGACACGACTTGAGTGTGAATCACAGCGTGACTTGGGGCAACTTACAACACGACTTTAAGTCGCCCCCAGGCCAGGCGACTTTAATTAAAAAAACAAAAAATGGCATGGGTTCCCCTTCAAGAGCATACCAGGCCCTTCAGGTCTGGTATGGATATTAAGGGGAACCCCGTGGCAAAAAAAAATGGCGTGGGGGTCCCCCTCAAAATCCATACCAGACCCTTATCCGAGCACTCAACCTGGCAGGCCACAGGAAAAGAGGGGGGATGAGAAAGCACCCCCCTCCTGAACCATACCAGGCCACATGGCCTCAACATTGGGTGGATGCTTTGGGGTCCCCCCGAAAGCACCTTGTCCCTATGTTGATGAGGACAAGGGCCTCATCCCCACAACCCTGGCCAGTGGTTGTGGGGGTCTGCGGGCAGGGGCTTATCGGAATATGGAAGTCCCCTTTAACAAGGGGACCCCCAGATCCCGGCCTCCTCCTGTGTGAAATGGTAAGGGCCTACCATTTCACCAAAAAAGTGACAAAAGTGTTAAAAATGACAAGAGACAGTTTTTGACAATTCCTTTATTAAAGTCTTCTTTCATCTTCTTTCTTCTGGTCTTCTTCCTTCTTCCTTTCTTCATCCTTCGGTTTCTTCCTCCATCTTCTTCTTCCTCCATCTTCTTCTTCCTCCCATCCACTTCTTCTTGCTCTGGTGCTCTTGTCCGGCATCTTCCTCCACGGCTTCTCTTCTTCGTTCTCGGGTGGCTACAAGCAATGGGAGGCTCCTGCTGTGTGACACTTCTCTTCTTCTGACAGTTCTTATATAACGAAGGGTGGGGCCACCCGATGACCCCGCCCCACTCTGATGCATGGAACTGTGCTTTGGAACGAAAAACAAAATAAATAAAACAAATTTAAATGTATTTTTCGGACGAAAACTAAATTTCGAAACAAAACACTTCAGTGTGCACATGTCTAGTGAAGATCCGATTGCCTCTCTGTGATCAGGAAGGACTTTTTTCCCCTGCTGTAGCAAATTAGATCCTGTTTTTCTGGGAGTTTTTTCACCTTCCTCTGGATCAACTGTTGGTATAGGATTGGGTTAGGTATATGGGATTGTATGATTTTTATTGTTGAACTAGATTGACCTAACTATGAAACTAGGTTGAATAAAGACACCAGTCCATCCAGTTCAACCTGAGTGAGTGTCTACAATTGTCCCCATCCCTGTACATTGCACACTCATGTTGGTCCCTACACTCAAGGAGCCCACAATCCAAGGTCCCCATTCATATCCTTGGGCCAATTTTGAACAGAAGCCAATTTACCTACCTGCATGTCTTGGGATTGTGGGAGGAAACCAGAGTACCTAGAGGAAACCCACGCAGGCACAGGGAGAACATGCAAACTCCAAGCAGGTGGTGTCATGGTTGGGATTTGAACCAGCGACCCTTCTTACTGCTAGGTGAGAGTGCTAACCACTACACCACTGCACCAACCTTACAGAAATTGGGCTGTAGTTTTTGGGGTAATGTATGATCTTTATTTGGTTTTGGGATTAAAGACATGTTAACCTGAGTAACTATATAACTATGTAACATGCCACGCTTCTAAATTTCACACACTCTTGGAATGGCGCCAAACTTCGGTACTTAAAAATTGATAGGCTACGTTTTTTGAGTTGCAGAGGAGGTCTAGGGCTAGAATTATTGCTCTCACTCTATTGTCTGTGGTGATTAGGGATGAGCCGAACACCCCCCGGTTCGGTTCGTACCAGAACTTTCGAACGGACCCCACGTTCGTTACGAACGTTAGAACCCCATTGAAGTCTATGGGACTCGAACGTTCGAAATGGAAAGTGCTAATTTTAACGGCTGATATGCAAGATACTGTCCTAAAAAGGGTTTGGGGACCTGCCTCCTGCCCCAGGGGACATGGGTCAATGCCTAAAATGTTTTTAAAAATGGCCGTTTTGGCTGGAGCACTGATTTTACTGACAATGAAAGTGAAAAAAAAGTGAAATATTCCTTTAAATATGGTGCCTGGGGGGTGTCTGTAGTATGCCTGTGAAGTGCCAAGTGTTTCCCGTGTTTAGAACAGTCCCTGCACAAAATTACATTAAACGGAAATAACACCATTTAAAACTGCTTGCGGTTTTAATGTTATATCTGGTTCCTGCAATATGGTTGAAAATCATTGAGAAAAATGGCATGGGTAGCCCTCCCTGCCCATTACCAGCCTATTTGGGTCTTGTACGCATATTAAGGGGAACCCTGTACCCATATTAAAAAAAAGGAAATGCGTGTGGCCCCCAGGCCCTATATACTCAGAACAGCAGTATACAGGCGGTGCAAACAAGACAGGGACTGTGTAGGTTTGTTGTGTTAAGTTTAATCTGTTTGTAATTTTCAACTGGTACATTTTTAAAGTGTAGCTCCAGTCAAAAAAACTATTTTTAAGCTTTTTGGAAAACATAGGGAAGGGTTATCACCCCTGTATAATTTGTTTTGTCGTCCATCTTTTTTCATCTCACTTGCTGCTGTCTCCTTGCGTTTGCAAGTAGGAGATGTTTGTAAGTTGGATGTTTGAAAGTAGGGGCCTGCCCAATATGCTCTGCAGAAATGGCGGAACAAGGTGTTGGTTTTGCCACAACATTGTAAGCCCTGAAAGTGACTCTTGGTGGGCGCTGGAGCGCCCTGCTGTGAACGATTATATCAAGAATTGTAATTACATGCCATTGTTGAACAGTGGTAGAAAAATTGACCTTTGGTGGTTGTGGTGCTGGTGCCACAACACTATAAGTCCTCACCGTTACTCTGGGTGGGCACAGGAAGGGGCCCTCCTGTGAAATATTATATCAAGATTTGTAATTACATGTCCCTGTTAAACAGGGGCAGAAAAATTTGGCCTTAGGCACTGCTGCTGGTGCCACCACACTGCAACCTCTTCCATATACTCTATTTTTTTTGCTGGAATTAGCCCTGCTGCAAAGCATTGCATCAAAAATTGTACTTAAACGCCCCTGTTAAACAGGGGAAGAAAAATTGGGCCTTAGGCTGAGGTGAATATTGCGGTGTATACTGCGGTCAGGGCACGCAGACAATAACCAGAAAACAGCAGAGATAAAGGGGTATATACAGATGTATACTGTGCTGTGCTGGAGGCACACACAACTTCCAATAACTCCTGCAGATGGCAAGTGGGCTCAAATAGAGAAGAGCTATGTAGGTGGATTATAGCGGTATGTACTGGGTACAGAGCACGCAGACAGCACGCACTATCTCCTAACACTACTGACTGCAAGCTCTATTATTAAAGATAGATCACTAGCTATATAGGTGAGGTGAATATAGTGGTGTATACTGCGGTCAGGGCACAGACAATAACCACTACACAAGAGCAAGATAGGAAATCAGCCAAAAACGATCGGTGTGTACTGTGTTGAAGGTACACAGAACACCCACTGCTTCAGATGCCAACACACTACACGAGGCCGCCTCAATGGCGGCCTTATATAGTGTGGGGCGTGCACTACACAGCCTGAGCTATGGTTGGCCACAGGCATCCTGCCTGTGGCCAATCATGGCTCTCCTCGCTGCTGGCGCTGCGATTGGCCAAGCATGCGGGGTCACAGTGCATGCTTGGCCAATCATGAGCCAGCAATGCACTGCGCCATCGCAGTGCATTGTGGGCCGTGAGCGCTACACGAATTTTGACGCGAACGGACCAAGAGTTCGGATTTCGCCGAACGGACGAACAGCCAATGTTCGAGTCGAACGTACGTTCGACTCGAACACGAAGCTCATCCCTAGTGGTGATACCTCACATGTGTAATTTGAACACCGTTTTCATATGTGGGCAGGACTTATGTATGCGCTCACATCTGCATGCGAGCACATGGGGACATGGGCACTTTAAATTGTATATAATATTTTATTGTTAAATTGCGGATGCATTCTACGACTCACTGATGGCATCGGTGAGTTGATAGAAGCACCGGAGTGTGATGAGAGGGAACAGCTGCTATGATGTCTGATGAAGGGGTCCTGCGTGACTCTGAAAGTTGCACTCTCCTTGTGTTGTGATCATGCAATAAATAATCAGTTTGGATGCTACTTTGTGTTGATCCATGGTGTGCTGGGAAATATCTACTTAGTATAGTATATCAGAACACCGATCGCTGATGTCTGCCTCCTGCCCTTATTGGCACAGTGCACTGTCAATCATAATACCAGGAGGTGGGACATCAGCATTTGGTGTTCTCACATAAAACTGATTGGTGGATGAAATGCCAGCATCAGTGGAGTGACTTCATCACACTAGGAAGTGCTACCAGGATGTCCCTGCATCCAGGGCTGTCTTTAAGGCAGGGCAAAAGGGGCAGCTGCCCTGGGCCCTGTCATTGTTGTGGGGCCCAAAGCAGCTGCCTCATACTTGCCAACTATCCCAGTTTATATTTCCTTGTCCCTTGAAGTTTTAGCCCTGTTGTTGTGTACAGATGACTCACCTGCAGACCCTGTGTTTACATGTAAATAACTGGCATTCATATATAAATAGCAGCAGCGTTACTAAGCAAAGAGCCGTGGCCATCAGCATTGATATGTAAATAAAGGTGGATGTATATGATGTATATCATGCTTCCCTGCAGTGAGGAGATGATGTGCTGTAACCTCTAGCAATCAGTGAGCAGTATTACTGTACAGTAATCTCTAGCAACTAATTAACTAGCAGAAATCATTTGCTGTAACCTCTAGCAACTAATCAGTGAGCCGTAATGTGTGCTGTAACTAGCAACCAGTCAGTAAGCAGTAATGATATGCTGTAACCTCTGGCAACCAATCACAATTGCTGCCTCATCTGATACAGTAAACTGATTTTAAGTCCAGCTTCTATTTATTGTATGTCTCAGAGCAGGTGGAGAGTGAAATTGCATGGGAGGGGGCCCCCAAAAAAAATTTTGCCCAGGGTCCAATCAATATTAAAGACGGCCCTGCCTGCATCGTGTTGTTACACACAGGCCGACAGTGTGAATCTAGCCGGCCGACTTTTACTGTTATTAGCACCAAGTAAGGAGACACTGACGAGCAGGACAAACTGAGGAGTTTGGAATGAAAATGTTTGCTAGATGGACTTTTTGTTACTTCTCTACATAACGATTGGCTTTCGGTATCATCAGGAGAAGGTAGAGCTGAATATTATCACTTCAGGTTCACTTTCATAGTGATGATGTTTATGACACTCAGTTATATACTGAAATGCTTCCTTCCCATTTATGATACATGTTCATGATATGTCCTAAGGACTATTTCAATAAGGTACTAATGGGAGTAATGCTGGACATATCACAAGTTTGTGAGGAAAGCTAATCTATAGGAACCATTGTGCTTCACCTATTCATTACTCAGGAATACTAACCAGTAATGTTCTTTAATAATAGCTATATGCCGCTCATCAGCTACCTACTCCATCTCTCATTAATCTGAATGCATACAGTCAATCGTTTAATCCAGCAATGCATATCACAATCACTGTCTCTGACTATCATTTCATTTTATCATGTTTCAACTCCATTATTCATCATTACACTTGGAATGACCCTTTTTCAAGATTACTAGATATATGAGATATAAGCTTGTTAGCAGTTATTCACCTCACCAGCACATCCAATCTACGGCATTAATAGGAACCATTCCTTATTATCTCCAACCATTTCTTCCATCTGTTTTGATGTGATTTGCTGAGATTCTATCACTGGATTTGAGTTATACTGCATCCTTTTACAAGCTGCTCTAGGAATCAACCAAACATTTCTTACTTCAGATCTGAGTTCTTTGAGTTCTTTGAGTCATCTCTAATTTTATGATTATTTGATTGTTTGATCTCTCCCTCATACTGGATCTCTACCTGAATTGTTTTTACCTTTTTGTATGTGAGTATGTTTTATGTCATCCAAAATTCTTTGGAAGGTATCTGTTGTTTTTCATTTGGATTATTCTGTTCTATTTTTTCATTAATAAATTTGATTAGTTTACGCTGCTTGGTTAATTTTTGCCTACTTAACAGTTTGTGCTGTGTTTTCTTTTTTTTTTCCAATACCTGACACTGCGGGAGATCCCCGCTGTGTCATACAAGCAATTGATAATAATATCCCCACTCTACGCTGGTGGTCCCTGATATTTGGCTCTGGTGATCCCTGACATTCAACACTGGTGTTTGTCCCTGACATTTGGCTCTGGTGGTCTCTGACATTCAGCACTGGTAGTGGTCCTTGACACTTTTCTCTGGTGGTCCCTGACATTTGGCTCTGGTGGTCCCTGACATTTGGCTCTGGTGGTCCCTGACATTTGGCTCTGGTGGTCCCTGACATTTGGCACTAGTGGTGGTCCCTGACATTTGGCTCTGGTGGTCCCTGACATTCTGCACTAGTGGCGGTCCCTGCCATTTGGCACTGGTGGTGGTCCCTGACATTTGGCTCTGGTGGTCCCTGACATTTGGCACTAGTGGTGGTTCCTGACATTTAGCTCTGGCGGTGGTCCCTGACATTTGGCTCTGGTGATCCCTGACATTCGACACTGGTGTTGGTCCCTGACATTTGGCTCTGGTGGTCCCTGACATTTGGCTCTGGTGGTCCCTGACATTTGGCTCTGGTGGTGGTCCCTGATACTTTTCTCTGGTGGTCCCTGACATTTGGCTCTGGTGGTGGTCCCTGACATTCGGCTCTGGTGGTCCCTGACATTTGGCACTAGTGGTGGTCCCTGACATTTGGCACTAGTGGTGGTCCCTGACATTTGGCACTAGTGGTGGTCCCTGACATTTGGCACTAGTGGTCCCTGACATTTGGCTCTGGTGGTGGTCCCTGACACTTTTCTCTGGTGGTCCCTGACATTTGGCTCTGGTGGTGGTACCTGACATTTGGCTCTGGTGGTGGTCCCTGACATTCGGCTCTGGTGGTCCCTGACATTCGGCTCTGGTGGTCCCTGACATTCGGCTCTGGTGGTCCCTGACATTTGGCACTAGTGGTGGTCCCTGACATTTGGCTCTGGCAGTGGTCCCTGACATTCGACACTGGTGTTGGTCCCTGACATTTGGCTCTGGTGGTCCCTGACATTTGGCTCTGGTGGTGGTCCCTGACATTCGGCTCTGGTGGTCCCTGACATTTGGCTCTGGTGGTCCCTGACATTCGGCACTGGTGGTGGTCCCTGACATTCGGCACTGGTGGTCCCTGACATTTGGCTCTGGTGGACACTGACACATTGCACTGGTTTGCATTTATATTAAAATATTTTGTATTTATAAGGCTGTAACCTATCATACGGTGTGTTATGTATAGCTTGCTGGCTGCAGAATGAGGAGTGTAATTTATGTTTAGGTGGGTAAGTTCACATTTACAGGTACAAGCCTAGTGTACCTCCCACATCCACTCCAATCCCAGGGATTCATTTTCTCTGGTGGTCCCTGACATTTGGCTCTGGTGGTGGTCCCTGACATTCGGCTCTGGTGGTCCCTGACATTTGGCACTAGTGGTGGTCCCTGACATTTGGCACTAGTGGTGGTCCCTGACATTTGGCACTAGTGGTCCCTGACATTTGGCTCTGGTGGTGGTCCCTGACACTTTTCTCTGGTGGTCCCTGACATTTGGCTCTGGTGGTGGTCCCTGACATTTGGCTCTGGTGGTGGTCCCTGACATTCGGCTCTGGTGGTCCCTGACATTCGGCTCTGGTGGTCCCTGACATTCGGCTCTGGTGGTCCCTGACATTTGGCACTAGTGGTGGTCCCTGACATTTGGCTCTGGCAGTGGTCCCTGACATTCGACACTGGTGTTGGTCCCTGACATTTGGCTCTGGTGGTCCCTGACATTTGGCTCTGGTGGTGGTCCCTGACATTCGGCTCTGGTGGTCCCTGACATCTGGCTCTGGTGGTCCCTGACATTCGGCACTGGTGGTGGTCCCTGACATTCGGCACTGGTGGTCCCTGACATTTGGCTCTGGTGGACACTGACACA